>NC_090936.1:484123234-485373234 GCF_040938575.1 Ambystoma mexicanum
CCAGTTGCTTATATTTTAAAATGTGTGCTAAAGAATAATGCTTGATAATTCATTAGACTGTTTATAAGCTTACAAGCTATATTTTAGCCCGTTATTGCATCATGTTTCATAGCAGAGTCCTTAAGGAGACTACAGACCACAAGCCCAGGAAGCCCTTCAGTTCTCGTGGCTGCTCGATTTGTTTCGGCACAAGAACTGCAAACAATTTCATGACTATAAAGGTCCCGAGCTATCTTTTAGCCCGTTATTGCATTGTGTTTCATTGCACAGTCCTTAAGGAGACTACAGACAACAAGCCCAAGAAGAAGCCCTTGAGTTCTCATGGCCGATCAAATTTGCAAACCAGGCACGTGAGCACCAGAAGGTCAGGGATGAGTTTAGCTAAAGGCCAGTATTTGATAATGAGTTTTTTCACTTGAAATGTATGGAGGCCATGTGTAATCACACATGTCATCTTTTTGTCATGTTCCATGGCGACAGGGGTGAAAGGGGGATTAGGAACGAATAGAGTGTCTGTATCAGTAAACATTGTCCATTTATTTTCTTGACTTAGAAGCTTTTTGGGATATCCCCATTGCCTCAATGTTGGATCCAAGTCATTTGCAAGGCTGTAGAAGTCCTCCCCAGCCGTGCAGTTTCCTGATGCAGAGATATTGCCCTTAAGGTAGGTTCTCTCTCAGATGTTGGGGATGGTCGCTGGAAAAGTGTAATAATGTGTTTCTATTGCTGGGCTTGCGGTATAGGCCACATTCTAACTTACCTGACTGATGTTTAATTTTTAGGTCTAAGAAGTGGACTTCTGTGTTGCTGTATTTCCATGGTAAATTGGATATTGATGTCTACAATGTTCAACTATAAGAGAAAGGAAATGAGTCTGTCCTCAGGTCTTTCCCAGATAATGTCATCAGTGTACATCTTCCAGCACTTGATCTGGTTGTGAAATGGATTCTCATCTGAGAGGTTGTGGATGGATTCAAAGTTTGGCATGAATGGAATGACTAGACTTGGAGCAAATGCTGCTCCTATTGCTGTCTCTTTCGTCTGTAGGTATAATTGTTTGTTGAATTCAAAGTAGTTTTGGGAAAGCTCCAAGGGCATTAGCTCAATTATGATGTTGTAGGGGACACGGTTTTGTAAACTGTAACTCGTCAAGTGTTCCCTCATTCTTTCAATCACCAAGTCTTGGGGTATACTTGTATAAAGTGACTTAATGTCCATTGTAACGATCTGTTGTCTGGATTGATCAAATTCTTTGTTCTCAAAAGTTTGAATGGTGTGGGTGGTGTCTCTCAAAAATGTTGCTGTCAACATACTCATTGGTTTGAGAAAGGTGTCTACAAATTTGGACAGTGGTTCGAGAATGTATCCACAGCCTGAGACTATTGGTCTTCCAGGTGGATTGACGGGGTATTTGTGAATTTTTGGAAGGGCGTAAAAAGTGGGGATCTGACCCTGACTGGTTGTGAGGAACTCTGATTCCCTGTCAGTGATCCATCCTCGTTCCCATCCGAATTTGACTGTTTCCTCAATAGTTGTTTTGAGGTCCTTGCTAGGGTCTTTCTTCAAAGTTGTATAGATGTACATGTCCTGTAGCAAAGCATTTAAGATGTGTTGGTACTGAGAGGTGGACATGATGACAAATCTCGCGCCTTGAAACACTTGTGTATAGGCGCGTTACAAATACCATATCATATCATATCATATCATATCCTCCTTTGTCCGCTGGTTTTATAATTATGTTACAATGTTTTGATAGACTATTTAAAGCTCATTTTCATCTTTAGAGATATTGTATTTAAGGATTGTTCTTTTTGATTTGAATGCATTTAGATCTTTCAAGATGCATTTCTCAAATGTGATTATATCCTGGGGGATTTGATTATCCTGTGGAGTAAAGTTGGATGGTACATGTAAGTCTGAGTCTGATTCTTTTTCGTTGTAGGGAGAGTCTTTAAAGAAAGTCTTTAGTTGTACTGTCCTTAGGGATCTTCAGACTTGCACTGCCAATGCAAACCAATCAGTCTGTTGTGATGGTACAAATGAAAGGCCTTTGGACAGAATAGAAATCTGGGCCTGGGAAAGTTCTATGTTTGCCAGATTAAAGATTGGCAAGGTTGAGGAATCCCTTTCTACCTGTTGAAGCGTCTCCATCCCCTCATCTGGCGTCTCATTGGGGTGTGGGGATGAAGCCATGGTGGGCACCAGCTGGTTCCTCAGTACCCTCCTCTGCCTAAAAAAGGGGGTGGGGGTGGCGGAAAGTTCCCAAAAAAGGGTTGTTGGGTGTATCTAGTCGCATCATTTGAATCACTACTTGAGTCCGAAAAAGTTCACCCATCTCCTTTTGCCTTGTCCTCTTTGTTGTGTCAATGTTTGTTTCTTGGCCGCCTCTATGAATTGGTCTGAGATGTAGGGGTAGATGTGGTCTAGTTTAAATTCACGTATATCTTTGGCTAGTTTCTTTGTCTTTTTAATGATGGTAGTGGTTTTGAAATCATCCAAGAGCTGGGATACGTCTCTTAATTGTTCACAAGCATTTGTAAGTGCTGTGTATGAGAGAAGTTCTCTTCCTCCCTATGAAGTTCCTTTTGTATTTCTGCACTTATTCTCTGTGCAGTGTAAATGGTTAGAATCATTAAGTCCCTACTGCATTTGATTGCAATGTGGATAAAATTGGTGGTATATTCCTTATCCACTCAGAATAAACACATTTCATACCATACCATGAGTCCTGGCAGGATGGTATTGGCCACTGGCAGGACCTAGTGGTTATTTTGGTGAAGTGGCCATTGGGCCTGTATCCAGGCCAGGCCTTGTGCCTACTATGAGTGGCCTGCCAGGGCCTGGGCAATGTGGTAAGTGACCATGGTTGTTGTCAGTGCTCTCTCGTTTCCACGTCATTGATGATGTAATAAGTTAGATCAAAGATGGTGGCATCAGTTTCTACTGGGCTGTGCAACAGTGGCTCCGAGTTAAGGTTGCATAACTGCCAATGCATGCCGAATTTCGGGGATTTCATTGATTGAAACCATCACCATCACCTTACTGTCATCTCAAATAAAAGTGTTAGATATGTTTCACACATGGTAAAGCCAACTCCTGTTTTGACATTCACCTGAGCACCTCTCATCAGTGCCACCAATTATATTTTTTCTTGTACTTTGTTTCTTGAGCTGCCATTTTGGAAGAAGGGAGCTCACTAATTGGCACCTCCAGTCCATGCAATTTCAAGACATGCAGATCTAGTTTTTATCAGCATTTCCTTCTAGAGCAGTGCATTTCAGAAGCTCAGCAGCCAATATAAATACCACCTGCTCAATCCCTGGTGGAGTTTGAGCTGAGCTGAAGAAGATCACTGCTTTTGGACCACCATTTTGTTCGGCCTTTCTCCCTTGTCCCCATCCATACATCTCTCATGCCATCTGTAGTGTCCTGGACCACAGGAGGCACAGGAAGGATGCAGGAAGCACACAGGGCCTGGTAAGTGCAAAGCAAAGTGTGCTTCATTGAGTTATAGGTAACAAGTTAAAAGGTACGGTGGAGAGCATGTAAGGGACATCATTCTAATATAGCTAATACAGCTCCCATCGTGAATGCCCCCAACCATCACTCATAGAAGGGCAGGGCACACTAGGTTTCATGTGCATTCTACATTCCACTAGAGTGGTTGGTGCAGGCATGATACTACACATCCCCCTTCCTTATAATATAATCAGAAGGGCTTAGCATTCTATCAACATCTCCTAACATGACTGATTCAAACTAAATGACAAACACACCATCGACATTTCCACATTTCCATCTAACCAATAACATAACACGCACCATCCACATAACTAACTTCACCATCAAACTGCTGATGAAAGCAATGTATCACTGTGAATGCTGTTGGAGCAAAGACCGATTCTCACCTCTTATAATTGCCAATAAGGACTCTCACCATGACCACAACTCTCAACACAGCCACATCTTATTTCCTCTCTCCACTCGCACTATTTCAAACTATCCATGATCATCTAAACTAGGCTTCCCCTAGCTAAGGACCTCCTTTTTCATGACCATCTAAACTAGGCTTCCCCTAGCTAAGGACCTCCTTTTTCATGACCATCTAAACTAGGCTTCCCCTAGCTAAGGACCTCCTTTTTCATGACCATCTAAACTAGGCTTCCCCTAGCTAAGGACCTCCTTTTTCATGACCATCTAAACTAGGCTTCCCCTAGCTAAGGACCTCCTTTTTCATGACCATCTAAACTAGGCTTCCCCTAGCTAAGGACCTCCTTTTTCCACCAATGACTTTGCCTCCTATCACCAAAATATAGGAAACCTTGTTCAACCTTCTATCTCACCACCCCATTCCTCATTCTCCCCTCTTCCCACCTTCCCCTCAATCAAATATATATATTTATATACACAACTGTCTAACTGCCATCTGCCCCTGGATGGCTTTATGCTGCTTCATATTTAACTATTCAAAGACAGAATTCCTCTTTCTCCCTGTCTCCGCCAATCACCATCTCTCTACTCCCTGACCTTATCACTTATTGTTTGCAAAGTTGAGCTTCCAGTTCTTCTCAACCACGACCACCAGAGCCTGACTGAACATCCTAAACATTCAAAGAGTAGTGTGTTAGAATCTTCCCAAATCTCACACACTACTCAACTAAATGCCCATGTCTGCTCTTATGCTCTGCAAACTGGATTACTGCCAAAGCCTACATCTTGGCCTAATCCTCAACTATTTTGCACCCCTCAGAGAGATCCTCAACTTTGCAACACACCCTTTTCAACCTACTCGGGTCCTTCCCCACCTCTACTTACCATCACAATGTTGGATGGCTCTACTTGTAAAATCACTCACTTTAAAATACTACTACTCACCTATAAATCTATCCATGGTGTTGGCCATCACTAGCTCATTGAATGGTTCTAACTGTACTCTCCTTGTCGAACTCCCCATTCCTCAACTTCACTACCAAGCAGTCCTGATCTCATCATCGTGCCTCCTTCCACTTTCACCCTTTTGCCTACTTGCCTCATTCTAGAGGTTGCTCTGATCCTCATAATCAAAGCAATGTAATCACTGGACCCCTTCAAAACAAGGCTTAAACTCCACCTTCTAGCAATTAGAGCGAAATCCTCCCACCCGCCTTTCCAAATTACCCACCAACCGACCTTCCTTGCATCCTAGATTCAGGTATATTCTATATAATTCGAATGCATGTGAATACTGACCTCCATGTTGAAAATGTTGTAATGTCCTCCAGTCCCTGCCGCTGATTTATGGTCCTATTCATACCTATTGACCACCTGGTGTATGTCATTCAATCCAAACATGTTCTATTGTAAAGGCACTTTATTCTATGACTTCCTTTACTCCCTGTTATTGCTTACTGTGTAAGTCATTTCTGTTTGAAATAACACCCTGATTTCATATACAAATACAAAATAAAAATATAAATGAAAGAAGAACCTTATACAAAAAAATATTCCACTGTGCTTACTGTATGCCATTGCACTCAATCAATCAAGTTACTATGTATTTTATGTCCAGTAATGTTTAATTCAATTTTCTTCATTTATAGCAAACAACCAAGACATATACATTTAGTAGTGCAAAAAAAATCCTTTAGTTCTATTTAAACATCCAATTAGCACCAACATTCCCCAACAAGTAAAGCCTAGTCCACTAACCCTCCTGCCTCCCTTCCATTGTTGCATTTATTTTTTACTTAGTAAGTATGCCATCAAAGCACAGTAACCCACTTGTGAGGTGGATTCGGGCATAGGAGTTTGCAAGTGCTGTATGAGCGAGGTACAAATGCCAGAGCCCTACTGCTAAACTGTATCTCCCATCAAGGCCAACGTATGCTATGGCATCAAAGTCAGTCACACTCCCTCTTCTTGCTTGCGTGCAATGCTCCCATGTCCGCATGAGGCTGGAAATCGATTGTGCGTTGTGGTATGAGCTGCAATTAGGACGAGCTGGGGCACTAGGTGAAAAGATGGGCTTGAGGCTGGTCTGAATGTTAGTCTGAGCATTGTGACACATTGCTGCATGTATTTGACTGTATTGACAGCAGAAACAATTTCCTCCACCTTGGCTCAGGCAGGAACCTTCAGTCATTGTGCTGGAAAACTGTTGAATACAGCACGACGCAACACCATTGTGCCTCCTACCTCACAAGATGCAATTGCCAGAGTAACGCTGACGTGGAAAAACTCTCTTTAAACGTGTGCAATGGTACAAATGGACTGGTAGGAGGCTGGTCGCATAGCATGTACTTGTCTGTAGTTCAATTGTTTCATTGACTACGTTTTAGGGCAGAGCAATCGGACAAGTTTCAATAATCAGGATTGGATTGTTTTCATTCCGCAAAAAAGATTTGATCATCTGAATGGTGCAAATCCTGAGCTTGCAAGATTTCATCTTGTGTTAACCAATTAGCCATCTGCAGTTCCTCCACAATTAGCTGATGTGCCTTGTCGCATACATAAAATACTAGGGGCCTCATTACGAGAACGGTGGTAGCCATGGAGCTATTAGCTCCATGGCTGCCACTGTTCCGGGCTCCATTACCGGGTTTCTGCAATAGGGATTTACCAGGTTACTCGGATATTGGAGCACCCGGTAAGTCCTCCATGCAGGAACCCTTCCCCATTCCCATTTGAGCCCCCATAGGGCTCAATGGGAATGGGGGGGGAGGTAATAACGGGCAGATTACATCTTGCCTGTTATTGCCTCCCTCTTCCACTCGCGGGACCCGGAAAGGACCCCTGATTTTACCAGATGTGCGATCCGGGTCCGCGATGGGAAGCTTGTAATCGGCGCTCCCGGATTGAAGGGGGCCGGTGCTGTACCGGCCCCCTTCAATCCGGGAGCACCAGGGGCGTAATGAGGCCCTAGATGTTTTGTGGTGATAACCCCTTCTTTCCACTCGGTACAAAACACAGTACTTGTATGTCTTAGGTAGCCAGAGATGGGTATCGTGTACCACTACTCATTCGACAAGGCCTTGCAGAAGATATGCAGCAAGAGTTTCAGCAAGCCTATTTTTTGTATATTTTATACATTAGTGAGCTTCTCTTCATAATTGTTTTTGATGTTCATGATCTGAGATGAAACACAACCTTCCATTAAACATGAATGTTAATAAACTTTGAAGGATAGAAAGGTTATTTTTTTAAATTTTGGCAGAAAGAGCTTTGGAGGTACAACCTTCAGTCAAACCGACTGTAAACCAGTTGCTTCATGATACACGAAGTGCCTCTCATTGGCCCATTGTATGTGGCTTGCGGCAAATCCTTAGATTTTTTTTTTTTTTACAAATACTAAGAAAATATGATTTAGGGTTCTGTCATGGATGGTAGCCACTGTATGCATGTGGACATTTTTTATCATTTTATATTTTTAGTACCTAAATGATCCCTTCTACACGGACAAATCATGCTGTGTCTTAAGTAGCATGTTAAGGTATTACACTTGACAAAAAATCATAATCCCTATGTGGGTCTTCAAACCACTGCAGGACCATAAATAATATTTTGAGAGTGTTACTACGCACGCACAAACTCACCCACCAATAAAAACACAGCACGAAGAAAAACAAAAAAACACTTTCACTTAAAGCCTGCTCCATTGGCTTTGTCAAGGCTTCTCTGAACATGGACCTTTTTTTCCATGTCGATCCCCTTGCTCCTAGCAGATGAAAGCTTGTTCTTATAAAAGTACAACTGCAAATGTTATGTGCCTGAAAGGGGAGTTGAGTAGAGATGTTCTATGTTGTTCTCTTCTTTCTAATTCACATTTATTTCAAAGCTAACACTCAAGAATCAGGAGGTAATCTGTAAAAGGGTGGATAATCAATAAAACGATTTCAGAGGAAACTCATTGTCGGCATATACACGGCCAGTGCCTGAAGATGGTCCACATGCGATGCTGTTTCCCATACTGCCAAACCTGATTGTGTGTGGTCTTCCATGATGTTTATCTCAATGATTCTATGGTGGAATCAAGGGGCTCCTGGTAGCAATACAACCTATTTTAGTAGCCCTACATATTATCCCCACCAAAGATATTGCCGTATATATGGTCGTCTGTCTCGCCATAGGCAATGTTTTTTTGGGGGGTTAATTTGTGGTAGCAGGGATTGTGGGGTGTCCCCCGCAGGGTCCATGCCTCAATATCGCCGCAATAATATGGTGACATTTTTGTATCGCAATATTTTTGGTGGTATATTAACACATGGAATCCCTATTTTGGAGTAAAACACTACATCTACTCACATCAAGGATGATAGTCTGTCAACCATTGCTATTCCCATTTAAAGTTATCAAATTCATGCCGTTTTGCCAGGTAACTTCATTGCAAGACCCTGAGGTTTGGTTCAAAGATGATAGATACTAAGACGTGTGTATGACTGTGGACATATCAACAGAGTGACTGTAAGCAAGCACAATCCAATAATTCTAAGATTAAAAATGGATGAAGATCCATCAACGAAACTCTTTAACTGGTCCCCCAGCTTGTAATAAACATGTGCACATCTTTACATTATGAATCAACATATTTGAAAAATGTAAAATTAGTTTGACGGTAATCACACCTAACTTAAAGGAACGTGAGATCATTAACAAAGACTGCTTTGGATAGGTTTGGCTCCCAACACTATCTTACTGTTCTTTTTCATGCAGCACACTTATGGTTATGGTTGGTATGATCCTGGTTTTAAGGGAAACAGAAATCATGCACAGGGAGGAAATGTCATTTACTCAGGATCACACAATTTGATCATGTAAGAAACTGGGAATAACCTACGTTTCTCTCGGACACAGCATGCATTATACCCACTAAGCTACTTGAATTAAGTTGTGTTATGTTGATATGTGTTTGACTGCACCTAATCACCACCGTAGTAGTTTCAAAGTGCTGATCCTTTTCCATGGAGCATATTGCCCCCGCCTGGGGCAGCCTTAGCACAGTCTGCTGGAATTGAGAGGAAGAGTCAAGTAAGAGGTATGGTCTCTTGGATTACTTAGAAAAATCCAAATTGCACAAGCAACAACTCATTATCGTATCTAAGTCAATTATAAGAACTGCGTTGTGCTGAAAAATGAAGGGCATGTTCATTCCCGATTAAAACTTTGTGTCATGGAAGATCCATTGACAACTTCACACTGTACAGAGCCACTATGCTTCAATGGAAGAAGTTTAGGTATGTTCCACAGTGGCTGAAGGCTCCCCACTAGCCTACTCCCTGACAAAATATGCTCTACAAGCAGCACTGATGTGGGCAGAGAGTGACATCTGTAGGGTGGCACCAGTCATTTATCATGTCTTGCCTGAGTGTTGAACCTGCCTTCCAAATGTGTTAGGTTCACATGAGATGCGTTCGGCTTGCATGAGACTTGAGGGATTCACAGGTAATTGGGAATCTGAGAAGAGCACTGAGGATGCCTGAACATCCGATATGATCCGTTCACCCTATGCAGAAGGGTGGCCTATACATTTCTTCTTCAAATTTTGTTATTTTATATTAACAATGTATGTCATCAATGCCTTTAAAGCGCACTATGACCTGAAGGTATCTTGTTGCCAGAATATCATAATGCTGGTGATTCACAGTCTCCTCCAAAAGAAAGGTCTTCAAGGAGTGTCTAAATTGCAGGTGATTGGTAAAAGTTCCTAGTGGGGGTTGGGGTGGGGTAAGGTGTTCCAGAATTGGGCCGAATCCACAGAAAACGCCTTGCCACCCACTCTGGTACATTGAAAAGCAGGCATGGAGAGCAGGCCGGCACACCATGAACGAAGCTAGCGTTTTGGAAAGTAGCTGACAAATTTGTCCCAGAGGTATTCAGCCCCGTGACCATGGAATGCACGGTAAACCAAACAAAGAGATTTTACATTAATGCGCTGAGCCACCTGTAGCCAATGCAATGACCGTAGGACTGGAGTGATGTGAGCTCCATATGGGGACCTGGTAGCAACTTGCATTACAAGATTTTGAAGGTGCTGCAGTCGCTGGACTAAACCTTTGGGCTAGGAGAGGTATAACGCATAACAGTAGTCCAGGAGACTAAGAACAAGGGCAGCCACAACTGGGGGCTGCAGTTGAGGGTGTATAAAGGGTAGCACTTTCCGTAAGATCTTCAAATGGAAATGCCCCGCCTTAAAGACAGCTGCAACCTTATGATCCTTGGAGAGTGGAAGGGACTATTACCCCAAGATTTGTTACAGTCGTGAATCGGATGGGTAGACACCCAAGTGAAGGTGGCCAAAAACAGGACACCCAGAGTGACGGAATGGGGGAGCACCCATCACCGAAAACTCTGTCTTGTCTCCTTTGAGTTTCAGCCAGTTGTGGTTCATCCAATCTCCCACGGCTGCTAGGGATCGAACAAGGTAAAACAACATCAATGCCTGATCAAGATCTAACCGGATCAGCATCTGAGTGTCGTCGGCATATGAATAGCATCTGATGCCGAGGGAGTGGATGAGACACACAAGTGGCTGAATAAAGATGTTAAAAAGTGTAGGAGACAGGGCAGAGCCCTGAGGGACACCACAGGAAAGAGAGCAAGGAAGTGAGTAGAAGGGGGAAGAGAAAGTACTTAGCCCCTCTCTGTCAGGAACGAGGTGAACCAAGCCAACGCTGGGGCAGTGATGCCAGCATGGGCTGGGCGGACCAGCAGGGTGGGGTGATCAACAATATCAAATACCACTGATAAATTAAGCAAAATCGGGGAGGCGCCAACGCCACCCCTGTTGACCAGCCTGGCCATGTCATCCAGAACCAATACCAGGACACCTTGTGCCCCGGCCCAGCAAGAATCCTGACTTGAAGGGATCAAAGAAACCTGAGGTTTCAAGAAAAGTTGAAAGAAGTGGTGAGATCAAGGTCTCTAAGAGCTTCATGAAGCAAGGCAGCAATGAAATAGGGTGAATGTTCGGGGGCAGAGAAGGGTGCAGGGGGGTGCTTTTTTAGAAGTGGAATGACAATGGATTGTTTCAGCTCTCTGGGAAACTGACCTAACTAGCAGAAAATGTGAATGGCCTGGGTAATCTCTGACAGTAGCCCACTAGACATGTCTTTCAGCACAGACAAAGGCACCAGATCCAAGGGGGCAGCTATTTTAGTTGTTTTATCGACATGCAGATCAGCGTCTCTGAAAAAAGAGGGAATAATTACCATTTGGGAAGACATACAGCCAGGGCAGCAGCTGGGGCTGTACCTGAGTTGCCAGCGAGATATTAGAGTGGATGGTTTTGATTTTAGTGACAAAGAACTTAGACAAGGAGTCATAAAGCTCAGGCAATGGTGTAATGGAAGTAGTGAGAGAGGCGGCTGAAGACAGTGATTTAACCACTGAAAATAGCTCCCTAGGCTTACTAAGTTATTGACAACAGCCCTTTTGGCTTCAAAGACAGCAGTGTAGCATCCTGTGGCACATTGCCTATAGCATGCTCTTTCCAGGGTGCCATAAGTACAGTGTCACCTACCCTCAACCTGCTAAAGCCCCAAGCTGGATACCTTGAGCTGGTCTGAAAACCATGACTTGGAAGGTCATCTCCACAGTTGGATCCGCCTAAGAGGGTCCACCGTATGTTTTGCTTTTGCTTGGCCACATGAGGAGAACACTTACACTTACGTTTCCCCAGCCACCTGGCAAAACAAGTTATTGGACTCAGACATGCAAGAAATCACACATAGGCTAATTGTTATAATAAAACAAATTGCTCATTACAGGCCCTTTATTCACACAATATTTGTATATATGAACTTGGCATACATAAACAAACATACACTTAGATATATAGAAGTATAGATATAAATGGCTTCACCGTTAGTAAAGACATAGAAGACACCTTCATCTTGGTCACTATGATACTGTTTAGTCCCTCAGCAGGTAGGCAAAGAGATCACTCGTGCGACCGGAGTCTGAGGCGGAGCGTCCTCCCTCTCAGTGAGACTTCATCACCCAGGGGTTCAAATGATAACTAACTTTGCCACGGAATGCCCTCTCCTTTATGGAGGCATATCCCTGTCCTTCTCAGTTGTGTCTGACCTTGGCTGAAGAGCTGATCACAAGTCGAAGGGACACAGGGTGGAAAAAAACAGTCAGAAGTGAAAACACCCAACACCCCTCTCCTCGCATTCATTCCCAGAACCCCTTATCATGCACCTGCAGGATGCTCCGACTCCCTCCCCATATCCGTCCTCCCCACTTGTAGATCTTGTGCACAATTGTTTTTCAAAATCAGTTCTTTTAACCTCCTCGTTAAGTGTCTGTTGTTGACACTTTCCAATGTAGGTCAGATCACAAGTCAATTAATAACACACATCTGCAGGAGCGATGTCCTGTGTCATGTTTCTCCATTTGTGAATAGTGTTAGCACAGAACCTACGTATTCATACACAGAAAGAGATTTCTGGACAGGCGACTGCTCCACTAGGGAATCATTATGCAAGACTCTGAATAACTCTTCCAAAATTGGGGTAGGCATTGGAATCGCTACAAGACATGTTGAGATCAGATCAGTGGAGCTTTGCACATCAGTTAAGCAGAGATGTGAAATGTTCAAAACTCGCTAGGCCAAATAGACCCACACGTTTTCGGGTTGTCTAACAAGGGTTGAATAACCATTATGTGAAAATGACTTCGAAATTCCCGAAGGGGGCAAAGGCAAGATCTCATTTTGCTGCTACCGCTGTTTTCTCAATGCACCACGATAGGCTGCAACCGATGCATCCTCAGGTGTAAAACTGGTAGGAGGACATCAGTGTTCAACCATATCCCCCGTTACGCTTGGAGAATAGATACATCTGCCATATCCCCTGACATGAACCCGGACCCTCCCGGATGGACTCCAACATGCCACACACAGGCATTCAGCACACTCATGATCTTAAAAAAAGGTCAGAATTCAAAAAGAAGATATCAGTGGAGTACATCACTCACATAAATAACATTTGTCAGCAGGGATATGAGTCCACTTCTTTTTCCCTGGTTCCATCACAAGAACCACTTGATCTTCCCCGGCTGCAATCGCATCCGCTGGCACAGGCGGACCAGTAGGTTTCGCGAAGCATACCTTGGCACCTGGAACCATTGCATCTGATGAGCCGAAACCCCTATCCCCACAAACTGTCAATATCGCATATGGCTCTCCTTTCTTAACCATAGATAGTTTAACAGGTACTAGTATAAATTGGGTGAATCTATCCCCTTTATGTATCGGTAGAATATTCTCACCACTGTTCATAAGAATCACCTTAATCACACCTTGGTAGTCCGCATCCACAATCCCTCCCAACACTTGAATACCCTTCAGGGCTAAACCTGATCTCGGGGCAATTAATCTGATATGTGCAGATGGTATTTGTACTCCAATTCCTGTATCAATCACAGTAATTCCTCTTGGTGCAAGCCAAATGTCCTCCCTTTCATGCAAATCCACCCCAGCAGACTCAGGAGTGGCACAGTAAGGGGCCAACGCACCAGGGGATACTTCCCAATACATCAGAGTTTCAATGGCTCGATTTGGTTTAATTTGTAAAGCTGGCAATAACGTGCAAATTAATGAGGTCTCACGGTTCGCAATGGGATAGTTATTCAAAACCTGAATTTGTATTTGTATTTTGTATTTTATTTTATTCATTTGTAAAGCGCACCAGGCCCAAGGGCATCCGGGCGCATGATTTAGGTTACAGACATGTTACAGGGAGTATACAATTAGAGAACAAGGAAGGGGAATAAAGGCAATTTACAATAAAGATGCAGGTAGAGAAATATACAAGTATACAGGTAATATACATATTAACAATCAAGCAGAGCAACTAGCGGGTTTGCGCACGTGTAACAGAGTGCAGTGTGTGCTAGTAATCAGGCTGGTCTTGGGCTACCAGCCAGGCTTTGGTTTTGCTCTTGAAGGCCGGGAAGGATGGTTCTGCTCTGAGTGGGTTGGGTAGGGAGTTCCATAGCTTCGCAGCCATGACCGGGAAGCTGCTCCCGTCTGATCTCTGGAGGTTGAAGCGGGGGATGAAAAGGCAGTTGGTTTGAGCACTTCTGAGTGATCTAGAGGAGGTGTGTAGGGAAAATCTGCTAGCCAGGTAACTGGGTGCTTGATGCGAGATGCTTTTGTGTGTTAGCAAGAGTGCTTTGAGAGAGACTCTTTGGGAGACTGAGAGCCAGTGGAGGTTTCGTCTGGTGTATGAGATGTGGAGGTTTCTAGGTATGTGTAGTGCCGCTCTGATGGCATTGTTTTGGATGATTTGTAGTTTGCTGATGTTGCATTGGTTGGTGCCGAGGTAGAGGGCGTTACAATAGTCGATCTTAGACAGGACCAGGGTCCTGGCTAATGTGGTGCAGTTGACTGGCAATAGGAACGGACGACATGCTGTGATGAGTTTGCATGTATATGATGCAGCAGAGGAGACATTAACCTGTCTCGAGAGTGATAAGGTAGCATCGAGGTAGATGCCAAGTGTTTTTGTATCTTTGGCCACTTTGATGATATTGCCATCAATTGTGAAGGATTTGAAGGACGGGTCTAGCTTGCTAAGTCTTTGATGAGATCCTAGGATGAGAATCTGTCTTTTCATCGTTCAAGCACAATTTGTGCTGAGCCATCCAGGCCTGGATGACTTGATAGATGGAGTTGATGGCAAGAGTGTCAGTTTTGTGGTCACCTGTGATGGGTATGAGTATCTGGGTGTCATCGGCGTAATTGGTATAAGTGACACCCAGATAGTCCAAAATATCAGAGTGGTTTCGTGAATACATTGTAAAGTGTCGGGGAAACAAACGAACCTTGAGGAACCCCGCAGGTGACTGGCGCGGGATCAGCAGCGGCAGAAGGGGAAAAGACTCTCATGGATCTGTTTTCCAGGAAGGAGGTGATCCAAGTCGTGGCTTTGTCCGAGAAGTTGGCGGCGGTTTTAAAGTGATGACAGAGGATTTGGTGATTTACTAAATCGAAGGCTGCAGAGAGATCTAAAAGGAGTAATAGGGCAAGCTTGCCCTTGTCTTTTAGGTCTTCAATCTGAGGTTTTAGATCTAAGAGGGCGGTTTCCGTGCCATACCGAGGGCGGAAGCCTGATTGTCTTAGTTCCAGGAGATTATTGGTTTCCAGATAAGCTTGGATCTGCAGGTAAGCTGCACGATCAAGACTTTTTAAGACGAAGGGAACTGTGGTAATGGGTCTGAAGTTGGTGGGTATATTAGCATCCAAGGTGGTTTTTTTGTGGAGGGGAATGACCCAGGCATCCTTGAGGTTGTCGGGGACAATCCCAGAACTGAATGAGGAGTTTATGAGTGTGGTAATGAAAGCAGCTAGTCTGTGGGAGGCTTCCTTAATGATGGCAGGAGGACATAAGTCGCCCGGACAGTTGGATGGTTTGAGACTATTAATGATGTGCTCAACTTCAGTAATAGATAAGGGAGAGAAGGAGAATGGTTTTAAAGTATCATGGCTGGTGCTGGCACTGGTCTGAAGGATTGTGTGCTGCGCGCTAGTCTGCAGGATGTTTTTTTGTCGCTGATTTTGTTTTGGAGAGTGGTGATTTAGCTAAGGAGAGCCTTTTGAATATTGGTGCACCAGGCGCTGTCTTTGGGGCAGGTGTCAGGAGGAGTGGCAGGAGACTCCAGTTCCTTTAAAATTCTGAATAACTCCTTGGTGTTTGACTGAGCTTGTTCGATGCATTTGTTATACTCATCTCTTTTGGCCTGAAGTATGGCCTCTTTATAGTTTAGAGTGGCTAGAATAACGCTAGCTTTGTTAGTTTCAGTTGGGTTACTTTTCCAACGTGATTCGAGGCTCCTTTTTTCTTTGCGAAGGGCTCTCAGCTGTGGTGTGAACCAGGAATTGAGGTGGGCTCGAGGTTTAGGTTTACGAAGTTTGGTGGGAGCAATGAGGTCAAGGGCTTTCTGCATGGTCTGGTTGTAGGTGTCAACCAGGACAGTAGGGTCAGAGCATGAGCAGGAAAGATTGTTGAGAGCAGGGAGGATAAGTGGGAGTAATTTGGCGCAGGTTCTGTTGTGCTTGTTTCTTGTGGCGGTGGCAGGTGCGATATCAGTGGTGGTGTGGATCATTTTGGTGGGATACTGAAGGTGATGAGGTGGTGGTCAGTCCAAGCGCATGGTTGGTTAGATGCGATGGAGGTGTCACAATTTAAAGTAGCAATCCAGTCGAGGATCCTGCCCTTGGAGTGTGTTGGCGTATTGATATGTTGTGTGAGGCCTAGGTTAAGTAACAGGATGTTGATGCCATGCGCAGGGTTATCATGAGGGTCTTGGTAGCCTAGGTTAAAGTCGCCAAGTACGATGATTTGGGACTTAGTCTGTTGTCATAAAGGATGTGGGAGAGATCTTCAGCAAATGTCGAAAGAGGACGAGGAGGTCTGGTTAGGGGAGATCGCTAGCTTCACTGTGAGCAATTCAGCGGAACTGATTGGGGGCGTGGAGGAAGGGCGAAGACCAATGGTATTTTTATGTATAAAGGCAATACCGCCTCCTTTGGACTGACCAGAGTTACGGTCACCTCTTATAATGGTATAGCCATCAGGGATCGCTAGAGATAGGAGGGGACCTGAGGCTGCGTGGAGCCAGGTTTCGTTGACAGCTAGGAGATCGAGGTCATGCGTGGTGATGTCAGCCACATCAAGTGCGTGTGCTGTAAGTGACCTGGTGTTGATCAAGGCAGCCTTGAGAGTTGTAGTGGAAGCGTGAAGTTGGTTACTGGCAGTAGGGTTGTCACCCACTGTGGGTGTGGGAAGGTGCTATTAGTTCTGGGTGGGACAGGTGAGTCCGCTGGTTAATAATAGTGCAGTGATAGTAGGCATGAGGTAGTCTAGAGCCTAGTCTGAGGTTCCTCAGAAGACCAATGCATGGTTTGTTAGGGGTAGGTTTAGATGCAAAATGTTCAAGCCAGACGGATGGCGAGTTAAGGTAAGGGTTGAAAGGGTGAGCAGCCATGGTATTAGCTGGGGCCGGATTTCGCTGTTGTGTGTGGCACAAGGTGCCACTGAGGCATGGAGCATGAGGGGTAGTAGACATAGTGGTTAGGCATTGGGGCGCGCAGGAGAGAGGGTGTGTATGTAAGTGGATCAGTGTCAGGTCTGCAGATAGAGTGTTACAGCTGAAGAGGATAGGTCCTAGCAGTGCTGATAGTAAGAGGGTGCAGCACAGAGTGTGGTAGATGCAGCAGATATGAGCCTGCTGGTCGACCATAGTAATAATGTACAAGTAGGCAAGTTAGCATAGGCGGTAGATGGTACTGAGCAGAGAACAAGCAGGCGCAGCAATAGTGGCAAAGCGGGATGGGGCGGAAGCTATTCGCAAATGCAATATATGGTGGCAAAGCAGTATAGGGCAATAGCTGTTCACAATAGCACTATATGGTGGCAGGCAGTAAGGAGCAGTAGCTATACACAAGAGCACAATAGTGGCAAGGCAGTATAGGGCAATAGCTGTTCACAATAGCACTATATGGTGGCAGGCAGTAAAGAGCAGTGAACAGCTTCAAATATATGTTCTCACCAACCTTTCAAAGTACCATAACCTATTTTGCGCAATTGTTCTTTCAATAACCCATTCATTTTCTCAATCAATCCAGATGCTTCCGGGTGATAAGGGACATGAAACATCCATTTGATTCCCTTTTCTTGACAATAATCCAGGACCATTTTCCCTTTGAAAAGGACCCGTTATCACTTTGAATTTGCAAAGGGATACCATAGTATACAGCCACTTGGTTAAATAATGTAATTGTATTCAATTGAGTATCTCTCTTACATGGCAAAACCATCAGGTAGCCGGAATATGTGTCCACAATAGTGCAACCATATTGACATCCCTTACTAGTGGGCATAGGACCAATGTAATCAATCTGCCAAATCTGTCTGGTAATTAACCACGTTTCAATGTACTATAAATTATGTGTGGAATAGATCGGTGTTTCTGATGTTGACACATAGTACATTGCAAGATTATGGTTTTTACCATTTCCAATGGGATGCTGATTCCCCTGTCTTGTGCCCACCTGATAGTAGCCTTCTCTCCGAGATGTCCACTTTTCTGGTGGGTCCATTTGGCAATTCCCTCCAAATCATTCTCCTCAGCCCTCTCATCCATGACTTCAATCTTTGCATGTTCGTCTGCAACAGAATTGAACCAATGCTCTGATGAGTCAGTTGCACAATGTGCACCAACATAATATTCTGTCACAGTAATATGCATCAGCATCTCGGCAATGTCTTGCTATACATCATTTCCCCACACCTCCTTAGCATGAATTTTCCATCCATTCTTTTTCCAAGTTGGCAGCCATACTACCAACCCATTTGCTGCAGACCATGAATCAGTATAAATATGACAATTTCCAGGTGTTTCCTGCTTTAACGCTGATACAGAGCATATAGCTCAGGAATTGGCTACTCTTCCCTTTCCCTGAGTTGGTGAGCACCTTTTTCCATTTTGGATTGTACGCCACCACCTTCCAATATCGTTCAATTCCTACATATTTGGCTGCGCCATAAGTAAACCATGCATGTTCAACTTGTTCACTTGATAATTCTCTGTATGGGATCCCCCATTTAACTGGAGATTCCTCAACAATCCCCCCCCCCCTTGTTCAATGTCTTTCAGTTACATTTATTAACACTAGCTTCTTGTGCATGACCAATTTTGTGTGTCCTTGGGGAATTCAGTACACATTGCATAATTGGTATTTCAGGTCGGATCACTATCTCATGGCCCACCGTCATTTGTTCAGTATCTATGAGTGTCCAGTAGCATGCTAGTAATTGTTTCTCAAAGGGTGTTCATCTGTCACCCGCACAGGGCAACTTTCTACTCCAGAATACAAAAGAAAATATTCTGTCCTGTTTCTGCCATAAGCTCCAATTGGCATAGGCATTCTGTGTGGACACATTCAACTCCACTTCACCATCCCTTAATGGCCACAAATCAGGCACTTTTTGAATGGTGTGTTTCGCTAATTTGAACGCTCTTTCTTGTTCCTCACCCCATTCAAAATTAAACTTTTTATGAGTAACTTTATAAAGGGGTGCCAAAATCTGCCCCAGATGTGAAATGTGCTGCTTCCAAAATCTGAACCGCCCAATATACTGGTATGCTTGTTTTTTGGTCCTCATAGTCAAAAACTCGAGGATCTTCTGTTTCGATTTCGGCACCATCTCACAGTGCCCATTGTGCCATTGTATCCCCATGAGAACCAAGTGTAACTGCACACTCTGTTCCTTTTTACCTTGAATCAATATGTCACCAATGTAATTCACAATCTGTACATCCGGTTTGCATGGAATTTTGTCCAAGTGTTCTTTCACCAGCCGGTGACAGATTGTTGGACTATGCATGTAGCCCATTGGCAAACCATTGAACTTCTACTGCCTCCCATTCCACGAACATGCAAACTGCTCTTGGCATTCAACCGCAATTGGCACGGTGAAGAAGGTGTTAGCCAAATACAACACTGCGTACCAAGTACCATCACATTTCTGTAAATTCTCAACCAAAGTTACCGCATCTGATATTGTCGGTACTAGCGTAGGAGTTTATTTATTCAATTCACGATAATCAATTGTCATTCTGAAGCTACCGTGTGTTTTTTTTTAACAGGCCAGATAGGATTGTTCCAAGCCGTGGTTATGGAACGTAACACGCCTGCATCAACATACCCTTTGATAGTTTCTGAAATTTCCTTTTGCCCCCCGGGAAACCGATATTGTTTCATGGACACTCTTTTTGTGGCTATTGGAAACTGCACCGGGGGCATGTTTAATTGACCAACCACTACAGAGGGGCAAGTGAATGCACTCACCCCAAATTGGTATATTTTACCCCCTAATCCTAGGGTCAATCCTTCAGAAATATCAAATCCAATAATATATTCAGTAAGGAAACAATTAATACTTGATATGTTCCTCTTTTTAATTGACCAATTTTCATGCCAATTTTTGCTTGGACTGCTGAGCTTTCTTTACCTCCTAATCCTGTAATTATAAAATGTTTTCCTTTAAATCTGGAAGGGTTTCCCTGTATCAAAGAGGCCTCCGCCTCGGTAACAATTGAGGCTAGAACCTCCTGTGTATTTCCTGAATGCCAAAATAATTTTACTTTTACATGAGGTTGTCTGTCCACCTTAACATGGGCTGTTGTCACCGGAGTTTGACCCTCATCCTATTCATTTTTAGAGTGTATGTCCTTGGATTCTCCTTCCACCATCACACTAACCAATGTTCTTAAGTCAGCATAAGTTAGCTAGGAAGGCACCGATTTGTCGGAAGCCTCATTGTTCCCCCCTCTGGAGATGATCCAAAAGGATCCGCTTCCTTGTTTGGTTTATGTACATCCTTTTGTTTCACTTGCTTGTAATGCTCCTTCCCATATAGACCTTTTTTTTTATACAACAAGTACATTTCTCACGTTTCAATTCCATCGATATCCTCGCGTGGCACACCATCTTTCAACAAAGCCATGAACATGTCCTTTCTAGACGCATGAGAATCTTGGCTGGCAAATCCTCCAGGAGAGCATTTTTCATTTCGCCCCTTCCTCTCCCTAGATCGTTCCTCAGGTTTGTCCCTTTCTCCTAGATCCGCAAGTTGTCTTATTGCATCAACCACTTTATAAGTTATCTTACCCAAAACACCCATAAATAGGGTGATTATGATGCTTTTATATGCAGGAGGGGCTGTTTGAAATAGGGTGTTTCTAGCAGAAATGGACAGCATGTTACCTAACTCTTTGAATAGGTTCTTTCAATGTGTACAATTTCTTATCATCAGTCGGCAAGCTCAACGTAATGGGGTATTTATGATGACATCCCTCTGCTGCTAACTGCAGAAGAGACATTTGTCCTTTGTCGCCATTACCATCACACGGTGGACCTTCACGCAGTGTCTCCTGTATCTGAACATCATGTGACAAGGGCAGAAATCTAGCAGAATCCGTTGCATATACCAAGAGACCTGCAACCCCTCCATCTAACAGTCTAACCATAAGAACTAGCAAAGATTCACCAGCCCTCTGTTTCAATCGGTTAATTATCTCACCAACCTCCTGTTGTGAATAATCCTCAAGAGCTGTCATATCCACCACAGCTCCACCTGGATTCAACGGATGACGACCCATCTTTCTATGCATTACGGGCTTAACCGTCACCTCTTTACATGCTGTTACCAGCTTGGAAACAAGGTCTGCTTTGGTGCCACTATCGGTAGTAGTACTATCAAATACATCACCATCCCACTGATTGGGGTCCCAATCTACACCTGCAGAAGCAATCATAGTTGCTACCTCATGAGAATTAACCCTTCCTCTTCTTTTCCGATACTTATAGCGAGCCACCCTTACTGCAGCCCGTTCAGCTACCACTTGGTATTTGTCTGCATTATCATGATATAATTTCATTTGGAGCTGCTGCATTAACGCAATTTGATTTTCAGCAGCCAGTTCCTTTTCCAGTATTTTTTTTTATTTGAATTTATTAAGATTTTCAAAGGTATAGAAAAAGACATTACAGAGCAGTGTTTAAGTTCACATCAAACGAATTACATACAATTGAAACATTTCTGCTCTCTCAAAAACAAAAAACAAGTAAAATCATACCCTTCGTCCCAATAAATGACTCAACCGCACCTCCACCCTCCCCGGAACATTCTCTCCTTGCTCATTTACTGATGCGCTCATTCAAAAAGCGACTCCATCGGTGCACAATGCACCATATATAATAATCACGCTATAATAGGTTGTCTCTGTGTGAGGACCTCATGGTCTTAAAATATGTTCTTTCCAATATAACAGATCAAAGTATTCTCCTCAGGGGGATAGATGTAGCCTTTCCTGTCTAGTCCGCATTCTAATAGTTAGTTCCTGGCATGCACTTAGACACAGTCTCCCCAAAGAATGCAGGGTTGAGGTTATTTTTCCATAACACAAATATTCAATGCCACATTAATCCATTCACCCTTGCTTGTTATGTTCTCAGAGTTCCCTTTCATAACTAGAGTGGCTCAGGCTGCGAACAGGAGGTGAGCTGCCAGGCCCTTGATTCTATTTCTTTCGTCATCAGATTTCTCAAACCCAAAGATAATCAGAAAGGGGTGTGCAGACCTCTGAATGCCATCAAGATATTTGATCCACCCCAGGACCTCGTTCCAATATACCTTGATCCTGGGGCAGCCCCACCACATGTGCCAAGAATCAGCTATTCCATCACAATTACGCCAACGGGGTGGACTCAGTGACTGAAACAGTCTGGAGAGCCTGAGGGGGTCATATTGCCACCTGTGTAGTAGTTTGGGCGCATGAAGTTTGTATTGGCTAGATATAGAAACATGAGGGGCAGCCCTGCTCATCCTTCCCCACATAACGGGATCAACTTCCTCGCCCAAATCGTTCTCCCATCTAGCCTTTAGCGGCAATGTGGAACCTTTCCCCGCTTCTATAACTTCCCTATACATGGTGGATATCGGACCTTTCATTTCTGTTCTAGAGTTCAAGAACTTCTCAAAGGGGTTAAGTTCTCTACCAGCATTATCTTTCCATTTGTCCTTTGTCAGAGCTCCCTTTAATCTGCAAGAACTGGAAAACAGACAGGGGGCCCAACGCAAGGTTCTTGCTGAGTTCTGAAATTGTGATGAAGGACCAATTTTTCCAGATCTGATCCACTCTCTCCAGTCCAGCTTCGAACCATGGTTGGAATCTATCCAAATTGGGAATGCTTTCCCTGATGCCGGGGCCCATAGAAGACTCAAGGGGGACGGCCACGAAGTGACTTTCCCCATGTCACTTTTCTCCCTCCATATTTCCCAAATGGTCCCCATTATCGGGTGGTCTCTTAACCACCGTAGTAATTTGTCTCGAGGCACCCATAGCCATTCAGAAATGGTTGCTGGGGTCAAATAGTGATTGTCCATTATAACCCATTGGGGCTCTTTATGATTAAGGCAGGGAATCAGAATTCGTAGTTCGGCAGCTTGATAATACTTTTGCAAATCTGGCAGCCCCATCCCTCCCTTTTCCTTAGGTAATACCAGAGTGTCATAGTCTACACTTGCTCTTTTTGACTGCCAGAGAAACCTTACAATCGCTCTTTTAACCTTGTGAAAGAAAAGCTTTGGCATTTTTATTGGCAGCATCTGGAAAGGGTAGAGAAAATGGGGCAGGCATACCATTTTAATTGCATTAAGCCTACCCAACCATGATATCGTCAATTTTTCCCATTTGGCGAGGTCTGCATGAAACTTTAAGAGAAGGGGTGGGAAGTTGGCTTCATTTAATTTGGAAATGTCCCTCGTGACCTGTATGCCTAAATATTTAAACCTAACATTTTCGAGGACTAGACTCAACGCAGAGAGTCTGTCCACATCTGCGTGTGTGGTCTCATGTAGGGGAAATACAATTGTTTTGCACTCATTAATTTTGAAACCTGAGAAAATACTGTACTCCTTAATCAATTGAATTGCTCTACGAGTGGAAGACGTGGGGTTTGAAATATGCAAAAGTAGGTCATCTGCATACAGAGCTACCTTGTATTCTGTAGTTCCAAGTCCAAGTCCTTCAACCCGACGGTCATCTCTCAGTTTCTGGGCTAAAGGTTCCAGTGAAAGCGCAAAGAGTGTTGCAGAGACAGCACAATCCTGTCATGTTCCCCTCCCCACTTGAAACCAGCCAGAATATTCCCCATTCACAAAGTCAGAGGCTTTGGCTGTTTTATATACCGCCTGAATCCCCCCGCTAAATTTCAGGCCTATTTCCACTTTGCGGAGGGCTACCATTAGAAAGCCCCATTCAACCCTGTCAAAGGCCTTCTCTGCATTGACTGACAGGAGAGCGGGGTCATTGATCATGATTTGGGATGCATTGATTACATTTAGGGTCTTTCTCATCGTGTTGGCTCCCTGTCTACCCAGTATAAAACTGACCTGATCTGCATGAATTAAACGTGGCATGAAAGTCTCTAGTCGGGCTGCAAGGATTCTAGTATATATTTTAGCATCTACATTTAACAGAGATATGGGGCGATATGAACCACATTGCTTAGGATCTCGTCCCCCTTTAGGGATCACCGAAACTAGGGCTTGAACAAAAGTGTCTGGGGCTTTCCCAGTGTCGAGGATCTCATTGAAGCGTTCTACCATAAATGGGAGGAGGGGGGAAAGAAAAGGTGTTATAGAATCTGGCGGTATAACCCTCTTCTCCTGGGGCCTTCCCTAATGACAATCTCTTAATCGCGTTTTTGACTTCTTCTTCAGTTATCGGACTCTCTAATGCATGAGATTCATCTCCTGTCAATTGTGGCATTTTTACAGAATACAAATAATCGTTCATCCCAGATTCACCAGGCTCAGCCTCCGATCTGTATAAGGCCTCATAGAATGAAGCAAAGGTTTCAGAAATATCTGCATTAATTGCCATTTAGGATGATTCCCGGTTCTCTATTTCCAAGACCCTTCGCTCGGTTCATTGGTCATGCAACCTGGCTGCCAACATTGCATCAGCCTTATCTCCCTTCTCATAGAACTTTTGTCTCAAAATATGTAATTTACGGACTATCAATCCGTGCCCAAGAAGGTGGAGCTCTTCCCTCTTCCTTTTCACTTCTAAAATGTCATCCCCTTTCCCACTTTTGTCCTTCCTTACCGATTCATCTAGATGAAAAATCTAATTTCTGAGTTTGTTTTCTACCACGTTCCTTTCTCTCTTCTTGCTCGCCCCTTCTCTAATCATGACACCCTGCCAAGACGCCTTCCCTGCTTCCCACACTACTAATTTGGAAACCTCCCCAGTGTTATTCATCTTGATATATTCGACAATCTCATTTTCCATTTCTGTTTTAAAGAACGGTCTTTCCAGAGAGTTTCATTACATCGCCCAACCCCCTTTCCTAGGTAAAGTATCCACATTGATGTCAGCTGTGACCATGTCATGGTCAGACCAGGTGAACAGTACAATTTCAGATCTCGTAGTGGCATTATATAACTCCTCCGTTAAATATATGTAGTCAAGCCAAGTGAAGGTATTATGGGGGGGTGGAGTAAAAAGTGTACCCCTGTTCATCTGGATGGAGTTGCTGCCATACATCCTTAAAGCCATATATACTAAACATGTTTACAACCTCAGCGCACCCTCCCTCTATTGGCTCCTTAGTGTTAGGGTTGCCCGCTTTCCTATCCAAGCCGGGGTCTGCGCATAAATCAAAATCACCTCCCAGGAGGACATGGCCGGTGGCCTCCAGCATGATTTTGGGGACAGTCTGGGCCAGGAATCTAGACTGTCCTGTTTTGGGAGAGTATATGGTGGCAAATGTAATGTTCACTTTTCCTATAGTGCCTGCCATGAGTAGAGCACACCCTTCTACATCTGCCCATGTTTTAGTGGACATGAATCATAACCCTTTTCTGATGAGTATCCCCACTGCCCCCTTTCTCAGTAGTCTAGAACCCCAAAATTCTGATCCCATTCGTGCCCCTAGAAGCCTTTGTTCCTCCCCTCTAGAGTACTTCATTTCATGCAAGAGGAGGACATCCAGTTTCGCCCTGCGGAATTCTCAGTATACCAAAGATCTCTTGGTTGGAGAGTTGGGACCCTTCATATTCAGTGTTTCCACCCTGAGGAGGTCACCCATCTGTTGTCCTGTTTCAACCACCTTCAACCACCATCTGTAATCACCAGTCTTCAACCACCATCTGTAATCACACGCATCAAGCAACTCCTTAGCAGAAATTGGCAATTTAGCAAACTGTTACACAACCATGCGTACAACAATTCGAGCCGTAGTAAGGATTCTGTTCCTGGCCCCCCTCCCCGTCTCCTTCTCCCACCTCCCTCTTCCCACCCCACTCATTCCCAATTGAAGGCGTCCAAGCAAGATCAGTTGGAAACGTTGATCTAACATCAGACCACCAGTAGAGACTGTTACCTCATGGTCCCTTTCCAAAAAGGAAACATTCTCAATATCGTTTGAGCTCCCCTTCCATTCCCACCCCCCAAATTTAAACCTAAACTCTTCGATGAATTTCCAAAAACTTCATGTCACTCCAGCGTTCACCCTCAATAGCGCGCTTACTCTCCCCTCCGAGGGTAACTTTTGGAAATAGGAGATTCCCCTCCACCCAAGTCTGCAATGGCCTGGTTTGCGTAGAATCCATCGAGCTGTCCACCGTCGAATCATAGTGTCAAACTTTAGAAGTTCCACTCAGGTGTCCATCAGACTCATTTATCTCCCTCTGGTGTAGCGTTCCTCTTCTTCATTTCCTTGATCCCTTGACCCACCTCCTTCTTGGTCCCTAGAGTTCCCATTGTCTTCCACTCTGCCCTGCTTCCTCCTGGTCTCCACCTTCTCCCCGTGTCTTCAGAAGTTCTGAGGTGCAGTTGCGGATCTCCCTTTCGGATCTCAGTTGTATTTTCTTGCCTTTGTGTTCGAAAGAGAGGGAGAAGGGATAGCCCCATCTATGTCAAGTTACACGCTCTTTGAGCCATTTCATAAGGGGACCACACATTTGCCTCAAGGCCAGGGCCAGGGATGATAGATCTTGGAAGATACTGATCTGTGCCCCTCCCAGGGTAATTGATCCACTGGTCTTGGCCTTCTCTAGGATTCTGGCTTTATCTTGATATCTATGGAAACGGGCAAGGACCGATCTCGGTCCACCCATTGGGCCACCAGCTCTATGTATTCTCTCCGCTTTGGGTTGTCAATCTCCTCATCAGCAACCAGCAGCCTAATTATGTCATGGATCATCTTCCTGAGGTCTCCCTCTGTCTCACCTTCATGCTCTGGGATGCCAAAAAACGGCAGATTGTTTCTTCTCTCGCGATTTTCCAAATCGTCCATTTTTAGTCAAAATTCTTCCTCCTTTGCTCTATCTTTCTTATTCAGAGGTCCACCTGGGGTTCGAAGGTATCTATGGAGACTTGATGGTTTTCCACGCCCTCTAGTCTCTCTTCGATTGTGTCCATACGCTGTGTGATCTTATCTATCTTCCCCCTATGTTGTCTCCCATGCTCTGTATCTCGTTCAGGAGAGCAGCAATGTCCCCTTTGGTCGCTGCCGCTTCTGTCCCTGAGGCTTCCATAACTGGTGAACCTGCACCTCCGATGACCGCAGGGGATGGAGAGTAGGCAAACTTGGCTAGTCTTGATTTAATGTCCATATAAGTCAAAATGGTCGAAAGGGTTCCTGCCCCACAACATCCAGCAAATTGAATAGTGGCTCAGGAAAGGCAGGTGATCCTCACTAACCTCTGCTGGTTAAAGGAAGGCACACGCTCCGTTTCCGGGGGCCCAACCCTTCAGAAGAGAAGAGAGCTCACTTTCCTTCCAATAGGTGGCGTGTGCAGGTGCTGCAAGGCCTTGGGCGTAGAACCTTCTTCGAGGGGGTTGGTGAGTGCTCTATCCCAGTCCGTGTAATGTTATAGTGGGACAGCTCAGTTCAAGTTTGGTGGGTACCTCTCCAATATGATTCCCAGACTAGAGGAGGGTCGGCCCACCCGGGGTACAACCCCTTAGTTGTGGTTCCTTGTGCAGGTTTTTGTCTCCTTACAGTAGCGTGAAGGGCGAGACTTTTGTGTTGCCGTGTCGACCCTCTGTGAATCCAAAAAGTGGGAGACGGATGTTTTCAGAATGATTCCAGAAGGTCATTTGAATCTATATTATCCATTGGTCTCTCTGCTCTTGGCATTCAGTTCACTCAATTCTGTAATTTTTGATCCAGAGGTGTAGATGCCAATCAGACCATGTTGAGCTGTCCCCTGTCTTGCGATTCTGGGCTCAACAAACAGTCTGTAGTGAGGATTCTACCTCCACAGGCCCTCCCATCAACCATGGCACTGGTAGCAATCAGAGTGTGTTCTGAGGTGGCTCAAGGGAGGGACCGGGTTTGTTGACTCAAAATCGCCTCAGTTGTCAGATGTTTGGGTGCCCTCCAAGTAAGTTTTGGAGAGGGAGACGGAATAGAGCACGTGTAACCTGTGTGGACGGTGGCTCCTATTTGGTTCTCCCCCAGCCAAATCTTGAGAGCCTTTAACGTGTATTCTGGTCTTTTCCCAGATCGGCTATTTAGTGGTTCCAGTGGGAACTCCTATGAGGCATACACTTGTTGGGGCGCAAGGCTCTCATGTACAGGAACTTATTGTAGGGAGTCCCCTTGGGAGACTTTGAACACTATAAATCTACTCCCTGGTCCGTGTGGTCTTTGCGCTCAAATAGGGTTCCTGGTACTGGGATTGCTTCACCTCCCTCAGAATACTTCATGCCCACTCAACTGCAGAGAGAGTTAGTAACGTGTGCTGCAGACTACAATTGCAAACCAGTATAACCTGGGTTTATTTCAGCGTGCGCCGCGTAGGAATGTGGAAATCGAAATAATATTATACCTCCTATCGCATTGTTTGAATGTATGTTGGCCTACGCCAAGTTGTCTAAAAACATTGTGTAAATAGATTCCGCGGCAAGGTCTTGACCTTAATGTATTGTGCAAATCGCCATCTTGGATTTAGCCGCCATTTTAGGTTCTCTTGTAGTGTGGAAGTCACCCTGAACAACAAAATGGAGGCCGAATGACATTTCGAGTGGGATTCTGGCCGTTGTGACCTCCGCACACATGAATAAGTAATATGCCTGCAGGCCACTTGTTGGGGTCGCGAACTGAGACCTTGTCCTATCCCTGACCTATGTGTAAATGAACAACTGTATCAGCGGAACTGATCAAAATGCATACATTATGGGATTGACCTGGCAACGAACCCTAGGCCTGGTCCCAAGAATGGTTAACCCACGAGGGGGTTGGCCAGAGTTGGATAAAAAGTATAAAAACCTGAGTATCCCAATGTACGGTCTCTCACACTAACACGGCGAACTACCGTTGATAGTTCGTTCTGTTACTCTAAGGGCCGAATAGCTATCCGTATGTCAATTGACTTCTGGTAATTGTTGTATCTTTGAATAAAGCGCTTTGTATGTCCTTTGTAACCTGTGTTGGTGTGTTTCCTTTGGGCTTGTCGGCCTCATATCAATTTTTCTGTTTCCACAGGAAGGCACATGAACGCATTGTTCTCCATGCGAGCGTCGTCATAGGAGGCCTTGAATCAGTTTCCAGTGCCTTGCGCAGCAGGTTTATGATCCGTTGTGGCCCGGTGGGTGCACAGATGGCTTTCAGGGCTACCCTGCAATGTCCCCTTGTGCGATTCGAGGTGGCAGAGATCCTCTCTTGCATGTCTGCTCCGCTGCAGAGGCTCAGATTTCACCTTGTATACACGGTGGGGGCCGAGCGCCGTGTAGCAGATGTCCTTGAGAGACTGCTTCCACTCCGGGTACACGTAGGGCAGTCTGCTCTGGGGGGGATGGTTAGGGCACCCCTCGGGGGGCGGTGGCCTCAGGGCTCACCTTATGCGCACCGATGCACCAATGGGTTGCCAGTTCTGAAAGCTGCTCCGTTCTCTACACACACCCCAACACTCGTCCAAGGGATCTGCAGGTCCGATGCCATGGGCTACGTGCGAGTTGGGGTCAGCTTGCATGCCCAGGATTCCTTCTATGTATCGTGCAGTCCCCTTGGTCTCGTCTGAGGTTTTTTGGTTTTACCTGTAACCATAAAGTCCCTGTAACAATGTTTTTCCATTGAATTTCATAGGTTTTTATTAGTGCAACTGAACCATAACGTCCCTTTAACAAAGTTTTTTAATTGAATTTCATAGGTTTTTATTAGTGCAACTTAACCATAAAGTCCTTTAGTATTTTCATTGAATTGTATAAGATTTTATTGGTGCAACTTAACCATAACGTCTATTTAACAAGGTTTTTTTTCAGAGAATTCCATGGGTTTTTACCAGTGCGTGCTATTTTCCTACATCTTACTAATATCATACTTACCCCAATATTGCAACATTTGTGTCCAATTTACACCGTTTCACCTTAAAACTCTACCATTTCCCACATTCTAGCATCATTTTTAACACTTCTATACTTTTTACAGTTTTTGCTTCCTTCAACGTCCGCGAATATCTGATGTCTCTGTGGACCTTCCGAACAGTCAAACATGACCATACATAGACTCAATACATTTTTACAACATTTCCATTAGCATTTTGTGTTATGCTAATGGGAAAAATGTGGCGTTCATCCCTCATTCCAGGGACTGGAATGGGGGATAACGGCCCGTCAGCCCACATTATCGGCCCAAACGAAGTCTGTCTGTGTGCTCCCTGATGCCTGCGGGCTTTGGTGCATTATGAATAAACAAATAAATAACGAGGGCTCCGGATCATTATCCTCTAATTCTGCCCCTGCAATGGGGAATAAAGGCCATTAGCAACCCTGGTTCCCAAAGCGGGAACACAGGGTGCTAAAAAATAGATTTTTCATTCTACAGCGGGACACCTGCTGCGTCCTGCTGTAGTAAGGAAATCCTTTTCCAAGATGGCCACCATTGAAAGAGAATGTGGGGCACAGTACATAGCCCCTCTTCCCTTTCCATAGCAGCCTGCAGACGGCGAAGTCAGAGCCCTATTACCATATTACCACAAGCACATTTTTTTTCGCTTTCAAACCGATCCTGCTTTCAAATAACTTTACCATATAGCCAATCCCAGGATGGCATGGCCACTTTAAGACCATTTTTCATCCCTCGTGGTCAAGGCCAGTAGACAGATTGTCCGGGTCATGACCTTATACCATGACCCGGACAATCTGGCCACTGCCAATGGCCACAGGCTATACCTCAGTCACCAAAGCTATATCACTAACTACTTTATGACACTTGACAGTTATCAAAAAATAAAACACAGGCACATTTGCAAAACCATGATTTCAGGTCCCTACCAATCCTCCTTACACGAGTTTGCTTGAAATCTGCCCATGTTTTTTTTTTCTCAAAAGTGTCAAAATGCATGTGCATACAAAGTCATATAACTTAGCGCCCAACTTGACAAAATCCATCCAGACTTTACACAAACATTCAAGGTTGGGTCTTTAATTTTTCTGAAAACCTTTGTCGACATTAGTCAAACGGCAACAAAGTTTTAAGCCATCTGAAAAATGTTGATACCCCCTCTAATTTAGCCCCTTCTTGAGAAAATCCCACCAAACTTTACAAAAACATATATTCATAGATTTAAAATCGTTTTGCAAACTTTTGTGCACATTTGTCAAATGGCACCACATTTATAAACTTTTACATTATTTTGGGACCCCCCCCCCCTGTAATTTTTACACCACTTTACAGAATCCCACCGAACTTTGTGAAGCCTTTCAGTACCAGGTCTAGAATTGAATTCCAAATGTAATGCAGTTTCACTGAGAGGTGCCAAAGTTACATGCCATCCAAGAACTGCTCCCGAACATCTGAAGTGTCCGCTAACTTCACAGGACTGTTCGCGAACATCTGGGACGTTCGCTGAATTTTACAGTGAAAAACACCAGTTTTTTGGCTGATGGCCATATCCCATCCCATCCACATCAACCCTCACCTCCCCAGAGATTGTTTGATAAGTTTGACAAGTGTAATGTTGACTTTTTTTTAATATATTTTTACTGTCATGGCCGCTGACATCGGCCAAAGTCAGCAAATCCAACATGGCAGGCGTTTCCAAAAATCTGGCACACTTCATGCTTTTCACCATCCAATCAGCAGGCGCGTCCGATGTCCGTGGACATCACGTCACCTACTAAGCCAATCGGATGCTTGTCCGTAGACCCAACAGGGAAATGGGTCAGCAGACCGAACCCAGATATCACACATTTTTTGTGACCTACATTTTGCCTGCTTTTTAAAAACTACTGGACAAATGTCTACCAAATTTACAAAAGCACCCTTTCGGGAGCAAGCCACCGCTCCTGCCACACACTTGGTGAAAATCTGTCCAGCGGTCTGGGCTGTAGCCATGAGTAAAGTTTTTCTTCATTCATTCTGTGGAAGAAAAATGTGGGAGTCCCCTATAATGTTGACCCTGCTTGACAAAGCCACACCAAACTTTGCAGAAATAGTATATGGCCCACCCAGATTATTTTTGCTAAGTTCGGTGAAGATTTGTCCAGGGGAGCAAAGTTATAAGCCGCCCAAAAGGTGCTCTTCCTATGAGATGTTTAACTTAACCGTAACTACAGGGCCACTGCCACAGGCCTTGTAATCCAACCTAACTGTGCTTAAAACCATTTACTACATTTACTCTCTGTGTATTAACCCTCCCTATAATGTGGCAAACTAGCTCCCTAGAATGTGGCAAAGCAAACTCTATCCTGCTTACGTTACATTCTGCATTGTGGTGGCATACAAAAAATGACACACCTTATTCTAGTTTTCTTATTCTGTGTGTTGACTCTTCCTTGGGAAAAGGCGAGGGTGGCAAGCGCGTCATTGGTTTTATCTCCACCATCACACTTGGATCAGTTTCTTAACTAGCCCCACCTGGATAGATGCATGTCGATGGGAAAAGGGGTTTCTGCATTCATGGAGATTACTGGCTTTAGAATAATTTTTATATTTTGTTGGTCCTCACCAGGAAATATATATTTCTCCACCAGTTTGCATCCTCCACCGCATTCAGATTTCTCAGTAGCCATATTGGATACCACAACACCTTGCATTGTGAAGTACGTATGTATGTGCAAAGACAAGTAACACACACTGATGCAAATAATGTTGGGTATGTGCTGCACACTTGCCTGCTTATACAATTTTCAGCTAGGCAGTCTGTTGCAGGATTCATGATTCCTGGCGAACCCTTCTGAACCTGGCAACTTTAGACTCTTTGACGGTTGTAGGTCAACTGGTCGAATCTAAATGGTCGACAGGACAAATGGTCGACACCAAAAGGTCGACAGGTCAAATGATCGCATTTTTTTTTTCACTTTTTTTTTTTTTGGGAGGGGGGGTCCCCTAACCCCCCTTTTTTTGCTAATGGGAGGGGGGGTCCCCTAACCCCCCTTTTTTTGCTAAAAACCCCTTTTTTTTCCCTAAACGAAAACTTAAAAAAATATACATAGCTAAAAAAAAAAATACGATCATTTGTCCTGTCGACCAAATTGTGTCGACCATTTGTCTGTCGACCATTTGACTAGACACCCTCTTTGACTCCATCTTGTATTGCTAGATCCAGATATCACCTTGAAGGTGCACATAGAGTAACGTTGCTTTATGAGTGAGGCGAGGCAGTACACCAAATTAACTATTCTTTTTCTCACTCATAATGATGCATAGTGCTCTAATCTAAGGGGTTATTCATTAATGACTTGTTCGGTTGGTCCATAGAGAGATTTGAACAATGAATAGGGGCCACTAAAATGAGGCATGAAGTGGGCTGGCCACTTTTCAACAGTGGTTCCCTTCATACCAAACAATTTCCATGATTTTGCTTTTATGCATTCACATAGTAGGATGAGAGAGAATTTCAGTGGGATATGAAAATGGGAATATAAACGTTATCCTTTAGAGCACCTTAGGCAAGGGCTCCGTGCATGACAGAAACACACAGATCAGGGAATTGTTTAGTTAGGAAATTCATGTTGCACAATTGGGAGTACACATTAATACAGCACACAGTATCTTGCAATGCTTGGATGACACGTTTAACATCCAATGCTTTCCCAGAATATTGTCAGGGTACAAATACGAATATTAATCAGCTTTTAGTACAGTGCTATTAGCCAGAAAGGTCTTTCATTGCAGTGCTTGTGTACAATGATTGTTTCAGGGCCTGTCCCCTTTTCTTATTTACCCACAAATCTTCATGTATGGATTTTGTGCACAGAGCTGTACATTAACACAAAGCGTATAGGGAGATACAGAAAGGAACATATAGATCAGGGAAGAAGACATGATCGATTGTAATTAAAGTGGCTGAAATATCTGTCCCGGGAGCTTGCTACACTGCAATGCTGGCTGAGCACAGATTGTGGAAAAAGATCCCTGCAGACGATAGTAATTCTGGGAAATGAAAAAGTTTCTTGCTTTTATCTCTAGAACAGAACGCGTGCGTGTGTGTGTGTTGACAGCATATTAAAGTCTTCTGGTAGCCCCAGCCAGCATTATAAAAGAGAGATGCATTAATGCATCTAACCTTTGTATCAGTAAGGAGTGGAAGTGAACAGTTCCTTCTGAAATCACACAGCAGTGGGGAAATGTTCAAGTATAGCCCATTAGCACATTGGGATCGTTATTGCCCTTCCCTCAGCCAATCAGAAGGTTCAGGTGCAGTCAATAACTATGGGTATGCACAGCATTCTAAACATTCTCTTTTCAAAAGTAAACAGGGGACCAACCATGCGATTTCCAGGCCAGGTTGTTCTCAACAAGACACTCCACTGGGGATTTGTTTTCCTGCACCATCCTATTTAACATTATAATTAGAAAGCTAACATATGTGTAAATGCTTTCACTTTCTTGTAGAGACATATTTTACTTTTACATGACACCTGATGCATGCTCATGTAATCCCACTCCAGTATAACCAACTTTGAAATGTATATGCTTAACTTACGAAGACAACCTTTTTTAAAATATTTCAGATTAAAAACACATTAACTGTTTGTCTGTTTTACTTTACTCACTATTAAAACAGTTTTAATTCACCACGAAAACTCTAAAACATATATCACTATTTACACTATGTGCTAATAGCCCTATATTCAAGATCAGAACTGCTTTGTCTGTTCCCCACTTTGTCCCCTCCTATGGCTCCCACTCCAGGATAGTAATATTACACGTTCATACATGTAAGAACTCTAGTGGGCATTTTATGTAGAAATATTAAATAACTGACTACCTGAGTAATGGGCATTGGATATTCACTGCAAATGCATGTCATGTATGTCAGCATTGACATACAAAGGAAACATGATGCTGCAGGCATAAAATACCCAGCCCTACAAATAAGGGGCGAATCAGCCCCTTTTACTCCCTGAAAATAGGCAAATATGCCCCAAAATAAAAATAGGGAGTAGAAACCTCCCAACAAAAATAGGAAACAGACACGTAGAACCTTGCACCCTGCTTTCACCGACAAAGTTCATGGATATGGTTGGACTAGTAGAACACATCGCACCACAGGAAGAAACGACTATTAATTCTGCCTGACCACAGGGAGAATTAAACCTGTATATCTTAATGTGCATGAATAACTAGCAGCAAAGGAATCATTATTACACAAACCTATGTTTACTCGCTTATAAAATACTCTCATTAGGAACTGTATTTACATGTTTACTCCCTAAGAAATAATTTTACTCCCAGCTTCAAAAAATGGGGAGAAACATACTCACACTGCTAAATATTATCTGGAGCAGTGACAATACCTGATAAATAGTGTAGCTGCCTCATTCACCGTTCCCAGGAAATTCTCCGGGTGATCTGCCCCCTACTGATGTGTATCAGGTAGTCTTAATTTGCTTGCAAAACTAGTCAGGAAAATCCCTGTAAAGAGCTCCTTTGTGAGGGTCAGTGTATCCATGCAGAGAACTTTCGTTTTGTTCGAGCTGTGCAGGGCATTGTACACGGCAGAAAGAAAACAAAGGGACATTATTTTATTTCCCCTTCTCCCACACACAACAACTGCACCCTATCACACTACCACACACCTCAAGAAAACGCAACCAAAAAAGAAAATGACTCCTTCCTCACACACAACTGCACCCTATCACACTACCACGCACCTCAAGAAAACGCAACCAAAAAAGAAAATGACTCCTTCCTCACACACAACTGCACCCTATCACACTACCACACACCTCAAGAAAACGCAACCAAAAAAGAAAATGACTCCTTCCTCACACACAACTGCACCCTATCACACTACCACACACCTCAAGAAAACGCAACCAAAAAAGAAAATGACTCCTTCCTCACACACAACTGCACCCTATCACACTACCACGCACCTCAAGAAAACGCAACCAAAAAAGAAAATGACTCCTTCCTCACACACAACTGCACCCTATCACACTACCACGCACCTCAAGAAAACGCAACCAAAAAAGAAAATGACTCCTTCCTCACACACAACTGCACCCTATCACACTACCACGCACCTCAAGAAAACGCAACCAAAAAAGAAAATGACTCCTTCCTCACACACAACTGCACCCTATCACACTACCACACACCTCAAGAAAACGCAACCAAAAAAGAAAATGACTCCTTCCTCACACACAACTGCACCCTATCACACTACCACACACCTCAAGAAAACGCAACCAAAAAAGAAAATGACTCCTTCCTCCTAACACAGGCAACAAGAGAACTTTCCGCTCCACCAACAGGTGCATACTAGGACGAGAGGGCCATGTCGAGGGAGGCAAACAAAATGGCAGAGGGCCATCTGTCAAAACCACTTTATATCTGCGACCTCACTTGCCCCAGAAATGTTACCCCAGGGGATTGTGCTAAGTTGGTGGATGCCCCATTAGCTGTGCAGTCACGATGGTTCGTTGTAGGTCTGGCTGCAATGTGTTCCCATGTCCTCACTAAATCCATAGGCTTAGGGTTCTAACATAGCCAGACATGCCTCTCAGCAGAATGTACAGATGCCTGTAAAACGTGCAGAAAACATGTGTGCATTTTGGTTTACATGCATCTGCCAAGCAGAGATTGAAGGCCGTGCAGTTCTTTTGCTTCAATAGCACGGGAAGACACCAAGCCACTTATCATTCTGCTAAAAATTCAAAACTCGAATGCCCCACAAAGCATATGCAAGCACCAAGTTGGTGATATAGACTCGAAAAACTCGAACTCAAAAGAATCGGGTTTCTTCTTAATGACATTATATTGCAGTCTCCTTGTCCACATAGTTGTGTAGTGTTCAAAGTCGCACCTTAAAATATTAATCAACAAGTCTGCCAAATGCCTGCATTCTAACCCTGAGCCTAGTAGGGTAATGCTGTGTGAGAACTGGCATTACCCTATACGTCTCTGTGCAAGTGCCTGCCGACAAATGAGACGGTGTGTCATATTGTTTTGGCATATATGTTTGATGGGGCTGTTCTTAGTTGGCGGTTGAAACAATATGCACTAGCTGACGAAAATGTACGAGGGGAAATACACCATTTATTTTGAAATGGAGAATGTTTACAGATCGCATTTTGGTTTCATCTAGACTTTTGGTCATCATGGCAGGTTGCCTTTGCGGCTGAACGCTTCTCGTTTCGCTCTAGAGTGCTCCTCCTGCTACTACTCCGTAGATTGAGGGGGCCACTTTAGAATGCTAAGGAAGCAACAGTCATCTTCCTTCTCGTGTACTTCCTCCATTAAACAAAACAAGCAGGCATCTAAAATAAGGACAGCCTATCACCACCTCCTCCACTTCTGGCAGGCTCCACATCCTTATCATTTGGCCGTGGACGTCTGCTCGCATTCACAGTAATTTGGTAACATGGGCCCGTACACACTGATATTAACGATACGCATGGTGATCCATTCTTGTATGTATCACATTACAGTGATATCGTCAAGATATTTTTCATAGTGTTCTTAGGAACAATGCTATGTGAAGCCACCTTTTGTTTTGTCAAGGGGTTAAAGGTTGTGTGCATTCACTTCTTGTGATGTCACTTCATGGTGGGGGTCGAATGACATCACTTCCGGTGATGTCATCAAAGGTCAATGGTCATGTGATGTCACTGCCCCAGGCATTTTGGTGAAATGACATCCCTGAAACACAGATGTAAAAGGGACTGATCCCCAATTTAATAGAGTTGTCAAAGTTCTAAATGCAACAAAATAAAGGTAGACCAAAATGTCAGTTTCAGCCTACCTGAAAGAATAGGCAAGCCTCCACCATTGCTAATGCAATATTGTGTTGGCTGATCCCTGTCATGGTACAAATTAGGATCAATTTCTAACTAAAACGAGTACAGCAGGTATCGTTTGACAGATTCCTAGCTAAATAGGAATTTAAGCTGACTCAGAACAAAAGAATAAACCAGGCTCTACATTGGGTGGATCCAAGTGATACCATTTCAGAAGACATATATGAAATACAAGGTCAACGTGCCAGACAGCAGGAAGCCAGAGGCTACAGATGATATAGGGTTAATGACAGGATCCATGTTCCCTGGCCCTTTTTCAGTTTCTGCGGCATATTGCAAAGTGTCAGATTATTAGAAGATTGCCAACCTTTGTCTCCAAAGTGATAATCTAGTTCGGGAGTACTGTTCTTGTCTGTCTGAGTCTTTTAAAAGTTCTTGTCAATTTGGGACAGGCATATGGCCAATTTATGGATGTCTTGCATTTTCGAGACTACTTTGCATATATGCAGTCCAAAGGTCTATGACCAGTAGTGATATGTAAGTTGTGGTTGAAGGTGACTTCCATAGTGTCTAGGTGTCTGCAGTAGTTAGAGTATGTGGCATTAGCAGAGCAGCAGAGGAATTTTCTCCAGGGCCATTTTGGTTCATCAGTTTGCTCATTGCTTTGAAGATGGAAACGAGAATTGAGTGCCCACTGTTTAATGGGATATTTTAAAAGTGTGGTCCAAATATGGGATACAAACTCTACCCCCCCCCCCCCCCATCTGTGCTAATTTTCTCAGGGAGACAATAAAATGTACAGCTCTTGTAGATGAATACCCGAGCCATGTCGGTGGCTGTAGGAAACATGACAAGTGGAATATAATGAACCATCTTATTGAAGCATGCACCGACTACCATGATAAATATCTTCACTGGGACATGTGTAGATCAACTATGAAGTCAGTGGGAATGGTATGCAAAGGGCAATGTGGGCAAGGTGTAGGTGGTATACCAAGTCTTTACATGAAGACACACAAGCTCTTTTCAATAATGTAAGAACGGTAGGCTCTTGTGAGGTCTCCTGTCACACCAATTCTAACTATGGTAAAAGGGCATTGATGAGATGCTGGTATCACTATGTCTTGACTTGTTGTTGTAGCCAGAGCTTAGATTCCCGGAGGCAAGACAAAGCATCAGCTTTTCTCTTTTCTGGGCCAGTTGTATAGGAAATGATGATGTCCCATTGTTAGAAGAAAAATTCCAAAAGGACTTGGCGTTTATTCATACAAACCAAGGATCACAGAGAATGCAAGGTTTTATGTTGTGACTACACTTTTATTGCAAAGGTGCCTCCTTGACGGTGTCACCATTCTGCCGGCCCCTCCTTTATAGGGACTAGTTCCTTCTTGATGACTGCTTAAGTCCATTCACTAGTTGTTAATATGTGGGAATGGAATGCCATTGGGTGTGCATACTGTGTAGACATGTTCCACTGTAACAGCCATTGGTGCCTTTAAGCCACCAATGGCATGGTCCGAGGCATCTGCTTCAACAAGAAATGGATGGGTATTTTCGTTGTGTTGAAGGACAGTCATGAAGGCCTTCTTCAATTTCTGGAAAGCACTTTCAGGACCTGGAAACCGAAAGAAATTTTGTTAGCCAAAAGATTGAGTATAGTTAAAAAGAAGATAGTGGTAATAATGTGAGAATCCAAGGAACTGTTTCATGGACTTGACACCATGGGGACTTGGCCATTCTAGGCTGGCTTTCTAGGGATGTTTTAGCGTTCGTATATATATATATATATATATATATATATATATATATGTATTACATGGCCACGGTAGTGGCCATGTAGTTATGGTTAAGTTGCTGTTTCCATAGGAAGAGCACTTTTTGGGCGGCTTATAACTTCACTCTCCCTGGACGGATCCTCACCAAACTTTGCAAAAAAAGTATTTGGGTCACTATGAATTTTTTGCAAAGTTTGGTGAGGATTCGTCCAGGGGGGGCAAAGTTATAGGGGGGTCCCAAAACTTTTTTTTTTCCCATAGACTGAATGGGAAAAAAATTTTGCTCGCGCCTACAGCCCAAACCGCTGGACGGATTTCCACCAAATTTGGACCAGGAGCAGCGGCTTGGTCCCGAAAGCGTGCTTTTGCAAATTTGGTGAAAATCCGTCCAGTAGTTTTTTTAAAATGACCAAAAAGTAGGTAAAAAAAAATTAGTGATATCTGTGTTCGGTTCGCGGACACACTTCCCTGTTCGCTCCGCGGACAGTGTCCTGATTGGCCAATCGTCTTGCGTGATGTTGGTGGACATGCAACGTGTTCGCTGATTGGACGGCGTGGAGCGTGAAGCGCGTCAGATTTTTCGGTAGCGCCCGCCATCTTGGATTCGCGGACGTCCGCGGACAGCGCAGTGAAACTTCAAAAGTTCAAAATGTGTATTTAGTAGAGTGTGTTGGTGTGTAGGAGTGTTTGGGGAGGGTGGGAATGTATGAGATAGGATGAAAGTTGTGTTTTTAATGTGTTAGATGTTCTTTTTGTGTTCGATTTGTTTGCGGACATCACGGGTGTTCTGAAATGTTCTAAATAAACTGACTGGGGGGTGTTCTAAGGACTCAATATGTGTCCGTTTTTTTCGCAAGCAAAGTGAAACTGTTCTAAGAACACTTGCGGTGTCCGGGGAGTGTTCGTAGGGGGTGTCCTGAGGATGCTGTCCGTATTGTTCTATGTCAAGTTGAATGTGTCCTAAGAACACTCGCGGTGTCCTGAAATGTTCGCAAATAAACAAAATGGGGGTGTTCTGAAGACGCTTCTAAGAACACTCCCGGTGTCCTGGAATGTTTGTAGGGGGTGTCCTGAGGACGCTGTCCGTATTGTTCTCTGTCAAGTTGAATGTGTTCTAAGAACACCCGCGGTGTCCTGAAATGTTCGCAAATAAACAAAATGGGGGTGTTCTGAAGAGGCTTCTAAGAACACTTGCGGTGTCCGGGGAGTCCGTAGGGGGTGTCCTGAGGACGCTGTCCATATTGTTCTCTGTCAAGTTGAATGTGTCCTAAGAACACTCGCGGTGTCCTGAAATGTTCGCAAATAAACAAGATGGTGGTGTTCTGAAGACGCTTCTAAGAACACTCGCGGTGTCCAGGGAGTGTTCGTAGGGGGTGTCCTGAGGACGCTGTCCGTATTGTTCTATGTCAAGTTGAATGTGTCCTAAGAACACTCGCGGTGTCCTGAAATGTTCGCAAATAAACAAAATGGGGGTGTTCTGAAGACGTTTTTGAGAACACTCCCGGTGTCCTGGAATGTACGTAGGGGGTGTCCTTAGGACGCTCTCCGTATTGTTCGTTGTTAAGTTGAAAGTGTTCTAAGAACTATCGCGTTGTTCTGAAATGTTCGTAGGGGGTGTCCTGAAAACGGTGTCCATATTGTTCACTGGCAAGTTCAAAGTGTTCTAAGAACACTCACATTGTTCGCGGACATTAAAAGTTTCCCATAGATCATAGTTGAAATGTTTGACTCTATGGATGTGATATGTTGCGGTGGTTGTTGCCAGGGCATAGAGTCTTGGGTGCATGGCCATTCATATTTGCTTATAACTTTGGGTGAAAAACAAATGTATAAGGAACAAAGGTATTAGATACTATGGATGTAATATTCTGCTATGGTTGTCCTTATTATTGTATACTTACTGTTTGGTCTAGTAATGGGAGTCCATGTTTTTCTTCTTCATTTCTGTGATAAAAGAAAATAGCATGTTAGTATTAGTATTTTGTAATGACTTATTACATTGTATAAGCAATATACTTTTATTTTTTTTTCGACCCTCATATTTAGTAGAGTAAAATCAGAGTACTGTGCAATTTGCTCAGTTTCTGTATTTGTTGCTAAAATCATTTGGTCTGTGGGAGAAAAAAAAACTTTTTCTGTTATGCTACAGTTTATTTGTTTTCAGTGTTCACTTGTTGTTTCTGGCTAATGCTTTATACTTTGCTTTGTTGTATTTTTTTTGGAGCAGTAACAGATTCTTCATTTGTTTTGATATTATAAAATTTTGGAGCAGTTAGATACCAAGTGGCGTATTCTAACTGTGTATTTTTTGGCCTAATTTGGTGGTATTCATTTATCTGATTAGTTGTTGTAGAATCTTTGAGCAGTTAGATAGCTTTTGGAGTATTCTAACAGTTTATATTATTTTAACACAAATTTATAATTTTGGGACAGTTAGATACCAATTGGCGAATTCTAACTTTGTATTTTTTGTTCTAATTTAGTGCTATTCATTTATCTGATTAGTTGTTGTAGAATCTTTGAGCAGTTAGATAGCTTTTGGAGTATTCTAACAGTTTATATTTTTTTAACACAAATTTACTTAAAGGTTTAAATACAGTTTATTTATCAAATTTTGGTTTTAAGAATATCAAATAAGCGTTTGTAAGATTTGCTGGTAATCTCTGCTTTAGAGTAATGGTACTATCATTACATTCAGACCATCCACATTTCTTTTTTATATATGCCGTGTAGTGCCCTGAATTGGTTGTGGCTCCTGCGTGGTAGATTATACCTATTGTTGTGAAGGTTTTCTTACCAAGTGCTATTTGACTATGTGTGAATCCAGTCAGCTTGCAGTTGTTTTTGGTACCATCTGCATTGTAACGTAGAAGCATTAGTATTACGTATTTACTATGTGTTTGTATTACTAACGTGGAGCGATTATCTGAATTGCAGGTAGAGCATAATCTACCATGGTTTGCATTTTGTACAAGTTGCTGAAATGGAATGGATTCACAATTTGGTATTGATATATATATGAAGCGTTCATTGGGAATTTCTTCTTGTGTCACATTGTTGCACAGAGTGCATGTATGTTTCCACATGTATGAAATCTGGAAGATTTCATTTATAGGTATGTTTTTGTTTTCCAGTACTAATAGTAAGTACATTAGAAATTCTTGTGGATCTTCCTGTGAGTTTATAGTGAATTTCACCATTCCAGCACAGAAGTCCAATTGTCGTCTTATTCCAAAAACACTATATGTGTTGTCAGGATTGTTTGCTGCATTTCTGTGAAGTACTAACATTTGCAAACACAAAGGGTCTGTACTGTGTAAGTAAATGTTGTCAACAATTGGTGGTAATTGAAATAGAATATTCATTGCTACATTTGCATAGCAACTTACACCAACTATATTTGAGAATTTAAATGGTCAGGTAGTTCTGTATCTAACTGCTTTTTTTGGAGTTTGTCTTCCTTCTTTAAAGAAGTACCTGGTTTACTTTCTCGAATTGATTATTTTTTGTTTGTGGTACTTGATGAAGTATTAGTTTCTTTTACTCTCTTTGGAGGATTTGCAGTGACGTCCTGTTGCATTTCTGTTTGATTTAGTTTTCTTTTACAACGTTTTAGTTTTTGTGGAACAGAATATGTGTTTAGATGGGGAGTGTATAGTGAGCGAAGTCTATTATATTCTAAAATGCAAGGAATATCAGCGTTTACTTTACTTGCATCAAAAATGATTAGAAATAGACCGTCAAGTGTACGTAAGCGTGATAGTGCTACGTAGCTCATGCCTTCTTTAAAGACTGTTACCAATATCTATCATTGCTTTGTCTAGGGTAAGACCTTGTGATTTATGAATCGTGACTGCGTATGCAAGAGTTAGAGAAAATTGTTTTCTGCGTACATACATATCTGTGAAGAGAAGGAATCTAGCTGTTGAGCCTCCTATCCATTTTACTTCTGAAAGTTTGTCAAAGAGTATATTGACAAACTGAATTTTGTTGTCACGTGGGTATGTTTGAAAGCCAACAACTGTGCCCAGTGCTCCATTAACTAGTCCTTGGTCCACGTCAAGGTTACGTTTAAGCATTACTCTGCAATTTAAGGATAATTTTAATATCTTTTCTAAGCCTGCTGTGTTTGAGATTGATTTTTCTAAATTATTTAGTCTTGTTGTGGCTTGGTCACACATGGGTAGTGTCATACCATGTACATCTAGTTTGTCTGTGGCGCTAATTTCCATTATTGGTTGCATTTCTTTACTTAACATTATTTCATTGAATTTGAGACAGCTTGCAAGAGTTGGCATTAAGGCCATACAATTGACATTTTTTGTGGGCTAATTGTTCCATAACATCTGTAGCACATGCATTATCGCCATAAAGTGCATTAATGTGCCAGGTTTTCAATGTTGCTTCTGCTTCTTTAGAAAGTATACCAACTCTCAAACTTTTTAAAATGTTGGCATAAGTTAGATCTGCAGATTGGCGCATGTTTTCTGTTAATTCTCTGTATTGGAAATGTTGCCAAAGGTTGACATTTCCAATGCTGCCAACAGTTTTATGGCAGAGTTTGTGCTCTAATGTTTTAAAAATAGGTTCACCTTTTACTGGTGTTAATTGATGCAGATCTCCAAAAACAATAATGTATTTTCCTGCAAAGAGCTCTTCATAGTCTGTTTTGAGTACTTCTTGTAATCTGAGGTGAATCAAAGCTAACATCAGGTTGGAGACCATGCTCACTTCATCTATTAGTAGCATTTTCATTTGTTTCAATACTCTGCGTAATTCCATTGCAGCTTCTGCAGAAAGTTTGTAATAGTCTAATTTGTTCTGGTGTTCTACTGGTAATAGTAGTAATCGGTGTAATGTAACACCACCTATGTTGTAGGCAGCTAAACCTGTGGGGGCAGTGACAACAGCTGACAGTTTGTTGTTTGTCAATTGTTGAAAGAACTTACTAATGATTTTGATTAGGAATGTTTTGCCAGAACCAGCTTCACCACTGACGTACAGTAGTATAGGTTTATAATTATGGCAGGAACATTCTTTATTTTCATGTTTTATAATTGTTTTGTTACTTCTTGAAAAATGCTACTTTGCTCATTGTTTAGTTTTGATTGTAGTATAGTTAAGTCTTCCTTATCTTCATACTGACACGTGGTGTTTTCTACTTCTATCATAGCTAATTCTGCCTCATTTGTTGTTAGTGGTTCTCCCAGTGGTTCTTGGCTTCCTGATACAGAAGGTTGACTACTCTCAGGAGTATCCTTATCTAGTTGGGCTTGGAGTTCTTCTTCATGTTGCTGTTCATTGTGCAACATTGTTTTGTACTGTGTAAAGTTTACATCACTTATAGTGCTTTCATTTGCTTTGAAAGCATCCTCATATCAGTCATAGTTATTTAGTAATTGTTCTTCTTTTCTCCATGGTTTGAAGAATTGTAGCAGGGACATGTAATATACTTCTTTATGTTGAGGAGTCTTCAATGACAATTTGATATGATTAATTAAATTTGGTTTAGTGAGTTTAACTAAGCTGCCTTCACAGTCTGTCCCTCTATATTTACCTTTTTTTATTAATCAGGTTTCATATTATTTTTGTATGTGTAGTTGTGGGCTATTTGGTATAGACACATGTTTTCCAAAGTATTACTTCTGTTTGGGTAGTATGTGTCCAATAAATAGTTTTTTTAAAATGTCTTGGCTGTTGGGATCATGTTTGGCTATTGTTTCTATATCTTCATATGATTTTAGAACTATTTTTCTAGATTTAGCTGGGCCAAGACTTAGCCATACTATATTTTCAGATTTACCATACAATGAAGCACCAGTTAAACGATCAGCTGCTTCATAAGATACACATTCTCTATGGGTGAGCATTTTAATGCCCAAGCTGTATAATTTCTGAGATACTGTTTTATCTGATGACAGGTCATTCCAGAGGTCTTGGAGCTCTGTCTTTTCTGCTTTAGTTAAGTATGCTGTGACATATCGTGCAACTGCAGTAGAATTGTCTGCAATGTACTGCACATCTATGTTTGCATTCCATAAGTGGGCAATAATTTCATTATAATCATTGATATATTTTTGTTCTTCTTTTCTTTTTATGTAATATGTATTTTTAGGTGACTTACCTTTAACACTATGTCTAACTGAAGACATGAGGTTGTTTACTTGACCTGTATTTGTAACTGGTCTAGGGAAACCAAATCGGCATTTGGTGTAATATTTGCCTTTGTTTTTGTATTTGCAACGACAATATTTTCCACATTTGTGTCTTTGAAATTGTAAAATTTGTGCATGAAGATCACTATTTGTGGCTTATGATGGAATTTCACAAGTGACATATTTTTCAATAAACTGTAAAACAGTGGCATCACTGTCTTGACCAAATTTAGGAGCATCTTTAATCCATAAAAGCATGTGGATATGTGGTTCTCCTCTGGCTTGGTATTCTTTTCTCCAAAAGAAGTGTTGCACTTTTCCAAGGGGAGGAACCGTTTTATTACAAATAAAATGTAGCATAGCAATGAAGCGATGGTGAAAATATCTTGAAACATTAACAGGATCCAAAGAACAAAGTTCTCCAGGTGTTAGAATATCTATGTCTGTTTTGTTTTTATTTGATATGCGTAGGAAATCATGTAAATCTTCCCATGCATATTCTGCACAACTTAATGTAACAAACCAAGTGGGTGGGCCAAGGTTTCTGATCATACAACGTACATCTCCATGACGTTGAAACCAGTACTCTTTAGTACCACGCATATTTGCTAATAGATTTGTAATATTTGATTGTAAAACCTCATCCTTTTGTTGCACTTTCTCTAATAATTGTGTAGCTGTCATATTCTGAAAGTGTGATCCTGATTTTAATATGTGTGCAACTCCGTAACATAAAGTTGCTAGTTCACTTTCAAAGAGTAGGTGGAATATGTATTCCACATTTTGTCTAAATCTGGGATCTTCAGAATACATCCGTAATGAGCGGTATTCTGAAGCTGATATTTGAATAGGTCTATCATCATACCTTCCTCCTTTGCCAGTAGGAAAGAGTAGAGGAAAAGCATGTGCTTCTATACTTTTTTCCCATATACTGATTGGCGATCCGTTTGTTTGACGCATTTGGTAAGTTTCCAGTACATCTTGTACGGTGTCATTACAGTGCAAAGGATGAATTGTATACTGGTCTAAAGTATTTGATATTGTAGCAGGATCTAGTAGCTCAAATTGACCAGCTTCTTGTGTTTCTTGAATTATTTCAGTTGTATCTTTCAAGTTTTCTTCAATATTAATTTCTTTGTAATATTCATTATTCTCTTTAAGATATTGGAAGGCTTGTCTAACTTTATATAAATCTACCAGCTGTTGCCATATTTTTTTGTCTTTTGTAGGTACTCCATTTACTAATATAATTAAAGATTGCTGCATTGGACATTGCACTCCTAGAGTATGCACATTTTCTTTTAGATTTAATGGTAAATAAACTACTTTTCCACGAATGCCTTTTACCAATTCAGAGGGAGGTAATTTTGCTGTTTTTGGTTGAAGGCGTATTATTGCTTGAAATGGGTGTACTGTTTGAATTATGATGCTCCCATATAAATTAAGTTGTTGTAGAGGTTTTGGTACTGGGTATAGTTCCACATTATTTGTGATAGAACGTGAAGGAGTTTGGTTGTTGTCAAGTTTTGTAGTGCAATAGCTGCAAAGTATTAAGGGCTCAGTTATTTCATATTTGTTTTCTCTTACAAGGTAGAGAGCTAATTCAAACCATTTAGAATCTTCATTGTCTTCTATTTTGTATGATAGGTCCACAGTTTTTGTGTTACTTTTATAAATAAATTCTACGGCAACATACACATACATGGTTTGGTACTTCAGCTGATGTACTTTTAAATTTTAGTATTTCTTTTTTGTATGTGTTTAGCAAAGGGTTGCCATGTGTAGATGTGTTGCTTAATTGGTTTAAAGCTATTTCATTCTGTAAATGGCTTTCACTTCCAAAATATTTCTTCTGGATATAGTGAATTTCTTCAAGTAGGTCTTTTGCTGTACCATGTAGAAGGATGTTTTTTAACTTTGCTAGTGCTAAAGCAGGACTTTTAGCATAGTACAGTTTATAGACTAGATTTCTTATAGTTGAATGATGTGTTGATATCCTTTTGATATCATGGAAAGTGGTTTTAAAAGCAGATCCTGTAATGCAGGCCAATGAATGTCCTTGTAGTCCTGTGTACTTGCGCACTGGACAGGTATCTATATTTTGCAGTAATTTAATTTTGATTTTGTCTTTGCTTTTTACATATTTATTGAGGAATTGGCATAAAGATTTGAAACATTGTTTGGGAATGTTACACATTGACGTGCATGGCCATTTGTACACTAGACGTTCTGATTCAGTTGAATGGAGGGGTAATTCTAAGTTTTCAGGGCATATTTTTGTAAGAAGTACTTCTTGTTCCATTATGGTATTATTCACTTTTTCATAACCTCGACCACTGCTATGTATGGCAATTGTATTCGTTTGCTTTTGTTTGTACGCTTCTTGATTAAAATATGGTTCTGTGCTTGAAGTGTGATTCCATTCACCTCCACTGATACTTAAGAAGTTCTTTCTGTTGATATTTCGCTTATTGAGAAGTCTTTTTTGTAATTTAGTTATTAGTTTTGTTAGTGGTTTCATTTTGTTTAACAGTAAAATAAATACATTTCTTTTGAGAAGAATTGCACTGTCCATCAATGCTTCTAAGATTAATTTCCTACGATAGGTTTTAAGCTTTGAACCTGATTTCTCTCCTGTTTTTATAAGATTTTGAAGGACTTTGTGACAGTATATTTTGGCTAAAATACTTTTCTTGGTATGCTTACTTTGCACTATATTAAAATTTGAAGAAGTAGTTTTATCTGTACTGATAGCTGATTTTCTGTTAATTGTTTTTTGTTTTGTTTTAAATTTTGATAGAGGAAGCAAAGTTGTTGTACTTAAAACTTCTTGTGTTTCACTAAATGATTGTATTAGTTTTGTTTCAACTTATTTTTACAAATTCTGCTAGAGATGGATGCTTATGTTGGACACTTTTACTTCCATTTGCTCTACTTTTGCGTTGCTTTCTACGGACTTGACGTTTGGTAGGCATTCTTCAGGGTATGTTGAAAAAAATAAAGAAGATATGGGTTGGGGTGTTCTGGAATGTATGTGTGCTCTGTGCATGAGTGTTTGAGTAAGATGATAAAGATGTATGTAATGGTTTGTGATTGTGCATTGGGAACTAAAACTAGTAGGGATAGGTATTCTTGAATTTATGTGTTACTAAACTGGGGTTCAGATGACAAAAAAAAGTAAGCTAGTGGTGTGGAAAAGTACAAATAGTAAATGTAATGTTTACAATTAAAACAGTTGTTTGTTCTATAATATGAAAATTGTAGTGGTTCAGTTGGGTAATTTGTGTGTCCAAAAATAGAAAGTTGTGGGCCATTCTGGCTGTAAATGGCTGTTTAAGACATGGAAATGTTTGGACAAAATGGTACAAAATCTCTATTTTTAGAAACCGAAATAGCTCGTATTAATGTTATAGTATATTTGATTAATAATACAAATATTATGGTGATATTTTACTTACTTTTTTTTTAAATTAACAGGTAACATCTTAGTTTTTCTTTCTTCTTCAAATTCGGCTGCTTCTTTTCAGGAAACTGGTCTTCACCGCAGTTGTAAAAGCTTCAAATTAGTAACTTTGTTTGTATATAGCACTGTTTTTAATTTAGATATTGATTTTTTTAATTGAAATCCTCAGTGCCTTCTGTAAAACCATTAAACTAATTTATTTACATAAGATACATTGCATCAGTTCAGTACATATGATATGTTCTTAATGAACAAATTGTATTGAATGACTAACTGTAGCAAAAAAAAAATATCTTTACTATGTCTTGTGAAATTTATAATATACTAGTGAATACCACTATTTCTGTAAGTAAACTGTTCTAGGTAATAGCGCCCCAATGTCATGTCTAATTTAAAGTAATTAAGTAAATAAATAAATAAAAATAAAAAATATGAAATTGTATAAGTATTTTTATAAAGGTTTAAACATAGATTGTGTTTGCATGCAATTTTGTTTGAATATATGTAGTCTATATATTTCATTTAAAAAATGTTAGTTTAACATGATTTGAGTGTGTGTGTATAAAGAAAGTAAATAGTATAAAGGTTTATAAGTGATAGTTGATTAATTACATTTGTGATGTCATCTTTGATGTCCTGGGTGTTAGTCTTAGCAGTGCACGGTGTTGGCGCGATTTATGGTTGCTTAGCTTACCATAACTGGCGAATTTCAAGGGTTTTTCGGTTTTACTTGGAACCATAACGGCCCTTTAACAAAGTTTTTTCACTGAATTTCATAGGTTTTTAGTAGCGCAACTTAACCATAACGTCCCTTTAACAAAGTTTTTTCACTGAATATATATATATATATATATATATATCAGAGAAACTGAAGGAAGAAAGGCGGACCGCACTCAGCATGGATCCAGAAGGGTCCCACAATCCCAAAAGGGGAGAGGACCCCCAGAAAGAATGCACAATGCTCACACAATATGTGAAGAATGTAAAAATTATTTTAATAATAACAATAACCTGCACGGTGTGTGCAGAGCAAAAAAAGGGGGGGGAGACTGGGGAAACAGCAAGACAGACAGAGGCAGGACGCCCGGTAAACGGCCCACCCACAACGCGTTTCACGCTCAACTGAGCGCTTGATCACGTATATATATACTGTCATTGCTTTTCATGTATCACAGGAATTCTTTGCACGTTTTATGAATTTTGCATTTTTCTGCAATAGAAAAAAGGTGGTGGGTTCATAGGTGGGATAAGACCTCAAAGGCTTACTGAATATGTCAATGGTTTGTAAAAACATCATTATATTGTCTAGGTATACAGTCTGACACACCAAAGAGGTCCATGAAGATCAAGTCCATTTACCTTTGGAAGACGGTAGGCTCATTGAATGGCCCGAAAGGCATTGTCCTGCATTTGTAGTGTCCTAATGATGTTCTGAAAGTTGTGTTTTACTCCTCACCAGACGTGCTTCTCACTAGATGGTGCCCTCAACAAAGGCCCAATGTGATGTAGGTTGTGATGCTATGGAGGGATTTAAGGATCTTCTGCATGAGGTTTTGTGGATAACGGCTTGATGTTGGTGAGTTGCCTTTAATCTATGCAGGGCTGGAGTATACCCTCCCCTTGGCTAGAAAGAAGAGAGAGGAAACCGAGCCTGGGATGGGGTCATTTCGAGTCACTCTGTCATGTAACTTTGTAGTTCTACTTTCTCCTCGCCCATCAGGAGATTTACAAAACCATGTGGAATTGACTTTCTGGGTTGTGGTCAAATCCCACAGTTGTATGGATTATGCAGAGGTAAAGGTATATGAGTTCATGATGAGTGAACACTGCTCCATACTCCATGTGACAATCTGGTACCTCACGGCAGATGTTGATCCTTTGGATCTGTGAGGGGTCAGACATGTGAGGCCGAAGGTTTGTAAAGAGTTTTCAACTTTTGCCATTTGATTAAGAAACACAGGTTGAATGAACACTTCACTATCCCTACTCTGATAAGGATTTCCCTGCCTAAAATAAACTAAAGGAAACACTGTAACCAATGGATATCTAACCGTCACTTATACAACAATGAAAGTAAAAAGGAAATATATGGCAATTCAATTCAACACCAATTTTTAACATATGAACTGGTTCACATTGTGATCAGTGACTCTTGTTGTGGTCTGGGCGGACTTCCCTTCCCCAGATCCACACCAGGGTTTTCTCCAAAATAGAAGGGGAAACTACGGAAATCCAATTTAACACAAAGTTCCAAAATAGTCTTTAAGTTCTTGTATTCAAATTTACAAAGTACTGTGGCTTCAACAAAGTACTTTGAAATAAAGTCATAAACTCTCATTTGTCCTGAAATAGAAATTATTTCACATTTGTAATGACAACACATCATTTGGTGAGGATGGTTCACGACACTTTAACTGCAGAGAGAATTGTAATTTTTCTTCAGCCAGCATCCACAATTCTTCTGCAACTGTCAAAATTCAACATGTTGTGTTCTATTCCTATCACTCTTCTGCACTTGCACCTTCTACTACATAGTGTATCCTTTCCCAAGGTTTATTTTGGGCATCACTTCAATGGTGACAAACAATGGTTTGGATAAGATATTAGGGCTCTGCTGCCAGCTTTGCTTTCTGCTTCAATAGTTACACAGTAGCTAGGATACAATCTTTTCCTGTTGCTACCTTGACTTTGGCAATGTGAGTTTAGATTAGGCACATTCTTCTCAACAAAAGAGCAGTGCTTCTTACAACCCTTGGGATTCGTATTATTTCCATCTGGCTTTTGACAATGCTTGGTCATTTCAAATTGCCCAGGTTGATTGTTCTTTTGGCATTGATTGCATGCCTGATTTCTAAATATTATTTCCCCACTGGGTTGTTGAGATCTCCACAACCTCACAAAAGGAATACCACAGCTACATGTTTTACTTAACTGCCACCTCTGTGGTTTTCTGATAGTCCGATATTCCATAGCAGCGCTTCTGTTACTCACATGCAGACAAAGCGGTTGACCTGGTGCAGACAAGCAGCATGCAAGCATCACCCGAGCACTCTGGTATCACTGGCAAGTAGGGAACTCACTGGGTAAGTCGCTCTTGCTTGGTGTTTGCTGGATGTTAGCTTCTGTGGCTCTCCCGGACCTAGCAAACCGTTTCCTGGTGTTCGCGCTCTCCGCTGCTACAGCGAATCAGAGCTCCCCATGCTCCTATGAGTCTACTGCCTGACCCAGTCATCGGAGATCTCTCAGCATTTTTCAACATGCCATCTTTCTGCTACACAACCTCTGCAAGGGGGATAGGGTGAGGCACCAACCCTCTTAGAACTCTCAGTGGTCCCATTGTCTCCTCACAACATACATGGATTCTTCTGCTTTGACCTCTCTGGCCTCTCTGTCTAATCCAACTTCTCTGGCTTCTTCAGATTCTCTAGCTTCTTCATAATCTGCACCTGAGGGTGCCATTTAAACTGTTAAGTCTACCTTAGACATGAGCAATGTACTCTAATGAATCGCTTACTACAGTTTTGTACCTCTGCATCCCTCTATCTCATCCCAGTACTAAGGAAATTATGAGACTTGAAGTTCCGAACCACAAAGTTATTTTTCTTAATGTTTTCTTACTCAGGTGCTGGTCTCTATTTCTGTTCATTGACATACAGGAACAGTGTGGTTGTCTAATGAACAAGAGGGCAAGAACCAGTGGAGTTCCTCTGATGGTTTCATTGTGTGTGGCTTTGGTCTTTGTTCTAGTAAGGATTTTTTTTCTTTTTTTATGAAAATAATATTTTCATATAATTCCCATAGGCTATGAAGTCTATATAAGAGGTTGTATTGGTATTCCCATTTGTATATCCCTAATACAACAGACATTCTCGGGCATATAACACTGCAGGAGACATAAGTTAGACCTTGGGAGAAACAACTTGAGTTGGACGTTCATTGGAGGATGTAGGTTTTGTTGTTTTCTTCCTACTTAACTGCAAGCCCATTCTTTTCTAGAATGCTTAGGAGGACACTAAAGGCAGGTGGCCCAAATAATGTCAAGGGCCACCACAATACAGATAAATCCTGGCCAGTTCAGCTATCTCATGTTCTTCTCTTCTTCAGATAAGGAGCTATACAGAACCATTGCATTGGTTCAGTTTGTGTTGCCAGGGTGGGTGGTGAAGTACATGTTATTGTAGGCACACTTGACAGCTGAGGTGTTGGGTCATGTTTTTTGTGCTCCACGCATGTTTCAGTTGCATGCCGGTGTTCAATACAGACAACCTAATTGATGATGGCCTATATGGTTACAGCTTTAGGAATGTGCACTAGCTCATCCTTGTATCATCGTGTAAGCCCTGTGTAAAGAGGGTATGCTGCGTTATCTTAGGGCAAAGGAAATCATCTGCCAAATACCTGAATCAACTGATTTAAAGGACCAAATCCCATTGCCCCTTGTTTGACATCCACCAATTAGTTCTGGGCACACAAGACTTAAATAGGCAACAGGTAATTTGTCAAGGAAGGTATTGTCAAAATCAACAAAGTTATCTAGTATTTGCAGAGACATATGGTGCTGCCCTACCTATTTTTCCACTCACATGATCTTGCTAGGCCAGTTTCAACAGAAGGAAGATATGTTTTGCTATGAGTAGGCTGTTGCAAATACGTACAGCTGTTCCAGGATGATTATCTATGCAAGTCTGAAATCATGCACAGAAATTAAATCACAACCTACAAAGAATTTAATAGTCTCAGATAGTCTTTGACTTAATTATATCTATATCTTCCTAAGGGCAATCACCAAAATTAAAACATCTCTTGTATGTAAATACAAGAATTACACACAATGTTGCTGAGCTAAGTAAACATTCATATTTTTCAGATAACCTTTACCAAGCTAGAGTGAAATGTATTAATTCTCCTCAATATAATAGAGAATTTTAGGTCAGTTTGAGAAGTTCTGAAATCTTCTGTCAACCCAGTGAACTCTCCCATCCTACTTCCTTTCATTACTGTGTTAGTTTTGGCTAACTTTACAGATTTGTTCAATACCTTCTCTTTGTGTTACTTTTAATATGCTCACCAGTAATTACACCATTGGATAAATACTTTAGAGATTCTTCATGATGGATCTTCCTGAGGGAATTATATCCTTACTGGACCGCTATCTGTTCTTTCGTGCATGCATGTACATCCCTAGTTTTATTTCTAAAGCACTCTATGTGCATGGCCTAAATGTAGTATATACACACTTTATCCAACGGGAAGGAATTATTTAACTTCATTAGTTACAAAAGATACTGACACACATGATAAATCAAAAATATGTGTCTCTTTTCCAGAAACCCAAAGAACTGCATCTGAATGTGTGCACGGCCCTCCTCTAAACTCCTAAAGAGTTTGTTCTTGCCACGTCCCAACTTACATGATTCTTCCCACGATGACACCATTTAACTACTCATCATGTAACATGTTTCATTACATTTTCCATCTGAACCAAACAAAGTGTTTTCATTCATCAATTATACAATTAAACACGCTTCATGATAATATGGAAACCAATATTTTAATAATGCCTCATATTCATCCTAAAAAAGTTGTCTCTAAAACAAAAGCAATTATTATTTTTTTTCATTTCGACATTGTCACCATTGCACAGTGTGTTCCAAACGTATATACATCCCCATATATGGTATTTTAGAGAACAGAGGACCCTTCTTTCCTCTCACCTTTCAACCATGGGCAGATTAAAGTCAGCCTGTTCTCTTTTATTTGTACCCTTCACTATGTGAAGGAACAACCTGTATCCCAGCATGTTAGTCTCTTGGTTTGGGGCTGTTTGTTTGTCTGATAATTGTTCACGGCGAACTGTTAGAAATAAATCTGTTCTCACGCAAACAATTACCAGACGAAGAAACAGCCCCAATCCCTCTTCACTTTTAACCCAAATGCTCCCACGCCCAGGCCCTTCCCCTACTTACCTGCTTGCTTGCCTCCAGGACCCATACAATCCTGCAGCGTCAGATCCGTCCCTCTAACGCAGGTCAGTTCCAATGCCGCAGGGTCCCTTTTTCCGCTTTTTTTTTTTCGGTCCCCCGCCTCCCATGTTGAGGAAGCAGGGGACTACCCTGCAGGCCAAAAATACCAAACATAGGGAGTGGGGGACACCACTGCAATCCCTGCACCACATATTCGGTATGTTTTATAATCGATCAAATGGTACTGGCTTAATTCGGTCAAATGCACCATGCGATCGATTATAAACGATCAAATAGGCAAGTAATAGTCGCTTGACTATTACACACATTTTTTTGGGTCAAATAATTCCTCTGATGTACTCCATTCATTAACCTGATATTCAGGTTTGGGTAGAACATGTAACATTGCTTTTTCGCACAAGGATCACAATCATAGGGTTCTTGTTTGCATTTGTCAAAATAGACCTTGCTTTAATCAAGGGATGGAGAAGCATGCTTTTTTGTTGAGTTTTGGATTCCCTTGACTGGCCAACTCTTCGGTACATCATTTACTGCCTGGAGACATCTTCTCTGACTCTGGTCACTCCAATTGGTTTGAAAGAGCCTGTTGATATCCTCACAGTGTGTGATCCAGCACTGCTGTTCCAGCTCTTTATGGTTTTCAATGTTGCTGTACATTACTACTTGACTGAGACTCCTCAGTGATTCCTCCACGGTTCATCAGTCTGCTCACTTAGCTCATATGTAATGATACATGCATACAAAACATGCTGATAGTTGTGAATGGTTAATAAGTTCATCAGCACAATGTGAACAAACTCTTATTGCTCATGCACATTTTCCTCTACATGCCCAATAAGCCTTATTTCAGCATAATAGGCACATGAATACGAGGGCGCATTTGCACGATGAGTGATTTGTGCTATATCAATATATCCTTCTTTATTACTTTTGGTAAACCAGTTCATTGGGTTAAGGAACCTGTTGCTCTTCCTTTCACCCACAAAATGTTGATGAATTGTGTTCTGATCTGGCCATATTATGCATTTGCCTATTTGTTTGGTGTAGCCTTATTCTGTGTTTTGGCCTCATTGTGTAAGGTAGCCATATATTGCATAACGTGTTTTCTAAAATCAATCACTCATTGTCTGTCCATGCATTTTAAGCCTTGCTCCCCCTTTAAATCTAGGCCTCTTCCTAAATCTGTTCTCATTTAGTCTTCGTACGCATTTTAGGCCCTGCTCTCCCTTTAAATCTTGGCGATCCGTAGCACTGCTCTTCGTCCATAGACGGAGCCCAGGATATAAACATTGTTGTTTGTACAGCTAACCCATTTTCCCCTTGCACACTGCAACTTCGTATTTTACCTCAAGGCACACACTCATTCCATACAGTCCACACACCCTGCACACACATGTAACACACACACAGGGGTAGGCATGCCCATCAACCCTCATTCCCTGGGCAAAAATATGTATAGAGGCAAACATATGTATAGAAAACCAAAAAATAGCAATGACGGTAGAACCAGTACCAAAGAAAATGTATTTATTCAAAGTGCGCTGTTTTATATAGCCGCAACTGCTGGATTTGGCACAGGATAAAAACCAAGTAAACAACATACATAACTCATACAATGCATGATTATTATGAAAAGTGCAAACTGTCAAAAAAATACAAGTGCAACGTACCCCAGATTAGGGGAGAAAAATACAAGACAGAAAGAAAATATACAAAACACATAAAACACTTCACCTCCTGCTAAATAAGGATGACATAGAAAAGTCCTAATTGATTCACAATTTACCACAATTCAAAGCAATAACAATTGTGAATGCAAAGTAATCATCAAGCATTATTTGTCGAGGTGATAAATTCTATCGTCAAAAGCAACTTTGACAATAGCAGCAAGAAAAAAGTCTATTAGGTGAGACAATATAGGATTGAACTAATTGTCTTCAAGATCGGATGTCCTAAGCTCTAAAAGAGGGGTATTTTAACTTCCCTTTCTTCCTAGTTTCAACAAATTCCAGAATGTGTGTTGGGGTAGTTTTCATCAGAACTAGCTGCCTCTAATTTGAATAAGTACAATGTGTGCGGTTCATTAAACAGCCTCAGCATCTGATCGCCAAAAGTAACAAAGGTTAAGGATTACTGGTCTCATGTGGAAATGAAGGATCCATGGTACCGAAAAGACAATAACTCCTAGATTAGGGGCATGATCAAATTCAAAGGTGTCCCTACATGAGGGAACTGTAGAAGGAAGAACCAGCGTGGAGCCCGCGCTGGAAAGGATTTGTATTTGTCTCCAGTAATCAGGGGTATGTACTGTAAGAGATTTTGTCTTATTGGGGTAAATTTGGGATTTGGCGGTATTTTCGTACTGTAAAAATATTGGTGGGAACTTTGTGGTAAACTATCCTTACATTTAGAGTGGGTTTGGTATCACTCTATTTTAGTGACTATATCTTATTAGCTTGTATTGGCGGTAATTTTAGTGGTATCTTACCTCGTGGTATTTTCAGGATTATTTTATTCTTATGATGTGGTGCGCATGTTTTTTTTTTTTACTATAAACCCATCATAAAACAAACCTTTCCTTTCTATTACAATGCCTTCTACTCACCTGTAGAGAGCCCCAGACTTAAAACACTCCTGAGAACCCAATGCATTTATTCAAAGCACCACCTATAGTTTGTGGCTGGCATTACTGGTTTATGTACATCCAGTAACCTATATGCCAGATTAGGCATTACTTACTTATGTACATCCGGTAACCTATGTGCCAGATTAGGCACCCCTTCCCATCAGCACGCAAGGAAGGACTCACTCATTACATTGCACACACATCCTTTTGCTTGTAGGTGTTTAATAATGATTTACTCTTATTTGCTATTTCAATTACATGGTACATTGGTAAATGCACTACTGCACTGATATAAACCTCCCCTCTGTACTTCACTTACATGAATAATTCACAGATGCATGAATGACACTAAAATCTCAGTTGTTTTTATATACATTTTGTATTACATGCAATTTACAATCCACACAATCTTACCACATACTAATTACAGCATGACCTGCAAGATAAAAGAACAAAACAGAACAAGCAGATATTTTGCAAACATGAATTTATGTTATTACACTTTAAATATAGAGAGAGAAAAATAAACATACAATGATTTCTAATTTCTCTGCACTGCTAATGGATTCTAGCAACATATGCGCACCATACTTTTTTTTCCCCCTCAATTGGCACAAATCTCTTATCAAGAACAGTAATCTTTGAAGTCCCTGCATGACCTCGCTGTGTTTCGCAGTCCCACTCTCAGTCCGAAATTCCTCCGTACATGTGTGTGGGGAGCGCCGACTGATTAGATCCAAAGTCAGCACTCGACCCTCTGAAAACCCTGTGTGTCTGTCTCCTGAACCCAGCACAAACTGCCAACTCTCCTCACTTTTCTTCTTCGGGAAAACTATGATTCAGCCCTTTGTTGACGTGGCTTGTCGGCCTACAATTTCTATCAATTGCTTCCTGCATATTTCTGTTCTCTATAAGCTGAATAACACGCTAGTGTGCATTTCCTCATGGAAAAAAACAATTTTAAATAGTGCACCCAAAACATGGACATTACCTCATTGTGCTTATAAGACTGCATTATCATGTTAGAAATTGGCACTTTAGTAAGGTTAGCAATGTTAATCAGTTGTGTATTCTAATGTAGTCTTCTCACATGAAGCATCCAATATACATTGTGCACCTCATTATTTTAACTGGCAGCACACTAAGTTTTTCTCTGTGTGCTCTGAATGCCTGCAGTTTCAAACTGGGCCTGGCAGTGTACTTTGTATGCTAACAATAGCGCTATATATTATATACTGGCAAAAATGCTATATATTATATGCTGGCAATAAAACCCCATATATACCCTTATCCATGGTACCAAAAAGACAAAAACTCCTAGATTAGGGGCATGATCAAATTCGAAGGCGTCCATACATGAGGCAACTGTAGAAGGAAGAACCAGCGTGGAGGCCGCGCTGGAAAGGATTTGTATTTTTCTCCCATAATCAGGGGTATGTACTTTGCTGCACCTGCACTTTTCATCATGATTGTGTGATGTATGAATTGTGTATGGTTTTTATCCTGTGCCATAGCCAGCATATATAAAACAGCCCAATTTGAAACAATACATTTTCTTTTTTGGGACCTTCAATTGCATTTTGTTTTCCACACACATAACACAAACCCTATTCAACAACATCTCTGCCATAAGAATGGCGCTACCTTTCATGACAAACAAACTGTGTCTTTGCCACAAACTTAACTATCTCCTTAAACACAAGCCACCCTGTTTAGTTCATAGTTTACCTCTGCTGCATCCATCCACACACCATTAAGACATGGCTGTCAAACATGGTTGTGGCCTTCCTCACACAATTTTAATGGCTGTAATGCACACACACATAATAGCAACTCCCAAAACTCCTAAATTTCGACTTTGGTCCCTCTGAGGACATTCAACCAACAAGTGCGTTGGGGCCATAATTATGGTGAAAGGTGCTATACAAATGACAGAATGAACAAATGAACGAATTTGGGAAAGATCTCATTTTATTTTGAGACAAAAAATTCCATTTGTGTCCTGAGCCATATAGCTGTACCATGTTCCCATCTCTATTTATTTTTAACACATTAAAGCCCCCAAAAAACAGATGGCTCTAGCAATACCGGCTCTTGAGTTAGGACCTGAATTTGGTAGGGTAATGCTTGAAACCAACCATAGCTCACTAATGGCTATGTGTAGAGATGTTGTTTTCCTTTGTATGCTTTAAAGTGTAACGAGTAATACTAAAGCTCTATCAATATACTGCACACCACTAACAGAATTATTTCTATGTACAGTATTAGGCGCTCTTTCCCAACTCTGATTTATTTAGTTGAATTAAGAAGGGTGACAGGCTGACTCCTCACTACCTGCACTTGATTGTGGGATCAGTGGCCTACATTTGCATGGCTGCATCAGTTTTGGTTAGCAACTGAGCTGTCTTGTTTAGCAACTGAGCTGTCTTACCGAAAAAGTAATAGTACAAAAGGCAATATTGCAATAGAAACCAAAAATGAAAGTGTTTCTTGCGGCAGTAACTTGTGTTAGCACCTGCTTTGAATATGTGTTCCAGCTGTCGGTATTGCACCACATTTCGAGCATTCTGAGAACTGTAAATATTTGTGTTGTATTTCACTAACCACTGAAATCCTTGATTCAGCAATTGGTACTGACTACTTCTGCTAATGTCACTCGTTTTTTTTTATCCTCATGGCTACCAATGAAATAAAACGTGGGCTCCTATTTTTGTGTGTGAGCTTCATTTATGTTTTCCATGTAGTCCTTCTTTATTTATTTTTTAATAATGGGCACTTGTTTGTGCCCCAAGTGCTTTGCATGCAGAGCCCAACAAATCTTTCCGTCGTAAAATGCAATGAAATATTTAGTGTGCTAGTCCAGTTGGAAAATCACACAAAATGCAGGTTTTGGATACATTTTATTGTGCTAACTGGAAAAATGATGCAGAGATTGAACAGTGCATTATCTTTTGAAGTCCCATAGACGTCTTCATCAGATGGTGCAGAGTGCAATGATTAGCATTGAAACACGCATTGCACAATGTATTGTTGACCTCTGCTGATTTTTCCTTTTTCACCCGCCTTGTCCTAGTCCTTTGCGAGCAGGCACTTCACACACAGTTTACAAATGCTTATGGTTTTGCTTTACCAATTCCTTCTGGTATTTCTTATAAACCCTGATATGCAGCATCACTTCTTGGCTTGCAGAGATTTTCTCTTGCTATCCTAGCCATGTCCCTATCTTCCTGCCAAATCTCAGATTTCTGGCACTGGGCTTTTCAATTCAATTCTATCTGGACAGTGGTCAAAAGCTCGCCGTGCCCTCATTTTGCTCTTTCCTGATGGGAATAGACTTCTCAGACCAAGGTCTCTCGGCTCCTGAGATGTATAGCTTTCTCATTTGGAGCCCATTGTTCTCAAGCAAACAGCTTTCTTCCCAAGGCAGGATTAATCACCTCATCCTCCCCAGAACCACCATCATGTATATCTGACATCAAGCGGCCTCTCTGTTACCGGACTGGCTTCACATATTATTTTGCTCCTTCGGGTAACCAGATAATTCAGTCTGCCAATTGTTTTGCTGGCCCTTCACTCCTGTACTGTCCAGCCTCCTCAGAGGAGCTGGCTGAAGGCCACACCTTCACCTCTCTGCATTCTTTTCTTTTCAGCCAAGGCTAGATGATCCTAAAAAGTTAGAAAAGACTCAAGATGTTGGCTTATTCTGGAAGTAACAAAGGCTACCTCATCACAGTGGGCGGATTCCTTTTTGATTTTGGCCGGTAGGTGTTGGCTTCATGACACCTTGTGTAACCAAAAATGGCTTCTATAAGTGGGGAAGAGGAGAGGATATCATTTACATATTCTTACATACACACCAGTGCTTTGAGAGTGTCCCCGCAGCTCGCTACGGATGCTGGGCAGGCTTTGGTGTTCCTTGTCGCACCAGGAGGAAGGAACCATCTGAAACCAGATCTTTGTTGCTGTTATACAGATGTTGCCAGTGCAAGCTATTAAAGGATGCTGTGCAGTAGAACAGGGAATGGGCCAGAACAAGACGGAGCGGTGCTCTGGCAAACAAACGTCTCACTGGAGCACTGCTCCATCCCACAGACTAGCACATGACTGTCCCAGATCCTAAACCTCAAGTAGCAGACCATTCTCAGAAGAGTCTTCTGAAATGAGTCTGCTAATCAAAGCGCAGGTTGCTCATACGTGCCACAGAGCACAGGGGCTCACACAGAAATCTACCAAGCAGCTTTGAAGCTGCATTATCGCACTTCTTGCACAAACCAGTAACCGCATGCACAAGTAACCAGCTCTTCAACAAGCTTTCAGAATACTGGGTACAGCATACAGGAATTGTCAAAACCTCACATACAGAGGTGCAGCTGTACAAACGGGTATATATGTCCTGCTATTTCCAGACATCTCTTTATTAGGGTGAATATCGTGACCAATCAAAACATAAGAGTCCATTATTCGCTTAAAAGGGTTTCTAACTGAATAACTATAAGACATGGTTAACATTTAAAATGTTGGACTTTATGATGCTCCCACAATGCTTTTTGCTTTTATGCAAGTCGCCAGGATTGTTATTTAAGAACAGATACTGTGTTGCGCAACCTGGCTGGGGGCCACGCCCATTGCCCCCCCCAATCCCTCCCATCGCCCCAGCCCTCCAAAGAGGTGACACCCCTAGTAATTTTGTTTCCATTCCCAGCACTGAATGGGAATGCATGAAAAGGGTTTATTAATCGCCACTGGAAAGTAAATAGACAGGATTCCTTCCCTCAGTAAAAAAAAAAGTCTGTGCCCTGGGGGCAAAGGGAGCAAGAACAGCAGTGGGTGACACACAGAGTCTCCATTTAAAAAAGCACACTGAACAGAAAGAAAAAGCTCTGGTAGCACAGGCTAAAGCATGCAATGCAATGACGGCACAGAAGGAGCAGGCAGAACCAAGCACTACTTTGATGATAAAGAGAATAATCTAGAACCAGAATACCGGGATTTCTAGCAAAAAGGTACTTCACAAACTGTGGGGAAATTTCAACACTAATAAGCACTGGAAAGTAATGCTGAGGCCTTCCATCTGTACAAATAGCTGCAATGCATTCAATGCTTAAGTACTGGCTAGACAGGGCACAGCCCTAGGGGCTTGACAAATGAACAGCCTTCACAAATTAATGTTTAGATGTGCCGAAGCCAAAACCTGTTCGGAATCAGAGTCAAAGCTAAACAGCCCTGGCTTTTGCATGGGCATGGGATTAGCGCTTGCCAGACACTGTCCTAATGGTACTACTTGGCCATAAAATAGCAAGAGCTGGAAAAATGTGTTAGTACCTAGAAATGGGAAGGTAGTCATGGCAAATTCTATATTATTTATATATATATATATATATATATATATATATATATATATATATATATATATATATATATATATATATATATATATATATATATATATATATATATATACACATATATACATATTTATATATATATATATATATATTCAGTAAAAAAAATGTTAAATGGACGTTATGGTTAAGTTGTGCTACTAAAAACCTATGAAATTCAGTAAAAAAACTTTGTTAAAGGGACGTTATGGTTAAGTTGTGCTACTAAAAACCTATGAAATTCAGTGAAAAAACTTTGTTAAAGGGACGTTATGGTTCAAAGTAAAACCGAAAAACCCCTGAAATTCGGCAGTTATGGTAAGATAAGCAACCATTACTCGCGCCACCGTGCACTGCTAACACTAACACCCAGGAAATCAAAGATGACATCACAAATGTCATTGATGACATCACATTGCTGGCTCTCCCTTTTTTTCCTTTACTGACATATCTAAGCCACATAGTTTTCTTCAGTAACAGTCAGGAAGTAAACATTGAAAAGGTACTATATTTGTAGACTTAGGGTCAAGTCATAACATATGAAACATATATATAGCGGAAGACACAGGTTTGAAAGAGAGCAATCCTTTCTGTGCATGAAGATAATCATTAGAGTTATCAGCACTTTCTCATAGTTTGATTTTTATTACCATACCTTCCCTGTATATGCTCATATTTGTATACATTATACTCCCACTCCTTTCCTTAGGGTTCACTGACATCATTTGATACACATGCATACAGTAAGTAGCAGCTTTGAAACAGAGCAATCTTTTCTCTGCATAAAGATAATCAGTTAGGTAATGAACTCTTTCTGCTACTACTTGTGCTTTTTTGCTTACTTCTCTGTCCCTGTATATACTCATATTTGTATGTGTTGTTGTCTCTTTGTGTTTTGTCTGTAATAATGTAATTATGTATTAAGTGGGTTTTATTAGCTACTTATTACATGTTTCACAGTACCCAAAACTCTAATAAGAAAGCAGTTATCATTTAATTATTCTACATGGCAAGATTATGAATATTGCACCTTCATCATGTATACTGCACACACTGCCTATGTTTCTGCATGAGTAGCTTAGTATACTGGATAGAACTTCATAATAGAATGCTATTTATATCAATGCATTGCTTAATACACTAATTAGCTCATGATATTTATCCCAATGATCCTTGACAGTTTTTGGTCAGCATTATAAGAATCCCTTGTACAGAGTTTTTATGAAAAGTAAATGCACATGTGATGTCATCAGTGATGTCATCAATGACATTGGTGATGTCATCTTTGATGTCCTGGGTGTTAGTGTTAGCAGTGCACGGTGGCGCGAGTTATGGTTGCTTATCTTACCATAACTGCCGAATTTCATGGGTTTTTCGGTTTTACTTTGAACCATAACGTCCCTTTAACAAAGTTTTTTTACTGAATTTCATAGGTTTTTAGTAGCACAATTTAACCATAATATCCCTGACTTTAAATACATGTAACATAGAACATACTGAACCCCTAGCTAGTGATTTCGATGTACGCGGACTACCGCCATGTCCGCGGACATATCGAAAATCTGAGCGTGGTGAATGTAAATTTAAAAAGTGTGCCCCATTTCCCCTTTGAGGTTGGCTCTGAAAAGAGCCGTTTTTTTTGCAGATGCTTGACAGACACCTGTTATTTTGTATTTTTTTCTTCTTTTTTTTCTTACTTTACTCCTAAAATCTTCACATAACCTTCTCCAAAGCAACCCTTACATTCCAAAACAGCATGGCGTTTCCCATAAAAGATAAGGAAATGCCATCTTCTTTAAAATAAACAGCATTACTGCAATCAATATTCTCATTATTACAGAAGAACATACCAGCTCTAAGCATGAAGGCACACATGCCTCGGTTGATTACACACCTAGCATTGTTTTGCTGAGGACAAAAAACTGAACTATTGTCCCATATTGCGCTAGGTAGTAATCCAGAAAAAATTACTTTGGCATTTGGAAGGATGTTCATTACTACTTGAACCAAGTGTTCCAAATCTGCCAACAAAGTAGGGGCACTGACATAGCCCAAACAGAAAGCACCATAGTGCAAAAGTACCACATGGGGACTGTTGATCCTGCCCATATCTTCACAAACGTGTACAATTCCCTGTACATTGCAATCAGGCACAGTGCTCCGCATGACCTCCACTCCTTTAACATCGAAATTCTTTGCAACATGCCTGCATTGAGCATACTGTTGTAAACCATGCACAAACATATCTCCGAGCACCAACACCCTGACTTTCTCCACTTCTGCCATCTTCACTACACACAGTCTCTTTCAACACAAACCCACAACCTCAACATCTGATTGGCTGATCCCTACAGTCTTCTTTCCATACTGGATTAGCTGGAAAACCCCGGATGTAGCACGCACTGTCCAGGGACAGCCGCGATGTCCGCGGACCGCGTAACTCTTGGACAGCCATGCTACCATTTCCACTTCACTCTCTCTGCCATTCCCTCATTGCATACAGCTAAGCAGTCACACAATACGGAGAACGTCCTCAGAACACCCCCATTTTCTTTATTTACGAACATTTCAGGACACCGCGAGTGTTCTTCTGGCTCAATCTTTTTTCTTTTGCTGACATATCTAGGCCACATGGTTTTCTTCAGTAACAGTCAGAAACTAAAAATTGTATTTTATTTTTAGACATATCCTACAAGTAGGTTCTTATAGTAATTCCCTTAGAGTCCAGTCACATCATATGAAACATATACATAGGGGAAGACACAAGCTTTAAAGACAGCATTATTTTCAAGCAAATAAATGATGATTTCTCTGTTTCAAAGCTGCTATTTACCCTATGTATATGTATATTGTATGTGTTCGTGTCTCTTTCTGTTTTCTCTATAGTAATGCAATTATGTAATACATGGGTTTTATTAGCTACTTATTGCATATTTCACAGTATACAAAAATCTATTAAGAAAACAATTATCATTTCATTATTCAGCATATGAACATTACAAATATTATACCTTCATCTTGTACGCTGCACACAATGCTATGTTCCTGCATTAGTAGCTTAGTATACTAGATAGAACCCCATAATAGAATGCTATTTATATCAATGCATCGTTCAAAGCACTAATTAGGGTATGATATTTATTGCAATGATCCTTGACACTTTTTTCGCAACATTATAATAAGAATCCCTTGTACACATATTTCATGAAAAGTACATACACATGTGATGTCATCAGTGATGTCATCAATGACATTTGTGATGTCATCTTTGATGTCCTGGGTGTTAGTCTTAGCAGTGCACGGTGGTGGCGCGAATTATGGTTGCTTAGCTTACCACAACTTGGGAATTTCAGGGGTTTTTCGGTTTTACTTGGAACCATAACGTCCCTTTAACAAAGTTTTTTTTATTAACACGCAAACAATATACAAAGATGGAGTGTAAAAAGCAATTTCTCAGAGATGGCTGTACACAGAATGTTGCAAACTAAGAATTTATGGTCCTTTGCAGTGAAGGTCAGCTGCTTCCATTTTTTGCTCGCGTGCCGGAGATTCCCACGACTCGCACTTTAAGGTTCTATTGTTTTTTGACCTTGACAGACAGGGATCGTGCTAAAAGACTTCTTTTGAAGGAGTGTTACAAAAACGTAAGACACGATAAGGATGAAATTTCTGAAACGAAACCACTTTTATATATTATATCACTATGAGAAAGATCGTTGGCACAGACGGAGTCGTATTTTGGGACTGCACTACGCTTAGACAATGGAAAATGCCAATATAATGTAAGTAACCCTTTAGATTATTTTATACCGGAATATAATAACAATAGTGTGGCGTTAAAGCCCGGTTAAGTTGTACTTGTTCCTTCAATGTGGCATAGTGATTTCTACCGCGCACTATCACTGCCGAATTAGTCCCCTGTCGCTTAGAGGGCTCTGAAAAAGGCAGAGGACAGAGGGTGGGTTAATGGGAATAAGTTAACATACTCCGTTGCACTATCCTCGCTAGCAAATAGTTTCACGCCCTAATAAATAAAATGAATATTTTTAATGAAGATCGGCTGGTGAGACTAATTTATGTTTTTAAAACAGGTATGTCCTCCCGTACTGTGAATGCCACGATTTTCATACCCCGGCCGACGGATTTTTTAACTGCCAGGTGCAGCTACTTCCAAACAACTTCATGACCCTCACAATTTTATGGGACAATCGCCAAGGACCAATATGCCCTTACGTGGTACTAGCGGCTAGAAGCAACATACCAACCATTATGGTGGTCTAATGCCTCGCTGTTGGAACAGCCTTCCGATTATCAGTGCCACCATAGTGCTTATTTTATCATAAACCAACACCCTGAGTACCGCAAAGGAACAGCGCGTGACTCAAGATGAACTTTTGCGGATCGACAGCAAGACAAATGCAAATCGCTGAATATTCTCTAAACATGTGATGTCAAATAAAAGTACTTTACGAAATGTACAATCTTGCTGTTTGCTTTTAAATCACAGTTTCATATTCCAAATTGTGGCGCGCTGTGTTGTGAGATGATCTGTGTTGTTTTCCGGGTTCTGTGTAAAGTCGCGTAGGAACCGCAAAGGAACAGAGCGTGACTCAAGATGAACTTTTGCGGATCGACAGCAAAGACAAATGCAAATCGCTGAATATTCTCTAAACATGTGATGTCAAATAAAAGTACTTTACGAAATGTACAATCTTGCTGTTTGCTTTTAAATCACAGTTTCATATTCCGAATTGTGGCGCGCTGTGTTGTGAGATGACCTGTGTTGTTTTCCGGGTTCTGTGTAAAGTCGCGTAGGAACCGCAAAGGAACAGCGCGTGACTCAAGATGAACTTTTGCGGATCGACAGCAAAGACAAATGCAAACCGCTGAATATTCTCTAAACATTTGATGTCAAATAAAAGTACTTTACGAAATGTACAATCTTGCTGTTTGCTTTTAAATCACAGTTTCATATTCTGAATTGTTGCACGCTGTGTTGTGAGATGATCTGTGTTGTTTTCCGGGGTCTGTGTAAAGTCGCGTAGGACTGGAGATGACTGAACGCGTTTGGCTACGCACCCTGTACCGTCACGGAGAGAGAAAGGGAATAGGAATGCTTTGATAATGTCAGGCTTAGGGGCGGGAGATATGATTTAGTGTTGCAAAAGCAGGTCAGCCAGGTCGATGGGGCAAGTGATAGGATTATCACATAATGTCGATGCACACCAGCTTGATTTATCGTTTGTTTAGTGGACAAAATTCGGGTAAGGGCCATAGGAAATTGTAATGTCAACGGACATAAGGAGGGTTCTTATACCACTTTCAACCTGACAATGAACAATACGAACAGTGTTCTCAGAACACCCCCATTTTGTTTAATTGCAAACATTACCTCCGCGTCCACTCTTCCTCGTCCCAGTACTTACTTCATGAGGCCCCTGCCTCCAACACAGGACCTTCTTCTATTTCTTTAAATTCCTATAACTCCTCCCCCACATCCACATCACTCAGTTTCATATTACTAAGCCGGGGAAGGTCCCCTATAACTCCTCCCCCACATCCACATCACTCAGTTTCATATTACTAAGCCGGAGCATGGGACCTTCCCCGCAGGGAGGGTGAGGAGGGTCGTCAGTACTGTGACGAGGAAGAGTAGGACGAGGAGTAATGAAGATTACCTGTAAGTAATCAGAGCATTTCAGGACACCGCGAGTGTTCTTAGAACACATTCAACTTGCCAGAGTACAATACGGACAGCGTACTCAGGACACCCCCATTTTGTTTATGTACGAACATTTAAGGACACTGCGAGTGTTCTTAGCTCAATTTTAGCTTGCTTGCGAACAAAACGGACACATACTCTGTCCTCAGAACACCCCACCATTTAGTTTATATAGAACATTTCAGAACAGCCCTGTTGTCCGCAGACAAATCGAACACAACAAAAGTGTCTAGTATATAAAAAAAAACAGAACATTGAACCTATCTCATACTCCCCCACCCTCCCCAAACACTCTTACACACCAACACACTCCACTAAATACAATTTTTAATCCAAGTTTCACCGCGCTGTCCGCGGTCGTTTGCGAATGCAAGATGGCGGGCGCCACAGAAAATCTGACACGCTTCACGCACCACGCCGTCCAATCAGCGAACACGTCGGGTGTCTGCGGACATCGCGCAAGCCGCTCGGCCAATCAGGGCACTGTCCACGGAGCGAACAGGGAAGTCCGTCCGCGAAGCGAATGGAGATATTACTAATTTTTTTGCCTTACATTTTGGTCATTTAAAAAAAAAACTACTGGACGGATTTACACCAAATTTGCAAAAGCACGCTTTCGGGACCAAGCCCCCGCTCCTGCCACAAATTTGGTGTAAATCCTTCCAGCGGTTTGGGCTGTAGGCGTGCTCAAAGTTTTTTCCCATTATGTCTATGGGAAAAAACAAAAGTTTTGGGACCCCCCCTATAACTTTGCCCCCCCTGGACCAAACCTCTCCAAAAAAATTCAGGGTGGGCCATATACTTTTTTTGCAAAGTTTGGTGAGGATTCGTCCAGAGGGAGCGAAGTTATAAGCCACCCAAAAAATGCTCTTCCTATGGAAACACCAACTTAACCATAACTACATGGATGCTACCGTGTCCACGTAATATATATATATATATATATATATATATATATATATATATATATATATATATATATATATAGTTATGGTTCCAAGTAAAACCGAAAAACCCCTGAAATTCACCAATTCTGGTAAGCTAAGCAACCATAACTGGCGCAACCACCGTGGACTGCTAAGACTAACACCCAGGACATCACTGATGACATCACATGTGCATTTACATTTCATGAAAAGTCTGTACAAGGGATTTTTATTGTAATGTTAATAAAAAAGTGTCCAGGAACATTGGAATAAATATCATGAGGTACGTAGTGCATAAGCAATGCATTAATCCATATAGCATTGTATTATGACGTTTTTTCCAATATACTAAGTTACACATGTAGTAACATAGGCATAGTGTGCAGCAGACATGATGGAGATGCAATATTAATAATCTTGCCATGTTAAATATAAAAATTATAAATGCTTTCTTATTAGAGTTTTGCATACTGTGAAACATTTAATAAGTACCTAATAAAACCCACTTACTAAATTATTGCATCACTGCACACAAAACACAAACAGACAACAACACATACAAATATGAGCATATACAGGGAAAGTGAAGTAAACAAAAAAATTGCAGTATTACCCGACAATCTTCATTAACGGATTATCTTCATGCGCAGAAATGATTGCTCTACTTCCCTATGTATAACTATCACATATTGTGACTAGACCCTAAGGAAAGTAGTGTAAGTGCAATATCTACAAATATGAGCATATCCAAGATCCAAGAAAAGTACAGCATTTTTTTATTTGAATTAGTTGAATCAACAATTTTTTCAAAGTAAACATTTAACACCACTATGTCTGCTTCATCCGGTCAAAAAAAGAAAGGAAGACATGAAAGGAAGAAAAAGGAGAGGATAGACTAGAGAATACGTCTTCTGTCAAAAAATCTCCTGCATATCCAACTTTCAAACACAATTTAAGATAATAGCCTTCATCATAGAGACCAAGGCAATGGTCATTTTGGTTCGCTCTCCACATATAAGAGTCCTCCAACGATCCTCCAAGTTCAGTGTTGCGTGAATATTCAGTATTGGGGTCAGGTGTAACTCTCTCAGTGACTCCCATCTTGTACAGATCATCAACAACTGCTTGATTGATTCAGTCTCTTCAGTTGGTGCACAGAACCGACAAGTTTTGGAGGTAGATCTTCCTTGGGTGTAGTTAGTTTTGTTGGTATTTAACAAGTTTAATCTCATTCTTAGGAAGATGTCTCTAAATGATTTATCCGGAAATCTTTTCAGATAACCACGCCAATGGTTCTGTTTTGTTGGAATTACAGGTAAGTTCTCTGCCAAACTGCTTTTACTTGCTTTCTCAGCTGTTTTGATCCAGTCGAGTTCGAAGAGTTTCTTTTTAATTCTCAAAGGGTTCGTTACCAGGTCTGTTGCTGAGCACCCGAGTTGCTCTTGTGTGTTTTGACGGTTAATGACCCTAGTATTCAGAACCCTATTTCTGGTTTTAGCAATTTCATTGTGGATCACTTTGAGTATTGATGCACAGAAAGGAGGAAGTGTTTTTCGATTTAGGTTTAGTGCCTTCCATTCCACAAATGCTTCAAGTGAAGTTAAACAAAACTAATTTCTGATTCTAACAGTACCAGCTGAATTTTGTAAGTTTAGGACCGATCGCCAGAACTTGCCTTCCAGGATTGACCAGATTTCTGTCGGCATATGAATCGGACCTTTGGTTCAATATGTTATGGTCGGGACCACCTTGTTCCTGTAGAAATTGATTAAACCGATGATAGAAAATCTTCCAAATCTTTTATCCATCAAGCGAACCTGTGTTATTAAGATTGTGACCTTGATCCTTTAGAAAAACTTGTGCCGGTGCCTCTATGTGACTGTTGTTGAAAATGACTCCAAGGTATAGAATGGAGTCCACTTCCTCGATCTTTTTATCGCTCAAAAACCAACTTGGTTTGATCTTTCTCTGTTATGCCTTTTGAAGGCAAATGATTTTGGTTTTACTTTCATTTATCTCCAAGTTGTTTTCGAGCAGATAACGGTGGAGGCTGTCTAGTTGTCTTTGGAGACCTACTATGGTCCGATCGATCATGATCAGATCGTCTGTGTAGAGAAGTCTTGTTAGTTTAGTTTTTCCCAGTTTAGGTGGAAAGGACCGGATTAATGGTTCAAAGTCAGGAAGGTCTGCAATGTAAAAATTATAAATGGCTGGGACAAGGGGGCAGCCCTGCTTGACCCCTCTTTGGGTAGGAATTGGCATGCTTAAAATACCTCCTCTATTTAAACGGACTCTGATTGAAGTGTCCGAATGTAGTTGCATTAGTGGGTCCAGGATTTCTGTGGACACTTTTGCTTCTGGAGTTTATGCCACAGTATGTGCCTATTTACCCTATCAGAGGCTTGAGTTAAGTCTACACAAATGATGTATATTCTGGAGTTTGTCTCATGGCTCTGAGCTTTTAAGATGTTTAGTGACACAATATTTGCTGCTGTGCAAATGTTCTGTATAAAGTCTATTTGAAAGGGGTCAAACCAGCCGTTGATGTTGGTCCAGCTGGTTAATTTGACGAGTATGAAGGATCCAAAAATGTTGCCTATGACGTCCAGTAATACAATTGGGCGGTAGTTTTGAGGTTTGTGTTTTTTCCCCTTTTTCAAGATAGGTACAATCGTGGCTGTCTACTACAAACTGGGGATTTGATGTGTTTTGCAGATTTTATCAAAGACGACATTTATGAAGGTCGCCAATTCCTCCAGATTTTCTTTTAACATTGCGTTACTTAGGCCGTCAGGCCCAGGTGCTCTAGATGTAGTGAGCTTTTTGATTTTCAGTTGAATCTCTTCCAAACTTATACCCAAGTCCTAATATTCAGGACTAAACGCTGGCACAGGAGTTAAAGGTGTTCTTCTGTCTTGAAATAAAGTTAGAAAGTGTTGTTCCCACTGTGATTCGCTGACATAATTCTGTTGGGTGTCATGAATGGTTGATTTATCTTCTTTTATTAGCTGCTAGAAGTCTTTTGAGTTTTTTTTAGACAGGGCTTTAAGCATATTCTCTGCATCGTTCTGAAGGACCGTTCTTTTTTGTCCGGCTACCCAGTTTTTATACTCTTGGGTAGCTTTCTTAGCTTCTATCTTTAATTTACTTGAATCGGATTTAGCTGCAGATTTTTTAAGACACCTTATGGTTTTGCATTTTTCTACTAACACCATGTCGTAACAATGGCACCACCCTTGTTCTTGTGTTTTCCCGTTTGTTTTTTGTTTGAGGTGGTCATGTAATGCCACAAAGTCCGCCTGATTTTTACCTTTGGTCAGGTTCCCTCTGCCTGGTTGCATAACATATTTTCCAGTTATTGCTTTTATGTCGTTTGGTTTCATCTGGAGGCCATTACCGCCGTTGTTTACCACCATGTCTGCTCCCATCGTTGGCCTCCAAGTTTCTAGTCCACTTGTAAAAGTCACGAGTCTTAAGTTGTGGTTGCTGTTTTTAGTTTGAAGTACAGTAATAAAAAAAAACAATTGAACGATAAGACAGTGTTGTTAACCTTACTAATCATCTTCATACATAGAAAGCATTACTGTCTTCCAAGTCTGTGTTTTCCCCTTTGTATATGTTTCATATGCTGTGAGTGGACCCTAAGTGAATCACTGTAAGAACATATTTGAAGTATACGTCTACAAATATAGTACTTTTTGAATGTTTAGTTCCTGACTGTTACTGGCCTCGATATATCAGTAAAGGAGAAAAGAGTGAGCCAGACATGTGATGTCATCAGTGATGTCATCAATGACATTTGTGACATCATCTTTGATGTCCTGGGTGTTAGTCTTAGCAGTGCACGGTGGTGGCGCGAGTTATGGTTGCTTAGCTTACCATGTCTGGCGAATTTCAGGGGTTTTTCGGTTTTTTCTTGGAACCATAACGTCCCTTTAACAAAGTTTGTTCACTGCATTTCATAGGTTTTTAGTAGTAGCGCAACTTAACCAAAACATCCCCTAGACAAAATGTTTTCATTGAATTTCAAAGGTTTTTATTAGTGCAACTTAACCATAACATACCCTTAGCAAAGTTTTTTCATTGAGTTTCATAGGTTTTTATGAGTCCAATTTAACAACATTTTTTTCAGTGAATTTCATTGGTTTTTATTAACCATAACGTCCCCTTAACAAAGTTTTTTCATTGAATTTCATCGGTTTTTATTAACCATAATGTCCCCTTAACAAAGTTTTTTCACTGAATTTCATAGGTTTTTAGTAGCGCAACTTAACCATAACATCCCCTTAACAAAGTTTTTTCATTGAATTTCATCGGTTTTTATTAACCATAATGTCCCCTTAACAAAGTTTTTTCATTGAATTTCATAGGTTTTTATTAGTGCAACTTAACCATAATGTCTACGAACATCTGACTTCATTGCAGACCTTCCGGAGAGTTCCACATGACCATATGCTGGCGCACGGCATGATGACGTGTCCGAGAACCGTTCGCACTTCACGATAAGATCCGTGCTTCGCAGACAGTTCGGAACTGCATTTTCTACTGATCTAGGAACTTTCAACTTCAAAATTTCCCTTGCACAGCTCCAACACCTATTCCTACTCACCCATTAACAATCTAGTACACAGTACATACTTTTAGCAAAACTGCTATTTATCTTAAAATGGAATCAGCTAATGCAATCCCTCCTCCCCAAGAGGGTTCCATGTCATTTCATCACGGGATGTTTTTTCACTGGGTTTTTTACCATGATTTTTTTTTTGGGAAAAAAACATCACATTTTGTTTTTATGGGGGTGGGTCCCCCCCACCCCAAGCCCCACCTTTTTTCTCAAAAAATTCTATGGGTTTTCAACAAAAAGAATTTGCGGTAAAAAAAAAAACACGAAAAAAAAATCCCGTGACGAAAGGACGTCGTACCCCCAAGAGCACCACCACTGCTGTAATCAAGGAGCATGAGAAACACTTCCCCCTACCTTAGAAATAACACACGCGCAACATTTTCCCCTGTCCACCTGCCCCTCCATATTAGTGTTTGGTGCCTCTTCCCTCATTTCCCTCCCCACCTTTCGTCTAAGCTCTCCTGACAAGAAAATGCATCCAAAAACAACAAAAGAAATGTTCCTTTAGGAACCACCTTTCACAGTTAAAAAATAGAATTAAAAAAAACTTAGACTCCACCTACTTTATATTTCTCAGTATAGTACATAGACTCAATAAGATTTCCCAACATTTCATTTGCATTTCGTGTTATGCTAACGGTAATATTGTGGTGTTTATCCCCCGTTCCAGGGATGGAACGGTGGATACCAGCCTGGCAGCCCAAGTTATCAGCCCAAGCGAAGCAAGGGTGGATAACGAGGTCTCCAGACCATTATCCCCCCATTCCAGCCCCTGTAATGGGGGATAAAGGCCATTAGCACCTTAGGTTCCCAAAGTGGGAACCCGGTGTGCTAAAAAAAAGATTTTTCTTCCTACACTGGGATGCCTACGGCGTCCTGGTGTAGGAAGGAAAATCGTTTTCCAAGATGGCCACCATGGAAAGGTAAGGTGGGCCCTCCTTCACTTTCCATGGCAGCCTGCAGAATGCGAAAAGAGAACCCTATGACCATATTACCACAAGCACATTTTTCTTCCCTTTCAAACCTATCCCAAATTTGAATAACTTTACCACAAAGCCAGTCCCAGGTGGACATGGCCACTTTAACCCCATGTGTTGTCCCTCGTGGTCATGGCCAGTAGCCTGATAGTCCGGATCATGACCTTATTCCATGACCCGGACAATCTGGCCTCTGCACATGGCCACAGGCTACACCTCAGTCACCAAAGCTATATCACTATTTTTTGTACCTACATTATGACACTTGTCAAAAAAATAAAACACAGGCACATTTGCAAAACCATGCTTTCAGGTCCTTCTCAATGCTCCTTATACAAGTTTGCTGGAAATCTACCCATGTTTTATTTTTTCAAAAGTGTCAAATGAAGCACATACAATCATCATATAACCTAGGCCCCATTTGACAAAATCCATTCAGACTTTACGAAAACATTCATATCTCGATCTGTAATCTTTTTGCAAACCTTTGTGTAGATTTGTCAAATGGCACCACATTTATAAGTATTTACAATATTTTGGGACCCCCCTCTAATTCTGCCCCCTCTTGACAAAATCCCATCAAACTTCGCAAAACATTTATATCTAGATCTATTATCAGTTTGCCAAATTAAGTGTAGATTCATCAAATGGTGCCTCATTTATAAGCCTTTACATTATTTTGGGACCCCCTCTAATTTTGCCCCCTCTAGGCAAAATGCCACCAAACTTCACAAAAACATTTATATATGTATGTATTATCAGTTTGCCAAATTAAGTGTATATTCGTCAAGTGGCACCTCATTTATAAGCCTTTACATTATTTTGGGACCCCCCCTCTAATTTTGCCCCCTCTTGACAGAATCCCACCAAACTTTTCAATCTCATTCAGGATCAGGTCAGGAATAAAATAGCAAAAGCGCATGCAGTTCCATTAAGTGGCCCCAAAGTTATAAGCCATCCAATAACTGCTATTCACCAAACCAGTAAGCCAGAGGTGTCTGCAAATTTTCACAGGACTGTTCGCGAACATGCGAACTGTTCGCTGACTTTCGTGGTGAAAAACACCCATTAAATCCCATCCTCATCACCCCTCACCTCCCCAGAGATTATTTGATAAATTTGACAAGTGCAATGTTGTGTTTTTTAATATATTTTTACCGCAATGTCCACAGACACCGGCTGATGTCCGCGAATCCAAGATGGTGGGCGTTTCCAAAAATCTGACGCTTCTCACACTCCAAGCCGACCAATCAGCGAACACGTTGTGTGTCCGCAGGCATGACGCAAGTCTTTTAGCCTATCGGTGTCCTGTCCACGGAGCAAACAGGGAAGTGTGTCCGTGGAGCGACATAGATATCCCAAATTTGTTTGCCTTACGTTTTGGTTGTTTAAAAAAAAACTACACCAAATTAACAAAACCTTGCTTTCAGGACCAAGCCGCCACTCCTGCTGCACATTTGGTGAAAATCTGGCAAGCGGTTTGGGCTGTAGGCGTTATTATGTCTATGGGAAAAAAAAAATGTTGGGAACCCCCTATAACTTTGCCCCCCCTGGACCAAACCTCACCAAACTTTGCAAAAAAAATTCAGAGTGGGCCAAATACTTTTTTTGCAAAGTTTGGTGAGGATTCGTCCAGGGGAACAAAATTATAAGCCACCCAAAAAATGCTCTTCCCATGGGATGAGCAACTTAACCATAACTACATGACCGCTACCGCAGGCCATGTAATATATAAAAGTGAAAATGTGTTTGTGACAGGATGTGTGGCAAAGCATTTTTCCTTATACAATTCCACACCGTTCCACCAGTCTGCACCACATTTTGTATAGTAGCCTGTTAGGACCCTGCAGACATGTCTGGCAACATGACATCTAGAGACCACACCCCGTCCCCCAGATCTCAGCACAAGTCAAAATGCGTGGATTTGTGGCTAGATGAAGTGTTGTTCCATAAAACAATTCCACACTGTTTCCCCATTCTGCACCAAATGTTGCATAGTTTCCTGTTTGGACCCTCTGGACATTACTGGCTAAATGACATTTGGACACCCCACCCTTTTCCCCCGTATTTAAGCACAAGTCAAAATATGTCTGTGGCTTTGTGGCTTGGCAAAGCATTGTTCCTTATACAATTCCACACCATTTCACTCATCTGCACCACACTTTACATAGTTGCCTTTAGGATCCTCCTGACATTACTAGCTACATTACATTTGGACACACCAGCCCTTTCCCTGGATATCAGCACCGTCACACATGATACGGCTGCCTGAAATCAGCGAAACATTAAGTGCTCGTAGAAGGACCAGTCTCGACACAAGGAAAAAAACTAGGATGCACAGTTTCAAAGATATTTGTACCACAATGCACTCCACCATGCCAGGGTGAAGCAACAGGTGGGGAGAGAGCACAGAAGATCCCAGTATAAGGCAGCACACCAACTCTTGCCTCCCCTCAACATCCACTCCAGGGTATGTCAGCAAGCCACACATGCCCATTCTCTGTGCAGTTGATTTCAGGGTGCAGAGCACATCAATCGATAAAAGAATCAGAATAGCGACCTACAGGATTAGTGTTATCATGTCGGTCTACAGAACTGAACAGGTATTTCTGCTTGTGCTTGTATACATGCTAAACAGTTGGCTTTCCAATGTTTGTTTTAAGAGAAATTCAAAGCAAAGATTAGATGCAATGACACACATTTTGCTTATAGATCAATCATGTGTCTAAAGCCACCCTTGGTTAAGACATATTTACCAGACCATGCAATGATTTACTGCTGCAACAAAGCCATTGCCTTTCAGTTCAGAAGAATGCTTAGAAACAACAATAACTGCTCCATACCAACACCCAGTTTAATGTTAATGTGTCAAAGGACTAGCTCACAGACATCCTAGGTGGGTGTTTGTGGGTAGGAGGGGGGACGTGTGTGGCAATGGACATACGGATTAGTATAGTCATTGGCAGTCAATGAGTGGCTCAAAAGTCAAAACAAAAAATTCACAGGTTGAGTGTCCATCCTCACATACCATACCCCTACTTGTAGTCCTACAGCAATAGTTTTCACTGAAGCACCATCTAATAGCACACACTAAAAATGGTCTCCAGACGGATTGTGGAACATCATAATCTGGGACAATCTGTTTGGGATCATGGGCAGACCTGGGGAAGATTATCCATAGAGATTTTGGTACATATGCATCTGCACTAAAACAGGATTCTGTGCAGGGTGGGACTGGGACAGGCAATAGGCCTGGGCACCTAAAACAAAAGTGACCCGTCCCTCACCTCAAAAAGAGGGGCCCTCAAACCATCATCTGTGAATCACATCAATTCAGGACTTTGCATGCACCGGTAAGATAACCAAATGGGCGACTACACATGCTCAGAAATCTGTGGAGGCATGTTCTTGTATCAGGTGTGACCTGCCCTACAGAGGCATCTCACATCCTGTAAGCTGGACTTGAGTACCTTTGTCGCACCTTGAAACACTTGTGTATAGGCGCGTTACAAATGCCATATCATAATACCTGGCAAACACTGCCAAAATCTGCCCCACTTTGTTGGTGCCACCTGGTACCGCTGGCGATCTCACTACTCTCTGAACTTGCAAGGCATGGCACCTGCAAGAACAGGTCATGTTTGATAGCATGCACTGGTATGATAATCCAGTGGGTGAACAGACCTGCTGCAGAAATCTGACAAATTACGTTGTCTGTTGCACAGGCATCACCCACAGTTATAGAAGAATCACCAATGCACCCCATGTTCTGGATGTGAGTTCCTGGGCTGGCCCAGACTGCCTGAATCTACCACTCTCCATTGGTGCCCCAAGGCAATCTGACAACTCACCCCTGCAAGAACAGGCTTTGCATGAAAAAGAAGTGGGTTGATGTATGTGTTGTACAATTCTGGGGACTGTGATGTGTGCAGTGGTGGAAGTGGAAAAAATAAACTAGTGGTGCTCTGACTTCATGCAAAAAGGAGGGAGAGGGATGGCTGAAGAGCTGGTGGAGGGGGTGGGGGAATGCACTAGGAGGATCACAAACCTTAGCTGAACAGCAAAGCACCACTCTTCACATATGATCACATACCTTCCAAGTTTGACTGGGCAAAAATAATTTGGATTTCAAGGCCTTCAGTAATAATGTTTTATGGAGTTTACTTCAAAAACAGAAATGGCACAATCGAGCCACATCACAACATGTAAATCCTTATAGGAACAAGTTAAGACAAAAGAATATCATTGTGGCTTTAATGTTCACATCCTGAATAGTAAACTATGAGTCCCAGAATGCAAGATAATGCCAACCTGAAAAATCTATGTAAACACATTGTACTATCACTGATTGAAGACATGCAATAAAATACGTTGTGTAATAAACTCTGATATGGAAATTCTTTGTCACAAACCTCCAGCTTGCCCAACTCATGTCTGCCCATCCACGGATCTATTATTATATACACCCACCTATGCCATCCATCCATCTATTCAACGGTCAGGTCTCTCCGTAGCGCATAAAGGAATTCAGGTGGGAATGCATGAACCTTGAAGAGCTTTTCTTTTTTTTAAACATGTGTTTTTAGTCAGTGAAGCTCTGTTGCTGGCACACAGGTAGCTGCATCATAAGAGCAGCAGATTAAACTGTGTGTCTCAATGATGCTTCTGAGCATTGCTCTGATAAGGGAGTGCACTTAAAAAATGCACATAATTGGGATAATAAATAAATGCATTTTCTGGCTCCACATGTACAGTCTCATTCACATGATTGAGCAAAATCTGCAGGTAACTGCACGTTCCTGCAGTTTCTGGGGCATTTCCATGTAGAGCGTAGTCAGATGCTGAGTGGGGATAGACAGGGACTCTATCCCTGCAAAATTCACACTGCCATCAACTCTCAGATCCTCCACTTGCAGCAGCAGTGGTGGAAGAAGGGTCATCACACCGGCTCTGCTAGGTGAAAACTGTGTGGAGTGTGCTCAGCTCTGACTGAATGAGCCATGTTTCAAGAGAGTTAAAACTACACACATCTATAAGCCGATTCATGGAATCAACGTGTGCCGAAAAAACGGCGCAAACGTGCGTTTCGCAGTGAAATAGCGAAAATCGCAGTGCAAGTGCGATTATCGCACAGAAAACATCGCACATCTATTCATGGAAGTCCGTGCACGCGCAAAATGTGGGATGTGTGCTGAAAAAGTGCACGGCGCACGCTGGCGCACAGGTCATCGAACGCCGTGCGATAAGGCCACAGCGAATTCGCACATAGCGCGGCGCACATAACAAAAGTAGGCGTAACACGGGGCGTCACACGCAAAATGGGGAACAACTTGTGAAAATGTGGGCGTCACGGGGGAAGTACAGGAGGCAAGTGCGCAGAACGCCCACACGCTCGCCTACAACACGTATTCATGGAATCGAATAGGGAAAAACAGCGCACGCCCAAAGACGCGCACAGGCCCATACATGTCCGCCACACGAAAGCAGGCGGTAGCGTCCCTGCGCAGGAAGAAAATGTGTGCCAAAGTCCTACACGGGCGAGAAGGCCCACACGGGCGAGAAGGCCCACACGGGCGCGCGTGTATTTCAGAGGTGTGCCAGAAGTTACACATGCGATCGGGCCTGTGGGAGCGTGTGCGTGTATTTCAGAGGTGTGCCAGAAGTTACACACGCGATCGGGCCTGTGGGAGCGTGTGCGTGTATTTCAGAGGTGTGCCAGAAGTTACACACGCGATCGGGCCTGTGGGAGCGTGTGCGTGTATTTCAGAGGTGTGCCAGAAGTTACACACGCGATCGGGCCTGTGGGAGCGTGTGCGTGTATTCCAGAGGTGCGTGAGAAGTTACACACGCGATCTGGCCTGGGCGTGTGTATTTCAGGGGCTCGCGGGTGTTTTCACACGCGATCGGGCCTGGGGGAGCGTGTGCGTGTATTTCTGAGGTGCGTGAGAAGTTACACACGCGATCTGGCCTGGGCGTGTGTATTTCAGGGGCTCGCGGGTGTTTTCACACGCGATCGGGCCTGGGGGAGCGTGTGCGTGTATTTCTGAGGTGCGCGAGAAGTTCCACACACGATTGGCCTGGGCGCGTGTATCCCAGGGGTGCGCGAGAAGTTCCGCACGCGATTGGCCTGGGCGCGTGTCTTTCAGAGGTGCGCGAGAAGTTCCACACACGATTGGCCTGGGCGCGTGTATTTCAGGGGCTCGCAGGTGTTTTCACATGCGATCGGGCCTGGGGGAGCGGGGTACGTGTAATTTAGGGGCTCTTGGGTGTTTTCACACGCGATCGGGTCTGGGGGAGCGGGCTATGTGTATTTCAGGGGCTCGCGGGTGTTTTCACACGCGATCGGGCCTGGGGGAGCGGGCTACGTGTATTTCAGGGGTTCGCTTGGGGGGAGCGGGGTCCCACTCACCGTCTGCCTTGAGTGTAGAAGAACGCGTAGCCAACACCCGCTGTGAAGTAATAGCGTGTGAACCCCAACGGATGGAAAACACACGCACCGCACGAAAAGCACGTACAGAGCAGTTTAAAGGCACGCGGGATCTCCAAGCCCTGCCAGGGCAACGCCCGTGCGCGAAACGTCACAGACGCGCTTACGCTGTAAGGGCCTTTGGTCCAATGAAATCGCGTACGCGCGCTGACGCGCTTACACGCTAACGGCCTTTCCTCGATTTTCATGCTAATGTGCAGGATTTTCACGTGCCAAATCACTCTGTATCAAGCTGGCCACGCGAAAACACACGGAAGACCACGCTCCTGCCCAGAAGGCTGAATTACTGCCCCCCAGTGCCCCGAGCAGCCTCCCACGTGCCATCTGCTGCTGCCTGCCTGCCACCGTGCCCTGCCATTTGGTGCCTGCACATCAGCCATCTGCAGGGGTCCAGTTGCTGTGTCCACCCCTGCTGGAACAGAAGACTCCCGACTCGGATAACATCGCTCCACAGCCCAGCCCCAGGACCCAGTTGCCCACCCACTCCTGCCCCTGGGGTTGCCATGTCGGGCACATCAACATCTGGCACCAGTGGCAACCCCCGGCCAGAGGGGCAGAGGGGCACCAGCTTCACTGCCACCGAAGTTGGTGTCCTGGTGGAGCAAGTCCTGGGGCAGTATGATGCCCTCTTCGGATTGTCCCACGCCAACAAGGAAGGACGGGAGAGGATCTGGGCCGACTGTGTGGTTGCCATCAACGCGGAGGGGGTGGCAACCCGCACCATCCAGAAGGTCAAGAAGCGCTGAGAGGACTTGAGGTCCAGGACCCTCATAAAGGCCCGGCGCCTCGTGGAGGGGGGCCGGGGCCGCATAAGTTCCATCCAGATGAGGGACCTGGAACGCATACACCCAGCGCTCCACGCCCAGGTCCTTGAGAGGGAGACCCCTCTGGAGTTGAGCGGTAAGTGGCCAAGCATTGCTGTGTGAGACAGGGCATGTTGCAGTGTGCTGGTTGTCTGATACTTGCCTGTATGTGTGACATAGGCCATGTACGCATGTATGTGTGCAGGGACATCATGGTAATGCATATGCGACCAGTAATGTGTGAACCGCACGGTTGTTGCATGTGTTTAAATGCGACATGGGGAGCCCTATGCAGATTGTACACATGAGAGCATGGCAGTCTCTGTTCCTGGACATGGGTGGGGGTGAGGGATGGGTGCTGATGCCAGGTACATATATGGTATGCATGTCTGTGTGCCTGACCTGCGTGCCTGTGACTTGTGAATGCCATGGATGCATGACACATGTCTGTGACAATTTACAGATTCACTGATGCAGCCTAGTCATCCTTGTATCCACTGTGATTGGGGTGTGACTGAGGTGAAGTGTGTGCATGTGATAGGCATGACCCATGATGCATGTGAGTTCCATTACATTGTATGTTTCGAGAGTCCATTGGACATGTATGGAAATGTCCATGGCATGCACCATGACTGTCACTGTGTGTGTTTTGCCTGGACTGACACATGTGTTGTGGAGGGACATGATGGAAGTGTACTCTGACAGTGGCACTCATCTGCTATTGCTTCCTGTCTACGGGACCATTGTACAGTACCCTGATGCTTGTGTTCTATGTCTCCCTCTACGCAGCAGCTAGTGAAGAAGAGGGCGGAGACGGCGCTGTGGAGCAAGGCGGCGGGGATGCCCCCACGGCTGCAGCGGAAGGGGTGGGTGAGCCCCCACAGGGGCCTGCTACGGCAGAAGACGGTGAGGAGCCATCCAGGTTGGTGGTTTCCACAGACGAGGAGGAGGCCGCCACTGAGGCGCACATGGGGCCTGGTGGGGGCATCCCTGCTGGTGCAAGTGGTGCAGTCCAGGGGCAGGAGGCAGCACAGGTCACCATGGAGGGGCCTGTGCATGTCACTGTCCCTGACCCTGTGGGTGCACCACCATGCACCAGCAGGGATGCCCCGTCCCAGGCCCGTCCGCAGGTAGAGGGGATGTCCATGTCATCTGACTCCCTTCCATCTGCGGACGAGGGGACCCCTGGCCGTATGGAGAAGGTCCTGATTGGGGTCGCGATGCGCACGGCTGTGATTCGTGATGCTGTGCGTGCTTCCCAGGAGGAGCACGCACGTCATCACGAAGAGCACCATGCCGACGTGGCCCAATTGGGATCGTCCATGTTCGGGGGTTTCCTGCATGTGTCGGCCAATCTGGCGGGCCTTTCCTCCTCTGTGGAGACTATACGCCAGTCGTTCTCCTTGCCGTCTTCCGGCCCAGATGCCACCAGGGCCCCCTGTGGACCTGCCCTGACCAATGCAGCCAGCTCGGTGGGGATCCCATCCCTGCCACAGTCGGGAGTCAGAGGTCCAGCAGGGGTGGACACCACAGCAACTGTACCCCAGCAGATGGAGGATGTGCCGGCATCATCAGGCAGGGCACGTGCACGACGGCGTCGGTGGATTCCATCAGCCTGGATGCCGTCGTGCTGGCAGAGGCAGTGGCGTCGGAGGCAGCAGCGGAGTCAACGTGGGAAGCATCATGGCTCGGGGCCATCAACATCTGAGGGGCAGGCATCGGCCGGAGGGCAGGAGGACCCAGGACGGGAAGTGTCTTCCGTGTGGCAGCGGTTGGGCCAGCATATAGGTGCGGAGCGGCGGCGGGCGGAAGAGGCGCGGCTCACAATGGTCAGGGCGGAGAACTCCATGCGGAGGGCCGTGAGGCAGGCCGAGTGCCTCGAGGCAATCCGCAGGGGGTTGGAGGAGGAGACGGCGTCGTCCCTGCGGACATTCGGGGCCATGGAACAGGACCGCCTCCGGGACATCGAACAGGAGTTCGATGATGCCCTGGCCAGGAACACCACGGAGTGAGCTGCTGGACTTGCCCGCCGCCTTTGTATATAGTTATATAGTTAGTGTTAGGTTTCCTTTAATTTTTATTTTTATTTGGTTGCGATTGGACAATGCGCCACATTTTTGTATATAGTTCCGTTTTTAGTTAGTTGTCATAGTTAGGTTTCATTTGGTTGGGCTCATGGACCCGGGATTATCTTGTAAATAGTTCTTCAATGGATTTTTTTATTTTTTGGATTTTTTTCATCGCCATGGAGCAATGGTTTTTGTTTATCATTCACACTTGGATTACTTTTCTGACTGTGACTTTGGACACCATTCATTTTGATTGTGCTGTGTGTTTTTGATTTTTTTCATGGACATTCATCTTCTTTTGGTTGTTTTGCTTTGTGGTTTTTCTCATTTCATTTCCATTCAAGTTGATTTTCAATACATTTTTATTTTCATCCTTCAATGTGTCGTATCATCTCATTGCTTTCATGCATGTCATGTTGGGTGTTTTAACATTCACTTGCAGCCATTGTGTGTGACAGACATGTGTTCATTTGAATTATTTACATTGGGTGTGTAACATGTAATTGCCTTTGATATGTGGGTGGATGTGATAGTTGGTTGGGCCTTTTGGCAGGGGAGGATGGCCATTACGGACATGATTGCGGATTGTTGGGACCCAGGTGCAGGGGGGCATGGATGGGACATGGGCGAGGGCCTGTTGGAGGGTGCCCCTGCACTGCTGGGGGGTGGGGGGGTGGGGAACATGAGTTGGACATGGGTGGGGGCCTGCTGGCAGGTGCCCTACAGTGCTGGGGGGTGGGGGTGGTGGGGAACATGACTTGGACATGGGTGGGGGCCTGCTGGCAGGTGCCCCGCAATGCTGGGGGTGGGGGTGGTTGGAGACATGGGTGGGGGCCTGGTGGAGGGTGCCCCTGCACTGCTGGGGGGTGGTGGGGAACATGAGTTGGACATGGGTGGGGGCCTGCTGGCAGGTGCCCCGCAATTCTGGGGGTGGGGGTGCAAGGGGACATGAGTTGGTGATCATTAGTGTAAGGAGACATGTGCCTTTGCTGGGGGGCATGCCCATGTTGGGTGGGCTGCCTGCGGGACATGACCAGGGATGCAGGGTAGTCCCCTGTGGTGTGGGCTGCCTGCAGGGGCCATGGAGGGTGTACAGGGGACACCTGGGAGGACCCACACTGGCAAATCACATGTAGGACTCCCTGAAATACACGTACCCTGCTGAAATCGCGTGTAAAACTTTCCGCGCACCCCTGGTATACACGCACACGCTCCCCCAGGCCAGACCGCGTGTGAAACTTCCCGCGCACCCCTGAAATACCCGCACGCAGCCCAATCGCGTGTGAAACTTCCTGCGCACCCCTGAAATACCCGCACGCAGCCCAATCGCGTGTGAAACTTCCTGTGCACTCCTGAAATACCCGCACGCAGCCCAATCGCGTGTGGAACTTCTCGTGCACCCCTGAAATACCCGCACGCAGCACAATCGCGTGTGGAACTTCTCGCGCACCCCTGAAATACACGCGCCCAGGCCAATCGCGTGAGGAACTTCTCGCGCACCCCTGAAATACACTCACCCAGGCCAATCGCGTGTGGAACTTCTCGCGCACCCCTGAAATACACGCGCCCAGGCCAATCGCGTGTGAAACTTCCCGCGCATCCCTGAAATAGCCGCACGCAGCCCAATCGCGCGTGAAACTTCCCGCGCACCTCTGATATACACGCACACGCTCCCCCAGGCCAGATCGCGTGTGGAACTTCTCGCGCACCTCTGAAATACTCGCACACGCTCCCCCAGGCCAGATCGCATATGGAACTTCTCGCGCACCCCTGAAATACACGCGCCCAGGGCAAAGGGTGTGGAACTTCTCACACACCCCTGAAATACCCGCGCCCAGGGCAATCGCGTGTGGAACTTCCCGTGCACCCCTGAAATACCCGCACGCAGCCCAATCGTGTGTGGAACTTCTCACGCACCCCTGAAATACACGCGCCCAGGCCAATCGGGTGTGGAACTTCTCACGCACCCCTGAAATACACGCGTCCAGGCCAATCGCGTGTGGAACTTCTCGCGCACCCCTGAAATACACGCGCCCAGGCCAATTGCGTGTGAAACTTCCCGCGCATCCCTGAAATACCCGCACGCAGCCCAATCGCGTGTGAAACTTCCCGCGCACATCTGATATACACGCCCACGCTCCCCCAGGCCAGATCGCGTGTGGAACTTCTCGTGCACCTCTGAAATACTCGCACACGCTCCCCCAGGCCAGATCGCATGTGGAACTTCTCGCGCACCCCTGAAATACACGCGCCCAGGGCAATCGCGTGTGGAACATCTCGCACACCCCTGAAATACACGCGCCCAGGCCAATCGCGTGTTGAACTTCTGGCGCACCCCTGAAATACACGCGCCCAGGCCAATCGTGTGTGGAACTTCACGCGCACCCCTGAAATACACGCACACGCTCCCCCAGGCCATATCGCGTGTAAAACTTTGCACGCACCCCTGTAATACCCGCACGCAGCCCAATCGCGTGTGACACTTCTCGCGCACCCCTGAAATACACGCACACGCTCCCCCAGGCCAGATTGCGTGTGAAACTTCTCGCGCACGCGTGTTCCCGAAACCCGTAATACGCGTTCCCCGCTTTGCGTTTGCTGTTTGCCAGTCCGGTAAACTGGTACAGGGTTGGCACAGCCCTTTGCGATGGTTTTGCGATCTCGATGGCTTTTCCTTGCGCGAGGGCGTTCTTGGGGGCGTAACTGGCGCTGCTGCAGGGTCGCTGCGCCACTCTGCGCCACGTCTGCTTTTGGAGGCGAGAATCCATGAATACGCTGTGCGCGGAAATTGATTTTATCGCACGCGGCTGGCGCAGACATTCGCACGGGCACGCTGTGCGCCAGCCGCGTGTGACACTTTTGAGAGGAATTACATGAATCGGCCTGCCAATTTTTGGACGTGCATTTTCATGCACTAATTCAACTTATCTTTTCATCAGAAGCATACACATTGAATCACCATTTTCCAATCTGCCTAACTACCCCAGGCGAGCCACAAGGTACTCTCCCCAGAGAACCAGACCTGATGCATCCGCAGATTAATAATTTCTGGAATGCCTCATCTACTCGTTGTCCAGGAAGGTGATGTTAAAAACATTTGATTAGTGACATAAAGCAACTATTTTTTGTGCACATGTCAAGATATTAGTCATCATGTGGAGCGTGCTGTGTTGCTGACCTGCACCAACAATAAAGAAGATCACCACTTGTAAAATGGAAGTTTAGAAATTAAAACACCTTTTGTATGCATACGCAGTGTGTGTGTGTGTGCGTCTCAAATTGATCTCAGCACAGGTTGGGCGAGTCCCTCCAAAACATCTCTGCGGTCAGAGACCTGGTCTTGGCCAATTTAAATGAACATAAAACTTCCTGATTTGTGGAGGCGTGTAGTCCATTTACATGCTTCGATTTACTGCAAAATCGTAGAGAGAGACAGTTACAGAAAAGGAAGCGCCTGCTGCACAATAGAACCTAATTGTTTTGAAAAAGAAACTAGACTCGGAGCATGATGTCTTGAATTATACCAGAATGGAACAGACAGTGCACATGATGTATTAGATCAAATGAATAATTGAATGCTGTCATGCGTCCATTTTAGCGTATTTACTGTTAGAAATGTTGTAAAAGATAAGGAAATGGGGTCTTACAGTACATATTTTTTTAAGATATATAGATTGCTACTGGGACATTCCACTCTGTTAAAAAGGGTGTTTTCATAATGTCATGTTCCATTGAAGTATGTGTACAATTTGCCAGCTGGGTTTGTCATTTCAGTCATATACACTCTGCTATCAGGTGCTGGGATTTATTTTCTTGTTCATTCAGTTAACTTAATAAAGGCTTATTTTGAACAAATACATACATTTTTAGATTTACTGTTAGCACTATGAATACTAGTAACAAGAGAACAAAAGTATATTGCACAACTGCAAAATAAACAGCGTCCTCTCAGCGGCATCCCTACAGTTACCTCTAAAAGCATCAATGCTACAACAGGTCTACAGCATGGTTGGGTGCTCTGCTTTCCTGCTTTCTTTCTCCCTTTGACCCTCGGCACATCTGTCTGTTTCAAGGAGTAGCTGGGTCATTACTATTAATTTTAAAGAGGTTTCAGACGGCAGTGGCTTCAGGGGAACCACTCGTTAATTTAAGTCGCCTTACAGCAGGTGTCTCTGCATGGAGTGGATATGCCTGGAGGACTGGTCTTGCAGACGGTCTACATGCGCAGGGCAGTCCTCCAGAGATGAAAACGCTATAGAGGGTAGATGACCTGGCAGCAATGTTCCCTTTATGCTGTGCTCATGTGTGCTTGCCCAGCTTCCTTCTGGGTGCCGCATGTGTGCTTGTCCAGCTTCCTTCTGGGTGCCGCTCAGTACATTTTAGCAGCGCACACAGACAATTCTCACCTATTCAAAAATATTTAATAAGTCACAAGTCTCTACAATTACCTGAAATGTTTTTTCTCTTAAAATAAGCAACTATTGTTGATATTCTGCTAATTTGCATTACACAACTATGCACCTAGAATCCCTAACAGCAAAATACAACACAATACGTTAAAAACTAATATGAAAAAGCGGGCTCCATGAACAGAAGAGTCTAACGAAGATATGCCTGCACACATTAACCAAAACATTTCCCTTCCCACCCATGACTCACCCGACTCTACCAAACTTTTACCTTATGACTTAACTTCAGTCCCAGAATACATTAAGATACTACCAGACAACCTGACTCTTCCTCTCTTGGCTCTGCGAAAGGTTAGCAGACGTGTACCTACATCCACTTGTTTTATGTTTGTTGTAACATGAATAACGTTCACACGCCAGAATTTCTGTTACTCATTGTGCCTTACCAAAAGCATCACCCACACTATATAATTGAACTACCAGCCCAAATATTGGATACTGACTGTAAGTAACCAGACTACTTGGACCAAATCCCATAATTCCTCTTCTTTGTACATATGTCACGCAATTGCTTTGAAGCGCCCTCCTTGTACATTAACGCATTATAAAACTCAAATATTAATTTGTCCTCTAAAGATTTAGAAAAGACAAATGTGATGCTCAGTGTCTCCTACTTTAGCATTACTCATATAATTTTTATTTAATTAAATGTATAGAGCATGCAAACAGCCCTTAGGCATCGCCCTATAAGTAGAGAGCATCATCGCAATATTATTTACTTAGTCTACAGGGGATAATGGGTATGGACTATGTCTGGGATTACTCATCCATAGTATCAGGGTAATGAATATTCAGACAGGAGAATTCTTTTCACACAATCTGCATCGTTTTCAAGTGTTCAGAGTTCCTTTGGGCATAGACCTTCACACTTTATATGGTAACTCGCTTCTATACAAAAACAGTTTCAATCCTACACAATGATATACGGGTGGGGCATTTTGCAAACAATATTGTATGCACTGCAAAAGAATTTGTACATGCAGAGTCATGACATTCTTAAAATGCACATCATATGTTGAGGCATTTAAATATGCCCTGCTTGCAAAATATTCTGGGTCTGCAAATATCCCAGTGAGTGTTTACTGCTACAATCCCTCACATTTTACGGTGCTCTATCAACCAGTATTGGAGGCAAGCACAGGTGCAGGGAAGGCTATGGCTGAAAGCATCACTCCTTGCAGTTGATGAACAAAGCACCACCTTTCAAAGACTAAGTCAGACGTTTTGGCAGTACACTGAAGTCAATGTGTTGCGTGTTTGCTAAAGGATAGGAAATTGTAGTACGCATCTAGACAACAGCACCAACTTTTTCATTCTTTGCCCAACTGCTGAGGGCTTTTCAATATAACAATGCGTTTTGTGTGTGCAGTCTCTAGCATCTCCCTGCATCTAATATAACTGAGCACAAAGAATTACAGAAGAGGTATTCATAGTTACAGAAGAAGACACTCAATCATTTGTATCTCTGATTAATTCATGCAATTAACTTAAAAGGCATGTATGTGTGATTTACTTTAGCAGGGCTCCATCATAAACCTCAGTTAGGATCTTGTTTGATTTTATCTAGGCTCTGGTGCAGAAGGGTGGGAAAAATTATACACTTTAATATGTGTCCTGTCATTTCACTCCCTTTGTCTTTAGTACAAGCAGGGCTCTAATCTGAAGTTGCTCTCTAGTTGGAGTCAAATGATTTTTCAGGGAGTAAAACAGTAATTAGCTTTACTAATAAGGATACTTTATGTTTATTAAAATATGTTCTTTCCCAATAAAATTTCTTTTGAGATCAGGCATTAACATTATTAGAGTTTCTTCCTTCCTATACCACTGCTCTACTGGTCACTAATTCGAAAAATATCAGTGGAGCTTTGTGGGTTGAAGTAATGATATGATAAGTGTAAAAATGCATGTTGCAAATGTCTCATAGTTCTAAGGCTGGTGTTAACACTACCCACAGGAGAACGTAATGTGGATAGTAAGCAGAGGCACATGAATTTTTGAATTTCTGAGGTGCAGTTTTTCTGATGCGATTATCATCCTTAAACAAATTACATTCTCCTCCCCTCAAATTACTTAATTAAAGTGGCACTTGAACTCCTTTCACCATGTTTCGGACACAATGCTTTTAATTTGTTTTAGTTGCCCTTAATCCATCAGCCAATATATTCTGTCTGAGTTCCTGACAGCCACATCAATTATGACACGAGATATCTGTGTTTTGTAATACAAATGAGTGATTTTCCATGACTTGGGGCAGTATCCCGGTGCAAATCTGCCATGATACCACCAAAACAAATTACTGTTAATGCCACTTGGTCCAGAGGAATTTCTGCCAGATTACAACTGGTGGTGGTGTAATTTCCCATTTCATATTGGGTCCATCTTGAGTCCATTGGACTCAATGTGGCTTTTTTGGTGGAATTACTGCAACGGAAAGTCTGATGATTTCAGTTTTGAGTTGGAGGATTTACCTCCAGGATTTTCCTGGCCTTGAAATCATAAATTGGTGTTGTGGTATAGTTGGTGGTAATGGAGTTACTACCAACTTTACCACTTACCACAAAAATCGTAATGAGACTAACCTTTTTCTCTGCACATAAATTCATTTGCAAGGTACTGTGGCAGATATTGAAGTCTTGGACTGGTTGATGAGTTTTCTGTATAATGATATATCACATATTTTATTTTAGCCTATGCGTTTGGAAAAAGTGTTGTAAGATTTTTAAAGAATTGCAGTAGCTGGGAAGAGGACATTCCTTTCCAAGCTCTCTTCTGCAATGGTAGCTCACAAAGTGGCTTACTTCATTAGTCAGTTGTGCACATGGAAAAAAATGTGTGCACAATAGCCAACCGGTTACGCAAATGGAGGAAAATAAGTAGGTGGTACATTGATCAGGATTTAAGCCAATATACATGTTCTGGTACAACAACCTTCGATTCCCTAATATAAAACCCAGTGCTTCTTTTACTGCAATTCCTGACACTGGTCTCGGTTCTATCAGAACTTGTCCGAAGTTGTCCTTCTGCAATGATGACCCATGGAGAATTCATAACTACTGACACCAAAAGTAACCAAAAGATTATTTTTTTTGTGCCACCATCAGGAAACACAGTCAGTTATCCTTCTCTTTGTAAACAGGATTTACATGTGGGGTCATCATCTCCACCCTGTTTTTTCGGTCCAGGGTTTTTTCCAGGATCCAGCACAATGACGGGGAAACAATTATTTTTCTAGATGAAAAAGAAAAAAAACAACTTAAGAATCAAGTACATTAATCCATTTACTTTTCCCTTTTCAATTGGATGTCTAATTATGCATCCAAATGCACATTGTACACCAAATTTCCTGAGATGGAGCGGGGTTACCTCTTTAGGATCCTCTAAAAATAACATAAATTAAACACACTAATACCATACAGCACTCGTTCAGGCAACCGTTTAAAAAACAACCAATCTTAACACAGCATCTAATAAAATAACGCAACTTAAGTAGGCCTTTACCTATTTACAATACCCCTTTCTCTTATTTACTTGTTTATATTTATGTTCACTAATTCAATATATCTTTCCTCTTTTATCCCTTCAAACCCCATTTTGGTATCTTCAAATTATTTACACCTATTCACATGCTATGGTAAGTCTATTTAATAAGTAAGCACTTTACTTTCATACCATCACATTTTTCACTCCCTGCTAGTCTCAATTCGCTCCAGCCTTTTCACCTCATGTTTTGGATGGAAGGGCTAAATCTGATTAACATGGACAAACTGTACCACTGTTAATTCTCCCTCCTTTTTAGCAATTGTTTAGACCACAGGTGAAACCTTATCGAAAATTCTATATGGCCCTTGCCATGCTGCAAGAAATTTCAAGTTTGTATGCTTACCTTTTACAAAGATGGAGTTATAAACTTGGTCTCCTATCTCATATTATCTCACAGATGTCTTACTATCGTAATATGATTTCGCACTATCAGGGGCATTTTCCAAATTTTGCTGTGCAAATGCAAACGCATATTGCAAATTCTTTCTCAGTTCTTCCACATATTCATGGATTGTGGACACATTACAAGAACCTGTTCATTTGTCCTGTAGAGCAAGTGTCGTGTCAAAACCATTTTCCTACCTGTCAAAATTTCATGGGGGCTGAGATTTGTTGATTTAGAGGGCATCGCCCTGAGAGCCATTTGTACCAATGGAAACTGCAAATCCCAGCTAGATCCCACTACAGCTACAAACTTTTTCAACATGTCAACTATCGATCTGTTACAATCCCCATGCATAGGAGGCCCATTATGAAATGTGTACCTTCCTCTTCACACACAAGATTTGCCACATTTTTGTCATTAATACACTAGTGAAATAACTTCCACAGTCTGATTCTATTGTTTGAGGTAAACCAAATCTTGAAAAAATATGATTCACAAGTACAGTGGATGCCATTTGTGCACTGCAGTCTGGAGCTGGAATGCACTCCAACCATTTGGACTGTAAACTAACGACTGTCAGCATGTATCTATTTCCCTTTGCGGTTCTCCTCACAGGCCCTACATAATCTAATTGCAAATCAGACCATGGGAGTATGAAACCACTTTGCGTTAATGGTCCTCTATGGGCTGGTGATACAGGCTTAAACAGTGCACACACTAAACACCCTCTGATGTGGAGCTCAACATTTTGAGACATGTGTGGCCAATAGGCATAATATTTTTAAATGTCCAAAGTCTTCCGTGTACCTCTATGGCCTGTAGCAACTTTGCTTGTCAATTGGCTCAGAGGGAGAAATAACTCAATGAGAGTGAGCAAGCATTAACCCATTTAAAAACAATATTGGACGATATAAGGCAGGACAAAGATGTTGCAGTTTCAAACCCTTAGAGAAGATAACAGGGAGAAAGATAAGGAATCCCATGCTATGGAACAAGTGATATTTAAATTAATGAATGAAGAAAAAAAAAAGCCAAACCACTTGATCATTGTCAGACACAGATCAATGAATTGCAAGCAATAATCAATAAGGTCAGGGATGATAATGTTGCTCACTGTCATGAAGTAGAACAGCTTCACGGACAATGCAACAATGTGGAACAGCAAATGTTTAATCACAAGTCTCAGGAACAGCAACACAGTACTACATTCACTGGAACTGAACTCAATCACAGCCCTAGCCAAGGAAATGTACCAGCAGCTGTCCCCATGGCCAGACCTGTTTATAACCCAGTGTTAGGGTCTGAATCGCCTGCACATACTTGCACACATTCTTGCCCACAAGAGAACAGGAATGAGTGACAAAATGACACATACCAGAATGCACCATGTAGTCCTTTAAAAATTATGAAATCTATCAAGAGTTTGATTAAACCATTCAGAAGGGGAGGGGATTGCTGTATGGAGGACCATTTAGAGGTGGTTCAAAATACATTTAAGGCCCTTCAAATTCTAGGGAACAATATAGACATACTTTCACATCACTCTAGATGCAGCATCTGCTAGTATCATTTGTGGTCTCAATGAACAGGAACATTTGTCATAGGCAGACTTTGAGAAGGAGATTAGATACCAATTCTCACTTTATCAGTCAATATAGCAAGCCAAGAAAGCCTCTTATACTATGACAGCACAGCACAATGAGTCCCCTCGCCAGTTCTTTCAATATTATAAAAGAGCATTTTCACACTTTGATGAGACCTTTAAAAGACACTTTGTAGAATCTTAATCTGCATACTTTTATGGGCTTCAAAAATAAATTCTTGGTAGTCTCCCAGAGTGGGTATTTGCTTTGATATGCCAGGCCTTAATAATAATCAAATGTACAATGGCCCATACCAGACACTAGGGTCCCAGAGTAGATTTGACCCTAATGCAATGGTATATGGCCACCAAGAAAGACCATGATATGTGGATAGATTCATTGAAAATGGAAACCAGCATAGGGAACAGTTACCGCCAAATGAAAGACAAAATATGATTGATGTACCTCGCCAATATAATCAGTCCACACCACTGGTCGAACATGGTCAAAGGATGGTCACTCCACGTTCTCCACCTCCTGTGCCACGTGTATTGAGAGGTAACACAAATCTAATTAAGTCTCCTGAAAGATATCAGAACATGTGTCATGACCCACAGAACGCGCCCCTTCTGGACTTCATGGTCCTTGTCACGGCGGGGCTTGCATTAATTGTTTCTCCCAACATGGCCATATCACGTGACACGCCTCACACCAGCCTTCACGGCGGATGTAGTACATTCCATAAATATGCCACGCCCCTAAGGCCCCGCGCGTCTCAATGCTTTTGCGAAGTAGCGACCAGACGTGTGCTCCGTCGCTCCCAGTATTGTTTCCCTTGATTCTTCCACTCTAACCCAATTCTAGTCCCTTTCCTTCCTTTCTTGATTCCTGGACTCGTGTGCTAGTTGCACACCCTGTTATTTCCTGGATTCCTGGACCCCTGCATCCTGGTACTTGAATGCATGCTGGAGTCGGAAGAGACTCATGCAGCCTTATTCAAGACTCGAGCAGTACGCAGGAAGACATTGATCAAGAAATCCAGCAAAGTTCAAACTCAGGTGAGGGGGGGGAACTCCTTGACAACATGCCTAGTCAGGATGAGTTTAATCATTACTGACCCAGACCACAAAGAGAGGAATTCAGAGACATGGACAGGTTTCAATGCATAGAGCCCAAAGTCAAGACGTTGTCTGAACAGATGGGAAAGTTAGGTGCAGTTCAAAAGCAAAAGCCAAGTGAAGGTGCAGAAGGTCATAGGAGTGATGTTGTTCATAGTGACAACACGTGACTAGCTAATCATCTTTAACCTGATGAAAACACAGATGCCCATAAATCGCCCTTGAATAAAAATAGTGAATTGATTGCTGATTTAAAAACAAGTAAAAAAATTGATGAAAGTGAGACACAGAATTATAATACACACAAAAAGGGAGTGTGGTTCAATTTGGAGTTGAACCAGACCATTCAGATGTGTGAACATGAAGAGCAAAAAAGAGAAAATGAGCAAGAAAACCCCAAAGAACAGAGAGGCAGATTTAAAAAGAGTATCCAATGTGAAAATAAAACATATAACGAAGAATTAGGATCAACAAATAGGTTATCTTTATGTGATAATCAAAATTCTTTTGATACCCCCACAGAATAAACAATTGCCCTAAAGGAGGGTGCATGTTCGTCACCTGAGGAGTATTTTGAGCATGGATGTTCCGAGGGACTGAAATGACAGGCCCAGTACAAAATGCAGCTAAGTGTCACATGCAAATACTGACATACTGTCACGTGACACTTGTGAAAATAAACAGCCAACAGGCTGCAATGTGGAAGTAAGTAGAGAGGACTCATGCAGTGGGGACGGCACAATGAGAAATTGGGCTGTGAACAATCGTGGTCCCAAGTAGGAGGGGGCAGTCAGTGGCTACACTCCAAATGGGTTCTGAGCCCAGGAGAATAAATAATGAAATTCAGAATGAACTGGGCAAAAGGAGGGTAAAATGGCATTCCATATGCCCATTTGCCTAGCAAAAAGTAAAAATGAGCTAACAAAAGTAAGTACTGAAATTAGTAAAAAGTCTAATTTGTTATGCGTACTAGGAGAGGTTGAGGATAGGTACTATGCTCCTATCACTATTGAAGAAAAATGTAAAGCATTTACAATGATTGACACAGGTGCCCAAGCAAAAATAATGTAAAAATAACTGGTGAAAAGTATCAATGAAGGGAAATCCGGACAAAATCATGTAAAGGTGAGACAAAATGAAGGCCCTGTGCACAATTTCAAAGGTGTCACTGAGGTTGACCTAAAGATAGGGAAGCATTGGATGAGACAGGAGGTGTTGGTCACACCCATTTATGAGATACCCTTTCTCATAGAAACCAATTGCCTGAGGCGATTATCACCCCTCATTGATGGGGTAAATGCGGTGTTGTGGTCCTTACCTAAAAAACCATTGAAACATAAATAAATAATGACCCAAAGCAACAGTGTAAAAGAATGCCATACCATTGCTAAATCAGAAAGTGCAGTGGAAGTTGTCATTGTCATTCTCCTGTGTCAGGATGAAATGCAAGGAGAGAAAGAGATGCAATCTTTGGAGATTTATTTGGATCCTAAGAAAAACTGGCAAACACAAATAGATGTAAACATATATTAATCCAGAGATAAATCAGGAAAAACACATTTGAACAATTGCAGACATACACATAGGAGAAGGGCAGCCTTGGATCCCTAGCCATGTGAATGGGCATTTTGAAATGATTGAAGCTACTTTGATGCTTGAAAATGAAAGGAGTTTCATTTGTGAAAAGGTTCTCTGGCAAATAATTGACAGAGAGGAGATCCCAAAGTTTAAAATAGAAAGTCAACACATCTTTGGCCTACATAACTCCAAAATGGGACAATTGTAGGAAGATGCATACTAAAGATTACAATCAGCTCTAAAACAATTCACCACAATGTGTGGATAATGAGTGGAATACAAAATGAATTCTATTTGGGAAATGACATCATGCACAGAATGTGTATGGTATTAGACTTTCTAAATCAAAATGTCTTGTCCAGATTGGGTGGAGCTACACCTGAATTTGAAGACAAGAGACAAACTTACCATATGCCCAAATTATGCCATATGCAATTGAGCTTCAAGTGAAAAAGGATGTTACCATTCCTACATTTACCAGACAATTTACAGAAGCATTAAAATACAGGAAGGGACAACAGATACAATATTTGGATGCATTTATATGCCTAAATGAATCCATAAAGCAACACGTGTTAGAATGTGATTATTCACCACTGATAGAGATTGGTGATGGCCCCATTCAAATCCTGGTGGACAATAAAGGGTGTCAAGACATTCATTTGGAAGAGAATTCAGCATTAGGAATTGCAGTACAACAATCTTACTACACTGCTGATTTCAGTAATCCAGTGATCAGGAACATCCCTGAAATCTATGTGACTGTGCAGGGTTTATTACCAGAATCATTGTAGGCTAAGCCTCAGGGAATCTTTAAAGTTCAGTCTGTGTACCCTTATAAGCCAAGTGAAATGGTATGCTTTCATAAGGATGATCGAATTAGGTGAATCTAAAAGAGAAAAGCAGAATATTGAAGTGGAGGTCAATATTACAAAATATTTGAGTGTAGCGACTCTCCAATGAGACACTGTCACATGGTTGGAGGAAAGTAAAGAGGTTCCTACCTTGAAGGATTTCCCACAGTTTTCTAAACAATGGTAAAGGAGTAGATTCAAGCTGCAGATGCATGCACAAATGAAGAAGGAAAATATTTATGAATTTCAAACAGGTTTTTGACAAAGATGCCTATGACTGTGTGCTGACGGATTTGCATGTTGCCACACTACCAGAAGGACATGGTAGGGCACCAGTATTTGTGCAACCATATAGATTACACTTGGCATGCCTGGCATCACTAGATGAAATAATCAAACATTTAGAATCTAGAGGAATCATTAGGCCTAGTCACAGTACATCAAATATTGCTGTATTAGGTGTATAAAAACCCAATGGCCAGTGGAGCTTATGTGCAGATCTACGAGAATTTAATAAAAAGATACCTGTTTCAAGGTGGCCCCTTCCATTTATTGATCAGGTCCTTGCACAGGTTCACAGGTCAAAGGTATTTACCACCTTAGATCATACAGCTGGATACTGGTTTGTGCCACTAGCTGAAGACATTCAAGATGTCTTTGCATTTTCATATTTGCATTTGAGAAATCACAATATGAATGGTCCGGAACCCTTTTGGGTATGTCAATAATGGAAGTGAATGTGCGATATTGCTGTGCAAGGCACTCCCGGATGCAGCTGAAAGAGGAACGATAGTTTATGTGGATGATGTGCTAATCAAAAATGAAGATTTGAAAAGCCATTTCAATGAGGTTAGACATGTACTCCGTCAACTACAGAAGGCTGGGTCAAAAGTATCTTTAAAGAAAGCACAGTGGTGGAGAAAAAGGGTAAACATCCTAGGCAATGAACGGACAGAGCATGGATTAAACCCACAAAACAAAAAGGTGGAAGCAATTTAGAAACTAAAGGATCCCATAAACTTGAAAATTGTAAAGAGTTTCTTGGGAATGACAAATTACAACAGGAAGTTTATTGCACATTATGCAGTGATTACTGAAGCAGGATCTACCCTGGAAATGGGAAAAAGAACAAAGTGAGGCAGTGAACATGATAAAAGGATGCCTAATGAAAGCACCATGTTTGGCATATACAATGAATAACCAGGATTTCTTTGTAGAAATAACATTCACATATCAATGTATGTCAGCAGTGTTATATCAGACATGATGCAAATAACAAAACCATTGCATATGCTAGCAAGGCATTGTCACAGGTAGATATACCCCATTTAGTGAATGTGAAAAAGCGCTCTGACCACTGTCTGGACATTACAACATTTCCGCCGCATAATTCAATAGAAACAAGTGATTGTTGAAACAAATCACCAGCCTCTGCAGTTTTTGCAATGTAAGAGAATCACATTAGGGAATTTGGTGCAGTCACAGATCACTTCATGGACATTAGCACTTCAAGGATTTCCAGTAGAAGTGAGATATGGACAAAATAAAAAAGAGCCCAGCTGCTCAAGGTCTGGAGGAGTTGCATGATTATGAAGTTGTCTGTGCCCCTCATGACACAGAGCTAGAGGCCATTTTAAATGAATTTGATCAATCCCAACATAAGGCTTTCAACAAAGAAACATATAAGGATTTACCAACTGTATATGTTGATGGATGTGCATGCCATATAGGAAATTATGCTGAAAAAGTATTTGTGGCAGGAATAAGAAATGTGTGGCTTAAATGTGACAGCATTCAAAGAGTAAGCATTGGATAGGCCGCAAGAGCAGTCAAATTGCAAAATTGGCCGTCATTTATAAAGCAATATCTACAGCAGTAGAAGATAGAGTCAAAGGAATTGTTTTAGGTACTTTTTTTCTGCTGGGACACAACCCGAATCACTGCAGGAAAAATAACCACACAATAATCCCAGCTTCAACACACAACCAATGCGTGATCTTTGTCAAAATTTTACCATGATCTTAACAGTTAAAAACGAACACCATGCAATGGGTAATATGTATACACAAATAACATTATGTCTATATCTCTATTTTAGAAAAAGCTTTTTTATTTTTTTTTCAAATCATTATTTTTGTTGATACATTAGATTTTTTAATCTTATATTTTCATCTTCTGATAACCTTTACCTTTAATCTTCGTTTAATTGGTGTTCTCCAATTTGTTTTTTTTATTGTTTTTTAGAACTTTTTTAGATTGTTTTTCAGTCTTTTTTAAAATAAAATATTAAAGGAAGATATTATTAATTTTGATGTTTAACAGTGAAGTTTTAAATTGTTCAGGAAACTGTTCTTGGCAAAGTGATCTCCCATCCTTTGTAGGTCAGAAATTGGGCCTAATTAGATTATACAGGGCCTGTGAGGAGATCAGCAAGGGGAAACAGGTACATGCTGATGGTAGTTTGCTTAATGACTAAATGGGTGGATTGCATTCCAGCTCCAGACTGCAGTGCGCAAACGGTGGCCATTTTACTTGTGAATCATGTTTTTTCAAGATTTGGTTTATCTCAAAGAATAGAATCAGACCGTGGAAGTCATTTCACTAGTGCATTCATGACAACAATGTGGCACATTTTGGGGTGTGAAGAGGAAGCTATACATTTCTTACTGGCCCTCCTCTTCAGGGGGAGTGGAATGGGGTAACAGAATAATAGTTGACATTTTTAAAAAGGTTGTAGCTGAAGCAGGATCTAGCAGGGATTTGCGGCTACCATTGGTTCTAATAGCTCTCAGGTCGACAACTTGTAAAACAACAAATCTCAGCCCCCACAAAATTTTGACAGGTAGGAAAATCATTTTGTCACTCCACTTGCCCTATAGAACAAATGAACAGGTTCTTGTAAATGCCTCCACAATACAATAATATGTGGAAGAAATGAGAAAATATTTGCAATATGTATTTGCGTTTGCAGAGCGAAATTTAGAAAAGGCTGCTTACAGTGCAAAATCATATTACGATAGGAAGACTTCTGTGAGAGAATATGAGATAGGAGACCAAGTATATACATTCAACTTTGGGAAAGGTTTCCTGAACAATTTATGACTTTACTGTTAAACAACAAAATGAATAATATCTTCCTTTAATATTAAAAAAAAATTAAAATAAATGTTCTAAAAAACAAAAAAACAAATTGGAGAACACCAATTGAAAGAAGATAATAGGTAAAGGCGATCAGAGGATGAACATATAAGGTTAAAAAATCTAACGTATCAACAAAAAATAATGATATTTCAAAAAAAGCTTTTTCTAAAATAGAGACCAAGACATAATGATTTTTTGTGTATGAATATTACCCATTGCATGTTGTTCATTTTTAACTGTTAAGATCAAAGTAAAATTGTGACCAAGATCACACATTGGTTGTGTGTTGAAACCGGAATTATTGCGTGGTCATTTTTCCTGCAGTGATTTTGGTTGTGTCATAGCAGAAAAAAAAGGAGGGTGTGTAGGGAAATGTAATAGGTAAATGTGTTTCCCTATTCTGAATTTCAACAAGGGCAGCTCCACATTTAATCATCCACATTTTAGCAAAGGTTTGAATTTCAACTAGCGCCAAGGGTGTGAGACTCATTTGTGAGGCTCAAGACATGCCTGATAAATGTCAGGATTATAATGCATAAAGTACATGCCAGAAAATTTTAATTTGACCCTTCACAAGAGGTTTGATGATTCGCACCATATCGCAGCAATCAAATAAATGCAATGAAGAATAAAATGAATATATTAATCGTACTAACATCCCACGACCAAATAACCTATTCCCCTACTACTATTCAATGCAATTTAGTACATTGCTTATGAGTTCAAAAAGATTGCGCATTGACAGGAACGTGAAGTGTAGGAAATGTGGAATTAGATTTGCTTTGCAGTGAATACGTGATGGGGTTAAGATGCAAGTTGATCTATTTAAACTGGCTCTATTGTTCATTTGTGGGGAAGGAGGAAATAGCGCTGGATGAATCTAACATTTGTATTCATACTGCAGCTTGAACCTCGGTAAAAGGCACAAAGGAAGAACCGTGCTATTTAATTGGCTGGTTTGTCAAGGGGAGGTTTATTTGAATGACACATGAGTTTTAGAAAAAGGTCTTGAGCAGAAAGACTGGGGCAATCAATCACTCACTGGCAGAAGGACTGGCAGAGAGCTGTCTCCAGGGCTCTTTCCCTCTGGCTGACTTTGGGAGCAGAAAGGCTGGCTCGTTCATTCCAGGTGGAAAGGGAGTGCATGTGATAAGAATTCTCATGTCCTGTCCAGTAGGCGAAAAAGGGGGAGTATCGGCGGCCGAAGCAGTGAAGGGCTATCCTGACCTTTGTGGTCTGAGAATCCACTGACCCCAACAGATCGAGATAATTATGGAGTAATTGCAGAGCGTGTAGTGTACATGAAAAATGTTTTACAGCCTGTTGTGATATAGAAATATGTTTGTTTTCTTAAAGTAATTCAAGATCTATATTTTACATGGATTCCCATTCATGAGGTAAGCATGTGTTAAGAAAAGAGGCTCATGGCTGCCAAGAATTGTGAGAGAAAGTTTCAAGGTTACAGATGACTGTACGTTAGCCAGCCAGCACCAAATGTGTAGTTGAAGCTTATTACTAGAAAAGTTATTTAATGTGTGTGAGCTCTGTAATGAAATGCATTTTATCCATGTTCAAGTATAAATTACTGTAAACAGTAGCACAGCATAATACACCTGTTTGACTGTCTGACTTTTAACATTTTATAAAGCCACAAAAGGAAAAAAACTAATAGATCTGTATCAAACCTTCTAGCGAATAGCCACCTTTTGTTCTAATCACATTTCTGATCATGGCGACACAGAGCTTTGGGAGGTAAATATTTACTTGCATTCACTGATATTGCTTTGGTAGCCAATACTACTAGTACATATGTATATTCTTGAACTACATCAAAATGGATGACTTCTAATGATCATGCACATTTATTATGTTTTACCTTACAGGTAAACCTCATCATTTTAGTTTTAAACAACATTATTTTTAATTTGTGTTCTTTAGACTATTTTGCCAGAGCTGTAAGTGATCTATGAAGCCCTATTGGAGTTTGGTCAAGTAGTATGGTATAATTTGCATAGCATAAACAATGTACAGAAACCTTATCAATCTTAGGGGGGCAATAACATCATCATTTTAAGGATTGCACAATGTCAGCTACATACAAATTGTATACGGTCGCTTAAAGAAATCAACCCCTCATAATTCATACTTATTACAATAGACGTGTTTGAGTAGAATTGTGTTATAATTTGAATGAGCCATGGATCCATGCCCCAGTCAGAAAGCTTTTTCCATAATTTGTGTTATAAAATACAAACGCAATCGAAAAACATCAATGAACACCAAAAACAAAAAAAGATTCTTTATTGTCCACAGCCATACGCATTAGTTATTGTGCCTCTCATAAATTATGAATAGTCCCCATGTTATGCCTGAAACCAGTCTGGAGTTTAGAGATCATATTTCGAGAAGCAACCCATTCTCTTATTTCATTTAGCAAGAAGTTGCACAAATGTTTACTTGCTGCATCAGTTAAGGCAAGGAGTCTCTAGTTTGAGGTCTTGTCCTTAGGTTCTTTGCTATGGATGGGAATTATTATAGATTCCCTACATGACTTTGGGATAATCTCATCTCTCAGAATCTTTTTGAACAGTCTACACAGAATCCTGGCCCATAATATTTGGTCCCTCTTAAGTACAGTATAAACAAGCCTGTCCGGCTCCGGGCTCTAAAGGAATTAAGCCTCATTATAACGCCATACACTTTCTCCTCATTGATCAAACTTATATTTGATGGAGGTAAGCCCAAGGGGTTGTATGTTTTAATTTCACTTTCTTGCCCATCACTATACAACTTCTTGATGTAAGTAATCCATGTGTGTTCAGGTACAGGGTTTGTTTCATTTTTCTGGGACAAACAACTGAACTTGCTAAAGAGCCTTTGAATCCCGAGGACTAAGCACATTACAGAGTAGCTGCCAATTACAGAACTGGTAGAACATGTATAGTTCTTAACCCAATGTTTGTACTCCATGAGTGTTGCTTTAATCCTCACTACCCTTTCTTGAAAGTGAATAGCTCCCATCCTATATGACTTGTTAATGAGCTTTGTTTGTCTATGTAGCTCTTTTTTCTTAGCAGCGATGCATGCATCATCATTATTAATAGTATTGAAACACATAGTAACTCCAAATTTAGTGGCATAGCTAGTAAGCAGACTAATGGTGTCTGCAGGACTCAATTCTTCATTAGCCAAAGATTACATATCATGATGTATTTGGTCATTTAATTTGTCAACATTCTTGGAAGATCAACAGATCCTATTATCAGGGGCATTAATATTAAGCCTGCTTTTCAAATATTTACACTTATCCCACTACCTCCCTCAATATTGAAGGAGAAATTCAGTATCAGATTGTCACTTAATGGAGTGAAGTTGCAAGTTAGAACGAGGCCCCTGAGCTTAGTAAATCTAGAAATAGTAATGTAGTCCAGCCTACTGCAATATTTACCATAAGACCATGTATACTCCTTCAGCGCGCCAGGTTCTTGAAAATCATCCATATAGTAAAAACCATTAGAATACATAAAGTTCCACCACTCCCTTCCATAGCTAATGTTAATGTGTTGTCTCTTATTGATACCTCTCCCCCAAGTCATAATAAATTATACCAAATTGTTCGGGATCCTCTGGGCAGCCACATAAACTGCAGTAAGCATTCAAATCAATGCAAAAAATTACCTCTCCATCAGGATGCAATAAATACCATTCGAACAGCCATGAAATAAAATGTGTTATCATTTCATTGATTTTAGGAGCCTTCATGAATTCAATAATCTGAATGCTAACCCTAGCCCCGATAATCAGCACCTCACAAGGTCTGCCACAATCACCCCTAGTAGCAGTGCAATGTATAATATTGTAGTCATCACCAATTAGTTTTCGTGTAAGCAAAGTCTCTTGTAGGAGAAATATATCCTTTGCTTTTAAAATAGGCAAACCGGCTGTATCATAAAAAATATGCGAATGGCCCCTAGTATTCCAACACATACATGCAACTCTTTTTTTGTTGTTGCAGTCTTTGGCTCAATTCATGGTTTACATAAGGAAGCAGGTAACCATGCCCAATCGTCTCCTTCAACTGTTTACAGATAGGTTGACTAGACTCCCATTCTCGGACAACCGCCTCAAACAATAATCTGAGGTAACTCGAAATATCTGGCAAGATCCTCATCTCGGAATGAGACGTTTGTGTGTTGCCGACTTCCACCAAATAGCCCATCCACAGGACGTGCATAGAAATAGACATAATGAAATCGCCAGATAATACATTCCTAAAATGAAAACAGCCTTATTCTTGTCTGTAGCTAGATCAGGCATGTTGACTAATTCCACATCCTTCCTAGTTTGAACTTGAAATTGGAGTATTGTTTGGAGTTGTTTCAAACACATTTCACGGTTTAGAAACGTTATGGTAATTATGTCAGAGGTAAACTTCATGTCAAGGTCAGTTATCCTCATATTGCTTGAAGTGAACTTCCTATGCAAAATTGCCAAGACCTGCCATCCCATCCGCCTGGCAATGTACTTTGTCTGTGGTCTTATCTTTAGATTTTGGTTCACAATTAGTGACTGTAATTCGCCTTTCTGAAGTAGAAACTGCTACTGGAAGAAGAGGATATATGTTGGCTTCAGCTAAAGGTATCTCCGGAGCCTTCTCTATATCCTCCTATTAGATATTAACCATTTGTCTAGGGTACCTCTTGAAACTTTTTTTTTCCTTTCTGTTTTTGAAGCAATTTCTTCCTCTCCAAGTGTTCATAACATCCACAAAGTGTTACCTACTCTCAGTAGAAATGCATGACATATTAATTACAGTTGTACAGGCGAGCAAACTCGCGTTCATCCTGGGAGCAATGTAATCTGATTGCTTGTTCTGCATAGGTTACTTCACCTTATTTGTTGGTTTGTTTTATGTCTTCGATGGTAGTGTTTCTTAAGAGAAGAATAGTAATCTTCAGCCAACAATTGACTGCTGATTAGGATGAAAACATCTCTGCCTTACCACCCTTGCACATTATCTACCAACAGGGGACTAGGGCGAGGGTTATTATCCTTTATAATGAGGCAAACCAAAAATCCAGTCAGTTCTGTGACTGTGTCATCCACCAAATTGTTTGCTATCTCCCGTTCCCTTAACTCTTTGGAAGAACCACTGAATGTAGATGAGTGCACCTTCGGTTGATTTAAGGTAAGGTATATGCCTTTCAACACAGTTCAGTTGGACTTGATGTCCTTGTGCGCACAAAGTCAGTACAACCTTAATTAGAGCAATTAGGTGGTTAACATTGTTGTTGTCAGATTCATCATCATCGGATGAATCGCTGCCATAATCAATTGAACTTTCCACTAGTCCATCCAAATCAGGTGTAGCTGATAGAGGGCTGCCAATGATATCGGAGCAAGGATCACCATCCACTTCAATAGCTACGGCACCTTCAGGGCTATTAATGGGCGCCTCCCTTTGAATGTTGTGGCATAGCTTGAGGAGCAAGTTGTTATCAATGGGAGGTGAAATATTCCTAGAGCTTTTATGGAGCAAATCACTTTCACTAGAAACTACATCCCAGCCACACACAGTTCTTTTGATATTAGACCTGCAGCTCGCGACTGGAAAGTAGGTTGTAATTTGACTGCCGGTAACAAGCGCCTTGCTTGTTTCCTTATGCTGTACAGAAATTGCATCACCATTTCCATGCATTCATTAAGGTTGACAATATTATCAGCAGCAGCTGGAGCCTTACCCGCCTCTGTTATTTTGGCAGCTTTAGCGGGTCCTCATTGCTATGCAAATTGTATGCATGGCCTTGTTTCGGCATATTAATGCTCTGTTATAGTTGAGAACACGGAATGAATATCAGTCAAATAGATTGTACCATGTTTATAAAGGGAGATACAATGTTCTCACTCAGCCACTCACTCTAACTGCTGACTGCACATTACTTGCAATCATGCTCACGCTTCACAGCTGGAAGAGATTTTAAAGAGCAGAGGTGGAGTTTCAATGCCACACCGTCCAAGTTGATTAAAGGGAAACACCATCCAGCAAGTCCAGAGTCCTTGGCTTCCAAAGCTGACTGCACTCTTACGTGCAGGTGAGGTAAGTGAGGGGGTCATAGTCTTTGCAGTCCACATGCCTGTTGGGTAAACATTAGATGTTTCTTGGGAATATGAGTTTTTAGCTCCTTTCGGACCCGAATGAATGATTGCAAGTCTAATCTGCAGGGTATACTGGTTTTCCAGATTCTGGCTGTATTTTTTGAGAAGGCTTGTCTTCTAGTTTAATCGTTTTTGCCTGAGTGCATTTGTGAGAGAAAGGGAACTTCTTGGTAAGAACCGTGCTTTGATCCTGTGTGACTGCGGATAGCCATCTCTTTTTAACTCAAAAAGCACACCGCTTCTGAACCGCTCAATGTGAAGGAACAAAAAGTGAATGGTAGACATAGAAAAAAGAACAAGGCTTACTTTGTGAAAGTAGCCCATGATTGCCATATCTTCAAAAAACACTGCATCACACCCTGCTGAAGAACTCCCAGGTCCGAGGCCTCGGAAGCCTGCAAACAACTCTATCCAGCCTACCTACTTTGTGCATGCTATCAGGGCACCTGCCTTCCTCAACTATATACATGATCTTGAAAAGTCCCACTCCATGCTCGGATCTCAAAATACGTTATGCTCTTTGGACCTGATTCACGGCACGTTTTCCAAAGGGATTGCACCATTATAAAACGCTTCTGCGAATCACCAATACATACTGGAAGGCATTCATGGATACAGTACATTATTTATTTTGTAATCATATTTTATTGGTGTTTTGTGGATACCTGCATTGCTGCTTCAAAGCACATAAAAGGATAATACGTCAATACAATGTTAAGATGGCAACAATTGTACGTTACTCTTGTCAAGAAATACTTTAGATTAACACTCACAAAGATACTTTAGATTTACACTCACAAAGCAAGACTTTGGAGTGTGCAACCACTCAGGCCCCGACTTACAAGAGGCAAGCCTCTCTGCTGCACCCACCTCCCTGTGCGATAAGCAAGAGCATTACATTTGGGACCTTCATTTGTGAAAGTCTGTATTCAGCTGATCCATGTGTCAAAAGCGCGCCAAGTAATGTACTGGTTCCTGCTATTGTTGGAAGTGATAGACAGTTAATTTCACTTTCGTCGTACAAATTTCATTAACGCAATTATTCTCCAATGCAACCCGTGAGTCTCATTGCTTCGCTGCTCGCTTACCCGTTGCCGTTATCTGTCACTCAAACCTCGAAAAGCACTCCTCGTTGCTGTAACGGCCTGTGGGGACTCCTCTGTTTCGGTAAAGGAATCATTAAATCAATATGATGATTGCACCTGTCTCGAGTTTGTTTACGCGGTTAAAGAGAGCTCAGGGGCCATTAGGATGGAAAACCCATCATTCTTTCACTTATCATGTATACAGTCAGTTCAAAGTAATAGTTCATTCTTTTGTATGTATTGCGCGTGATGCCGGATTCCTTCCACTTTCGAAGACGGTACTAATAGGTGTGATGCATGCACAATTCGTCGGCACTCAATTTATCGGCATCCGAAGGATAGAGGGCTGAGTGGGCCCTGCTGGGATTCGACCGTTAAATGCAAATGCTCTGAGGAGAGCACCTACATTGCTAGGCCAAGACTTTCAATGTCTATGATTAATTGGAGAACACCCTCCCTTTCCACAAAAGGTTTGCACATTTCCCATGCGAACACGCATTTACAACCCCTACAAACCCACACCCACAACACACCCATGACACAACCCCAACATTCACACACCCTACTTACCTTTCCTTTACAATGTGTCCCTGCAGCGGCAGTTCCCTTTCACTTCCGAGATCGCGAACCGGTGCTGCAGGGCCTTTTCCTTTTTTCTTTTTTTTTTCTTTTCGGAAGCTGCAGCGGTACCCCCCGCCACGGCCACTCACTATACTGTAAAGTATAGTGAGCGGGGGGTGTTGCGGGGGATAACCCCCCAGTCCCAAGCCTGACCCCACCGAAACACCTAAACACACACCACGAAAAGTTTGGACTTTTGGTAGTCCACACTTTTCGTGGTGTTTGTTTTAGGTCTTTTTCGGACTCTTAAAGTTGGTGTATTGGTAAAATCATACAATGCCTTCTTCCACACAGTGAACCAGGTTGCACGTTTGAAATGTATCAGGACAATTGGTATTTTAATAGGAAAAACGTCCATTTAGGGCAGTGGACGCACTAAATTCTCTAGTCAGTTTTTTCAGATCCCTGTGCTACATGTGTGTTAGATATTTGCACATAATCACTTAAATAACGCATTATTTACATTTGTGTTGGTAATTTGGCAAACCCAATTTGATGTCCTATTCATTAGGTGAACAGGCCTATGGTACATGCATAGAAAACTGTATCGAAGGATGTTGTCTCTAGGGAATGACATTAGATTCAATTCTGGTTTATATATAAGAGTAAATGATAATAGTTTGAAGGAGACCAGTTGTTTAGTTGTAGTTATGATTTACTATTGAAAAGCAGCTTGATGTAAAGCTTACAGTCCTCTTTCCACAGAGAAAATAACACTTTCGTTTAGCTGTCTTGATTTAGAGGATATATAAAGGCAAATCTGTACAGCCCCCTAGCACCCAGGAAGGTGGTGCCAGCAATCAGGAGATGAGGAACGTGGGCTATATCTGTTGGGATAAGCTTCTAGTCCTTTCCAACCTCCTCTGCCTCGCTCCCAGCAGCCATGTTTTTTGGTACCGCTACTGGACACCCAGGTTCCCTGTCCCTCCTGAATGTTTACATCTCATGCGTCAGTAATGGGTGGTAATAGATTTAACTTCCTCTGTCTGGGGTGGGATTTGGGTGCAATGGGTCCTGAGCCCTTGCCAAGGCCATCACTTCGCTCGGGCCCACAAAGGCTCATGCTGGCATGCCATGGCCAGCGAAGCCTACCCCAGACACTGGTAGTTAATCCTGTCCAAATATAAGGTAATTTGACAATGTGAATGTTTTAACTAACAGCGGTTAATACCATTAGCAATATAGAACAATAGCCATGCTAGGTGATCAGTAACAGTAGAATACTCAGATGTTGCATGTTATTTTACACAGACGGATTGTCACGTCCCGTGCGGACTTGGAAACTATCAATTCCCATCATACCACATAATGCTGCAAGGTACTTACCATTGTCAGAGACATATGTCTTTGATCTTCCACCCGTGAGGAGGTAGAGTATTATAGATTAAATCAATAAATGCATATATCTGCTCGTCTATGACCATGGGGCCAGAACATTGATACCCGTCTAAATACCCTTATAGGAGACTCTGGGAGGTGAAATACTTACCTGACAGCACAAACCTACCACCCACTTACCTTCAATAGCCAGAAATTTCTATGGGGTACCAATGAGAGGTGGGGTTACCCTAAAAAGGGAGATGGCATGTTAATACTTATGAATTTATGATACCCTAGTTAGAAGATTACTATAACACCAACATCCTGTTATTATATCTTTGTGTGATACAGATTACCTTGAAGGACTTAAGATCATGAACATTACATCGTACAAGCACTGTCTAAACATATTAATTTGCTCCTGATGAAGGGAACTAGATTCCCGAAACGCGTCGAGCGATCGCAGCAGTTTGAGTATCTGCTTCACATTACAATATGAATGTAATACTGTAAACAAAAATCTGTAAAAATTCAAGCATTCATTTATATGAATGCTAACCTTTGCTCACATTTCTAAATAAGGAATGCCATGTACGAATAAACTACACAGACTATTGATAAAAACTGTATTCAACAGAATATTGGAATTGTTGAATGTTAATTGATTTGAATGAGTTTCACGACTACTGTCTCAGAAAGTAATAATTTGAGATCTAGCAACAGAGTTATCTACCCGTAGGGAAAATCATAATTGACTGAGTGAACTATTGGTCAAACACAGTGACCTATTTTTTGTCTTTGGACAAAAATTTGAGTGTGCAGGGGACGCAAGTGATCCACAGCCCAGGACACTTTTTGTCTTTTCTAATAAGATGAGAAGTATCACTGTCAGCTGGACACACGCGTGCACAGTGAAACTACCATTGGTCCCTGAGGCTGCTGGGATTTGAAGTTCACAGGCTGTTTTCCATTCTAAATAGACTGTTTATGATGCAAACCTCTATTACCGGGTAAACTGCAACACCTCACGTCTGCCCCAGCCCTTATTTCTGACAGTTGTCTGTAGCCGAATCTAAGGGACAATTAATTGAGGACATGGATGAGAGTCCCATTGTGTTCTTAGTCATTGGGTTGTTATGGGAAGAGGCAAGTTTTAGTAGTTTACGGAATGTCATAACATCTTGGGTGTGTCGGATGTGAGGTGGAAGCGAGTTCCACAGAGTCAGGGCCAATGCTGAGAATGAGGAACCTCTGATCCAGACAGAGTTAGTGGTTGGGATCACTAAAAGGAAGGTAGAGCTTGATTTTAGGGCGCGGGATGGGAGGTAAGGTTTTAACTTATCTTGCGGGTATAGAGGGCCGGTCTTATGACTGGCGCAATGAGTGATGCACAGGCTATTGAAAGTTGACATTCATCCGACTGGGGGCCAGTGAAAGTTTCTAGGAGCTGGAGAGGTGTGGTCTCCTTGACCCAGGGCTAGGAGCATTTTGGCAGTAGCGTTTTGCGCTCTTTGGAGTTTGTTAAGTTGGTATGCCGGGACTCCAAGGTAAAGGCAGTTGGCATAGTCCAGTCTCGACATTACAATAGAAATAACAGCGGCAAGTCTGTTCGGGAAGGAGAGGTAGGGAAAAATGCACCTTAGAATTTAGAGATGGTAGTGACAAGATTTAGATATGTTGTTGATCTGTCGGGAGAGGGTTATAGTCCATAGTGCATCCAAGGTTTTGAACTGTGACTGAGGGGGTTGAGGCTTGGCCCATGGAAGGTGGCCAAGGGAGTGGGTGAAATAGAAGCTCAGTGTTGCCGCACAACATGATTTCGGTTTTAGTGGGGTTTAAGAGGAGGTGGTTTATAGTCATCAACCGTCGATATCTAGGAGGCAGGCTGAGAGATTGGGCTGAGAGTTGGTGTCTGAGTTGTGCAGTTTAAGTATGATTTGGGTATCTTCAGCGTAGTTGTAGCACAAGATATTGTGCAGGCGGATGATTCCAGGGAGGGTGGACATATAGAGGTTGAATCGGAGAGCTGATAGACATGCTCCTTGTGGTACTCCAGTATTAACCGGGCGAGGAGCCGAGATTAAAAGGGGAGAGGAGGGTTATTTGTTTCCTGTTGTTAAGGAAGGAGGCAATCCATTTAAGAGTGGTTCCACAGATTCCTAGGGAGTGGAGGTGGTCGAGAAAGATTGAGTGGTTCATTGTGTCAAAGGCTGCAGACAGGTCGAGGAGAATTAGTGCAGTGCATCCTGCAGAGTCTGCAGTGATCTGAAGATCGTCCCATATTGAGGGGTGGTTTTGGTTCCATGTCACGGTCTGAAGCCTGATTGGGCGGGGTCAAGGAGGTTGTTGGCTTCGACCAAAGGCATTTAGTTGGGAGTATGCAGTTTGGTCGATGAGTTTTGCAAGGAATCTGGTGGTCGAAATGGGACGGTAGCTTTTGGAGTCAAGGTGGTCAAAGGATGTTTTTTTTAAGAAGATGCTTGACATGTGCAATTTTGAAGGCATCGGGAAAGATTCCAGAGCTGAGGGAGTAATTTAAGATGGTTCTTGCATGCTCTCCTGTGCAGGTGGACGAGAATATTTCCGTTGGGACTGCGGGAGGGCAGGGGTATAGGGGGGAGCCAGAAGGTTTGCGAACAGATAGGAGGTCAAGAAATTCTTCTCCAGAGATGGGTTTGAACGAGTCAAAGGTGGGTAGGGAGAGGGTTTCGGCGGCAGGGGGAACGGTGGTTGTCAGTATTTGAGGCGGGGAGAGGAGGGGCAGTTTGTTGTTAAGGGAACTTGTTCTGTCGACAGCAGTGGTGTAGAAGTGGAGGGACTGAGAATCGCTGAGTTATTCTGATGGGGTAGATTTGGAAGAAGTGCAGGTGGGTTTGACGAATTCAGACATGATTCTGTGGAGTTCTTTGCTGTGGTTTTCACAGTTGAGAATCCGATTTTTGTAGTGGTCTTTTTTGGCGTTCCAGATTTTTGCTTTGTAGTTGCGATGGTGCAAGGTGAAGGAGGATGTACTGAGACTGTTTTTTTCTGCTTGCCATTTGCGTTCCAAGGAGTTATTTAGTTTTTTGGCATTCCTCACTTCAGGGGTAAACCATTGAGCCATGTGTTGAAGGAGTGGATAGTTAGCGGTCTGTCTGGGGGGTTCTGTGGGGGGTCTGAGAAGCAGGGCTTCGGCTAGGTCAGGGATGATCTTTAGTTTATTCCAGCATTTGCGGTGAGAGGGGGAGGTGGGTTGGAGGGCAGGGGCAGGGGAGAGGATGGAGAAAGGGACGGCAACGTGGTATTTATTCTGTTATCTCCCTTGTTCTGTTCTCTTCTCTGTTCCGCACTTCCCCCCCTTCCACGCAATTTCCCCTGTTTTGCCTTTTCCATGCACTTGCGCTTTCTTAATTTCACAGGGCCTAGTAAGATCTTCAGCTTATGGGACAAGACACCTGCTCCGGCATTTGTAGCCTTCTTGCATGATCGGAATCTGTTCTGGGCCAGCTCTTGTGTTCATCCCCTGAAGATTGCCCGTCTCCGCCTTACCATGATGACTTTCGTTGCAACACTCCTTCAATACTTGGCCGTGTCATGGGGTTGTCTGCCATGAAGATGTCTTCTTCTTTCCTTGTTTGGGTGTTCTACTGAAAGCTGTCTGGAAAAGATTCCTAAGCTCTGCAACCGACCGCAAATAAATACTGCATCCAAAGGTAATATCTGCACCTGTGATGCCTGGGCCTTATTTGGCGGGACCAAGCAAAAAACAACGTGCCTCCAAGAGATTCCAAAACACCAGCAGTGGTATCTGGAAGAAACTGAGTCGGGGGTAAGTTTACATACCTGTCCCTCCCCTTTTGTTTCTCTGTTCTCCATAGGGCTACAAGTCTATACCTAAATCATTCTTTCCCAATTTGGTTCAGTGGAGGCATGGTCAAGGATACAGGACTATCCTAATAATTCTGAGTGATTCTACTTCCCAGAACTTGTTTTGACTCTTATTAATCATAACCACTGGCACTACAAATCTCTTTATAAACCTACCCATTTTGGAACGGGTGTTGTTTGGGCACAATGCCCCAACCAATCTTACGGTTGGTCTTTATATGACATAGGGAAGCTGTGTTGTGAATATTCTGTTCTTTCCATTTCTAATGCATAGCAGTAGTTACCTTTGCTTCACTGGTTATTGGATCAAATGCTATTCTATTTCTCCTAAGGGTGGATGTGTAGGGTTTATTTTTATAAGAATTGTAGTAACCTATAAAACTCATATAGACAGATATGGAAAGTTACACTTACATCTTGGTTGGCTGTAGCTGCTTATAACAGAGGGTCCCTGACACACTGTTAAGATGGATTTCCAAAATTAAAATCATCAATGGAGTACCAGGGAGACACTGAGGTAAGCCAAACCAAATCTAGGTAAGGTAGAAGAGTGACAAGGTTTAAGTCTCAGTAAGGGTGTGAGAGTGCTCTATGGCTACAATGAGTCCACACAGAGCAATACCAATAATTCCAGTAAGATAAGTATAACAAATAAATATTTATTTTTCCATATGCCACCAGTTCAACCAGATATGGCTTAGATTTATGAAAGTGCGATCAGACCTCAGGAGACACCATTTCATCATTTGGACCAGGGCAGTTCACGATTAAAGGTAGTTCCTGGCTATTGGCACTTTGGGTTCCAGCACGCTGTTTGCAGGAATGCATATGTTCCACTCTAACTGCCATGATGCTGAACTACAAAGGAGCTGCTGCGAGCGTCAGTAGACCGGCTCAGCAGAATACCATGTTTGCACTACATTTCTGCATTTAAGTGAGTGATGTAAGCAGCGCTAATTTTCAGAGTCAGAATTAGCAGCACCATTGTGGGTTATAAAAATGTAAAAAGCTTAAGATTGCCAACCCGCACAGATGGGATTCTGTCACAGGTACTAGAAAAGCATTATGCAAACAACAAAGAAAAAGGTGGTGCATTGGAAACATTAGAAAAACAGGACTTACTGCCACAAGCCTGTCCTAGGTACATCAAAAGTTCAAATTAGATGTTACAGAGAACTCAGGAAAAAGGGATACAAAATACCCTTGCAGTGCTCTAAGGTAAGGTTGTGTGTGCTATTATTATTTAAAAAAAAACATGAAATCATGTTACTAGATAAAGTCTCTCTGCACTTGTACCCTTGTGGGCTGACCAGTGCCCTCAAAAGAGAAACAAAAAGAGTTTGGCACGGTAAAATGACTTTACTTATCTCCAATGTCGGGCTAGGATTCAAGGGATAGAAAACAAGCTGGGGGTTCCCATTGGGATCAAGGCAAGTAAAGATGCCAAAAGAAAAACCTTTCCCAACAAGTGGTAAAAGGAAAGAGATTTAAAGATAGCAGTCAAGCAAACGAGGCAGCAAAGGATGTTCACGAATAACAGATTGAATGAAGGCAGTCTGGCAACTGGTGAGCTTCTTGGTCTTCCCTGCACACAATGCAGACTTACATGTTTGGTCTGGGATCGTGCCATGTCCAGTCAGGTTTAGAATCTCTCCATCCTCCGTCAGAGAAGAGACACGCCATTTCTCATAGTTTCTGGTTTGGTACCATCCCATTCACCATAACTAAAACCATGTCCAGCTTAACTTATTCTGTGCAACTATATACCTATAATACATCTCAACCGCTGGCAGGAATGCGTTTTTACTGGTTCACTATATAGGCTAACCAGATAATTCCAACACCAAACAGCTTCTGCTCAGTGAACAGCATTGAAATAGTTTGTAGTGTATATTAACCAGTTATTTAGGAACAGGTCTATGGTTAACATCACTTCTCAACAAGCCATGTTTCGCAGAAGGAAATATGTATGCTATCACACTTTTTCCTGTTTACTGAGACAAGACTCTGCTATATTTTGCTCAAGACACAATTGTAGGGGCAATGCATGCTGAATGCATTGCCCCATACAATTAATCCCGTTATCCTGTTTCAGTGCCTTTATTATATAAAATAACTACAGTTATTCTCAATATCACGTGAAGTAGCCAAATTAACTCTTCACCTCTAAAGTCTCATGCCCGGTGGCACTAACTTGCAAAGTCCTGAAGAAAGGTTCCCCTAAAACTGCACGGTTTGTACCCAATTAAATGAGAAAAACTGTCAATGTAAAATTATGGGGCATATAGGTAAACAAAAGAACGTGTTCCTGATATGGTGCATCAGTGGTGAGTAGATGTCACAGAAAGTGCTGAATAGTATATAACCTCATTGGGTGACAGGCATATACTATGGATGTTACTTAAATCGTGACGCTTAAGAATATTTTATTGGTACAGACATATTCACATTTTCCATTATTACATTTGTGTCATTAATGCCTTTCTACATTATATAACATTGCAGATGAACCCAAAAGGAACAAAAGCCAATCCATGCTATTAATCAAAAACACTCATCAGTTGTAAAAAAACCTATATTTGTGTTATATAGCTTATTACGTTATTACATTTTAGTTGGTACAGTATCAGTAAAGAGTCGAGTAACCTTTAGAGAAAGACCCCCTTCTCATGATCAGTACTTAATCCCTTAATCACAGTCCTGTATTTATATATTGCTTTTACTTCCGCCTTTCTTAGGGCCTTCACTGTATCACCACTTTTGGGTCTTTTGCTATGGTTTTCAGGCCAATGAATAGTAGGTCAGCCTTATTATCCATTTGGTGGTACTTTTGCCAATGAAAAGATAAGGACAGTTTGTGTTTGCTCAATACATTCATACATGCTCAAGGGCTTGCTCAATACATTCTGATGTTCCCTGGTGGGGATCCTGAGCTCATGGATCATACGCCCAATGCAGTTTCGTCCTCATGGGCACACGTTGGTGTAGACAAAAAATGTAGTTCTACAAATAATGAAGTCCACAATTCTCAATTTATCTTTATTATTAATCTGAATACTCTTACATTATTGGGTATACTGGCACATATTATATGTACCACATGTGTAAAGCCCACTGAGGTTCTGGTGTAGCCTGGGTTTAGGTGCCTCAACTGGTTTAAGGAACAATGGACTCAATTATTGTTTCAGTGTACATGCCTTTTGTATACACACTTTGTATACAACCGTGGATCTCTCAGTTTTATAGGGTTGTAATTAAGGGTCAAGAGTTCAAATGTTCCAATGTTTATGAAATATTCTATACAGCTTGTTATTCTGAGCAGAATATTTTGTGATCATTCCACAGTCTCCCTTTTTTACCAGATTTTGGATTTAATAAATCCTGTCTGTTCATAGCCAAACTCTTTTTCTTTTCTCTGGTGTAACACTGTACAACGAACTTCACATGCAACACTTTACATTCTTTTGCAAGTACAGCTTCATCTCTACAATTTCCTTGCCCTTATATAGTCCCCAGCTGGGATATTTGTGTTAACACTGGTGTTGTGACAGGTACTGGCTAATAACACAAGTTAGCATCATTTGGCTTTCAAAAAGGTTTTTGACATAATTACATCACCTTCAACATACCGAGGAAAACAATTACTGTAGGATGAGTTGTACATGGAAAATTGATGCAAAACTCATCATCATTCAGAAACTTTACAAACTCCAATACTATGTTTGTATTGCCTTGCCAAATAGGAAGCACATCATCAATGTAACAGACCCAAAGTTTGATTTGTGGAGTGAATTGATTTTCGCTATACACAAATGTTTTTTCGTAAAGACCCACACACAGGTTAGCCAATGAAGGCGCATAATTTGCACCCTTGCCTACACCCCTGGTCTGCTTATAGATCTGGTTATTGAATAGAAACACATTATTCCACAAGGTAAAGTCCAACAATTCCTTTAACATGGCAGCATGTAAAAAGTAGGATGCAGATCTATTAGCAAATGTACATTCTATAGTCTTATGTTCCAGTTTGTGTTCCATGGACGCATGTAACGCTCTACCATCCAAAGTGACAAAGTAGAGATGTTCCACACGTTTTAACAGGTGCATTGTGTCTCTTAGAAATGCTTGTAATTTAGGGACTTCCTTGCATATAATGGCATCTATATATTTGGAATACCTTTCTGTGATCCAGCCCAAACTACTTACAATGGGTTGTCCTTCCACTCTTGAATTAAAGGATTTATATATATATATATATATCATGGGTAGTCTAAGGCTTTCTAATGTCAAATATGTATTGTCCTCATCTGTGAGGAGTCCTGATCTTTTCCATTTCTCAATTAAAGCATCCGCCTCACTCATGATTTCCTTGGTGGGGTTAGTCTTTAGTTTTTCATAGCAACCTGGTACATTAAGATGGATTTTGGCCATACATGTATAATCCTTTCTATACATCACTACCACGTTCCCCACTTTATCTGCTTGTTTAATCAAGATTGAGTTGTCATTGTTTAGTGAGACCAAGGCTTGTCTCTAAACTCTTTTATATCTATTTTTGGCTTTATCAATGTCCATTAATTTCTGATCGTGGATCACTGCTTTATGGAACAACTCAATTGTAATCTCAGTTCCAAAGAAGGGTGTGAACCTTGGCTTCTCCTTCATTTCAACATTGGTGAGATGCTTAGGATCTATCTCCAAGTCTCTCAGGAGTTCACACTTCTGTATATCATCAAGTTCCTCTAGGGGCATCCATAAATGTGTATTCACAATGTCTGTAACAATGAGCTCACTATCGGATTCTCAATTTTGTTCTCGAATGGTTTTTAATTTATGATGGAAAAAGAATTACTTGAATTTCCTTAAGAATTTGTACAGGCCAACTTGGGTATTAATCCAATCACTCTGTATCATCTGGGTGAAGGACAACCCTTTGATCAGAACTGTAATTTCTGTAGTATTGGATTCCCTTTTTGACAGTCATAACAAGATTGTCTTCTTGTTCGTTGCTGTCTGTGTGTCCATGATCTGGTCACTCACATCCTTGCATTTAAATCTTCTCCCCCTCTTCCTCTTATCACACCCCTGGTCCGTCATCTTGTCCTGAATTGATTATTATATTTGTAACTGGAGGGTCTTGAAAAAATTACCTTTTGTTTGATTCTTTGAAGTTGCCCTTCCTGATTCTTCTTAGTTGCTCTAAAGAATTATTTGTTCTTAGTGCCTCTCACCTTCTTGAACCAACCTTGTTCACCTCCAGATCACTCTCCGGATCTCAAATGGCTGGGGATGTTTGCGGCATGCTCTTCCTTGATTGTCTGGTTCCACTTTCATTATATTTCGTTTGAAAGGCGTATATACAATCCCTCGATAGTCACATTCAGATTTTCTCATTTTGATGGGTTTTTAGAATTTCGTACATTTTCTTGTTGTTTTTCTCTACGGGCGCAGGTACTGCATCCATTAATTCAATTTATTTTTCTACTTCCTCTATTTGTTTAACCACTCTAACGTGTTCTCTAGTCGCATGATTAATCAAAAGTTCCATCATATTTATAGAACTTTGATAAAGGTTCTCTTCCCACTTTTCAACTACATTGACGTCCTCTGTGTTTCTTAAGTCAGGAAAACTAGAATTCTTAAGTCTTAAGTTTAAGTGAAAATACCAATACCTGGGTATATACAACAACTTGCTCCGAGCAACACAATAGTTTCTGCTAGTCAGTTACCGACCACGTGTTGCTGGTTTTGGTGTGTTGGTGGTGGACACATGTGCATGGATTTGGTAACTATCATTTTTCAAGGTTGTTTTTTTTTGAATTTGCAATATAGTCACTCTTTGTGACTTCTTGGTTTTACAATGGTGGGTGCTAAAATTGTAAGCAACAAAGATTTGTATAGATTTTCCTCCCTGTCCCCAGTGACCCCATGTGGTTACTCTGTGTGATCAACATTGCAATTTTATATGGATTTGTCATTGAATTTGGATCTGTGATTATCAATCTGTGGTAATGTATGACATGGAATGATCTATATTATTTTAATTAATGTTTATTTGTATCATTGTTTATAAATGGGAAGACCTGTTTGCACTAAACAACACCCTGAAGAAGACCTGGAATTATCGGTTGAAACACGTGTTGGCGACAGTTTAGGAAAGAAAATGTGCAAAAGAAGCAACAAGCATTACATTATTTTTTGAAAATTGCAAATGAAGTATCACTATCATTCTTGTACTTTCAACTGGTTAGATATAACCTTATATTTTCAGATACATCACAAGGTGGGCCACAGGATGGTTGCATCTTTGCAGCAAGTCTATGAGGCCTAGACCAGCCCCATAGACATAGTGAGTCCTAGAAAAGGAATCTGCCCTGACAGCTGAAAGCTGATGGGAAAAGTAAGGTAGTATACAATTCTTCTGATTGTTTTAGAGTAAAATAATAGTAATAATGTGACATAGTGGTTTGGTTATACACCTGGGGCCATGATTCCATCATGGTTCCTGAGTTATCTACTTTGAAAACAGAGAGGAGGAAAGGTAACCATGACTGATGACCTGATTCCTACAGGCCATTTATTTTAAAAGTGTGAATCCGTCATAATGATTTCACTTTTTGTTTCCATGTGATTTAACTTCAGGTTATTATGCCATAATCAGATGTCACTGTCAGAGTATTCAGGGGCTGTAGCTTGAAGATCATGTGTGCTTTGTCAGCATAGCTATAAAATGTCAGTTAGATCAAATGAACCATGTACGCATTGAAGAATATGGGAGATAACGCAGAAACCTGAGGTACACGACACAAGATGGACTGAAACATGCAAGAGGGACAGACCGGGACCTATTGAAGAAGAAACATACATCCCAGACAAACACATTGCATCTACTTCCAATCTTGAAAAACCTTGCAAGAAGGATGCTGTGGTCCGTGGTGTTGGCAGCCAAAGACAGGTCAAGCATGATGATGACCCACACTGCCTGCTAAAAACCTGCAGGCAAAGACTGCAAAAATGATCTATGACTCCCGACTATGTGCCTCGAGAAGAACTAAAGATAGGGAAGCAGGGCCTGCTATGTAATTGGTCTCAAAAGGGGCCAAAACCTGCAATCATTGCTCTTTCCAACAGCTTCGCTGGCTATGGAAATTGAAAATGAGTCTAAACTGATCTGCATCCCTCGGGCTATCCAGTGCCATATTCAGTAATGGGCCCTCCGTGGGTTCCCTTTATCCAGGATCAATTAAAAACTTCATACAATGAAGTGTGATTTTCATAACGGAGGACAGGCGTGTAAGTTATTTACAAAGCTGCATCTCACATAGGTAATTGTGGAAGCAGGCAATTGACTTCTGGCCAGCCAATAAACCAATTGCTCTAATGAAATAGGGCCAGATGCTGACATGACAGTGGGTTTGGATTCAACCTTCAATGCTACTGTGTTGGGAGTGATAATTAGATGTGGTTAAATAAGAAAACCTTTACCTTGATATGTTTTTAAGCAAATGTCCTTTTTTTTCTTTTGAAAGTAATTAGCATTAGACTCGCAAAGCTTTTGCAGGGGCAGGCATTTGGTGCAGTATTAATTCCCATGATATATTGATCCCTTAATGCTTGAGCGATAGTAGGGCATTTCCTTGTTGAATCAGAGGTGCTGCATTAAACTTCATAGCACGTTTCTGCAACCTTTCGCTCTCAGGATGTTTTGGCTACAACTTCCATCATCCTAACCAGCATAGGCAATAGCCAGATAGCATGGGAATTCTAGTGTGAAGCATCGGGAGAGACAAAGGTTGCAGACCCCTGCCTTATAGTGCAAAACAGGGGGGGGGGCTTGGGAGTCCCTTAACCGTCATGAACACGGCCCATTGACCTGTTCTGGGGTGGATGGCCCCAGGAGAGTCTCAACCAAGTCTTTATCTCACAGTCCCTTTCACAGAGGAGCAATGTCCCTGCATATCAGTCTTCGTCCTGCCCATGGGCAGTCCAGCACCAAAATGCTAGGCAATTCTCCTCTGAATAAGAGTACCAACAGCAACCCCAGACACATGTTTTGGGCCAGTCAGGCCTCATCAGTGGGGTGGAGCTGCGCCTCTCTAAGAACATTGAGCAAGGGGTCCACGTCTGCATTCCCCTGGTAATTTAGGGTGAGACGAAAAGTTACTCAATATGTAAAACAAGGGGGGATCTGGGAGTCCCTCTACCGACATGAACACGGCCCATTGACCTGTTATTGGGTGAATGTTTCCCAGGAGAGTCTCAACCAATTATTTAGCTCACTGTCCCTTTCACAGAGAAGAAATGTCCCCACATATCAGTCTTTGTCCAGCCCAAGGGCAGTCCAGCACCAAAATGCTAGGCAATTTGTAGTAATCTGCTTTCAGGTTAGGTGGGTGTGTGACATCACCTACTTGGAATGTTTATGTAGAATGTTGGTGTGCAAGGTTCTGTGAGTGACGGTTGGGAGGGAGAGTGAGAAGAGTGAGCTGAGAAGATGGGTGTGGGGGTGAGCCCGGTGTTTCCCTTGTCATCTTGTGTCCCCTACCATCCCTGTGTCTTGAGGAAGAGTACTGGACATGGACAATAAAAGAACCTGTAACTTACCTGAAGTACTGGAGGTCCACTTTGTTACACAATTCTCCTCTGAACAAGAGTACCAACAGCAACCCCAGACACATGTTTTGGCCTAATCGGGCCTCATCAGTGAGGTGGAGCTGTGCCTCTCTAAGGACAAGCAAGCAGGCATCCATGTCTCGATTGCCCTGGTAACTTGGCTTGTATGGCTGCTGCCTGCTGCCGGATTTGAGGAAGAGTGAAAAAGTGAAATTCAAACACCAGGGGCCTAGTGGTGGGCCTTTGTTGGGGGCCGGCACAGCCTGATTGGTGGTTAAGGCTTTTGGGGAGTCCAATCACTGAGGAGGCAAGGTGGGCTTTTAGGCCCTCCAGTGATAGAAATGGCGTCGCCATGTTGGAACTGCAAAGAGCTACATGCAGTGTAACAGCCCCACTGGGCTGCAATGATGCAAAAAAGAACGTTCCCAGCCATAAAGCATCACACACAGCCACGATCTCTGGATGGCACCCACACGATCATTTGGGAGGTGGCAGAGGTGAACATCCATGTTGAGCAAGTGAGCACTCTCATTTCCAGATTTAGCTCAACTAGGCTTACCTGCACTGCGTGTGGCGAGGGGCGCATTGCCTCGAAGTCCCAGGTTGCTTGGATGGCTGCTGCCTGCTCCCGGATTAGAGATAGAATCTTCATCTCTACGCACCTATTATAATAATATTTTTTTGTTCACATTTAGGTGGTGTAGATGACCATTTAACTGAGCCGAAAACTAAAGATGAGTCATCAACAGAGAGATACAAAGCGTGTGATGGAGCACAGAGCAGTCATACCCTAAGCCCCAATGGCCTTCATTTTCAAACTAAAAGCCCCCAGCGTGCTACACCTCAGGACTCGCCAAGACGTGCATGGGATTTCTTTTGAAAGTTCTACTCTGGCACGCCTTGCATGGCATTACAACCTGCATGGTGGCATGCAGCGTGGTCATCGAACAGATTAAGGAGTGATTGTAATTTTATTTTAAAAAAGTCGTGCAGTACAGAGATTCCTTTAAAAACCGAACATTTTGCTGATGTGGTAATTAACCTGGCCGATGGTGGGTGAAATTAAAGACAAAAAAATTGCAGGTATTAAAACACTCCGAAATAAATACATGCAGTGGTCTGGAAAAAAAAGGCATTAACGTGTTTTCTGCCTTGTACCCCTTCGCCTCTCCTCCCCGACTTGTGGCGCTGCCGAATTATAGATGCGTTTTCTGTGAAATCTTATCAGCGCGAGCATCCTGCCCCGTGAACGGCGTTTAATTAACGGATGTCGAGAGTTTATCATATCACAGAAGCATGTCTCCTAGCACAAAGGAAGAATGGGTTGTGAAGTTAAGATTGCAGATCTCACTGGCATGCGCTGTTGGGAAATTAAAATTAATTTGCCATCATTGTTTTACTCGTTGTGTGTGTTGCATCTATGAGAGAAACGTTGCAGCTCAGAAGTTGATTTCTCGGGAGCCTCAACCTTTTTCCGTACGAGTACTCACCCATCTTTCCTGTGAGTCCTTTTCCAACACCCTCTTCCTACTCTCTAAAACCTCACTCACTTTAAACATATCTCAAGTTACCCTGCAAGAAAATGTCGCTGCGGGCCTGCTGTGCAAAACATTTCTTCAATGGGGGTTCACCATTGAAAAAAAACGTTGTAAATCAGACCAAGAGTCTTCAGTAGAAATGCGTGGAGGAAAGAAGAGCCGACCAAACCATTATCATAAATGACTTCAAGGCACGTCACGTCCAAGAGCCTCTTACTTCCTGCCAGAATGATAGGTCTCAGATAAGTGTATCAGACGTTCTTGTCTCAGTCCTACGATACATAAATACATGTATATAGGGTGCTTCATTTGTGATGGTGGCCCCCTGGGAGAGTCTCAACCAAGTCTTTGGCTCATGTCCCTATCACAGAGGAGAAATGTCCCTGCATATCAATCTTTGTCCAGCACCAAAATGCTAGTCAATTTTCCTCTGAATAAGAGTACCAACAGCAACCCCAGACATATGTTTCTGCCCAGTCAAGCCTCATCAGTGAGGTGGAGCTGTGCCTCTCTAATAACTTTGAGCAAGGGGTCCACGTCTGCATTCACCTGGTAACTTAGTGTGAGACCGAAAGTTATTTAATATGCAAAAACAGGGGGGGATATGGGAGTCTTTCTACTGGCACGAACACGGCCCATTGACCTGTTCTTGTGTGGATGGCCCCCTGGAGAGTCTCAACCAAGTCTTTATCTCACTGTCCCTTTCACAGAGAAGAAATGTTACAGCCGATCAGTCTTTGTCCTCCCCAAGGGCAGTCCAGGCCAATTCTCCTCGGAACAAGAGTACCAACAGCAACCCCAGAGACATGTTTTGGCCTAGCCGGGCCTCATCACGACTCAGCTCTGGTAGTTATTTGTGAGCCCCGGAATGTATTGTCTCAGACTCAGATTGATTATGAAGTAATTATAGTCAAAGCATCCATGAAGCCCAATGAGCAGGTGCAAGCTGTAGTTTAACTCCAAATGTGTCAACACCGGTAGGGAGCAGCTGTGGGTTGTGTCAGCAATGATGTGGTACTGCACATCTGCAGTGTCTCAAGCGTGCTAGAAAATATTTGGGCCCTTGCACTTATTTTCTTACAAATTAAGCACTGCAAAGTACACATATTATCCTTGATTATGTTGGCCAAATACACCACAAAAACACTGTAAATGCTACAGATTATTTTCAAGGTGTGAAGCGTTTGATGACCCCCTTTATTTGGAATAGCAAGTTGCTGACCAACAGCAGAGAGCTCACCAGATGTACATTTGTAAACTCTGTACTCGGAGAATCTGTCACCTACAAATAGGCCACAGAGCAACAGATCTACTCCTTAATGATGTAAATGCCTTTATCAGATCATGTTTTAGAATTCTACAGACATGTTTTCCTATGACACTCATATTCCCTCAGTCTTGGCTATGCTGGCTGCGATTCATGATGGGAGGTGTAGTCCAAATGATCTGGGGAGCCAGAGGTTATAGATCCCTGGCAGAAACACACCCATTACCCACTTCATAGTGGTTGATTTAGTTTAAGTGAATACATTCAATGTGCCGTTCAGCATTTAGGGCCCGATTCATGAAGATTTGTGCAGAAATCCCGCGAGGGCCATGCGCTGAGAAGGACACTGCACGAGCCTGCGCGTAGAAAGAAAAATGCTTGCCCCCGGTATTCATAGAATTGACAGTGAAAAGTAACCGTATTCGCAAGTCGTGTCCCGAAAGCCCTTGACACGCCATGGAAAAACAGCCAGCACAGGTACCTTTGCACACTCCCCATGGCACCAATACACACACCCTGCAAACAGTGTGTGGGGTCCCCCATAAGCATGCTTGTGACTCGGGGACCCTGCACGGGGTCCCCCGTAACTGTATCCGGCACCCCGACAACATGTGTATACAAAATCGTAACTCAGCAAATCTGCATGTGAACCCACGTAAAACGTCACTGCACTGTGCTACACTGTTTATGGGCACCCCTAATTTACATCAGAACCCCGATTGAGTTTGAGTACACGCACCCCAACATCTTACATGCATCCCCACCATCTTACATGCATCCCCACCTGTGCGCTGATAATCCTACCTGCAAGTGTACTTATGCCTGACTTCGGGTGGCGGATCATATGAAAGACATGCATGAACATTTCCAAGCCGAGACGGTACGGGATCAAATCCATGAATACGTCTCGTGCAGTGCAATAGTGGACGTGCCGAGCCATTGTGAAATCCATGCAAGTAAAGGGAAAGTACAGGACATTTGGTTCGATGAATCAACGAAGGCAGATTTGTGCGCAGTGGCACACGCAAGTACCCTCTTTTCCACATAGATAATTCCAGGAATCGGGCCCTTCGTGCATAAAAGACAAACTATTACACAATTCATAATTTTGAAGAATCACTTTGAAAGGTTCAATACATAAAATATCTACAATACTTAAGAATCTGTATTAACATGACCATCAAACCTTTATTCGACTTTACGTTATTAGGTTTACAATACAGTACATGATAATTATTTATGCAAAATTCAAAATCATAAAAACATACCATGAAGTCTTCAGCTGGTTTAATAAAACATAAAAGCAAGATTTATCCATGGTTGATTAAAGTCTGGGAGCCATAATAGCCCCTATATCGTCCTAAAATACATAAACGTTTTAAAATATTACCAACGTGCTTGAGGGAGCTTAGCCTAAAAAATAAATGTCATCTTAGATAAAATAAAAGTGATAAAGGAATAAACTTAAAAAAATAGGTCTCTTCCTAAAGTAGCACTGTGATAATGAATAAGGAATTAGTAGATTTTAAAAGCAAGAACATACTAAAATAAGCACATTGCGGGTCGTACATAATATACAATTGTAAACAAAATATCAAGAAAGAAGATTACAATACAGTATTAAAATGAAAGCAATAGTTTCAGTAGGCCATATCGAGACATTTCGTTCGAAAAATTGAAAATACGTTTAAAACACAGATATATTTATACACTCTGGGTTCACTATAAGGAACTTGTTATATCAAACTTGCTGGGAGTTGGTCTGATTCCTGAGTCTTATATCATGAGAGGTAGGGCTTTTCAATAAACTGTTCCGTTTCAACCTTTCCGGACAAATGAATTTTGCCACAATCCATACAATAGTTTTAAATATAATGATCTAAGACAAAAAAAGTGTTCTAGCGACTCCCCTGCACCATCACAACTTTGGCACAACTTAGATTGTGTCATCTTCCATATATGCGTCTTATATGCTAATGGTAGGGTACCCATCTGGAACCTCAAATATTAGCGAGCGGGCTGGTCCTGAGGGTAATATAGTTCAGAAGTTCTTCATAGCCAGGCTCAGTTTTAGAAGACAACTAAGCATGCCCCCAGTTCAGTTGTTCACACTTGGCCGTTATTCGATGTTGTGCTAGAAGATCCTAGGAATTCTTAAGGGCCAAAAATAGTCCTGATGTTGAAATCATGTGCATTAGGACATAGAAGTGTCAGGTCAGGCAGGACCGTGCTTAAATAGGTGGAGAGAGGAACTGCCTTCCTGTGCCTGGATATCGAGGAATGCCTCTTCATAGCTCCATAGTCGAATCCACTATAAAACTGGCTGCATGGCTCTCTCATAATTGATGCATTTTTGATTGGTCTCCATATGTAAGAATGCATTCGGTGTGATCTTTGGGAGTTGGAGTGTTTTTTAGTTTTTGTTTCAAAATTGCTCTCAGTGAAAGCTAAGCCTGCAGTGTTAGTGTCCCCATATGTCAGCGCCATACATAGCGATGGATTTTGCCTGCATTTTATAACTGTCAGGTGCAGGAGTCAATGTTCCACTGACTTGTGTCTGCGAGAATCTACAAATCGCCTTACTAGATCTCTATAGTATAATATTAGATTTTAAAACTTGGCCCATATTAACCATGGTTTTTCTGCTTTTTTTGCATTTGTTCATTAGCAAAACTGTAAGGCTTATTGAGAAACGTTTCCATGCCATTTTTAGTTTTGGCTATTAGGTGGCATTCAAGCACTACTTGCATTGGAGTATAGCTAGGCAGGAGATGGAATGTGAGGAGGGACACACAATGATTGCCCATGGCAATGGTACATTCTATGGTCAATTTCACCAACTACCTGCCCCTCCCCCGCTCAAAATACAGTCTCATGGGATCTCTTTCAGCTATCTTTATTAAGCAGTAAGATCAAACTGTGCTGCGAGTGTCTGCAAGTGTTATTTCAAAGAAATCTTCAGAGAGTTAATGGCTTAATTGAAGCTTTAAACGTGCTACTGGTGTGATGCAAATCTCTTAAATATGTTTGCATTCTTCCACTTGAATTTTTAGCACTATGTGTGTCCTTGCACTGAAGTCCCGTTTCAAACAAGCATTGACAAAGTCAACAGTTTTGGTCTGTGTTTAGCTATTATATTGGTTTTTTCCAGGTACTGCTTTTGCATGCCCTGGTACTGGCATAATTGTGCAGCTATTGCCATCTTTTATCCAGGTAGTACCATTATGACAATGCCTGGCAAAGACATCTAATATGCCTACACAAAAGCAAAAAATATTGATTTACTAGATTACATTATGTTACATTTTGTTGTGATTTTTGGGTCCATGTTTTCAGTAAAATGATAAGTGACTTTTGATACAGTACTTCATGCCAGATTCCTCGGACCTCTAAATGCTGAAGGCTCAACAGCCTCCATGGAACCTAAAAGACCTGGGAAGAACAAAAGGGTTGAGTAGGGCCTCATAGTTTCCATGCCATTGGGGGGATAGTTCAGTGGCAACGTGCTTGCCAGACGACACGAAGCAGAAACCTCAGGGTATTTAAGCACATTATAAATATGCAACTAAGACAACAACACAAAATTCCGTAACAGCGCCTCGATGCCCCTGGGCTGTGTGAGCGCTTTAAAATGCAAATAAATACAGAAATAATGTTTGATCCCGTGTTAGCAGGTTGCATACAGAGTTCTCCCACTCATATCAGAGGTGCAAGTCAATATTTTGTGATCTTCTGAGAGAAAATGTGCACGTGGGTTGATGATTTAAATGAAGAACACAAATCAGTCTAGCATGACATACATTTTTAAGGCATATCTGTGAGTGTTCCTGGCACTTACCGTAGTGATTTGAAAATTAAGTCAGTAACAAGTGTATGGTCAGATAGGCTGTGTGCGGTTAAGAGAGGAAGGCAGAGAACAAAACATGAATCTGAGGTGCTTTTATATGTAATTGTATCTGGCCTTTTAGAAGTATTAGGGGAATGTCAATACACTACTATATTTGTTTTTGGTTAATATTGTTTTAGCCATGTGTTACAAAAACCTTAACTATTTATAAGTTAGCCTTGGACACTTTAAGGCATCTATTGATTCACTGTAATGTACTGATCACACTACACACTTTATTTTTTAGTAATGCAGTCCATAGTGAAGTGTTAATTGACTGTGAGTCAGTTTGGAGGCGGTGTCTGGAAGGCTACCCACCATCAGTGGGTATGTTTCAGGAGTTTGTCTTGGAAGCAAGACAACGCAACGTAACACAGGTTTGAATCCTGATCCCGCGCTTAGAAACCACTCGTTGGTATTAAGCGTGTTATACAAGAACAATTATATATAGTATAATGTATAATAATATACGATGATTGTGGTCATGTGGACTAGCTATTATTGTTATTTTCTCAGATTTCATTACCATTTTATTATGTTTTATGAAGATTTCAATGTGGAATTCTTTTAAGCAATGTTTAGGTTGTTTATGGTGTATATGAATTACTACATGTTTTGAGTACAATGTATTTTTGTGAGATTTACATGCTTTAATAATTGTAGTTATTGAGATTGTTGAATACCTAGGGCCTGATTCATGGAAGCGTTTTATAATGGTGCAATCCCATAGGAAAACGTTCTGTAACTTTCTTTTAATGTTGTTAAGTTTGGGGTTTCTTTAACCACATTAAAAAAAAAAAAAAAAAACATACAGAACAGTGCTGGCCATACTTATCAAATGGAATACTACTAAGCCAAACAGAAAAACACAGAGGCACTCCACTGCAATACAGCTTTTTAAAATGTGTTTCAGGCCTTTGAAAATGAACTTTACTGTTTCTTCATGTTGTTTTCTTTAATTTATCAGATAAGTGCACAGTACTTAAGTCAAGTCTTGCTAGACTAGTTAGTCGATAAAGCGACTATTTGCTGTTTTGTGCAAAAACAAAATAACTGTGTAAGTAGGCTAATTCCAAATGCCTTGTGAAGCCCATCAGTGTCATAGAGAGCATTTAAAAGTTAAGTCTTCAATGTGTCTGGAACACATTTTTAATCAACCACGCATATCGCGCACCAGTCCTTCATCAGGTATCCAGATATTGAAACGCTCTCAAACAGTGGTTGAACTGAACGACTACGAGTAAGCTGCCACATTTAATTATTATAGCCTTATAATATCCCTGGAACTGCCCAAATCTTGGTGCTGAAAACGTTGTACTAGTGGTACACAAAACATTTTTTTTTTACTTGTTCCTCAAACACTTTGAGGAAAACTGCTTTTCATCATCCTGCGCCAAGCCACATTGATCCAAAAATTTGAAAACTTAGGGCCCGATTCATGGAAATGTGCACAGAAATCCAAAAAGGGCCGTGTGCAAAGAAGGAAACTGCACGAGCCTGTGCACAAAATTAAAAATGCGCACCCGCGTATTCATGGAATTCACTGTGCAAAGTAACCGTATTTGCAAGTCTTGCCCGGAACGTGCCAAACACGCCCCCACGCAAAACATAGACAGCAAGAACAGCTACTTTTGCATGCTCCCCTGGGCGCAATTACATGCACCCTTCAAACAGTGCATGGGGTCACTGCAAGCAGGCCTGTATCTCAGGGACCCTGCAAAGGGTCCCCATAACTGCTGCCGGCACCCTGAGAACATACATATGAAAAATTATAACTCAGTAAAAACTCTGTGTGCGAACCCCCTAAAATCGTTCGGGTACCCCGCCACACTGTGTACGCACACCCCAAAGTTAGATCAGAACCCTGGTTGTGTACACCCACCCCTATATTCAACATTCAAACTCACGTCCGCGCTGCAATTCCTACGCACAAGTATACTTACGGTGGTGTAGAAATCGAGGCATTTGGTGGCCATTACTATGCCAAGAGGCTGTGTGAGTGGTCCTATGAATATGTGCTGTTTAGCACAATTATGGGCATGCAAGGGACTGCCTGCAGGCCGTCCCTCGCAATGCCCACTTTTTCACATGTTCTTCCCCATTTTCTGTTTTTTCTGCCCCCTTCCCAGCCCTCTACGTAAGCCACACCCACGCTCTGTGTGGTGTATCATGCTAGGCGCTCGACGGCTCGTGTGTACTCCACGCAAGTCCAGGAAAAGTCCCACGAAGTTGCTTCCATGAATCGACCAATGGGGATTTGCATGCAGAATCGCATGCAAATCCCCCATTTTACAAGCAAATAATTCTATGAATCGGCCCCTAGAACGTTTTCCATTGCCTTCTTAGCCACACTGGCACTTGCTAAGGGCGTTAATTACTTGAAGTGTTTGGCAATAAATCTAAGTTAGGGAGAAATTCTATCAGCAATTTAAGCAGCCTGTATCAAGCAAGTACCACTCAAAACGGACTAACAGCACTTGATATTAAAGCACTTAGAAGCTGCACGAGTATGGCATGAAATGCAATATAGTTATGTTATTAAAAGTTATAAAGCGCAGGTTCACCCAAAGGCATCATGGCGCTCACCAACAGATAGGGAGCCAGAAAGAGCAGCGGAAATTTCAAGAGAATTCCAGGCCTTCGCGGCTGCCATATGGGAAAGTCTCACCCGAGGTTTTGAATCAACAGATGCTTGGGGCATAACAGCACTTGATATTAAAGCACTTAGAAGCTGCACGAGTATGGCATGAAATGCAATATAGTTATGTTATTAAAAGTTATAAAGCGCAGGTTCACCCAAAGGCATCATGGCGCTCACCAACAGATAGGGAGCCAGAAAGAGCAGCGGAAATTTCAAGAGAATTCCAGGCCTTCGCGGCTGCCATATGGGAAAGTCTCACCCGAGGTTTTGAATCAACAGATGCTTGGGGCCGAAAAGCTCTAGAAGGCACGTAGAGGGGGAACTTGGCTTGGAGGTAATCAGCACCATGTTAGTATAAGGCTCTATGAACGATGCACAGTGACATGAACAGCACTCACTTCCCAACAGGGAGCCAGGGAAACTGATGAAGAAGGGGTGATATATGGGCACTAAAAGGAGGTTGAAGTACCTCTCGGGCCGCTGCATTTTGCAGAAGCTGCAAATGGTGTAGGGAGTAAACAGGTTGAGCAAGATAAAGAGCGTTGCAGTAATCAATACTGCTTAGCACAAGAGCAGCCACCACAGAAGCATGACATTTAGGGGTAATAAAGGGTTGACTTTCCGAAGAGTTTTGAGCTTAAAATGGCCAAATTGCCAGATGGAGGAGACCTGATCATGCATCGACAGGGAGGAAGATAGTTTGATCCCCACGTCTATAACAGAGGCAACAGGAGAAGGCAAAGGGCCAAGAATAGAAGGCTAGAAGTCGGGGGTCCAAAAAGACAAAGGGCAGCAGAAACCAATGACCTGCACCTCGGTCTTCTCACCATTCAGCTTCAGGCTATTCTCGGTCATCCGCCCACATACCTCCTCATGGCACCTCCTAAGCCGTGCATCATTATCCAGTCTGGCAAGATCCAGATGAAGAATAATCTGCATATTGTCAGCATAGGATTCGCAAAAGACGCCATGGGAGTGGAGAAGGCAGCGAAGTGGCTGAATATACATGTTAAACAGAGTTGAGGATAGAGCAGAGCCTTGAGGGACACAACACGACAGAAGGACAGACTTAGAACAGAACGGCGGGGAGATAGATGGACTGTGAATGATTGACCAGACAGGCAGTGAACCATGTAAAAACCTGGCCCAAAAGACCAGCAGATGACAGCCAGGCGATCAGGGTGGGGTGGTGTAAAGTGTCAAATGCCGCCGACAGGTCCAATAAATTCAGTGCCCCTATGCCACCCTGATCTACCAGGCGAGCAAGGTCATCGACCAAGGACACTTAAAGTGACTCATTCCCCATGCCGGGTTGGAAGCTCGACTGGAAAGAGTCAAAGAAATTAGAAGATTCAATAAAAGAACCAAGCAAGAGGGAAATCAGAGACTCCAGTAACTTCATAAGGAATGGTAGAGGCGAAATGGGATGGTTATTAGGTAAAGTAGAAGGATTAGGAGAGGGTTTATTAAGCAAAGAGATTTTTACCAAAGCATGTTTCAGATCACTAGGAATTTGACCAGAGGAGAGAGAGAGGTATTAATTACTAATGTAATCCATAGTATAATCTCAGCTGAGGCGTAGGATCAAGAGATGAGGCAGATTTAAATTTCTAAATTGCAGCAAGAACATCATGATCAGTAAACGTGGGGGAGGTAGACCAATTTGCAGTGGGCAAAGAGTTTGACGGCAGATGAGTAGAGAGCGAGGAGCGAGAACAGGCATTAGTGATTTTATGACGGATGTTAACGATTTTATTGACAAAATAAATTGGACAAAGATTCGCAGAACACCTGAGAGGGCAGGATGCCAGAATTGTCCTTAGCAGGGGAGGACAAAGAGTGTACCAAATCAAATAGTGCTTTAAGCTGATTGATTACTGCCTTGACCTTAGTACTGAAGAAGGATTGTTTGGCAATAAGAATAGCCTTCTGGCAAGTAGCAGTGGCTTTGTGGAAATTAATCTATCCATAACACAGTGGTCATCTCTCCTCTCCCTTTCAGCCTGGCTGCACAATCATTTATACAATTTCAATTTATCAGAAAAGCAAGGCTCAGAAGGGTGATTTTTCCTTCTATAAAGTTTAAGAGGAGCAATGGAGTCAGCACACCACTAAAGACTGACATCAAGGTCGGCAATGAATAAGAAGTGGTGATAGCACAATGAGAGGCAATGCGAGCCCCAAGATCTGGCCGTGGAACACAGTGCAGTTACGTTTCAAAATATCCTGTCTCGGAACAGGGAGAATAGGCTCTGAGAGTGGAATAGAAAAAGGTACAACATAATGGCCGGACCAGATAATGGGAAAGGGGGAGGCAAAAGACAAAAGAATCTCAGAGGCAAAAACGCGATCAAACGCAATATAGGAGCACAATACAAATACTATTATTTTGAAACTAGCTACCTTCAAATCTTTGAGGGTGCAACGACCACACTGTGACCTGAGGCTTATTTAGTTACTTTAAGTGCACACTTTCATAAAGGGTCTACACTGCCACCCAGTCGTACACCACAGCTCCTTTGATCAGAATTTCTGTGACACCCTTCATAACAACAGGTAACAAGACTCCTGTTTGTGTATTATTGAATGCTGAAAAGGTTTAGCACTCAGCCGTTTGCTTGTAGTGCCCATAACCTTTGCCATGTTTTTAAAGGCTCCCTGACTTATAGATTTCAGGGAATAATTCACGACCTCACTCTTTAAAGACTAAGGGCCTGTCACGACCCTTGCCCAAAACCCCCTCTTGTGAACCCATTGGCCAGGTGGAGTCAGGACTCGGGCTGCCTTTAAAGCCGGGAGGCACTACCTTCTGGGGCCAGACACACCATTACAGTCATCACAGACTACCAAAACCTGCAATATCTCAAAACAGCCAAGGCCCAGTCCTCGCGCCAATTACGGTGGGCCCTTTTCTTCGCCAAATATGATTATGTAATCACATTTCGACCAGGAGTCAGAAACGGAAAGGCGGATGCCTTATCTTGCATGGGCATAGATGAAATAGTATATACAACTCCAGACCCAGTACATATTATACCTGAAGACAAACTCTTGGGTATCACAACTACGAAAAGAAATCCGACGGACAATGAATCCTGATGCCTACTTCGCGTGGCAAACTCGAGGACTACCTACCCTTTTTTGGGTATTGCCTATATGTACCCAAGAAGGAATTACAACAGCATATTATTTAAAAATATCATGATTCACTGATCGAAGGGAATCCTGGGATCACCAAAACCCTAGCTAAGGTGAAAGAGAACTTTTGGTGGCCTACTTGGCATAAGGACATCATTCAGTATATTGAGTCCTGCAGTGGCTGCGCACAAAATAAATCACAGAAACAAAAACCATCTGGTCTCCAACAACCATTGGACATTCCTCCAGTTCCATGGCACACTCTTTCCCTTGACTTCATCACTGATCTACCTCCAAGCCAAGGGTTCAACACCGTCCTTGTAGTTGTGGACTTATTCTCGAAGATGGCCCATTTAATTAATCTCAAAGGCCTCCCAGACCCAGCCACTTTAGCAAAAGTGTTCCTGGAGGGTGTGGTTAAGCTACCCTTCGGTTCTGGTCTCTGATCGAGGCAGCCAGTTTGTTTCAACTTCTGGAAAAAATGCTGTACAATGGCGCAGATCGGCGTTCGGCTATCTACCAGTCACCATCCCCAAACGGATGGCCAAACTGAGAGAACCAATCAGACACTCGAGCAATATTTACGGTGCATGCTGCATCACGAACAAAGGAATTGGAAAGACCTACTATGGGTAGCCGAATATGCATATAACAATTCTTTGCATTCAAGCACGGGACAAACGCCCTTCTATACCCTTCATGCAGACATCCACGTACCTCTGAACTAGACCTTCCAGCCAGCTTGGAAATGCCAGCGGTAAAGACTCTACACACAACCATTACTCAGGCTTTCAAAAGGGCAAAGGGACACCTTATTCATGCCAAAGAAAAACAAAAGAGATTCGCCGACCAACACCAGAAAAAGCCCCCTGATTATCAAGTAGGAGACAAAGTTTGGTTAGCCGCTAAATTCGTACCCATCAAGGGAACCCAGACCTTTCATCCCAGATTCTTAGGACCCTATACCATTAAGGCAATTATCAACCCAGCAGCCGTGAAACTGGATTTACCACCTAATCTACACATCCACCCGGTATTCCATGTGTCCCTCCTGAAACCAATGCAACCCGGCACATGGTTTGGGACACCACCTAAGCGCATACTTGTTGACGGAGAACCAGAATTCGAAGTCAAACATATCTTGGACTCTAAATACTCTAGGACCAAGCTATATTATCTCGTCGATTGGAAAGGATTTGGACCACAATATAGATCCTGGGAGCCCAGTGATAATATCCACGCACCACGTCTAATCAGGAAATTCCATCAGAACTTCCCAACCAAACCTGGGCCAGACAGAAGGAACACCATGGGAGGGGCCTTAGGGGGGAGTTCTGTCATGACCCTCGCCCAAAACCCCCTCTGGCAAACCCATTGGCCAGGTGGAGTCAGGAGTCTGGCCTTTAGAGCCTGGCATCCTCTTCAAAAGCCCTCATGGGGCCAGTCCTGGCGCCTATGGTGCCAGGCTCATATACCATGAACAACAATGTGCTTGGGAACTACTTTATTGTATTGTCTGCCAACATGGAGGCATCCACATAGCTTGGTTCCCTAAGAGCCAAGCTATCCGGTCTAGTGTTTTGGGTGTGGCAGGCATGGAACTACTTTCCCTGGTACTACTTTACCTGGGCTATATAAACTACACCCTGACTGCAGAACATGCTTCATGTTACTTTGCAGCTTGCAACATGACGCTCACCGTGCCCAGCTATTCCCTCGAACCTCGGAGAAGCAGAACCTGCAAGGAGACAAAAGGAACATCAATAGCAGCAGCATTTTACCCGCAGTCTTCATCTTTAAACACTTGCAGCTACTGAGAACAGCTTCCTCGAATCTGCACGCCTCCCGGACAGAACGACCTGAAAGAGGAAGATAGAGGCAACCTTAAAGAATGCTGTAGAGACATTTACAAATTATGAACTGCTCAAAAGGCTTACCTGGCTGGTCACCTCTGAGCTGGCACCACTCCGGACATTCCACTTGCGCTGAAGAACACAGCGACCTACAAGAAAGGAAAACACAGGTTAGCAAAAGCAAGACTTCGCAGCACTGCGCATAGCGCTTACTTACCGCATCATAGCGCTCTTAATGCGCCATCATTAATAGACGAGCTCAACCAAGCCAGTTCACCGCGCTGTAGCTCTGCATACCTAAGGGAGAAAAAAGAGACATTTTAAACAAAGAAATGCATGCAGGATAGCAACAAAACTAAAGAACAGCAATAAGACCTACTTGAACAATATCAAACGGGCCGGCGTCAGTAAAGTAACTGGACCGCACTCGCCCATGAAAGACAACATGCCCCTGCAAAGAAGGCAGGGCGGAGAGCACGCCTAATTCTACCAGAAGGCAGAACCTTCCCCGCAGACCACATCAGGGCAAAGCTGAGAAGCATAGCAGCGAGTAACCCGGCTGGGTGGCGTCCCTGTGGATACCAGGTGAGCGTAACAGGGCCTCAATATGAGTCCAGTGGTAACCGTGCCTGAAATTCTGGCAGGTTACCGCCGGACTCGTATTACCATTCCGCCTCTGTGATTCCCGGAATTACCGGGGCAATACGACCCCAGTGACCCGGGAATTCCGGAGGCAGAATTTGGTAAATCGCCCATTCCCATTGAGTCCTATAGGACTCAATGGGAATGGGGAAGTGGAAACACCGGCACCATCTCGTTATGGTGCCGGTGTTTCCACATCCGCCTGCAGGACTCGAGATCACCCGGTATGGAAACAACGCTGGCGGCGGGTTTACTGCCACCTTTATTTCCATACCGGGTGACTCGTAAAGAGGCCCTATCTCTTCAGAAGCAAATCTGACACCCTTCCTTGGCCTGCTTCCCGGTATCCTTGGCACTATTACACCATTGCCCTTTACTAAACAGCACTACGTTTCTCGCTGGCGATGTTTGCGCTATAAAACCTATCATACATACATGAAACGAAGGACAGTGCAAGAAAGACATTGGCAAAGCCAACAATTTTGATTTGTATGAAGGCATAGGCTAGACATTTTCCAGGCACTGCCAAAATGGCACTACCTAGCCATAAAATCGTAAAAGATGCAAAATAGTGTGAGTGCATGGGCATATGATAGCAGTGCCTAGCAAATGCTCATCTAATACATATACACAAGGAACAACTGTTGGCTTTGCCAATGCTTGTTGTTTAGATGCCATTTGTATTCCTCTCTTGTGTTCAAACAAGCGTTGTTCATAACACTTTTTTTCCTCTTTTATATGAATGCATTTATGAGAATTTGCATAGAAATATGCATGTCCCCATTATTTGCTGTAACAGGCTCTTGATTGCATCTTACTGCCTTTCTGTTGCTATGTCCTACAGGCGGATGGCATGACATTCATCCTAGACCCTGTAATCGCCTTCCTTCCCTCCGGGGAGGACATTGTAATTACATACTCATCCTCTTCATAAGAATTTTTAATCAAGGAATAAAGAGGCAGTGAAGATTAATTCCTCAATGGATTCCAATCAAAGGTTGTATCATTGCAACGATTGTATTCTTTCAACTCCACCTTCACTTCATCCTCAGAGAGAACTCACTTCCAGACATGCATTGTGTGTGCTTTAAATCACTGCCTTTACAGCTGTATGTATCTGCACCGCTTAACTCTTAACTGAACACTCAGAATTTCTGACAATCAAAAAGACTACTTTGAAAAGCCAGATGACGATTTTACTGCAACAGAACACTCTGTAGCATTGTTAAGTGAAAAGAAACATGTATTCCTTAAAGAGAAAGCGGTCAGTTTTATTGTTAGAGATTTGAGTCTGCCTATGGGAAGCTTTAGGGTCTCTCAGCAGGGAGTGGGTTCACAGAGATTGCCCTCTTTCCGATGATGTGTGTGCAATAGTGTAATACATGATTCAATTATTCAACTATGTGTTTCATGCTAAAATGATGGCTCCAGTCTCTGAAACATATTCTGAATGGTCTCTAGTGTTTCTTGGGAAAGTTATCCTGACACCTCACAGTGCGTTTACTTCAAAATGTCCTGGCACCTCACAAGGATGCAACCCCAGCCACTCACTCATACAAGTAGACATGCGCCAGCCTCTAATATTTCATTGCCTGCCAGAATTATTATTGAGGGAGTTGCGGTTAATGAGGGAATCTTTCTGCAGTGATACTTCCATGTATTTCTAGAATGTGCAGAAATGTCTGTGGGGTGTAAGACTTAGGGCGTGATTCATGGAACGTTTTCCTATGTGATTGCGCCATTATAAAACACTTCCATGAATCAGGCCCTTATTCTTCTGCCTGGTTCCGGTGACCACTGAGGAGTTGACTGTGGGGGCCAGGTGTCACTCAAGCCAGTAGATGTGGGTTCCATTGTGGTATGGGGAAGATCCCTTGGTCATCCAACCTTGGTCCCCGTTACATGGCAAAGGAAAATCTCAGAGGTCTGGATGTTCCTCACCCCAAGAGCCCATGAGGTCAGACAATCCCTGAAAGTGCAAATATGGCCCACACACCTTTTAAGATTCGGGAGGGCAATCTCTGTGAACCCACTCCCTGCTGAGAGACCCTAAAGGTTCCCATAGGCAGACTCAAATCTCTAACAATAAAACTGACCGCTTTCTCTTTAAGGAAAAAATGTTTCTTTTCACTTAACAATGCTACAGAGTGTTCTGTTGCAGTAAAATCGTCATCTGGCTTTTCAAAGTAGTCTTTTAATAAGATCACAAACTCAAGAACACTGAAGGCTCAGAGTGGGAAAAAAAGTTGCAAAAACATTGTTCCCTGGCAAAAAGAGTCTCATGTCAGGGTTAACAGTTCACAATGTTCCTTCATGCTAAAGGGAAGATTGGTTTGTTGGAAAAGGTTGTGGTGAGCAGTTAGACAGTGTTGGGGTGTTATAGGTGGAGTTGGAGAGAGTGCTGTTTAAGATCTTGTAATGTCTAAGGAAGTGGTGATGTTACCCGAGGAAGATTTGGTATTGGCTGAGAAGGAGGTGGTAATATCAGAGAAGGATGTGGCAATAAATGAGAAGGAGGGTGTAACATCTGAGGAGGTGGTGGTAACCTCTATGGTGAGGTTGGAGCTAGCCGAAAGAACCATTACTAGGAGGCCCGAAGAGTGCAACCTCATTGTTAGTAAGAAATGAAAAGAACAAGAAGTCTGGATTGGCCCAATTGTGGCTGAGAGGGAGTAGCAAGACACTGGCAGGAAGGACAGGCAAGGTATAGCAAGGGTGCTGGGAAGAAGGCCCTGACATGTGAGGGAGGCTCGCACCACAAACAGAGAGAGTGAACAACCAACCAATGGAGTTAATGACTCTGAGCCCCTCCTGCTCCCAATGAAGAGGCCAAAGGCATATCAACAAATAGTTCAAGATATTTTATCCTTAACTGAGAGACATTATAAACTTGAAGAGCAACATAGTCTGCGAATAACTGGGAAAACCGCAATGGAAGAGGGAGATCAGGCTTTATCACACCCAGTGTGGGAAACGTGAGATGATTTGATCTTTTTCCCATCTTGGTGAAGATAAACTCGTCAATAAAAGTATGTGAACATTCTCTCCTAATCTTGAGGGTGATCATGGGTTGCACAAAGCTGCAAAAATGTGGCGTAACACTATTACAGCCACATTACTGCTCCGCCCAATCCCGAGTTTAGGCGGAAAGAAGGAGATTTACCACCAGTTTTTTCCTAGAGGTCAAGCTTGCCACTTTCCAACCATTTGAGGCACTATTACCGTGACGCTAATAGCGCCATGTTAACAGCACCATGTATGTCCCATTGGGCCCAAAGGACCCAATGGGAATGGGGAATTACCACCCACCGCACCCCTGCAACTTGGGATCCAGCATTAATAGCGCCAGACTGAGTTGCGGTATCACAAGTTGCGTTGGCAGCATGCGGCCGATTTGCTACTGGGATACCACCAGCATTGCGATATAGCCCCTAGTTTGCTGTGCATTTTACATAGATCTCTTAACAGGTGATACAGTACAAGAGAGAAAATGTTTCAGTGCAATGCTGACTTTACAGTATTTGGGAAGTTGCAATAACGCAGAACCTCTGCAGTGTCTTATTATAGCAGGTGTTTGATGATTCAAATGATTGATACAACAGCTTCAGTGTTATGGTGGAAGAACATTTTATTTGGTGCCAAAGGTAGAGCTGTTACTTCCTGCATGCTAAAGGGGGGGAGGGGAGGCACACAGATCATACATTAGTGAAATGCATGAGGTGTGAGCAAGCATTGCATCCTAGCCCTGGCACTGACCGATCAAGCACTGGCTAGACAGTAGTAACGGCAGTACTAATGTGAGTGAACTGACAAAAGAACAGAGGACAAACTAGAAACTAAGTTCAGGTACATCATCATCTGTGAAACTGGTCAGGAGTGGGATGGAGGGTGAGAGTTGCCTGCATCCATAACCATAGGTACAGGGATCAATATCTGGAACAAAAATAAACGACCATGTCCCTGAACACACGCCAGTGCACAGTTTCCAAGGGAATGAAGCATGCATTTCTGAGCCATGCAGAACCCTCACAGCGAGACAGTGGGCCTCATTACAAGTCTGGCGGTAACCCTGCTGGTGCTACCGGCGGACTGCCGTCGGACTTGCAAGATTTACCGGCACCTGGCTTGCCGTTAACACCGGGGGATTACAATGGCAGCATTCCGGAAACTCAGGCGCTGGTAAAGTGTAAATCCCCATTCCCTTTTGAGTCCTGTAGGACTCAATGGGAATGTGGACAATGAAAGCATAATAACGGTGCTGGTGCTTCTGTGTAACTCTGCAGGCGGGTGCAGTTCCGCCCGTCAGGTCTGACCCTGGTGGGTGGAACGGCACCTGCCTGCAGAGTCATACTGTGCCGGTCCAGTAACAATAGAGCCAGGAGGCTTACCAGCACCATTGTTACCGGACCAGACAGTTGTAATGAGGCCCAGTGTCCCCAGGGAGCAATTAGTCCCTGGCAGTTACCGAGAGTGTATGCAATGGAGAAAGACAATCCCTTGACCACTCTTACTAGGAGGGGCATGTTGCTTACTAACCTCTCTAATGACTATCATGCTCATACTATATCACACGCAGTTGAAGTATGTACAATGAGGGCTACTTCAGCAATTTTGTGCTGAATTGTGCAGTCATTCTACTGTAGCCCTACCTTCAAATCAAATCGAAGAAAATAAGATGTTATAACGATTGCTGCGATTACCAAGTAGTTGCTAAGGACCGCCGTGAACATTAAACTAATCTTGAACGGCCTTCAGTGTGTGGCGAGACTGAATCCCTTTCTGCATTGGCTGAAGTTATGTAATGTGCCCCAACTCTCAAAATATCTTGAAGCGTTGCACAGTGTCATAAGTCATCAATTGCAATGAAAGTTCCACGGATTTGCCCAATCTCTGGCATAACCAGGCTCAGATGTGGTATATATGATTGTACTAGGAATTGATGAAAGTGTTTCTGTTTTAAGTAATTTTTACAGTTTATATGTATGAAACATATGTTTTTTTTAACTAATAGATTGTGTACAACTATTTAGGTTGTAATGTATATTTTATATATGTGTGTAAGGTTTGTAACAATAATTCACAAAAATGAAGTGCTGAATAGTAGGTCAAGGTATAAACAACAAAGTAAGTAACACACACTGAGAGTAACTGGTGCAGAAGACCTATTAAGGCAACTTTTTCACTCTTATTTTAGCTTTATTGGTTTAGTTGATCTAAATCAACTTTTCAAATTATCATCATAACAGACATGAAACATAGAAGCAGATAAAACAATCACAATAACATTCCTTAAAAGAAATACAATAAAAATGATAGCATCCAATGTGCAACTAGCTCACATCGACATATTCATATAGTTAATTTACATCTACATGCCCATTCATAAACTAAAGATTTGGTCAGTACAATAAATGTAATTCTCCATCCAGGTGCAATGATTCTAAAAAAATAATTGTTGCAATTGCTAGCGAAGTTCTTTTCATCTCGAAAATCATTTGCCATAAAATATCGGTATCAAGAATTTTAAGGTGCTCAGAATGTCTTTTCAAATGAAGTGTTTGCTTGCCATTATCTCTGTACACTCAATAATTAGACATTTGAGTGTTTTTGGCTGCTCTACTTGTTTGCAAAACCGAAAAATGTTCTGTTATGTATCTATGATTTGTCGTTTTCGCCAAGACATCATTTGTTGACCACAAATTAAAACTTATTTGCATAATAGCACTTCTGACTTTGTTCGATGGATATTTTGCTAGATAAAGTTCCAGCGTGCGATAGCTTTTCGTATTAAAAGGGTTATTTTAGAAATCTTTGTACGTTAGACATGTTTCTCGCGTTCTCATCCAACCAATCACTTTGCAGTAATTTCTGTTTAGCGCGCATTGGCTTCTCAAGCAAAAGTTGCAATGAAATATCTGCATCAGCCAACATTTTTGTTACAGCAGACTTCCACATCTTTATGAACCCTTGACCTAGTCGCAAAGACATATTAGGCCAATATATAAAAAAGTTGCTTCGACTGAGGTGCTAACAAATACTTTGTATACAATATACAATTAAGAGAAATCATGCCCAGTTCATGTCTGATTACTGCGATCGGACACATTGTGGGAAATGCAACGTTTGTTTCCAACGTTATCCCTCCAATTTCAACCAGAAGGCCTTTGGGAGCTGCAATTTTGTTTCCTCTCCATATAAAACTTGTGGTACGGCTTTCTGGTTGAAATATGTAAGTATCGGAGCACAAGAAAATTTACCATATTTGGTGTGTATTATTCTCGCTTGAGAGATAGCCGTTCAGATTTTACTCTCAATAGTTAGCAGATATCGGAGATCAGATGCCTGGTCATTGGTGTTCACACCGAGATATGTGTACTCATGCAGTATCTCCAAAGGCACATCCTGTATTGACCAAATAAATGATTTCTGGACGGCTTGTGATTTTTTACAACACACAACTTTTGTCTTTAGTAAATTGGTCTGAAGTTGATCGTCCACAGTGCATGAGCTTAGTGCATATAATAGTCTATGCAGACTGTTCAGGGTTTTTGAAAAAAGCACAAGGTTGTCTGCGTGTAACATCCATGGTATTAACTGTAATCCCAAATTTGGAGCATCTGTTAGAATGTGGGGGAATATATATTTCAGATCTGAAATAAAGAAGGTGAAGAGGGATGAATCCAGAATGCAACCCTGTTTTAGTCCATTATATGTTAGTATTAACGTAGACAGGGTGCCCTCTAATGTCAACCATATCTGAATGGAAGTATCTGTATGTAGCAAATTGATAAGAGTCTTTATAGTTGGAGGACAATTAGCCCTAATTACTTCCTTGATTAGCAGTTCTCGGGACACAGATTCAAATGCAGATTGGAAATCTACGAAGACAAAATAGAGCGATTGCGACTGTGCTAGACAATGCATTTTTAAAGCCAAAATAGTCCTCAGATTCACTGCCGTAACCAGACCCAGAATGGATGCCATTTGGAATGGATCACGACTCAGGGATCTCATTGTCCATTCATTTAAGTCAGGTCAAATGAAATGGGCAAATATTTTGCCAGGTGCATCAAGCAAGGCGATAGGCCTGTAATTCGATGGACATCGCCTATCGCCTTTCTTGTAAATCGGTGCTATTACAGATCTTCACCATGATCTTGGTAAGTAGTTGGTTTTTACTACATTAGAGACAATGTTATGCAAAATAGCAGCCCAGGTTTCTGGATGTTCTTTAAACATAGCATTGCTTAATCCATCCAGGACCGGTGCTCTAGAGCAGCTAGATTTCTGTATGTAGTATAATATATCCTCTTCCGAAGTGTGGAGGTTCAGATGTTTAAGCAAATGATTGGTGTCTTCATTTAAAGAATCTGAGAGAGTGACCACCGGTAAGGCATACAGTGCAGTAACATACTCACACCATTGCTGCTCCGAAACTCCATTAATTTGGATTCAACATCTCTTTGAAATAAAAACGCTCGGCGAGCATTCATCCACTTTTTATACTTCCTTTTTATTTATTTGAATGCCTGTAATCTCTTGCAAGGAGCATGATATCGGGTCAGTGCCTTAGCTCTGCCAAAATCAGCTTTCCTAGCACATAGTTCCGGGTCATAAATGTGCTTCGGTTTGTATATCAATGTAGAGGGCTGAAATCTGATGTTCTGATGTTCTGCTAGGAGGGCTGAAGAATGAATAATTGAAGTGCAGCCACTTAGTTATTCCCTAGATAGTTTACATGTTCATCAGGAAAGTGATAGTTTTGTTTGATGCACTCATTTAATTGTTGTAAAGTTTATTAATTCCATCAGAACAACCTCATCAAGACTAACAGGTCCTGGTTGCTATGAGATTGCTTTGTGATTTCAAACCTTGTTGCTTTGGCTAAAATAATCTGCTCTATGTATATATCATCAATGATTGACCTGGACACCTCTGCACCAAGTATTTTGAGCTGAGATATCATCATGCAGAACTCAGTTAATCATTATTAACTGGTAGTTTCCATCAGTGTCATCCATCGTTGAATTATCAGGTTCCTTTCCCTCAATACGTGCAGATTTAAATCTCCGACTACAGTGGTATGTATAGCGGATTCAGTTTGGGTCACTAATAGGAAGATCTTTTCATATCCACTAGGAGTTTGTCTGCATCCATTCCTGAGTGGTTCCAGTACACATTAATTAGTAATGACTATCCACATGCTCAATTTGACAAATTGGAGATATTGATTCGGAACAGCACATGATTGAATCAAGAAGCTAGTGATGATTTTGACTCCGCCAAGTAGACCTGCAGATGGTCTTCTCTTAGCGGATATTTTGGCAGGATTTGTGATCATTTGATATCCATCCCACAAAGGGGTGTCAAGGAGCCATGTTTTTTGTATGGCAACGATATCAAAAGAATTTAGAGAGTTGTAAGAGCTGCTGGTAATATAGGAGATCAGATGTAGGGTCGGATCTAAAGCTCTGAACATTAATTTCCAGCAAATTAGCACAGTAATCTACACTTAAAACAAAAGGGGAATTACCAGTAATTGAGACAATGCTTCCACTCCCAATTGACCTCATGTGGCACTGCTGGACTCTGTGAACACCACCCCACTCGGGTAATATGTGCCTTCTTCTGTGTCAATGCTAAACATAACCACCATCAATGGGGCATGTCCTGCATATATGCATCACCCACACATGTTGGTATTCTCACCTCACCCCTTTTTAGTAGCTCCTGGCACCATCACCAACACACTCTGGACTCTGACCAATCAGCATCCCAGCCCAACATTGAGGCATCCTCTGTCCGCCTGCCTAGACCTGGATTACCTACCTGAGCCACACATCCTCGCAAGCGGTTGCGCACACAATAGTATGCCCCCCTTTGGCTGAGAGTGTTTTTGGCCTTTTAGTCTCATTTGTATTCGGATTTTTGCCTTGGGTTCTTAGCGCTTTTTTTGGTCAGGCACCCAACGGGCACCCCGGCCTAGCGCACCTCATCATGGCCGCTCACCCTATTTAATCACAGTCCGCTCAACAGCTCACTCCGTACGCAGTCAGGGACCGCGACCGCTGACAGCTTGCTCTGCAGTGCTCATCCTTCCTTCATCCACAGGTAAGCACACGCGCATGTAACCACTGCAGCTCTGTGATCTCTCGCACCTATTTCTCGGCTGCATGTCTCACTTTAAAACGGGAGCTCAGCCTCCATTTTATACCATCCTCGCCAAGCATGCTATCCTGCACGGGCCATCCTGCTATTCTGCCGCCTGCATTTGAGGTTGTAATTTTAGCATCACGGACGCTTCTGTCCATTTATAAGTCATACTCAGACCTACTTCCGCATGGCACACACACTCTTTCACCAGCCACACCTTGTTCGTGGCCAGCTGTTACTTGCACGTTTCACCAACCCTCACGTGCACCTCGACCCTTGACACTATCCAAGGCTTATAATCATAGCCCCATGTTTCCTTTTTTCCGCAGCCCCTCACGCTTGTGGTTGACTCTAGCGTACTCATCACGCCAGCCTGTTCCACCCATATTATGCGCGGCAACAGGCCCTCAAGGTAAGCTTGTTCTTACCCCTTCTTTACCCTTAGTTGCTCCACCACTCCATATGTCTTAACATAGCCTCCATGTCCTTCCTACTTCCACAGGAACGGCCACCTCTAGGACCTCGAAAATCCTCCAGTGTACTGCTGACACTACCACTCCCTGAGCCACTGCACTCTGAAATTCCGGTAAGCACCGGTCCTCCATGTATTGATACCTCTACCTGTGCTAGTTTTCAATGAATGTGCCCACTCCTATAACACCCCGTCTTTTTATCTCAACAGACCACACAAGATACTTCCCGCCTTGGAATATCTCGTCCTGATGAAGGCCACACTATCAGAGCTCATCCAAGCTCACTTTCTGGCCGAAACACTGTCGTGTTGACTGTTATATTGTCTGCGTTGTCCTTGTTCAACCCCTCATTGTTTTGATGTATATGTGCTGACTGTTACATGCTATCACCTCACTAAATCCACTGGTCTCCTTCCCAAGGACCACTCAGTGGATGTGCAAGCAGTGAAAAGACGTTACAAATATTTGAAATTTGTCACTCACAAACTGTTTACTATACCTTCAAAATGTAGAAATACTCGTGTATCTTGTGTTACTCTCAATCAAGTGTATCTAAAAACACATAAACTGCAGTTTTATTAAAAATCTAACTGCAGTTCTCAGAACTGTCCTGATATATTTTTGTCAGAAGTCATTCACAGTTACTTGTACACACTTACCAAGGTGTAACCCCCATAGGTGTGTGTTCACCCTTCGTTAATCAGCCATGTACCCTATTTCAATTTTGCTCTTTAATACGTGACTACCCCTCTGGGTAGAGCAAGGCATCAACCAGGTGCCCTTTTTGATAAACAATTTACAATTAGACCAGTGGGTCCCATAGTTGAATCGCTGTAATAATCTCAGCTTGATTGCAGATCTCAAATCTAATAGGAGCATCAACCCAGATAAAAACATTTCAAACACAAACAAATATAATGGGAGAAAAGAACAAAACATTAACATTAGAATAAAAACTGACTGAACCTCAATCAGACCCCACATTTAATTAGAATTCAAAATATTGGGCTATCAATACTAAACATAACATGTTCACCTTGATTAGGTTTTATTAGGTGATTAGGAATTATCCCAACTTTCAACACTATTGCACAAAGAATACTAATTTAGTTATATCTCCAATACCACTTTCTGTCTCCTCATATGCAATATGTTTATCATCTTTTTACTCGTTGGGATGCGTGAATAAAGCATTGGTTCTCAGCGCCTCTTGTGGACTAATCAAGGTGAACATGTTATGTTTAGTATTGATAGTCCAATATTTTGAATTCTAATTAAATGTGGGGTCTGTTTGAGGTTCAGTCAGTTTTTATTCTAATGTTCATTTTTTGTTCTTTTCTCCCATTATATTTGTTTGTGTTTGAAATGTTTTTATCTGGGTTGATGCTCCTATCAGAATTGAGATCTGCAATCAAGCTGGGATTATTACAGCAATTCAACTATGGGACCCACTGGGCTAATTGTAAATTGTACACACATCTTTATGTCAGTGTGTCTCCAATATTATCTTTACTCAATAGTGCACCCTGATGAAGGCGACAATCAGTTCTAAAGATTGAACTAGACAATATCTTGTCGCCAAAACTGTATTTTTGAAGATATTATACTATTCTGTATCTACAGTAGGCACATAGCACTTTTGGCACTAAGCACTTTTTGTGACAGCATCTCCATCATGACTCAATTAAATCCTTTACAATACAAATGGTCATGCATCACATTAAGTAGCAATAGATAGGTTGTTTTTAGATTTAATTCCTAATGTATTCTCTAATAATTTTGAAATTATTTTGCGTTTTGCACTGTTATAGAATTTAATGAATTTTAAGGGTGTGATTGTGTGAATGAATTATGGATTTTTATGTCATTATGATGTTTTTCATTAATATTAAAATATGAAGTTATAATTGTTCATCTGACTGGTATTGTATCAGTACCAGTACTGTGGGGTATGAAGTAAGACCCTTGATATTGCAAGACAAGGGAAAGGAAGTTTAAAGGAAGTCATGGAAGATCTTGCTAGATCACAAGAAACCTCTACCAGGTGCATTTATGACAATCTGTCATTTGTATACTGCATCTACATTTGGCAATGCATTGGTTACAACCATATTTTATTAACCTTCTTTTCACTTTTTAGCTCTGGAAGTTTTGTAGCATTTGATTAGGCCAGGATATCCAGGTTGAACAGAGCAGTGTGATCTATCTTACACCCAGGACAATATTGTGTGACAATATTGCTATGTTCTACGAAAATATATACATCAATATCTTTGAGACCGATGACGACATGAAAGTTTGCCCCATCTCCTCGTATACATTTTTTAGTTGACACCCCATTATTTAATATGCTGCTAAACCTTTGGACCATCCACCCTCATCCTTCCCACATGGTGATTAACTCCTGAACTGGCCCCAGAGGCTGCTTTGAGCTGTTTCTATATGGTGCCATGTACTCGAGCTGACCTCATGTTCTGCTACACTAATGGATTGCCTACATGCAATGATAAACACCCAATTTGCATCCCCTTCTGTCATGGCCTGCATGCTGATTTGAACATACCTGCAGCAACCACACCCCATCTAGGCCCGGGTGCTTCACTTTCTAGAACTCCACGCACCACCTTCTATCTTTTCTGCTCCATAGAACTGGCTGCAGTGTTGCAGCATCACTCTGATACTGAAGTTCAGGTGTCATATCACAACCTGGTGAGATGTGCCCATTGTGGATAGGGGAATTCCATTTTGCCATTGAGGGAGACAGTAGGGTTCTGGTCGATGTCCCTGCTAACAGCTGCCAAATACCTTCTTGCCCAGATAAATTTGAGCCCTGCCTGGACTGGCAGAATTCCCTGCAAGCCAATGAGCATAGAATTTGGGCATGATAGAGTGAGGGTTGAAGCATCTCTCAGCCTGCCAACTGGCATACTAATCTATCAAAATGGGTGGCTTCAGCTGTCAAATTTCAAGTATCCCTTTTCTGTACCCAATGTACTTGCCCCCCATTGGCCTTAGCATGTAGCTTCTTATAATTGAGTGAGTTTCCATACTGCCCCTTCCTCTCATCTGCCTACATACATATCATCTGCCCCTATCCTCTCTCATAGGATACACTGTACCTATTTCAGACAGAGAAAGAGGGAGTGAGAGAGAAAGAGAGGGAAAGGGGGAGAGAAAGAGGGAGAGAGACAAGGGCGATATTGACAGTGGCAATGTGACCTAGTCAAATGGGACCTGTCTGCAAGAGGCTAGTATCAGGAATGTAGGGTTGCAGGTTGTTTTGACTTTTAAGGCCTAGTCCACCTTACCCCGACTAATTAAATACCTTCTAAGATTTCCAACCCCCTTACAATATAGGAACAATCCCTTGCCCAGGAAATACAGCTGCCACAGGCTTAGCCATAAGCACATCAACATAACATTAACCTTATCTTTAGCCCTATCACACTCTCCCACATCAGTGTCAAACTAGACCCAACACACTTTTATATTTGGATCTTGGGCTTTTCCCTATAGTTCACCTATTTCCAGGTGTCTCTGCCAAGCCCCTTCGAAAGCAGATTGCCACACAGGAACCAGGTACTTCCAACCTGCACACATCAACACCACAGGTTCATATCTGCCTCTCCCACTATGCCACTAATGCCCCACATAGTTTTTCCTACAGACTGACGTGCAGTGAGGCCACCAATATTGGCAGAATGGTTCTATACAAGACTACTTACATTACATCTATCCATTATTTATGGACACATATTTGGCTTGGTCATAGGTGTTTATTTTACTGGACTGGCCGTACATGTGGCCAAATTCTTAACTTGTTCTTTTGCTTTTGTTCTTTTGATGCTGATTATTTATTTTTATAATATAACAGTGTTACTAACATGCTGGTAAGTCCTGAAAATTAAGGAAATAAATCAAGCGTTCAGAGATGAGCTGACTATGTCTATGTTAAGTTAATATTACTGTTTTTCATGACTTTACACTATTTCCTTTTAACACTGGAGACTTATTATATATTTACAAAATGGGTACATCGAAGGTTCTGACATCCGAGACAACAGTATATTACAATGAAACGTGAGCCTTGTGTAAATTCTGTGGTGTTTTTCTACAGGAGGCTGTTCTGCCTTTGGGAACACGTTCTGATGGACAGGATCAATAATTCATCTTGAAATAACAAATTCATGTTCACTTCAGAATTGATATTGCTGCCATCGGCCTTTAGGACATCACCATATGAACTGTCATGCTATCTTTACATCCAACCATAATGCCCATAATTGGTGTGGTTTCTTCCTCAGCACACTATACACTCCTATTTGTCCTGCAAATGTTGATGCTGACAGATCAAAGGATGGCCATCTACATGTCTTATAGAATTCATGTACCCTATCTTTCCTGCTTACTTTGAGGCCATTTTGGATGCATACGCTCAAAAATTAACTTGTGATGGGAATGCTGGCATCTCTTCAATATACAACCAAAAATAGAGTCTTTCCACAATGAAAGACATGAGCGGGAAAACTGTTCTACTGCCTGTCAAGATAAAATAAAGACTAATCTAAACATAAACATAAGAGGCGTATTTGTAAAGCACACATTCACCCCCGAAGGGTCATCTTGGCACTAATAACAGATGTTTATTGTTACCCAAATTAATGGTACTCATTTTATCGTCCACGGGAGGATGAAGGGCTGAGTGGACCTGCCGGGATTCGAACCTGTGACCCTGAGGTCAAACACAAGCTCCTGTAGTGGATGCATTAGTCCACTGAGGCACAGACCCAGCTAGATTCTCTGTGGTGACAACATGTAAATTGAGTGGGTGTTCAACTCCTCCACCATCTGTGTTCTGGAATGTATTAGTCTATTGGAGGCCAATCTGAGGTGCACTATTCACATCACTAAAGGCAATTTAATCCAAGTAAATGAATATATATGAGCTGACATGTCACAGGTACCATCTTGTCTACCACGTTTAAATGGCCGTGGGAGCCTTGCCCGGGAATGGAATTCAGATTCAGATTTCAGATTCCCTAGGTGCCTCTGTCAGCTTCAGGAGGCATACCCTGACTGCTCATCTCTTCTCCTCCCCTGCCATTCCATAAATGGGGGGTGGAAGGGGCTTTCTCCCCAGCAACAGTCAATGGTGACCAGAATAAAGGTACACACTGGACCTTCACTAAAGGACTTCCTCCCTGAGCAGGGCTAAATCCACTTTTACTCTCTGTTGGCCCTAGGACTCAAGCACTTTCCTATAACCTACACTATGCAATGTTTATACATTTTTTTAGCACAAATGTTAACATTTTATTGAAATGTAAAAGAAATGTTTAAGTCAACTAGCTCTGCCCAGTGTATCATACACTGATGCAAGGTGGCGGCGCTCTCTATCTTTCTCTCCCTCTCTCTATTTCTTTCTCTTTCTGCTGTGTCTTTTTCCATGTGGATGAGTCACCTCGTCAGATGCCTGTTAGCTAAAACCCCATTGGTACATCTCTGTGACTAAATAAAAAAACAGATATCTTGGGTGGCGGTTGTGATGTTTTACAAAAGCAGCTATTAAAAAACACATACAATAAGGGCATGCTTACATTAAAAACTGTATAATGTCTATTTCTAAACATCTCTTAGAGTATTTATTGTAGCCATAATGATAATGATACATTTGGCTTAATGAGCAAAGCGCATCATCTAAAGCTTGAATAATCATGGAAATGTTTTGATGGTAAAAAAGGTACTCATTCCAACATGGACAGTCTTGCACACTTCCATTGTACTATTTTGAAATAGCCGTATGAGGGCAAGAGCACAAATCACATCACTGAGAGTTCCAGCCTGCTTTGCATAACATCAAAGAGCCTTTTGGAGGAAAATAATTACCACAGATCTTTAGATCTGAAACATATATCTGTGCTAAAATATGTGTATGTCTGAATCACTAAGTACATAATACTCACTGTGCTTAATGCTTATCTCATTTTTCACAACACTCACAATAATATTACAATATTGTTAATATCTGAGCATATATATGCTGATTTGGACAGCCTTAGGCAGTTGGTGTGAGGATACACAGATGTGATATCAGTCCGTCTATTGGAGTCTAAAGGCAAACCAGGAGCCAATGTTTAATTTCTCTGCAGCAGTCTCAGGGTAAGTTGGCCTGTTCACATACTCAGTTCCTAATGCACATATATCCTCACTAACAAGGCCCAATCAGGCCGAAACACGTGTCTGGGGTTACTGTTGGTACTGCTGTTTAGAAGAGAATTGCCAGGCATTCCGGTGCTGGACTGCCCTAGAGCAGGACAAAGACTGATATGTAGTGGACATTTCTCTTTTGTGAAAGGATGGTGAGCTAAAGACTCTGGTTGAGACTTTAACCTGCGATAAAGGCCGGTAGTAGAGAAACTCCCAGAACCCCCCCTTGTTTTTTCAAATTAAGTAGCTTTGGGTTTTCACCCTAAGTTACAAGGGTAATCCAGACGTGGAACCCTTGCTCACTGTTCTTAGAGAGTTACAGCTCCATCTCACTGAAGAGGCTCAATCAGGCCAAAACATGTGTCTGGGGTTACTGTTGGTACTGTTGTTCAGAAGAGAATTGCCAGGCATTTCGGTGCTGGACTGCCCTAGAGCAGGACAAAGACTGATATGTAGTGGGAATTTCTCTTTTGTGAAAGGATGGTGAGCTAAAGACTGTGGTTGAGACTTTAACCTGCGATATAGTCCGGTAGTAGAGAAACTCCCAGAACCCCCCCTTGTTTTTTTCATATTAAGTAGCTTTGGGTTTTCAACCTAAGTTACTAGGGTAATCCAGACGTGGAACCCTTGCTCACTGTTCTTAGAGAGGTACAGCTCCATCTCACTGACGAGGCTCAATCAGGCCAAAACACGTGTCTGGGGTTACTGTTGGTACTGTTGTTCAGCAGAGAATTGCCATGTATTTCCGTGCTGGACTGCCCTAGGGCAGGACAAAGACTGATGTGTAGTGGGAATTTCTCTTTTGTGAAATGATGGTGAGCTAAAGACTCTGGTTGAGACTTAAACCTGCAATATAGGCCCAAAGTAGAGAATCTCCCAGAACCCCCCTTGTTTTTTCATCCTAAATTACTAGGGTAATCCAGGCGTGGAACCCTTGCTCACTGTTCTTAGAGAGGCACAGCTCCACCTCACTGACAAGGCCCAACCAGGCCGAAACATACATGTGTGTGGGGTTGCTGTTGGTACTGTTGTTCAGAAGAGAATTGCCAGGCATTTTGGTGCTGGACTGCCCTTGGGCAGGAGAAAGACTGATATGTAGTCGAAATGTCTCTTGTGTGAAAGGATGGTGAGCTAAAGACTCTGGTTGAGCCTCTAACCGGGATATAGGCCAGTAGAGGGGAGAAACTCCCAAACCCCCCCTTGTTTTTGCGCACATATCCTAAGATAGTTATACATAGATAGGATAAATACACAATGAAATGTTATGTTGCCAAGCCTGAGCCCCCCTTTGGAAACCAACTCTCCCCTCGCCCGCCCATAGAATGCTTGCAAGGTGCATTCAGAACTCCAGTAAAAAGGACTTGTGCCATCCTGGTGTCATTGTTTCCATGAAGTTCAACAAAGCTGCTGTTTGGGGGTAGACTGAGATATACATCACTTGGATTAATAAGAGCTTTTTATAGTTCACTTCTGTCTATTGTACTGTTGTAATCTGTCTAAAGTGTAGAATGAATTCATATATATACATAAATATATTACACAGTCCGTGGTAGTGTAGTTATGGTGAAGTTGCTGAACTCATAGGAAGACCACTTTTTGGGCAGCTTATAACTTTGCTCCCCCTGGAGGAATCCCCACCAAACTGTGCAAAGAAAGTATATTGGCCGCTCTGAATTATTTCGGAAAGTTTGGTGAGGTTTCGTGCAAGGAGGGCAAAGTTATAGGGGGGTCCCAAATATATATTTTTCCATAGACTAAATGGGCAAAAATATTGCGCACGCTGCAGCCCAAACGGCTCGATGGATTTTAACCAAATTTGTGGCAGGAGCGGGGGCTTGGGTCCGAAAGCGAGCTTTGTGTGTTTGGTGGACATCTGACCAGTACTTTTGTTGCAAAGAACTGAAATGTACGTCTCATAAAATTAGTGATGTCTGGCTCCCATTTCCCTGTTCGCTCCACGACAAAAGTCGCATTGGCTTGCAGTACGCCGTGATGTAGGTGAACATTGGACGCATCCGGTGGTTGGCTGGAGTGAAGCGTACTGTGCGTCAAAGTTTTTGGGAAACGCCTCCATGGTGTATCAGAGGATAGTGTTGTGGTGTGTGTGCCATGCCCCTAAGGTATTGTGTACCTGGCTAGGGCTCTTGTTCGCAACAGTGTGCCCACTAACATTAGTGATATCCTACGCCGCTCTGCCGTCCCATTTCCCTGTTCGCTCCACAGTCACATTTCTCTGTTCCCTCCGTGGTCAAATGTCTGATTGCACTGCAGTGTGCCATGACGTGATGTGCGTCATATGTTTTGGATAACGCTGGAATGTTGTATCCGAGGACAATGTGGTGGTGAAAGGGCCTGGTAAACATACTTTACGGAATCTGGTGGTGGGAAGATAGTATGGAAAGGGTGGGGGAGTGAGAAGTGGTTCATCTGATACATCTCATTAGAAGAAGACGGTGGTGTGCCAGCGGTATCCGTGCTTACTATGCCAATTAGCAGGTACTTCACCAGGCAACAACCTTGTGTGGTGATTGTAGGCAGCCTTCGTTATGGCATGACAGCTCCAGTGGCAACCTCTTTGTGTTATGAATGGTGGCAGGCTGAATTGCAGAGGGGGAGTGCATTCCAGATGACATGAACATTTAAACATAGCATGTATAGTATGGTGTGTTGTGTGTGGTAAGTCTCTAGTCCCCTCGATGCATGGCTGGAGCCCTTGCACAGAAAAGTATGTCCACTGGTTGAAAATGATGTCCAGTGGTTGCAAAGTAGGTTTGACATTGTTACTTTGTGTGTGTGGTTTGGCTGCATTGCATACATTGTTGGTTCCATGGGTGTGGTGATTGTTAGAACATCTTACAGTTGTTGGTGCATGGGTGAAGATGCTGCAGTGAGCAGTCCTGCAGCGTGTTCACTGGGTGCAGTGTTGAAATACTGTCCGTATAGAAGAGGGTATGGATAAACGGGATGTTTTATGTGCTTGGATAGTCTGCATTGCGCAGATTAGTAAGTGTTGTACTGCACTATGTAGTATTGCTTGTATGCAGTTACTAGAGTGTTGGGAGCAGGACCAATGTTGTGAAGATTTTGTGGTTTGGTTGGCAGTAATACAATGCTATGGGAATGGCAGTGGGTAGTTGTGCCAAACACTGTGGTATGTTTGTGTATTATGGTAACTGGAACATGTTTCTATCCATCGCTGGATTATGGTACAGAAGTTGGGTAGAAGTGCTGGTGCCTATGTTGTCTTTGTGAATTCTGGTACATGGCTACATGTTCACCTGCATGGCTGTCTTTTGTTTTGGTGGGTTTGGCCAAACCCTAGACTGTTGGGTGCATGGCCAAAGGCCATAGGCCGCAGGCCATAGGCCATGCACCCAAGAGCATAGGCCTTCACCACAGCGACCACAACATAATGCAGGCATGCAGTTGTAACTCTGCATGTATTTGAAGTTGGTGTCCTTTAATACAATGGTTGTGGAGGACATTGTAGACTTGCTAGAACTGCAGACGTGAGCTGCTGTGTGTACATTAGCATATGGTGTAGATCATTGCACGTGTAGCACATTAGGGAGCCACGTGTGACCATTTGTGTTTGCTATGGTTTGGCCCTTATAACACCCTTGTTTTAGAAAGTGCTTTAAATTATTGTGCCATGGAAGGAAGTACTCAGCATCACACATGTAACATATGGACCATGTACACAGCCACGTACATACCGTTCACCACACCCAACGCAACGTCATGCAGCCATGAATGCAAATATGTGGCCACGGTGAAAGATGGCAGGCTCAATTGCAGATGGGGAGTGCATTGCACATGACATGAGCATTTAAACATAGGGTTTACTATGGTGTGTTGTGTGTGGTTAGGGTCTAGTGCCTTGGATGCATGGGTGGAGGCCTTACACGGACAACTATGTGGAATGCTTGCAAGTAGCTTTGACATTGTTGCATTCTGTGTGTGGTTTGTGAGTATTGCATACATTGTTGGTTCCATGGTGGTGGTGATTGTTAGCACATCCTATCATTTTTCTCCATGCCTGTAGCTAATAGAGTGAACACTCCTGTAGTGTGTCCACTGGGTGCTGTGTTGAAGTAGTGTGCGTGCATAGAAGGGGATAGGGATGAACAGGATATTGTATCTGCTTGGGTAGTGTCAATTGCACAGATTACTGACTACTGTACTGCACTTTGAAGTATTCATTGTTTGCACTTAATAGAGTGATCAGAGCAGGGCCAATATAGTGAACAGTTTGTGGTTCGGTTGTCAGTAACATCATAGTATGTGAACGAAAGTGGGCAGGGGTGCTGGAAGCTGTGTTGTGTTTGTAGATTCTGCTGTTACATGTTTCCATGCACAGTTCTATTACAGTGTGGAGGTTGGGTAGGAGTGCTGGTGGCTGTGGTATGTTTGTAGATTGTGGTACCTCGTGACATGTTCGAATGCATGGCTTCATTACGTGGCAGTGGTAGTGTGAAAGGCCTACACTCTTGGGTGCATGGCCATAGGCCGTAGGCTGTACACAGCCACCCACATACCGTTCAACAAACCAAATGAAACGTTACGCAGCCATGCATGCAAACATGTGGCCAGGGTGAAATCTGGCAGGCTCAATTGCCGATGGGGAGTGCATTGCACATTACATGAGCATTTGAACATAAGGTGTACTATGGAGTGTTGTGTGTGGTGAGGGCCTAATGCCTTGGATGCATGGCTGGAGTGGAAAGGAAAGAAGGATTGTCCCTGCTTTACTGCGGGGCAGCCCTAGCTGTAGCTGGGAAAGCGCAAGTGCCACATCATGCCCTTTTAAGCATGGTGTGCATGGAAATGGAATTGTGGGGATGGGCCAATCAGGTGTCGAGGGTGTGCCTCACAGGAAGGACTTGTACTATTTTTCCTCATTAGTGTGTGTAGTGAGGGTGGCAGAGATTGAGAGACACAGAGTGCTAATCGTGGGTGATACCTTTGTGCAAGATCTGTACAGGTATGCGTCAAAAAGAGGACTGGCTGCAAATTTTGTGTTGGAAGGTGTGGAGGCTTTCTGGGGCACTGTCTGAGGGCAATTTTGGCAGTATAGTTTACCTTTGCAGATGTGTGGCCTCTGTCGGCACTGTCATGCTGCATTATGGAGCTCTACGTTTGGGGTACATGTCGTGTGGATGTTTGCTCCATTGCCTAAAGAAGTTGATGGAAGAAGTGTTGGGGATCTTTCCCACTGCCAAGGTTGTTTTCTCAAGCATACCACCAAGAGGAGCATAGGACCATGCCAGTGTAATTTGTCCCCAGCCAGAGGTCAGAAGGTGTTTTATAAACAGAAGCATGTGTCAATTTATGTGCTCTGCTGGGATTTCTCCACCGACTATGACATCATTAATGAGCGCAATTTGCACTGGTTCAATGCAAAGGTCATTTTTTTATCTCCATTGGCAATGCTGTTTTTTTTTAGACTGTGCAAAATGCGTTGAAGAGAATCCTGTAACAATGTAAGGAGGCAAACAAAACAGAAACTCAGACAAAGAGCAAACACAAAAAAAGGTTCTGTGAAAGCACGTAAAAAAAAAAAGAAAATGCTCTTTTCAGAGCATCACTGAAGACAACATCCCCCTACCCTGGTTGAAGTCTGTTCCCCCACTTGTGGCGAGGTCATGCATGTGATTGGCAGAAGCATGTGTGACTGTTTAGCAGTACCCAATGAGAGATTGTTGGAAAAAAATAGTGCAAAGGGAAAAAGGATTGCTTCAGCTTTACTGGGGTGAGGCCCTCGTGATAGTTGGGGAAGTGCACGTGCCACATCCTGCCCTCCTTAGGATGCTGGGAATGGGACTGTGGAATTTGTCCAATTAGGTGCTGAGGTTGTGCATCACAGGAAAGGGCAGCAATATATTTTTTTCATTACTCTGTGTAGTGAGGGTGGCAGAGATGGAGAGATGCACAGTATTCATCGTGGTTGATGACTGTGTGGTAGATCTGCACAATTTTGTCATGGAAAGAGGCTTTCATGGCAATTTCGACTTGGAGGGAGTGGAGGCTTTGTGGTGCGGTGTTGATGTGTGCATTTTTGGTGTTGTGCTTGCACGTTGTCGAGATGTGACCTCTTTCGCTACTGTACATGTTGTGGTGGTGCAGAATGGAGCTTTTAATTTGGGTTTTTTGCCTTGTTCACCTGTGTTCAGGCACCTGAAGAAGGTGATGAAACCAGTGAAGCACAGTTTTACCACTGCAAAGGTGCTTTTCTCATGCATACCACTAAAAAGAGTGTGGGACTATTCCAATGCAGGTTGTAGCCAGCCTGAGGTCGGAAGGAATCTTATCAACAGAAGCATGTGTGATTTTTTTGAGTCGTGCTGGGATGTTCTCCTGTGTGCTTTTTTTCAATGCAAATGGCATGTATTTGTCCACCAGTGGCAATGCTACTTTGTTTTACAATCTACAGGCTGCATTGAAGACGTTATCGTAATAATGTGAGGACTACTAAACAAAATACCCTACAAACACCAAGAAAAAAGATATTTCTTTGCAAGCACCTTAAAAAAAAAGCATTGAAGAGAATCCTGTAACAATGTAAGGAAGCAAACAAAACAGAAACTCAGTTAAAGAGCAAACACAAAAAAGATTATGTGAAAGCACTTAAAAAAAGGCTCTTTTAGAGCCACCACTACAAACGAAATCCCCTACCCTGGTTGAAATGTATGAACCCATTCCCGCACACAGTCCGAAAAGTTTGCAGATGGTGGGCATGGAAATTGGACCGTGGAGGCTAAGGGATTGCTCAATAAGGTTTCTGGGTGTGGTTTCAATGCACAGACTGTGGTACAAGGTGTATTTGTAGACAGAAATGCAGAAGGTACGGTTATGGTTGTGTGTTTCACGAGCCAGAGTGTACAGTTTTTGAATGGAGTTCTGAATACATTGATTGAAAGTGAATGAAAAACACTGTGCAGTGGCTGCTAATTTTGGATTCTGTCATAGTGATGTGGACTCGTATCGAGTACCTGCAATGAAATGGCTGATTTTGGTTCGTCTTTGTCCCACTTTGGTGACACGCGATCATGCAGACATTATGCATAATTTTTTATTGCATTACGTAGACACAGATGTGGCTGCATTATTTGTTATTTGTCCGGCAAATGGAGAAAGCGAGGTACATTGTGAAGAAGTCTGTTTGTGCATTTTTATGAACTGTGGCCATGTCGTAATTCCGAAATGGAAATATTACGTTTCACAACATGAACATTTTTTCCCACAAATGACATACTTTTCATTGATTCGTCCATTCTGATTTGTGTACGATGTATCCAAAATGCCCATTATTTAACACACAATCTGTGGAGCGTACACGCTGCACGGCGGCCTACGTCCGTTCATTGGCAATTCCATTTTTGAACTCTGAATTGAGTTTTTTTCTTTTTCCTTTTTCCATTGGTTTGTATTAATGTTCCTCTTCTAACTCACGACACAGAAGGGAAGGGCCGGTACGGAAGGGGCACCGCCTACAGGGATAAGATAGGGCACATGCAGAGAGAGGAACATGGTTAGTGGCCCTCACTTAAGTAGGCGGCAGTCATGGTCATACTCCCGGACCGACCCTACCCAAGCACTTCAAAGTTGCTCCCCCCTGCAGAGTATTGTGTTGCAGCACGTGCACAATACAATGCCCTTTGCCAGATAAGGGTCTGCAGCACAACATATGGTCTGCAAGGATTTTTATGGGATCCGCTGCCCTACAGGAGTGTCCCTCTGGTTGGCAGGAGCAGATGTGGAGAATATTGTAGAGGAAAGTAACCTACTGCATTGTTGGGAGGGCAGTACCCTGCCCACTGGTGCCTTGTGTTTCAATTTCAGGTGTCGTCACATGGAGTACGGACACTTCATGGTACGGCATTAGCCCTAGGACGTGCATTCACGGAGATCAGTAAATTCTGCAATTTATTTTTAAAAAAATGTATTTATTTGTATGTGTCCCAAAGGAACTTTACAAAGGTAGAACGTCTGCGTTTGCGTTTCAGATGTCTAACCTTAAATTCTGCAATACAAGAATGCTTTCAACAAGGAGAAACACAGCTTCATTACGTGGAGCAAGAACATAATTATCAGCCAGCCCCATGCGGCCACATAACTATTTAAACCATCACTAATATTCTTTGCGATCCGAAGAATCTGCTGTTTACTTAGTTGTCTTAAATGTATATGTATGTGAGTAACTAAGCAGCACCAGCTTTGCCATTTTGCAGACTCACTAGAGACTGTCACACCTGCAGTTAAATCTTTTCTCTAGCTTTCGACCCCCAGGTGAACCCTTGACACTTTCCGTCATGGTGCTCAGTGCACAGAAGGTGAATCTGTTTCACGGGTCATGGAAAGGCAAGCAGCTCATTAATCAAATTAACGGGACATTTAACACGCACACCTTACACTGGAGGATGGTGTTCCTTGTTTCCATTGGCCAACTGCAGCCATAAATTGGTAGTTTTGCACAACAAAATACATGGGCGGTATGACTGCTTGAAATGCGGTAGCCTCCCATATGAATCCGTAGGGTTGCCAACAGGGGTGGTGTTATCAACACACAGAGGATGCCCTACACATGCACATAGCTTTGGAACGGACAGATGTCCACTGCCACAACTAATTGAAAGTGCATGAGAAGATGTGGCCATGCGGCTAGTACTTGAGTCCTATGGATACCTGCATATTCTGATTGCACATACGCCAGCCAGGTGTAGTCTACCTAGTAAACATCCATATTGCTTACCTGCAGCCATCTTGGACAATACTGTGTGCCACACACTCACCATGAAATATTAACACAAAAAGAAAAAACACTCATACACTCACCAACACTTAACATGTACACCTTTAATTTCTATAAGATACAGAGACACTATTAGGAAAGGGAAGGAGTAGCACAAATGGATATATACATAGGGCAATTTGGGCTTCCAACAAGTTCGTCATGAGGGCAGCCAAGGATTCAGTGAAAAAACGTTGTTAAAGGGACGTTATGGTTAAGTTGTGCTACTAAAAACTAAGCACCTTTACAGAAAAGAAAAACTATGGTAAAGGAACATCATGGTTAAAGTGCGCTACAAAAAACCTATGAAATTCACTAACAAAAAACATTGTTAAAGGGATGTTATGGTTAAGTTGCGCTACTAAAATCCTATCACCTTTATTGAAAAAACTGTGCTGAAGGAACGTTATGGTTAAAGTGCCCTACTAAAAACCTATGAAAAAAACGTTGTAAAAGAGACATCAGTGATGTCATCAAAGACATTTGTGATGTCATCTTTCATGTCATGGGTGTTAGTCTTAGCAGTGCACAGTGGTGGTGGGAGTTATGGTTCCTTAGCTGAACATAACTGGCGAATGTCTGGGGGATTTCGGTTTTACTTGTAACCATAATATGGATAGGTTGTTAATAGTGCAAAGTAACTGTAATGTCCCTTTGGAATAGTTGTTGCATTGAATTTGGTCTGTTTTTCTTAGGGCAACTTAACCATAACGTAATGTAAACTTATGTAATTCGGTGAAAAACTTTGTTAAAGGGACGTTATGGTCACAAGTAAAACCCAAAAATCCCAGTCTATCACAAACTGAATAAATTGCCATTTGCAACTGTGGCCCACGTTTTCAATGGTGCCAGAGACAATTTTGTGCCCCAGTTCGACTCTGGCCAGCCCAGGAAGCTCCACTCTGCATTTCATTGATTACACTGTTTGAGATGGAGGGAAGCTATCCTCCATTTTCTATTCCTCGCACTCTGTATAAAATGGTGAGGGGCACTTGACTCAAACTGATCCGAAGAAGTTGCAGGAGTGAAGACTTGCTGGGAAGCTGTGAGTATTTGGGGGTGATTACAAGTGTGGAGGTAGTTGAGAAAGATGCAGTTTTTCGGAATACTGCATGTTTTTCCACTCAACCAAACTCTGTGTTTAGTTAACAGAAGTCTTCATTCACCACTGCTTTGTGGAGGACGTTTTCTCCCCACAAATGCATTACTGCATGCCATATTACCGAATGCCATAACATGGTATTTCCATATGGCGGCCTAGGGGACTCCAAAATGGGGAATTACTGCAAGGCCTGCATGACTTTTAATTATGCGGGCCCGTCCCACTACTGCACGCAGCAATAGAGCCAAACTTGTAATCAGGGCGGCTGCAAGTTAGCTGCACAGGTATATTAGTTTTGCAGTTCTCAATTGCCTACAAAGGGTCTGTTTTTTGCATAGCAAGTACCTAAAATATGTTGGAGAGTGTTGGTAGCAAGAAAGACACGTTTCTAAATGATTCCCCTTGTATCTATGTGTACCAGTGATTGTATTACGAGTTTATGGGCCTGATTCACAGAGCGTTTTCCAATGGGGTTGCACCATTATACAACGCGTCTGTGAATCAGGCCATATTATATGAGATGTATTCGCTGCACCTGGCAGCTCTAGTGGGGTTCCAGCATCTGTATGAGTTCATGTTATTTTTTGATTGATGGTATGATGGGCAAATTCCCGAAATAAACCTGGCAATGAATGAATGAAGGAGAGTGAGGGCAGGTGTCAGAAGTGCGGGTAAAGATGCTATGAGAATACACTCTCATCACTACGAGTCATCTGTGGTGGGGTTTGTTGTCTGCAGGCTGACAAGAGAGAGAGAGAGAGAGGGAGGGCAATGGAGAGGCATCTGTGCTCCCTGGATGCTCAGGCATCCGTCTCCTATGTTGCTGTACCTGTTTGACAGCTGTGAGCATTTGATGTGTGGTTTCCTCTTAACAAAAAGTTTGCAAAGCAGGAAATAAACTTTTCCACGAAATGTTACCGAGGCCAGCGAGCCGGCAGAGTTCACAGCTAAAGGGGAAGAGACCCCCACTTTGAATATGTCAGGGCCATTTAACGTGTGGCATGAGCTGTGCTGGCTGAAAAGAGGTTTGCCCTGCACTTGCGCCCAGTAGCGAAGAATGACCCAAGTAGTGCAGACTCGCTGTTATGGGCAGCAGGACAATAGGAGGGGCAGCAGAGATACAGCGAGGAGGGGTTTGCAGTGTTACACTGAGTACCAGGGTTTAGCAAAGGGGATTTAAATTAAATGATGGCGGGAGTGACAACATATACAGGCCTCATTCCGAGCTTGGCGATAATTCGGTGGTAATGGCACTGAATTACTGCCAAAATCTGATACCATTACTGCCACTTTGTGGTAGGGCAGTGTTAGTCCCTGTTTTTGGACTCCATAAGCAGGGCTGTCACAGGGTGAAGCCCAGGGTCAATAATTTGGTGAGGCCCCTTTATTTTTTGCACTTGGCCAACGATGCCACAAACAAGCTAAGCGAGAAATCTCCATTTGAGTCTATGGGCCTCATTACGACTGAGGCGGTAAGGGGTTAATGGCACCGTAAAAGGTGCCGGTGCCGTTAACCCCGTCCGTTAACCCCGTACCGCCTCATTACGAGGTCCCCTCGCGGGACCCGGTAAGTAACGCCTGGTCAAACCAGGCGTGCTTACCGGGTCCCGCGAGGGGAAGAGGGAGCAAACAACGGGCCAACTCGTAATGGCCCGTTGGTTGCTCCCTCTCCCACTCCCATTCAGCCCTATGGGGGCTGGAATGGGAATGGGGAAGGACCGGGTCCGGGTTCTTGCAGGGAGGGATTACCGGGCCTTCCGAACTCGGAATGGCCCGGTAATTCCTCATTCTGGGGACCGTGACCCGGACGCCATTCCGGCGGCAGCCATGCAGCCAATAGCGGCATGGCTACCGCTGAGGTCGTAATGAGGGCCGATGTATGGAAGAACCCTAATATGGTTTATTATGACCGAAAATCAACTAAAGCAACACCATGTTTCTCTGCTGAAGAAACGTTTATTGCAGACTTAGTTTTCTATCATATACATACATATATATTTGCGTGTATTTTATTTTTAAAAGGGACTTTCCGAAGTAACTCGAAATTACAACTCCTTATATCTGCCAAACATTTAATATATGTTCCCAGCCTTCACCTCAACTTCTACTTTCAAACTTTCAAGTCCCCGGCTTGTGCTTTTTCACAGCATGGACACAAAGGCCAACAGTTTGGGCTTTTGTGTAGGCATGGGAAACGCACTTGCCAGGCACAGCCATAGTGGTATTAACTGGCCATTGATAGTAGCAAGCCCAAAATGATCTGAGTACCTCTGCATCTTATAGCAGTGCCTGGCAAAAGCTTAATACTTATAGACAAGCCAAACCTGTTGGATTTGTCAATCGTTGTTTTTAACGGGACTTCTGTCAAGCACACACAGAGTGCTTACAAATTGAGTTGCTGAAGGCAGTGAGAGATTTTCATTACAGGACTAGCCCGTTTACAACTCCAGTTAAGCCATTAACTCTTAGAAGACTGCATTGCAAAAAAACAATGGCAGGCACTTCAGTGCATAGTTTGATAATAATGCTTGATAAGGCTGTCTCAAAGTGTTCCCATGAAGAGGTGTTTTGGCGAAGGAGGGCAGGGGGAATGGCTGTCCATAGGGATTAGCATGGCCCTGGGCAGTTAATGGTTGGGCACATAACCCACCAAGCAACAAATACAGTCTGAATATCCCTCCTCATAGGCCATGCCTCCCTATCTTTACTCTATACCGTAGCGAAATCATACACTTGGAAGTTATCAATGTGAAACTGGAGGTATGTGTTGCTATAAGTATGCTCTCCACCACAACATTTTTATAAAGCACAATTTCTCCACATATTTACAACACCTGAAGCCCTTGTTTCAAGTCCACTCACAGTGTTGGCTAAGGCTTGGAGTTCGGTATGTATGTGTTATCTTCGTTCAGACGGAAAATAATAACCTTCCACTTGTGTTCCTGGAGCTGAAGAGTCAGACAGGGAGCTGCTCAGCCAGGCTAGGACAGCACTGTCTGTGTGACGACCTTCCTCGCTAGTCGGAGTCGCTGCAATGAGTGGGAGTGGCGCATGCGCTCTAATAATCTTGCTGCTCCACATGGGCTGAACGTCGCCAGACAACCCAACAGCCTGATGAAGGCATGATTGGATGGCATGATGTGCCATGTGTGACACGCAGCACTCTAGCAGCCAAGCAGCACACTTAAGGTGCTGCGGCACCCGTTCCTGTGTCCATCATCACAGCATCATAGTGTGTGCACGCGCTAAGGCTGTCAGTCACTGTGCTCGGTGCGTGTATATACTGTGATGTGTGGCTGACAGGCAGCATCATAACGCACACAGGGTGCCGGTGTGGTCCTGGTCCGGCATCAATGAGGCGTTGACAGTGACGTCTGAAAGCAGTGGCGGCATCTGACCCACACTGCCCGGGCTGTGCCCGTCTCTGCATCCACAAGCCCCCCGCCCCCTGTTGTACCCTCATGATGGCCCTGTCCATAGGACTCCATGGGGCTTTTGGCGCAATTGCGATGATTTTTGGCTTTAAAGTGGAAGATTTAGCTCTAGCATGATGGTGGAGGTAAATCCTACATTTCAAGGTAAAAAATCGTAATTTGTCGGTGCAGTCAAAACAGTGGTAATTCTGTTACCGCCTCAAAAAGTTGCAGTAACAGAATTACTGCTACTTTTTTACCGCACCACCAAACTTGTACTGAGGGCTTTATAGTCACGGGGAAGTGAGATATTTAAGACAAATGAGAAGGAAGTGAGAACGTAGGGGTGATCTCTGCTAGTGACTTGGGGAGAGTGGAGAATAGATGGGGATTTAAAAAAGGAGTGACAGAACAGGAGTAACTGGGTGATATGGGGAGTGGGAGGTAGGTTAAGAGAAGGTTGGCAAGGGAAGACATGAGAAGTGAAGGGAGTATAAGGCGTAAGGCAGAAGAAAGGTGTACTGGACAGTAAAAGTAGGGCGATTTAGGAAGACTGGTATGCGGGAGGGGGACATAGAAAAGGAGAGATGAAGTGTAAGCGCAGGGTCACGGGCCAGGAATAGGAGTACAGCGATCTTTCAAGATGGCTTGGCAGGTGAGTGAAAAGTGTAGATTGGGAGTGCAACGGAGATTAGGAGTGGATTGGCCAGGGAGAGATGCTGAGAATATGGAGTGATGGGGGAGGGAGGGGGAGATATTCTGCAAGAGGAGAACGAGATGGGAAAAAGAAGATGGTAACAGAAGGATCTGGAAGTGGCAGAAAGTGATAAGAAAGGATGGGTGGGTGCAAAGGGGTAGGAGTGGTGTAAGATAGGGACGATCAAGACAAAGGTTCAATGGGGGAGTGGAGAAGCAAGTACTCAAGCCATGAGTAAGCGAACTTGGAGAGTGTGAAGAAAAGAAATGGTGGGGGGAAGAAGAGTAAGATGGAGGGTAGGAAAAGAGGCATAAGATGAAGTGGAAAAAATATAGAGACAAGGAGTGAGGTTAAGATATAACTGGCATGCTAACATTGAAGTAGACAGGGAATATTAGAATATTAGTGGGGGAGACATCCGAGAGTGAGGTGGGAAGGGATGAGTAGATAGGAACCAAATGTGGAGAGTAGGCACAGGAGGACACCTACGTGAGAGGGCCGAGCAGAAGCAGGATTAAGGTGATAACCAGTCATTACATTGCAGTAAAAAATAAAGGGACACTTAATGAAGGGGTACAAATAATGCAATACAAACATAAAGAGGGTACAAAACAGTGGTAGAATGAACATATAATAAAATATAGGCAATTCTATATTAATGCAGGTTCGAGTTCAACTGGGGAAAAAGTCCAATTAGGCTTCAGTTAACAAGCGCATGAAGGGAAGGAAGGAGAAGAGAAATGGCCGTTATAAATGGGGCCGGCGTTACAGGGTTCTCCTCCCGTAAATGGCATGAGCAAGGTAAAAGTAGGTATACAGTAATATGGTCAGACGGAAAAGTGGTTGAAAATACATTTAAAAGCCACAAAACCATGATTCTAAATTATTAAAAGGGCCAATAGATGGCAGTCACAGGCTTTAGAAACAGTCTGTACGTACATAACATGAGCAAAGTAAAAGACATGTTGATATTTATTTGCAAGTTGTTGATGTTGCTTTATACATGTGTTTAGATGCTTTTGGGGGGTGCACTCACATATAACCGATACAGACATGTGTGGAAGAGTGAGTCAGAGCAGAACCTATTGTATTGCAGGAAATGGGAAAGGTAGTTGTGCACGGCCGCCCCTTTCTGTTGTAAATGTCTGTGTACATTGGTTGGGATAGTCCTTAAAGTGTGGTGGTCCTAGAACGACCCCAGTGAATCTCTGCCTTTTCAAGAAAAGTGTACTGAATGAAAGAGGGGTGCTGATGTTTCTCTTTCACTAGTAGCACTAAAGTGAAAACACTCAGGTCACTGCTGAACTTGTGAAAGGGCTCTGGACTTGTGGATGCATCCCATTTACTATTACATGGTGTGGGGGGGGGGATTGTGCGTGCATTTTAGCCTTTTGGGAGGAGCATTTATGATTTCTTCATTCAGTCATTTTGCAGGCTGCATTTTGCCTCATTGGCCCGCTGCGTGGATTATTACTGTGCTGTATGGGTAACAACAGGAAAGCAAGGTCAGTTTCCACAATGGGTAACAACAGGAAAGCAAGGTCAGTTTCCACAATGGGTAACAACAGGAAAGCAAGGTCAGTTTCCACAATGGGTAACAACAGGAAAGCAAGGTCAGTTTCCACAATGGGTAACAACAGGAAAGCAAGGTCAGTTTCCACAATGGGTAACAAACAACAGGAAAGCAAGGTCAGTTTCCACAATGGGTAACAACAGGAAAGCAAGGTCAGTTTCCACAATGGGTAACAAACAACAGGAAAGCAAGGTCAGTTTCAACAATGGGTAACAACAGGAAAGCAAGGTCAGTTTCCACAATGGGTAACAACAGGAAAGCAAGGTCAGTTTCCACAATGGGTAACAACAGGAAAGCAAGGTCAGTTTCCACAATGGGTAACAACAGGAAAGCAAGGTCAGTTTCCACAATGGGTAACAAACAACAGGAAAGCAAGGTCAGTTTCCACAATGGGTAACAACAGGAAAGCAAGGTCAGTTTCCACAATGGGTAACAACAGGAAAGCAAGGTCAGTTTCCACAATGGGTAACAACAGGAAAGCAAGGTCAGTTTCCACAATGGGTAACAAACAACAGGAAAGCAAGGTCAGTTTCCACAATGGGTAACAAACAACAGGAAAGCAAGGTCAGTTTCCACAATGGGTAACAAACAACAGGAAAGCAAGGTCAGTTTCCACAATGGGTAACAAACAACAGGAAAGCAAGGTCAGTTTCCACAATGGGTAACAAACAACAGGAAAGCAAGGTCAGTTTCCACAATGGGTAACAACAGGAAAGCAAGGTCAGTTTCCACAACATCCATTGCACATATGTTTTGGTTTCTACTTTAGAGTGAAGATTAACTCTCGTATCTTTTTTTGTTGATTTGTTACATTTGCTGGACTTCCGGCATTTACATTCACCAATCCAATCCGTATGTAGTATACCTTTTCATTCCTGCAATTCCTTTTGCATGTTTGTATAATGTTGTTATGCTTTTATTTGTGACACATAATGTTGTTATGCTTTTATTTGTGACACATAATGTTGTTATGCTTTTACTTGTGACACATATTTATACATGGGACGAATATCTTTGTAAATATACATTGAATGAACACGGTTGGCATTGATTTGGTGCTGAATGGACTTGTCGAGTACGGTCTAATACATTTTTTTGAATACCGCTTTACTTTGGTGATGCTTGATTTTTAACTTCTTTTAAGATCATCATTACTAGGCCCTGATGAAGGAAGTTAATTCCGAAATGCCTTGGCCATCGCTATAGGCAATCTGCTTTGACAGAGATTATAAATCGCATAATTCTTTTAATATAATCCAGTTATATTGGACAGAACGCACAGAGTATGTGGTTTCTCATATCTTGGACACAAACTGATCACTAACTAAAGGATACCACATATTTGTGGATATAGGAGTGCAGCCCGCACCGCTGGCTTCACAGCCAAGGTCTTTGAACGCTGTATGGGCAACATGTCACATTCAAAGCACTACCGACACTAATGTGTTTGAGAAAGGATTGACAAACCAGCATCACTCCAGGATTTCTTGACTGCGCTCCTCTTCTGAATAATGCTCATGGTGCCTTATTTCATTTCTTTTGTCGGAGTATAAGTGCAGATCATTAGCGCCATGTGGACATAAGTACACCACTGGCTGGCCCTGCTACCCGTGTGCCTGGATGCCGGAGTTCAGCCTGCCGTGGGCCACAGTCTTAGATGGAAGGGGGTGATTGCCATCAGTGCAGGCTGTTGAACGCACCGCGATCATCACACCCCTCTTCGTGCTGACTCTGGCATATTTTCCAACCGGTCCATGTCACCATTCCCTATTGTTGTAGGCTTGGCTTCTTATTATGTATTCCGTAGCATTTTGGGACTTGTAGTCCTGATGTTTTCACTAGAAATATGGGCTTTCCAGTCACCGAATTCGAAGGGTTGCTCTCTAAAATGTCAGGAATGGATACAGTGGACAACAACTGCCCATTTTAAAAGAGGTTTTTTTCTGAAGTCCAGCGTCTTTTACTTTTTCCACAATTGATGGTGAAGTCCCTGCAGCAAAGTGCAGATCTAATGAGTCACATGTTATTTCCGTACATACTTATTTTGTTATCAATATATTCCTTGACATTTTCTTAAGGCAAACATATTAACTCTGCATTCTAAACTTCTGTTTATTTAATTCCAGTTGTATCTGAAAACTTGTCATGTACTATTACTGTCCTCCTATTCAATAATTATCTGTTTCTGATATTGGTGCAATCATAATGATTGTTTATTAAATATTGCTTATTAAAGACCTGTCTATTTGTATTCAATGAATTGTCTTAAATAAATTAAATATCTGTGACCTTAGCATTGGGCTCTGCATGCGGCAATACCTTTCCAGCTCTCATCCATATCTACACTAGCCTTCCTGATGGTGCATTTAGTAAAGGATGATAACTACCACACGTACTGCAATGAAAAGTCATGCCCAGAAAAAATTAAAATAAAAAATAAAAAAACGATTGCTGAAAATCACAGTAGACAACAGCAATCTCTGCAGATGAAGTCAGGTCCTTTGGTGAGGAACCACCACACTAAGTGGATTTAAGAAGAAACCTTGAGACAAAATGATGTCAAAATAATTCAAGTCGATTTGGGTTACAGTGCAGGCGAAACCAAACGGATAATTCCCCTTCAAAGTATGTGCCAGGGAAGAAAACTCAACAACGACAGGGAATAGTCACACAACCTTTGTGCCAGCCACTGTCGGGATTGAACCCTGAGACACAGTTCAAAAGCAGATAGTGGTCTGCATGACTGAATCATGCATAAAATAGTCACTCACACCTCGCTGGGCCTGCATCCCCAAGACTATGAGTTGCAATGAAGTCTCTGGAGCTTTTATGACCTTAGTTCCAGAGGTCATAGTTCTACGCTGCTCTCTTCCACCTAACGGGAATCTGGGTACTTGGACCCATCAGTGATGTACCAGGTATTGGAGCAATAACTGTTCCTCCTGGGCCATGGTCGTCTTGTTGCCCCTCTCAGTCTATTTCTTCCTCATAGGCAGGGGTGTTGCTAGGTCTGGAAAAGACTCGGGGCTATGCTAATGTTGGAACTGTTGGGACTGGGGGCTAGCTAGCCTTTTGGCTGTAGCTCTTGAGATTCTATCCGGGGCTACAACCAAAAGGCCAGGGGCTATATCCCCCCTAGCCCCCCCAGCAACGCCTCTGCTCGTAGTTAATTATGATATCCCCCCCATCAAGGTCAATCTCTTCATGGCCTTGTTATGTGGATTGGATTGCACCCCCATTCTCCCTTTCAGGTTGTATCCTGTAAGATCCTTGCGAAGGCTTGTATTTTTTGTCTTTGTCTTTTGCACCTGGACTCCACGTCCAGGCCACTTACTGGTCTTTGGTATACAGTGAGCCTCCGGGTTAGCAGTCATTGGCTTTGGACTGTGAGGCAAATCTTCTTTTGTATCCTTGGTGGGCTTGCCAACCCCACGAAATCCAGAGTATGGCTTCCGGCCAGAATGCTTCTTTCAACTTTTCTCTGTCTTTCTTTCCGCAGGCTAGTGGTCTTCGTGTTGTTGCTGGACATTCCAATTCCACCAGATCTGGAGCATGGCGCCCAGCTGGCCTATCTCGTGTCTGGTTTATTCTCGTTCTTAACATTTGAGCCCTGTCAGTCTTCAGACCACAGACCTCAATCTCTTATGTTTCTCAGCCCCAGTACCCTGCTTCCTTTCCAGCATAGACCCTACTGGTTCTCCCTTCCAACCCTTGGCTTTTCTTCTAGCTCTAGCTTTTTCTGGCCTTGCCAATGCTGGGTTGCTTCTAGGAACAATATTTTCCAGCAACCCTTTTACCCTACTCCAGCTGATGGTTCCTTTCCCTCCTGTAACCCCTCTCCTCATTCCTGCTTGCCACCCACCTTCCTCTTCCTGTTGCCTGCCTGCTCCAACTACGTCCTTTCTGCATTATTTCAGCCCTCCTACATTCTGCTGGTTTCCTTCTTCATTATTTACTAGCTTTGGGTTTCTCAGTTCTTCCAGCTTTCTTTGGATCTTCCCTTAACTGCCTGCTCTAGTCTTCCTCCCTCCAACCTTCTTCCCTACTCCACGTTCCTTCCTTCTGTTCTCTGTTACCTTCCTCGATTGCTCCAGATCGTTCTCTCCTAACATTACTTCCTCTCGCCACGCACTTTTCCTTCCTCCAACCTCCTGCGTACCTTTACTTTGTTCCAAACTCTCTGACCATCTCCAAACTCCCACCCAACTCCTTTTTCTTTGGTCGATGACAGGCTAACAGGGGTGTTAAAGGGTTATCCCAGGCCACCTGTGTGGGCTTATTTGGCCTAAGCTGGTAAGATAGTTCTGTGGGTTGAGTGCTCACTGCTATGATCTGTGCGTGATCAGCAAGTCACTGGTTTCAATCCTGGCAAGGCTTACTCAGCCTTTCATCCTTCTAAGGTCGATAAATGAGTACCAACTTCGGTTGCGTGATAATTGTATGTAAATGTTCTGTGTACAGTGCTTTGGCGAAAGCACAATGCCAAAGAAATTGTGTTATTAATATTATTGTTATGCAAGTTTGCAGATTCATCCAGGGTGTTCAGACCCGCTCCCAGTCCCGCTCCAGAAAATGGATTTCTAAGTGGCAATTAACTTCCTCTCTGTGGGCCGAAGACATACGACTCTAGAGCACCCTCTTTAAATCAGGAAGCCCTGTTATAGTGGCTGCCTGATTCTTCCATCGCTATATCTATCCTCTGCGTGAGTTTTTCTCCACTTACTGGTTTGGCATGTTCTCCAGCTGGTGTCATGAACTCATGCTATACAGAGTTGACTTGGTGCACACGCAGTGGACTACTCTGATTCACTGGGGTTCTCTGAGTCACAGCCCAGGATTCTGCACATCTGGTTGATAGTCAGCTCCTTCATAAAGTCTGAGAATAAATCGAGGACCTGGGGGTCGACCATGTAGGTCCGCCCCGGATGAGAGCACGCAGCCGATGTCCTCTCCATTTCCCAAATTCAAATATTGGACCTTGTCACAGACCTTATTGAAGTCAATGGAAATTGACACAATCTTCAAAGTGACAAAATATTGTGGATATGACAAGTATCCCGAGGTAAATATGCATGACATGGATTTAATTGCATTGAGTGTTACAGAATAAACACAATAAACAATACAGTTCCCAGAAGTTGCATTCAGTCTCCCTTGAATTAAAATATGGATATCAAACATGATTCATACTTTAACTATATTAGGTCTGAGAAGCAATGAATAATATACAGTAACAGTGCCTTCTTTGGAATTCATGTTCTAAACGTAATCTGTTTATTTCAATAAATATGTTACTGAGTTTGGCTCATAAACTATGTCAAGTGTCCTGCATCTCATTGGAGTCTCTTGTAACTAAACTTCACCTCCCTCTCTGCAGCAAAGAACTTCTAGGAAAATGCAAGTGTGCATGAATATTGATACATTCACACCGAGCTTTTCAAAAATAGCTTTTTCTTTTTATATTTTAAAGATGATGTATGCCTAACTTGACACAACATTCATGTTTTGACAGCCTAGCTCATAAATACAGTGTGTGCACTGTGCTGCCTTTCAGTAAATGTTGCTTTTTAGGTTTTGCCAGGAATGTGTCAGATTGACTTGCATCCAAGCTTGCTAGGATCATCTTCTATACATGTCTAGTTATTTGTAGTCATAGCTCGCCTCGTACCTTCATTTAGGCTGATTCTAGGAGTTCACAAATTACACAGACATGGGAACTGAGCAAGCCTGTGCAAATGTTATCGGCCAAACCTCTGAATTCCACGACCTCGGGTGATTTGTGTGTTCAGACTTCCTTTAGAGTTCAAGCAAAGTGGGTCTGGTGTGTTCAATTCCAGAGTTTATAAAGAAGCTATGCACGGTCGGAGTCTCTGAACAGTCTAGTAGGCAGAGCAGAAGGCTATTATAGCAGTTGTTGGAGAGGTCGAACATTGAAAAGGGATTTAGTTGAGAAGGGAAGGAGAAAATTAAACTATATGAAAAGTTTCCATTGGAGGCACCATTGAAAGGATTGTGAAATTCTGGCTGCTCTGGGAAACCACCAGCTGTGTAATGCAGTACCACACATTTCCATTGCTCCCTCAATCTTCCTTCAGGCACCCTGTCCCGTGCCATGGAGTCACCACTTCCAAGAAAGTTCCAAGTAAATCACACTAGGAGATCCATTTTATGAGGTATCCTGTGATAAAGTTGCCCGAAAAAGGTTGCCCGGTGGTAACATTTCCCCAAATTTGCACTCCCACGAAAATCAAGCACATTCCTTAAATATTCTAGAACTGGAGTTAGAATAGTAATTAATACCCATCCTAGAATATGTGGGGAAGGCCATTAGGGGTGCAGGGAAAAATATTGACTACTTGGTGACTTTTTCACATAGAACCTCTTTTGAAGAATGAGATGCAGTGCCCAGTGATGCCACAATCTAAGGCAATAGTTGGCAGGACGTCCTGAAATAATTTGCCTCAGAAGGGGCTTAAACTTAAAACAGCATAAGCTGGAGCTCTCACACCTGCTTGGGCTTTGATTTCTATAGTGAAAGGTTCTTCAATGAATGGATCTCGGGTTCAGAAACCTCTCACTAGATTGGAGAGAAAAGCCCAAATGGGAAAGAGGCACTGCACCAGCAAGGAAAGAAACTCATAGTGTACCTGCACAATACAATAATGCTGGCAGCGAGTGAGCACACTTACTGACACCTTCGGCAGCTGAATGAAGGACCACTCTGCTGCCACAGCACCTATGTCCCACCCCAAGATAGGCTATTTGCGCTTTCGGGTAGTGGCCAGGGCACTTGTTAAATTGACTGACCAGCTAAACCACAACACCCGAACATAATAAGTAACCTAGGACAAATACAGTAGGAAAGGCTGAAACCATTTTAAGTACACCAATCACACAACTCCAAGGTATGGGCGAAACAGAGCCAACTATCCGAGCTCTCATTTGAACAATTAGTGCCCAAGCCAACAAATAACATGTGGCAGAAACCACGAGACTGGAGGAGTTAGGACAGCATTCCAAAGGTGGGTGTCCTAGTAGTGAGAAGAGAGGTGGAGGGAAGAAAATGACCAATTCAAGTAGGGCACACTCTGAGATATTTAAGGAGCAGGAGGTGGTTAAGTCAAATAGGCTACACTGTAAGAGGGTTAAGGCTCGTAGGACTGGCCAAAGCAAGGGGTCTGCTTGGGGCCTGAACTCTCAAACTGATGTGGAGGAACCCGGTGGCTTAATCTGAAAGGTCTTGCCCTGCAAGGAGTGCATCACACTGCTGCATACTCACGGAAGACTGCATTTGTTGTGGACATCTTCCAGGGGAAAGTAAAGAAGTATAGTGGGGGCACTTAAAACTACCTTAGACTGTGAGTACATTGAAGGTAGCTTTCTGGTTTGGGTAGTGCAAATGAGGTGGATTAAAACAGGTATTGAACATTGGATTAAGGAAATCATGTCCTTTTCTAATAGGCCTTTTGCTTGATTTGACGTTCCACCCAGACTAAGAATGTCTTGCTTTTGGGTTGGTCCTCCACACCGACAGGTATTCATTACATCTTTTCCTGCAGAGAACAAATTCAAGTTGTTGCAATATCCCTGTGTGCTGCATGATCTGTTGTATCCACCTTGTGACAAGATGGTGTGAGAAGTTGGATACTCAGAACCTGATGCAGTGTTCAAACTCCTAACACTCCACCTCATATGGTAGGATGCTTAAGCTCTGTAGTTAAACTACCTTAACAGTTCATCTGGCTTCGACCTGTATAGCAAAGAGGGGTTGGTAGTGCCTCCCCGAATTTGAGTTTTAGTTACAACCAACTTAAACATCTGAGTTACCAGGGACACATACTGCACCCAAGTGAAGGCTAAAAGTTAATCCATGCATCGGTGCAGTCACTGGGATGCAAGACGACTGGCGGGGAGATGTTGTTATGCTGATCAACCATGGGACTTACCCATTTCGAGTACATAAAGGGGATCGTAATTTCTGGTTAATTTGAGAATTCACATTCATAACTGATGTACTTGCGGTCACAGACCCCCTGCAACTCGTGGAAGAAAGGCTTTGGTTCCACATATCCTATAGTTGGCCCAAAGATCCCCTCAGAGGTGACAACAGACTTACACGAGCCTCCCAAGTTGTCTGCTGGCCAGAATAACGACCCTGCCATCAGGTGTACTTTTGAGCAGGCTTTATCCAAAACTGAGGCTATGCAAAAACAGGATCCCCATTTCGCAGAAAGACAGGGATTATTATGAAGGAATAGCTCCAAAGGGGATGTGAAGACCAGGTTCCACCTGTTTGTCCAGCCTGTTCCAATACACAGTTTTGAAAATGGTGAAATTCCACCCAAGAGCTGGGCATATTGTGGTGACCAAGACCATCTACTTTCCCAATTCTTCATCACTGTCGATCCACGTACGTACAGGGGTCGATGCTGAGGTGCATACAAAGATAGACAATTGTTCTTCCATGGAGAAAAAAACATTTTTTTTTTATAAAAGCACCATATTCTGTCAAAGTAAGGATGTGGTAGTCTGGCATCAAAGGCTGGACTTTTGCATGTGCCTCCTTTATGGACTAACAGCAGTCGAAGCAACCACAATGAATGCATAGCAGGCACTGCAAGGACATTCTTCCTGCAAATCCCTGGTTGTGCATGTCAAAAAAGGATCTAAAATATGGCACCTATGAGGTGTCGTTAACACCTACTGCACACATTTTTACTTTGATAGGAAAGGCATTGCCCAGATGGCAGCACCTCTTCCGTGATTTACAGAAAGCTCAAGGAGACGTTCGTAAATCAGGGAAGTGGCAGTCTTTTTGGAAATCATTGCAGTGACCTTGGTGCACATGCTGTCCCCACAACCATAGATGTATGGAAACATTTGCTGCTGAAAAGCACGGCATCTCCCCTTCAATCCTCCCACCGACCTAAAAATGGTGCTGTTGGAAAATGGAGTGGAGAATGTCAACTTACTTCGCTACTTTTATCCCAGGCTCAGAATCAGGATCTTACTGCCCTTTTTCACAGAGTCGGGGTTTTCCAGGCAGAGCCTTGCCGACCAGGGGCCGAGCTTCATGTCAAGGCTCATGGGTAGAATCTTCACCACATTAAAACATGAATGGATTAGTGGAAAAAAATAATACAACTCTTAAGAACCTGTTAAAAAAGCTGATAGTGGAAAATGGAAAAACAGAGAAAAGCTGTTATCATGGGCCCTGTTTGCAGTGCAGAAATCTTTCCATGATTCACATAGGTTCATCCTGTATAAACTGGTGTAAGAACAAGAACTTCACAATATCCATGATAAGAGGGATGGGGAAAAACAGGGAGACCAGACCACCAATGCTGAACTATTCATACAGAAGACTAAGGGACAAAACACTCCATTGAAGTATTAATGCATCAACATCTGCAACAGGCCCAGGAAAAGCATAAATGCTTGTTCAACCAGAAGACCAGATTATTAAACATGTGGATAAGGGATACATTAATGTTGTCATAGATGCTGTATACTATAGAGTCCAGAAGCCTGATCAATGTTGACATATGATATCTGCTTTGCTAATTAACTGAGGATTTGGAAGTGAAATAGTAGCCATACTTGGACCCTGCACAAAGGTTATGAATGTCAGTGGAGCCACTGCAGACTTGGTCCGCACCTAAGGATTTCCCAGCTCCTCAGCAATATCGAAAAGATTTCAAAGTATTTTTTCTTATGACCTTTCAGAGCTGCCCAGGTGGCCCCAAGATATGTTTCACCATGTTCATACACACAGCAGACAATCGGTCTGCCTCAGACCATTCATATTTCTAGAGACCTGTACACAGTTCATAAGGGCAGAGGTTTAAAAAATGTTGGACCTACATCATAGAATGATTCTTACGTTGGTGGTCCCCGACAGTGATTTTAATGAAGTGAACATGCTTTTAGAGCTTAAGGCATATCCCAACCCCCCCCGTAATTAAATGAATAGAGAAAATTGTAACTTCCATTGTCATATTTACCTTGGATCTTAAGAATGGATACTGGCTGTTCCCAATAAATTCCACGAGTAAAGGATTACAGAGAAAACTGTCTTTTCACACCTATGGGACGGTTTGAATTCACCACTTCAAACTTTGGGGTGCATGATCCCCAACTTTTCAGCAGCTTATTCATTTGCTTCTCAGGCCTTATTAGGTATTCTCAGAAGCCTGTATAGATGGCATAGTCATTCATAGCGACACCGGAGAAGTGCACATGCGCCATCTATATTTGGTGGGTCGGGCTTGTGGAATGGTAGAGTTGTCAGGCAGTCCTGAAAAAGGCCTCCTTTCTCAGCCCACTGTAGAATAGCTCAGATTTTAAATAGGAAATAGTTAGTATAGCCCGTGAAAAGGTGGCTGCAGTCTACAAAAGGACCCTTTCAACAATCAAGAAAGAATTGCAAGTTTTTTTTAGGCTTAATCGGGAATTGCAGGAGGGATATTCCTAACTTCCCCACTGTGGAGGACCCCTTACTGACAAGCACGCCCAATTGGTGGGGGTCAGTCAAAATTAGAGGATTTCCAATCTTTGAAGAATACATTCTGTAGCCCACTGTATTTCCAATGTATGACTTTACATGCAGTTGTTCAGATCACAAACTGATGTTTCTATGTTAGGCCCGGGTGGGTGTTGCCCCCAGAGGGACTGAGTCTACAACTGCCCATTCTGCCATTAGCCAATTATTGATTTATTTACTTGTATTTTTATAACGCGCCTAATACCATACCTGAGGGCAGTTTCTAAGTGCAGATCCAGGATTCAAACCTCTGTTGCTCTGCGTGGTCTTGCTTCCAAGACCAGCGCGTTACCACTGTTCTATCCTCCGTTCAATGTTGGAAGGAGCCATACACATGTTCCTTAAGAAGAGTACTACTCCATCATGGAACTATAGTGTTTAGCTGTTAAATGGTCCACAAACACCTCACATGTCTACCTTACTGGCAGAGGGCACCACATTATTAAAGACTTTCATCATTAATATGGTGAGCGCTAAATAAAGATGGTAATCTTTAGATTTCGTATTTGGTTCTCAAGGACAGGTAAAGTAAGGTAAAGTGTTCTCATACAGTGCGCTTCTGCTGGTAATGATAGTCTTGATGTGCACAGATCTGTATAAAAAGGGGATTGATGGGGTTGTGTTAGTGGAGTAGTGGGATAGGCAAAGCAGTGGAAAGGCTGTTGTATAGGTGAGTGCAGGTCAGAAGCACCCGCTAACTGAGTGCTGAGTTTGGGTTCTGCTGTGTTAGGGTGTGGAATGTACTCTGTGGAATGTTGCCCATAAAGGTGGTCCCATGGTTAAGAAGATAGATATGGAAGCATTTGGATAGTGGTGGAGTGAGATGTTAATAGGGAAAGAGTAGGATAGGAATCTAGGTATAGTGTGCTAGACCTTGTGATGGGATTGGATGTGATGTAAAAAGTTGGAAGATTTAGCAGTGAGTAATTAGTGAGGGAGAACTAAGAGAGTATAAGAAGAGGAATCCATGATTATTGATTTTATCAGGTGTTTTTTTGCATGTTTGCTTTTTTAAGCAGACTAGACTCCTTTGTAGAAGAGATCGATTGAAATTGTCCCTTTACATGCTTATTAGATTTATAAATTAAGATGTATTTGCCAGGGATTTAATTTGGAGCAATCTGTGTTTGCTTAGCTCAAGAGCCATGTTTTGAGATGTTTCCTGAATCTCTGATGGTTCCCTTCAATGCGAAAATGTTGGGAAGCCAACATGGAAAAAGAGGATCTTCCTTCTTTTTTTTTTCTTTGGAAATTGGGGACATGGACTAGTGCGACATAACTTTATCTAAGACTACTGAAAGGTACACAATTTTAAACATTCCTTGTGAACTAAGCTGGGTCCTTTATACGTTTGAAACATTTCATCCTGACCATAAATCTGGCTCTTGATTGTTGCGGTCTTTGTAACTTTTTTATGGGTTTTTCTGGGCTTCCTAGATCAAGCCTTTTTGCGTAATCCTTTTCCATAAGGACAAGGGATATTACAGCCATGGTACTGTTAGTGAGTGCCATTGTGAGGAATTCGGCCATCCACACAGTGGGTGTGCACTCAATTGCACTTCTTTGATGTTTTTTTAAGAAATTGAATGATGTTAAATGTATTTATATCGCGCAGCATCACCAACGGAGTTGGTCCCCAGGCGCTCTGGCAGATCTGTAAAACACGAAGGCGGGTAGGGTAGTCGGGTGAAGGGGGAGTAGGAGAGTGAGAGATGTGTTTTGCTGTTGGCGGCTTCAGTTTGGTGTACACCATGTGCTGTGATTTGGTGCGAGTATCCTGCCGGGGCGAGACCTCGTGTGCTGTTGGTGCTGGTTATGTGTTTGCTTGTTGTTGATGCAGTGTGGTAAAGTGCATGCAGTTTTTCTGGACTAGAGATGATTGTGTGAATGTTTTGGATGAATTAGTTATGCAGAGATTGAAAGTTTGATTTGTGTTCCTATGGGTGGGTTAGTTGCTGTTTTCCTTTTTTGACCATCTATCTGTTGTGGGTAATGGTGCAGCGCATTCCCGGCTGTTTTCTATTGAACGATATATAATGTGATTTGGTGTGTCTATTCTCCCCCTCTGTTGTAGGTGTTGAGGATTGGCTGCCCCCTCTTCCCTGCTATCTTTGGGACAAAGATCTGTTGGAGTTAGGTGTGGTTCAGGGCCAATCAGGATACTATCGATGAATCGTCTTTGTCCGTCCGTCTTGGTCTGCCTATGTATTCATTCTTTAGTGTCCTCCTATCATGGCTATCTCTCCGTTTGTAGTTTGGAATGTCGTGGAGTGTCTTCCTGGGATTCTGTTTGTAGTTGATTGCTCGGTGGGATCCGGGATCAGTATTTATTCATCTTTGATATAGCTATGTGTATGTTCCTGTGGGCGATCTTCAAGTTACACCATGAAGAGCCAGGATTTCAGCAGTTTCCTGAATAGAAGGTGGTTTCTTGTGTTACATATTGTCTTTGGTAAGTCGTTCCAATTTGTCAGTGCCTGGTGAGAGAAAGAAGAACCACCGAGTTTTCTTTTGTTGCAGTGTTTTGGTTCTAGGTGGATGTCGTTAATTGATCTCAGCGTTCTTGTTGGTTGATGTAGGTGTAATTTGTCTCTCAGGAACTCTGCGCCTTGGTTGTGTATCACTCTGTTTGTGGTGCACATTGATTTTAATCATGAGAGATCAACCTCAGAAATTGTGTTGGGCTAAACAGCACACAATTTCCTATTCTCGCCGCACAACAACCACATAGTTATGTGTACTCTGGGTGGATACAGCCTACAGGCGCCATACCCATGTCATGGTCAGCTGGAATATGACAGCCACAGGTACATCAAAGCATCTCAGGAAGGGGGAAAGCAGCACGTCTCCTGCCATGGCCAGCCTAATTAAATATCAAAGGCTCCATGGACATGCCCTGTCTACTGTCAAAGTTCTGCTGATGACAGCACATACTGATGAAAGTTAATTGAAACAGACCTGTGAGAGGTCTGATCGCAGAACTGACAAAAAGGGGATAGAAAACAAACACCTCTTTGATACGCAATGTATGAACTTGAAGATAGCTCCCACCCCTTTGTATGAAGGGCAGTGAATGTCATGTCTGGGACAACTGTTTACAGTAGGCAACCTCTCAAGGGAGACCTCCTTTCAGAGGGAAGAAGTATGTGATTTGATGGAGAAAGAAAGTCTGTTCTTGCCAGAAACTTCAAGGGAGACATGCACTTTGATCAGGAGCCACAGAGAGCTCAATTAACCAACAGCACTTTGATCCACAACAGACAGGAAGATTGGTGGGACTTAGTAGTACGTGTTGTCACCCCTTACCTTTCCTGTAGCAAAGTACTCTGCTTATGACCTCAGGCAAAACAGAAGATTGTTGGGGGGGGGTGTCACAGGATTGGTTCATTAAGGTAGGCCTAGCGTGGACCAATCAGTGGGGCCCATATGGCTTTAAAGAGGGTTGAGCCCTTCCTTTGGCAGATGATCTAATGACTTTGAAAGGAGTAAGAAGGAGGACTCATTTGGACCCTGGCTGAAGGTACAGTCGGCCTTGAAACACTTGTGTATAGACGCGTTACAAATGCCATATCATATCATACAGCTTCCGCCAGTGAAGGAAGGCCAGGATTTCCAAGAGGGAAGCAATATCCCTCCCCTAAACATCTCCCAGGGAACAGAGGGAGATATCAAACTCAGAGGATCCATCAAGTAGCTTCAGAACCGGTACCCAGCCAGCACACAGCATGCCCTGCTAGGTTCTGCCAGCAAGCTTCCTAGATGTGAAGTGCCAGACAGTCTCTGACCAAAGGACAAGGGCATTGCCTGCAAACATTCTCCTCAGCTTTGGGCCATCCGCCTTAAAGGATAACAAGAGCCCTGCGAAGATGCTAGGAGGAGTGCCACAACAAGCTTCAACCAACGTCCATCTTTTAAGGACATTTTCAAAGCATCTCAGGAAGGGGGAAAGCAGCACGTCTCCTGCCATGGCCAGCCTAATTAAATATCAAAGGCTCCATGGACATGCCCTGTCTACTGTCAAAGTTCTGCTGATGACAGCACATACTGATGAAAGTTAATTGAAACAGACCTGTGAGAGGTCTGATCGCAGAACTGACAAAAAGGGGATAGAAAACAAACACCTCTTTGATACGCAATGTATGAACTTGAAGATAGCTCCCACCCCTTTGTATGAAGGGCAGTGAATGTCATGTCTGGGACAACTGTTTACAGTAGGCAACCTCTCAAGGGAGACCTCCTTTCAGAGGGAAGAAGTATGTGATTTGATGGAGAAAGAAAGTCTGTTCTTGCCAGAAACTTCAAGGGAGACATGCACTTTGATCAGGAGCCACAGAGAGCTCAATTAACTAGAGAAACACTTTGATCCACAACAGACAGGAAGATGGGTGGGAATTAGTAGTACATGATTTCACCCTTTTACCTTTCCTGTTGCAAAGCACTCTGGTTATGACCTCATGTATAACAGAAGATTGTTTCTTGGGACCCAGGATTAGTTCATTAAGGTAGGCTTAGCCTGTGCCAATCACGGGGGCCTATTTGGCTTTAAGAGAGGGCTGAGCCCCTCTCTTAGCAGGTAATCTGAAGACTTTGCAAGGAGTAGCAAGAAAAATGCATTGGGATCCTGGCTGAAGGGACAGTCTGTCTTACATTTTCCAACAGTGAAGGAAGGCCAGGAAATCCAAGAGAGAAGCAATATCCCTCCCCTAAACACATCCCAGGGAAGAGAGGGAGACAATGAATCCAGAGGACCCTCCAAGCAGCTCTAGAACTGGTACCTATCCAGCCCAAAGTGTGCCCTGCTAGGCTCTGCAAGCAAGTTTCCTAGGTGGGAAGTGCCAGTGAGTCTCTGAACCAAACCAAAGACAAGGCTGTTGCCTGCAAACACTCTCTTCAGCTTTGGGACATCCGCCTTAAAGGAGGACATGTTCCCAGTGAAGAAGCTAGGAGGACTGCCACAACAAGCATCCATCTTTTAAGAACATTTTTGAGGCAGTCAAGCCCTCGATCCGCAGACGGCTGCACCACTGACTGTTGTCACGCTGCAGTCACTAAAGACGTCCAAGACACCTCAAGCAGCGTTCCAGATCCGCCAACCAGCACAGAGACAATGATTCATGACCCTGAGCTGCCGTGTTGCCCAGCCTGCAGCCGTCTGTCCAGCCTGGCTTGCCGAGCTGCCTGCCGTCTGTTACCCACAGCTCTCTCACTTCTTGAACTCTCACAGGAGCTGCAAAGCATCCTGCAACCAACTCAATGCTGGCGAGCATCAAGATCATCTCTAGCACCAGGTACATTGTGGTTTTTTTCCCAGTATCCTTCTCCGAAGGCCCCTAGTGACATTTATGACCCAGTGCTCCCTTGGTGCAGAAACCAAATTACCTTTAACAGTTATGACTGAATGCTTTATCGACTACCCTCCTGTCAGTATCCAGAATGCCTCCTTTCCCTTAGTGAAATTGGCTGTCCTCTGTGTTGTATTTTGTAGTGTGCTAGAACAGTCTGTTGTAATAATAATACAGTATATATTCGTGTATACAACCTTGATTGAACAGTCCCTTTTATCATTGGGTAATAATTGTATTTTCACTGTGTTGCAACTAACCAATGATCCACGACCTTGCAGAAATAAGCCTGTGGTTCTGTCCACGTTACCAACATTGGAGAAGGAGGTTTATAATATACTTGTGTTTCCAATCTGTTTGGTTCCATTCTGGTGCACTAGAGGTGTGGGGCTGATTATGGTTTAGAAAATGATATTCATCCCTTGACCACTGGTGCACCGCAAGTTGAATCGTCAGTCATTGCATGCACAGTTGGGAGAAACAGATTCTTATGATTGCTTTCGACTTGTGGTTCTAGCAAGAATCTACTGTCCATTCTTATTCTGAGGCTTCTTACCGTGGACGCTCATACTAGGCATGGGCCAAAGTCATCAGGCCATGCAACTGAGGAGGTTTATAATGGGACTGCACTGCAAAGCATGAGTTATGATTTGGAGGGATTCTATTTTAGTCTATTTATTGTCATCTATCAATCCATCCCTTTAACTCTGTCTGTTTGAAGGGGTATTCACCGGTTTGTAGATACGTTGAGTGTCATTGGCATAGCTGCAGAAGAGGTGGCCAGTGAGCTAATGAGTTCCAATCGGGAAATCATGTAGACATTGAACAGGAGAGGTGGCATTGTGCAACTCTGTGATACTCCATATTCCAGATGATGTGGCTAATATTGGTTTCACATGTGTTGGTGAGAAAGGAGGTAATCCTGCCTAGGGCCATTCCTTGTATTACAATATCTCTCAGTCTTTTTAGAACACACTCATGGCTAATAGTATCAAAAGGTACTGAGATGTCCAGAAGAATAAGAGCACTCTTGTCATCTGCATTGTTAGCATGTCCCATATCAAGTACATTGTTGATTCTGTGAACCTCATGGGTCTAAAACCATGATTTGCATCTTGATGCAAGTAATTATCTTTCAAAGAAATATAAGAGTTGTTGGTTTGTGACATTGTCCAGTATTTTTCAGATAAAAGGAGTGCATGAGATGGAATGATAATTAGTTTGGGTTCACTACCTGCTTTTTTAAGGAGTGGCCTTGCACTCGCTGATTTCAATAGTAGAGGGAAGTTCCCAGTGCTGGCTGAGTTATTGAGGAATGATAAAGAATGATGGTGTGAGGTTCGGTGCTTCTTGATCATTTTGAATAGTTTGGTCAATGGTATTGAGAACGTCCTGCAGGGTGAATGGGCGGAAGGGGTATAGCCAAGGAGAGGCTGATTCTAGAGGATATTTCTCCTTGAAGGGGTAGGGAGGTTCTTGCCCTTTTTTGTGCAGAAATTCTTTATGGAGAAGTATCTTTTTGGTGAAATGCTTCACGGTTCGAATGCATAGCTCTTGGTCAGGGACGTGGTTATGTTACAGGATGCTTTCTTTTTAAATGATTTCATTCGTTAGTCTAGATCCTTATATTTGCTCAGTTGAACACAGTGAAGACATGCTGCAATATAATATAGATGTCTTAATTTGGAATCGAGAATCCCTGTTCAAAAAGGCTAGGGGATCAAGTCAGAGGGGGAGGGGATATGTAACAAAGTCACCTTTGAAGTGATTGTTCCGGGGAGCTAAGGAGGCCAGGGAAAGCCACCAGCAGGGTGATGTAAGAATTATATCTTATGAAGAATGAGCGAAAGCAGCCAGTAGTAAGTGTTTTAGGGGGCAGTAAACACAAGTACATCAGCCGCAGGAAGGGTTTGGCCATAATAAATATATCATAAACTGGATCTTTGCTGACAGTTTCAGGCTTCACCCATGAGTTTGAACATAGATTGTGATTCTTTGACAAACCACCTTGTGCGTGAAAGCCCTGTAGTGGATTGTGGAATAGCGCCCGAAGACAATCAAACTCCAGCAGGTAGAGAAACACAAATAGAGTGTACATGCAGCAAGCAAATTTACTGGTAGCAAGCAAGCACACTTACTGAGAGACAGCAGTTGGAACCACATCTATGCCTGATCCCAAGATGAGTAGGCTATTTTTTTTTTATTTTTTATTATTTTATTAATGTGTTTTAGTTTCACATATGACATACACAAATTGAAAAGGAGCATTTTTTTCTCCATTTTTTACCATATACATCATTAAAAGCCTAGATTATACACATTAATAACATTAAAAGAAAATTTAATTCGACAAAGTCATAATATTAAAAAAAGAAATCTGCAAATCTCACAAACACTGGAGTCTAACAGTGCTATATGATTTATGTTCTTATCACTCCTGGGGAGCACTTCGAGATCTCACTACCAATTTTTAGTGCAAGGTCTCGATCGAGCGCTTACCACACTTTCGCTGCAGCGATCGACCTTGATAAGCTCCGACCAGAAACACAGTTTATTTATTTATTTATTTGCTTTTATCAAATCAATGATTTTGCAAAAAAGAGAAAATCTTGAAGTTTCTTAAAGATTGGAAGTTTTTCTGTCCAACCGTGCAAACGTTTTTGAAATTCCATTCTTTTGGTTTCTAGCATTTCAAAATAATAAGTACGTTCAAAACCTTTAAAGGATAGTTCCGGGACTTTTTTTTTATTGTCCCTACGGTTCGGCCATGTGTTTTTAAGCATAACTCGGTAGATCGTAGAAAACTTTCCTGTGGACCTTACCCGACTTTTCGTCCATTAACGCACTCGAAATCAGCCGCCATTTTCTGATAATCCTATCATTTCCCCCCATCGCCCTGGCTCACTTGCTTTTGCGGCACTAAATCAAATCCCCCGCCCCTGAAACAGACTTTATCAAAACATTCATATTCCCCGCCTCTATCCGTGACGTGACTGTGCTGCGTAGGCAAACGCGCCCAGGCGTCTTCTACGCGACTCCACACAGAACCCGGAAACCAACACAGATCAGCTCACAACACAGCGCGCCACAATTCGCAATATGAAACTGTACTTTTAAATCAAACCGCAAGATTGTAAATTTGGTAAAGTACATTTATTTGACATCAAATGTTTAGAGAATATTCAGCGATTTGCATTATTATTTGCTCAGGTTCCAAAAAGTTCATTTTGAGGCACGCGATGATCCTTTGCTGTACACAGGGTCTTAGATCATCTCACAATACAGCGCCACAATTCGGAATATGAAACTGTGTTTTAAAAGCAAACTGCAAGATTGTACATTTGGCAAAGTACATTTATTGGACATCAAATGTTTAGAGAATATTCAGCGATTTTCATTTTTCTTTGCTCTCGATCCAAAATAGTTCGTCTTGAGGCAAGCGATGTTCGTGTGCAGTACACAGGGTGTTGGTTTACGATAACATAAGCTCTTCGGTCGCACTGATAATCGCATGGCTGTTCCAACAACGAGGCACTAGGCCACCACAACGGTCTGTATGTTGCATCTAGCCGTTAGTACCGCGTAAGGGCATACTTGTACTTGGCGATCGTCCCATAAAATGGTCAGGGTGGTAACGTTGTTCACGCGGAGAAGCAACTGGCGGTTATAAAAGCCATCCGCCGGTGTCTGGTACTCGTGACACAGACAATAATGGGTGAAGTACCTGTTTGAAAAACATAAAAAATGAAATTAGTCTCACCATCAGATCTTTATTAAAATTATTCATTTTATATATTCGGTCGGTAAATTATTTCATAGCTAGGACAGTGCAACTGGGTTTTAAACGTCAAGGGGGGGCTGTAGGATACTGAGACAGTCCCCCAGTGCAGGGGTTGACAGGGAGTGCAGGTGGAGAGTGGAAGGGCCCAGGACCGAGATCGCAGACAGTGGACCAGTTGTAGCAGGGGAGAGGGAGAGAGAAAGCAGAAGCAAAGAGGAAGGTTTTGAGGTGCTTCCGTAAAAGGAGACGGTTCTCCCCAAGATAGTGCGCGGTACAAAACAATATGCCACATAGAACGAACAAGTCCAACTTAACCCGTCTTTAAAGCTACTGTATAGTAATTAAATTGCGGTATAAACTCATCTAAAGAGTTACTTACATTATATTTGCATTTTCCATTGTGTCTGTGCGTAGGGCAGTCCCGAAATACCACTCCTTCTATGCAGACGTTATTTCTTCTAATGAACGAACATGAAATGGCTTTCGTTTCTGAAATTATATTCATTATCGTTTCTTACGTGGTCCCGGCCTGTCAAGGTCAAATAACAATAGAACCTTATACTGAGTCGTGGGCCATTCTGGCACCCTAGAAAAAATCAAAGCAGCTGACCTTCACTTTGAACGAGCACACATTCCTAGTTAGCTACATTCAGTGTAAGGCCGTCTCACAGGACTTGAAATTTACACTCCATCTTTGCATTTTGTCTGCGTGCTTTGCAGCCCCACAGAACCATAAATACGTAGACATTCTATATTTTTTGAAAAATGATTTATATTACTGTTTGGTTTAATTTAATGCGCAAATGAACAAGGGTGGAGAGACACATTGCATGTACACTGAGCAATCACTTTTATTTACACAATACATAGCTACACATATTCAATGGGCCTGCGACATGAGGAGACTCGAGAGAACAGACAATCAAATTACAATCATTTAAACCGTGATGTGTATTTCTCAATGAGTTCTTCTTTAGGTGGACATGGAACAGAGGCAACGTTGGGTGGCAATGCAGTTGTCCCCTGCACAGGTTCGTTCACAACTCCATTTATGTGCCTATCTAGGACATCAACAATAAGTTTCTCAATAAACTCATATTGCATATCCTCAAACACTGGTTTGATCACCCATTGTTTACTTCTTTTAGTGAAGGCCTTATTGTAGCGAAGCGTCCCTAAAGTTCCGGTCGTCCTACTTTGTTGACGGCCAACATTATGGTTATGTGCCAAGACCGCTAAAAGAGTCCGATTTATCATGCCCTCCATGCCAAAATGCAATCGTTTTGGCCTGTACTTTAGGCACATATTGTGGAACACCTCCAAATCTCCTGTGTGGCAGAATTCCGTGAGTCCCCTCAAAGCTTTTGTTATAGTTTTATCAAATACAATCTTTTCAATGGCTTTGTGAGTGGGTGATGAAGGAATCAACCACTTCTTCTTCCGTGCCTCCTCTGTGGACAAATGGCCATGTTCACAATTGTGGAAATGTTGGTTCGTGTTCCATCGGTGAACGTTCGTACAGTGTGGCATTACTGACAGCCATTTTTCCAGTAGAATTTCCAACGACCCTCCACATGTTTTTGAGCTCCACCAAAGATGGTTGCTGATTGACTTGGACCACTGTGAAATACCTTGCAATTCTTTTTTTTTACCTGCAGCCGACAATTTTTTATTGATTGATTTTGCAAGATGCCAAACGTCAAATTGGTGATTTATATTTTTGTACTGTTCTCTCATTGTCTTGGCAATTGAAACGTGTCTGTCCGTGGCTATCAGGTCGATCACCATTCCCCGCGATTGTAGTTCTTGCAATGATGCTACAAAGCCAACTTTCTCCATGGCCACTGAGGATGTACTTTGTGACACCTGCACGACCACCGAACTCACAATTTTCTTACTTTCCATGTCCTGAAAGTGGTAGGTGCAGTACTTGGCTGAAAATCCTGGGCTGTCGCACTGTCCATCACCGGCTAGCCTGAACCGTTTGCCCGCGAATGTACTATCAATAGACATTTTTTCCATTCTCCAAGCTTCGCTAATGGCTGGAAATAGATAATCGGTTTGGTATTTGTAGAACTGAGTTTTCGCAATGAAATGGATTCCCACAAACTGAAAGAAAGACTCTAATTTTTTAAAACTTGAACCACTAAAAAGTGCAGCCGCTGCACAAAGTAGATTGCCTGCTGGCAGTTGTCCCAGCATAGGTTGTGCAGACCATGAGAAAGGATGATATTTTGTACAGGTGGCATGTATTTTAAGGTTAGTGCCTCGAATTGCACGAGTCACATTAATGAATGGCTCCCCACATACTTCCCCACCAACCGAATGCCCACATTTCATCCGAATAATAATATCAATCAAACAACTATCGAATACAATGAATTTGGCCTCTTTCCTTATACTGTCACTCTGCATCCCAGCTGGTTCGGCCTGTAACGTTGAGGACATGTCACTCACATGAAAGGTAGAATCTCTGATATCGTCTTCCGCTATGTTCAGTGATATTGATGGTGTTTCATTGTCGTCCACTTCATTCTCTTCCATTGCAACATCTGTTCCTTCTCCGGAGATGGGTGAATAAAACAATTTCTTCAACTTTCTCGCGGTCTTAGTTTTTGCGGGTGTGGATTCTGTGAATTGATCTCCGACTGCATCCGAACTACCTGGAGGACATTCACTATCAATGGCTGGTGGTGGTATAGCTCCGTTGTCAATCACTTCATATTCTTCCCATTGGCACGATGCATCTCCAGTCTCAAGTCCCTGCCAAAAGGTTTGACAAGCAACATCTCTCGTTCGCTTCACTGTCTGTGTAGATCTAGTTCGTACACCCACTCGCAACTAGAGGACAGATTGGAAAAGGGATGTTCAGTTTAAACACAACTTACAGTATTGAACTATTAACAGTGAAAAACAACATAATATAGTGACCAGGACACTAACCTTCTTTTGCTTTCTTTTCTTTGAAACTTTCTTGCCTCGAACTTCAACATCAGGACGCTGTTGCTCCGACTCGTGTGTGCATGTCTCCACTTCCTCTTGCGCTGCAACGACTATATTTTCATGATAAGCACATCCATCACGCACTGACGCTCCATCGACTCCCTGAAACATAGAACTTTCATTAGTATGTATAATAATATCGAAAACACAAAATGTACTTGGGGACCAATACCCACGTACATCTCAATAGCAAAACACGAATGAACGCTTTGTGTAGAACATTCAAACGACAATTATTCACGCATTGTTGATCTAGTTAGATGGAACTGTCAAGATCCATACCTCGGGCTCCTCATAGACTTCCATTGATGATATTATTGAAGATGATGCTTCAGTGACTCCCTGAAACACAGTAATTGCATTAGTATGGTTTTCTATTTTGATAAAAAGAACAGAAACTTTGTGCAGGCGTGAACGGCTCATCTAAATAGACCTGCACAAATGATCAGTTGTCTAAAATAAATAATGGATATGTAAATATGATTCGATTTGCTCGATCGTTGGAAGTGTCACCACCCAGAGATCTGCATCAACTACTAGGGGTGATGTTCTTGTAGAAGAAGCTCCGTCATCTCCCTGAAACATAGTACTTGCGTTAATAAAGAAGGAAGTATAGCGGATGTAATCACGTCATATGATTTCGCTTGATTGAACTGTCAGTATCCATACCTCGAAATGCATAAGAACATCAAGGGACGATGTAACTGCGGTGCACACTTCTGCAAGCTGTTGCGCCGACCCGTAACTGCACGCTCCCCCTTCTTCTTGGACTAATGCTCCATCGACTCCCTGAAACATAGGACTTTCATTAGTAATGAACACAATATTGAAAAAAGAAGACACATAGGAGGGCGACGACAGAAGGACATATCAATGGCTAAAAATGAAAGAAACATTGTGTGTAACAATCACGCTACAAGAATGCAAGATCTGATGATCTCCATCGATGGAACTGTCCTGAAACGTACCTCGAGCATCTGAGTGACATCAACGGTAGTCGTCAATACGTTGGACTCCTCAGCATCTCCCTGAAAGACAGTACTTGAATTATTTTGGATAACAATAATTATAACTGAAAACAAAGACTAGAGGACGAGTACAAGGGTGTACCATTAGGTAAAATAATTACACGATAAATTAAAACTATTGATTTACATGCCTAAAACAAGTCAGTGGCAGAATAGCCAAGTAAGATTACCCGATAGGCGCTTGAAGTGGCTGATGACTGCAATAACGACACGGATGGAGAATCTTCCGCCTTCATATTGAGTGGATACATAAATGGGGAAATTATTGTTAGCTAATGCTACACACTACCGCAAGGCCGAGAGATAAATACGTAAACTTGACTCACCAGTGGAGGGATGTGGACGAATAGAGTGGGAATAGCGGTTGAGAGCAATTTTCGCCTCGCTCGCGGTGTGTTCTTCTTTATTAGCAATGATGTGGAGTACATGTCAGAGGTAAAGTGCCTGCTGCAGATGCGGTATCGATCACCCCTCTTGTCCGCAAAGACTTCTAGGACTCTACTTTCAAGCTCAGAGGGTGGATATCCGCAATATCGGACCCATTCTCTTATCTGATCTATTGTCTTAGGGAAAACATGCATTATAGTACCTTCAGATTTATTATGGGTCTTCGAAGGGCAACCGCCAATGGAACAGGTAGGCATTGTGGAAAGTTCTGAAAAGTAAAGATCAACAATTCTCTATGAATATCAATGTGTTAAAAAATTAAATGACACATAAAAGGTTCAATGCAAGGTATGTTTTGGTTCTTGGAACTATACACGTTATTCACATGCGGATAAGTATTTGAATAACTTTAAAAAAATAGAAAAATAATTTGACTAAACTCAGAACATGTGACTAGTTCCTTGCATGTACTGTCTTGAACGAAAAGAAATTGGACGCAAAATGAGTATGGTACATGGCCTTACCTTGACGAGCAAACAGTTAGATGCAGGGATCAGAGTAGTTTCTTGTCGTAGAACAGGGAGCAGTTCACAGGTTGCAAACTGACGAGTTTCCTCGAAGTGGTCACGGAAGTTCACAGAGACGAAGAGCAGATAACCAGCACCTTCACGGGTTGACTAGCAAAGCGCAAAGAAGTTCTCATTAGAAATATGAAGTGGGTTATAAAGAATTCGAAACAGGGGTGTGTTTGTGAATGAATGACGTGTATATGCCGTGGCATTATGCGGTTTGCAGGGGGCCGTCCAGCGTGAGGGGGGATGCTTGGCAGAAGACACGGGGTCTGGAGGTATACATGGGAACAACAACCCATGCTCTATAGACCACTTTGAAGTGTACATGGTCTTTGGCACCTCTTGGCCTTTATCGCTCCCTGACAGCTCCACTTGGCAGCACAAGTACCCCGGTGCGAACTGCCTTTGATAGGGCGGGGGGTGGATTGGGGCGGTGGTCGTGCAGACAAGACACAGGAAGACTCGTGAATGGAGACACACTTATGTGGATTGCAGGGGGCCGTCCAGCGTGAGGGGGGATGCTTGGCAGGAGACACGGGGTCTGGCGGTAGACATGGGAACAACAACCCATGCTCTATAGACCACTTTGAAGTGTACATGGTCTTTGGCACCTCTTGGCCTTTATCGCTCCCTGACAGCTCCACTTGGCAGCACAAGTACCCCGGTGCGAACTGTCTTTGATAGGGCGGGGGGTGGATTGGGGCGGTGGTCGTGCAGACAAGACTCGTTTGCCGCAGGGCCTCACCAAGGAGAGGCCATCTAACTGCATGTAAGAGGCAGGCTGCAGGATCTAGTACATGGAAGGCAGGGGGGTGAGTTTATAAATACCTCACCCTCCCAGGAGAATATATGGGTGCAGTTCACCCTGGAGACCCTGGATGCCTAGGCAGTTAGTCAGCAGCAGGCTGGCCTGTGGTGGCAAGGCGGCACGGGCCAGAGGGGGTCATCTCTGTACCCGGTGCCCAAAAGTATTATTTATTATGATCAACCATATTGATTATTTACCTATAACCATGTTTTGTATCAATAAAATCCAACGGCCTTCCTTTTATTGCCAACGCTTGAACAAAGTGGTGTGGTAAGTATTTTTGGGGTCGGAGGCAAGGCCGGGAGGCTTGATGCCAACCCGCAAAATAACATATGTATGTCTGCTGCATATGGGTTCAACGGTTATGTGGATTGAAGGTGGGCGGCCAGCGTGAGGGAGGATGCTGGCCGGAGACATGTGGTGTGACAAGACAAGGCACAGGAAGACTATTCAATGGAGACACACTAGATTCATTTAAAAAATCAAAACAACCATTGTTAAAATATATGTTGGGTTTTATTTTAGATCTTAATTTCAATTGAACATAAATAATAAACATTACACATTGTAAAGTTGCGGTTGCAGCACATCCAGGGAAAATCCGCGGTATTGTCCACTGTCGCTGGGGAAATGTTGTCTAATGGCAAGTACCGCACAGGCAGGTATTACTCTCCGAACGCGGTGTCCGAGCCTCCCGTGAAGCCACCAAGTGAAGCAACGATAGGCCACCAGCCTGTACCACCTGTGAAAATGAAAGATGCAAACTGTATTAAAATGACAACTTTCTTATCACTGTCGATTCAGGTAAAAAATGTCATTCTGCTTTGAAAAAAATTCTATCTAGAAAATGCACAACATGGAACCAATTTACATGCATTCGAATGATGAGACGACCATGAAATAGTAGTGGCATCACTGACATCACAACCAGAGTATACTTACTCGTTACTCGGATTACGCGGACGAACAGTGCCGCAAAGTTCGTGCATAAGCACCATCATCATCCTCAACACGGTCCGTGAGAGGCAGGCTTCCCTGAACTCTGGCAGCTCGGTGATGCATTGCGGACTTGGCTCGCCTTCCGAAATGTAGGCCAGGCATCCCGAGTTTTCTCGGCAGCAGCAGTTCTCCTCCTCAGTTGGCATTAGCTCGCACCGATTGCACGTGCACCAGGTGGAGACGCCGTCCATGCGACATGGTCCAGGCTCTTCATCCGTTGACTGGTCCTCCCAACTGCCGTCCGAATCCCCATCGTTTTCGCGTGCTTGCCTTTCCAGTAGTTCTTCCTCGGTGTACTCGGGCTCGTACATATACGGCATTATTGTAGCCATTGTGTGGTAAAGAAAGTAAAATAATTTACAGAGATGGTACAGGTGTTCACAAGGCCGAGAAGCGGCGAAGGTAGCTGACCAGAGCACAGAAACGAGTCACAGAATACTCAAAGTAACACAGAGAGAGTAATGGAATCGAAAATCTGCTGCTGTGTGTTGTGAAACGGTGTGTTTATACTTATTGAGGAAAGAGGCGTCCTGCCATTTCCATGGCGACACGTCATTAGCTGAGGCGCAGCGATTGTTGACACGAAACGTGCTTTGGCGTTGGGAAATGGGCGGTACGCGTCTGCTGATGTCAGGCTCAGGGGCGGGGGATTTGATTTAGTGCCGCAAAAGCAGGTGAGCCAGGGCGATGGGGGGAAATGATAGGATTATCAGAAAATGGCGGCTGATTTCGAGTGCGTTAATGGACGAAAAGTCGGGTAAGGTCCATAGGAAAGTTTTCTACGATCTACCGAGTTATGCTTAAAAACACATGGCCGAACCGTAGGGACAATAAAAAAAAAGTCCCGGAACTATCCTTTAATTGGTCAAACCTGGTCGCTCGTCTCCGTTGAATTTAAAGCACACAGTGCACGCAGAAACACAGTTTAAGCAAAACCAACACATTCTTGGTATCAATGCAGGCCATCACCATATTCCATGCAGTATCTAATATAGTACTTAACCATTGCCTTACATGAAGTGAGCACGTGTCTTGTCTTTTCCAAGCCGTAAGTATCTCCACACAACCAAAACATACTCTATTCTTTCGGAATGCCTGTCCACGCCCACTTATTCGCAAACACAGGTAACTTGTTCAGTTTTAATAGAATAACATTCTGTCTAAAAATCGGACCACGGAATTGAAAGATATATTTCTGGGGTTTACCACCAAAACCCATCCTAGCACACTTTTAAAAAAAAAAAAAGCTTATAAGGACACCCATTCCACTACTCCAATTCGGGATCCATGCAATTTTCTCAAAAGAGCAATCTATGTGTGCCTTAAACTTTATCAGGACCGGGCATGACTTATTCACAATTTGGTCTGTGAGTTTTGGCAAAATAGTGTTGTTCTCAGAGCACATTCATCTGATAAGCAATTTGCCCCTATTTCTCTTGACTAATGTGGCCAAAGATGTCAAACCAAGTTCAAGTCTCACTGCTTGTATTGGCCACGCATTGAACAGACCCAATATCCACCCACCGCCAAATATAGCACTCTAGGATATTAGCCCAACCATCGCAGTCTGCATAGAGCACTCCACAGCATACACTATGCTAACAGCCAATTTCTGTCTGCAGAGTGAGATACTACCAGCTAAGCTGTATGCAGTGTTGCTGGAGACCAATTTCTTAATAGAGAGCATAATTGCATGGCGTTTGCTTGATGCTTTTTTAGAAGCTCCAAATCACCCTTTTGTCCGCCAACGTCATATCCCATGTAACAATAACTGTCTACCTTGTTCATGACTACCTCTCTTATTGTAATAGCATGTCTGTCTCTTTTCACTTTACCAAACCTCATGAATTTGTACTTGGCCATATTTACTGTCAGACCGTATGTCTCGGCACAGTCCCTAATGACTTGGGCACTCCTACAAATTCCCATATAAGTGGTATCAATGTCATCAGTGTAGGTAAGGTGTAAAACCTGTAAGGGGCGGAAAAGGATATACAGAGGAAAAGATGACTTTACTCTCGCTTGCTGGATCAAAGAATTCACTATGCAGATATTATGGTAATGACTTAGGGTGTGGTTATCCACGATCGATTCATCTATATGTTGTAATAGGCAGGTTACCTACATTTTACTAGACACGTCCTCTCTGTTTCCACCCTAAAACACAGGTATAAGATACAACTGTTTCCTTGTAGCAGGAACACTGCTAGTTTACACCACCTGAATAAACAGCATTGACAAAATGTCAGCCCATAGCTCTGAATTGGCCCCCATAACCATGTTTGATACCACATCGTGTCCCGGAGCACAAGTCACCTTGAGACCTTTTATTATCTGAACGATACGTCCCTTATTGAATTTAAACATCAATTGGCCATTGCTCATTAATGTATTGAGGACTATTACCTTGAACGTCCCCCCCAAGTAAGACTCCGATTTAGTACTGGCTATGCAACAGGCCAGGGCGTTCAAAGAGTGCTCTGTTCTATTGTTGAAAAGACCCCAGAGCATCTTGCTGTCATTCTTCCTAATGACCACCAAGCACACGACTTCAAGTTAATGATGAAACAGACACACACATCAACTCTCTCCTATGAGTGCCCAGGACTAAGCATAAAAAAGGCAGAAACCACTAGATTATGTTGGTGTTGGGAAAGTATTCCATAGAATTGGCATTGTAGCAATGAGAGGAACAAGAGAGACATACAAAGAGGGGTGGGCAACAGGAGATGGCCAAGTCAAGTAAGCCACATTGTTGGGAGAGCTAAGGGACAAGATGTGATGAAGCTAAATAGGCCACACTGTAAGGTGGTTAAGGTTTGAAGGAGAGGCCAGTGCAAGGATCCTACTAGGGACTTTGACATAGAACCTGGCAAGAGCCGGAAGATACTGAAGAAAATTAGTAAGATTGAGGTAATAGCTACAATCCATCCTAGCTAAAATTAAGTTTTCAATACTGACATCTTAAGAATAGCATGGGATGGGCTCAAGCCATAGAGTGTGATCCTTGGCTGAAGTGGTACATAGCAGAAGAGTAGCTAGGTGCGGGAGAATACCCTACCCAAGTAGACCTGAAGGTCAAGAGTAGGGGAACTGCAAGTTCCTGCTTGAGGATGATCACCAGGAGACCCCTATGGAAAGGGGCGTAAGGTGAATGTTCTTCCCCCATAGAGGTCTGACACATGACTACAACATTGTGGAAGCCTACACATAATTGAAATCATCTGCCAAAGACAAGTAAAGATGTATGTCCATGCACTAAATCTCCCTAGGAATGTAAGTGCATGAAAGGATTTTCTTGTAGTTGCATATGCATAGGAAATACGCAGACGTGAATAGTGATTGGACATTGGAATAAGGACATTCGGTCCTTTTAGAACAGGGACAACACTCAATTTGAGTAATCCCTCCATGTTGGTACTGTTATTTATTCATTTATTCATTTATTGAGCATGTGTTGTCCTACTTGGCCTTGTGGCATTCAGAACCGCAAGTGCAGTGAAGGGAAGGGTGGGAATGGAAGGGAGGTGGGGGAGGCGCAGGATAAGGACATGTGCTGGTGAGAGCTTGGGAGGGAAGTGCCAAGGTTTGCCAAGTTTGGGGGCCACTGGCTAATTGCTAGGGCAGCGGAATCCTTTTGTGGGATGCACAGCCACTAGGCAGTGGGATCTCAAGGGCAGTGATGAAGGGAGAGCGGGGTGCTGGTGTCAAATAGGTAGAGTGCATGGTAACCTGTGAGGTTCATAAAGGACCAAGCTGCTAGTCTCAGAGGTAGTGGGATGATTAACAGGGAAGGGAAAAAGGGAAACAGGTAGAGAAAAGCAGAGTTTTGAGAAGTTTCCAAAACTTGAAGAGGTCCGACTTAAGTCTGAGAGGGATAGTGAGGCTGTTCCAAAGAGAGGCACCAGATGAAGAGAGAGACCTGCCTCCCACTCTCTGTTTGGAGAAGCATTAACCAAGCAGAGAGTTGGAGTTAGAGGAGCGCAGGGCTCTGGAAGGGAAGTATTTAGGAAGTTAAAGTTGGAGATAACATGGTCCCAGATCCCAGAAGGCCTTGTGCAGAGACTGTTGAATTTGATCCTCACGGCCCCCGGTAGCCAGTGGAGAGATTTTAGAGCTGGAGAGATATGGTCCCTGGGCTTGAGACCAAGGATACGCCTTGCAGCACTATTCTGGATTATCTGAAGGGGATGTAGGGAGCAAAGGGGTAGTTTGAGGAAGAGGCTATTGCAGTAGTCAAGACTAGAGAGGACCAGAGCTCAAGAGACATTGAACTTCTGGAGGGAAAGTGAGGAAAGGGAAAATGCCTCTAAGGAGGTGAAGCTAGAAGTGGGCCTTCTTGGCAAGGTCCAAGTTGTAAGAGATGAAGGAGAGAGAGGAGTGGAAGATGACCTGAAGGATTTTGGCCTCACAGGAGGGCGGCCACAGGGTAGGAGGGAAAAAGGATGCAGCTGTCCCAATAAGAAGGAGCTCTGTCTTTCTGGCATTGGGACGGAGATCGTTAGCCGCACACCATGCCTGGATGGCTGTCAGACAACCAGGGATAAGAGAGTAGGAGGAGGAAGTGGTAGAGGAAAGTTGGCAGGAAATCTGTGTTTCATCAGCATAACACTGGAAATTAGGCGAGAAGGAGGAGATCAGAAGAGATGGATGGTCATAGAGGCAACCAACAAGTTCAGTAAGAAGGATCAGTTGGGGGAGCACTAACTTCTCCAAGACTTTACCCAGGACAGGAGTGATGGAGATAGGGTGATAGTTAGCCTGACAGGAGGGGTCAGCAGATGGCTTCTTTAGGACGAGGTTACACAAAGGAGTGCTTGAGGGAAAGAGGGAAAGAGCCAGTGGTTACAGAAGTCGGCAAGAGCTGGGGCAAGATAGGAGATGTTGCCCTTTATGGTTCTGAAAGAGCAAGGGAGCACCTGTTTGAATGAGACCTTCATAGAGTGGACATGGACAACTTTAGTCACCTCATCAGGTCCTATGGATAGGAGAGAGGAGAAAAGTTGGGTGGAGGGAGAGGTGCCAAGGGAGGCAGGGGAGTGGAGATGGGGCGGTGTAGAGTGAGGACAGGATATCCTGAGTTTTAGTTGTGAAATTGGAGGCCAAAGTGGTGCAGAGAGCCTGGGAGGGATGGAGAGAGCTGGAGACTACAGTTGGATTGGTGAGTTCCTTGCAGATTTTGAAGAGTTCCACTGTGTTGTACGTGGCTCCAGAGATGCGGGCTTCAGTGTGGGCTCTCTTCTTGTAGTGGATAGAGACACGATAATGCCTTTGGAACAGGCAACATGCCAATTTATCAGAGGATGAGCCTGGGGTCTGCCACTTCTATTCAGCAACTCTGTACCTACATTTCACAGAAGCTAGATCAGAGTCCTACCAGCTGCTGTACTTGGAGGCTTGCTTCAGGAGGATTCTCATGATGGGGGCATGGATGTTAAGGCTGTTAGAGATAGAGAGGTGAAGGTTAGCAAGGACAGAGTCAGAAGGAGAGTCAGGGGCATGGGTGGGATCGGGGATGAAAGTGGAGGCGAAAGCAGCGACTCACACTCGCTTCATCGGTCGAATGATGATGAAGGAGGCTGGCAGTGTGGGGAGCGGCTTGGCCAGCAGCCCACAAGTGAGAGGTTAGGAGAGAGTGGTCAGACCAGGAGAGGGAGGTTGTGACCGGGTTAGAGATAGGGATGTCTTTGGAGATGAAGGCATCAAGAGTGTGTCCAGTTAAGTGGATCGGAGCAGAATGAAGAAAAGTAAGAGAGAGGGAGTCACAGTGGGCATGGAACTGTGAAGTGACTGGTTCAATAGTATCGAGGTGGATATTGAAGTCACTGAGAAAGATGAGGTTGGACGTATATGAGTATGTGGAGAAGGGAGTAGGTTAAGAATGAGAAGAGTAGGTTGAGAACCTTGGACCATGATAGTGCCATTGTGATAGATATTAATGATGCACCTAGAGGTTGATAAGTATGCCAAGAATACTTCCGATCTAGTTCCACCATTAAAGGGTGAAGTAGAGAAAGGGGAAAGAGTAGAGACTAGGTGGGGAGTCCATAGGTCTGGGGAGGGGACGGAAAAGTAGATGTCGGTAATAGTCTGCATGGAAGTAGCAATGACGTAGGTGTCAGCAGTAGGAAGACCTTGATTAGAGGCTAGGAGAGCATTCTTATGTTTTTTCCTACCAGACTTCGTGAGAAAGACAGGATGGGAGATAGAGTAAGTAGCAGTTTGAATAGAAAGGGGAGATAGAGAGTGTCTTGTAAGTAGCAGGGGAGAGTCAGACAGGGAAGCTGCACAGTGAACAAATAACTCACCAGGTGCCTAGCAGCCAAGCAGCACAGATGAAGGAGGTGCTATAAACAAAATATGCACAAGTTATCAGAGACTTTAAGTAATCCAGACTGGGTGAGCGCTGAGATGTAGCCGCAAACAGTCAATGTACAGGTTTAAAAACATACATCTAGATTCAACTTTCCAGAAAAGCCCTAAAATGAGACATACAATAATCAGTGTGCAGGTTTAAAAACATACATCAAGATTCAACTTTCCAGCAAGCACTAAAATGCAGCAGAAAACAATCAATGCACAGGTTTAAAACCATACATCTAGAATCGACTTTCCAGCAAAGCACTAACGTGCAGCTGAAAGCAGTCAGTGAGCAGGTTTAAACACATTAAGATCCAAGTATCAAATGGTACAGAAACTACAGGAGAAGGAGAGGCTTCATTACTCAGAGCATACACAGCATCAAAATAACATTTAAAAAACAGAGAAGTTAGAGGTCTCGTATTCGGTTTGGGTGTGATGAGATGGGACTAAAGGAACTCTGTGCAAGAGCACGCAGATGCTTCATTATTTAAGCGTCATGGAGGGGAACGAGGCGGGAGGGAAATGGAGCTGGTCAAGAAATCTCCAAGCTTGTGATCATGTGCCCCATGAGAATGACGGGCAAACGCGTTGCTTACCCGAGCTCAGTGGTCTAAGGGGAAAGTTTTTCAGTCCATTTTTCAACCGTCACAGTCCATTTTTCACCGTCACAGTCCAATTGTTCCCGGATGTGCCAGGCTTTGGGGGGCACAGCAACATGGGGAGGGGACTTCCTCCAGTGCCGGACGGGGCCAGACAGGGGCTTTAGCGAGGTTATTGGTCGGGGGCCAGCTTTCGCCTCCAGGTTCCCTGATTGACCCAGGTGTAATGAACTATGCCCATTCAATGAGAAGGCTAGGCCAGGCATCTGAGCGCTCCGGTGCTCACAAAGGTGGCAGGCATGTTGGGGTGGCAGAGGCATTGATGCAGACAGCCCAACTTGGCTAACGAAGAAAGAAAAGTGCGCACTCGGTAACAGATGGTAAACGGGAGCATGACCACACACCCACTCAGCCCATCAGGGCAATGATATATATATAAAAGCGCTCACCTCATCAAATGCAGAAAAAGCAAGACTGAAACAGTAAACAAGTGCATCAGGGCTTACCACTTGTAGATTGTTGGTCGAGCGCCCTCCTGATGCTTCGTGGGAGTGCCTGTGGACTGCTGCTTATGCCATATCTGGGAAGTGAAGAATTTATGAATTTCAGTTACATGTCTTTATATCAAAATCTTTTTTTATAAAGAGTGAACATATATCGAATATTTTATAAAGAAACATTTTGTATAGAGTGCACTTTTGCATTTTTTTGAGCGGTCCCTCTCAAACACCCGTTTCCCATCCCTAAAATTCCACCCAGCCGTTTCTCAAAAATATTTAACCCTTTACCCCACCCTTAAATGCATTCACTATAAAAATGTTTTTATAAGATATTCACTATATGTTTCATTCTATAGAAATGATTCGATATAAACACTGTATATCTGAACTTCCTACTTTTGAGTTTGTTCCCCACTCTGATAGGTATTCCACCCACCCTTCCCTTCAGTGGACAAATTAAGGTGTTGTAATATCCCTGTCTGTTGCATGATCTGTTGAAACCACCTCACCGCAAAGAGGATAACGTTGATGAAGATATAGAACATTGAAATCGTATCGGCCATCCTTTTGGGACTATTTGGAGAGGAAAGAATCCCCACACACATGATATGTGTGTGCACTACTAGAAATAGAGGCGGACATCCCATACTTGTTTTGAAGCAGGCAAGAGATTATTTCAGAGGGTACAGCGGACTGTGCCAACCTTTTGCAATGAGCCAAAATACTGGTAGCTGCTAGCAGAGAGAAGATCCTACAACTGTTTGGATGTAGAGCAATGTACTGAATTCATCAGCTGTAACTTAACATGCCATCTTCTTGTGACACTGTAAAACACCAGAAGCAAAAAAGAACATGTTTTCGAGGCAGGATAAGGAAAAGGTCCAGTAGTATAAAGAAAATCATAGAAGTCTTGTGTGGCAGGAGATACATTCAGTGGCTGTAACTGAGAGTACAGCACTCTTGAGAATTGCCACAGTTGCCCCTGATTTAGGAGAGCCACATACATGACAATTGCTTTAATGTTCACCTTGCAATGTGAGGACAAACAACATGTACATTTTCCGGTTCTTCCTGCTGCATGACATCCACCAACGTAAGAATGTGTCAGTGTCTAGCTGCTACACACGAGTTGCCAAAATCGGAATTGTTCAGGTTGTCCGTGGTCTACAAGTAGCTATCCAACCCCTTGCTCGAAATGGGGTTAGTGGCATCCTTTGTTTGTGTGTGTGCTTTATGTTTGATTTCCCATGGGAGCTGCTGCTGAAGAGCACAGGGTACATTATTTTCTTATCCTGCCATAGGCATTGATATCTCTTCATTGCATTGGCCAGCTGCTAGTGCATATTCTCCCTTGCTGTGCTGGGTAATGTTATGTAATTTGGGAGGACTCGCCTTGGCATGGCGTGTAGCGAGCCAATGATGGGTGCGGGTATTTGACCGAATTTTATAGTTTGGACTCTGAGAGGAAGGACTAAGGGTCTCCCCTTAAGAAAATCCTATGTTCTCTGTCTGGTTCGATGGGGGAAGGAACCCAAACAGATAAATACAGTTTCTTACATATTGTCATGGCATGGCTTTATGCTGACATATTGATAGGAATAATACATTTAGATTACCCAAGGCTTAGCTACTGGCCAACTTGGGCCCCTGCTAGTAGAGAGCGGACTGACAGAAAGACTGATAAATGACAAATCAGGGACTACATCACAGTGTAGGAGAAATGTTTTTGAAATCTCCCCATTCTTTACAGCAAATGCGTTATTTCTCTTTTTAGGGCGTTATTTTTCACAAACCCCCAAAGATACCAATAGTTGTTTGTTTTATGTTAGCCTTGCAATGTGGCTATCAGCAGATACAATCAGCGTTACCTTGGTGGCTATGTCCAATAAGTACATGGTGTGAACCGAGCAGTTTAACATGTATGCACTGACAGCTTCAGTTTTATTCATATTCTGTTGCCAGAGTTAGTAGGTTGGTGTTGCGCCAGGGCCGCTGTCAGTGTGCCCTGTATGTGTTCTGGGGATGCAATTGATGCACATTGATGTCAGTATTTTTGCACCAGAATATTTAGAATGACTACTTTCTCAAAAGTACAAATCTGTTTCCATGACGATGACGCCTTGCTGAATCAATGTGTATCGGACACAGACGGTGGGGGGAGATTAGATGTACATGCGTATTACAGGACAGCTTCTCAAAGTTCCAACAATTTGAAAGTCTCTGGGTGCAACACAACATGTCTCCCGGTTCCCTCATCCCAACTCAAGGAGTCCCATCGCAGGGTCAATCACTCATTGTCAGTCACTCACAGTCTGGCGTGTTTGAGTGTGACACATTTCTATTTTGTCCACCAGTTCTGTTGATTAAGGCTTTCCACTGCTCATCCTGGGCTCCAAGAGGACGCTACTACCTGGGTCTTTGAACCCATGTACACCTGCACGTTAGTCTGGAGTAGCTGTGCAACGCTAGGCAGGATAACGCCAAACTCAGCCCCAGAGCTTCCACCAGGAAACTGACCGCCACTGCTGCTCTACAGGCTGGCCTAGTTTTCTTCACTTTCTAACTTATTTGTGTATCTGTTTCTAGTGCCCAGCACCTCATCCTAATCTATCACCTCGATGGTTTCCATCAGTCTTACACTTAAGGAATCCTCTTTTACTGCGTCTCCCTTGTCTTATCGACAGCCCTGCACCTTACACTCCCCTTGTACCTCTTGTTGCTGTACCATATGCTCATACCTACACCACCAGCTAACTCTCTTTTTGTAGGCTTGTAGCTTGTCGGTAAATTCTCCTTATCTCTTCTTTTCACCTTCAAATCCTCCTCCCCTATCCCAAAATATAGTCTACTTTCTACTTGTTGTTACCTCCCACCTCATTTCTCTTTCTCTCTTCGCCGCTCCACCGCTTAACACCATTGGGTGTAGTTCTGCTTCCCTTGCACACCCCTTATCTCTTCTTTATTCTCCTATACTTTTTCTCTTTACTCTTTGTTTGTTGTCACCTTTTGTTCCTTCCATTCTATTTTCTTAAGTCTTCTTCTTTCAGTCCCAACTGTCTTTCCTGCCCCCAGCCTGCTTTATCATGGCACCTCTTCCTGTAAAAGCAAAAAGAGAATATCGAGGCTGAGTACCACAAAAGGAAATACACCAAACACGGGCTTACAAAGATACACAGATCTTTATTCTACAACTGAACAGTTTTCAAAGGAAGTATCAGATAGCTATCTGGCCCTCAGTACATCACATCGAATACCAGCCCTGTTGCTGTGAGAAGTGAGTGTGGCTGTAAATCAGAACATTCACTCTTTTATACAATTTGTAACATGATGTCCAGCCCATTTACAGGTTAATCATTCCTAGGGCTAGGGGATCGTGCCGCGTTCACTTTTAATCTATTCATCTATAGGCATATGGATTATTCCCAGTATATTCACAAATAGGTCACAATGGCAACAGTGTATCTTTGGATTTAACATTAAACCTTCGTACATGTTGTATACAATGTACTTCAACAAGTGTTCACATTCAGTATTTAAAGAACATTGTGCTTAATATATGCTTGCGGATCAGTTTCGTTGGCATAGGTAATCCTTTATATACAGGTCAATGAAGGACAAGGTCTCCTTACATGACCTTAACATTTGGCCTGTGGGCATTTTAGGCATTAACTTCATGTAGAGGTCGAGAGGGCCAAGTTACAAACAGAAGAACACTGTCCACAATTTTAGAACACAGGGTGACTTTGGAGTAAGAATCAAAATGGCGGATGAACATAAAATGGCGACTAAATCGGTCTAAGGTCAGAACCTTGCAACGCGGATTTCTTCGTAGAGCGACTGGGCTTAGGCCAATATATACAATAAAGCAGGCACAATGTAATATCCCGTTCAACAAACCCTCCTTTTGGCCTAAGCCAAGCGCTAAACTACTTCTAGTCACTTTGCAAGTAACTCCACGTCTCAATGTCCATACATCCTGAATCACTATCGGAGATATCAATTGCCATAAAATCAGTTACTAAGATTTCTTTCAGCACATATTCATTGGAGTTCTTCTCTGAGGGGTATACTTTATGTCCTAATGTACCCATCGCTTGTGTGCAACATTCCCCTAGCATCGAACACATACCAGGAAGACATTGTATACAACAACAAAGAAACAACAGAATACCTAAAATAATCAGCAAGACCGAAAGTAGTTTCCATCCCCAAGATCGCAAGAAGTCCCAGAACCAAGTGCTAAAATCCCAGTTTCCCTCGGGAACATGCACTTCTGAACTTAGGACATGCAGATTCTGTATTGCCTTGAAGATAGTTGGGGAGGAATCTGGCGCGAAAACACAGCAAGTGGACCCCACTAATTTACATACTCCACCACGTTCAGCCAGGATGACATCTAATGCCATCCGGTTCTGAAGTGCTACTAACCTTATTGATTACTGTTCTAGAGTCATACTATAGAGTATGTCAGTGGTCCGGTTGATGGTCCTCTCCAGTACTCTCGCTAGTCTCCTTCTATCTCCAGAGTTCATTATTTGCCCCCAAAATGGCACAAAGGATTTAACTACATCTCCTAGAACTTGTGCTGAAGTGTCACCATTCTCGTCCCGCCGTGGACGAGCCTTTGAAATCTCTACAGTACTTGCAATGAATACCCCGGGAAACAGAATGCCTAAATAACAAGTTCCCTGCCAATCCCTGGGTAACCATGGAAATGCTATATTACCGCAAACCAAGTAGACAGGTTCATCTACATACAAAGGTCTGTCCTCGCTAGTCAAATTTTCAATGATGGCACAACCGTTAAAATCACCCATTGACTGAGTACCATTCCTTTGTATGTAGAAAGAAACTGAATCGAGGCTATGGTTAACAGTGTAAGAAGGAGGCGTGGCATCCTTATTGCCTATAGGAGCCATCTTGAAAGAAATCAAAGATTGAAAAGGACAGGACAGTCTATCAGAAGGCCTAATAGAAGCAAAATTAAGCTTACTCCTTTTTGCAAAAAGCAAGCATCCCAGGGGCATCAGGACACTTTTTTCAAACTCGTTCAAGTTAGTCCCATCGAAATTCCCCCGAGATGCTATCGTTCCATCGACCAAAGAATAGTGCCGTAAGAGAAGCATAGCCTGCAGTTGTCAAAGGTAAAGGATGAATATACCAACCTAGCCCCTTATCCCAGTGTTGCGGTAAATGTGAACAGACCCAACAATTAGATTTGTTAAAAATGGCATGTGTAGCATTCATGATGAGTAATAGTGTGGTGTTGTGATAATTCTGTCTGTGCTGAGAGTCTCTAGGAGATAGAGTGTGCAGATGCACGAAAGGAGTACAAACAGTAGGTACGTTTTCAGTAGGTAACAAATTCTCAAACGGATGTACTTCTTCTAAATGCCAGAAACCTAAAACAATTACTATTGCGAAACCAATTAACATTCTCACAAGACAGCAATACGTTTTCGGGGGCCCACACAGTGGATTGTCCATTCTCGCAGCTGGTCACACGTTCTCTTATCAGTTCTGTACGAGCGGAAGCGGTTGCAGGCATTGTATTCTTCAAACGAATACACCAATGTTACTTGCTGGCGACCTCCAGGCCGAGCGTTTTCTTAGTCCTTCCACAAACCCTACCCAACAGAATCCCCTTATGTACAAATGATCAGGCCAAAGAGGCAAGCCCTTTGATGATTTTTCCTTGATTGCACAGCCGAACCGTGCAGTAATTCTATTTCCTCAGACACAGATCGTACCTTGTGATCTGTGAACAACGTGTCATCACTCCCGTTGGAAGCGACGAATGAACGAAAGCAAGATCAGATACAAGAGCAACTTCCGGAAACAAAACTGTTGGAGAGTGTGGAGATGAAATGGCTGTTTCCCCAGGCCTCACGGGCTCACGGAGAGTCTCCAATGCACTCTCAATGCTGGTTGCTGCTTCGTGATCATTGGTTACAGCATTGGTGAGGGGTTCTGTATCTTCTGTATCGTATGGCACTGGGTGTGGAATCCTCTTGGTGTGCGATGCATGTATCAAATTCTTCCGTCCTGCTACCCGCACCGCAGTCTGTGTGGCCAGCAAAACCTGGAAGGGGCCCCACCAACGAGGTGCGAGGCAAGAAGATGGCGCAAATGATTTGGTGAGGATTCACTCTCCCGGTCGTATGCTGTGACCGGGGCCCTCGCACCGTACAGGTAAAGCCTCTCGCACCTGGTGATAAATCAAATACATATTTTTAGTTAACTGGCCTCAATAGTCAGAGAGAAGTACATTTTCGACATCTCGTAAAGAACGAGACTTCGAACATTCCAAATATTAGCTGGCCTACCCATAACCACCTCAAAGGGAGAGAGCCCAGTCTTAGTTTGAGGGGTTGTTCTCATAGATAATAACACGATCGGTAAAGCATCCGGCCATTTTAGTTTGGTGCCGGCACACGTCTTGGCGAGCTTGTTCTTGATGATGCCATTGTGTCTTTCTACTAGTCCAGCACTCTGAGCATGTCTAGCCGAATGGAACCGTTTATCGATCTGTAATCCCGCGCATATCTGCAGAATTACCGCAGCGATAAAGTGTGGACCAATGTCTGACCAGATGACTCTCGGCAACCCAAATCTTGGAAAATATTCCTTTAACACAGTCTTTGCTGTGGTCATAGCTGTGGCATCTTTGACAGGATAGGCTTCAACCCATTTGCTAAAGGCACAGATGACAACTAACACATACTTGAAATTGTTGCAACGCTCCATCTCAATAAAATCAAAATGAATAACCTCGAAGGGGACAGAAGGTGGACCAAAACTACCCCTAGGAGTTAATGTGCCCTTTCCCACATTATGCTGCAAACAAATCATGCACCCCTGAACGAAGTGTTCAGCTACTTTAGGGATTTTATCATTTACCCACACATTTTGCAACATTTTAGTGATTTTACGAGCACATATATGAGTGGGAGCATAAGCCATAACAACCATCATCATAATATATGCGTCGCGCAGTAATCACTTCCCTTCAACTTTGTCCACCCAACACCCATCATCATCCAGTTTCCCCAAACCCTCAGCCCACTTCTTAGATTCTTCTAATGTGGCATTGGCGTGGATATCTCTCACGGAATCAATTCCCTCATCCAAAGTACAGTCATTTGTGGCTATCCTTGAAGTATACATTTCTGAAGAGAGATCAGTGGCAGTCTGTTTGGCTATCTGGTCAGCAAAAGTGTTCCCTTTTCCTACATGATCTACAATCTTCTGATGCGCTGCGCATTTTATGATAGCTAGCTGAGTAGGGAGTGCAAGCGCTGAGAGTAACCGTACTATCAAGGAGCCATATTGGATTTTCGTACCATGTGAAGTGAAGAAACCTCTTTCTGCCCAAAGTCTACCGAAGTTGTGAACCACCCCAAAGGCGTACTGACTGTCAGTATATATGTTTACTGTAAGCCCTTCGGAAAGTTCCCAAGCTCGGGTCAATGCTATAATCTCTGCGGCCTGCGCAGATTTATGCGTGATTCTCTTGGTTTCCACAACCGTGCTCAATGTAGTGATTGCATAAGCAGCTGTATATGTACCATCCGGAAGTTTAAAGCAGGAGCCATTGCAAAACAGCTCCCCTTGTGGATTGTTCAAAGGAGTATCTTTCAGATCGATTCTACCCTTTGTCGCTTGTTCGCTAGTGTAAAGGCAGTCATGTGACTCTTCGTCACTGCAAGCAGTACCTTGCGGGAAAGGTAAAAGTTCAGCTGGATTAAGAACACAACACCTCTTAATTTGTATGTGCGGTGCAAACAAGATAAATTCATATCTCGTTAATCATGCAGAGGTGAGGTGTTGCGTTTGTGTTCTGTTTAATAGAACATCTACAGAGTGAGGTACCATCAGGGTTAAAGCATGGCCTAGGACCATTCCCTCCCTCTGTTTTACAGATGCAGCAGCAGCGACAGCTCGCAAACATCTTGGCAAAGCGCATGGTACAGGATCAAGGGCGGAAGAAAAGTAGCCGCACAGCCTATTCTTCCCTCCATGTTCCTGCATTAATACATCCAAAGCACATCCATCACATTCATGCACATACAACACAAAGGCCTTTTCATAGTTTGGTGTGCCCAAAACTGGTGCCGAGCACAATGCAGTCTTGAGCAAATCAAATGCTTGCTGGTGTTCCAAGTTCCACGGTAATGGCGAAGAAATGCCCTTCTTCGTCAAAGCCAACATTGGTTTAATCACTAGTGAGAAATTGGGGATCCACTGCCTACAGTAAGAAGCCATACCTATCAAGGCTCTAACTTCCTTCTGCGTATTTGGGACAGACATGCTAGAAATTAATTTTATCCGTTCAGGCGTCACACTTCTTCCCTCCTTTGACAGAGATAGCCTAAATAGGTGACCTCCTGACAACAGTATTGACATTTTTTAAGCAAAGCTTTATGTCCATGTTTAGCCAAATGAATAAGCAACAACACAGTGCCCTCCTTACAAGCGCTCTCTGAGTCAGCAGCTAAAAGCAAGTCATCAACATATTGAAGCAGTGTACAAGTAGAGGGCAACTCAAGGGTATCGAGCTGCTCTTTCAAAGCCCTACTATAAATACTCAGACTTTCCGCGTAACCGTGCGGTGCACGAGTAAAGGTAAAAGAGCGTCCCCCTAAGGTGAACGCAAAAAGGTATCTACTGTCTTTGTGTATAGGAATACCAAAGAAAGCGTTCTTTAGATCCACAACACTAAAATGAGTAGCTGAAGCCAGAATCATGGTTAATATTGTTGTCACATTAGGCACAATTGGAAATTGTGGAGCAGCGATCTTATTGATGGCACGTAGATCAATTATGAAACAAAAAGGAATTGCATTATCGCCTTTTTTGTGCACTGGTAAAATTGGGCTATTGCACAAACTACCTGCAATTTCCTCAGTCACCCCTCGATGCACAAAATCGGAGACAATGCATTTCAAAGCTTGTTCACCATCGACCAAAATCTTATACTGTGGAATACGTGGCAGCTTTACTTCATGTTTCAAGATAATCTTAACAAGTTCAATTTGCAAGACATTACAAAATATATGGGGCAAAGGGTAAGGTTGACAGGGAATGCCCTTATTGAAGCAACTTATAACATGAAAGGTATGGACAATTACCAACTGTATTCCAATTTAAGTGAAAAACCAGAGTCTAGTCTATTTTCCAAAGTCAGGTAAACAACCTGTTCATCGGAATAAAACCACTGTGGTTGAGGGCACAATTAGTTGCTACTGAGGGAGGGAACTACTGTGGGTTTTAACACCCACAGGGGCAAGGCTGTGTGGGAAGGCAGAAAAGGAGAGAATGAGATTCTAAGTATCCCTTCCTAGTCAGCTATTCTGTCCCTGTGTAGTGCTGCCGGACCGCCTACAAAAAACAGGGGATAGAATAAGAGAAAAAACTAGCTTCTTTTAAATGTAATACACCATTCTTCCTTGCAGCAAATGTGCCCTACAACCACTCTCTCCCCCTATGTGTTTGCATGGGGAGAGACAAATATCAGGTCTAAAAACAGTGTTATTGTGATGGGGAGCAACAACATCCTATGGGTTATATACAAATTTATTTACCCAAGGATTGTTGGTCACAACTCATCCACTGTGATTTTTAAAACAAGGAATATCACAAGGTCAGGTTGAAATCACTCTGAGCTAGTTTTAATACCAACAACAAAAAATACAACAATTACAACATTCTCCACTTTGCCTTCTTCTAGAACCTCCTATTGATCTAGCGAGTGGAGGATGGTAAAAATTGCTCATAAATAGAAAGTGAATGTGGTATCTATCTTATGTAGCAATTACTGTCTACCGGTTTCAGCGGCTCATGTTTATTAAGGTTGCTTTCTTCAGGACAGTCTTTTTCTATGTGTTTAACATCACCGGGGAAGAAAGATGAGTGCTATTAAAACCCACAGTAGTTCCCTCCCTCAGTAGCAACTAATTGTGCCCTCAACCACAGTGGTTTTATTCCGATGAACAGGTTGTTTACCTGACTTTGGAAAATAGACTAGACTCTGGTTTTTCACTTTAATTGGAATACAGTTGGTAATTGTCCATACCTTTCGTGTTATCATTTTGCAAGACACCAACATCATTATCATCAATAGCCCACAACCACTTCGGAACATCACTGAATTCCGGCGGCAAAGGTCTGGTCAAGAATTGAAAGATAGAAAGTTGCTTTGGTGAAATCGTCAAACACACTCCATCAGAAGACCAATGAATTACTGCATTTAATTCCTTCAACAGATTCAACCCCAACAAATTCTCTCCACAATTCGTAGTGAAAAGAAATGGACAGTGGTCTGAAAATGGACCCAAGGTATTCGGTACCGGCGAAGAAACCGGACAGACAACTGGTGTGCCAGAAAACCCTACAGAAACATTGGTTTGCCCTGACAGTGGAATGTTTGGAACCCGTGAATGATCAAAGGAACACTTCTGTGCCCCTGTATCTATCAAGAATAGAGGTTTCCTATTTCCCACTAACATCTCAACGTAGGGACCTTTCTGATTAACGGGAATAGGCATTGATTCGAAACCCTGTTTCGGACAATCCTAGCGAAACAGAATGTCGTCAAAAGGAAGTTCTTCAGAGAGGTAAGCAGCAGAAGGATGGTCAAAAATGTTTCTATTATCCGCACTCGATGCCTGATTGTCCTGCGAAAAAGGTTGCTTTGATCCTTTGAAAACTGACCTCTACCAGGACCCCCTACACCTGGGTGACCTCTGGATCATCTACCCATATTTCCAAATGTGTTATTTGACCTCTGCTGGAGGATCGGGCATTGTGCACGCCAATGACCCTCTTGTCTACAATATGCACACTGGTTAATGTTTACAGGACCCAAGGGCGCATTTCCTTGTGGAATGTACTGACCTCTAAATTGCGAATTACCCCCTCTAGGGCCTCTAACAATTTGCTGCAATAGAACTTTCGTCTTTAAGTCTCCTTTTCTCTTTTCAACTCTTTCTTTTTCATTATTGACACGATTCTCATAGTACTGAGCCATGTGCAATACTTCTGACTCAGACTTCGCTCGCCAAGTGCTCTCAGAGGACATAATTTGCGACTGGATGTCAGGCACCAATCCACGCACAAATGTGTCCACGAATAATCTTTTCCCAGACTCTGTGCCTCAATCTTGTCCACTGAAATCTGAAAATACCTGTTCGAACCGATTAAAGAACTCGGTAGCACCCTCAGACTTCCCTTGGACACAAGCAGTAAATTTGTCCCAAATAATTCTCTTTTCAGGAATTATAGTTTTCAATTTAGTAACTATTCTGTCAAAGTTAGTATTACCTGAGGCGGTCTTTCGCCAGCTGGCCTTTCTCCATCGAGTCTAACCATGTTAGCCCATGTATCTCCTAGCCCTGGTACATTATCTACAGTTCTAATCTGTTTCCACAAGTCGACAGGCAGGAGTACGGGAAATAACAAATCGATATCACTTAAGGTGAATACTGATGAATGCAAGACAGACTCTATTTCTTTGTAGAACCCTGTCGGATTCTTCCTAATGTCGGGAATAGATTGTTTAATGGTGTTCACTTCCTGTCTCGAGAACGGGACGTGAACGAACTGTGACACATAATGTGCAGGAATTTCATAGGCTTGCGCACCCCTTCCGGCATCCGCTGGAACCTCGCCTTTTGGGACAAGCGTCGGAGGGACCTCTCTCATAGGCAACTGAGAAGTAGGCAACTCCGAACGCTCGCTAAGCAAAAGAACCAAATCGAGTGCTAAAGCAGCTGAAGAAGTGTCAAACGAAAAAGCCCTTTTATAAATACCCAATAACTCTGCGGGACAACAAATCTTCTTCTTTACACACTCATCCTGTAGGTACTCTACCATTACCTGTGTCACTTTCCTCTGCATTTCTGGCATATATTGACTATACATGTCATATACTTCTACGGGAGTTATCGACATATCTGAGATCCATCTAATCACATCTTTCGTACAAATTTGTGTTTGCTCAGTTATCGATTTTCGACAAGGAAGGAACCATTTCTGTACGAACATAACATCCAAATTATCTCCCTCTTCATCATCATACCGTAACCTTTCCAGCTACCTCCGATACTCAAGAACCCTCTCAACATGCTCTAGCACTTTCTCCGCAGTAACTCTAGAAAATGCTAAAGTATTCAGATCCCGCAACCCTTGTGGGAGATCTATATTATTTAGTCCATTCCACATTACACATAGATAAATTCTGAATCCTTCAATAAAAAATGTTTTTCTCATGAAGATTTTCTATATTAGAAAGTGTGGTGAAAACATTAGCTTGTTCACCCTTCTCCATGCAATGATTAGCCTACGCAGTTAACTCACGTTTTTTCTCTGGAGAGACAGTATTACGAGTTACAACCCTCGATCCCGCTCCCTGATCTACTACAAGTGGCTCAGAACCACTTGGAAGAGGAAGAGTAAGCAAGTTTTGAACATCAGAGAACAAAGGTGCTATTACTGGCACAGCAGGCAAAGGTGGAGGAACGGGTGGGGAGCAACGACAAGAGGAGGAACAACAACTGGAGGAAGAGGAACAGCAGGAGGAACAATTGGAGGAGCATAAGAGCAGGGAGAGGCAGAGCAGCAGGAAGAACAACATACAGAGGTGGCGCAGTGGCACAAGGCCTTCGCTCATTTAACAGTTTATCGATAAGTTCATCAGAAACATGAAAGTCTTTAGAAGGATAGATTTTCTGGATACCAAGTGAGAAAGCCCTATCCATATTCCTAACGGACTCAGGCTGTTTATTTTGGTCATACAACAATGCTTTTTCGGCGTTCGTCATATGGGTGCGCGCATGCTTTTCTCTACTCTTAAGCTGCTGCAAAGCTTCTTTATTCCAATTCTGTAATACATTGAATGCTGCAGGTCTAGCCATTTTCTTCAATAATATAGATTCTAAGTATTCAATACGAGGGATGTCCAAACTACCATTTATTGGCCACTGAAGTTCGGAAGCAAGTCTAGTTTGTCTGTGCCAAACATAATTAAATACGATACTACCAATGCCGTGCTTACAGTACATAGTACACGCCGGCGACCCCTCCATTGGTGCCGGTCGGCCAAATTCCAAAGATTGTCTGTCCTTGTGGAATAATGCCCTGAAGCAGGCAGACAATTTCCCAGGTATATCAGAATGCTGGTGTTACCTGGTCAATAATTGAACTCGCAAGTGTAATATGGCAAAACAAATTATCAGGATACTTAAGAATCGGGTCACGACTCACCTGATCAAATCCTAAGGAGGTCCAATCAGATTACAAAGTTTTCTAACAAAGATTTCCTCGTGGTTGGTGATTTCGGCAAATCTGCCCACCTCGATATATGGACCCTCGTCAAGATGCCGACTCCGACCATGTGCTCACCGTCCAGGGATCGGGTCGTGCAGCGATGCTGAGGTTTCGCTTCGCATCCAAAAAAGGGGGCCACTTTACACCGTCAGATCCCGGTCCGATAGCCGTGTCAACCTTCTACGAGCTGGCATCAATCTTGAGGGTCCCTATTCGGGTGCCATCTGTAAAAGCAAAAAGAGAATATCGAGGCTGAGTACCACAAAAGGAAATACACCAAACACGGGCTTAGAAAGATACACAGATCTTTATTCTACAACTGAACAGTTTTCAAAGGAACAAAGTATCAGATAGCTATCTGGCCCTCAGTACATCACAGCGAATACCACCCCTGTCGGTGTGAGAAGTGAGTGGGGCTGTACATCAGAACATTCACTCTTTTATACAATTTGTAACATGATGTCCAGCCCATTTACAGGTTAAACATTCCTAGCGCTAGGGGTTTGTGCCACGTTCACCTCTAATCTATTCATCTATAGGCATATGGATTATTCCCAGTATATTCACAAATAGGTCACAATGGCAACAGTGTATCTTCGGATTTACATTAAACCTTCGTACATGTTTTATACAATGTAGTTCAACAAGTGTTCACATTCAGTATTTAAACAACATTGTGCTTAATATATGCTCGCGGATCATTTTCATTGGCATAGGTAATCCTCGATCTACAGGTCAACGAAGGACAAGGTCTCCTTACATGACCCTAACATTTGGCCTGCGGGCAGTTTAGGCATTAACTTCATATAGAGGTTGAGACGGCCAAGTTACAAACAGAACACTGTCCACCATTTTAGAACACAGGGCGACTTTGGAGTAAGAATCAAAATGGCGGATGAGCCTAAAATGGTGACTAAATCGGTCTAATGTCAGAACCTTTGAACGCGGATTTCTTTGTAGAGCGACTGGGTTTAGGCCAATATGTACAATAAAGCAGGCACGATGTAATATCCCGTTCAACATTCCCACGCCAGATGTCCAGGCATGTCTAAAAGTAGCTGACTTTTCCCAAAAGTATTTCACAAACCAGGTTTGTCTCAAAAGGATTTCAGCTAAGGTATTGGTTCTCTGGCCCCTGTGGGTGTTCTCTGTAGCTTCACTGGTGCTTACTCCGTGACGCAATGTAAGCCTTTAGCAAAGGCTGACCACTATCTTCTAATGTTAGTGCCTGCATACGGGAAACGAAGATTCTGTCATAGTTTTTTTCCTATTCCTCTACTCTGCAGTCCCCAGCCGACTATGTGGCTTTCATTAATACAGTTTATCCCTGAATGGGTGCTTGGTTCTTCTGAAAGTCAGTGTTTTCAAGGATTATCACGCAATTTCCTGATACTTCGGAAGTGAACATGTTTCAGGGCAATTACCTGACAAGAGGGTAGATGGTTAAACAAGTATTTGTGGGTTTCTCCTGAGCAGGCAGGAATACACTTGCTTTCACTCTTGCAAGCCAGTGATCCATATCTGGGGCATGCTTGCCACAACATCGCATAGGGGACAGTGGTGCCAGGCCCTGTTGAGGTCCCCACCATCTAACCAAAGGGTCAGGCCACAGACTTTCTCACAGAAGAAAGCATCTGGTACCATCCCGCCCGTGAATACGCAGAAGTTATAAAGGCAACATGCAAGAAAGAGTAACCATGTATTCAAAGTGGCTGTATGCACCCGCTATGCATTAATGTTGAGGCAGCAGTTATTTATTAAAATGAATGAACATAATAAAAATCATTGGCATTCTTCATCAATAATGGACTCAAAACTGTTTTGCTACTAGAACATGATTTAAGGCAGTACCAACCAGTGCAAGTATTCTGCAGTAGAATGAGAAGTGGAGGCATGATTTAGACATGGCTTGACATGGTAATCATAATTTCTCATCAAAGCTGTGCTATTGCACTGTACCATTCGTTTGGAAGCAGTGTTGTGCTTTGGTGTCATTGTGTGACTCTCCCCCATTTTGCCTTGCAGGTTCTAACCTAGAAGCCTCTCAATCCAGTGCATCATATATTTCATACACACCAATAAGCAGTTTGAGCTGCAATCACGAATCATTCTTAGGGGTTTCCTGCTACTTTTTCTTAGGGTGACCCTGTTATGTAATAACTGCAACCAATATAATTCCTCAGAGTCTTCCACTTGCATTTCTCAGTGTTTCCCTGCTATGCAATAGCTGTAAATGGAACTATGTCTCAGGGTCTCCCTGCTAGTTTCCCTCTGGGTCCTCCATCTATGCAATAGCTCCAACGACACGTGCCTATGGTCTATCCACTACTATTTCACACATGGTCTCCCATGGTCTCCCATGGTCTCCCAGCAACTAATTTCCAGGGTTGCCTAGCTGCTATCTGTCAAGGTCTCCCTGCTACCATTTCTCAGGGTCACCCTAATACTATTTTGCATGCGTTCCCTGCTATGGAATAGCTACAGCCATAACTAATTAGCAGGCTCTCACTAATAAATAACAACTGTTTCCTCATAGAGCCACTGTCAGACTTTCCTACCTAACTCAATTGATTGGGGGATGCTGGGCACACAGGTGATCATCTACAACATCTCTGACTGCACTGACTTTCAGCTTCCCCGGCTGACCACCACCACACGATGTGTGATTGCATGTCGGAACAAGCAACCATGCCTCCTCCGTCTGCATTGTGGCATAACCAATCCTTCCAGCTTTAAGGCCTGGGGAGTAAACACAGGCTAGTCAGTTGAGGCTGATGCCATTTAGAATGTGGCTGTGTCTCTTCCTCATGCTATTGCGTGCTTTGTCATGGTGAGGAACGACATACATCTCCAGATGTTCTGACGGATGTTTCCTCCACACCAATGGAAGTCAGGATGGTGGATGCCATGTGTCTGGTATAGGTTGCTTAATGTCACCACGTAATGTAGCTATGCATTGCAGTCTAGCCCAATGCATAATGGGCACTCTTTGTTTGCTTGCAAACATGTTACCAAGCCAAACTAAGAGCCATTTCCTTCTATGGTCAAGGCAGGTAAAGAAACCCTGAATAGCATCAGGTGGCTGAAGACACCTTTTTAAAGAAGGTGCTGATATTGCTAAAATCTTCCCTTAACTTCTCAGTACATGGTGTATTATATTGGGGTTACATTCCCGATAAACTATGACTGGTACTGATGTCTGTGTCCATTTGGTGCAATCCCCTGCCCTCCTACTCAAGCAAGATTTTGAGGCATTTGAGGGTACAGGGTTTAGCTGGAAGGGTGCAGTGGCTAATATAAGCACCCTCTTCTTTTAGTTGTTCTTACAGGTTTCTCTATTCGGATAAACTACAGAAGAAAAATAGGGTACAGTTGAAGGAATTATTACTGCTCAAAATTGCAGAAACTAGAGACTCTACCTTATTAAACGGGTATGAAATGTACCTTTGCAAATCTTTTGTTTGGCACTGTTGAGAACTCTCTTGTTTGGATAACATCCAGTGATGAGCATGTGTCTTACACACTTTAATGTGTTTCTTATTGACAGTATCTTTGCTATTTTGAACGAACACTGGCCCCCAAGTCAGTGCGCCCAGTTCAATTTATTTATTTCAATTTGTATAAAGTGCCACACACCAGTAGGCCTCAGAGCGCAATGTGCATCATCATTAAACACTGTACCTCGATTGTTTCAGTTAAATTATTTATTTAAGCTAAAGGTGTAAGTTCATGTGTCACTTACAATAGTGTACTTGTACCCTTGGAATGGCGCCTACATTAACCATTGGTGTACGTGCGCATGTTGCATAGGCTAGACATATGATTTCTATTCTAAAAACCCTTATTCAGACACTTTCTGATACAGTTCATGACTTATAGAAAAAATAATAGAAAAATAATAGTTTAGCAGATTGTTATTCAACCTGTTTAGAGAGCACATTGGAGAAACAAAGGAGAAACAATAAACGCTTCATTAAATGAAAAACTCAATAATAAAAGTCTTATTAAAAAGATGAATACATGACATGTGGTTTAAGCTCACCCATGCTCCAGTGGTGCATCCAGTGACAGGGCATCCCAGGTGGGAGGGAACAACACCACAAAACCACCCAGCCGTGCACATACAGTTAAAAAATGAATTATACAATTTCACTCTGTGTGATTAATGCTGGGATTCCTGATTGTGACCCATACAGGTAACCGCTTCCAGTTTGTGAAACAATATTACAGATTATGTCAATATATGACCTTTCAATTTCATTTCATGTGCAATGTGTTCTGACAGTTCATGTCCAGTGCTGTCGTCACAGTGTTGACTAGCAAGCGTCTCATGGAAGAATTCCCAGTATTGCAATGGCCTATGAAAACATGAGGCACAAGAGCAATTAGTTATCATCATTTCTGGATGAGCTATTTCTATTCAGTTAAAATATACCAGAGTTTTATCTTACTTGAATTGCCTGTGTAATTTCAACACCGTTATGGATATATCCAAATTATCAATCTTAACTTCTCCAGCTGTTTAGAACGAGGACACCCGACTATGCTGTCTTAAGTTGATTAGATTTGCCACCTGTTAAAATACATTTTTTTGCTTAATGTCGCTATAAATATATTCTTGATGTAAGTGTGCATACATCATGTTCAGTGGAAGTGCAGCATTGGTGAATGGTGTTAAATTGTTCCATTTAGGAAACCTCATTTCGCTCTAGTTTTCGATTGTAAATATCCCCTTGGAGGTGTGTAGGGGGTTATTTCATAACAGCACCTAAAGTAAAAGTTGCAAGTCAAGTTTGTGTTCCACCTGAAATAGCATTAAAATGGTGCTTGAGTAGCACACAATTGCCAATTGGCTCCACTTTGTACCTGCACGTGCGGTTAGGTTGATTATGTCAAAGTGTTGGTGACATTCCGCATGTAGGGATGCTGCTGCCATTTTGAAACACTAAAATATTGAGCTAGGGCCCTTTAGGAACGTGCACGATATGGGTGGGATAACACAGAATAACTCAGAGTCCAAATAAACGAATCAACTCAGGAAGATGGCAAAGTACTGTTTTATTAACAATTATCTAAAACAGGGAGTTACGACGAACATCAACGGCCGTATTCTCGATTTCTCTCAGCAATCTTTTCACAAAACAAAAATTATATATATAGAATAAGTCAGAGGTGATGTCATAGTATGTGGCAAATTCTGAAAAACCTACCAGGGATCGGATTTGGCTTACGGGGAACATCTAAGTATATTATCAATAGGAACTAGGATTGTAATTGGCTGCCCACTGTCAAGTGGACAACATATGCCTACCTCTAAAACATGTAATCTTCAAAAACATTAGATACACAGTTTCTCATTGGTTATCAAACTGTAAGGTCCTTTGCTATATGGACTAATACAATTAGTTGGCACGCTTGTGCCATGTCTGGAACATTCGGTTCACTTAGCAGCACGGAAGCCCAGACCCAGGTGCAAGGAGATAGGGCATTACACTAACTCCCCACCCAATTAGTCCAGCATCTGTAATCACCAAACCTTCTGCCATGAAGATCGTCTTTGAACTTGGTCTTGCAAAAGTTTCCTTGTCTTCAGAATACATGGGAGTGCGGGCACTCACTATTGTGTTCTGGGACTCCAAGTCAGAACTCGATTTTCATCCTTGGCTCACGTGACAGCAGACCACGATTTGGTCCATTTTGCATTTTTGAAATGTCTTAAATGAATACAACTTGGCACTCTTGGTGTTCTTTCTTTGCACTTTAATAAGGGATGATTAATCCTTTGCACGTTTGCTCCTTTCCAGAATAGATAGCTGACCTTGGCTGCTTCAGTCTTGACTCCCAACAATATGAATGGATCAATCGACACACCTGATTTTTTGTATATATGGTAAGTGGATTTTTATAAGAGGGAATAATGCAATTTGAGGTGCGGAGGAGAAAGAGGGCAGCCCTGGCATATGGGTTGCAAAGACATAAAACAAATATCAAGTTCCCAAAACTGGGAACTTGCGTCCTTTGCACTCTGTTTGTGGCTCAACAATGAGTCCTATTATTAATCTATTATGTTCAATAGAGATTTGGGGTAATATATTTGTTCTAAATTAACAGCAACGTAATCAACAATATGTGTTCAATTGTATATATGCAAATATGCACAGAGACAAAAGTACTTTAGTGAAAATTCAATAGTTTATTTAGAAGCCCAACGCGTTTCGTGAATTTATTCACTTCTTCAGGGGCAATTTTCATAATTTTCAAAATGTTCAAACTTTTCAAACAATCTCTGAAAAACATAACATTCAAATAAATCCACATTAGAACAAATTATCTCAAATACAGAGGATCTTATATGTAATTTGCAAATCTAGTCAATTTTTGTCAAATCAGAACACCTAATTTTTTGGATCAATATCCAACGGCAAGAGAGAGATTCATATTCCTAAATATAATCAAGTTACTTCTACTCAATTTTCTTAATCTTTTTTGGAAAAATTCAGAAACTCATAAGAGAAATCTATGAGGGAAATCCATATTTGTGATCATACAATGGTCATAAACACATATTATGCTCATTCCTTAGTTCCATACTAGTAGTCCAGAACTCACTATGTCCTGTCTGCACAACAAGGTCCAATCACACAAATGATGTAAAAAAAGTCAATAGAGTGATTGCTGTCAAGGTTTTTTACAGAACAATTACCTAAGGTTTGAGATACTTCAATGCGTCAGAGCAGAAGTTAAGAAGTAGATCATCTATCTATTCGTGTCAAAGTGTGATGAGGTCCTGTATGGAAAATGTATAAAAAAGGTTTAAGGATAAGAAAAAAAAGGGTAAATGAAAAAGGAAGTTAAAAAGCTGTGGCTGTGTCTTACTAGTAATGATATCAACATGGCTTGTGAGTAGGTGCTGAGTACAGGTCCAGTTTAATAGAATGATCCGCCATTTTGTAAGTAAAGGTTTGACTGGATTATAAATGTACCAGGGAGCACCTGATCTAAAGAGAAAACCAAAAAGTAGACGGACGTTCAATGACCCATGTGTCAAAAATCATACTCACGTTGTGCAAAAATGCTGTTATGAAAGAGTGAAAAACACGGTCTTCAGGCGGGAGCTGTCTCCTGGTCGGATCCGCTACAGAGTAAGTGATTTGCAGTGGTCCTAAAATACTCAGCAAGATAGGCGTGTTTAGTCAGCGTACCACATCATAAGAACGTGTGACGTCACGGAGTAAACACTGTGACGTCATCACGCACATGCGCGGTTATGGCTAATACGATCTTAGATGATAGAAAGATGCTCGTAGAGCAACTCCGCTTTATAACAGATGAAGTCAAAAGGATTATGGACTGAAGTTCATACCGACAGCAGACTTGACTAATGGAAAGTATCAAAATGATGTATGACGAGTGAATGCATAAAAAAAGAGTCAATTAAAACAGAAAATGCGGAAAAAGCATTTTAAGTCGTAAAAGATGGAAAAATAAGTAAGGAAATCAATGTAGTCTGGGGTACGTCAGTAATGTCATAGTCTGAATATTCATATTTAAAATGCTAAGGGAGACTGTGAAGTCACAACATAGTCAGAACTATTCAATTTTAAAAGGTTTTGACAAATGTAAACAGACAGTAATAGTGAAAAAAGGCCATTAGTAACAATGGAACTGTCTTTTACCAAAGCTCACAATCTAAAAAACATATCATATGGAAAAATTGAACAAGAGAAAACCTCAACAGTATTAATAGGGTTGTTAGAATTGTGTATGGAGACTCTAAAAAAACCGGGGACAAGGATCATGGACCCGGGAGTTAAGTAGATGTCAGAAAATTGTTAGTATTGTGTTAAGAGACTCTAAAGAACTGAGGACAAGAATCCTGAACCTGGGAGTTAGATAAATGTCAGAGAATGATTTGCAATTGACATTTTTTGGGAGGTATTTATCATCTAGATCGGTCTTGTCTTTAGTGAGATTTATAGAAAACGACCCATATAGAAGTCGTCGTTTAAACCTAAGGGGGCTAGGGCATTAAGCTTGTGGATCCAGTGTAGTTCTCTTTGTGCAAATCTCTTTGCATTATCTCCTCCTCTCGGCAGATGTTTCATGATTTCTAGGACCACCCATCGGATCTGTGAGATGTTGTGTCGGTTCTCCTTGAAGTGCCTAAACACTGGTGACTTCTGATTGCTTGTTCTTATATTCGATTCATGCTCTGTGAGCCTTTCCTTTATTTTTCTTATGGTCTTGCCTACGTAGTAACTTCCGCAGGGACATTTCAAGGCGTAAATCACATTTTTGCTGTCACAAGTTGCAAAGTCTTTTAAAGCGATTTTCTTGCCACTGTTTGGGTGTCGAATGTGGTCTCCTTTTAAAATATTCGAACAGTGCTGGCAATTAAGACACGCGAAGGTGCCATGTTTCGGTTTGGCCAAGAACGTTTGCAGTTGTCTCTTTTGTTTTTCAGCTCTGATAAGTGAGTCTCTAACATTTTTGCCCCTTTTAAAGGCCAACATTGGAGGTTCCAGAAATAATCTATTAAGATTGCTATCAGACTTGATGATGTCCCAATTCTTTAAAATGATCTTTTTGATCGGCAAACTCTGTCTTGAAAATTTGAGTGTGTGTATTAATTTCATGTTTTCTTTTTTTGGTTTCTCTCTCAATAGCTCTTTTCTCTCTAAGGTTCTAGTACATTTAATGGCTTTATTGATGGTAGATTCTGGGAATCCTCTTGTCTGAAATCTTGTTCGCATTTTTTCAAATTCATGTGATAATTGAGTTGCGACTGAAGTGATTCTTTTAGCTCTTAGGCATTGACTATAGGGTAAATTCTGTTTCAAATGAAATGGATGAAAACTTGCGAAATGCAAGGTACTGTTGGCATCTGTGGGTTTTTTATATATTTTTGTAGTAAATGTGTTCTCTAATCTGGCGATGTCCACATCCAGGAAATGTATTTGTGGGTTGCCTATTTCCAATGTGAACTGAATCTTTCTATGACATCCATTGAGATAGACAAAAAATTGTTGTAGTTCATCTTGTGTTCCATTCCATACCAAAGATATCATCAATAAATCGTTTCCAGAAAATCAAGTTCTTGTTCCAAGGTTCTGTGTTAAGAATTAATCTCTTCTCAAAATGATACATACAAATATTTGCATATGCAGGGGCCACCGAAGAGCCCATTGATGTGCCCGAAATCTGGAGGTAGAAATTGTTGTTGAAGCGAAAATAATTATTGTAAAGAATAATGTTGAGAATCTCAATTGCAAATTCTTTGTGTATCAAATCGTCATCATGTTGTAACAAGAACCATTCCAATGAAGCTATGCCTTCCGCATGTGGTATAGACGTATAAAGGCTGGTGACGTCTAATGTAAATAGAAGTACTGGGGATTCATTTAAATGTAATTCGTCCAATAAGTTCAGGAAATGTGAAGTGTCTTTTAAGTAAGTTTCCATCTTCTGTACCAGGGGCTGGAGTGCCCTATCCAAGTATATGGCCAATGGGTGGAATATGCTTTCCGTGCCCGCTACTGTCGGTCTGAATTGTGGATCCTGCATATTCATATGTACTTTAGGTAATGCATATAGTACAGGAATAACTGGGAATGTCTTGAGTAAGAACTCACCCGTACAATCTGTGATCCAATCATAGTCGATTGCTTTGTCAATGGTCTTCTTGATCACCTCTTTGATTGCTGTGGTAGGGTCATTATCCAACAGCATATATGTTTCTTCAACTCTCAATAGTTTCATACATCCTTCGTTATACATTGTGGTATCCATCATAACCAAAGTGCCGCCTTTGTCCGCTGGTTTAAGAGTAATAGTATTGCCCTCTGCGAGTTCTTTTATTAGCTTAAGTTGATGTTTCCTTATGTTGATTTCACTGCTAGGTCCATATTTAAGGCGTTTAAGATCTTTGGTAGTTTTATGTTTGAATAAATTAATTGCTGCATGATTGATTTGAGGGTGAAATGTGCTTTTGTTCTTCATTTCCAGGAACTCATGTTGTTTACGTTGGGTTGAGGATTCAGGTAATGAGTCAAAAAAAACTTTGAGTTCCATTTTACGGATTAGTTTTAACAGGTTGATTTCTTCAAAAAGTGTTGTGTAAGTTGTGGGAATAAAAGAGATTCCCAAATTGAGAGTATCTTCTTGTGCAATGGTGAGTGGTTTGGATGAAATATTGAAAATGATTGACTCTTTTATTTGTTTTTCTGTCTTTGTTTTCTTTTTCCCTCTACAGGTCTTTCGCCTCTTTCTAAAAAAGGAGGTGGATCAATAGTAGGTATTGTTGGCATTGGAAGAATTTCACTGGGTGGTATCCGAGTTTCACTGGTACTGGTACTTGGATTGTCACACTCTCCACTGTTCACGTCTGAACTGTCAGTATTTTCCTGTTGGTTTGGATGTCTTGGAGGTCCCAGCCAGACAATCTTCGACATGCAGCTCCACTTTTCAGCTTATTCTCTCTGTGACATAGTTTTCCTTTCCTTCTTCATGGGTCCTGGTTTCCTAATTTCATGATACTGATGTCCAGCTTCTATACAATTGCAGCTTCACCTGCATTCTATTCAGTACATATAGCCAGCTTCTATGATAACCTAGTCTACTTGCATTTCAACACATGTACGGTTATTGAACAGTTGATTCTCTGCAGCACGTTTTGCAGGTGTAAACTGCTATTTCATATTTAAAAGTTCACATGATTCTTTACTTCATCATTGTTTTCAAGAGGATCCATACATCATCTTCAGCCAGTATCTCAGGGCGTCGTACAGGTAAATTCACTAGCTTCTTTCTTTGTTCCTTGTCATATTCCTTCAGGGAATTCCTCCCTTAGGTTGTCATCACTTCGGGGATACATTCGGTAGGGTTGTCTCAATCAGTTTGTTTCAGTTTATTAATATACGTATTAGCCTTAAAGGCTTTGTATATACAACATAAAAACATATAAGACAACATTATCCTTTCCAATTACATATCATAGTACAATTGATATAACAATCAATTAAACCATGTTATGTAACATTCCCCATCCTCGAAACATCTCAAAATATATCATATCATAACAATGTCAAACTAGGTTTAAAGGGTTGAATATTAGGGTTTTAAAAAAAATGTCATACCATTTAAACATTACTAAAATAAGCCTGTCATTGCATCACTAACTACTCACAATCTTTAAGATCTCAACAGGTATATTCTTTCGAACACATGTTGCGTTATTGGCACAACTGCTGGTGTCAAACAGAGCACGATCTCAGGTCTTAAACATATGTAGGGTTTCCTGCAGAGGCATGCAGCTACTCCCCTACATTCCCCCTTCTGGGCGAGTCCTCCACCACCTCCTCAACTGTTTCCACATCCTGGTATTTTCTCGTAAAGAAATGTTTCTTTGCTGTCCATAGCTTCATCACCCATTCTTCAAATGATTCCGCCATTTCTTCGGTCCATTCTAGTTTTGTTTTACCAACTTGTGCTTTAGTCAATGCTTGCAGAAGTGGCCTTGTATATGTACTATAATCAAACACCAAGGCTCTAACATAATTGCACAAACCCAAAAACTGTTGCATCTGTCTCACTGTTGATTGCCTCAGCTTTTTCAGGTGTCACTTTCCTTCATGTGAAATCAACTGACCTATGTATAACACCTCTTCTTGACAGTACTGTAACTTCTGTTTGTCCACCTTATATCTCTTATCTGCTAGAATAATCATTATTCCGATAAAGTCCTGTCTGCACTCATCATCTGTTTTACTGCAAATCAATTGGTCACCTACGTATGGTATCATCAAACTTTTGAGATCTATATTACCTCATCCATCTGTACAACTCTGTTAAAAATGTATGGGGACTCACAGTACCTTTGAGGCAAACAAGTGTGTTTTAGTCTTTTTTGGCAAAACGTAAATAAAGTCAAGTCTTGGGAGTACTTATGCAACGGGATCGAGAAGAACGCATTTTTCAAATCGATCACCGTCCCGTATCGAGCTTCTACTGGGATGCTACACAATATTGTTACCGGATTGGGAAATAAATGAAACTCAGCATCTACAACCTTGTTAAGAGGTCTCAAATCCTGGATAAATCTCCATGTCCCTCCTTTAGTTGTTTTAATCATATATACTGCGGTATTACACAATGACTTTGATGGTACCAAAATCCCCTCATTCATCATTGCTGCGAAAGTCAGACATGGGGTATTGTTTTCCTCATGGTAAAATTGCCCCTGGCTTAAGTTTTATTTTAACCTCCCCTGTCCCCATCAAGAAAACCTACATCATAAGGGCCTGTGGTCCATAGGCCACTGAGCACTTTTTCAAGATCCTCCTGAAAGAACACTGGTCACTGTTGCATTATCACCGTTCTTTGTGGAACTTCCCTTTTCTCTATCCTTATCCAGCATGTGATGCTCATGAAGAACACTACTTTGTCATCACTTCAGTCCTCTCCGAACATATCATCATCATCATTTATGTCAGTCAATCTGCACCCCTCCTCAAGAGCTATCATTGTTCTCCATGGTCTACCCTCGTCCACTACTCCTTTGAGTATTGCCATTTAGTTTCATACTATAGCTGCTTCCAAGTCTATAGAAATAGTCTATCCACCCTCCTCATCCATAGATATTTGTGGTCTAAACAAAATCTCATCAAGTATTCTCACAATCTTTCCTACCAGGCCAGGTAGCCATGTCAGTAAAATGCTTACTCCATAAAAAAATCTCTGGATCTACTGGAACGCTTCGCAGATCCACATGCCCTGTGAATGCCAGTACGAACTCTCCCACGTCTAAATAGTGTATTCCTGGAGTGGAGCACACTATTCCTTGATCCGTAAATGAAATTGTCAAGTTACGTTTCATCATTAAGTGTCTTGCTAAAATGTTACACCAGTGTCAGTTGTGAATATAATAGAGGAACGGACATGTCAAATTCTCCTAAGGAGACAAGTAATTTATCAGTAAAAGGAACTTGACTCTTAGATCCAGAGAACCCTTGAGCATTCATGGCAATACCTGACATTGGATTTCTTTCTTCTTGTATACACGAACGAGTTGCTCCAGTGTCTCCAAGAAAAGAAAAGGATTTGACTCCTATCATCACAGCGAACCTTTGTTCCTCTTGGTGATCGTGTGTCACAGATAATACTGAACACATCAAGTCACCCTGTGAGCTGTCCTATTGTGGATACAAGCTCATCCCTGTCCCTGTGAAAGGATGTCCTCCTACCACAGTGTCACCTCCTATTCTAGGTCTCAATACTTGTCCTGTATTTGCATAATGCTTTGTCTGCATAGGGGCTTGTTGCAACTGCCCTTGTGGCTGATTCATTTGTACTTGCCCCTGCTATTACACCTGCTGTACTTACGGTGCTTGTCCCTGATAATATGTGTGATCTTGGGCAAAGCTCTCTCTGATCTGTGTGCTGTATGGTGGAGGATAAGTTGTCCCCCCTCTGGAAAATGTGGCAGTTTGTACATTCCCTTGGCTCCCACATACGTGCACAATATGTCCTGTCATTTACCAATTCAAACATACGGGAGGAACCCTCCTGTTAATCCCTCCTTGGTTATATCCTCCCTAAGCACTCTGATTCTCATTCTTTGTATTTTTAAACCCACCTTGGTTATTCTGAAATCCACCTCATCTTCCTCTATAACCCATATTATTTGCCTGCGATGTACCTATTGTTTCCTGCATTCCCAATCCTTCTCCGGTTGTCAGTACTGCCCCTTCTATGGCACATTTTGACAACTTTTTTTTTACTAACTTGGCTTCCTCGATCTCCCTATTATCATCCTTCTTCTTGTTTTTCTCTTGTAATAACCAACAATGGTTTACTATTGTCAACTGTATCTCAGCCCATGGCTTTGCTTCCATCCTACTTGTTTTTTCATCTGACTCTGTACTGGCTCATGCCACCCCATACTTAAAATATGGTAAAATAGTGCCACTCTCTTTTTCCCATGGCTCGTGAGTTTCAAGTTGCCATTTCCCCTGAATATCCTGAATGTAAGCAATAGGAACTTCATCTTCCTTCATTTTACGTGTCATAATTGCACCCACATCTGATGTGTCAGGATATTTTACCCTGAGAGCCCTCCAAAGGTCTGCTCTACAATTATTAAATGGCACTCCATCATGTGCTGTGTTTTGTGCAGTCACTCTTGAATATCCCGCTCTTCTCCATAAGTCATCAGCCCCTCTCTCCAAGGATGGCTGCCAGGAGACCTTTTATGTCAGCTATGGCCAGCGTATTTCTTTTTGTCATTTTCTCTAATTCATATATCCATTTCCTAGCTCCCAAAGTCAAACTAGGGAGCTTGCATCTTAAGTTATCCTTGTCCATCTGTGGCCATGGAATGTATTACGGTCTTACTCCCCCTTTCTCTAATAAGGGGGATTGTGCGAACCCCATCCCATAGTCCGATCCCACTATTCATCTATCCATGGCAGGGATAATCGTCCCTGTCTATCTCCTTGTCGGTAACAACCTTAGCCTGGTTACATATGATGGAGACTCTCCCTTCTCACTATGTGATCATCCTCGGGGATGCTCAGGATATGCTATGGGATCTCACATTCTATCTGTAGGTTATTCCAGATCCAACTATCTCACTTGCTTATCCATTTGCAGGCTTCCTTCAGGGGTGCACAACGCATTCCCTCCTTCTGCCCCAATACCGGACTCTCTTTCCTCATCTGACATATCTAGGCCCCAACTAGTGTGACTACCATCCCCCGCACCATTGTCTAAGTTCATTCTGCTCAACGACAATGCCTGAACAGGTTTCACTCCTCATTTTGTGATTGAAGTACTGGGGATCGATCACTATTCCCTCGAGTACCATACTTGTGACCTCGTTTTAACTGTTGATAAAACTTATTGATCCTTCCTCCAGTGCTTTCTGCATCAAATCTTTCTTCTAGCGCTTCTCTAGATACTGCTGTCATTACTTCCTTTATTGGAAGAACTTCTTCCACTCGGTCCCATTGTATTTCTGGGCTCAGCCTCATTTGGTCTTTTTGGATGAGACTGGCATCAAGACCTTGCTGTCTCCTTTTTCGTTCTATTTCTTCATCTACTTCACTTCACTTTCTTGCATCCCTTCTTATTCTTCTTTCCTCTTGCCTTCGTTCTTCTCCTCTCCTTACTCCTTCCCTTCTTTCCTCTTCTTCACTTCATCTTTGTAATCTTTTGTCCCTTAGTCTTTGTGCTTCTTCTTCCTCTCTTTCTTTCCTTTCTGCTATCACTCAGTCTATTGTCATACTTTCTTTGTTCTTCTGCCCATTCTTCAATTTTCTCTTTATATATCTGCTCTTGATGCCCCCTGCTTTTCCATTTCTGCTCATCCTCTTTCAATTTTTTCTCTCGTTCCTTATCCTTCCTTTCTTGTTTGTCCTTATCTTCTCTTTGCCTAACCTCCTCAATACTTTTCCCATCTATCTTGAGTAATATCTGTCCTCCCATCCATTTGTTTTGTATGAGCGCTACTTCATCACCCTTATCCTTTTCTCCTTTCCATCTCTTAATCTCCCTGTCTATTTCTGTCGACAAATTTAAGCGCTCACTTTTTTCTTCCTTGTCTTGTATGAATTTATGAATCTCTTCCTTTCTTTAATTCTCATCCGGACTATCGTCGCTACTGTAAGCGGGGGTTCATATATCGGATAACTGTACGCCGTTGCTGCTTTTAATTCCTTTAAAGGATACCCTCCTATCTCTTCCATAGCAACACTCTTTGCGTCAGGCAAGGTAAGGGGAGCTGAGGGCTCGTTGCCTTTCCCCCTGTGCTGATTAAGCATCCACTCCTCAAGTGGCAGGTCTTCTCTTTCCTCTGGATACATCTTTGAGAGCTCTTAAATCGCTAATCTTTTCTCTAATTTCTTACCTGTGTACGCAGCATGCAAGTATGTGATCATGTGTTGCAATACCGCTCTTGACAATGAACACCCTTGTGGCCACGGCATTACCATTTTATCTGCTGTGCCCTTTACACATTTTGCACTGTACTGTTTGAGCTAGGGCATGTGTTTTGACAGTGTATCTCATAGGTGCATGAGAGGAGTATCCCCCATAATGACACATTTCATTTGACTGTCAATACTTGCCAGGCCATTAAATAAACATTTTACCTTGGCTTAAATTATCACTTTTCAATGTTTCTTTTTTTTAAAAACAACAAATATGAGCAAGCACCATCAATCGCTGATCAATCCTCATGTTTCAATGGCCTATCTATTCTTTTTATTGGTGCCAATCATTTTACTACTCTTTATCTTTATTCGCTGATATTTTTTCAACCCTTCACAATCTCTATCGCTCTTATATTTTTACTAACCAGACGACATTTAGACTAGTCAGACACGCGTACTTCAAAGACTCACCATACTCTTAGTAGTTACGTAACCACATGAATCACACAGCTTCACATAGCTTACTTCCAACATCAACATCACACGAACAGCAAACAGCACTTAACAAAAGCATTTTGCAAATGCTTGCATGCTAATGTGTGGGTGTTTCTGTAACTATAGTGCTTCTGGGAAATGGGGGCAGGGCTTGCCGCAAATTTCCCCCCAAAAAAAAAAAAAAGCAGAATAAATAGATATTAATGACTGGAAAACACGTAATAATGTACTGATACTATTTAGCCGGTCTGGAGCCAGTAACAATGTCCATGAAAGTCCATATTGAAGTCGCTACCAAGGATTTATCCTTCCAACAGGATGATAGTCACAGGGCTTCTGGCCAGCAGGTCCAGCGAACAGCACTTAACAAAAGCACTTCGCAAATGCGCGTGTGCTAGTGCGTGCGCATTTCTGTAATTATAGTGCTTCTGGGAAATGAGGGTGGGGCTTCCAACAGGATGACAGTGTCACTGGGCTTCTGGCCAAGAGGTCCAACGAACAGCACTTAACAAAATCACTTAACAAATGCGTGCCTACATTATATGGACTACTGTTATTGGTTGGCATGCTTGTGCCATGTCTTGACCATTTGGTTCACTTAGCAGCATGTAAGCTCAGACCCAGGTGCAAGGAGATAGGGCATGACACTACCTCCCCACCCAATTAGCCCAGCATCTTTCATCACCCACACCTTGACGATTGTCTTTGAACTTGGCCTTGAAAAATTATCCTTGTCTTCAGAGTACATAAGAGTGTGGGCACTCACTATCATGTTCTGGGACTCCAAATCTGAACTCTATTTTCATCCTTGGTTCACGTGACAGGAGACCATGATTTGGTCCACTTTGCAAGTCTGAACAGTCTTAAATGAATAAAACATGGCACTCTTGGTGTTCTTTCTTCGCACCTTAACAAGGGATGATTCATCTTTCGCACATTCGCTCCTTTCCAGAATAAATAGCCTGCATTGGCTGCTTCAGTCTTGACTCCAGACCAGACAACCTCGCCATGCAGCTCCACGATTCAGCTTATTCTTGCTGAAAAATAGTTTCCCTTCCTTCGTCATGGGTCCTGGCTACCTGAATTCATGATACCTATGTCCAGCTTCTATAAAATGTTGGCTTTGCCTGCATTCTATTCACCAGCTTCTATGATGACTTAGTCTACTTACGTTTCAGCATCTGTAAGATTATTGAACGGTTGATTCTCTGCTGCACTTTGTGCATGTGTATTCTGCTTTTTCGTATTTAAAAGTTCACTTGATTCTTTACTTCGTCATTAGTTTCTGTAGGATCCATACATCATTTTCAGCCAGTATCTCGTAATGTCGTACATGTCTCTTGTGATGTCACTAGCTTCTATCTTTGCTCCTTTTCATATTCCTTCAAGCAGTTCCACCCTTAGGTTGTTATCACTTTGGGGATTCATTCAGTAGGGTTTTCTGAATAGGTATCTTCTTTTGAACACATGTTGCGGTATTGGCAAAACTGCTGGTGTTACGGCACGATTTCAAGTCTCCAACATATGGGGGGTCAGGGTATCCTGCAGATGCTTCCAGCTTCTCCTTTACAATATACATAGGACATCATCCACACGTTGATATCATGACGCTATTGGTGTCAGGAGGATAGCTTAGGGGCAATGTGCTCACCTTGGAAGCAAGACGACACAGAGCAACATAGGCTCGATCCCCGGGTCCGCGCTTAGAAACCTTAGGTATTAAGCACATCATAAATAACCTATCATATCATTGCATTGCTTATTTTCACTGTGCACATACTTATGAATTGTCTTGCTGCCTCATACCGATACACTCGGAGGACAGATGCATTGATATTGACTTCAAGGTGGACCTATCGTAAGGTCCGAGGGTTGAAATGCTGCACATTAATCATTATCAGCATTGTTATGGCACGGTACATGTAATTAATGCACTCTAGGAACAGAGGCATTGGAAATATATGGCAGATACCCTGATTAACCGTAAACAACTTCTGTAAGTAAAATAAGTGAAAGTACCTCAGGACCTAATTCAAAGATGCAGACCCCCCTCAAGATTAGGTGTGGATTACCATTCTACATATTCGTGTTTCGGGCTGATACCCAATGTAGTTTTGTATACATGTACATATTCACATTGGGAAATTGGTATACGGTCCAATATAAGTTATTTGTAAATGGAAAGTCTACATATTGGAGATGGATAGTTGTCCATCCATAGTTGGTCTACCTTTATATTTTCATGTTGGGGATTATTTTAAGGGTGCTGTTTGGCACAATATCTGTCATCATTGTGGATAGTAGCGAGCTGACCCATCGAATATGATATACATGCATTGGGTGTTGCTATCGAGTTATACATCAATCGATTGACCTTTGATTAAATTGAGCAATTGCTGAGTTGTATGTGTCTGTGACTGCGTCGTTCCCTCCCACCTGGGATGCCGTGTCACTGGATGCACAGAGAAAACCAACAATTAAACATCAGATCTACAGCAATGCGATATAGCATCTGAAACATTCCTAATGCCATTTTCCCTGAATCTGGGTTTCAAATAAAATGTCCTAATGTTATGGTATGATGGACAAATAAGCATAAAGTGTGGGTTGCTTTCAGTTCTAGATTGTGAGTAAGCACATTTATGGGAAACCTTGCTATCCCATTGGGGCTTATGCTCGGCCAATGGGAGGGTTCCTATCTCGTGAGCTATCCACTCAGATGGCAATGGCTCAAAGCAGCACAGAGTCCAAGATCCATGAACCTAACTCCTTGTACCTGGTGTGTCATTTGGTGAGAAACCCCAACCAGGGGTCGAGGCAAATTAAATATTTTGGGGGGACTGGATAGCAGTTTTGAAAGCTGTTATTGAGTGGGGCCATTAAACCCATTGTGCTGTTGACCCCCCCCCCTTTCGTTTGAGCCCAGGAGGCTAAATAGCTATTTTAACTTCCTTTGGCCCATTAGATGCATCAGTCACCACAATTCAGAGGCTATTTACTTCAACAAGGAGGCAAATAATTGGAGGTGTGTGTAATCTAAAAGTTCAGCCGAGCAGTTAAGCCTTTAGAGTCATCATAGGGTAGTGTTCTTCAAACCTTTGTATGCCAGCAACCACCATGAAAAAACATATTTACAGGTGCTTTCTCCCCACCTATCCCTGGTCATAGGGTTATCTGGCATGTAGAAAGGGAGACGCGTAGTATGTCAAACAATCCCTAACCCAGTGGTTGGCTGTGGGTGATAGAATGCCAAGATGCCACCTTCACCCACTATAATGCATACCACTAATTCTGTGTAGCCTTGAAGGGGAGGCCAAGTATGCTTCTGTGGCAGGAGGATTAAAGAGGGGTCAAAGCCAGCTCATTGAACCCATTTTCTCAGATTGTTTCATTGCATGTGGATGTCATCACTTCTCTTCAGGGGGAGCCCTTCCCATGAGGCCAGGGTGGTGAGGCTGCTATTCGATAGTCCCCCTGGGGGTGGTACTCAGCGAGAGGATCTCATTGGAGGGGACCTCCCCTCTGGGGATAAGAACAACCACCTGGGATTTGATTGGCGACCCCCCAGTAACCCTAACCTCCCAACTTCCTTACCTCCTTCTCCCACCTCTCCTCTTAACACCTCAATTTGTTACTCTAGTACTAGCTGTATAACACGTACATTTACTGGGGCGAGGTGGCCCATAGGAGGAATGAAGATCGACACAACCACTACAGATACAGGTGTTGACATTGCACCAGGGTGAAGCCTGCTTCATAAAAGGGAAACAGAAGAAGGACTTTTGGTCTTCAGCCAGCGTTAAACCCGGGAGTTTAACGTCCAGAGAACAACTAGGCGGACTGTCGGATGCAAGTGAGCAGCCGTGTAAGTCCAGAGGAGATTGAACTAGAAGCAGCCTCCCCACCAGTCCTGACAAACAGCGCGGTGGCGCAACCGTGATCAGGTGGACCGGACGGTCTGGTGACAGCGTTGAGACCAGGAAGCATAGAAGTCGAGTGCAGACCCAAGCAGCCAACGGACCGTAGGCGAAGGAACGCCGGTGCTGCCAATCGAGACGCTCAATCCCAGGAAGAACCGGAGTACTATCCAATCCCAGTGACAGGTACAGGGAAGTTTGGGAGGCCCGGTATAACAATAGACCCCCCAGTGGTGTTCAAAGTGTGGGTCTCGCTCCCCTGGGGGAGGCCTGGCACCTTCTCAAGGGGGTATGAATCCCACAACGTGAAACACCCCCTAAACCATTTAGGATTATCTGTATTTCAACTGAGGCTATGTGCATGTGACTTCGACAATAATGGAAATAAACATCACATTAATGAGTCTTAAAATCCACTAAGGTGAGAAATGTGACATGCTCTTGCCATCGGAGCAGGCATCAGAGAGACACCTTAAGTATGAGGGCTTCAGCCCTCCTAAGCACAATTCTGGCGCCAACCATGATTCTATGGGCTCAGTCTCCAGACTTGGGAGAAACTGCATGAGCCCGTTGAAGAATTGTGATGTCTGCATGTAGTTTTATTCCAAGCATTCTGAATCATATCCTTCATCCTGTGTTGGCATGATAAATTGAATACCATTAATTTGGGTAATTATAACTTGTTTTACAACACTTGGAACCAGAGGACATCTGTCACAAAGCGGTGTATGAATGTAGCAATAAACCCAGAGACGGCGGGCCAATACCGTCCCAGGTCATGCCCATGGGGCCCGTAGTTACCAGCCCACCGTCGAGGGGCTTATTGACATTAGTACCCCGGCCCGTTAGACTGGAGCACTAATAGCATTTTTTTCTGTAAAATGGCAGATGGGAAAGGGAGTCGTTTTCCCTTTCCATGGCGGCCATCGGGAGCAGACGCGCTGGGTACAGAAAAGCAGGTACGTGGGGTTAGGAGGATGGGGAGGGGATAGTTTGCAGGGGGGGGTGGAGGAAAAGAAAAACATGCCTGAGTCCCCGGCGGGGGACGAAGGCAGCCTCCAGCCATGGGGATGCTCGCAGCGGGATTGCCCCGTTTCAAGGCTCCTCATTGGCTAAGGGGCCACCACGCCCCCCGCCGGGAACAAACAAAGGCACGTACGTGCATGCAAGGGATTCCCAGCCTGGTAATTCCCCGGCAAGGGCCTATCAGAATTGTTGTTACATTCTGGTTGACCCTCGCCAGGTACTGATGCCTGTTATAATTATTATTTGCTCAAAAGAGTGTACGTATATATATTTGGCACAACCGCACTAGCCTCCGACCAATCACTTTAAGGGGTTGGAGTCTTACAGAATGACTCTTTGTCTCCTTTCTTTGCAAGACAATCTGCAGAGGCGCAGAGAAGTGGGAGGGCATGAAAATTCACGCAGAAAGGCTGTGAAATGTTTTGTGGAGGTGTGGATCACACAATTTTACATGTGTACAGTTATATACATCATGAGATGAAATCTCTATTTTCTGCCACGTAATCCTAATGTGAAAACCTAGTAAGTTCTAGGTAATACAGTTTTAAAAATCATGAAAGTTAGCAATGCAAACAAACATTTCTTTTTTTATCTAACGCTATTCATTTAATTTTTCATAAATATGCTGAAACAAAGATCCAAAATCATACTCAGCAACTCCTTGCTTAATACCGGATATTGGGCCTCATTAAGATTTTGGCCAATATACCTGTGGTAAAATCCACCAAACTTGAATCCTGCTATGGCGATTGGCAACGGGGTTGCTGACTCAGTAATGTAGGTAAACCCTCCACATTCTAAATTGGTCTTATTCCCTGGCATGCAGTTCCCATAGCACTACATTGTGGTGTGGAGGAATTACCTTTGGTGGTCATTTCAGCGCCAATAATTGCTCCATTTTTCTGGAGGAAACCCTCCAGCCGAGTGCTGTGGGTCTTTCTTCTAGTTGAAATCTATCATTGGAAAATGGAGGTGTAGAGAGCATGGGGGTAAATCTGTCTGGGCCATTTTTTACCGCACCACCATACTGCTAAGGAGGCCTATTATAGTGTGCTCTTGTTCGCTTCCAGGGAATACACCAATTATATCAGATGTGCAGGTAGTGTTTCCTGCTAGAGTACTTGTAAGTACCGATTTAATAAGTGTTATTATCATCCTTCTGGGCAGCAGCTTGCAAACAGATCTTTAAAGCCAACTCTAGGTTCACTGACCAATCTCACCGAGTGTAAGTGGTCCACACTCACAGTGTACCCTGCTTTTGGGTAAGGTTTGCCTTGAATGCACTCTCTAGTTGAAGCACGTCGTCGGTGGTATGATGGCCGCTCTCCATTCCCGCTGAGCTCTGCTAGGGAACAATGCTCTGTTGAATTATTTTTTTTTTTTCTTCAAACAACTCCCAGGCTCTGAGTGCCGGTGATTCCTCTTTTTCACTCTCGTGTAATAAAGAAAGGCGAGCTCCACGGAGGTCTGATATCAGGCCTGCAAATTAGAAAGCGCCCGAGGCAAATACCATAATTCCTGGACCTTTTAAAAAAGAAAAAAAAAACTCTTACTATCTGCTTTGATAGGCCGGTGGGAAGCTTCCAGCTGCGGCCGCGGCTGGGAAGCAAGGCCTGGCAGGCTTTTGCTCTCATTTTCTGTAATGCAAAGGGGCTTGATGCTTCCATTACGGCCCTGATTATATTATAATATCCTTCTTACAATAAGCTCAATTGCATAATGGAAGCACTAAGCCCATTTGTATTAAGGAAAATTACTGAGAAAAGCCAGCCAACCTTACCTTTGTGTCTCGACGAGTCGTATAGCTCATAGAAAAACAGCCCCAGACAGAAGCTAAAGAAAAAGGAAATATGCCATCTACAGACGGAGGGATCTGAGCTTGGGTATAGGGAAGATTGCAATTCTGCGGCTGTGTTCTCCCTCACCGGAGGCTCCAGGACAGGCTGAACGAGAGTGACCTGGGGAAGGTGCTGCCAATCAATGGACAGAAATAGGCAGAAAAGGAAGCACCCCATATTAGATTAGACTCACAAAATGGCGTCCATTCTTTTGCAGGGTAAAGAGATTAATCGAAGTATATTGGGGATCTTTGCATTTCACTACATAGTGGGGCCACGGCTTACCATTGCATGCATGTTTAGGTCTGCATCACCATATTCTGACCTGCAAGGACTATCAATGTAAAATATCCTCTCTGGGTACTTGTGCAAATCCTGCAGCCTACAATTCTGATAAAAGTAGACCCTTTCCACATCATTGGGCATCATGAAAATGTTTGCTCCATCCGTGTATAAAAAGTGCTTTCCCATGAACTGCATGACAAAGGAAGCTATTAAAAAATATTTAAAAGACTTACCTTGCAGTCTTACCTGTTGATGGCATTTATTTGTATTTTTTATTTGTTTATTAGTGTAAAATAGTTTGTTACAAACTTTTCACTATTTGATTCCGCAATAGAAAAAAAATCAAATTACATTGATTAAAACAGCTTTCTCTCAAAAGTCTCTGCAGACTTTTATTTTGTTACTTTCTCTTTTCTTCCATCATTCCTCAGTCTCTCCATCCCCTTCCTTAATTTTTTGCAGCACTGCCTCCAGAAAATGTACAGTAGCATAGTTAATTTTCACAATTCGACATCCATATATCATGATGATATTTATATGAACTATGACTTTAATAACAACATCACGGACATCCTTTTCTTTTCTCACTACTCCTGCACGTGGTTCTGAATTCTCCAGACTAATTTCAATGTTGCAGACATGTTTTCCGTAAAAGGGGGTGCCAGATGCACTCCTTACCCAATGGGACACACTAGCACTAGACTTATAGTCAAGATCTGTGCCTCCAACACCCTGGCCCTCTCCGCTAGCTATCATATGCTCTCTGAGCAGAATATCTCTACCTGGCCTCCGCCTCCAGTATTGTGGGGTGCATTCAAAGCCCCCAAACAGAATTCCCTTTCAGATGAAGAGCATGATTTTAATCACTAAAACAAAAACTGCTTGGCCTTTGTTTTTTTTCAAGTAAAGTTGAAGAGCCATGTGGAAAAGGGGCCTACCTGTCATTACCAAAGGAAAAGCAACATTATAATTCACAAAAGGAGGAATCAAAGATCCCTTTCACATGGAAAACAGGATGTTTAAACAGTAATACAAAAACGGCTTGCATAGGCATGTGCAAGTAAAAGCAGTTTAAATGTGAAAATATATCACTGCTCACAAAAAAGTGTCACAGAAAAGACATGGTGCGCAGGTTGACAAAAAGCAATGTTTATTATGCTTCACATACAAAACACTAGTGACATTTGAAAAGCCACTTTGTTCTAATGCAAAAATGTCATCCAAGACAAACCCTTTTGCTAGTGGCGGGCAAACTTCACAAGGAAATCTCTCACTCCGAGCCTGCATGATACATCTCCCACCTAATTACCAACTGCAATGAAGTGTCATGCCCAGGGTGTCGGAATTCCGTGTTCTACAGACCTGCTGGCTCTGAAGGCATTGACTGCAGGAGAAGTACCCCTTGGCTAGAGCATGACCAATATGTGTGAACATGGGGGCAGCAACTTCAAAGAGCAAGCTTCCAACACAAAGAGACAGAAAAAGAAAAACGCTGGGTACAGGCTGACCCAGTGAAAACAGCCGTAAGACAGGAGGATGGCCATTTCTCCCACATGAAGATTCACAATTAATTTAAACGGACTATCATCTTTAGACCTTTTTCTCAGCAACCATAAACTGGATTTCTTTCATTTATGTACCATTTTTATGTCATTTCTGGGAGATTATAATGAAATAAAATTCCTCCACCTGCAACTTGGGGAACTTTGATGGCCAGTTAAAGTAGGTTTCTGGCTGATTTGAACATGTTCCAATTGTGAGAGTTGGTGAGCGGGTGGAAACTGCATATAGGGATATGGGTAATAACTGTTAGAGATGTTGTCTTATTGGGGTAAATTCAGAATTTGGCAGTATTTTTCTTACTGTAAAAATGTTGACGGTAAACTGGCCTTACATTTAGAGTGGGTTTGGTATCAATCTATTTTGGTGATTGTATATTGTTAGCTTGTATTGGTGGTCATTTTAGTGATATCTTTATTTGTGGTATTTTCAGAATTATCTTATTTCTGTGGTATAATGGTGATCATGTTTTTTTTTTATTACAACCCCATCATAAAACAAACCTTTCCTTTCTATTAGAATGTATTTTAGTCACCTGTAGAGAAACCCCAGATTTATGACACTTCAGAGAACCCAATGTATTTATTCAGACCGCCACCTATGGTTTGTGGCTGGCATGACTGGCTTATGTACAGCCAGTAATCTATGTGTACACTCCTTCCTTTCAGCATGCAAGGAAAGAATCACTCATTACACTTACACACACACCTTTCTACCTTGCAGATATTTACTCACTTTCTCTTGTTTGCTATTTTAACTACAGCAGTAAATTGGTAAATGCACTATTGTTCTGATAAAAACATCACCACTGTACTTCCCATATATACATGATTCACAGATGCATGAATGACACCAAAGTCTCAGTTGTTTTTTGTCTGCACTCTGTATTAAATGACAATTACAAACTGCAAAACATCTTACCACATGATATTTGCAGTATCACCTGCAAGATATAAAAAAAAAACAGAAAAAAGCAGGCATATTGCCAAAACAAATTTATCTTCAAACAACTTGAATATAGAGAAAAAAATAAACATACACTTTTTTTTCCTAACTCCCTGCACTACTAGAAAATTGTATCAACACACATTCAGCAGTCTGCTTTTCCACACTTGGTACTAACTCAGCAAGGTCGGTGAAATCTGATGTCCCTGCACGACCTTGCTGTCTTTGCAGACCCACACCCAGTGTCAAACTCCTCTGTATGTGTGCGGAGCAGCCAACTGATTAGATTTGTAGCCAGCACTCAACCCACATGGAGTTTAGGAAATATGGCACCGTCCGTCTCCTGGTCCCAGCATGAACTGCCACCTCCCTTCTCTTCATTCCTTAAGAAAACTCTAATTCAGCCCTCTGTTGATGTGGCTTATCCACCTACAATCCGTACGAATCAGAACAACAAGAATGTGCCCTGTGCCAGCCTTTGCTTTTCAAGACAATGAGGACTCCATTTGTAAAGCAACTGTTTCATTTTCCTTCCTGCATTTTACATATTTCTGTTTTGCACAAGATGAAGAAAAGAACGCTAGTGTGCACCCCTTTATGGAAAAATGAATACTGCATTTCATTGTGCACAGCAAACTGCATTATACTGTTAGAGAAATTGAAAATAGTACTTTAGTAAGGCAATTAGTGCTGAGTTAATCAGTTATGTATTCTAATGCAGTTTACACACATGAAACATCCAATATAAAATCGTGCACCTCTTTATTTTAAACTGGCAGCACACTAAGTTTTTTTTTTCTTTTTAAGTATTCTGAAAACTTTCCTGCTGGCTGTTACTGGCTGTTACTGAAATAATGCCAGCAGTTTGAAAAACTGGGCCTGGCTGTTTTTCTATGCTGCATATTGTATGCTGGCAATACCATCCCATATATGTCCTTACACATTCCCTCCTTTTTCTGACAATTCTGGCTAACAGACCCATAATTGGAGGAAACCCGAATTCTTCTTCATTTTATTTTAAAATGTATGCACATTGGGATATCTCTCATTTCCCATTGTTGCTAGTAGTATAACCAACATCCTCATCTTTATAGATAAAATAACCAGTCATCCTCCAATCACTATCACCAATACTGCCTAACACACCATAGTGTGTTCTACCCAGGTTCCCCAGTTAAACATATCTACTTCCATTACACCCAGACTACTAACTGTGATGTTATTCTTCCTCAGATTCCTCCTAATAGTGTGCTTTTCCTTATGACTCAATAAATATTCTACATCTGGATCTATCGGAAATGTATCATTTTGAAAAAACTCAATATTTTCCACTTGGCTTTCCCAAATGTCATTTGCAATATGGAATAGGGTTAAACCCCCAATCGAGACTACTGAATCTTTCAGAAGCTGTAGGTAAAATATATTATATTTCAACTGCTTGACAACAAATGTTCCATGATTCAAATGGGTAATAGTATAATTCTTCACAGAGGTGCTGACCAACCACCTATCCTTAACCAGCTTAGCTTGTGACAATTCCTCACCACCCACATTGCTAATGACTACTTCACATCGCCCTGATACACCTGGGTCAGGTTTCAAACCACAAATAGCATCTGCAGCATCAGGAACAAATGGTTTACCTGGACACATGTATAAGGTTTAAAGAACAAAATTACATGTTTCCAGATTTGGGATCAAGTAAACCTCAGGCTCCCATGACTCAAATGCCACCACCTCTGGAGTTTTAATTTGTATGTATTTCCCATCTTGCCAAAATCCCACGTTATGTACCCACATAGTTTGGTAAATAAGTTCAGGAGCTATATATGGAATACACAGCAAAAATCTGATTTCCATTCTTTCCAAATTCACATATAGGAGCATTACACTGCCCATTTCAAATGCAATTTTAACCTGCATCACTTCTATTTTTCTATGGGTAATTCTCTCGATCATCTGATAAACAATTTCTTGTGAAACAAAATATAACGGTATATGTTGTTTAATTAATTGGGAAATTTCAGTTTGAACCTCCCTCATATAATCTGTTAACAACCTATCAAGAGGATTTATTATATTCATATTATCACTTAACACCTGGTCATGTTTAATTATCACATTAGTGCTGTGTTGTAGAATTTCAGCCTGCTCATTTAGTAAAATAACAGTCTCATTAACACATTTCACTTGCTAAGCCAATCCACCTCTAATTCCATCCAAAGCCTTTTGGATCATGTCCAGATCATAAGTCAATTGTTGTGCTTTGGCACTCAATGTCCCTACTGAAATTGCATTAGCTGTAGACATTGTAGTACCTATTACAGCTCCAATAATAGACATTACCAGAGAGGCCAAAAGCAGCACTGCCCCTCTCTTTCCCCTCCTTTTCTTTATATCCGCTGAATTCACAAAGGTCTTTTCAAATTGCATCACCATCTCTCTTATTGTCTGCTTAGTGTCCTCCTTTCTCAATTCTAACCAATCTCTGGTCTGATTAGTCGCAATTCCAGTTCTGTTAATAAATCTCTCCATCAAATTGTCAGGGTTCATGGGTATATTCATATATTGATAAATCAACCGACTGTTACCCATAATAAACACAGACGCTTCCTTCACTGCAATGCCAGATGCTGGTCCAGGCTCAATGATAACTTGCGCTCCTGTGGCTTTTAGACCCACTCATCATTCACGTTGCTGGTGCAATTATCATTGTTATTCGTCCTGCAGACTTGGTCTTTGCCCCCACCCGGGGGGATTTCTTAAGACTTCCTCCTGTGGACTCCAGGAATCCATAATCTCTTGCGTCCTCCAGTCCTGGAACGTCTGACCCCAACCAATATGTTAGTTACTTGTTTCTAACTCAAATAGAAAAGGAACAGATTAAGTACATAGCACAATATCAATTTCATCCTTTCTACTACTTTGCCAAAAACAAAATATGGTCCAAAATATTATGATCTACTGTTCCAAATATCTGCAACTAAGCACATGTTAGAGAGTACACAAAAATATATTTGTTTCACATTATTATACATCAAAACAATTTTCATGCAGAACATTTTATCATATTGTACTTTGTAAGTTAACCTGATTCAGCACCTTCCATCAATGTATATTACCACACTTTTACCAAATGCGGTACTTTCATTTGCATTTATCTCCACACTAAACAATATATCCGGATTTTCATGGTGTGAGACATTATGAAATAGTCACTGCATCTATCTTTTCCATGTAATCAGTACACTTAACCTGTCTCTACCTGCTCACGTCTCCTGACTTCGTGTGTAGGATGACAGGGCTTAATTTGGTTAACATGATCAAATTGTTCTGCCACCATTTCACCCTCTGTCTTTAATATCTCATAGACTACCGGGGACACTTTATCCACTATATCAAATGTACCTTGCCATGCCACTAGAAATTCAGAGTTTTTATGTTTACCTTTTCCAAAATGAAACTTATATACCAAATCACCTACTTTATATTCTTTCACAGAAGTCTTTTATAATAGTATGACTTTACACCATCAGCAGCTCTTTCCAAATTTTGCTGCACAAATGCAAATGCATGTTGTAAATGCTTCCTCAGTTCTTTCACATATTCGTGAACTGTAGATGCACTCTCAAGTGTCTGCTCATGTGTCCTGTATAGTAAATGTTGTGGCAGTACCATTTTCCTTCCTGTTAACACCTCATGAGGACTGATACCTGTCACTTTAGTAGGAGTCTATCTAATGGCCATCAATACCAGAGGTACTCTAAATCCCAACTAGAACCTGCCTCCGCTACAAATGTCTTTAATATCTCCACAACAGATCTGTTGCAACATTCAACATTTCCACAAGAAGTGGGCCGATATGTGATATGTAATTTACTTTTTACCCCCAATATCTGCCACACCTTGCTCATTAAGGTGCTTGTGAAATGACTTCCTCTGTCTGACTCTAGTCTTTGTGGTAATCCAAATCTTGAAAATATATGATCTACCAGCAATGTAGCTGCTGTTAGCGCACTACAATCCGGTGCAGGAATACACTCTACCCATTTTGACATCAAAAGATAACGGTTTCCCCTACTCGACCAATTACAGGCCCTACATAGTCAATTTGCAAATCTGACAATGGAAGAGTTAAGCCTCTTTTCATCAATGGAGCTCTATGCCTTGGTGAAGCAGGTTTAAATTGTGCACATACAAGACACCCCCTGGTATATAATTCCACATCTTGGGACATGTGTGGCCAGTAAGCATAATCTTTCAGTATCTCTAAAGTTTTTTGTGAACCTCTGTGTCCTGCAGTTATTGCATCATGTGCACGGTGTAACATCAGCCCTCTGACTGAAAGAGGTACCACCCACTGTATCTGCCCTGTTATGGATTCCCTGGTCATCAGACCATCCTGTAGTTTAATTCGTTTTTTGTTCTTTAATAACACTTTCAACTCTTCTTTTCCTGTACAATAATTTTCAGTTAAAGGATTTTGTTCTGGGTCCATCAAATATTTATAATAGCTCCCCAACACAGGGTCAACATTTTGCGCCTTATTCAGACCTTGATCTGGTGTATCATAACTCCATTGCACTAGGGGTTGTTCAACTCCATTTGGAGCTTTGGAGCGTGTAACTGCATCTATTTGTATTTCACCAAGCGAGTGTCCAATGGGCGACCATTCTCCCATAACAGCCCCAATCTTGGTCAATTGATCTGTTTTATCATTTCCCTCTTTGTCTTCTCCTGGTGTTTTCAAATGTCCACGAATGTTCCTCCAGTATACTGTTACATCATTCTCTGACACTAATTTTTCTAGAGCTTGTATCATTTTCCCATGCTTGAGGGGATTTTTATTATATGTGAGCATTCCTCTTGCTTTCCAGCCAGGCAAATATTCTACAAGGCTATTTTGTGCATAATCAGAATCAGTCAACAGGACAATGTCATTAAATTTGTTATCAACTGCAGTAGTAATTGCTTAATAAATGGCTGCTAACTCTGCTACCTGGCTACTTCTAGCCCCGATTCTCATTCCTATACTAGGAATGTCCTCACATCTCAACCAGACATTTCCTATCCCTGACACCAACTGTTTATTGCTGTCGTTTTCAATGTGAAAAGCACATCCATCGACATATAAAATTGGCAATTCTGTGCATGTATTTCTATCAAAACCTTTGTGTGGTGATTGTTCAAACCGCTGCAAACTGGCCTCCACCTTTACTTCGTCTGATACATATTGAGCTGCACAGTCATGTAAATCTGATAACCCTTGAGCAATTGGGCTCTTTTTATTTTGGCCATATCTTACTTCCACAGGAAAGCCCTGCAATGTCAATGTCCATGAAGTAATTTTGGACTGTGCTAGATTGCCTGATCTAATCCTTTTACTCTTAAAAACTGGTCGGAAGAGCCTTTTCACATTCACTAAATTTAATTTCAACCTAAGAAAATGCCTTACTTGTATAAGCAATAGTTTTATGGTTCAAATCATGTTTTTGAGATAACACTGCTGATATACAATGCTCAGTGAATCCTATTTCTATAAATAAATCTTTGTTTGTTATGGGATACGCCAAGCATGGTGCCTTTGTGAGGCATTCTTTCAATTTAGCAACTGTCTCAGATTGCTCCTTTTCCCAATTCCATGGCATATTCAGCTTCATTAATTTAGTCAATGGTTGCGTGATTTCAGCATAATTTTCAATACATTTCCTGTTATATTCCGTCATTCCTAATAAACTTTTTAAACCTTTCATGCTTCATAGATCTTTCAATTTCTGTATGGCCTCCACCTTTTTCTTTTGTGGATTTAACCCATGTTCAGTTACTTCATGGCCTAGGAAGTTCACCTTTGTCTTGCACCATTGGACTTTCTGTAATATTACTTTGGCACCCGCCTTTTGCAATTGGTCAAGTACATGTCTAATTTCATCAAAATGACTTTTTAAGTTTTCAGTTTTTATCAGGACATCATCTACATAGACTATAGTCCCTCTTTCCGCTGCTTCTGGCATAGCTTTTCTCAAAACTATGCCAAATGTGCTCCCACTATTGACATACGCAAATTGTGTTCTGGACCAAGTGTATTGCGTTTTATCAAATGAAAATGCAAATATTTTCTGAATGTCTTCTGCCAATGGCACACACCAGTACCCAGATGTGAGATCTAATGTGGTAAATACCTTTTACCCATGCACTTGAGCAAGGCCCTGATCAATGAATGGCAGCGGCCATCTAGACACTGACACTCTTTTATTTAGTTCCCTCAGATCTGCACACATAGATGCCATTGTCCATTTGGCTTTAATACACCCAAAACAGGAGTGTTGGAGGTACTATGAATGGGTCTAATAATTCCACTAGACGTCAAGTTTTTAATGATCTCTGCCAATGACTCTAAGCATGCCAGTGGCAATCGATATTGGCGCACAAATACTGGATTTCTACCACACCCCTCTGGTAATGTGGCAACATGTAAATCAGTTAGACCACAATCATATGCGTCTTTGGCAAAAACGTCCTTAAATTCCATAAATATTTTTCTCAATTCATTCTTATCCTCCTCGCTATCACAGGCATCTGCTAACAGAATCTGCTCCTCTACAATTTTTGAACATTCTGAGAAATCCTCCAATGGAGGAACCTCTGTGCTTTCTTCCAACTGTGTGGCTGTATCTCTCTGCAAAGCTGCCACTTTAAAATGTTTTGGCATATCAGCCTCCATTTCAATGTGCTGATTTCCTGTTTCATTTTCATTTAAGTCAAATACTATACAATTCTCCTGGAGACAACACACTGTCTCATTGGAATCATATGGGTACACAGATTGAATCTTGAAGATTCCTTTGGGTTGAGAATCCAGGTACTCTGGTAACACACCCTGTGCATCTACATATCTCTCAGGGATATTTCCAATCACCATATTGTTGAAATCTGCAGTATAATGTGATTTTTGTATGGCCATTCCTAGCACAGAATTCTCTTCTAAATGAACATCTTGATATCCTTTATTATCCACCATAATATTGACAGACCCCTCCCCAACATTTTTCAGTGAGGTATATTCATAATCCAGACCTTGCTGTTTCATGGATTCATTCAAGCACACAAATGCATCAGAATCCTTCATTTGCTGTCCATTCTTGCACTTTAGTGTTACAGCAACCTCCTTGGTGAATGCAGGGATTGTAATATCCTTCTTTGCCTGTAGTTCAATTGCATATGGCACTAATTGTGCACAATGATAAGCCTTTCTTTGGTCTTCAAATTCGGGCTCAGGCCCGCCTAGCCGGGACCATATTTTTTGAAAAAGGAAATCTAACACCATGCACATTCTGTGCACGATATCATTGGCCAGATAAAAATCTTTTTGTGTTCCACTCACTATCCACACATTGTGGTAAATTGTTTTTTGTCCAACATTAATCTTTAGCACGCACCTTCCTGCAATTTGATTTTCAAAATCTAGATTGTCCAAACCAGAGATATCTTGGTTTTTAATTCTAAATTTCGGGATCTCCTCCCTTTCCATTATTCTCTGCAGTAGTTTCTCATTAATAAAACTCCTTTCCTGTTCAAGCACCAAAGTGGCTTTTATCATTTTAGATTGGCCATTTATACCAATGTGAATCCATGGCTGCTCATCCTTCATATGTATTTCGGCAAGAGTGGTGATGTGTTTTTCTGTGTCTGCTTTAGGGATGGTAAAGCACAATGTTTGTTCATCTATCTCAGTTTGCCATTTATTCCTAGGATCCAAATAAATCTGCACGGATTGTTTTTCTCTTTCATTTTGCATTTTGCCCTGACACATCAAAATAACGGTGGCACTAGGCAAACAGCTATTCTGTATGTACACCTCCACTGCATCATTCGATTTGGCAACAGTATGGCATTCATTTACACTGCTGTTTTGGGACTTTATTTTCTTAGACTGTGATGTTTTTTTGATTAAAGACCACAGAACCCCATTTACCCCATCAATGAGAGGAGACAATTTTTTCAGGCAATCCGTTCCAATCAAGAATGGAATTTCACAAATAGATGTGATCAATACTTCCTGTTTCATTCTGTGACTTCCTATCTTTATGTCAACTTCAGTGACACCCTCGATAGGCACCTCCTCACAGTTAGTCATGTACTGGGCCTTCACTCTCACTTTCATCTGATTATGTGGAGATCTCCCTTCATTGATACTTTTTACCAATTCTTTGGACATAATTGTGGTCTGTGCACCTATGTCAATCATTGCAAATGTATTGCACTTCTCTTCCACAATAATGGGAGAATATCTGTCTTCAACTTCCTCTAATACACACAAAAAGTGCAAATTCTTACTGATTTCAGGATTCACCTTTCTCAGATCCTTCTCACTCTTGGCTAAGCACAAGGGCATCTTTCCCTCCTTTTTGTTCGCTTCCATTTGAGAAACCTTACTCATCTCCTCATGTTCAGTGGTCATTTGGAGTGTGGCCACTGTTCGCCCTTCCATCCGGGGATCATCAGAGTTCACACTGCAATTCTCCAACTGAATATGCGTATAAATATCACCTGATAAATTGTCATTTTCTAATTCTGCGCATTTGTGGGTATTTGGCATAATGCCAGTCTTTTTAATTTCTTCAAAAATATGTGGCTCAAAGAAGTCTTCAGGTGATGGATCTGTACCCTCCTTTTTATTACTTATTATTCCTGCTTGTATTTTATTAGCATCTTGATTGTCTAGGGAGGGTGTTTTAACATTCATATCTACTCCCTCATCAATTATTTTATCCATGAATGAGTCGTCTTTCTTAAATCTGTCTCCTTGTTCCTTTGGAATTTCATATTTTTCTTGTTTTCCTTTTTCATATGTGCAAATTTTCAACGTTTGATTCAACTCCAGGTTAAAACAAACCTCTTTTTTAGATGTATTTGCAATTTCTGGCCCTCATTACAAGTCAGGCGTTAAGGGTTTAACGGCGCCGTCGGCGCCGTTAACCCTTGACGCCTGATTCACACTTTAACGCCTGCTTTTTGCAGGCGTTAAAGTCCAAAGCGCTAAGCGACCTTGGTGCTAATTACGGCATCGTAATTTACGGTGCCGTAATTAGCGCCTTCCCCATCCCCATTATGCCCTATGGGGCAAAAATGGGAATGGGGAAGGGCAAATGGTGAATGGGGAATTACCGCCCCACTCACCTTGGAATGGGGCGGTAATTCCGCCATCCACCATGGCGGAATCCGGCATGGACCATGGTGCTAATAGCACCATGGTCCACCGCCTGACTTGTAATGAGGGCCTCTGTCTCATGTTCATTTGCAGGTATTTTCGTTTTTAAATCATTAAACAGCTCCGAGTCATTTTAGAAAACCGGTGTCATGAATATTTAATCACTTATTATCAGAAGCCACCAGGTCACTTCTTTGACCTTCTGCTCCTCCATTTGATGACTATTTTTTAGCCGTACAAAGTTTTCCTATTTGTTCAGCCAAAATTTTTACTTGGGCCTCAAATCTTTCCATCCCTCTAGAATCTTCTCTTTGTGGCCTATGCTGATATTGGTTATTCTCCACCTGGTTAAACCTATTCTGGTATCTCTCAGGAGAGAGATTACTATTTGAGTTGTTTCTGAACTCTTGATTCATGTGGGGCGGGGAGCAGGGTGTACCTATTCTTTTGTTGTAATACCCTGGTGGTGTTGATTGATTGTATTGAAGTGGAGCATAATTCATATTCTGCCTCATGTCCTGTCTCTCATTTTGTGAATATTGTCCCCTATGCTGATTCCCATTTTCAGTAAATCGATCCACATACCAGGGTCTGTCCTGGTTACCATATATCATGATGTTGGGGTCAAATCTTCTCCTCGTCCCTAATGTCTGGTAGGGACTATTACTTCTTTGATCTTGATTCTGTCTCTGATTATTGGTGATGCCTGACATGTCGGGTCGGTATCCTGCCCGGGGCCTGTCTCCTAAGTACCTAGGGCTAATGTAGCTCTCCCTATTACTAGGATCATGTGACTGAAACATCGGTGCAGAGGGCGGCAACCTCTGTGGGGTACCCATCTGTTCAGGGTTCACATTATTTGTGCCTGGACTTTGAGCGGACTCAAGTGACATTTTAGCTGACCTGATTTCCATCACTGTTGCCTAGGACTCTTTAGATTTTGATCTTGTATCTTTCATTTTATCACCCTCTCTACCCTGACAGTAGAGCACTTCATATAGTTTTGTACTGTGGTGGACAATCCATTCAAGGGACTTCTCATGATCAAATTTGCGGACTGTGATATAATGTCTTTCTGCAAACCATAAAAATAGGCAGTTTTAAACTCATTGGAATTGGGATCAAAAGCTGCATCAAAACAAGAAAAAGCTTTTTTTAATTCTTGAAGAAATTGGCGAGGGGTCGTATTTGGCCCAGCTGTGATCGTGTATGCAACTTTTTTTGCCTACTGTAATGACTGGAATGGAGAAAAAGACGCCTAATTTCTTTTTCAAATTCTGCCCATGACATGTTCTGCTGTTCATTTAATCCCCTGATGATGCTCGCTGTGGGAGCATCCAGAGTTAAGTGAAAGTATTGTCTGTATTGTTCCTTAGGTATGTTTAGGGCTTTAACTATATCGTGCACCACTTCTAAGTGGTCCTCTATACAGCATCGCCTCCATTTTTTGAACGGTTTGATCAGGGCCTTGATTGATTTCATTATCTTGATAGGGCTACTTGGCGCTATATCTGGAATTGAATTACTTTGTGGTTTAACCCTTGTCCCAGGTGTGTGGGATTGGTGGCAACCCCCAAAGGGGGAGTCAAACACACGTCCACACACTGGCACAGCCACTGAGGCACTATCTCCCGAGTAGAAATGGAATTCACCTCAATCCCATTGAATGTGGTGCCTTGTCGCTTGTCCTGGGTCCTGGAAGTGCATATCTGCTGTTTTAAAGAGTCGATCTGACTCCTTACGCAAATAATTGTTTTCAGCACCCATCTTATTAATCACATTTTGCATATCGCTCATTTGCATTCGACATTCATTAAACTCTTTATCTCGCGTGTCTCTTTCTTGAAACATTTTAGCTATCTCTTGTTCAACTGTCTGAAGCTCACCTTCTTTCTCTAAATTTTCTTTTTGTAAAACTTGTATTTCCAAAATAACCTCATCTTTATCTTGTCTAATGTGATCTACCAATCCTTTCAAGTGTTTTAATTCTTGCTCACTGTCCTCGAATAGATTTTGTTTTTTCCTTTGAGACAATTGAGTGTCAAATTTTTTATACTTTAATTGCATTTCCTTTTGACATACCTCAGTTCTGCTCTCAACCTTTTCTCGTGTTCACTAGCTCCATGTAATTCGACATTTAGTCTGGTAAATAGCTTGGCATTATTTTCTTGCATTCGCAGAGACCTATTTAAAATGAACCATATTTTGGCACATAGCTGTATCAGATAATGCTTCTCTGCAGGTTTGTTAGCAGCATTTAATAATCTCAGAAGACAAACTTGAATTATGCTACCCTCTTCAAAAATGTTGTCCAATGGTTCTTTCTGAACTTCCCCATAGATACAGTCATGCCACTCTGTGCATTATTTGATGACCATGTTCCAAGTGCATATAATTGTGCCTCCAAATATTTCACCAACTCTGTGAATGTGGCATCAATTTGAGAAGAGAAATTCTGAGATTCACTCTCAGTGTCACACTGCTCTCACAACATGAGTTCCCTTTAATCCACGTATGGTAGTGTGGAATGCACTTGCCACACCCAGTAGATGCTCTACAGTCACTTACCTGGCCAATGCACCATTTCTGTAAGAGATTTTGTCTTATTGGGGTAAATTCAGAATTTGGTGGTATTTTTCTTACTGTAAACATTTTGGTGGTAAATTGGCAGTAAACTGGCCTTACCTTTAGAGTGGGTTTGGTATCGCTCTATTTTGGTGATCATATATTGTTAGCTTGTATTGGTGGTAATTTTAGTATCTTACTTTGTGGCATTTTCAGAATCATAAAACAAATCTTTCCATTCTATTAAAATGTATTTTAGTCGCCTGTAGAGAACCCCCAGACTTATGACACTTCAGAGAACCCAATTAATTTATTCAGACTGCCACCTATGGTTTGTGGCTGGTATTACTGGCTTATGTACATCCAGTAATCTATGTGTACACTCCTTCCTTTCAGCATGCAAGGAAGGAATCACTCATTACACTTATACACATACATGTTCCTACCTTGCAGATATTTCCCCACTTTCTCTTGTTTGCTATTTTAACTACAGCAGTAAATTGGTAAATGACCTATTGTTCTGATATAAACATCACCACTGTACTTCCCATATATACATGATTTACAGATGCATGAATGACACCAAAGTATCAGTTTATTTTTTTATCTGCACTGTGCATTAAATGACGATTACAAACTGCAAAACATCTTACCACATGATATTTACAGCATCAGCTGCAAGATATAAAAGAAAAACAGAAACAAGCAGGCATATTGCAAAAACAATTGTATCTTCAAATGCCTTGAGGATAGAGAGCACAATAAACATACAGTTTGTTTTTTCTAACTCCCTGCACTACTAGAAAATTGTATCAACACACATTCAGAAGTCTGTTTTTCCTCACTTGGTACTAACTCACCAAGGTCAGTGAAATCTGAAGTCCCCGCACGACCTTGCTGTCTTTGCAATCCCCGACCTAGTGTCAAACTCCTCCGTATGTGTGGGGAGCAGCCAACTGATTAGATACGTAGCCATCGCTCAGCCCACATGGATTTTAGCAGTTATGGCACCGTCCGTCTCCTGGTCTCAGCACAAACTGCCACCTCCCTTCTCTTCATTCCTTATGAAAACTCTAATTCAGCCCTCTGTTGACATGACGTATCCACCTACAATCCCTACCAATCAGAACAACAAGAATGTGCCCTGTGCCAGCCTTCGTTTTTCAAGACAATGAAGACTTCATTTGTAAAGCAACTGTTTCATTTTCCTTCCTGCATTTTACATGTTTCTGTTCTCCACAAGATGAAGAAAAAAAATGCTAGTGTGCACCTCTTCATGGAAAAATGAATACTGCATTTCATTGTGCACAGCAAACTGCATTATAATGTTAGAGAAATTGAAATTAGTACTTTAGTAAGGCAATTAGTACAGAGTTAATCAGTTATGTATTCTAATGCAGTTTTCACACATGAAACATCCAATATAAAAGTGTGCACCTCTTTATTTTAACCTGGCAGCACACTAAGGATTTTTTTTTTTTAAAGTTGTCTGAAAACTTGCCTTCTGGCTGTTACTGAAATAATGCCTGCAGTTTAACCATGACCAACTCAATCTACAAAACCTCATTCGAGCCGCAGAGCTGCTCGCTGAGGTGCTCGCAGTCTATGGCAGTCTGCTCTCCATTTCCACTGCTGGTCAGAGGTGTGACCAACTCAATCTACAAAACCTCATTTGAGCCGCGGAGCGGCCACGGAGCTGCTCGCTGAGGTGCTCACAGTCTACGGCAGTCTGCTCTCCATTTCCATTGCTGGTCAGAGGCATGACCAACTCAATCTACAAAACCTTATTCAAGCCGCGGAGAGGCCGCAGAGCTGCTCACTGAGGTGCTCACAGTCTGCTCTCCATTTCCATTGCTGGTCAGAGGCGTGACCAACTCAATCTACAAAACCTCATTCGAGCCCCGGAGCGGCCGCAGAGTTGCTCGCTGAGGTCCTTGCAGTCTACGTCAGTCCGCGGCTGCTCCGCGGTCCGCAACTAGAAGAAATGACTGCCCAACAGACCGGTGAAGAAGGGCACTGGCTGAGAAGCCAGCAAAGACAGCAGCCTGGAGCACCGGAGTCTGCTGAAATTGCTGACCCGCTCACGAAAAGTGCCTCCAAATCTGGAAGATAAAACAGGGCCCAATCACAAACAAAGCAAAACCAAGGACCCAGCCTTGTGTAACAAGCCTCAGTCTCACGGGTTGATTATGCCATACGAACTTGTCCCAACAACATTGGCACCCCCTAACAACAACTACAAGACGTCTGACTTGGCCGTACCAGTTACGGCTCCACTTCTAGAAGATTTCCCATTTGCTGAAGAAGAGGGACAAATACACCTGCCCCTGCCTCCCAACAGCACCATACTCAGCTCCACAAACCCTCAAGAAGTGCCCACTTCAAGCACGCCTCTCCACGTACCTGATTGTGCCGCGACAGGCGACGACGCATGCAGGGGAGCGAGGGACGTTGAGATGCCGAACACGGCCCCATCCGATCTCTTAAGTCTGTCCGTCCTTTCTTTGCGTGCCCTTCCTTTGGGTCTGCGCGATGCCTATAGCCGGCTGCCTGCCACAGAGGTGACGTGCGGTCCGGTTGTATGGGGACGGGCAGCCGAGAAGGAGAGGGAGAGGGAGAGTGAGGAGTCGGGGAGAAGCGATGGGAGAGCTCTAATGAAATCACTGGCAATAATGCCGATGCAGGATTACGCGGGTGAACTCAACCCATCGGCACAGCCCTGGTCGGAACCTGCTTCGGAGGACAGTGCCAATCTCCCCCCGGAGCTACACCAAAAACCGGGGTACATCACCTATAGTCAACGGGACTCAAAGAATATGATTGATTTACCTGAGGCAACGGTGGACCAGAAAATAACCCAAATCACACAGAAAGGACCTACAACCCCCCCATTTCCTTGGAGAACTGACTCCCGGGCTCAACAAACTCCACTATTAGACAAAGAAGCAATCAAGGTAGACATCCACCAGGTCCCTAGCCACGAGGACCTAGCCAGCCCTCCTAACAACAGTGCCATGGACCCAGCAATCGATGACTGCTCGTACTCTACCAGAGTACTCAGAGGATGAACTCGAAACATCCCTGGCCACCTCAAATCTTCAAGTTACCCCCCAAAGGCAAATTCACGCCAAGGGGCACAACTCTACGCCGACAGAAAACGTACCATCTAATCATCATAAGCCAACTATGGCTAAAGTGGACCATCCCCAATTTCACGTAAAATCAGATCTTAAATTCGGCAAACAGCAAGCCGCAAAAAAACTCTAATGCAAGACAAAATACAACCACGTCCCTTAAAAGCACAAAAAAAACAGTGACGGGATCTATTGCCGAATTATTCTCCATGAAAAAAAAACAATCCCAGGCCGAAAAAACATCTGAGATGTCTGATGCAGATCTATTAGAGGGAACATGCCTGGAGACGACACAGGAGTCTGAGAATGACTCATTGTGTAAATTAGCATTTCTAAAAAGATGGCGTCTAAAGTCAGAGATGTCGAAGGAAACGGGAATCCACTCACAAGAGAGAGACTCAAATCCCATATCTAATCAAAGAAAAACTCTGACACATCAAGAAATAACACATCATGCTCCCACTTCGAACATGATAGTAGAAGATTCTAGGTGAGGAGGCATAGAAAACCCCAAGAGGAAGTCAAACTCAGCAGAACCCACGGGTCTGGAACCAGAGAACTTGAATGGCCCTAAGGCTTTGAAAGGTCCCACATCAGCATATCCTACTCCTCTAAAGAACTTGATAAGAGAGTCACCCACCAACCCACCTCGAACTTCAAGTGGTAATACCACGATTACCGGAGATGCTCAATCTATTCCAACTATGTCCAACACCCCAAGGAAATCATCAAGATCAACCGACTCTTTGAGTGATATGGGCCACCCTAATCCATCAAAAAAGCCGGACCTCTTTTCCACTATGTCATGCCTAACAATAACACTGGCTCCTCTCACTAAGCTTTACGAAGCTCTCAATGACACAGCAAAAGACCAAGTAACAATAATGGCATACATGCAAACAAGACTTTCCTTCATAGAATGTTACATTACAGCAAAAGACAGAAACAAACCCCCCATGTCAGAGGCTGCTTCGCAATCGGATCAGCTAGAACCTGTAAGAAAACGTACAATGGCCACGCAAACAGAAGAGACCCTAATCAGAACTTTTTTATTCAGAGGAAGCACCGCGAAAGAGTCTAAAAACATGGCAGCTAACATAGCCACAAATGTGCTCCCGGGTTCGAGTCAACCCAAATCAACAGATGCTAATCCTGCCAATATGCTCTCAACCAAATCAAAGGAAAATGTCCCAGCTAACACCAGAAAGCCTCTCCTTTCGGCCACCGAGCATGTAAAAGCTAGCAATTTGAAAAGTTTGATGCAAAAACCACAAAGAAATGGATGCGCTACATGGACCACTGAGCTATCGATCCTAAAGCACATTGAAAAGCTAGAAAGGCCCACTAAGATGACCCCGAGAAGATGACTAGTCAGAATAAAAACTAATGAACCTAGTCGGGCATCCACGCTAAAGCAAACTCGTCTTACTTTTGAGATCAAATCCATCAACCCCATCTTGAGCTCTCAACTCAGCAAGCCATCAATTTCGATTGACGAAGATCAGGACCAGGAAAACATGATCTTATCAATAAATGAAAGTGAATTGATGGAGGCTGCATTAAATGAGACCAAAACACTATCGCTACGCCAGGAAATTCTTGGGATAGAGGAAAGAAATGGACCAACCTGATGACATTTCACGATCTGCATAACACACATTTGCTGAGAAAGTCCACCGACCCGGTCATTCCGACTTGGGAACTAGCGGGACGACATGCCATTCTAGAACATGTATATCTCTCTAGGGATCTCACGACACAGGTCATATGTACTGAGGTCACCCAAACCCTCCATAGCGACCATAACCTCCTGGTTTCAACTTGGGCAATCCCTTCTTCACTTACTAACGTCTGCCCACGTGCATGCATGCCTACCAACATCGAGACCAACGCTAATGCTACACGTCTAAGATTGAAGCACTCAGCAATAACTGTCCTAACAAACAACTATCATCAAATAAAGACATCGAACAAGCAAAAAGATGCCACAAGTCTAACGGATTATTGTCCATTACTGCTATTCTACCAGGTGAAAAATAATGGAGGCAAAACCGTGTATACGACTCAGCATCACAATAACCTGGTCCTTAGAGAAAAAAGACTCATCATGAGGCGAGCAAAAAGAAAGGCCTTACGATTTCCTTAAATCACCAACATTGAGGAAGCACGGATAACCACCAGCAGATACAAGAACTGATTAAAAAGCTATAAAATCCAACTCTACCAGGAAGATTCTGAATTAATGCTGAGAACACTCAGTGGCAAGCAAACAAAGACTTTTTGGTCACTGATATCATCCAAAGGATTCCCAACTCAAGACAATTTAACAAATAGCATCCCAGAAGAGTCATGTATTACTCATTTCTCAACTCTTTTCGACTCATCACGTGAAGCAACCGAATATTGCGGCAGATCGGCCAACAAATGGGACATAGAACTCAACCTATCCAGCATCGAAACAAAAATCAAAAAGCTCAATTGATCACGAGCCCCTGGACCAGATGGGCTTTCCAACATGGATTTAAAATCCAAACCCTGGTCGATCTTTGTGGCCGAAATCTTCGAATCCTACGCTTCAACGAGATCAATCCGTGCGTCTTGGAAGATAGCCAACGTGGTTCCGATTTATAAATCAGGCAAAAGAGGCGATCCTAACAACTATCGACCTATCGCACTACTCGATAGCATGGGAAAGCTTTTTGGAGCATTTCTTTTAGACAGTTTTAAAATCTGTATCTCTTCGTCGGAAGTTTGGGATCAATTTCAAACTTGCTTCACAATGAATCTAAGCACAACGGCCAATATATTTACGCTCAACATCTTCAAGGCCAGAGTACTGGAAGGTGCCCCTACTTTCTTCCTAGCCTTCATAGACCTGTCCAAAGCATTCGCCAAAGTCAACAGAACAAAATTGTGGGAAAAAACTTGTCAACTGGAACTGTCCTTACTCGCTGTTGGAGCCCATACAAGAACTGTATTCCCAGACATCTATGAGAGTCCGACTCAACGGCACAGGGCAACTTTCTACAACTATTCAGACAAGCAGTGGAGTGAAGCAAGGATGCCCACTGGCACCGGCACTCTATAACGCCTACACAGGCGATTACCAACATTTTGAAAAAAGAGTTAAAACATTTCGACCAACCTTGGGAAAAGAAAAGGTCAGCATGCTCCTATACGCGGATTACATCATTTTAATTGACCAAACTATGATCGGGCTTCAGAGAAAACTAGACAAACGGCTTGAATATCTTAAAACCAACGACCTCAAAAGCAACACAATGAAGACCAAAGTGATGCGGCTGGTCAAATCAGCCAAACGGAAAGCCTACGGTGCTTGGTTCCTTTATGGAGTTCTCTTGGAAGAAGTGGAAACCTTCAGATATCTGGGTATTAACTTCAGCAACAAAAACAAAGAGCAACCGATGCAAGAAACCATAGCTCTCAAAAACAAAACCCTAACTAATCAAATGATCATGATGGACAAAAAATGTGGTCGATTTTCACTCAAAGCGGCAATCACCTTTTACAAGATGAAAGTGATACCAGCCCTTACTTACGGAGTGGAAGCCATGACAAACATCCCGGAAAACATCTGGCCCAAACTGGAAGGCTTCCTTTGGAGAAAGTTACTCCGCCTCACAGCCTCCACTCCGATGGCCTTGATAAGAAGAGAACTCAGTCTTATCTCGCTTAAAGGTATGGTGTCTCTCAACAGTCTGATGTTTTACAGGAAAATAAGATTGTCCAAAGAAAGATTATATACACTCATCCACAAGGAAATGGAGAAAGGTACCAACAAAATGCTTCTTGCATGGTCTACCAAAAACCAAACAATCCTGGATGAGATCGGAAGCACAGAAGAGGAACTCCTGACCAATCCAGCAAAGACCGCAAAAAAACTCAAAGAAATGGGACTGGTGTGACACAGTCAAAAGCGCTGAGCTATAAGTCTGTAGCTCATCTACCCCCCTTTGTGCAGAAAATAAATGAGCCCATCAGCTACCTACTGAAATTTCCTAACAAGAAAATTCGCTCATCTTTTTTGAGAGCAAGGTTAAACATCCTGAAAACAAACAAGGTATGAAGAATCCACGTAAAAACAGAGACCAATTCCTGCTGCTTTTGTGCGATGCCGGGCACAATGGAAAATTTAAAACATCTGACCCTCGATTGTCCAGGTAAAACCGCCAACAGAGAATCCCACCTTGGTCATCTATATTCAAAATTTTCAAGGTTGGACGAAGACCACTGGTGGACGTTCTTGATGAACGGGCTAAGTCGGAGACCAGTCATCGCAATGGGAAACTTTCTGCACAGCCTTAAGCTGGAATCCCTTTCATAAAGGATGGAAACACAAAAGGACTTAGCCCTCGCAATTTAAGTCAAAAAATCTAAAGAAACAAAACGAGGAAAAGAAAACACAAAACTAACAAAGAAACATGTTCTTTTGTAAAAACTGTCGACACAGTTAAAAAACAAAATGATGGCAGTTGCTAGTAAAATTATGACATTGTGATACATAACTAGTTTTTGCCAAAAAATTGAAAGGAACATAAATGGTAATTGCCATATGTTGTTCCAGACCCCTAAACCAATCCTGACTTGGAGCCTGGGTTTGGGAGGAGAGAGAAGGGTAACTGTCCAATCCTAGTTGCAGGAATTATTACAGGTTACTTCCCCAAGATTGTAAAACTGGTGGTGTCATTGCTGCTATATAAGGGGAACTACACTAGGAGGAGGACACAAACAGACATAGAGAAAGAGAGGGCTGCTGAAACTTACCATCTGACAGCTGTAAGGAAACACCAGAGGAGATTGCTGAGAGTGCATCGGGGTGGAGCTGCCTATTTCTTGGAAGGCCACCAAGCTCTCTGGATCCTATGGTGCAGAGTTGGAGGCCATCTTTGAGATTGTTTGGCCAGAATGCTACCCTATCTTCAAGAACGTCCTGAGAAGCAGCTGGCTTTACTGAACTTTAAATAGAGGCTTTCTTTGTAAGTAGAACTGAGCCCTGGGAAACTAAAAGGTGGGGGAGTCTGATTGCCTTAAATACTTTATCTTTAAAGTGGGCAGGGAGATGAGGGGGGGAACTGTGCATATCCTTAGTCTATTTAAATACAAATATTGATTTAATTAATTCCTCATTTGGCAGAAAACTACAGGGTGAATTTTGTTAAAATTAAACATTAACAAAGCTCACTTCCCATTCTGCCATGAAAGCTATAGCCAATAATTTAATTGGGTAATCCTTTTTGTCCTGCTGTCACTGACTTCTTCAAGGAAGAGGGGTGTCTTTGTTCTTGAATCAGTCCAAATTTTTGATCCAGCTTCCCCAACACAGGCCTTTCAGTGGAGGGGGTCTGAAATCCCAAATTCCCCAACTCATTCCAATGTTTCTATCCAACTACCCCAACACAGACCAAACTAGGGGTGACTGGCAATCAAACTGCTAAATCACCCTGTGTTTATTTTAAACTAAAAGTGTGGGAGAAAGCATAATTGCCATATGTATTTGTTCTAATTTTGAAATCCTACTGCTAGCCTCTTAAACCCACAGGAAAATCAAAATTACACAACACATGATAATTACTTTTGTTATTGATCCGTGTAATTATTTCTTGAAGTGAAATTTGCAGAAGGTGAAGAATTGTGATTGTGTTATTTTCAACTCACGTTTGTGATTTATTTATGCTGAGAGAATTTGACTGTGCTGCGCCACAGATGAGGTGGAGTTTGACATTATCGTGCTAATTTGTATTACTTTTATTTAAATAAATACCATTAGCACCCGGCACGCGCGGTGCAACGGGAATACTGCGTGGTGATTGGCTCATTTGCGAGCCATACCACACAGTATTCCCTTTTACGCCGTGCGTGCCGGCTACTCGGTTCCTGGCGAGGGGCGTGGCAGCCCCTCAGCCAATGAGGAGGCTCGAAATGGGGAAATCCCCACTCTGAGCCTCCCCATGGCTGGAGGCTTCCTTCGTTCCCCGCGGGGGACTCAGATAACAATTTTTTTTTACTCCCACCTCCCACCCCACCCAACTTACCTTCTATCTTGCGATCTCCGACGGGGGACGATGGAAACCTCCAGCCGTGTGGAGACTCGGAGCAGGGCCAGCCCCGCAACAGGCCTCCACACAGCTGGAGGCTTCCATCGTCCCCTGCCAGAGACCGGGGTACTTTTTTTTTTTTCCCCATCCCCCTCCCTTCCGCCCTCCCAACCCCACTTACCTTCTTTTTTCTTCTGGTCTTGGGAGCAAACGAGCTGGGAACACTTGTGTTCCCAGCTCGTCCGCTCCCGATGGCTGCCATGGAAAGGGAAAATGGACTACGTTTTCCCTTTCCCCGCGGCAATTTTATTTCATTTTTTTTTCTGTCTCGAAACAAGCAAAACAGAAAAAAAAAATGGCATTAGCACCCCGGTCTAATGGGCCGGGTGCTAATGGCAATAAGGCCCTCGGCGGTGGGTCGCTGCGCTACGCTCGGGCCTATAACTACGGCCCCAGGGGCATTACCTGGAGCGGTATTGGCCCGCCGCCTCGGGGCTTATTGCCACAATATATTTCCTGTACACTGGCTTGATTCTTGGCTCATTGTTAGCTCAAGGGGGGTGGGGGTACAAGGGGCATGATATGTATCTGAAGTATGGCTAAAGAAAAGAATCAGTTAAAGAGTTTGTTGGATCACAACTTAAGTGGGGTAGGACGGAAATCCATGTGCTGAGGGTGGCTTCTCAACAAACCATTAGAGTATCCCTCAGAACCTTACTCTACCTCGTTGGGGCAGCAGACACATCACAATTGTGGTGCCAAAGATTCTGAGTTTTCTGCCACTACCCATCCAGCAGAACAGCCAGAGTTGTCAATCCCCCCCCACTGTGAGAACTCTTGGCTGAAACAATACAATCTCCTTGAAGACCTGTGCATTGATCTCATTGCCACGGGCGAGACGTGGATGGTTCTCAGACCATTCCTCTACTTTAATGGATATTCAGAATTAAATGCCTAGCTGGAATCTCAATGTTGTCAACATTCCCACCAAACCCTCTGTCATTTACAATTCGAGCTTGCAAATGTTCATTAAGCCCTATTATTATCATATGGTCATCATTGGGCTTTATTAACAAATGGATGGACTACATCAGTGAACTTCAATTCACATCGTATAAGATTCTCCACCCGAAAAGGGGCCACACACTAGATCCACACGTCTTCACTAACCGGTCTCTATCAAACCATACTGGCACCTCTTCCTTTGGCATTGGACCATCTAATTTTCTCTACATTTACCAAAACATGCATGAATAATTTGTGCCAAGACATGAGGTAAAATCATCCTAGCCTGATCTATAAAACCGGTATCTACGCACAGCTTCTGTCAGGCCTGTTCCTCCACCACTCTGGAAAATCTCTGGTTAGACAACTTTCCCACGAAATAAAAGATGACATCACAAACATTATTCACACCGTGGTAACAACAATTCTCAAAAATTGAACATCCACTATAAACAACAACACACTGTACAACAGAGAACTGGTGTATCTAAAAAGAAGAAATAAGCAACTTGAGTGCAAGTGGCGTAACACCAGAAACAATGATGACTGCATAAAATGTACTAGACACTAAAGATGATACCACTAAATCATAATCCAGAGAAAATATTTTTCCATTACTGCATCTATGCCACAACAAATTCTCCAAGGTCTTGAATATTGCTAAACAGCAAATAAACTGTTAGAATGTGGATCAACAAATGCTATATTTAAGAAGCAAGCTGCAAATATTGCCCTTTTCTTTCAATACATGGTCAGAGAAATCTTGGCGACTTCGGGAACCAGAGAAAGCAACGAGTTTGCCAGTCCCGCTCATCTTCTTTGTGCAGATTAGAAGCCCACAAGCCGATGTACATGTAAAATTTCACCACGGCTCCTAGTCAGACCTTTAAGGACAAGATTTGGACAACTCGAATCCCAGCCCAAGAGGGTTCTGCCACAGATTCACCCCTCCAGTCCTTCCAGCCTACCTTTCTACTCAGGCTCCACTCCTGACCATGTTTCAGGATTCCTAACACAGACCAGGACCCAAGAAGAGAACCCGGACAACTTTGTCCAGCCGTTAAGTGCCAGTACCTGGCACAGTAGCAGTCCCACAGTAGGAGAAGGGGTGTCTCTACCTTGCGAACCACACTCGAACCCAGACCTTGGGATCAACGCCACGGCAGGCAACACCCCAGCCGTTGCAGCAGAGGGTCTCGAACTAACATGCCCTGATGAAGGCGGATGTAGGCGCATGCTGAAAAGACCGCCGAAACGTGAACTGCTTGAGAAGTTTGCCAAGCATCACGTTAAGACCCGTAGATTGGGCAACACTGAAGCCCTGAATTTAGATCAAGACAAAATGAACTGGCTCAAAGGGAATTAACTTGTTAAAAAGAGAAAAGCACTTCCCTCAAACATAGGGGCACCAACTTTTTTAGTTTCCCCTCTTTTCTAGAAGGTTTTTCTTTATCATATGTAAAAGAACTTTTGCTGACATTTTGTTTCAGTTTCTCATGTTGTTTAATATGTTTCAAAAATGTCTATGATTTCCCCACTCATCTTCTTGTAGCTAATGAATCATGAAGTTGAATGATTGTGTCTGCTTTTGAATTTGTTATGCACAGAATTTATGTTACACACATTGCAAATATTAATACAATTTTGTAAGAAAATGCACGAATGATTTGGACTAAATTATTTTTCCAAAAGGAATCATTGATTTACCGTCTCCAACCTGCTAACGATTAGTGGCAAATACATGATTGTTTGTTTTTTCTCCCTCCAACCAGATCATCCTCACTAGAAAGTGGACAAATACCAGCACTAGTGGTTTGATAATACTTGCAGCACTCTTGCAAAGAAATAGTCGAGTACTTGCTCCCACAGTTACCAATCAAACTTAGATTTAGTCCAACAAAAGGTAGGATACACCTATTGTTTATGTATCAGAGAAATCTTGCATGCTACTCAGATCCAGGCAACATCAGGCATGTCAAATTCTTCCACCTTGCCTTGCCTTTCCAGAGCCCTTTTAAGTCATTGTAGCCCATCACCCAGGAAGACCAAGTGAAGATCATTACCAAAAGGAATGTTTCTTCTTGGAATGTTGCAAACGTGTCACCTTCAAGGGGAATACTGACACGTTTGCACCAGTACCAACAGCGCTCATCAATAGTTAATTTCCCCACACAGAGGCACTGGAAGATCTCAAGAAGGATACCTCGGCAGACATATTAGGGCCCTTTGCTAACTGTTTTCAGATGTATGTGTTTGACATGCATTAAGCAGCAGGACCTGGAAGTAACATTTTGCAACATCTGTAAGTGCCTGGTTTCAACGCAAGAATTGATTATTGACAACTAGCCAGTGTTTGAATGCAGAAAAAGCAGACATTTTCTTCATAGGAATGAACATCCTATTCACTTCCTATTTTGCTTGGCCTGCAACTGCCAATTAGCCCATCACTGAAGCAAACCACATTGGCTCCTTGCTTAGCCTCAATCTCTCTTTTTGGAGGCAGATTCAGGAGCTTTTGAAAATGTCCACTTGCACATGTTACAGCAGATCATACAATTTCGGAACATGAGTCACAAGTTAGAGGTAACACGGGCTATGATACATTTATAATGGATTTGCGCACTGTGACACAATGTCATCTGCAAAGGCAGACAAGCCTGAGCTTATTTGATTTTTAATATAAAATGCAGGTTGGTTATTCTGTCTCTGAAAGTGGCTCTACTAATCAGACTCACTTTTCATAGACGCTCCATGCTGAAAAGTATAATTCAAACATGTAATTCTGCAAGGTCAGTATACTGACACCCCCCAGCAACTGCTTTATATTTGGGCAACATGGCTGTTACACAGTGACTTTGTTACAGAGTGACTTGTGTATTCCCTAGGCAGCCTGCTGTAACCAAAAGCTCCTGCAGAAAGGGAATGACTTTACTCATGGGCAACCCTGAAACAAATGCTACAACTGTGTGCTCCCAGTACCTGGTGGCAGATGAAAATATAAAGATAAGCCTTGTCTAGTTCGAAAATGGAAATGTACAATGAAATTGGCCAAAACCTTTTGATGCCATTTTATAACCGGGTCAGTTGCTAATGACTCATATCAGCTGTCTGGGACTGGGTTTCATAAAAAACAACCATTTGGGCCCAGCACAGGTCACCTCCCCTTTTGATCTCTCTGGGAACACTTGTCACCTTCACCAGAGGGCAGGAACTCCCCCTAGGGTGTTACCTGGGAACCAGTATTTCAAAGGCAAGCCATGAAAGGACAATAGAAAGCTCATGCCAGAGTGGTAATTACTAGAGACTCTTTGATTCATGGCAGACAAGAGAGAGATCAGAGTTAGAGCAACTAGAAGAAGAGTACCAGTCCACAGAAGAGTCCCAGTACCTTGGTATCTCCCAGGGCCCGTACACTTCCTGTGCCCCATCCTCACTTCCTTCAGGTAAAGCACTCTGGGATAGACATAACTAGGCAAAAGACTCTGAAAACAACAGACAGGATCTAGTTCAGTGAAGGTGACAGTCCCTGAACATGCTTTATTATAGCCTTCATGGTTGGAACATGTATAACAATGACTCACATGTCCCCATGTGACCTTGGGCAAAGTCCCCCAGAAACCAGAAGTCAAGTAACAGCTCTGGACACAGTTTTCCAGACTGTATCTAGTCTGTGAGCTGACTCAGTGTTCAAGTCATTGCAGGTCCCACAGAGCTGCCTTTGTCACTCTACACACTTTGAGCTGCTGTAAACTGCTTGTCAAACCTCCTCGACCGGCTGGAAGCAGTTATCCCACCTGTCTTGAATTCCCAAGCAATCATCTCGCCCACCTCGACTTCTGAATGGACGCAGCCGGAGGTATTGGATTTGCCCCCATACATGAACTGAGAAATTTGCGAACTACCTTGCAGGCCTGAATTTGGGAGTAACAGGTGTTATCTTTTCTTTATAGCTACCCATGAGCCTCACCGTGACTATTGCTGTCTCCAGTTAGCACATAGATTGATGGCCCTGACACTTTTCTGGGACCAACGAGCTGGGATTTGGAGAATTCTGAAAGCATGTCATTGATGATGAGTTGTATTGTAAAAGCCTTGTCACCCAACTAAAGCTATCATTAATGGAGATATGCATTTTTTTTTGTTGTATTCTGTTGCATTTACTTGTTCTTGGGCTGCTTTACTTTTGGGGATACCCCTTCACAAGTCTGAACTGCCCCTCAATTTTCCTTCCTCACACTTGTACTCATCTAAATATCCCAAGACCCATGACAAAAAACAAATTGCTGTTCTCCTCCTTTGTCTTGTGTTTCCCTTGCCCACCTTAACTGCTGGGAGCCACTAGGCAAATGTGTATGGCAGTTGCAGCCATACAAAGCAGCAAGAAATAAATTACCTCTGCAAACTGCAAGGTAAGGAGTAGTCGAGTCAAAGTTAAAGTAGCATTCAAGAGGATGATTGGGTAGAATTGCAAATGTACATGCTATATATCTGTCATTCTCTAAGGATGCCTGTGCATCCAGTATTGGGCATGTTCCATACCCCATACACAAACGATATCCTTAACATGCGATCTGTATTCCCCTTTTAGCTACCCTCTCCTAAAATCCATCATTGTTCCCAGCTTTGGGGTGAGAAAACATTGGGCTCTTTACGAGTGCAGCAAGAAATGGTGGTAAAGTGGTGGTAATTCTGTTATTTGTACTTTACTGATGTATTACCACACCACCATGCTATGGGTTCTGGCTGTAACATGGACAATTTACTTTCAGCAAAAAAGCTGGATATAAAATGTACTGCTTTCCACCAGAAATTGTCAGATTTACAGCATTGAACTACTGTTTGTGGTGTGATGAAGCCAATAGAGTCATCATGTATTCCCCCGCAGTGATCTCCTCCCATGTTGCCAGGGATGGCAGCCGCTACCTGATCCTGACCCTGGGGGAAGCTTAATGAGGGACACCTACTTGGGAGATGTCATTACTTCATTGGAATAGACAGAGTAACTCCCCCTTTTCTCATGTAGAAGACCTTCTAATAACTAAGAACCCAATGACATATTTTCAGGTTTGTGTTCCCCCTTATATTTGTATTGTCAAACACCCACCTGTGACATAAACACACACAGCTCCAACGCAACACCCTTTACTTCTGAGATACCTTCATGTCTTTATGTAAGAACATTGAAAAGGACTATTTAAACACAATGGGCCTCATTACGGGTCGGGCGGTCCAGGAATAACAGTGGCGGTAAACCCGCCGCCACTGTTAATTCCAGACCGCCCGATCTCGAGTCCTGCAGGTGGGAGGTGGCAATCCCGCCAGGTCTGACCTGGTGGGTTTAACACCGCCCGCCTGCAGGCGGATGTGGAAACACCGGCACCATCATGAGATGGTGCCGGTGTTTCCACTTCCCCATTCCCTTTGAGTCCTACGGGACTCAATGGGAATGGGGATTTACCGAATTCTGCCTCTGGAATTCCCGGGACACCAGGGTCGTAATGCCCTGGTAATTCCAGGAGTCACGGAGGCGGAATGGTAATACGAGTCCGGCGGTAACCGAGCCGGAATAAACGGCTGGTTGCCGCCAGACTCGTAATGAGGCCCCATGTTTACAATTACAACTATGGACCTCAACTCCCAGAAGCAATCAAGTACTGAGATGAGGAAGATGAATGATTTTGAACAAGGTGTTTTGTGTCTTTTTGGCCCTAAGAGGAAATCACTAATACTTATATCTCCCATGGCCCCTTTCGCAAAATATAAGTAATTGGACTCAGACTAGCAGAAAAAGAACACGCATACATCATATGAAGCATATGAAGTTAAAAATGGCTCATTATAGGTCCTTTATTTAAACCATGTGAATATATAGACGCCAATAAACATAAAGTTATAAATATATATTACATGGACGGGGTAGCGTCCATGTAGTTATGGTTAAATTGGTGTTTCAATAGGAAGATCATTTTTTGGGTGGCTTATAACTTCGCTCTCTCTGGACGAATCCTCACCAACCTTTGCAAGAAAAGTATATGGCCCACTCTGAATTGTTTTCCAAAGTTTGGAGAAGTTTGGTCCAGGGGGGGCAAAGTTATCGGGGGGTCCCAAAACTTTTGTTTTTCCCCATAGACATAATGGGAAAAAACTTTGCGCACGCCTACAGCCCAAACCGCTGGACGGATTTACACCAAATTTGTGGCAGGAGTGGGGGCTTGGTCCCGAAACCGTGCTTTTGCAAATTTGGTGTAAATCCGTCCAGTAGTTTTTTTTAAAACGACCAAAATGTAAGGCAAAAAAATGAGTGATGTCTCCGTTCGCTCTGCGGACGGACTTCCCGGTTTGCTCCGCGGACAGTGTCCTGATTGGCCGAGCGGCTTAAGTGATGTGCGCGGACATGCGACGTGTTTGCTGATTGAACGGCGTGGTGCGTGAAGCGCGTCAGATTTTCTGTGGCGCCCGCCATCTTGCATTCACCGACGACCGCAGACAGCGCGGTGAAACCTGGATTAAAAATTGTTTTTAGTGGAGTGTGTTGGTGTGTAAGAGTGTTTGGGGAGGGTGGGGGAGTATGAGATAGGTTCAATGTTCTGTTTTTTTATATGCTAGACACTTTTGTTGTGTTCGATTTGTCTGCGGACAACACGGCTGTTCTGAAATGTTCTTTATAAACTAAATGGTGGGGTGTTCTGAGAACGCTGTTCGTATTGTTCGTTGTCAGGTTGAAAGTGTTCTAAGAACCCTCCTTATGTCCGTTGACATTACAATTTCCTATGGGCCTTACCCAACTTTTTGTCCACTAAACAAACGATAAATCAGGCTGCTGTGCGGCGACATTATGTGATAATCCTATCACTTGCCCCATCGACCTGGCTGACCTGCTTTTGCAACACTAAATCATATCTCCTGCCCCTAAGCCTAACATTACCAAAGCATTCATATTCCCCGTCTCTCTCCGTGACGTTACAGGGTGCGTAGCCAAACGCGCACAGTCGTCTCCAGTCCTACGCGACTTTACACAGAACCCGGAAAACAACACAGATCATCTCACAACACAGCGCGCCACAATTTGGAATATGAAACTGTGATTTAAAAGCAAACAGCAAGATTGTAAATTTTGTAAAGTACTTTTATTTCACATCAAATGTTTAGAGAATATTCACCGATTTGCATTTGTCTTTGCTGTCGATCCACAAAAGTTCATCTTGAGTCACACGATGTTCCTTTGCGGTGCACAGGGTGTTGGTTTATGATAAAAGAAGCACTATGGTCGAACTGATAATCGGAAGGCTGTTCCAACAACGAGGCATTAGACCACCATAATGGTTGGTGGTTTATAGACATAAGTCAAAAAGTCGAAAAAAAAATGTCAAAAAAAATAATGTCGAATTTATTTTTTATGACGTTTTTTTTTTTTAAATGGGGGGGTTCCCCCGACCCCCGTTTTTTTTTTTTTTTTTTGTTTTTACCTAAATTAGAGCCCAAAAAAAAAATATCAAAAAAAAAAATAATTAGACATTTTTTTTTTCGACATTTTTGATTCGACTTTTTTGACATTCGAAATTTTGTATTCGATATTATGACTGGACACCATGGTTGGTATGTTGCTTCTAGCCGCTAGTACCGCGTAGGGGCATATTGGTCCTTGGCAATTGTCCCATAAAATGGTGAGGGTCATGAAATTGTTTAGAAGTAGCTGCACATGGCAGTTAAAAAATCCATCGGCCGGGGTCTGAAAATCGTGGCATTGACAGTAGGGAAGGATGTACCTGTTTTAAAAACATAAATTAGTCTCACGAGCCGATCTTCATTAAAAATATTCATTTTATTTATTAGGGCGTGAAACTATTTGCTAGCGAGGATAGTGCAACCGAGTATGTTAACTTATTCCCACTAACCCACCCTCTCTCCTCTGCCTTTTTCAGAGCCGTCTGAGCGCCAGGGGACCACTTCGGTGGTGATAGTGCACGGTACAAAACTATGCCACATTGAACGAACAAGTACAACTTAACCAGGCTTTAACGCCACGCTATTGTTATTATATTCTGGTATAAAATAATCTAAAGGGTTACTTACATTATATTGGCATTTTCCATTGTCTATGTGTAATGCAGTCCCTAAATACGACTCCGTCTGTGCCAACGATCTTTCTCATATAATATATATAAAAGCGGTTTAGTTTCAGAAATTTCATCCTTATCGTCTCTTACGTTTTTGCACCCCTCCTTCAAAAGAAGTCTTTTGGTACAATCCCTGTCTGTCAAGGTCAAAAAACAATAGAACCTTAGAGTGCGAGTCATGGGCCACTCCGGCCCACGAGCAAAAAATGCAAGCAGCTGACCTTCACTGTGAACGAGCATAAATTCTTACTTTGCAACATTGTGTGTAAAGCCATCCATGAGAAATTGCTTTTTACACTCCATCTTTGTATATTGTCTGCGTGCTAATGAAAAAAGTTTGTTAAAGGGAGTTTATGGTTAACTTGTGCTACTAAAAACCTATGAAATTCAGTAAAAAAACTTTGTTAATGGGACGTTATGGTTAAGTTGCGCTACTAAAAACCTATGAAATTCAGTAAAAAAACTTTGTTAACGGGATGTTATGGTTAAGTTGTGCTACTAAAAACCTATGAAATTCAGTGAAAAAACGTTGTTAAAGGGATGTAATGGTTCCAAGTAAAACCGAAAACCCTGTGAAATTCACCAGTTATGGTAAGCGAAGCAACCATAACTCGCGCCACCACCGTGCACTGCTAAGCCTAATACCCAGGACATCAAAGATGACATCACAAATCACAAATGTCATTGATGACATCACTGCAAAGTTCTGACGCACATGTATTTTATTCGGGGACTTTAACACTGTTTCTTGAACACCTGCGCCTATGCGCATCACACACTTGGGTCCTATGAACATCGCACCTGTCCACAACTGTCTGCCGTACTTCTGTCGCACTTTCAATTAGTTTGGGGACCGAACACTGTCCGTAGAACACACGCGCCCATGCGCACAACCGTCCCTGCGCATTTGGTGTCCTGCGGACAGCCGTCCCATTAGCGATAGTGTCGCTACATCATCATGTGACCGCACCCACGCTGAGCATGTGTCCTTATTTGCAGACAGTGTCCAGTCCCCCGAACATTTAAAAAGTGCTTTTTTGAGCAATCCAAGGTAGTTAACAGTAAAGGTTCACCATTGCATATGTCCAAGACAATGTCCCTGCCGATCTACATACTTTTTGGAACTTTTTGAGCCCTTTCTTTGTGTTCGATGTGTCCAAGACCAGTGCGGGTGTCTGCGAAGTGCGCACCTTCACCCCTATAAAAGGCCACACCCCAGAGCTGATCCTCATTCTGGTTTTGGATTTCCAAGATTTACAACAGGACAATTGTGCAGGTTGCTGTTCTTGTTTGCTAGTTCCTAGTTACTGGTTCCTGGTTATTAACCTTCCAGATGGCATCCCAAATTCCTTCTGCTGCTACTGCCTCAGCATCAGCACCCCCACACCCTCCACCACCACGATCTCCCCAAGGGCCCACAGAGGGGTATAGGCATGAGGATGCAGAGGAGACGGATGAAGAGGATGAGGGAGTGGATGTCCCTACTACTAGCACTCATTGTGAGTCTTGGGTGTGGTGGTTATTTACCACCGTTGATGGAAAGGAAAAAGCTGATGCGAGCAAGGTGATCTGCACTCAGTTCAACATGGTACTGAGTCGTGGCAAGCTCAGTACTAAATCAATGAATCGACACCTAAAGTCGTTCCACGATGGGGCTATCGGTAAGGTTGTACCTTGCGATAAACATAGTAGGTTGAGTTCCTCTGCAGCAACCTCTATTTCCGCTCCTGTCACCACAAAAGACACTCCTATGGGACAGTGCATATCTCCAGCTGCCTCACAGGCCACCCATGATGCTGTGGACCGACCCTTACCTTTTGAAGGTCACAATATTGTGCAGGTAATGGAACGCAGTACTCTGCAGGGGGGAGAAACTTCAGAGTTTTTTCGAGACTACGGTCAAGGAACATGAGAAGGTGTTCGACCTTCCTCAATAAGGCCCACCCTACATCTTCCTCTCGCCACCTGCACTTTCTTATCCTCATGGTTGGTGTCCCTTCCTTACCCTCCTTTCCCCTCCTTTCCTTGTGTGTCGTGTTAAAAAAAAACAAAAAAAATATAAAACCACAAAAAAAAAAAAAAAAGGCTCTTTTAAGAGCCTCCTTTCACAGTTTAAAAATAGAAGTGACAAATAAATAGTGCATGGCCCTGTGCATTTTTTAGATGTCCGCGAACATTTATTTTTTGGGGGCGCTGCTCTATCAGAACCATTGCACTTTTCTATGAGAGGAAGTGGTGGCTCTGAACAGAGCCTTTTTGTGTTTTTCTGTGTTTCAAAATCTTCAAATGGTCAATACCTACTGCAAAATGGATTGCTGTAATTCCAAAAAAGGTTGCAATGCATTTTGTATATTTCGCAGAAAAATCTGATTGCCAGCATAAGTAAGATGTACTCCATCTCTGCGAAAAATGTGTGTGCTACAAAACATAATGTTTTCATTCTGAAAAGAGGACCTACCAACATCTCTCAAAAAGGCACAAACAGCCTTGTATCCATTGCACCTTGCATTCTCCATTTGTGGACCAAATGAAAAAGAATGCAACCACATTTGTCTCTGCGCAATACGGGAAAAAATTACTCTGGAGTTTGGATACATGTGCATGACTTTTCCAAGTCCTTCTTTCATTGCAAATTGCAAAGAGATTCCAGACACAGGTCCAAACTGTTCCCGCCACAATGAATAATAATAATGTCTGGATGACGCTGTGTCACCAAAGAAGCACAGAGAAGTACCAAATCCACCCACTTCATTAAACACACTCCATGCCAGTTCACTTCCACATGAGAGAATCCAAGATGTGCAGCCACTCCACAGCGATCTGCATGCACCTCCAACCAATTTATCCACAAATCTCCCAAAATCCAAAGAATCTGCTTTCTGAAACACACAGCCATAGCTATATGTTCTTCTCTCAGGAAAAAGACCTACTGACAAACTCTCTCCTTACACAACACACCCAGTAACCAATCCCATGCTCTGCTCAGTCTCATTTGCATGCCTCTCAACCCCAAAATATCCGTATGTTATCGTAACCAGTGTCCGCAGACAAATCGAAAAATCTGAATTTGGGGAATGAAAATTTAAATAGTGTGCCCCATTTCCCCTTTGAGGTTGGCTTTGAAAAGGGCCTTTTTTTGTTTTTGTGGCAGATGGTTCAGAAACACCTTTTATTTTGTATTGTTTGGGGGTTTATTTTCTTATTTTCAACCAAAAATCTTCACATTAGCTTCTCCAAAGCAACCCTTATGTTCCAAAACAGCATGGCATTTCCCATAATAGATAAAGAAATGCCATCTTCTTTAAAATAAACAACATTACCAGAATCAATGTTCTCATTATTACAAAAGAACATACCAGCCCTAAGCATGAAAGCAAACCTGCCTCGGTTGATTGCACACATAGCAATATTTTGCTAAGGACAAAAAAATAAAACTATTGGCCCATATTGCCCTAGGTACTAAACCAGAAAAAATAACCTGGGCATTTGGAAGTATTTTTATTACTGCCTAAACCAAGTGTTACAAATCTGCCAACAAAGTAGGGGCACTGACATAGCCCAAATGCAAAGCACCACAGTGCAAAACAACTACATGTGGAGTTTTTATCTTGCCCATATCTCCACAAACTTGTACAATTCCCTGCACATTGAAACCAGGCATAGTGCTCCACACCACCTCCACTCTTTTAACATCAAAATTGTTTGCCACATTCCTGAATTTAGCATACTGTTCCAAACCATCCACAAACATGTCTCCAACCACCAACATCCTGACTTTCTCCACCTCTGCCATCTTCACTACACACAGCCTCTTTCAACACAAACCACAACCTCAACATCTGATTGGCTGATCCCTACAGTCCCTTTTCCATGATGGATCTGCTGAGAAACCCCAGATGTGGCACGCCCTGTCCACGGACAACCGCGGTTTCCGCCGAGCGTGTAACACTGGGGCAGCCCTTCTACACTTTCCACTTCACTCTCTGCACCATGTCCTCATTGGCTACTGTTAAGCAGTCAAACAATCATCCACCAATCACATCCAAGAACTCTACATCTAACTCTATCATCAAAGATCAGAACTTTAGATATACTATTGATCACTCTCAGTACAATTCGGCTGTGACTGCAAAGGACCTACAGCAACAACTACTATAAAACTCCCCAAGTTTTCTACTTGCAGATTCATGCACATCCACATGCATGAACACAGACTACAGGTATGAATATGTTCTACACAGTACATGTACAGCTCTTTTAGGAATACAATATATCCCGGGAGCACAGCTCAGCGGCGACGTGCGCGCCTTGCAAGCAAGACGACACAAAGCAACACAGGTTCGATCCCCAGATCCAATCTTAGAAACCTCTTGGTCTTTATGCGTGTTATAAATACGCAACTAAAAAACAAACAATTCCTGTAACAGCGCCTCAATGCCCGCGGGCTTTGTGAGCGCCTTAAAAATGTAAAATAAAATAAATAAAAATATGAACAGAGTAACTACCACTTACCCTGTATAAACTGTAAAATGAACTTATTGTCATTTCTCTCATCTGCTATGATGAAGTGTCAATTGCAAACCTTTCAGCTCTCCACACCTATCTAAAAAAATATTGCTTCATATTATAGGATGGGAGAAATAACAGTATAATTCTGAAAAAGACTGTCCAGTGTGTTATAAAATTACAAGCAGCCAGGATGAGTACATGCCTCTTCATTCAAGCACACACACAGACAATATCATTAGAAAGGCTCCCAGCTCAAACAACACCACTGCCTCTATATGAAATCCTTCTACTTTATTTCCCACACCTTCACAAATGCATACATTGCATGCTTTTCTGTACAATCTCTGCCATCTACCCTGTAAAAATAGCAAAAAATGCATATGATTATTTCTTGTATCTCTCAACATCCATTAACATAACATTAAAAAAAAAACAAGTGTGCTCTATACGTTTACTATTATACTCATTTGTAAAACATATTCAACTGACAGATTCTAAATAAAATATACAGAATGCACATAGGAAAAGGAAAGTAGATATACATACTATGCTCAGTTGTAAGAAAACACTACTACTGCAAAAACTAAAAAAACAATGTCTTCATTAACAAAAGTGCTATAAACACACATATTCACTAACTTCTTCCTTTTACAATTGCAGTGAAGACCACTATCCTGAAAAGCAGCAGCATCTGAAGTACGAACAAGGACTTAGAAGAAACCTACTCTTTCCATACAAAAAGTAAGTACAATACTAACATAATGTTCTAACTGTTACTCAAACACACTAGCAGTTTAGTATTGTAGAAGAAACAAGTGTATTAGCCCTGTAGTATTAGTGCTTCCCCTTAAAAGTTGCATACTGTATATTGTCAGCAGAAGCCCGGTATAGTAACACACAAATACAAGAATAGCCTTCCCAACTTGATGTAGCTCCCCATTGCACAATCACACACCTCCACAATCATCCTTACCGTCATACTCAGACACTCATGCACAAAGCATGTATACACTGCACAACAACCCAGACCCCACAGAATGCCTACCAAAAAACAACTCCATAGAAAGCAACGCAGAAGTAGAGCAAATCAAAATAAAAGTGTCCAAAATAAGCATCCATTACTAGCAGATTTTGTACAAAAAGTTAAAACAAAACAGTTAATACAGTCATTAAGTGAAACAAAACAAGCTTCCAGTACAGACATTTTCCCTGCTCTATCAAAATGTAAAACGAAACAGAAAGTGATTAACAAAACTTCAGCTACCACTACTGATAACGCTGCACCTATAAATCTTGATGTAGTGGCAAGTAACCATACCATCAAAAATATTTTACAAAAAATGTTCTGCCACAGAGTCCTTCAGAACCTTATAAAAACAGTAGAGAAATCATGCACAACCCTTAAAACGTAACGCAGAAAATTAATCCTAGACGCTCACATAGACAGTGCAATCCTTCTCAAAAGAAATTAATTTATTTTAGTTTTAAACAGATTGAAACCACTAAAAAAAACTAACTACTAAACTACAAAAAAGACTTCTCAATAAACGGAATATCAACAAAAAAGCTTTTTAAACATCTGTAGATGTGAATGGAGTCACACCACGAGCACAGAACCATATTTTAATGAAGAATCATATAAACAAAATCAAACAAACCCAATTTCCATACATAGCAGTGGACGAGGGTATGAACAACTTAATAACACCATTATGGAACAAGAAACTCTGCTCACCAAAATATCCCCATAAAACTCAGTATCACCTCTCCATTCTACTGAATCAAAACATCCAGTCTACAAATGGCTGTGCACATCAATGTGTAACATTGCCAAAAATCGTTCAAATCTTTACGCCAGTTCCTCTATCAGTATGTAAAAAGCAAAGACAAAATCAAAATGAAACTACTACAAAATATGGATGCCTGTCCAGTAAGCAAATACACAGGACTACAAGGACATTCATTAGCCTGCATTTAGGACCTATTTGCAAAGCACCTTGCATCATATCAAAATGATATCAACACATCATTCAACTAAAAGAAATCTGGTCCATAAACTCTGCTATGCTAAAAGTCCTACTTTAGCACTAGCCAATTTAAATAACAATCTTCTATATGGTACAGCCAAACAGCTACTCGAAGAAACGGAGCATATCCAGAGAAAATATTTTGGAAGTGAAAGCCACTTACAAAATTTAATAGCTTTACAACAAACTAGCAACTACTGTACAAATAGCAACCTTCTATTAAACACACACAAAAAAGAAATACTAAAGTTGAAAAGTACCTCAGCTGAAGTAGCAAACCATGTGTGTGTGTGTTGCCACAGGACTTTTTATAAAAGTCGAACAAAAACTGTAGACATAACGTACAAAATAGAGGACAATGAAGATTCCAAATGGTTCCAATTTGCGCTCTACCTTATAGCAGAAAACAAATATGAAATTACTGACCCCTTAATACTTTGAAATTACTACACTGTAAAACTTGACAATAACCAAACACCTTCATGTGCTATCACAAATAACTTGGAATTATTCGCACTAACAACACCCCTGCAACAACTAAATGTATATGAGAGCATTATAATTCAAACAGTGCACCCAATTCAAGCAATAATACGCTTTCAACCAAAAAGAGCACAATTACCTCCCTCTGAATTAATGAAAGGCATTCGTGGCAAAGTAGTTTATTTACCATTAGATCTCAAAGAAAATGTACACACTCTATGAGTGCAATGGCCAATAGATCAATCTTTAATTGTCTTAGTAAATGGTGTACCTACAAAAGACAAAACAATTTGGCAACAACTCGTGGACTTACATAAAGTTAGACAAGCCATGAAATATCTAAAAAAACAACAATGAATACTACAAAGAAAGTAATATTGATGAAAACCTGAGAGAAACCATTGAAATAATTCAAGAGTCACCAGTAACTGGTTAATTTCAACTTTTAAATCCTGCTACAGAATCCAATATTTTAGACCATTATAAAATTCATCCTTTACCCTTTAAAGACACTATAGATGTTGCACTGGAAACGTACCAAATGCGACATGCCAAAGGATCTCCAATCAGCATATATGAAAAAAGTATAGAAGCACGGGCCTTTCCTCTACTCTTTCCTGCTGAAAAAAAGAGGAAGCTACGATGATAGGCCCACACATATAACAACATCAGAATATCACTCTTTACAAATGTATTCTGACAACCCCAGATTCAGACAAAACGTGGAATACATATTCCACCTTCTCTTTGAAAGTGACTTAGCAACTCTATGCTACGGAGTTGCACACACATTAAAATCAGGTACCCATTTTCAAAATATGTCAGCTATGCAATTATTACAAAAAGTGCAAGAAAAAGATGATGTTTTACAGTGAAGTATTACAAATCTTTTAGCAAACATGCGTGGTACAAAACAATAGTGGTTCTGATGTCATGGAGGTGTATGCTGTGTGATAAGAGGCCTTGGCCAACCCACTTGGTTTGTTACATTAGGTTGTGCAGAATTTGCATGGGAAGATTTACACGATTTCCTACGCATAGCAAACAAAAACAAAACAAACATAGATATAAAAACACCAGGAGAACTCTGCTCTCTAGATCCTGTAAATGTATCAAGAAATTTCCTTCATCCCTTCATTGCTATGCTATACTTTATTTGTAATAAGACTGTTCCTCCCCTCGGAGAAGTTCAACACTTCTTTTGGAGAAAAGAATACCAAGCCAGAGGAGCACCACATATCCACATGCATTTATGGATTAAAGATGCTCCTAAATTTGGTCAGGACAGTGATGCCACTGTTTTGCCGTTCATCCGAAAATATGTCACTTGTAAAATCCCTTCACAAACAACACATAATGACCTTCATGCACACATTTTACAATTTCAAAGACACAAATGTGGGAAATATTGCTCTCGCAAATATTTTAAAAAAGGGATATACTACACCAAATGCCGCATTGGTTTACCTAGACCAGTTTCAGCAACAGGTCAAGTAAACAACTTCATGTCTTCAGTCAGACATAGTGTCAAAGGTAAATCACCTAAGAACACATATTACATAAAAACAGAAGAATCAAAATACATCAATGATTACAATGCGTCCTTTGGAATTCAAACATAGATGTGCAGTACATTGCAAACAATTCCACTGCAGTTGCACGATATTTCACAGCCTACTTAACCAAAGCAGGGAAAACAAAGTTTCAGGAGCTCTGCGATGACATATCATCTGACAAAATACTACCACAGAAATTATACAGTTTAGGCATAAAAATGCTCTCTCATAGATAATGTGGCTGCTATGAAGCTGCAGACCGTTCAACCAGTACTGCCTTATATGGAAAATCTGACAATATAGTATGGCTAAGTCTTGGTCCTGCTGAATCTAGAAAAAGAGTTCTCCAACCTAATGTTGGCTTTGATTCACCTTAGATTACAAGAGGTCCTCAAAACAGACTATGAAGAGCTCTTTGTAGGAAAACACATTATTGTTTTCGGAGATCTTCAATTGACACCAGTGAAAGCTGAACCTATTTTTAAAACCTTAGGGCACAAACTGTGCCGTAAAACTCTTGGCAGCATAGAAACTGTCAACCTTTGGCAACATTTCCAATACAGAGAATTAACAGAAAACATGTAGCAGTCTGCAGACCTCACACACGCCAACATTTCAAAAAGTATTAGAATTGGTGCACTATCTCAAGAAGCACAATCAATATTAAAAACCAGGCACATCCATGCACTCTATGGCCATAACTCATGTGCTACTGATGTCCTGGAACAATTAGCACACAAAAATGTAAACTGTATGACTTTGATGCCAACTCTTGCAAGCTGTTCAAAATTCAATGAAACAATGTTGAAAAAAGAAATGCAACCAATAATTGAGATTTTCTCCACAGATAAACTGGACATACATGGTATGAGACTACCCATATGTCAACAAGCCACAACAAGACTACATACCTTAGAAAACTCTATCTCCAACACAGCTAGTTTGGAGAAAATATTAAAATTATCTTTAAACTGTTGATGTGGAGCAAGGACTAGTTAATGGAGCACTTGGTACAGTTGTTGGCTTTCAAACATACCCACGTGACAACAACATTCAATTAGTCAATATTCTCTTTGACAAACTATCAGAAGTTAAAAGGATAGAACGCTCAACAGCCCGCTTCCTTCATTTCAAAGAAATGTATGTACGCAGAGAACAATTTTCACTACCTCTAGCATACACAGTTACCATTCACAAATCACAAGGTCTTACCTAGATAAAGCATTAATAGATATTGGTACACAGTCTTTAAAGAAGGTATGAACTATGTAGCACTATCACGCTTACGTACACTTGACCGGCTATTTCGAATCATCTTTGATGCAATTAAAGTAAATGCAGATATGCCTTGCATTCTAGAATACAATAGGCTGCATTCACTGTACACCCACCATCTAAAAACCTATCCTGTTCCACAAAAAGCACAACATTGTAAAAGAAAACTACTTCCAACTGAAATGATACAGGATATCCCTGCAATTCCTCCAAAGAAGAAACTAATACTTCTTCAAGTAAAACAACCAAACAAGAATCTACTGGTCAAGGTAATTCAACTACTTCTTCAAAGAAGCAACACACACTCTGAACAAATGACTTTGACACAGAACTGGCAGGTCTATTCAAATTTTCAAATATAACTGCTGTAAATTGCTACGCAATTGTAGCAATACATATTCTGTTCCAATTTCCACCAATTATTGAGAACATTTACTTACAAAGTACAGACCAATTGTGTTTGCAAATGTTAGTCCTTCATAGAAATGCAACCAACAATCCTGACAACACTTACAGTGTTCATGGAAGAAGACAAGAATTGGACAACTGTGCTGGAATGGTCAAATTCACTATAAACTCCCAAGAAGATCCACAAGAATTTCTAATGTACTTACTAAAAGTACTGGAAAACAAAAACATACCTATAAATGAAATGAAGCCATGTGGCACAGGGACAAGTCCCTAATGAACACTTTGTGTATTTATTTTTATTTATTTATTTGCATTTATAAAGCGCACAAAAGCTGCCCTGAGGCATCGTGGTGCTGTTACAGAAGACCTGAGCTTAAACATAACATAGGATGTAGCAGTCGGTAGCAGTAGTACATTGAACAGTGGTAGGAGACAAGGATGATCCGATAGTGTTATATTTTGCTATGGTTAAAATGCAGGCATAACTAAGCAGGTTGGTTCAAAGACATTGGCGGAATAGGAAGGTTTTTAGATTTTTTCGAAAAGGTGATGTATACCTAACCTAATACCATACCTTACTGTGAATCCATTCCATTTCAGCATCTTGTACAAAATGCAAACCATGGCAGATTATGTACTACCTGCAATTCAGATAATCGCTCCACCTTACAAATACAGACACATAGTAAATATGTAATAGTAATGCTTTTACGTTACAATGCAGATGGTACCAAAAGATACCACGCAGGAGTCACAACCAATGCAGGTCACTACACTGCATATATAAAAAAGAATTGTGGATGGTTCGAATGTAATGATAGTACCATTACTCTAAAGCAGAGATTACCAGCAAAACTTGTAAAAGCTTACTTAATATTCTTAAAACTAAAAATTAATACGTAACCGATGTATGAACATAAGCAAAACTTCAACTTCAAAACTGTGCACAGTTAGAATACGCCAACATGTATCTAACTGCCCCAAGATTCTGCAACAAGCAAACAGATAAATAAATACCACTAAAATGTAACAATAAATACACAGTTAGAATACGCCAACAGGTATCTAACTGCCCCAAGATTCTGCAATATGCAAACAGATAAATAAATACCACTAAAATCAAACAAAAAATATACATTTAGAATATGCCAACAGGTATATAACTGCCCCATAAAATCTGCAACCACCCAACAGATAGATGAATAGCATAAAAGTATAAATAAACAATTAGAATACACCAACAGGTATCTAATTGCCCGAAAAATCTGCAACAAGCCAACAGATAGAAGATTAGCAAGAAACAAGAAATAAAGAGTAAAACAATGAAAGAAATATATTGTACCACAACATAGAAGTTTTTTTTTTAATCCAGCATGGATTTTTCTTCCCACAGACCCAATGATTTAGAAAACAAACACAGAAACTGAGCCAATTGCGCAGTAAACTGGTTTGAACTATAGGACTTGTAAAGTACTAAATATGAGGGTCAAAAAAATACAGAAATGTCTATTATGCAATGAAATAACTCATTATTTTTATTTATTTATATTTCGCACCTAACCCCTAGCGGGGTAGCAAGGCGCAAAGGTAACAAGAGGAATGCAAAGCTTGGTTACATACAAGGAATGAATTCCAGCCATGGTTACAGTGCTGGATGCGTAAAAAGAAACAATGCACACCGATGAGGCGTGGGTTACAGAAATATACAATATAAGTAATACTATATACAATAAATCGGTTGTCTCATGAAAGCTGTTGTCTCGACTACACTGAGCAGTTGACAACCTAAATGTACATATTTACAATCACAGTGGTGGAGCATTAGGGTAGCAAGAGAGCTATGTGTCGTGAGTTTTGAGCCAATGGATGGTCTCAGTTCTGAATAGGCGGTAGGGGAGGTCCTCCCTGCAAGGTGGTGGAAGGGAGTTCCAGTATTGTGCTGCTTTAACAGGAAAGCTGTTCCCACCCGACATAGAACGTTTAAACCTGGGCACCAGGAGGAGATTAGAGTTGGCCATTCTAGAGGGGCGAGAGGAGGTAGTTCTGGTGAATCTAGTGATAAGGTATTGAGGGGCTGCTTGGTGGAGGCATTTGTGCGTCAGGGAAACCGATTTGAGGAATAGGGCGTTGTTTTGGAGGATCTGAATTTTGTTCGTAATATATTTGTTGCATCCTACATAAAGTGCGTTGCAATAGTCCAGCTTGGACAGGATCAGAGCCCTGGCTAGGCTGATACAGTTAGACGGGGAGTGAAAAGGTTTGGCTGCTCTGATGAGTTTGCATGTATAAGATGTGGCGGATGCCATAGCATTAACTTGTTTTTTAAAGGTGAGAGTGGAGTCTAAGTAGAAACCAAGGGTTTTAACCTCCTTGGCTACCGTGATCTTATTGTTGTCAATTACGAAGGAGGAGTAGTTTTGGTCTAGCTTGTTAAGGTTATGTGAGGACCCTAGAATGAGGAGTTCTGTTTTGTCATCATTCAGGCATACACCTTGTGAGGCCATCCATGCTTGGATGATGGATGAGGTATACTTTGTTGACGAAGGCCAAATCCTTGTCATAATCCCCCGTCAACAGGATGAGGATCTGTGTATCATCGGCATAGTTGGTGTAGGTGATACCCAGAACATCTAGATCATCAAAAAGGGGCATTGTGAAGATGTTGTACAGGGTTGGGGAGACGCAAGAACCCTGCGGCACACCACAGGTGATGGGTGTAGGGTCGGCTGCTGCTAGTAGGGAAAAGACTCTCATTGTGCAATTATTTAGAAAGGATTGGATCCAGTCAGTTGCCTCTTGAGAGAAGTGGGTGGCTTTTTGAAGGTGGTCACATAGGATCTCGTGGTAGACCAGGTCGAAGGCAGCCGAGAGATCAAGAAGTAGCAGTAGTGCCACCTTACCCTGATCTCTCAGCTCATCTATCTGTGCCTTAAGATCTATGAGTGCAGTTTCGGTGCTGTGTTGAGGCCTGAAACCCGATTGTCTGACTCCTAAGAGGTGGAAGTGCTAAAGGTACTGTTGGATTTGTTGGTATGCTATTTTGTCGAGGATTTTAAGAAGGAACGGTACTGTGGTGATGGGGCGGTAATTAGTTGGAGTAGAGGGTTCTAAATTTGTTTTTTGAGCAGGGGGACGACCCATGATTGTTTCAGATTGTTAGATACGCTGCCTGATGTGAATGACGCATTTATTAGTTTGGTAATAAACGGTGCGAGATCACGAGCCGCATCCTTTCTCAATTGTGCAGGGCATATGTCCCCGTGGCAGTTCGAAGGTTTGAGGGTGAGAATGACCTTTTCTACCTATTTGGTGGATATTCTGTGGAAGTTGAAATCGGGAATGTGCACAGGGGTGTGTGTCTGAATTGGGTGTATCTTTTTAGGGGTGGGGATGTTGGGTTTAGTAGAAGAGAGAAGGGAGTCCTTTTTGATGTTTATCTTTGTCTTGAGAGAGGAGATTTCGTTAGCTAAGCCATTTTGTATAACCGTGCACCAGTTTTTGTTCTTGAGGCACGAGTCAGGAGCTTGGATGGGAGATTCAACCTCTTTTAGTATTGTAAAGAGCTCTCTGGTGTTGGATTTGGCTTGTGAGATTCGAGTGCTGTAGGACGTATGTTTGGCCAAGATAATTTCTTTTTTATAATGAGTGGCTAGTCTACTCAAGTTTTTCTTGTTTTTTTCTGAGGGAAGTGCTCTCCAAATTTTTTCACAGCGTCGCTTTTCCTGTCTAAGGGCTTTAAGATGAGGAGAAAACCAGGCGTTGATGTGTTTTCTTGGTTTGCTCTTTTTTAACTTCAGTGGGGCTATGGCATCAAGAGATGGGAGCATGACTCTGTTGTATATGTCTACCATCATTAAGGGATCTAAGTGGTCTGGAATGGCATTCAAGGTTGGTATGATTAATGGGATCAAATTTTCGGGTGTGATGTTCTTTTTATTTCTGGTCTGAACAGCTGGAGCTATGCTGTCAATTTGCGCTGGTGTTGGCTCTAAGGTGAACGAGATCAGGTGATGGTCTGTCCAGGGCTGTGGAAGTATAGAAGAGATCAAGACTGGGCAATTGTGCACAGCTAGCCAGTCCAGGGTTCTACCTTTGGTATGAGTGGGCACAGTGATCCTCTGGGTGAAGCCCAGTTCCTCTAATGTAATATTAATTATTGTGGTGTTAGCATCTGCGGGGTCGCTAAAACCAAGGTTAAAGTCTCCTAGTACAATACTTTGTGAGGAGTTCTTAAGTTTATTTGATAGGATATGTGTGAGGTCTTCTTCAATTGACCCTAAGGGGCCAGGTGGACGGTAAATAAGGTGAATAGAGATGGATTGCGTATTAGATAAGGTTAACTTTGCAGTTAAGGATTCACAAGATCCTATGTTGGCTGGTGACTCAATGGTCAGAGGGAGTTTAGTTTTAGCTATAATGGCAAGACCTCCGCCTCGAGAGGCGGTACGATCAAGTCTTAGTAGAGTATAGTCATCTGGTATGGCTAACATAATTGCGGGGCCTGCTGTTGGATGTAGCCAGGATTCGGTTACGGCTAAGAAGTCCAAGTCTTCATTGTGGAGTAGGTCAGCAATGTCTGTAGTGTGAGCTACCATGGAGCGAGCGTTTATCAGTGCTCCCTTGTCCTTGGGTTGTACTGGTTTTATAGGTGGTAGTGAGGATGTATGTGTCTCTTTCTGGGTGTGGATAGGTTCATGATAGAGTCTACTGTTTAGTTGAAGAGGGTGCTGGGCGGGTCTGTGGGGGCTAGTAGCCTTGCTGCGGGCTGATTTGGTTAAGGGGTCATAAAGCCTTGGGAGCCTTGCACGTAGTTTGAGGTTCCTCTGGAGGAGAGTGCAGGGTGCAGAGATCATATCTGTTGGTCTGTGGAAATTCGGAGGGGGCTCGGTTGTGGGTGAGTTTGGTATCATGGTCGGGTATTGGATATTCATAGTGTAAAGAAGTGATGTAAGTATCACAGTATAGAGCGTATGGAGATACATTGTGTATGTAGATAGGATAGGATAGGTGGTTGTTGGTAGTTGGCATACAGTCGTGAGGCACCTGGGTATGAAAAGCAACAGTATGAATGCAGGGGCAGTAGCACACCACAGAAGGGCTAAATGCAATTCAGGGCGCAGGGCACCTCTAGGCTAATCAATGCAAATACAAAAGGGCTAAATGCAATTCAGGGGGCAGGGCACCTCTGGGCTAATCAATGCAAATACAAAAGGGCTACATGCAATTCAGGGCGCAGGGCACCTCTAGGCTAGTCAATGCAAATACAAAAGGGCTAAATGCAATTCAGGGTGCAGGGCACCTCTAGGCTAGTCAATGCAAATACAAAAGGGCTAAATGCAATTCAAGGCGCAGGGCACCTCTAGGCTAATCAATGCAAATACAAAAGGGCTAAATGCAATTCAGGGCACAGAGCACCTCTAGGCTAGTCAATGCAAATACAAAAGGGCTAAATGCAATTCAGGGCGCAGGGCACCTCTAGACTAATCAATGCAAATACAAAAGGGCTAAATGCAATTCAGGGCGCAGGGCACCTCTAGGCTAATCAATGAAAATACAAAAGGGCTATATGCAATACAGGGCGCAGGGCACCTCCACAATAGTCAATGCAAATACAAAAGGGCTAAATGCAATTCAGGGCACAGGGCACCTCTAGGCAAATCAATGAAAATACAAAAGGGCTGAATGCAATTCAGGGCGCAGGGCACCTCTAGGCTGGTCAATGCAAATACAAAATGGCTAAATGCAATTCACAGTGCAGGGCACCTCTAGGCTAGTTGATGCTAAATATAGATACATTTGGGTGCGATGCAGCCATTGAGTGTCGTAGTACACCCTAGATAAAGTACATAGTATAATAGTACTGCTGAGCAGTAGGCGCTAAATGACACAGTAGGGCGAGAAAACCATTAGAACAAGACATGGAGAGACATCACCCACAAGACACATTTGGAAGTAGGAGTAGGTGATTCAGGTTTGGGCATGGTCAGGCTGCATAGGCATAGGCAGTTCATGTTAAGGGATTGGTCACACGTATGTACACTGAGGCAAGTTTGGGCTACTGTCGCAGTGCAGTGTCTGAAAAGGCGTGGAAGAGTACCTTGTATGCGGAGGGCCAGAGGGTCTGGCAGAAGGCAGTCACGGCACTGAACAGGCACAAAACAGGTGCTGGTCTGCCTCCCGTGGGCCTTGGAGGGAGTGGGCCGGCTTCGCCTGCCGGTGACCTATGAACTGCCTACTCTAACATATGATCTTTTTTTTTATCACAGAGATCGAAAAATTATGTCTGATCCAGTTACCCATGTCATGAAAAAACTGCATAGAACCCCAAAAAACTCAACCAGTAAATATAAAATAAATAGACTCACAAACACTCCTGCATAACACACCCATTCAAGAAAACATCTAACCATACACCACAATCCAAAATGTTTACTTCCAAGGGTATCTTATGACGCAGTCCTTGTTACAAACTCTACAATCTTAACTACATAGCCTAGCCAAAGCTTCACATACAAACTCTACAAATGAAACAGTACACACATTTTTGGGTTGTGGATATTTATGGGTGTTTGATTCTATGGGTGTGTTATGGCCTACTGCTATGCACCCAAGACTCTAGGCCCTGGCCACAACCACCGTAGCATAACACACCTATGCTAACAAACATTTTGACTGTGGTATGTGGGCTGTTTATAGGGGATATTAATTACAATCAGTGGTCTACTAACAACCCAAAACCAACATCATACTAAAGTAAAATAGCTACTAGTGCATTCATTATGTCCGCGGACAGCTGCGAAGACCGCAGACATGGCAAACATATCAGGGGCACCTGCCATCTAAACAAATACAGTATTACTCCCCAACCCTCCCCAAGCACTCCTGCACACCAACACACTCCCCAAAATTGCATTTTGCCTCTGTATGCTGCCGCACTGTGATTCAAGATGGTGGGTGCATCAAAACAATGTGACACACCTCACGCCTCACTCAAGCCAATTGGCGGACATGATGCAAGTCGATTAGCCTATCAGTGTCCTGTCCGCGGAGCAAACAGTGAAGTGGACTAAGACGCCACACCTGCCGCAAATTTGGTGAAAATCTGTCCATTATGGGAAAAAAATAAATGTTGGGACCCCCCCCTATAACTTCGATTCAGGTTCGTCCAGGGGGAGCGAAGTTATAAGCCTATGGGATTAGCAACTTAACCATAACTACACAGCAGCTACCGCGGGCTGTGTAATATATATATATATATATATATATATATATATATATATGTATATAGATGAAGATATAGATTTGAATTACAATATAGGTAAGTTCACTGTTAGAAAAGAGGCAGAAGAAAACTTCATTTTGGCCACCGGCAACACTGCTTAATCCCTCAGCAGAGATTGCATCACCTAGGCTGTTGAAACCTCCTCCATAATGCCCTCTCCTTTATGGGGGCATTCACCCACCCTTTCCGAATTGCGTTCTGCCCTTGGCCGAAGTGCAGATCACAGGTCGAAGGGACAGAGGGGGGAAAAATCCAGTTAGAAGTGGAAAAACCCAGCGCCTCTCTCTCTCGCATGCATTCCCAGACCCCTTATCATGCACCTGCAGAGCGCTCCGACTCCCTTTCTGTATTCGTCCTTCAAGGGACAATACAATACCTATTCTCCCCAGTTAGTCCACTCAAATAATATTTTCGTGACCTTGCTCTATTTTCCCTGCTACTTGCTCATTCTGTGAGGCCCGCGGAAAAGCAGACTTTCTTACTGTAATGGAAGATGAGTGTTCAAAATGGCTGCACATCAAAGCCATGTTATTCCGGCTCGCATTCTTCACACTAGCATTACACAAGGTGACAAGCACTTGAAACACAACATGCAGACTAGTTGTTTTATACTCAAAACACCTGTGCACAGGACATTTAAACAGGGCAAGCACATTGATCAGAGAGGCAGTGCAGGAGAAGACGTTGGCCCCTGTGTGAAGGCTCATGAATGCAAAAATCATGTACCGGTGTGTTGGAGCAGATAAGGATGCCAAGTCAGAAGGGGACCAGCTTTGTGAGGAACAGAAGTGTGTGGAGACACTGGGAGCTGTAAAGAGATCCTGGGTGCTTGGCAGTTCGCAGAGGCGGTATTCTCTATTCCGGGACCTAAGGGGAAGCAGGCGTGTGACAGCAGAGCTGCGAAGGAAGCTGGATGGACAATGCTGCAGAAGTGTGAACCAGACCGGAGATGCTGGAGAGTACGGCTGAGTCTATCCAAAGCTAATGGAGACTTCTGGGCCCACTTTCGACAACACCAATGACCGGTGGCATATGATACCGTTGTTAAAGCTACACGAAGATTGATTGACTACAGAACAGGCAAAGTACAATCCCCAATGAACTACGCAAGTTTGGGGCAAAACATGAAAAAACCTTCTTGAAAGCATATTCACCAAGCCAAGAGCAATACATACAATATTGGTGATACAGAGAAAATGTGAAACATAGCAGAAGTCCTGACAAGGCAAAACCAGGCAATTGAAATGTATGAGTAGTCCTGGCAAAGTAAGCCCAGGCAATTGCACTGCATGAGAAATCCTGGCAATGCAAACCCCCAGGTAATCGAAGGTATCAGAAGTCCTGGCAGGGGAGTAAACCAGGTAAGTGAAACCCAGAAGTGAAGAACTGGCAGGAGAGTACACCAGGCAATTGACATTGCATAATGAGTCCTAGCAGGAGAGTAAACCTGGCAGTCGGAATTACATAAAGAGTCCTGGCAGGGGAGTATACCAGGCAATTTGCAAAGCATCCAGATGTGTTAAACAGAGACAGTGTTTTCAAACACCAGGAGAAAGTAATGTTAAAGACAGTGTTTTCTAAACCAGGGAGAAAGTTGTGTTAAAGAAAGACTGTTACAGAACTGGTTGCCTAAACAGGAACTGTTAGTAAAATAGAGTTTTGCCATCCTCCGTAAGAATACAGGGGAAGAGGTCCACCCTCTGGATTCAAGGACTTCCACCTTGGAGAACATTTTTGTTGGAGATATTCTTATTTTTTAGTTGTGAACACTGTCTGCCAATATCAAGTCGAAGAAATTTCCTTGCACATTTTTATTGTTTTGTTTTGTAGTGTGAGGGTCAGGATAGGATATTTTGGACACAAGAACGGCTATTCAGTTATTGAAATCCTGACACAGACACATCCTTAGTTTTGGTTTTAGGTAGGGAGTCCTTTTCCAACCCATTTTTATGTAATATTTGTCTTTGTATGTAAACATGACACCCTTGTGTTTGGCTTTCATTTGTGACTCCTCACAGTGGTAAATCAACAAAAAAACCCATGGACTTCTATGGACTCCTGAAATGGACTCCTGAAATGGGGAATAATGTCACCCTTTCCCCACTCATAATCCTGTGGTAAGTCCACAGGACCAAGTAGCAATAATGGTAATCTATTTTGGCAGCAAATCAACAGATTTCCTTCCAAACTCGGCATGAGGTCCATTATCTATGAAACAATAAGGAAGGTGGCCATTATAACTGAATTTAGCGAAATGTCACAGCAATTTTATCCTCACATCCAAGTTTTTGGGCTTTCTAAATGAGTATATATGGTTCATGTTTAAAACGAAGACCCCCACAGACTCCCTATTAGTCCCCACTAGTACCCCACCCCCTCTACCCAAACACCACCAATATTTTCGGACCCCAACCCAGCATGTTCGTTTTAGGGGTAGAATTTGAAAAGAACAAATATACCTATTACCCCAGTAAAAGCATCTGAAAGCAAAAAAGACATATAGCAGTTGTGATAAAGCCGTAAATTAGCGATGGTTCGCCAAACAGTTAAGGCCTGGAAAAGCTAAACCAAAGTTGACACAAGTGATCTGATATATCAGTTTCTAAACATTATTTTTAAGCATGCTGACAAGATTTGACCCCAAAGGTATGAAGAACCTATTGTCATGTGCGTTTTTTTCTGTTACTGAAATTACTTAGCATACCATTTGATGCACTGACTAGTTCATTCAGATGTTCCCAGTGCAATGGTCTGCTGCCATCATGTTAAGGAATCCTATATTTCTATAACACCTCCTGCAATATGTAATGGCGTTGGAGCATTGTAGGAAGCATGGCCCTTAGGCAGACAATGGTCTCAAAAGACGGGAGAGAGATGCAATGTATGAAGCAGACATTGCAGTGTAGGCACATTAGTGAAAACAGAAATGTCCTGTGTGAAGAAAGTCGAAGCTGAAGAGCGGATAGGGAAGCAGCAAAGTCTATGTGACAGCTGGACCAAATTATTTGTGCTGTGGGTCTCAGCTGTAAATCTATGGGGTGCCGCTCCAAAAGAGGAAAGTAGCTGGAATCATAAGTGTATAAACCCCTAGGACAACTGTGTGAGGTGAAGGTTCTGGTATAATGTACATGCAATATACTTTACTACAGTAGATAATATGTGACAGCTGGATGGAGTTTTTTGTGGGACTCTATTGTGTGCTATGGGGTGCAGTGCTTCATTTCGTGTATGTGCAGAGTGAAAGACATGTAGTCATATGCAATAAATATTGAGCAGATTTCTCACCTTGATTCCTTAGTACTGTTTTCAGCACACCTTATCTGAGAGGTCTTTACGCTTCAAGCTTGTGTATCGGTCTCCCATTGCTTGGCATTCCATACGCAGAGACATGAAAGTCCTACTGAGATACTGATCGGGTCACTTCACTCCTCTCACAGAAGCCAACGTCTGTGCAAGACAGAGCTGCAGGCGCTGGAGCCCACTAGGTGAGGCTGGTGTAGCGCTTGGGATGCACCACTTTCTTGTTGAGTTCCTGTCTGTAGAAGGCCGCTTTCATCAACATCTTGAGCTGTAGTGGCGTTGCAGGGTTCTCCGAGAACAGGCCAAGATCTGGTAGACAACAGTGCTATGAGTCTGGTTAACTACTGCTGTGGGAGAGTTTGATCGAGGTAAAGAGGAGAACTTAGTCTTGACTTGGCAAGTGGGTAACGGCTAGGTCTGTTGTGGCCAACTGACCACCCTATCATTGGAAAAAAATGCATTGGTCATTCAAAAATACTGAACATCTTCACCAGTCGAGGACAGTTACTTATCTCAAGTGAGTTTCCAATAACCTTTGCAATAACCTGCCAAACAGTAGAAACTCTCTCTTTTTCCTTTTCCCATTATTACCTTCTCTTCATATCCTTATATTAATACCAGTCTACCATATATATTACCCCCTCCCTATCCTTCTGCCTACTTCACCAACTGAGGATACTTAGTTCAATACCAATATCAAGGTAATAACAGGGGCATAGTTTAGCCAGTATAATTGGGGGTATGAGTCTGGGATTTCCCACAAGCAATGTACTGTACCTGAGTAAGTATTGTATCCCAGGTTGTCTTCTTAGCAGTATTAGGAAAAATGAGTTTAGGGAGCATCTTTCGCACAATCAGGAGGAAGAATTGTCCAGATGGTGCCAACGAGCAAGGCTGCCCATAGAGTAGCTTATTTTTAAATACATGAGGTCTCTGCACCACCCTCAAGATGGTGGGAGCTCAGAGGGCCCCCTTTAGCCTGGTGGCATCAAGGCCACAAAAGTAGTCTGATCAATGCATGGTGTCTCACATTCAGCCATGTGGCATTTTGCATTGAAATGCAGTTACTTGCTGATGTGTGGCTGTCAGCATAGCCATATCCAAAATGTGGGACCCGACTGATCAAAGACAAAACGCCTGGTGAGAAATCCTGGGAGGTGGGTTCCACTCTGCACCCCCTCCTTGAAAATATGCCCATGGGTATCAGTGGTCAGTTGAAAGAATTGGATGGCCAGAGCTAACCTTAACTTTAATAAACCCAAGACCTCATTTTTTTATTTGTACCCAATAGTCCAGCCATAGCCACGCAGACTTGGATGATGGCATTTTCCAAACAAGGCATAATGCCCTCTTTGGCCAATGCTTTCTGCTCCTGTTCTTTTAAATTTTATCTGAACATTTAATTAGGAGCAAATGTGGTTATAAGACTCAGCTGGCCGATTAACAGCTATGCCTCCCAAATCAAAAGATGTTCTTCCAATATAATAACTTCCCTCAGTGGATCAATCCCTTCTATGGTACCACATTGATGGGACAAATGGACTGTTGAATGGCATGTCTAGTGATGCTTTGAGGCCACTCGGATATGCTTTTCCTTCTGCTGCTCAACTGGAAACATTCTGATCACATCTTTGCAGATGTGGGTCCCCTTCTTTCGTTGCATTTGAAATCCAAGTCTCTTATCTTTCCACCAAACTTTAGTTGTCTGACAAATCTTGGATGTTAGTCAGCAATTTTTGTCTATACCTAAAGTTGTTTAAACCCAGACACAGTTGCTGCCCTATTCAATTGCAGAGAACATTTTTGGAATACATTTCCTTTTGCTCTGAGTCTGGCTCCTTCGTCATTAACACATTAGCTTCAGTGGAGGTTAAATAGGTATTTATTTTCTAGTGCTGTGCCCTAGCTTCTCCACATTGTCATAGATGGCTCTAAGAATACATCAAGGGTTTTATTTAATTGATTCAACAGGGCGCTAGGGCCGTCCCTCTCTCTCTTGTTAATAATTAGGGTTTTCTACACTAACCCCTAATCTGACTGCTACTGTCTAATCACTAGCCTCTCACATTGCCCCCCTCAAATCCCTCTACCACTCTGCAATCCGTACTCTTTGCTCCCTCTCTCCTCATGATTCCATCTCAGCTTCACTTTCTTCTCTCGGTTGGCTCTCCTTTCACTCCCAACTTAAATTCAACTTCCTCTGTCTTGTTTTTAAAGCTCTTCACAATCTTGCCCCTCCCTACCTTACCTCCCTCCTTTCCTTCTACTCTCCCTCTCGCCCCCTCTGATCGGCTGACCACTTCCTACTCAATGTTCCTCCTCCTCCTTGTGCCCCTTCCCGATTCCTTCTTTCCAGCTCCTCGCCCCCCTCCACTGGAACACTCTACCTCTGCCTATCCGCTCCATCACCTCTTACTCTTCCTTCCACTCTTCCTTAAAATCCCACCTACTTCACCATCTCTCCTGACTGCTCTTACTACTTCCTCCCTGCCCCCCTGAACCCAGATTCTTAATCTAATGTACTCAGCAAATTGTTCCACATACTGTTCTCGTTGTTTTGACTCGTGACTGGTTCATATTGCTTCTATTGTATCTTTCATGTTCTCATGTGAAGTGCTTTGGATTAAAGCACTATATATAATTTAATAAAATACAAATACAAAATACTAGGCTTGTTGTTTGGGAGAACCTAAAGGCATCAACTCCAGCGACTTTCTAAGCTAGCCGTACATTACCAAAGGGTAATATCTACCTTAGGATGTGGTGTGTTCCTTTTAGAAACTCTGCCCAATGTACTGTCCTTTTTTTCATGACCCAATATTCCTTTCCCTTGATCTCCATACCACCTCCTCTCTCCACTCTCCTTTTCCCACCTCCACCCACCTTCACCACTTCTTCTTGTTGTGTCTTCCCATGCTGCCCCTCCAATGTCTCTCAGTCCCTTTGATGCAACTCTCTCCTCTGCACTATTGCTCCTTCTCCCACAAAACTGCTTCCTCCACCACAATACTACTCCCTCCTTTACACTACTACTCACTCCACATTACTTCTACAACTCCAGCCCACCTCTTTATCAGTCACCTTCCTTTCAATCTGACATCCACTCCGTACCCTCCTCCTACTAATCACACTTACTAGAGTTACCCACAGGTACACAAAGTTGTATCACTTGCACTCACCAACCAATGGATCACTTGTTCTAGGATGTGCCTCCACTCTCTTGGTCTTCTACCTCCTCCTATGACCTCAACAAAATAACCTATAACTTCCTGTTTCTTGGGGTTTCTTTTATCCAATTCCCCATCTGCTTGTTGGTTGTATGGCCCTCTCTTGCCTACCCAGGAGGTGCCACATATAGAGAAACTTTCAAATAGTAATGACCTCTTCCTGGGCACCTCTGCCAAAAATCTTAACAAGCTTCATGTTACACAAAACAGTGCCCTCAGAGCAGCATTGAGTATTGCAAAAAGGGAACACATCTCCCGGGCAAGGAAAGACGCTCATTGGCTGCCCGTTAAAGGATGCATTCTCTTTAAAACCATGGCCTTTACACACAAATGCCTCTCACTCAACGCCCCCCCCCCATAACTATCGGAAAGGATCACCCTCATATTGTCTTCCAAACCCAAGAGATCTCAACTCACTAATCAGATCGATGTCCCCTCCATCAAGAAATCCAAAGCAGGAGGCTCCAGTTTTCAACACTTAGCACCCAAAAACTGGAATGCCCTCCCCACTGCACTCAGAAATGAAAAGTCCTACACAGTTTTCCGCAAAATGCTGAAAACCAAATTGTTCAACTAATCATGGCACTTTATTTGCAACATGCAACATTTTCTCAAGCCTGTTATGATGTTCCCCTGTAACATTTGAACATGTATCCTGTCAACATTGTTTGCACCGTTGCTCTTCTTATGTAAGTCTGCACTAAGCAAGTATTCTGTAACAGTGCCATGAAGCCCCAGGGCCGCTGTGCGCTATATAAATATAAATAAATAAAAATAAATAAATAGGTAAAGCTCCACCCCTTTTTCTGTGTGGGGCTGGCATGATGTAGCAATGATATCCCATGTTTCAGACTAAATAAAGAAGTCTTGGCAGAGGGATACAACAGGCAAATGCAACACTGTGAATAAAGACTTGCAAGCACTTGGCGTTGGCAGCGGTCTGCACACTAGGGGCGAGCTATGATGTAAAGAACATGGCAGTTTTACAGATAGCCTAAATTTCATCGATATAGTGTCCAGCTGGTCCGCACTCTGCTGTAGTTATTGTGTCTTTTCCTCCTCCGCAATTTCATCGACCATCTACACATACATGTCTCTCTTCTTCAATATTTACAGTGACGTGTGGATTCAAATTTGCTGTGGGTAAAGACCCCTTTTGGTAGGGCCGAATGATAATTTATGTCAAAATGTATGAATGGGGCACTACGAGGGCTGGGTAATGTCGGGTGACCAGGGAGCACTGACCACTTCAGTTCAGTGGTAATTAGGTATGTTCTTTGAAACAGACACCCAGAGATACTCCACAAGGGCTGCGGTTCCAACTCATATATTTGACAGCTCATGTGTCCTCTGGAAGGCAAGATTAGTTCCCAATTTGATCGAACCTCCTGCTGATAAGGACGTGAATCCTGGACACGACCCCTTTGACTCCAAATTCCCCAGGCTAATAACACAAAATCCATCTCTACCTATGATCCAGTCTGACAGCCTGTGTTGTTGTAAACTGTCAGACAATCTTGATCTAAAGAATACATAGACTAAGAAGATCCCAAGCACGTTACAATCAAGTAGGAAGAGTGCTCAACTAGCTGTTGTCAATCAAACTGATGTCACGCTGGGCAGTCCCCCCTATTTAAAACAAACAGCAAAAAAGGACTTTGTTCTGTTCTGAATCTGGAAGGAGAACTCAGCGAGCGAGAACACTGTTGAGAAGCCTGCGAGGTTGAAACTGGGCTTCGGGAGAATACATTGAGGCAGCACTCCAGTGCAGCAGAGATGAGCAGTCGGATAACCGGACTGAATCTTGCGAGTCGGCTGAGAGCCGATGCTCTTGAAGTAGAGCAACCGAGAAGTAATGGCAAGTTTGATAATGCAATTGTTTCTCTTTGACTTTCCAAGTTTCACAATCCCAACAGAGTCCCATCACTAGTTTCATTCTCATTTGAGATTCCCAAGTCCTCTGGACTGTCTTTTTGTGTGTATGCCAATGACACAAATACCCTCCCCTGTTGGGACAGCAGTCTGGGCACTCATTGGATGACTGAGATTTAACTGCTTTGAGTTTAATGTAACAGACAGGAGCCCTTTAAGCATCTATTATGCCGGTGAGCGACGTATGACCTGATTACACTGACCACTCTGCTACGGCATCTTCATCGGTTGTTCAGCATCTGGGCATGGAGATTGACTGTGAGTTTATGTTGCTTTCTCAGATTCCTACAATTGCACAGAGATGTTTTTTTCAGCTTTGCCAAAGTGAGACATATATTAACAGTTTCCAATCATTGGCCAATGCAATAATACTAGCATTCCCTATATTTCTAATTTTGAAATTGCAAAGATCTCAAAAATTCTGTCACAAGAGTGGGTAGTCAAGGAGTGCGGGCTTCCATAATAACATTGCACCCACCCTTGAATTGCTCCACTGAGAAAAACAGATAACGCACAAACATTGTGTCTTACTAATGAGGCAGCGTTTGCATATTGCGCTGGTTTTTGGTCCCAAAATGAGTTTATTATTCATCGGCTTGACATTTACAGCCTTTCTCTTCTGGTGCTCGTCTTGTTATTTTTCTTATTAAATTCTAACAAATAAGATGCAAGGACCTGTTTATTTATTATCAAGCTGCACAATTGTAAAACTAATTAACAAAGTGGATTGCGAATATGTTGGATTTAAAAAGAGCGATTCACATGTGACTTTTTCCAGAGCAACCCTTTGAATTTTGCTTAGCAGCTCTCTTGGCATTTCTTCAGCACTAAGATGGCACTAAAGGTTACTCTGGTGCATCATGCATTATTTCAAATGAGACTTAGATAATGAAAAGTCTGCCTGTGGTGTTTCTTTTTCCAGCACTGAACACCCTGGTCATACCTAACAAATCAATTTGCATATAGGCCTCTTTGTCCATATAGCATTCATTTAACATCATCACACACTGGCTGCAAACTAACAGCTTTTAGAAATTGCTTACCACCTGGACCTGTGACCTTTTGTATAAACCTACGAGATGTGTCTTCCTCCATCTTTCCACATCAATGTAACCCCCTGATTTGTGTATTACCTACTGAAATTGTATCCCATAAAATTGTTTATGATTCATGTAATTATCTGTATTGTGTAGCTAAACTTAAAGTATCCTAGTAACTGCTGCGCCCATCTACCTAAGGGTTTGGTGCGCATTACCAAATAAACAAACAAACACAGTGATAAGCAACGCCACACATCCTCTCATCTGTCTGCCTGCTGCTTGTGATGTGAAGGCGAGATGGATCCCAAGCGGGTCTTGTGATGATGCTGTTGAAAACTCGGCATTGCCCTCACAAAATGCCAATATGGGGAAAATTCAAGGTTGAGATGTAGGGCCTCATTACGACCCTGGCGCTAAGTGTTTAACGGCGCCGTAAAAGGCTGCGGCGCCGTTAAACACTTAGCGCCTTACTACAAGGTCCCTTTGCGGGACCCGACCTTACCGGCTGGTCTACACCAGCCGTTAAAGTAGGGACCCGCAAAGGGACCTTGGTGCTAAGTACGGTACCGCAATTTGCGGTACCGTACTTAGTGCCTTCCCCATTCCCATAGAGCCCTATGGGGCGAAAATGGGAATGGGGAAGGGCCATGGTTCAATGGGGAATTACCACCCCGCCAACCTTGGAATGGGGTGGTAATTCCCCATTGAACCATGGTGGACCCGTTACAACACCGGCACCAACCATGGTGCTAATAGCGCCATGGTTTAGCGCCGGTGTTGTAATGAGGGCCCTAGTCTGGCAAAAAGCTAGGCCAGTAGGTTTATGCAGAGGTTTTCTAATCATATTAATAAATTGGCAACATGTAACGTTTCTGTCATGTGGTGATATAAGTATTAACACATGCAACACTCACCAACAGTAGTTTCAGTGAAATAGCCACAAGCAATATAAAGCACGCACACAATCTCCCACAAAACCAAAATTCTTATTACCATAAGAGATCATTTTAACTATAAACAATCAATTAAACAACATCCAATCAGCAGACGGAGAGTGTGAATAAAGAAACATGGATGCCCCGGTGATTTTTTTCAATCAGATGGTGAACTGGGTGGGATGCTATAATTCCACTGAATCCCCAAATCCCTCAAGAGTATTTCAAGTCACCTTTCCACCATTAATAAAATAAATTGCTTGATAATTGATTGCTAAAGAACATTAAGCAGCTAGATTTCTACTCCTGTTCATCAGTTTGGAAAAATAATTCCCTTGAAATGTTTATTGTTCCCGAGATTTGACTATAGGTTTTCTAAGGTTATTACATATATTGCTAGTAGATTCTTCAAACAACCTAATTAAAAACAAGCTGTCTATTCTCTGACTGAAATAAGCCCCTGTTTCTCACTCCAATACACACAAACATAAATAAAAGGGTTCTGGCATATTTAGATATCCAGAAATTTCGTTTGGAACGAGTATTTCATAAACTCTGGATATGTCATCAGCATTGTAGAGTGACGGTTTCCAAAATGGCAGACGTTATTAATGATTTGGATTTAAAACATTATTGGTCTATTATGAGTTTGGAGGTGCAAGAAAAAAAATGGTGAGTGGAATTCCAGCAGAACTAAATGTGCCAACTCAATATAGTCCTATCGACTCAGAAAATTGAGATTAATTCTGCCATGCAACCACTCATAATGTAAAAGTAAATTTGCTGGGCTGAATGGCAGTACCACAGCAACCACTTTGGTGGTATTTCCATGTTAAAACCACAGAAATACCACCAAACTCACAAATGTCCTTTACGTAATTTAATTACAATGTGAATGGAAATGTATGGAATATATCAAACTGCAAACAGACTGCAAAGGCAAATATGATTACTGCACCTTGGGGCAATACAGTTTTCCTTCAGGATTTCGAGGCAAACTGGAGACATCAATGAAATAATTCCTCTGGAGCAATTAGGCCAACAATTTGCTAATTATGGACGAGTCTTGGTTTTACAAAGTTACAAAATAAATATAAAATCTGGTTGAGGTTGTTTTGATGATGCAAGGAAATAGGTATGCCTGGCAAATTATCTCAGTAGCCTTTAGTCAATTGCAGGATTATGTGTATTAAACCCCTAACAAGGTCATAGACAAGTGGAATCAGGATTGTCTTCCAGTAAGTCTAATATATTGCAATGGATCTATATGTATGAGTTCTGGCTGCCTAGTTCCCAAAACTTTACATTTGCTCTGGCCTGATTTTAACATGTGCTAAAACTGGTATCAGCCCATTATTTCGCAGACCATCACTGCAAAGTAGAAAACATTTTATCATATACAATGAATTCATGCGAAAATATAGATGGGGAGTTGGGTCGGGGTATTCAGTAAAGTGGAGGAGGCTGTGGGGGACCTCCCCCGCATTTATTTTTGCATACATTTGTTGTAAAAAATGCAATGTTTTGCAGTCATGGATGCATTGTTTTCACATAGATTTGTTGACACCTTCTGGTTCTTTAACATCCAAACAATTCCCTAGCAATGATCTAACTGAGCAGATAATTGCAAATAAAATGATCTTCTCAGATTGGTAAAAGATCAATTAGCAGTGGTAAAAGATCAATTGGCAGTGGCCTCAGAATGACCAATAGGGCAAGATTTTCAATGACACCACCAGCCCGCCACAGACACATGCCTGAGAAGCAAAGGTTGCACAAAGCAAAATTTATCTGGAGGTGTGACCACGCTGAGAAAGTGGTGGGCCCGGGGCCTGTGAACTGATGCCCAAACCTGCAACCAAGGAAGGAGTGAATCCCAAGACGATCAGAACCCAAGAACCGCTTGTACCCAATACAGGGGAGTGGCAAGCCATGGAGAACGCCACCACTGCCGAAAAAACACAATCTCCCTGGAGTAAACCCTGCAACACTGAAGGTACTTGGGTTGCCCAAATCAGATGGAGTCAGAGAGAGGAAAGAGTCAGTGAGGAAGAAGGAAGGAGTATCCCAACCCCAATACTACCCTGTGTAAAACAATACCCACTTTCAAGAGAGTCTTTGGAGGGGATAAAGGAAATGATACATGCCCTATTAGAGCAAGGGATAATTGTACCATCAAATTCACCATGTAATAATTGCATTTATCCAATTAAAAAAGTGAAAGGGCGGGTCTTGGAGGATGATACAGGATTTAAGGCCTCCTAATGACGTCATACAAAAGGAATTACAACGTGTCCCAAACCCTGCATCCATTCTGTGTAGCATCCCAAAGTCAGCAACATGTTTTACAGTGGAAGACTTGAAAAATGGTTTTTGCTCGGTACTTCTAGACCCAGAATCACAATACCTAACAGCATTCACCCTGGGGGGAAAGAGATACAAGAATTCCTGGTTGCTCCAGGGATACTCTAAAAGCCCAAGTATCTTTAACAGGATACTACATGAAGACCTCGGAAATATTGACACTAAAAGCACTATTATTCAGTATGTTGATGACCTGCTAATTTGCGGAGAGGACGAGGAACAGTGCAGGAACAATTCAATAATATTGTTCACCTTGCTAGCCCACAGGGGGTACAAAGTAGATAAACAAAAATTGCAGTACTGTCTAACTGAAGTGTTGTATTTGGGACAACTTATATCAAAAGATGGTCAGAGAATAATACCAGACAGAGCAGAAGCAGTGTGCGCTATTAGCAGACACAGCACAGTAAAGCAAATGCAAAAAATCCTGGGCATGTGCAATTATTGCCGAGCCTGGATATTGGACTATGCAGCATACACGAAACCCCTATTGCATGCACTAAAAGAAGTGCAGAGGGAAAACACGACACTCACATGGACCCCAGAAACGAGCACATCTTTTGACATACTCAAAGACCTGATTTCAACAGCACCCATTCATGCAACCCCTTATTATAACCGCGGGTTCTACCTGTTCTCACACTGTGATGGAATGCTGATGACAGCAGTACTAACACAAAAAACATCACTAGGTCACAAGCCTTTATCATACTACAGTGCAACACTTGATGCAGTAATGCAGGGACACTTAGCATGCAAACAGGCTCTTGCAGCCGCCGCGTTCCTGATTAAGAAAAGCGTCACGATTGTAATGGGATGTTCAGTGATGTTGTTTGTTGAACATTCATTGTTTGCCATCCTTGAAAGATCAAAATCCACACTGATAAAACAGAGGGACACAGCATATCAGATTATCCTTTCCAGTCCAAACATACCCATAGTGTGGTGTAAAACATTAAACCCAGCAACATTCTTTATAGAAGCCTGTACCATAGAAGATATGCAAAAGCATGACTGTGCCACATACACGGGGGAAGATGATGACATGCCCAAAGCAAACAAGAATTCCGTGGAGGAAAGAGAAGTGTATTTTCTAGACGAGTCAGTGTCAATAAACTCAGAGACAGGAAGGAGAAAAACACATAAGCAGTGGTGCGACTGGGAGAAGAGGAATATGAGACAATAGTGCAAAAGAGGTTAACAGCAGACTTTTCAGCAGAATTGGTAGCACTAATTGAGCCCTTACACACAGATACAGCTTCCATGACCACAACAGTACACGGGAGATTATCACGATGGGGGAGGAGAGAGTTCAGGAGGGCCGATGGGTCACTGGTACAACATGCAGTGCTTCTAAAACAGCTAATAGAAGCATTAACAGAACCAACAATGGTGGCCCTGGTTAAATGCCAGGCCCACATGAACAATAATGATGTCATCTCCTTGGGAAACCAAGCAGCGGAAGCTGCTGCCAAAGAGGCAGCATACTTAGGAAAGGAGGTGCAAGGGGAATTCATAATAAAAGGAAGTGTAGAGGAAGAGAAAGGTGATAGTTATAACTCAATGCCAATTTCACAAATAATTGTTTTACAAAAATGGGCTCCACCTGAGGAACAGGAACTCTGGACTAAAAGAGGGTGCACCCAGTCATCGTCTGACCTCCTCTGGTGGCAAAATTGTACAGGAAAAAAAGTAATGCCTGTGGAATTATTAGAGATAGCATTCCAGCAGCTGCACTTTCCCACCCACACTGCAAAGCAACACATAGCAGCAGACATACAGGAAAATTGGTTTGTGCCAGGCTTACAGGAACACGTGGCAAAGCTGGTGGTATAATGTACAACTTGTAAGACATACAATTCAGAAATTACTTTGCGAATATTGAGAGGAACACTGCCCCGCCCCATTGGACCATTCTGTGAATTGCATATTGATTATGCAGACATGGGAGAGAGGTGTAATGTAGCACGATTTCTGATTGTGGTGGTCTGTCCCATTTTGCGTTGGATGGAAGCAGGACCCTGCACCCACCTGGATGCGAAATACACAGTGAATTTCTTAGTGGGGGAAGTGTTTCCCCAATGGGGGATCTTTGACATCATACGTTCTGACAATGGGACTCATTTGGTCAATGATTTGTTCAAAGCAGTGACTGCGCTGCTGGGGATTACACACAAACTGTGTTCGATTTATCACCCGCAAGCTAACAGAATTGCGGAAAAAATCAATGACCTCCGTAAGAGCAGATGGTCAAAATTGTGCCACACTCTAAAGAAAAACTTGATGTACTGCTTGCCGTTGGCTCTAATTGAATTGAGAAACCAGCCAAGCAAACACCACCACTTGTTACACCACAAGATAGTGACAGGGAGGCACATGCACACCGCAATATCAACACTAAGAAGAATATCAGATGCACACAGAACAGCCACAGTACTGGGTGAGGAATTTCAAGATTACCTGAGAAAATTGACTAAAGCTGCAAGGATAATAGCAAAGCAAATAGCCCCACCCTTTACATGGGAATGTGAGAGTGACACAGTAACTCCGGCAAGAGACAGCCCAAACCTACAACTAATACCTGGGGAGTATATGTACGCAGTTTCAAACGACAATGGAATGCTCCACGATTTCATGGCCCATATAAGGTAATATATTGTACGTCTACTGCATTGAAAGTAAAAGGGCTGAAATACAAGATCCATCTATCTGACGTACGAAAAGCACATGATATCGTTGTAGTGGAGGGAGAAGAAAATGTTGAGGAAAGAACAGCGCAAATGCAGCATTAATGATCATGCAAAGAAATTATACAGCGTTAGATAAAAACAGAAATACAAAGAGGGGCAACGAAAACTGAACTGCAATAAATGGAAGAAAAAGGTGTACATGGAACAAAGAAACTAATGTATATAAAATTGATTGATGTCTGCAAAATGCAAAATACCTATGTTTACAATTGCAAGAATGTACTCTTTCTGGTTCCTACTTCTCGCTCTCTCTCTATCTCTTGCTCTCTCCCTCTTTCTCTCTTTATCTCTTGTTATCTCTTACACCTGAGTACAATAACATGAAAATGATTACGTAATAAAGTGCTTTTATGAAAATTAACATAACGTAAAATGTACAGTGGAAATGAAATAGTGTGGGCTTAACCCAATTGTATCTCACTCCGTGATGGCAGAAATGAGGGCCCTCAATGCCAATGACTCTACAATAGAAGGAGAAATGTTAGCAATACTAGGATGTACTCATTCAAGTGTGGACTTTGTTTTTCTGCAATTTTGTTTTTTACACTATTTTTTGGCTTAGCATTATATTGGTCAATATCGTTCATATATATTGATATAAAAGAGGGGGGAGGAGGAGGTAAACCAATGCAAGAAGTATCCCACTTAGTTTGGGATGGTTTCAAGTTAATATGGGCCCACAATTTTACCACAAACCTCACTACCCTACACAAGAATAAAACTGTCAGAGCCTCACTGATGAACTACTCGAGAGCTGGCTATTATAAACATGAATTTAATGTGTATAAGATTAATGACCCCAACCCTTATGCATTTACATTGCCATATGATGATCTCTATATAACCACACGCTACCACAAGTGGTTATTATGTAAATGACGAGAAACAGACCACCGCCCTGGCTCATGGTAAAACAGATAGACAGCAAAGTGATCAGAGGGGAGCAAGGGTAATAACTGGAATATTCCCAATTCGATACCAGAAACTATTAGACATACGAAGTGGTCCGGGGGGGCAGGACGGAAAAGGTATGATGAATCTCATGGTCTAGGTTTGGATACAGTAGAAGATTCAGGTCACCCAGACCAGTCCAACAAATGGTACGCAGACATGAACACAATGGCGAAGCAAGCTACCAACGAAAGCTGCTGTGTGTGCTCTTTGATTCCCCATGCCTCGGGGACCCCTTAAGTGTTGTTACCACAGGAAGCACCTACTGCGGAGGCCCAGTGTCTGATTCACCTTGCACTGTGTAGAATTAAAAGCACCTATCAGGCACACACCATTTCATTACAAATGCTCCATAATGAAAGACACCTGCTACAACAAACCACAAGGACTAATCTTTATCAAAGAACTTTTTTTTGTGATCCAAGGAAAAATGTTTTCTGACAATAAGTGGCAGGAAGAACAAGTAACGTGCAAGGCTGAGGCTTTGCGAGGACTGTCAGACGAGAAGCTACAATGGATCAAAGACACATGCACTCCAATTGGTTCGCCAAACTAACGTGGGTAACAGCTCTCTAGAAACCGATCAAGGTGCAATGCAAAATATCAAATGAACTGTTTCCACGGAGAAGGAAAAGTGCCTTTAGAAACAAACAAGAAATGTAGCAAAACTCTCATCATGCCAGACATGAAAAAAGGGACAGCAGCTTTAATGGACACTTACTGGGTTTGCAGCAAACAGGCATATTTACAATTTACACAGTCAAGGAGGGGCACCTGTGCTCTGGCAACACTGCACGCAGCCCTGATAGTGATACCAGAAAGCCACATCCAAAGGGAGAGGGTGCCAGCAAAGATATCCCAGGCACCCCAGTCAACGACTGGAGAACCCCCTGCATATGATGTCTTATCAGAAGTACAGCTACAAAGCACAGTATCCCGAAAACGGAGATCATCAAACTATATCTCAGCAGAATCCTCTAAACATTTGGTGCAAATTCCTTAGTTATTTACTTCAGCAGAACCATTCTTCGCGTCCCTCGTTCCAAGCATCCAAGCTCGAGCAAACGCAAAATGGATACAAATAATCTGCTGGGAACTCATCCAGCTAGCCAACGACAGAGAAGAAGGATTCAATGTTATAAAGGTGGAATTGAGAGCCCTGCGGCTGATGACCATGCAAAACCAGTATGTCTTGGACCTTCTAACTACAATGGACGGCGGTGTTTGCCGAAAAATCGGGAGTGCATGTTGCACTTTCATACCTTCTGCCGATGCAGACAATGGAACATTATCACACGTGATAGCAGCCATGCACAATCTCGGAGAAAGAATGAAGTAAGAAGGAGAAGGAGTGCAGTCCAGCACAAGGTTTGACAACCTGTTTGAGTGGGTTTCGTCGTGGTTTGTAATGGCCGTGAAGCTGCTGGTACCCATCATCATCTTTTTCTTAATAATTTTTTGTGTGTGCCAATTGGGACTCAGGTGCTGTGCAAAATCTATTCCTAACAGTGCAATGATGATGGTGACAATGGGCAACGCAGCAGGGGTAGTACAGATAAAAAATGAAACTCAAGTCCAAACAGGAGAAAAGGCAGAACCAAAATATAGAATGACTGCTATATACAACACTGGATACATTGTAGATCCATTATGGCACACCACAATTAATGAGCCCATTGAATTAGAATCATACAACGAAGTATGGGTAAATCTGGAAGGGGGCTGGGGCTGCAAACACATGACCTGTACCCCAGATGAGTATGCATGGGGGGTGAAATTCATGGCGCTGTATCGGGCCTGGGTGCCAAGAAAGGGAACTCTGGCTGGGGATGAAGCAGTGGCTGAGGAAAATGAGCGGAACCGTTTGGGATAATTGCAGTATTCATCACTTAAGTAATGGAAGGGGGTAATGTAAGGGAGTGAGGGTATCCCAGGCCCCCTTAATTCCAAATGACACACATGATATGCTCATTCCATGGGTGACAGCACACCTGTGGCCAAGGTGTGAGGTAGCCATTGAATGACACATAACTGTGCATAGCTTATGAGCCGCGAGACTACATTTTGTGTTAGCTACAAACTGAATTTTCTACTAGGCTGCATGTAAACGCTGAATGCAAGCCTGCACCTCTCCCCTTCATTCTTGCGCACAGCCAGCATGTCAACCCCCCACCTCCTCCCCTCTGCCATCTCCATGGCTATCTGTTCTCACAGAAGCTTGGGCGCAAAGTGTAGCGAGCTAAACACTGTATCTCTCCTCTTACTTTTACATCATTGCCCTGTGTGTGACCGGGCCGGAGCCTGGACCGGGAAAAAAAAACATCCGTCTCCACAAACCTGCCTACGCACCAGCAGACCCCTTCTAAATAAATATAGACCACAAGCCCCCTAACCCCACACCTCTTTGATGTAACTGTTGCATGTCCCTTGCCCGTGTGCCACTCTAGTTCACATATAGACAATCTGAATGGCAGACGGCATGTGTGATGATGGATGATGGGCCAATTGGGTGGGGAGGTATGGTCAAGTCCACCCACCAGCACCTGGGGTACCAGCTTACATGCTGCTAGAGAATCGAATTTTCCAGAAAGGTACAAGCATGTCAACCAATTGTAGAAGGCCATAAACAACAGGCCTTATAGTTTGAGACACAATGATATATCCTGTTTCTAATCACTGTCGAAGATGACTTGCACTAAGGGAGGGCATGAGCTGCCCACCTGACTATAGAGACCCAATCACTATCCAATCCCTTATAGAAAGTATACTTAGATACTCCCGTTAACCCAATCACAATCGCATGTAGGTTTTTGTAGTTTGCTACAAAAGTTATGTTTTGTGCATTGAGATCATGCAGTGCTACATCCGTTGATGTCCTTTCTACTCCTTGTTTTAGATCATTAAGAATAAAACAGACATTTTGCCAACTTCCTGAGTTGGTCTTCTTATTTGGTGTGAGAGTTATTCTCCATCCCATCCATCATACGATGTATTACCTTAATTAAAAATACCATTATTGTTCCGAATAATGCACATAAATACCTCTCTCGAAAGTTTCACAATTTATATCCACCAGACCCACACACATCCCCTCTCCACATCTAGATTTAAACTTCACAGATCTGCAGGCCTTAGCTTCCCGTTCATTGGCGCCAAGAATTGGAATGCCATCCCACTTAAATTATGATTGGGACATTCCTACTGGGCCTTCTGCACGGGTCTTAAAATGTGACTCTTCTCACAAGACATGTAAACAAGAGGAGACCCCCAGTCACAACGCACCTGAACTTTACGCATACCTGCAATTTCGTTAATTCCAAGTTATATTTATGTAGCGCAGCCACTGACCCGGGGGCTTAAGGGCACTCGACAGATGAAACATAAACAGCAGACAGCCTAACACCATGACAGAGTAGTGTGTTAGGTGGAACAGGAAACTGAGATGTGTTTATTATTTAAACTGAAGGGTTTTCAGGCCCTTTCTGAATCCCCTAATAGAAGATTCTTCTCTCAGGTTAATGGGAAGTCCATTCCAAAATGTTGGAGCTGCCACAAAGAAGGCTCCATGTTTGTCCTGTGTCAGCTGACACATGGGAGTCTTGAGAAAGAAACAATTGTTGGATCTCAGGTTATTTATACTGGCTTTAGGAACCAAGACATCCTTAAGATAGGATGGGCCAGAGTTTTTCAAGCAGTTCAAGGTGATCACCATTAACCAAAAACGTATTCTGTCCTTGATTGGAAGCCAGTGTAGGTCCCTTCTTGCGTCCGAGATATGGTCCCTTCTATTTTGGAAATTAACAAGGGGGGGGGATCCTAGGAGTCTCTCTGCCAGACATTAGTCCTGGTTACAAGAGACTTACCCAGAGCTTGTTTAGCTGACTATCTTTCACAGAGGAGAAATATCCAAAACATATCAGTCTTTGTCCTGCCCTGGGGCAGTCCAGCACCGAACCAGACACGTGTTTTGGTCTGGTAGGACCTCATCAGTAGGGTGGAGCTGTGCCTCTCTAAGAATAGTGAGCAAGGGGTCCACGTCTGGATTCCCCTAGTAACTTAGGGTGAGACCAAAAGCTACTAAATTTATGCAAATTAACAAGGGGGGGTCTGGGGAGACTCTCTGCCAGACATTAGAAGAAACGGCCAGAACCCCCTTTGTTTTTGCATATTAAGTAGCTACTGAATATTCTCTTCTTTTCCTACATGATAAGCTCTGTCTTGCTTGAATTGAGCGAGAGGCCATTAGTATCCATCCAGTTTTGGATAAGGACATAGATCCTATTGATGTTTGCTTCATCTTCAGAGAAAACACCAGTAATTGGGATGACACATTGAGTGTCATCGGCGTAATTCGTGAATTCAATGCCGTTAAGATCCAAGAAGTCCAGAAATGGAACAGGAACATTGTTATAGAAGATAGGGGAGAGACAAGCTCCCTGGGGTACTCCTTGTGCCAACTCTAATGGATTAGCATCTGCTAAGTCACTGCTCACTCTCCAGTGACAACAAAGATAGGGGAGAGACAAGCTCCCTTGAGGTACTCCTTGTGTCAACTCTAATGGATTAGCATCCGCTAAGTCACTGCTCCCTCTCCAGTTGTAAACCCCAAAAATTGATTTGACCCATTGAGCCGCCGAGGGTGTGAAACCCGCTACTTCCTCCAACCTGGCTACCAAGGCTGCATGGTTCACCAGATCGAAGGCAGCAACAGGTCCAGCAACATCAACATGATCGTATTTCCCTGGTCGATATGCCAGAGGAGTCTCAATTTTAAATCCAGTAGAGTTATCTCTGTGCCATGCATTTCTCTGAAACCAGATTGCCTCTGATTCAGAATGTCGACAGTTCCCAGGTGGGCGAGCACTTGTGTATATGCCACCCTGTCCAGAATCTTCAACAGAAACGGGGAGTTAGAAATAGGTCTATAGTTTAGCGGGTCACTGGGTGAGAGATTGGGCTTCTTTATGAGCGGTGTGACGTAGGATTGCTTAATGCATCCTGGCACAGAACAGTCTCTGAAGGACGCATTGATGAACCTACAGAGTGTAATCAAAGCAGCGGAACATTCTTTTATAGCTAATGCAGGGCAAATTTTCCTCATACAGTTTGAATGCTTAAGTTTCTCTTTGATCGGCGTGAGTTCAGCTTCACATATAGGTTTAAAAGTGAAAAGCCCTTCTGTTTTCCAACTCTTGGTTGTAGGATTGGTCACGGTGGGATCGGCTCTAACTAAGGTTTAATTTGATTACTTGCTGTTTAAGTAATGTTTCACTGCTGTATCTTTGTCTGTAACCAGCGCCTTGGTGCCTACCAGTTTAGTGTGCTTTATGAATACCAAAATAAATAAATAACTATCCCCAAAGTACTGTGCCATATTAGGTTGCCACACAAACTCCAACATAATCAAATACATCTACTTTTTCTAAGGGTGCTTCATTTAGCACAATTAAAAAATAAGTTTGACTTGCCTCTAACAACATGACTCACCATCGATTTGGTCTTAGCATCATTGATCATAAGTATTTTTGCCGAGCACAAGTTCGAAAAGGAGTACATATGGCGTTGCAGACCACTGGCTGCCTTTGATAAGTAAACAGTGACATCTCAAATGAAAGCACACCTATCAGTTTGCGTCAAAAGATGGTGCATCTGCCTTCAAGCCTGTGACAGTAACTGCTATGTCATTAAGTTTTTTAAATGTATTGATATGAATGAATGATTCGACCTTTCAACATGTGCAACTTAGACATAAAAATATAATACATAAGTTAAAAACGAATTAATTCTGCTAACAAAAGTGCATTTATCACAAATTAATCTTAGATATTGATTAAAAGGCAAACATATGAAAACATTTAATCATGATTAGAACTATTTAAAAAGTGTCTAATTATAACGAACAATTTCATGCACTACTCGCCGCCATTTTCAAATTACTTCTCTAAATATATTAAATGATTATTTCTTACTGGAGTGAAACTATAAAATGAATTGCAGCAGTGATGGCTGTTATACGAGTCCCTTGGAAAACGATATGCCATAACATGTCACAAGTGAGAGGCTGGCCGTCTTGGAATAGGTGTTGTAAAAAGTATCTCATCTTGTCTATCAGAGACGTGCATGCTGCCAGGAGATTTTTTTTAATGTTTCTCGTTCCATATTGTTTTTACAAAATCTACAAGTTCTTTCAGATTCCAGAGTTTGTGTTCTTTTGCCAATTACATCTCGCGTTGGACACAGATGTAGGGCCAGATTCACAGAAGCATTTTAAAATGGCGCAATCCCATTGGAAAATGTTCCATGAATTGGTCCCTAAGTCTAAATCTTAAGAACAAAGACCTATATTTGGGATCTGGAAACTTAGTCAGGTATAATTCAGGATTATTGAGGCCCTTAATTGTAAGGCTGCCATTTTTAAACGTTTGATATTGCGTGTATTGCTGACTGGTCACAATCCATTCATGCAACCACAGTTTTTGTCTTGCACGATTTGGGTCGGTTATCAGCAAGACCAGCGAGATGCCTGCTACGGACATGACATCAATAATATGTTTCTCCCATCGCAGAGTCACAGCATCAGCAGTGGTAGTAAAATATACAGCCACATTTTCCAATACGGAACCCTGTTCTGAATTACAAATGGATTTCCTATACAACAAAGCCATTTTCCATGTACAAACTGCAGCTAAAGATACTAAGGGCCTCATCACGAGTTGGGCTCTACCCGGCTGTAATACCGCCCGACTGTAATAGCCTTAGCACCCACTGGTCCGGCGGTATTCCCGCCGGATCACAGGTTGGGCATTAACGTTAAATCTCCATTCCTGACTGGGTCCATTGGATCTAATGGGCCATTTTTGGCGCTAATACTGCAGGCTAATACAGCTGGCGGTAATACCGCCGAAAACGAGGCACTAAATGGGATTTTCACCTCCAGAGAAAAGCTATAGGAAAAACAGCCCATGCACAAAGTTCCGTGCCATATAGTGTTGCCACAATGGTCTGTGCTTTGTAGATGTCCAGTTTGAGGTAAATATTTCTCTCACCATGTCACAGAGCAACATTTCCCACTAACCCTGCTTGCCTAGCCAAGATCACATTACTTTTAAATAGTTGCAATGCCCATTTTGCGTTACTGCATAATCAAAGTCAAACATAATGAAATAAATCAACTTTTTCTAAGGGTGTTTCATTCAGCACAATTAAGAAATCATTTTGACTTGCATCTAACAACATGACTCAACATCGATTTGTTTTTAGCATCATTGATCATTAGTATTTTTGCCGAGCACAAGTTTGAAAAGGAGTAAAGATGGCGTTGCAGATCACTGGCTGCCCTAGACAACTAAACTGTGACATTCCAAATGAAAGCACACCTATCGGTTTGCGTCAAAAGATGGTGCATCTGCCTTCAAGCCTGTGGCAGCATAAGCAAAGTCATTACTATAAAGTAAGAAGACTAGGGGCACCTGGATACATCCCTTTCTAATGCTGCTATGACTGGTAAGGGCTTAGTCCTTTCCCTTCTGAACGCCAGCATCCTAAAGCAAAGTTGTAAAAATATAAATCTATTGGATAGTCATCACCACTTTCAAAAGATAGTTAGGTTTACTGAGTTTATTCTGGGTTTTTGTGTCAAAGTCCATTTTTTAGGTCTATGAAAACCATTTAGATCTCTTGTTTGTATAGATCTGCATACTTTTGAAGTAGCAAGTTTGGCCCGAAATCTAGTCAATGATAGAAATACCTTTACGGACACAACGCAACAGTAAACACCTCAGGGAAGCTTTCCCAGAAGCTTTGGAAAGAATGTCTAATAAGAATATTGGGTGATAGTTGGAGGGCCCTCCCCTTTCCTCTATTTTTAAAATTGTCACAATCTCGGTCTCCCTCAACTCATCGTGAAAGTATTAGAGGTGTTATTGCCATTAGAAGGATTCACCAAAAGGTTGCCCAGATCCCAAGGTCAGTCTTAAAAAGCATAATTGGGATATAATCTGGCTTGGTGCCTTATCATTTTGTGGGCATCCAGTGATTGGGCTATTTCAGATATTGAAAATAAAATCAAATTTGGTCCAAATATATTGTTATGTAAATAAATGCTTGATTATTCCTGCTGCAAAAGTGTGCATACCTGCTTGATTCAGATATATCAAAATCGTGCTGATTAATGTTTTGGAAAGATCCCTTTGTCCCGCATGGCAACATTTTCTCTTGTTCTTATCAGACACCCATCACTGGAAAATATCCTAGTCCCTATAAGACTGCTCATGTTTGTTTAGTTTTAATGACCTTCTTGTATTGGTTCCATGGCTGCTTCAACCAAAGTGTCCTCTTGTCTGCTGGGTTCTTACTCGTCACGACTATATCTTTCTTTTCTGATCTGCATTCTGTATCACGCTGACCAAAATACTTTGAAGCTGAACCCCTGGTATATTCACTGTCCTTTGCAACAAAGAGTTTGATTACAGCAATTAGCATTATATCCAAGCTGAGGTAGCCGAGTACAGCATCAAGAGCTGGCAATTCATCTGAATACAAGTGTGGGAGAAGCCCCATCAAGGCAAGACATGACTAATTCTAAGCAGATTGGATGAGACAAAGGCTGAGGAATAATGTTACTTCTCCATATTGCTACTTACAATGTTATCTAACACAATAGTAGTAGTTCAAGGAGGATAACCAACCAATTTTATACAATGTCCCCACACCCAGAAGGTTCTTTAATAACATTCTTGTCAGAGTTCTGTGAGAAATCAAAGGGTGGCTCACCTGCTAGAACCCAGGAATCTCTCTCCGGTGGCCAGGGCACGGCCATTGCCTTTGCATCCAGACCCTGGGGGTGGCCCAGTGTGCGAAGATTACCTGGGTGAGGGGTCTTCGGGAGTGGGGGTGAGGCTGCCGATGGCGAGACGTAGTATTCCTCCCTTTCCCGTACCCATGATGCCTCCTATTTAATAGAATTCTCTGATGTCCTAACTACCCCACCCCTTTTCACACAAACACTGGACCCTGGAAAAGGATGACTGAGAGTAACAATGCTAACTCTTACATATCGAATTGGGCATGTCTCGCTAATTGGGTCAGGCAAAGTCAGGCACTTGACTCTAAGTGCATACATCTGATACCAATTAGCAAGATTAACCTACTGGAGCAGAGCAACGGACTGTGGGTCGAGAGCCACGGGTGGAGGACCACAGGCATTCCCTGCAGGAGGTGTTTGCCTCAAAAAGGCCGCAAAAGACATGCAGAGAAGGCCAAATCCCAAACAAGAAGGCTGCATTATGTTTCAACGATGCCAGAGACCCTCCCAGGTGAACGGCAGAGTTGGGTAGGCGAGGCCAAGCCTGTGGTACTAACCTTGACCCATAAACTGGAAGGCAGTAAAGACATGAAAGAAACGCACACAGCCTGTGAGATGGCACTCACAATGAGAGACCGGTGTGTGCTAAAGAAAGATTGAAGTGGCAACATTATATTGCACAATTGAGGGCTGCACGCATGTGGATGAGGTGTGAAGAAAGGCAGACCTGCAAATGAACCTTGAAGTAATGATAGCTGTAAAGTCAGCTATACTGAGTAACAGAGTGGTTCAGCGAAAGGAAGTAGCCCACTCAAAAGCCTCTGTTTAAGGTGAAAGGTTGTAGCAATAAAGTGAATTAACAGTTAAAGCGAGGTAATCATAATTAACCCTGAAAAAAGGGGATAGTAAAAAGGTGAACATTGAACTTTGGTGAATATTACAGTGAACTACCCAGACCAGGAAGCATTGGGGCAAATAACATAGGCGGTGTAAGTTGAAAGTTGGAAAGTCGAAGTGGTCCTGTGGAGGTCTGTAGAAAAACCACACATATTCAAAAATCTTCGACATCAGGAAACCGTCCGTGCCCGACCGAGGAAGACCGGAAATGTAATAAGTTAGGGGAAGCGAACACTTTCAAGTGTTTTGTTTTGCTGTGAAAGGTTTGAGCCAGGCTGAGGGAGAACAATGCGAACTTGTGTTTTAAGAAGTCTGAGCCCGACAGAGGGGGACCAAAGTGAACTTTAAGAGGTCTGAGCCCTGAACGTGAACTGTGTTTTGGAACTTGGAAAGCAAGACTTAAACGTGGAAGACCAGACTGACCTTGATCCATGTTTTTAACTTCTACTATGTTAAAAACCTGAGCCACAGTGTGCCACTTTGCCTACAGGGACTGCCTTACTCCGTGCTGTCCAAAGTAGGGAGGAGAGCTGACTCAGCCACATATATTCTTTATATTTCAACACTAACTTTCCTTTGCATACATATTATCCTTTTCACACCTTTTGTACAATATATAGGGCAGTCATTAGGTTTTGTTAGTATAGGCCATTTTGAGAGGACTGTGTTATATATTATTTGATGGTCGAGACTACTCCCATTATATCTATAGGGCAAAGGAGGAGTTTCTCCAACCCCATTGAAACTTCAATAAAGGTTTTCAAATTGTACCTTTTGTGTCCGTGTAATACTTAGGATACCATGCCGCCCTTACAGTTCCCTCTTTGTTAACCCACACAGATCAAGATCATCCTTAGTCGCAATAGATCTGTAAGAAAGGGTAGGCTGGTTTCTAGATGCATTGTCTACATCGATGTTGTAGGGGGCACACCAAGAAGATGAGCAAGGAAAAGATTATCCCTCCTCTGCAATGGTGCCAAATTCCCATAGCCCTGCAACTCACACCCATAACATCTGGTGCCAATCGTCTTTCCCTTGTACATTCCTGTCATATTGCTAACAGAAGACTGCCTCAAGGACTTTGCAATCTTAAACAAACATCTAGTAACTTAGTTGCTTTGTAACCTCTGTTTATTGATATTAGCATCCCAGGTGAGGTGCTGGTTAAAGCTAAACCTTAGATAGGCAAAATCTTGGCAGACCTTAAACTTTTGGCCGATTAAAGGAATTTATCTTGATTCCACACTATCATTGACCAGACCAACTAATGCTGTCAGGTCAGCTTCGGCCTACACATGAAAATTGATCACGGCCTGCAGACCATTCCTGTCTACCCCTAACTGCATCATACTGGCTGGAACTCTTATCATGTACAAGATAGACTATTGCAGCGCCCTCTATCTAGGGACTAGCCTGTCCAACATTAACAAACTTCAAATCACCCAGAAAAATGCTATTAGAGCGGCATTAAACATTCCAAGAAACCAGCATATCTCCGACCACAGTAGTAATATTCAGTGGTTGCCTGTCAAGCAGAGAATCTCTCTGAAAACTCTTGCCCTGACGCACAAGTGCCTGGCCAACAAGGCCCCCTGCTACCTTTCCAATGGCTTTACACTCCAAACCTCTTCACGACCTTTGAGAGTGGCCCAAACCCACAGTCTTTCCCTTCCCAGATTCAAATTACAAAAAGCAGGGGGTGCGAGCTTCCCCGTCCTGGCCACCGAGCTATGGCGCTCCCTCCCTAATGACATATGAATTGAGCCTTCATTCCACTATTTCAAGAACAAAATTAAATCAAGGCTCTTTGCACAAAACTGATATACTCGCTATGCTACTTCTGACACGGCCTGCAGTCCTGAGCTTCAGCCCATGACCTTACTGCCTCTCTCACCTTATTGTGTATATTGCCCTGAACCTTACTTATGTTGCCAGCTGGTTTGTATTTTTTGTGTCTGTAACTTGGTAAATTCGTAGCTCTGAGCTCCAGACCCTACGCCCTCTTGGTGTTATTGTACATATTGCCTTATTCTTAATATTTACTGTACTGTTAATAGGTTCATACCAATATGTGTCTATATATTGGTTGAGCCCTGTTCCTTTCGCTACTGTATGTAACTATACTGTTGCCACAAGATTATGGGCCCAGTTACCCTTGGGCCCGGTGCGCTTTATAAATAAATAAAATACAAATACAAACGAATATGCAGTCCCTGTGGGCATTGTGTACTCTTTGAGAAACGCATAACTATGCATTTTCCAGCATTTGCAGTCAGACCTCAGCCCTGCATGTAGCAACTAGCAACAAAGCGCCCTAGCGAAAAATTAAATAAAAAACGGTAAGATTCCATGTGTGCCTATAGTGATTTGGGAGTTCTGGCAAGTAGAACTACATCATTAGGTAATTTAGGATAGGCAGTCTTCTTTCATCACATTGGGGAACATCATAATTGGAAGCAACTAACGCAACTCCTAGGGAGTGGATGTATAGATTAAACAAGAGTGGTGAAAGAACGCACCTCTGCCTCACTTCCTTCCCGAACCTCGGTTGGCCTGCTTAGTTCCCCTCCCCTTCCACTACACATGGTATAAAAACATATATACAACATATTTATAAAATAGAATAGTAATTCCTTAGTAAAATTCTGCTACTCTCTCTAATTCTGCCACCAATATGTACAATCATACATATTTCACATATACAATGGGCCTCATTATGACCCTGCCGCAGAGTCATGAAATTACCGGCACACAGCAATGGGCAATTACTGGGGCATTCCTTCCCCGGCAGACCCGGTAATTGCCCCTTGCCGGTTGCCAGTAATTTTTACTCCCCATTCCCATTTGAGTCTCATTATGGTTAGACCGGGCAGGCTGAAAGGCTCCCGCAAACAGAACTCGTAGATTGCCAGTCTGGTAAGAACGCTACCAGCAAGCTTACCGGTACCGTTGTTACCGGACTGGCAACCTTGAATGAGGCAAAATATGTTTTAATATTAGAGAGGGGAAGGACAGGAAAGATAGAAAGAAATGAGTCGTGCCCCAGAGAGATGAAATGGAAATGAAAGATTTCCAACATAACGGTCAGGTGGGACACACAGTGCAGTATAAACATTGCAGGAGTTTCAATACGACTCCGGCACGAGTATGCTGAAGGCCGATCAATACCAAGCAATGAGAGAGAAATCACCAGGCAAATAAATGCAACAGCGGTGAGAGAGTTTAATGACAATGGGAAAATGAGAGTATCTAGTTTGCTAATATTATTAAGGGGTTTCCTTCCTTGTATCCACAGGCAGGAGATACTTAAGACGATGAATGGGAAGCAGCCATTATAAACCAGGTAAACCCTGAGGGTGAATCATCTTTAGCATTCACTGCGCAGTATTTGCCCATCAGGAAATGTGATATTTCAATTTCAGATTGGCTATATTTGATAAGAATACAGAGATAAACAGTGCATATTGGAAACTGTATACATATTATTTAACCCACACCATACTCCAGCCAAGATAAAGAGCAGCATACAAACATGGAGTGACCAATTGCAGGACATTGAGCATGACTATACTGCTTGAAAGACATGGCATAACTAAGTGTGTGAATATAGTGGCACAGTCGAAATGCCACAAGCCACACTTATCTTTATAAGATTACAAAGAGAAAGTCTGTGCTTGTGTTGCCCACGTGCCCACTGACACACAGAATGGCATAGCAAACCACAACCTGAGATCCCCATTAATTAAGAACATTTGATGAATCTCTGAGGTTATCAGGAACCCCATTTCTTTTGATTTTATATGGAGGAATGCACAGGTGCTTGCTCTATATCTCTCACACACATATCTCACTGAAGGGTTTGTTTTCCCTGTTAATAGAGTTTATAGAAAATCATCCACATTATATTCGCCAAGCCTCCTTATGAAGGCCCGGAATGATCTCAATGGCCCAAAACATCTCGAAGCAGTGAAGAAGAATGGTTTCTATATGAAACCCCTCACATAATGTAAACAGTTGACCCACATTTTGAATTTGGAAGGCCTCTTGTGTGAAAGGGAGAAGGATTCATATCACTGGGAAATGTACATAGTGACCAATGGTGTTCAACTGGTGAGATTTATGTTAGGATATTAGAAGAATCTATATATCATTGTATATATGAACCATGTATAGATTGCAAAGACTCAAAGTTTACAGCTCAACTTTCACTCTCCCCTTCTACTGGAGTTAAACCTCATTATTTCACTTTTGCTCTTCTTTAATTTTCTCGCTTCAAACTATTTGCTTTTCACAGAAACTTTCAAGTGGGCTACTTCCTTTCGCCGGGCCACTCCGTTACTTAGTATCGCAGATTTTGGAGCTATATTTTACTTCAAAGTTCATTCACAGGTCTGCCTTTGCTTGCGTCTCAATCACACACGTGCAACTTTCACTTGTGATAAAGTGTTGCTATTTCAAACTTTAACACACACCAGTCTTTCAGGTTGCTTGCCAACTCGCCAGTTGTGTGCGCATTTTCTTGGTCCCGCGATACCCAATTCAAGAGTCAAGGTTAGTACCACAGGCTTTGCCTCACCTCCCCAACTCTGCTGTTCACCTTGGAAGGTCACTGGCACCTTCAAAACACAATGCAGTCTTCACTTGTGGGGCCTGGCCTTCTCCACATGTTTTCTGCGGCCTTTCGGAGGCAACAAAATCCCTTGGTCCTTTCGCTCTGCTCCAGTAGGTTTGCCTTTGTCCCGGAAGTTCTCATCGTACTTGTTTTCCGCCTTGCTCCGAGTGTGTCTTTGGATTCTGCCTTTTTTTGTGTGAGGAGAGCTAAGTGGTGTCAGGTGTATGCACTTAGTGTAAAGTGCCGGACATTGCCCAACCCGATTACTGGGGCATATCCAGTACGTTGTGAGAGAGTTAGTCTGGTTATTCTCAGTCACCCACTTCCTTGGCCCAGTGTTTGTGTAAAAAGCAGGGTGGTGTTGGGACCTCGGTGCATCCTAAAACATTTGATGGGTTGAATAAACAAAATAAGGGGGGTGTACTGCATCTCTCCATCGGCTATCTCACCCACACTCCCCGAAGACCCCTCACCCAGGTGAACCTCCCACACTGGTGCCCCCTATGCGAGGTTGATAGGTTTGTTCTTCTCCGAAGTTCTCTAGTCTGAGGACTCTGGAGAGGACAAGTGTAAACTTTATCCAGGGACTCTCGCATATCCACATAATTTCCCTTTGGCTGTGCTTGTAGGGGCTGGATGTTAACCTTAGTTCCCTGTGAGTAGCCCATGAACTGGGATTGAGGAGATTTGACACAACAAATGCCTCTATGAGGATATGCTTCCATCCTTTCTCATACCGGTCTGGGAATAGAAATCAGACTGCCATTGATCTTGTGGTGTAAATTCTCTGGGTGGGAAAGGAGGCTCTTGAAGAGGGTGGAAAAATCTGGAAAATCTCTTTCTATAATAACTTCTTCCGGAATCCAGGGACAATGGCTAATGATACTAGCTTGGACTCCCCTCTGTTATTAATGTACGCTGGTAGAACCCATTTTCACTGTGTAAACAGGTGACTCTAACCATGGTTGCATGATATGATATGATATGATTTATTTGTATCGCACTCGTACACAAGTGTTTCAGAGCATGTTCTAAATCCGCTTTAGAGACCAAATCGACTAATGCTATCACTATTCACTCATTCACCAGAGCTCTTTCATACATGAAATCCAGTAAGGATTGGTATAAACATATGCTAAAGGGTTCTAGATCCTCCTCTTCCGATTCCTCTCCTCTTAGACATCCTATTTCCATAGGTTCCTCCTTTTTATTTTTGGGACAATCCCAAGCTAAATGACCTGTTTCCCTACATGAGAAACAGATGGGTGGTGATGGCCTAATCCCTCTAGATTCCTCTCTCCTTAATTCTTCTTTAATCCTAGGGTCAGGTTTTTTTATTTCTACCTTTTCTTTCGGGGTCCACTCTCCGGCTTTAGAGAGTCCTCCTCGTTCTAACCTCATGTTTTGAGAGCGGTAGGGTGGCTTTTGGTCTTTTCTGTCTTCATTTTTATGGAAGGAATGGAACTGAGTGGATTTAATTGTAATGCAGCTTTCTGTAGGAAAGGAGGTAATGAGTTTATAAACTGTTCCAAGGTGATAATTTCTACTAACTCTTCCAGCGTTTTATTACCGACCCATAAGGCAACAGTGTTTTTAATTCTTTCTCCTACTTCCAGAGCGGTCTCACTGGGGTTTAATCATCTGATCGGCCTTAGTTTTTGTCGATAAAAATTACCGGTCTGACCTACTCTGTTAAGGTGTCCTAACTTGATGCATATGAAGGTAGCTCCTAGGGTTAGATCAAGCAACTTGTTTGTAACTCACCTTTTAGAAATGTATGTACTTGAATATTCCAAATCAATGCCAAAGATGTCTGTAACTACAGCGTACAGAGTTTGGGCGTGTAACAAATATGATAAATAAACAAAATAAAAATAAATAAAGTGGTCCCAAGTAGCATTTTTTAAAGTTTTCTCCCCATCCCAGTTGTTCAACCAATCGTTCGAAATTAAAAAATAAATTCCCTAAGTCTTCTACTTCCTGGTAGGGTTGTAAAATCCCTTGAGGTAACAGGGGTCTTGCTTCTAATTCGAGTAACCTTGTTGCATTTTCTTGGAGGCGAGCCTCGGCCTGAATCTGATGGGCAGCCAGTTGGGCTATGATTGCTTCAATATTGATCATATTTTCAGAAGGGGTAAGGGTTCCCTCTGTCGGGCTTTCAGACTCAAAGAAGAAAAGGGTCTCAACCTCTTCAGAGATTGTTTCAAAGTCGTCTGATGCTTCCGAGCTTCACTTCGATGAAGGCGGTTTGATACCAAAAACAAAAGGTTTGGTAAAAGGTGGGTTTCAGGTGTTAGGTCTTATGAATATATTGGAGAGTCTTATTTTTAAGACAATTTGTTCCCACTGTTGTATTTGATAAAGGGCTATCGGTAGGGTGTCTAATAGTGTCTTGGTTTTGAAAAACAAATCCTGTTGGCGAACAGGGATTTGAAGTTGGGAGAATAAGATCTGTTTAATCATGGATATTCAATCAGAATCAAGGATTTCAATAATCCTATTCTCTCCTTCTGGTGGGATGACAGATACCAGCATGGGTTCTCAATTTGGATCAATTGAGTCAGATCATTCCTGACACCATATGTAGAGGAGACATGGTATCACAAATATGAAACTGGCCCTCATTACGGGTCCGGCAGAAACCGTTCCGGTAAAACATGCAGGTAGCTGCCGGACCCGTAATGATTTACCGCCCCCTGACTTGCCGGAATCACCGGGCGATTATGACCACGGCATTCTAGGAAGTCAGTTGGCGGTAAATGTTAATCCCCATTCCCATTTGAGTCCCATAGGACTCAATGGGAAGGGGATCACGGAAGCACCAACACTGTTAATAACAGTGCCGGTGCTTCTGTGAAAGTCTGTGGCCAGTTGCCGTTCTGTCCGCCAGGTCTGCCCTGGTGGGCGGTACCGCACCCAGCCGCAGAGTTGTAGTTTGCTGGTCTGAACAAAAAAGGAGCCGGTAAGCTTACCGGCACTGTTGTTTCCAGACTGGCAAGCTTGTAATCATGGCCACTGACACAATGGGCCTCATTACGAGTATGGAGGTAGCCATGATGCTATTAGTGCCATGGCTGCCCCCGTACCAGGCTCCAATACCGGGTTCCTGCAATGAGGAATTACCGGGTCATTTTGACATCGGAGGACCCGGTAATTCCTCCTTGCAGGAACCCATCCCCATTCCCATTTGAGCCCCCACAGGGCTCAATGGGAATGTGGAGGGAGCTAATAACGGCGCCGTCAATAACGACCCGTTATTAGCTCCCTGTTCCCCTAGCGAGACCCGCTAAGGATGCCTGGTTTTACCAGGTGTCCTAAGCGGGTCCCACAAAGGTAACCTCGTAATCGGCGCTCCCGTAATGAAGGGTGTCGGTCCCGTACTGGCACCCTTCATTACGGGAGCACCAGGGTTATAATGAGGCCAAATGGGTACATTTTGTCAAACCTTTATTGAAATTGTTGGGTTTGGAGAGTAGTCTTGACCATCAAATAATAAATAACACAGTCCTAGTGGAGTCTGTCAAATCAAAATGGCCTATGCTAACAAAACCTTTTGCCTGTCCTATCTCTTGTACAAAAATGTGTAAAAGGGAGAAATGTATGCAAAGGGAAAAATTGTGTTCAAATGAATAAAGGTGATTAAACCAGCTCTCCTCCCCACATTACACCTCACGGAGTAAGGCTGTCCCTGTAAGCAGGATGACACACTCTGGCTTGGCTTCCAATACAATACACATATCCAGAACGTGGATCAAGGCTTGTCTGGCATTCCACGTTTAAGTCTCTTTTCTCAACTTCAAAATACTGTTTCAACTAAAAAGTTCACAGAGGTCCCGCTCTGTTGGGCTCAGACCTTTCACCACACAGTTCTCGTAGGTCCCCCATTGCCAGGCTCAGACCTCTTACAATAAAGTTCATTCAACACAATCTTGCTAGGAGGGCTCCCTTCCCCAAACTTATTTCACTTTGGGTCTCCCTCTGTCGGGCTCAGACCACTTTCGATTGTCGAAGTCTTTCGAACGTGCGTGGTTTTCTTTTCAGACCACTGCAGGACCACTTTTACTCAAAGTTTACAGTTTAACTTTCACTCTCCCCTTCTCTTGGAGTTAAACCTCATTATTTCACTTTTGCAGTTCTTTCGTTTTCTCGCTTAAAACAATTTACTTTTCACAGACACTTTCGAGTGGGCTAATTCCTTTCACTGGACCACTCTGTTACATAGTTTCACTGATTTTGGCAGCTATCTTGTCCTTCAAAGTTCAGGTCTGTCTTTCCTCGCGTCTCACTCACACTCATGCAGACTTCACTTGAAATAAAATGTTGCTACTTTAAATTTTAACACACCAGTCTTTCAGGTCGCTTGCCAACTCATCGGCTGTGTGTGTTGTTTTCTTGGTTTTGCGATTCCCAATTCACAGGTCAAGGTTAGTACCAGAGGGTTAGCTTTGCCTTCCCAACTCTGCCCTTCACCTGGGAGGGTCGCTAGCATCCTTGCAACACAATGCAGTCTTCAATTGTGGGATCTGGTCTTCTCCACGTGTTCTTCATGGCCTATCAAAGGCAACAAACTCTCGGAGATTTCCACCCGCTGCCCTTGCCCTTTGTCCGTCGCTCTGCTCCAGTAGGTTTGCTTTCATCCCGGAAGTTCTACTCATACTCGTGTTCTGCCTTGCTCAGAGTGTGTCTTTGGGTTCGGTCTTTTATTTGTGTGAGTAGAGCTAACTGGTATCAGGTGTATGCATTTAGATTAAAGTGCCTGACTTTGCCTAACCCGATTAATGAAACATGTCCAGTACGATTTGAGAGAGTTAGTCTGGTTACTCTCAGTCACCCTATTCCTCGACCCAGTGTTTGTGAAAAAAGTGGGGGTGGGGGTTGGGACCTCGAAGCATCCTAAAACATTGGATGGGCTGGATAAACAAAATAACGGGGGAACACTGCATCTCACCATCAGCTACCTCACCCCCACTCCTCAAAGACCCCTCACCCAGGTGATCCTCCTGCACTGGTCCACCCCCAGGAACTGGATCCAAAAGCGATGGCTGTGTTCTGGGCACTTGTAACACAAGCCCCTGAGGACTAGTGGGTGAGGCACGCTTTGGTTTCTCACATACCCTTCCCCTATGTGAGGTGAATAGGTTTGTTCTTCTCCGAAGTTCTCTAGTCTGAGGACTCTGGAGAGAACAAGTGGAAAATGTATCCAGGGACTCTCACATATCCACGTAATTTCTCTTTGGTTGTGCTGGTAGGAGCTGAAACTTAACCTTAGTTCCCTGTGAGTAGCCCATGAACTGGTATTGAGGAGATTTGACACAACTAATGTCTCTATGACGCTTCCATCCGTTCTCATACCAGTCTAGGAATAGAAATAATACTGCCATTGATCTTATGGCATACATTCACTGGGTGGGAAAGGAGGCTCTTGAAGAAGGGTGGAAAATTCCGGAAAATCTCTTTCTATAATAACCTCTTCTAGAAGTCCAGGGATAATGGCTCATGATACTAGCTAGGACTACCCTCTGATATTAATGTGCACTGGTACTCGGGGATAGATCCCCTTATTGCCTTATACACAGGTGACTCTAACCATGGTTGCATGTTCTAAATCTGCTGGAGAGACCAAAGTGTATGTGTAAAAAGGGGGAGGTTGGATAAACAAAATAATGGGGGAATACCGCGTCTCACCAACAGCTATCTCACCCCCACTCCCTACGTCAAAATAATAGTGCTCCCATTGTGCCTTTGCTATAACCAGTCCCCTGATAACTGCACCAACTTCCCTGCAGTGAGAGCAGTGCAGGTTCCAATGTCACATGTGCATTCCTGACAGCTGCTGAAACACAAAGTTTCAAAAGGAAGAGATGGATTTTATATCAACTACACCTCTGAATAAAACATAATAATTGTGCACCCTAGTCAGCATGGTGGCACTTTAAACTGTAAAAGCAAGCCATGTCTGCTTATGAAATGGTGGTCACCAGGTTCACACCGTTATACAGGCAAATCATTTGGATTTCATATTAGTGTCAGCCCGGTGAGCAGTGCTGATGTGTATTGACTGTCTGGCCGGAATTTGTCCACAATACCCATGTGGGACAATTTCCAGAAAGCTGCTTATTTGGACTCCCTGAGGAAAGCCAACATCTTTTTCCCAGGGCTCATGAATCCTCCCTGGGAACTGGTGCTTCACTGTATGTCCTGACACAACCAAGCTACTGTCCCCCCAGGCTACTAATCACTGAAGTCCTTTTGAAGTAGGTAGACATAGGAAGGGGGTGGAGTTAAAGTAGTCAAGCTGGGTAAGGGGATCCACGATCATATCTTCTGCTAGGGATTCCTAAAATTCCTATCCGTAACCACTTTGTGCAGACAAGGCACTCTGGGTATGATGTTAGAACCCAAAAGACACTTGTTAGAGCAGCCTGGATTGGGATGAAATGGCTGCGGACCAAGGCCTCCCTGCTACCAGAGCACTTAAGTTAGCATCCTGCACACTGGAGGTGTTGGACCACCTATAGGTTCTGACAAGCTTCCTGGAGTGGCAGTGAAGAAACAAAGGACTCACCTTGTTCCTGGCAACCCTAGACTGGGCTTCCCAGCAACTGGGAAGTCAACAGCCCTGGGCCCTGGTTACCACCTAGATCCACGTGTGAGCTCACCAATTGTAAGGGTGCAGAAGTAAGGCTCAGACACAATAGTGGCATGTTTTGGATAAAGATTATTATTAAATAAAAAAAGGGGTGAAAAAAGGCCTCTCTATCCCTAATACTAAGAGGGGTCTCTCTGCATTAAAAGAAACTAGTGAAACTATCAGGAAGTCCAAAACTAAAACATTTGTCACTGTTGTGTTAGAAAACCAGTGTCTGTCCCTAAAACTAATGATCTAAGATAACTGTGCAAGGACAGTCTCTTCTCAATTAACAGAAAGGTTCACAGTTCCACGGATAATAAAGTAATGCAAAATAATGTTCCCAAAATACAGGATCCCAATGCAAGGGTTTTGCTCCTTTCCCCTAGACTTCTTGTTATCCTGGGTCACTGGATAATCAAAAAAGAAATAATTGCTTTCATAGTTCTTGTACCATAACAGCTTGGCACACTCCACTACCAAGCATAAGATTCCTGTTATCAGTTCCAGTGTCCTGGATACTCTTGTTCTCAGTCTGTCACATGGGTGCTTGTCCCAAATCCGCAAAAGTGTCTTAGCTCTCACTCCTGCCAAGCCTTTGGAGGATAGCTCAGGGGCAACGCTTTAGTCTTGGAAGCAAGACAGAGTAGAGTAACACAGGTTTGATCCCGGGTCCGCGCTTAAAACCTCTGGGTATTAAGCACGTTATAAATAACCCATTACAATTACAGTGGGTTCTCATGAATTGTCTATCTCTTTTCTTTCACAAGTCCCAGACACTCTTGGCTTTAAACTTTGGTTTCTCATATGGGTGCAACTCCCAAACTCCTAAAAATGTGTTGTTGTAGCTTCGACCACAACGCTTGTTGGACCCAGTCGATGAGTTCACCAATCCAACACCAAATTACTATCTCAGGAAGCTCTTAGAATGGTGTCTCAATGCTGTTGAGCCCCCAAAGACAGGACACTGTATTTGAAGAGGCCTAGACCGCCTTCAGGGCCCTTTGTGACTTTTAATTCTCCCTTCTTTGCCTTTTAAAAAGCATATCCTTGAACATTGTCATTGGTTGCTGAAATCTTTTACCTTGCGCACCCCTGCCTATGAAATGAAATCAAATGATATTTTATTTATATCGCGCTCATGCACACATGTTTCAGAGTGCGGCAAGGTAAAGGGAGGAGAACACGGGAGAACAAAAAACAACGATCTTACTAGGCCCAGTGACATTAGCACGCAAGTGCATGGGAAAGGGGGGAAGTGCATGGAGGGGGGAGATATGGAAAGTGCGGCACAGAGGAGAGAACAGAATAAATACTAATAAGTTAAATAAATAAAAGATATACAGTTGTAGTGCAGCCAGCAAGTGGCAAGTGCTAGGTTAGTCAGACAGGGTATATCTGATAGTGCAGAAGAAAAGTGAGTGGGAAACTGTATGGGTACAGACCCCAGTGCAAGTGGTGGTACGGAATCAGTGCAGTAGGGTGAGCAGGTACCTGGGCCCGAAGGACAAAGGGTGGCCAGGTGCACAGTGCCAGAGAGAGAACAGATCAGTAGGGGAGAAGAGGGGAAAAGGCAGAATCGAAGAGGAAGGTCTTGAGGTGCTTCTGGAACCGGAGAAGGTACTCCTCAAGTTTCAAGGTGGCAGGGAGGTTGTGCCAAAGGGAGGTCCCAGCCGAAGACAGAGCTCTATCGGCTCAGAGAATCCATTCATTCTCGCAGACTGCATTCTCTGGGTTTCCTTTATAGGCATAGGTCTTTAGTTTTTTAATTAGTTCTATGCATTGTTCGTTTTTATTAAAGTTCCTATTTTTACATTTTCTTGGTTGGACATTCTTTTATGACCATACGTTTGTCGTTTGTGTTGCAACTGTATCAATGCACATACCCCAGGAAGATATAGGACGCCCCAAAAGGGATGAAGGGGGCATACCTATCGTGCTGCGTCTGTTTCACCTTTCTGATCGGGTTCACTGCTGGTTTAGTACTAGTGTTAGGCCGATGAGGCAGTTTAGCCAACACTCATCGCTGTACAGAGCAGTAGTTATTTTATCACAGTCCTACCACAGAGGTCTCTGCCCTGGCATTTCCCTTTGCTGAAGGGCTAATATCATCCAGTGATCGTTTTCCCCTGAGGGCAATCCATTGCTTTCCACTGGTCATCTGGAACTTATTTATTACAAGACAAACCCAAGCAAGTAAAGCCTCAATTGAACCCCGAAATTCATCACAACATATGGCTCAGACGCATCCAAACTAAGAAAAATTCTCAAAAAGCATTGGAATATTTTAAAATTAGACGATACTCTTTTCAAAACACAATGATGAAAACCCAGCGATATGTTACAGGAAAGCACCAATACTTCGCAATAAATTGAGCCCAATTCATTTGAAATCCACCGAAAAACCAAATATCAGAGAAATGCTACAACAACAACCAATTTATGGCACATTCAAATGTGGTAACTGTAAATTATGTCCACACATTAAAAATGGAAAGAAGAACATTGAATTACCAAATGGAAAAGAACATAAATTGAAACATGTTATTAACTGCAACAGCAAATATGTGGTACATGCGATTGAAAGTGTTTGTACTAAAATCTATATAGGAAGTACAATCAGAAGCTTGAAAATCAGAATCTTTGAACATCTGCGCACAATAAGAAATCAAGATTTGAAATACCCACTTTCTTTTCATTGGATGACAGAACATAAAGGGCTCAACATTGACAACCTAAAAGGTTTTGGATTGGACAAAATTGAAGAATTACCTAGAGGAGGAGACAAGGAACAAATTCTTAGACAAAGGGAATCCAAATGGATTTGTATTATGGACACTTGTGACACCGGTTTAAATTCAGACGATGAATTTTGTAATTGGCTTTGAAAAAAAGTTAAAAAGTTATATTTTATATTTTTTATTTTTTATTTTTAGGAAATGTGGTGTTGGACTAACAAATCTTAAATTTTGTATTCATTTCTAACCATCGTCCTTAAAACATAAATTTTGCCTGCAAAATAATAAAATTAACGAAAATGGCCACCACGTAGAACGTGACGGCGTATCAATATAATCATGTTCTAGTTAAAAGAAAGAGGGTAAGGCAATAAAAATGGCCGCCACGTAGAACGTGATGGCGTAATGACGTCATCGCGTCCACAGAGAATGTGCGTGATGATGCCATACGCATAAGAAGCATATTTAAACGAGCACAATCATAACACAGATCGGGCTGAAACAAGGAGCCAGGGAAAACTGCCATTATTGCTAAAATAACTAGGAGGTAAGCTATTTAAACCGCTGATTCCTCTTCATGTTTTTTTCCCCCGTAACTCTAGACTATATCCATGAAAAATAACTAAGAGTGACCATTTAAAAATGGTAACCCTGCCCTACAATTTTTTCTACTTTAGACAGAAAAGATACTTTATCAAAGAAATAATGATATGGAGTGAAATATTAAATTCCTTTTCTAACAGAACTTGAATCAACGGAACTTGGTGAGTGCCATTATATGATATTGTTGAAATGAAAAACCAACTTTTGAAATCCTCTTGAAACAAATCTTATTATCACACAATTTAATTCTTTTGCTGTACATAAGATGAATAGCTTTTGAATACTTTTCTTTTTCTCTTTTTCTCTTCTTTGTTTTTCAAAAAATAAGAATGACAAAACTCTCCTGATGATCACCTGTGACCTAAACAGGCTTGAAATACGTGTAGCAAGTGATGAGAATGGTCACAACAGTACACCAATGCATTCATAAAATGGAGATTATCTAAATGAGAACGTGAAGGTCTTTTCTTTCAAAGACAACCTGGAATGGCACTTAAAAATTATAATTGATATTAGAATGTCGCAAGTGGAAATGTAAACATTTGAAAGTCTAATCATCTGGAACTTGGTTCTCCCCAGTAAGACCACGTACGAAATCATGACAGGTCTGAGTGACAACTTGCATACATATGGCATGAGATGGCAAAGGCCAAAATGAAAGGAGTTATGTGAATAATTAAAGGGAAACATATGATGCATGGGAATGGGTGTTCATCCGTATTGCAGACAGTTACTGATCCCCCACCAATGTGACTAACACACGTAGTGATCGAGTGGTGAATTCTATGATCTGAAACAGGAGAGGTGTGATCATTTAGCCATTGAATGGGGGCTGCCTACTCACCCTATGGGGCAAGTGATAGTACTGTCGTGCTGAGGGGACATTTATACTAAGATCTGCACCGGCTGGTGCATAAAAAGCAACCAGGAAAGCCAAGGAATGCCCATGTGGACATGGCCCATATCCATTCTACAGTTCTACAAGACCTCTAGCATTTAGTCACAGTTAAAGCTGGTTACCATAGTACCGCATCATGGAAGGCACAATGATGATAATGGCTTTGAGGTTGTTCCATGTGTTTTTACTGCACATTTGATCTCAGTGTTTTTTTTTAACCGAACATTTTTGGCCAATGTATTGCCGCAAAATGTGAGGGGGAGAGCCTAAACAGCACCCTCTTTCACAATCCCCTGTTGCCTCACCCAACCCTCCAGCCCCCTGAACTTTGTGACAAAAATGGGTTTAAAAAACTGCAGTAAACATTTTCTGTGATGAACATTTTGCAGCAAAAAGACTGGCTAGATGCCCTTAGACGTATTTCAAGTGGCCTAATGAAAGCAAAGCTGGAAACATTTCTGGAAATTGATAGTGGAATGGAGGAGCTGAGAGATGGATTCCCGAATAAATTTGCTGTTGAATGAATGCATAAAATATTCAGCTTTCGCCTTGTGAAGTAAATCGCCTTTTCCACAAGTTACACTTTTCTGAGAGCATGCACCTACAGTGTGGGAAATGCTCTTGCGTGTATGGTGATCCTATTCAGGTGGAAGAGGGAGAGCGAGCCACAGGGCTTTTGTGAGAGAGAGTGGTGGACCACAGGGCTCTGACTAGAAAAATGGCAGGAGATTCTGGATTGGCCTGGGTGGGAGTGGGGGGCAGTAAGCAACGACGAGAAGGCTGAGTGCACAAGGAAGTTCATGATTAAGTTCCGCCTTGCGGCTGAGGAACACTGCTTTTCGTGTGCTTCGTGTGTTTTCCTGCTAAGCAGTCAGCTGATGCCACAGAATTTTGCTACAGACTTTTTCCTGATTCTATCAGTGTTTTCCTGCCCACTTTCAACCTTGTGAGTGACAGGATACTATTGTCCCGCCCAGGAACTTGTGGACTGTAACAGGCATATAATCTCCACGCATGCGTACATCGCGCACGCGCACAAGGAAGTTCACGATTAAGTTCCGCTTTTCCGCTGAGGAACTCTGCTTTTCGTGTGCTTCGTGTGTTTTCCTGCTAAGCAGTCAGATGATGCCACAGACTTTTGCAACAGACTTACCACGATTCAGCAATGTCATCAGAGTTATTGAAGACACCATAACCCCTGACACCCCCATAATTTCCACAGCCAATTCGCCAGTGGAAACTCTGTCTAGCGGAGAAGCGGAGTGCCCATCACTCGTGCCTCCTGCGGGTCATATCTTAGGTTCTCGTGGTAAAAGACCAATGAGACAAAAATCCCAAAAACCTTACTCCATCATTAAAAAAAACAAAGAGCCAGCCTGTGCGCAGAGGGAAGAAGAACACCCTCAATGTCTTTTTTAAAGCGATCGGAGGCTTGATCCCTAAGGCCTCAACGGAGAAGGTTCTAGTCTCAGCTGTTAGTGGAACCTCCCCTTCTGTGTCCTTTCTTCCCACTAAACCTACTATAACCTTGATTGAACCTCCTACAGAGTCTGTCCTTGAAAATTGTTCTTCATCTCATGTGCAACCTACATCATATCAACCCTTAGATGCGCTGGTTGACTCTTTGACACATTTAGATCATGGGTTTCTTCTGGTCACTAAAAATGACACGATTAAAAAAAAAAGTGTGTCATTTGGTTCCACTCATAAGGCGGCATCTTTACTTACAATGGAACAAAACCTTGGGGTGACATTGCAATTGAAACAAGCAGTTGATAAGTGTCTTGAAGAAAAATGTGCTGATTGCAATGCCACCAAAGTTTCCCAATTACAAGAGAGCCATAGCTCACAAACTAACAATGCTCAAAGATTTACAAGAAATTAGCCCTATACAAGTGAATTGTAAACGCCAACTGAAAAAGTATCTCCCGTACAATACTCTGATATGATACCAGTTGGCAGGAATAATTCTCTGAATGGTGCCATGTCTAGAATTCCACAACCTCTCCAATATGTCTCAAAAACGCCTAACTTTTGCTTTATTTTAAAGTGTAGAGAAGGGCCTTATCCTTCCTACAATCTCAATAGGAGTGTTTTGAACATCTTCAGAGATGTGGTTGAGCTACAAGATGTTAGCTCTCGAGACATTGATCAAATTGAGTTTATTTCTGACATCTCCAATTCGATCATTCGTCTATAGATTCCATCAGGGTTAGTGGCAAACACAATCTGGCAGGCGAAAATGTCATTATTTAAAAACGCTTTTCGGGTGGCCCAGGATCCAAAAGAGATCTCTTCTAAGACCAAGGAATACTTTTCAAAACTCAACATATATGTGAAAGTTTTCAGCGGGATAACCAAATCGAGTGCAGAGCACAAAGGGCCCCAGTTAACACTCAGCATTAACCATTAACTAATGAAAATGAGAATGTTTTACAAATTGCTAGCTGGAATAACAGAGGCCACAGTCATTTGCAAACTTCCATCATAAACCTTCCTGATGTATACCATGTTATGTTATGTTATGTTATGTTTATTATTTATAATGCGCGAGCGTGCCCGAAGGTATCAGGGCGCAACATTTACAAGAATTTTCGAAGCTTAGTTGCAGTCATCATATAAAATACATAGGGTAAACCAGTGTTATGTCCAAAGCAGCATTGGGCAGATAGGCATTATATACATGTAAGCAGGTAAGCACACGTGGTTACAGTGTGTGCGGGTAGTGCAGCATCTAGTTGTCCTAGTGGGTCTCTGTTTGCAGCCATGAAACTACCTTGGAGCGGAAGTTCTGGTAGGGCAGGTCCATTCTGAGGTTAGGGGGCAGGGAGTTCCACAGTTTGGCTGCTTTTACCGGGAAACTGTTTCCCCCTATGGTAGCTCGTTTGTAATTGGGAACTGATAGGCAATCTTTATATGCAGTTCTGACGGGTCTTAAGGAGGACTGTCTGTGAAATCTGTTGATCAGGTATGTTGGGGCAGCGTTGTTAAGAGATTTGTGGGTGAGTGATGCTGTTTTCAAAATAATTTTGTCTTTAGTGGAAAGCCAGTTGTTCTGTTGGCTGATTCCTGTAATATGCTCTCTTCTGGAGATAACAAGAGCTGCTCTAAGAGCATTGTTCTGGAGAGTTTGTATCTTGCTCGTGGTGGCCTTGGACGATCCCAGTTATAGGGCGTTACAGTAATCAAGGGGGGACAGTATGAGGGCTCTCGCGAGTGTAAGGCAGCTAATGTCCGATATAAATGGTTTGGCTGCTCGGATTAATTTGCATGTATATGCCGTGGAAGATGCAAGGGAGCTCACTTGCCTTTTGAAGGAGAAATTGGAGTCCAAGTAGAATCCCAATGTTTTGACATCCTGACTGACTGAGATGTTGTTCCCGTCAATCAAAAAGGAATTGTAGGCCGGGCACAGTTTCCTTAGGCTGGATGTGGTGCCTAGGATGATAAGCTCTGTTTTATCATCATTCAGGCATAGTCCGTGAGTGGCCATCCATGCCTGGATGATGATGTATACCCTATTTAGCAAGGCCAAATCCTTTTGATAATCTCCAGAAAGGGGAAGGGGGATCTGGGTATCATCTGCATAGTTAGTGTAGGTGATACCGAGATGATCCAAATCATCGAAAAGGGGCTTGGTAAATATGTTATATAATGTGGGGGAGACACGGGAGCCCTGTGGTACACCACATGTGATGGGCACGGGGTCTGCTGCAGCAGTAGGGGAGAAGACCCTCATAGTTCTGCCATTAAGGAATGATGTGATCCAGGTGATGGCTTCAGTAGAGAAGTGTGCTGAGGAGTGGAGGTGTGAACATAGGACAGAATGGTCGACCAGATCGAAAGCTGCAGATAGGTCGAGGAGGAGGAGTAGGGCAGCTTGTCCATTGTCTCTAAGCATGTCGATCTGAGCTTTCAAGTCAATGAGTGCGGTTTCAGTCCCGTGTTGAGGACGGAACCCTGATTGTCTGGATCCTAGGAGGTGGTGATCTTCCAAGTGCTTCTGTATTTGTGCATAGGCGACCTTGTCCAGGATTTTTAGTAGGAACGGGACAGTTGTTATGGGCTGATAATTTGTAGGTGTGGCTGGGTGAAGTGTAGGTTTTTTCAGTAACGGACGTACCCATGATTGTTTTAAGTTGGTGGGGATGGATCCAGTAGCGAAGGAGGCATTGATCAGTTTCATAATGAAAGGGGAGAGGTCACATGCAGCGTCTTTGATAAGTTGTGCTGGGCACAGATCTCCCTGGCAATTGGATGGTTTCAATGACAGGATGATTTTTTCAACTTCAAGTGTATTGACTTTGGAGAACTTGAAGTGGGTAGTAACTGTGGGCGTAAGCTTGTCCGGGGTGTTTGGAGGGACAGTGACATTGAGGGAGGCTTTTTTGCTGGAGATTTTACTTTGGAGGGTCGCTATCTTATTTGCTAGGGCACTTTGAATTTCTGAGCACCAATTTTTATCTTTGGTACAGGTGTCCTGGGGTACTATGGGGGTTTCTACTTCTTTAAGGATAGAGAAGAGTTCTTTCATGTTGGATTTTGCTTGGGATATGAGTCAAAGGAGGTTCGTTTAGCCATGTAAATTTCTTTTTTGTAGAGTGCAGCTAGTTTGGAGAGTTTGAGTTTGTTCGCGACTGAGGGGGATTTTTTCCAAGTGGCCTCGCAGTTTATTTTCTGCTTCCTGAGGTTTTTGAGGAATGGTGTGTATCATTTATTTAGGTGTGTTTTTGGTTTGCTTGGTCTGAGTTTGAAGGGGGCGATGAGGTCCAGCGAACTGGCCATAATTATGTTGTATTCTTCGACAAAAGTGTCAGGGTCGAGGTTGTCGGAGAGTGAGTTGAGTGTAGGGAGTAGGTTCGGGATGAGTCTTTCTACTGTCATATTCTTCTTATTTCTAGTGAGAGTAGGTGGGGCCTTAATGGTAGGCAGAGGTGGAGGTCTATCGGTAGAGAGCATGAATGATATCAGATGGTGGTCAGTCCATGCTTGGGGTGAGATATTTGTAATGTTTGCTTGGCAGTTGTAATCGGCTATCCAATCAAGTATTCTACCTTTTGAGTGAGTAGGTACTGTGCATTTTTGCGCGAAGCCTAGTTCAGTGAGGGTGTTTACTATAGTGTGGGCGATATGGTCTTCTGGGTCATTATAGCCCAAGTTGAAGTCTCCCAGGGTGAGAACTTGCGTAGCACTTTTAAGATTGCTGGATAGAATGGAGTTGAGGTCTTCATCAAAGGTGCCAATGGGGCCTGGCGGGCGGTAGATCAAATAGATATTGAGAGTTTGGGTATCGGTAAGTGGGACTTTGATTGATAGTGTTTCGCATGGGGGGCATTGGAGGAAGTTGCTAGTCTCATGGTAAGGCTGCATTTATGGATAATGGTGACACCCCCTCCTCTGGAGTTGGGGCGATCTTGTCTAAGGATAGAGTAGTTGTCTGGGACTGTCAACATGAGCATGGGGCCTGCTGCTGGGTGCAGCCAGGTCTCAGTAATAGCGAGGAAGTCGATGTCTTCTTTAAGGATTAAGTCTGTTATTTCTATAGCATGAGCTACTAGCGATCTGGCATTGATCAAGGCTCCCTTAATTTTGGGGCTATTTGTGGTTTTAGAGGTGGTGGCATGACGCTTGTCCTGTTTTGATTCAGGAGTGGCATGCGTGAGGGAGTGGTGAATTGGGCTGGAGTTGATGTTTTGGGGTGAATTGGTGGTTGTTGTGAAGGGATTGGGTTTGGGCGGAGGTGCTCTGGAGTTCTGTATGGTGGGCATTGAGCGGGAAAGAGGCTCATAGATTTTGGCTAGTCTAGCTCTGAGTCCTAGGTTCCTGTCTCTGGTGGACTGAGGGAGACTAGTGAGTGGCAGTGGCTTAAGGAGGCTTATGTCTAAGAGTGGTGTCTGGTTGTTGGGTCCAGGTAGGGGTGGCGTGTTGGGTGAATGTGGTGCCATCTTGAGCTGTGGAGCAGTGTTTAAGAGTATTGTGAGGCATACAAGCAGGTTAGTGGTGAGTAGACGCATACTAAGTAGTGATGTCATGAGTGTTGCAGTTTGGCTAATATACATTGAGTAGCAACTGAGTTACACCTATACATCTAAATTCGAGGTATGCAGAAGGGCAACGTGAGTATGGCGGCAGCTGGGTTCAGGTAGGCAAGAAATGAGTCAGGGCTGGTGGCTGTGCAAGATATTAGTGGCAATAATAGGCTAGGTGCCAAGTGTAATACTGGCCGCTATAGGTGGGAGTACACAGTAGCAGGCTGAATATTAATGCTAATAATAATATTAGTATCAAGGCAGTCTAAATACGGAGAAAAACACTGGCAACTGCAAGCAGGAGGATACGGTAACAGGCTGGATGCAAACAGTATTACAGGCGTTACGGTGCAATCATTACCATCATTGAAATGCAGTCATAGATACAGACGCCTAGACAGTTTAAATGCAGGATCTATCATTGACAGTAGTAAGGCATGGCATGTACCCCAATTGGTTATATTTTACGAGCAGTGCCTACCGTAATGTGTCAATTTTAGTTACAAACTAACGGCAGCCGAGGGCAGTGATAATGACGCCGTGAGCGAGCGAGCTGGATATGGGACAGTGATTGCAGGCATGGGTCATATAAGTACAGATGTTGCCAGCCGAGGATAGGAGAGCTAATGAAAATAAGGCTAGGCTGTGCAAATCGGCTTTACAGGTACATCTTTTGTCCTTACAAGAAACATTGCTAACTGCGCCCCCTGTGTGGGATGGGTATGAAGTAATTTTGCTCCCAGCATTATTAACTAAAGGCAGACCGTCCTCAGGACTTTTGGAAGCGGTAAATTGCAAATTAGGCCTATCGATTGTATCATGGGCAGCTTTTAGTATTCATCTGCATTTCATCAAAGTTACTAGTGCCTTTCACTCCCTGGCAGTTTTGAATGTCTGCAGAACTCCTAGTGCATGCTCAGATGTAGACTTCTATAATGGTTTAACTGCATTACTAGACATTGTAAATATTTCTGCAACCACATCGTATATCATTATCATGGGAGACTTAAATATGGATTGCACTAACTCTTGTCGTCAATCAAAGGAAGGTAAACATTGGTTGCATTATACGAATGAGAGAAATTTTGTCATGGTTAATGGATCCATCGAGGGCGATATTCCAGCTCAATCGACTTGGTATCGAAATCGCAGTACAAGTACCATTGATTACATTTTCGTTGATCAGAGTTTGTTTAGAATGTCCCAAGAACTAATGATGACTGCTTTCCCCTGCAGTGATCACAAGATGATAACCCTTTCTTTTGCATGGCAAGCACTTAACACCAGAGTCACCACCGCAAATTGTGGCTTTGGGATTAATAGTGCAAGATCCAGAATAAAATGGACGGATGCTAGAGTTATTGAGTTTGAGAAACTGATAGCGTCTAATTTGTCTAATGTGGGCGTACAATATACTGAGATACTTGCTCCCTTTGTCCACACGATCACTATTCCAATCAAGAATTATATAAAGCATCATCATACTTATGATCAAGTGGTCAAAGAGAGAAAGACTGAGTGTAGACAACTTAAAACGTAATATTCTTGCATCAGGAAATAACACCCGCTGGCAATTATTAAAAAATGCCCAAACTCGCTTTAAGAACTGGGTAAAGAGTCATAAATCATTAATGTTCCAAAAAGATAGTGAAAGTATGGCTCGAGCTATGTCAAATAAGAACTCTGCTCAAATGTGGCACCTTCTTGGAAACTATGCTTACAATAGAGATGCGGATGCCCAACTAAACTCAGTTAATGAACAACAGTGGGTCGAGTATTTCAAAGCTCTTTATGCAGATCCCAAATTCGACCATAAAATATTTCTTCAAACCCGGCCTGTTCGTTGGCATTTAGATTTCACCACTGCGGACATAGAAGAAATTATTAAGAAAGCAAGCGGCTCGAGGGCCGCAGGCCCAGATGGAATTTCTACCACCATGCTTAAAGCTAATCAGGTCGAATGGGCACGCATTCTATACCGCATATTCCAAACAGTTGTCAACTCCAGTATTATATCAAAATCTTGGAAATCTTTGATCATTATACCGATTTTTAAGAAAGGGGATAGATGTAATCCCAATAACTACCGTCTAATTGCCCTCTTAGATTCCCCTGGTAAGATTTTTTCTAAACTTATTCTATCTGAATTTAACAAATGGACTCTTACAAATTCATTATGAGATCCTTATCAGACTGGGTTTATTGCAGGGATGGGCACGCAGATTAATCTGTTAACATTAAACTCAATTAAAGCACATTGCCGAGTCACAAAGCAAGCACTATTCCTAGCTTTCATTGACCTGCACTCAGCATTTGATTCAATATCGAGAGTACTTCTATTCCATAAATTGAAATGCGATCAATGCCCGTTAACCCTATTTGAAATCATTCTTGCCTTCTACTCAGAGACTTCTATTTGTGTTTGTCTGTCATTGTATGGGGTCTTGATTTTTAACTATTTCATTCATGATACGAAACACATTTTCCAAAATGTGACCTCTGATTCTCCAAAAATTAATAACCATCAGATAAAAAGTTTAAAGTATGCAGACGACATGGTCCTCATTTCAAAAACTCCAAATGGTTTGCAAAGGCTTCTTGGAGCTTTCAATAAATATATCGTACAAAATGAATTGAAGATCAATACCAATAAAACCCAAATAGTTTTGTTTTCCCCAAAAAGGAAAGCTGAATCATTTGTGTGGTCCATAAGTCAAACAAATCTAATTGTTGTTCCCCAATATACATATCTAGGCACGATATTCAAATTGGGTAATCATGCTAAAGGTCAGCTGGAAAGAGTGGAGAAGAAGGTGGATTCTGCCATCTCGCAAACTAGACTAATCATGTACAAATACGGGAAATTTTCAAGTAAACCAGCTTTAACGTACTGGAACCAAAAAGCTGTTCCACGATTGTTATATGGCTTAGAAACTTTACCCACAACTACTAGTCTAAAATGTGACACATGGGAAAGCAAATTTTGGAAAAATATATTAAGACTACCACTTTCCATTATGGCTTGCTGGATCCGGTATGAGGTGGGGCTAATATCTCTCCAAGCCTTGTACAACTGGCGCTTAGGCTCCCTCTTTAGGAAATGTTTAATATCATCTGAACACAATATCCTCTTAAGGGAGCTCACAAGTCATCTGTTTGCCACGACTCATACTTTTTTCACGGCATGGCTTAATACTGTGTATGGCGTTTTGGGAAATGCGTGCGTCTCTATTGACACTTTAATAAAGAACCCGGATAAAGCAAAAATCCAAATTTACGCGTATGACTGGATCAAAACATGCGAATTATGTTGGACTTATGTGGATGGTGACACAATACGTTTTCCCCCCCAAAAAATGCGTACTCTGCCATTGTACCTTATTAGAGCTCCTGCTGTTAAAATTCGCTCAGCAATTGTGCGACTACGGTTTAACATCTGGCCGACCAGAGCACTATTGCTGAAGCAAAGATTAATCGGAGCAACAGAAGGCTACTGTTGCTTTTGCAACAATGTTGCTAATTTGGAAACTCTACAAAATTTAATTACGCAATGTCCGGCATTAGCCATCCAGAGATCAAAGCAGTTTGGAAGACACTGTCAGTTTCTTGGTAATTTAGTACCTGAGCAGTGGTGGTCTGTGATACTAAATTTGTCATACCTACCAATCCAGGTGGCAATTGTATGCTTCTTGGAAACTCTGCATCTGGACAATGAGTTGGCTGTTAATACATAGCTGATTTGTGTTTTCTTTAGGACTATATATGTTTAAAGGTAAACTACAGTTGAATATCGTCATCTGTAAATGACAAATTGCCATATCTTTATTTCTGTCTAGAATGTTTTATTTGTTTAAACTATTCTTTTTCTTCTTCTTTCTGTTGAAACTTTTCATTGTTTTAAATGAATTTGTATAGTTGAGAATCAATATATTTAGTACTCTATTGTATAGACTGCTGGAAAAATGTATGAATTTTGTTTATATGAAATTGTGTTTGTGTAATGAACGAATATTCTGTTTTGAAAGGTTGATTTGTTTCAACCGAATCAAAAAAAAATAAAAAAAAAAAAAACAGGCTGAGTGGAGGCAGCTTGTGTGATGGGTAGACATTGTTTGGGGAGTTGACAATTATGGTGGCCATGAGAGGTGGAGAGGAGGGGTCTAAAATCAAGGTTAGGTATGGGTAAAATCGAGATTACTGAAAATAGGTTCTTTGTTCTGGGTTAGTACTAAAAACATGTCTATACTTGCGCCAACCCACAAGATGGACATCAGAGGGAACGAGGGATTACCTTCACCGGGGCAGTTTTGGGTGCAGTACACACAGCCAGAAAGCTATGCCTGGGGGGTACAGTGTCCCAGGGATATTTATTGGAGGTCAGCGAAGGTTTGGGAACAGTCAACGGTTGTAACCAGAGGTGTGTTCCCGTTTCTACACCGCATTTGTGCAGCCTGGCCATGGTGCTTGCTCTGTGGTGGGCGCTGTTACTGCACGGTCCCGAAGCCTCTGCCAGGAGGTCTGTGCTGATCGGCTAGGAATCCAATTACACAGTGGTGAGGGAGAGGATGCAGTGGCTATGGGGCAGAGAGAGTGCAGAGTGGGTGGTGCTCTGCATGGTTGAGCGTCATTTTTGGCAAGGTCTTGAGCAGCAGTTATGGTTAGGTTGGGGAAGGTGGAGATCAGCTGGTCATCCATTGGAGGATCCCCTGCATATGAAGTGCATGCGAGTTAGAAGGGGTCTATGTAGGGGCTGCAATGCCCCGTCGCCCAGCCGGTGTGGTGCCGGTTTTGGGAGAGATGCCAGTGTTTCGGTTGGTGGAATTTTGGTAGCTGTGGGGGGGTTCTCAGGTAGGGAGGGCACAGGTTTACAACAGGGAGTAGGGGTTTGTAGGTGCTACATTGGGGTCTGTTCATGGTGGAAAAGGGGGTCCAGGTTTGCAGGGTCACCAGTTTCTCAGGGAGGGGGATATCATCTCCTACTCATTTTGGTATTTTGGGACTAGAGGGCGGGCAGGCCCCGAAGGGTTTATGAGTGGGTTACATTTCTCTTGTGGGGGGGGGGGTAGGAAATTCGAGGGTCTGCAGTTACGGTGGTTGGGGTCATAGATCCAGAGTCGCTGAAAGAAGCCCTGTGGTGGATTTCTCAAGCAGGGGGAGAGCAGCTGGCAGAGGCGGTGGCTGGGTGCCAGTGGCAATGGGGTGGAGAATGGTGGGAGGCCACAGGGTAGGGCAGCTTATGATGGGACCATGGCCGCATTCAACTCATATTCAGGATCAGGATAGCATGCCCGTGGGGTAGGGAGCAGAACAAAGGGTGGCACAGCCAGCAGAGGGGACATTACTAGGAGGCCGGTTAGGGCAAAATCACTGAAAGGAGGCAGGTGGGATGTCATGAAAGAGGGCCCGAGTGAGGGCCCCTCTGAGGGTGTGGAGTTCGTTGTTGGAGATGGGTCATTTGGGGTTGTGGGGATGCGTTGTGCAGGGCTGCAGGGCCGGGAATAGGGCTAGCCTGTGGTGCTGGAGAAGAGGATGAGGGTCAGGCATGGTAAAAACTGAGTGGAGGAGTTCGCGGTATGGGCTCCCCAGTCGCGAGGTGTGGATTGGAAGAGATGGCCTCCTGGGTGTGGTAAAGTACTGGGGAGCGCGCAGAATGTCTCCACCCAGCAGTGGTGGTGGCGGGTAGGTGGCTGGGATGCTCCCTCTCCCCCTGAGGACAGTGTCCAGAAGCGTGGGGGGGTTGTTGCTGCCACTGGAATGAACCACAGCTGCCAGAGACCAGTGGGGAAGGGCAACGGTACAGAGTGCGTGTGTTTGAGGGGTTTGAAGCGGCCGGTGATGGATTGGGAAGTGGGGGATGGAGTAGAATAGATTGAGGATGATGAAGGTCAGAGCATTGAGGAGGAGGAGATTGTGGAACAAATGGAGGAGCAGTTGGGATAGGTAAAAGGGGGAGGAAGAGGATTGTCCTTCGTGGTAAGTTACTGGGGGAATAAGAAGCAGGGGCCGGTGGGGGTTAAGGGAGGAATGGTGCAAAAGATTATCAGCAGATTTTTTTTTTCCCATTACAGGAGCCAACAGGTGACAGTGAGGAGCTAGAGGGGTGCAGGATTGGGCAGGATGGCACTAGTGGAGAGGGTTGCATGGTTGCCGAGAGGTGTGTCAGGGCAAGTTTGATCTCTGGCTTGGGAGGATACAATGGGAGTTCAGGGTTGGGAGCAAGGAGGATAAAATGGAGGAACGGAGGGAAATAGGAGAAGGAGGACAGGCGGGGCGACGGGGGTGAATAAATGGGGAGTGGAAGGTGGGGTGTAGCAAGGGTGGAAATGGAGGTACAGACAGCGGATCCAGGAATAAGTGGGGTAGACGTGGCAGGAATAAGTGGGTTAGACGTGGCAGTGACTATGTGGGATGAGAAAGGGGCAGGGAGCAAGAAGTAGAATTGAATAAAAGAAACACTGTGTCAGGTGATGGGGAAAGGGAAGAATAAGGGAAATGCAAGGACTTATGGATCAGGGAAAGGAGGGAATGTAGCGGGAAGGGGTCTGTAAGAACCCTACATAGCCATAACAAAACCTTTAAGGTCACATTTGGGAAATCAATGAAAGAAAACATATGGAAGTGGGAGTTTGGAGATATATTTAAGTTGCTGCATAGAGAGGTGAGGGCAAAGAAGGGGCCAAGTAGGAGGAAAGGGCTAGAAAACCAAGGGTGTCAGTGACCATAGAGACCTGCGCATCGGCTTCTATTGTTTGTCCAAGCTTTTACGGCTAGAGGTGTCCTGATGGTGTGTCGTGGTCTTTAAGTATATGGATGTTATCTAGAAGGCATTGATGAATTCTGAAGGTTGGCCTGGGTGCAGTAGTACGAACAGTTTAGAGCCGGGACGGGGGAGGATAAGAGTGTGGTGTGGGGAGAGTTAGACATGGATCTTTGATTGCAGTGGGTGGTGCTGATTGTCATGCCCCAGCGATGCATACAATTAGTGGTTTACCATTAGCTTACCGACGCAGCCTCGGCTGTCCTACCAAATGCGGGGACAGATGCAGCCGGCAGAGGACAAAAAACGGTGATGTGCTGGGACGTGTAAGGATATTTGTTACAGCACAGAGTACAGCACTACTGCACAGGTAGCATTTTATTATGCAGCACCACTACATGGGTGTGGTGCATTGCTATATGTGTTGCCAGAGTAACATGGAAATATAAGTAAAAACAGGCTATTCAGTCAAAAACGATTTTTACATATAAGATGCAAATCCATTTTTACAGTTAAAAGCACACATCTGCACATTCAAAATGCACACTATTTTTCACCTGAAATGCCTATGTTGCAAGAGACACATTTGAAAATTAATAACTAACCTTATTAACAACTAACCTGACTAATAAAACTTAATTTAACATAACCCACTAATGAAAATGTGTCTCCACTGCAGAATTAGGCCTACTCTGAAAGTGAACTTTTAAACGCAACTTCATTTTTTTTCTCTGCTGCTCTGTCCACATAACTACAGGAAGCAAAGAGCTCGAAGGAGCAGGAAATCAGTTTGTTACAATTGCCACTGTAGAAGTGAGCCATTGTGTAGTGAGGGAGGAGATGACATGATTGATTCTGATTGGAGCAGCGTCATAGCAAGTATCATGCTAGAGGCTGTGATTAGAACTTTGCTGGAGAAGATTGAGAAGAGGGGGAAGGCAGTCGACATCTTGCAGAGCTGGGAGAAGGATCTCTTTCCTGGCTGGGGCATTCCTGCTGCAAAAGCTGAGAGCTCCAGGCAATAACCCCGGTTTGAGAACGGCAGAGGCTTGTTTTCACTGGGGTTGATCTTCCAGGGAGCCAAATTCAGAAAGAGAATAGCCGGAGAAAACTCATGCTGAACAGATAAGGTAATTACAGAAGCGAGTGGGAGCTGTGCGAAAGTGCACGAAGCTGTTCAGTCAGTGTATTAGAGGGAGTCTCAGTCTCTTATCAGCATATTTAATGTTACCAATTGAATATATTCTCGCAGCTCTCTGTTCTTTTATCACAAATAATGTTGTACCATTTTATTTATTTCTGTAAAAAAAAGTTAAACTGTGTTTAAATGAAATTTCTATAATACAAAAATATTTGAAAACAGATAGCTAGTGTGTATTATTTTTCTCTTTCATTTTGCATGGGGAAAGGTTTAAACGCGGGTAGATTTTTAAACAGTGCAATTGTCATTTTAAAGCAGATGTGTGCATGATTCTATTCAGTATGGACAGTTGTGAGTGACTGTTTGTAGCATAGCCTGTTCGAGGTACATGAGTCAACGGGAAGAGAGACTCTCTGGACATAGTTCCCTACCGTACATGAGGTAGTGGAAATTACCACAAAAATACCACAATTGCCCATGGTGGCACACAACACTAACACTGAAAATGTGGTATCCCTAAAATGTAGGGCTGAGGTCTCTCTAGTGATCAAGATCAAGAACAATCTAGATAAAAAACAAGGGATGTTGGATATTGGGGCCCCAAATAAACCAACCACTATACCAACCAACCACGCAAACTACCGCACATACCATCTAAATAGGTCTGAATTCTGAAATAATGCAATGTATTATTGTCATGTGTGACCCAATATGAATACAGAGAGTGATAATTGCTAAAGGTATTTTGGCGGTAAGAAAATACTGCAAAGCCCCAAATATCCACAAAATACCCAACAGACGTTAACTGGAGGCATGTGTCTGAGTAGTGTGTAAATGTAGGCGTGAGTGCAGCAAGAATACCGGATGGCGCCTGGTTAATCAAAGCTTCACTGCTGGAGAGAAATGCGCTAGCTACAGATTGCTGGCCAATGGGAAGGGGGGCTGGGGGCAAAGGCCTATACGCAAATTGAGATTGCCCATTGCTGCAGTGGTTGGAATTGTATCTAGAAGGGCAAAGGTGAGGTGTGAGGGGTTCAGCTCGGTTTTAGGTTGGGTTATCAGGGTCTCAGGGTAAAAAGGTGGGTGTAGAATTTGAGGTCAGATAAGGAAATGCCAAGTTAATGGAAGTGAACCTCTGGAAGGAGGTTGTGGAAGGAAGAGAGTGGTAGGCTCCTTTAAGGAGTGGTTCGGGAAGACTTGGTTGTCTGCCCACTTGAGCTGGTACTGAAGAAGGTAGAATGGGAGCTTTGGCTTGCACATCACTTAACCCGGCTGGAAGGGATTTTGGGCAGTGATTTTATTGCAGAAAAGGACTGTGCGGTAACTTACACAAGTGTGGTTCAGGCTTTGGAATGGAAATAGAGGTGTAGATGGGGTGGGTGTCCTTCTTAGCAAAGTGTGATATCAAGGATCTTTGGCTGCTTGGGATGCAGTTCTGGAGCAAGATATGTGTAGACAAGGTGTGGCTGATGGGTTCTGCAGTAACATGTGCTTTGTTCTTGAACTGTAGTACATTTCATAAGTGGTGCTTTTCATTCAAGACCATGTGTGACAATGTGTTGCATTACTTTGATGACTTTTGTGGGAAGTCCTTCGGCGCCTGGTGAGTGTGGCGTTTTCTTATGAGAATTCATGATCCGATAGTTGATTTGGGTGTGCCCCTGACACCTGATAAGACAGAGGAGCCAGACACAGTTTTGACATCTTTGGCAATTGAAATAGACTCAGTAGCTATGACCTCCAGGTTACTGGCGGATAATGTAGGGACGTTGTTGCAGTTGATATCTGTGGGATGAGCGGTACAGAAGATGTAGTTGATGAAATTAAACAAGTTGCTGTGCCACCTCAACTGTTCATACAATGTGGTGGCATTGGGAAGGAGGTGCTGCAGGAATATTGCGCGGCCATTGTCAGGGGCCAAATTGCCATATCATAGGGTGATGTTCTCCTGAGTGGTGAGAGATGATTTAAGATGTGTTTTTTCCTTTTTGAGAACTTTCAACAGGGTGTCCATAGACCTGGAAAGTGCTCAAATATCTGGAGGCAGTTGGAGGATTTGGCATGTATTGGAAGGGGGTGGTGTGCAGAGAGATAGCTGGAGCAGTGGAGGAGTAGAGGGTGCAGCCTAGCATGTTGGGAGTTGTTTCTGTTGGTGGTGGCCTTGATTCTGTGAGGGTTCAGTTGGAAAACAAGAAAGTGAACTTTTAGGTGTATAGTAAAGGCGGTATTGAGCTATTGAATATACTTTATGTGAAGGATGAGAACATGGCTAAGCTGTTGTGGGTTTTCTTTTTGGGATGCCCGCACAACAACATTGAAAATGGTAGAATGGATGCCTTGTCTCGTTTTCAGTGGCAGAGATTCCTTAGGTTCAGAGGTGCATGAAGAAGGAGCTGAAGGACTGTCAGCTTGGAGGATAAGGGTTTTGCTGCTGGTGGAGAAGTCTTTATCTTTTTTTAAAAACATGTTTTATTTAGTATTCAACAGCGAATAAGACTTTCAATACAAAAGACAACATAACATAAGAGATACAAAATAGGACAAGAAGTGACAAAATATTATAGCAATATTAACTTATCAATAAATGTCACTATAGAATAATATAAAGTAAATTGAAATGTTACTATATCTAAAAACTCTTTTATGTTAATCCACATATTTTCCAAGTAATACATTAAAGGTACTTCATTGCCCCAAAAGAATAATTCCCATATGCTTTTAATACTTTCAGTATTGGGGTCCTTTATTCAAAGAGACCTGAAAGCCCTCCATCTTATGTTGTTTACACTTTCAAAATACAGCATCAAGTGTTTGGTGGTTTCTAATGACCTGAATCCACAAAGGCTGCACTGTCTATGTTGTTTTTCCAGACCCATCCGAGTCCCTTGGACTTCAAGCGCATTCACCTGGTCAAACTTTTGCCGCAGATACTCAGTAACAATGAAATTGTGTAGATCGTCGAGTAAGTAACAAGGAATAACTTCTCTTGTATAGAGTTGTCGTTTATATTCTCCACTAAGAGATTTAGTGGCCACCATAACTCTGGTCTGCTCCAGATCAATAGCATGACAGGCATGTTTAATGTCTCGCATGTAACAAGGATAGGGGCAGCCGAAAGGTTCAATGGATAAGAGAATGCTACACTTGCAACCTTCATCCATTATTAGCTCAGACAAGATCTCCCCAAACCATTGACAGAACTGGAGACAGCTGGCTGCATAATGTTGAGTAGAGTGTTTTCAGGGTGGTTGTCAACTTCCAATAAAGATTGACCCTCACAGAGAGGGTTCCACCAATACTAGGGAGCCCACATTCAGAAAGAAAATGTTCTGTCAGGGTTAGTCTAGTACTTGTGATTGATTTAAAGGCTGTATCTGCAAATTTGGGCTGGATATCAGAGAGGGTGGCTAAAATTTGAAAGAGTGGTATGATGAGTTGAGCTGGGTGAGCAGATGAGGACGAACGGTGGAGAGATATCATGAGCGTGTACTTGCCTCAGCTGATGGTTAAAGATATGTCAAGGGTTATGGTTGTGGGTACATTGACTGTGATTTCATTGTATGGTAACTTGTTTTGGGGGTTTGAACCGAATGGGTTGTGAAATACCATGGAGGATGTTAGAGGGATGGACGAGTGAGAGGGGGAAGAGGTCATCATCTAGGAAGGTTGTGTCTGTAAACTTGATGGTATGGTTACTGCGGGTACTCAGGGAGGTTTGTTAGTCTGCTTCTGAGGTGTGACTGTTTAGGGTATCCTAAACATAGATTTTTTGGGGGGCAATCAGGGTGTTGGAATTGTTTGGGGCAAAGAGGAGAGAAGGTTTGCACTGTGTGGACAAGAGGATGATGGATGAGGGTTGGATACATGAGTGGAGAAGTCTGAGGGAGATCAGTGGGTGAAAGAGGCTTGGGTTTTGCTGGGGAAAGTGGAGCAGGCCTATGTGCTGTCACATAGAGCATGACACAGAGACCGGTGAGAAAGGGGGAACGGGTTGATTTTCCAGCACAAGAAATGAAAAGATGTCACAGCGTGTCAGGTTTTGGGGGTACAATGCAGAGCTTTGAAGGTGTTGGGGGAGAATGCAGGTAGTTTTATGATGCATTCCTTCAGAATAGGAGAGGCAACAAACGGTATGAGATTAGGGATGGGGGAGAGTGAATTGAAGAAGCTGGGCCATTGGCAGTCCAGCAGGTACAATAGGAAACTTTAATGATTTGGGGTTTTGATTGTGTCTATCTCTTTTCAGATGCAATACAAACACTGTCTGGCGACATAGATTTGCGTACAATCATTGCTTAAATGTGTAGGTCTACAGCCAAGAAAGTGTCTGGGACACAGTTGGGTTGTAGATATTAGGACATACTGGTAATCTTGTCTGGTTCTGGGGGTCGTAGATAGGACCATCTGCTGCTTATGTTGGTGAAGCTGAAGGAACGGCATGCAGTGCCTGTGGCGATTATGCTGAATGTGGTAGAACATTATTTGGCTAAGGAGTTTAGCATGGCACTGATAAAGAAAATGGCCACATGTGGTTTTATATTGGATGGAAGTGTTTCCCAGGAAAGTCTGGAGGGGAGCCATCAGGGAGGCAGTGGACAGAACAGATGTTCTAGTGTTTGGGGGTTGAAGGTTGTGGAGAGCCCACACATTGGATAAGAAACAGTTAACTTATTTAGGAAGGACACCTGTCCAGGACGAGGAACGAGTTTTACATTTTGGATCTGAGTATGGCTTTGGAGGATGTGTAAAAGTTGTATCCGAATTGGAATAGGGTGTGGGGCAGAACTCCTCTGGGCAGAGTATTTCTGGGTGCCAGGTGCTATGCCATTTAAGTTACTGGTTGGGTTACATTTTGGAGTTACTGGTTTACTAAGGAGGGTGGTTAGTTCTGTTTAGACTGACAGGCTAACCCGTGGGGTACAGGCAGGGGGGAGGGTGAAGGAAAGAGGACCGTGCGAAGCACGATTAACCGATAGTGACAAAGTTATAAACATGCTGGAGGGGGAAATGGGGAGGGATTACTTAAGGGAGAATTTAGGGGTTGGGAGGAGGTGTTGTTGGGTTTCTACGTTTACATTATTTGGTTTAGCCTGTAAGGCTAAGGAGCCAGATTGGCAAATGTGTGTAAGCTTGTCCCTATCACATTAAAACAAAAGCAACCGTTTCCACTTTAAGAGAGTCTGTGGTGCTTTTTACCATCTACCCCAAGGTGGAAGCAAGGGACAATTTTCCCTCCAAGCATTTTTGTGTGCAGAACAGGTGGCCAAGATCTATGCCCGGGATCTAGAATGCCCCGGGAAATGTATTGGAGGGTGGCGAAGGTTCAGGAACAGAGTTGGGAGCGTAGGCTTGTTCCCTCCCCTCCCTCCCTGGTGTTAATTTACCAGGTGTCAGTTTTAATTGGTAGGGGGGATCAGGGGATATAGATGCACAGGATGCATAGGTTGGGTTCATGTTAAAGGTCTAGATATTAGGGAAGTGTTTTGGGGTTGTTGCTGGTGTGGCAGGTCAGTCTGGTTCGGAGTTTATTAGGCAGGCAGAAGGGAGTTTTTTCTTGTATAATGGGATGGGGTTACGAGGTGTTGGAGATTAGTGGCGCCGGTTGCCCTGGCATTTAAGTTACTGGTTTAGGTTTGGGGCTATTAGATTGCTAAGGAGGGTAGTTCTTTTTGGACTAGCCCGGAGAATACAGGAAGGGGGGAAAGCTGCTGGAATTAGGATGGTGTGGCGGCATGGTGAGAAGATATTAGCACAGTTACGAACAGTTGAAGAGGGAAAGGGGGGGGGTTTCTGGAGGAAGGGTTTAGGGGTGGGGGCAGTGCTAATAGTTTCTATGTATTAACTATCTGATTTAGTCTGTAAAGCTAAGGAGCCAGGTTAGCAAAGGTTTGTGAGCTTGGGACTGTCATATTAAAGCAATCTTTTTCACAGTAAGTCTAGGGTGCTTTTGTACCATCTAGCCAAAAGAGGGAAGAGTAGGTAAGCAAGCAAAGCCTTCTACTCGTGATCACCATTGTTTGGGAACGCAAAATGGGAAAACAATATTTTGGGCAAACCCTCATGATCAAAATATTAGATAGGTAAAATGGCAAGACTGGGCATACCGGTGCACGTTTGAATAGGTTGTGCTAGAGTGATAGCACTTCATATCTGGGGGTGGACACGGCCAGAGTTAAAAATCTGTATTGATTAATTGAAGGATGGCGGAATGGATAAGGGCAGAATGACCAATGGACGTGTGGCTGATGCATGTCTGCCATAGTGGAAGAAGAATGGATGGACAGATGGATAAAGGGAGGGGAAGAAGGTTGAATGGTAGGGCACAGAGGAATGGCAGTTGGGAGTAGAGGGATTGAGAAGTGAAGAGAAGGGTAGATCATTCAGTATTCGGGCATCGCAAGGAGTGGCCATTGAAAGCCAAATCATCGCTATGTTTTCAGGATACCCACGCAAATAGATTGATTGGCAAATGGTCCAGCAGAGGTTAGGGTGTATGGAGGGGCCCAAGAGCAATGGGCAGGTCGACACATGAAACAAAGCAGGGGACATATGAATGGTCAGATAACTTGTCCAAATACATCATTACAAGATGTAGCCTGAACATGGCATTTTTGCAGATTTCATCACTACGTTGTGCATACATCAACACGCTGGCACTTCTCTCACCACAGGTGTGAAGACTCATCCTTGCGAGATGGCTGAAGGGTCAGACAGCTGGCCCGCAGCAATCCCAGCAGCGAGCCTGGCTATACTGTCATCACTTAAGGGAAGCAGCCAGCTGGAAACAGATGGCAGCTGAGTAATTGGTGCTGCGGGAGCCACTGCATATTCATCCCAGCTCAGGCTAAGGGAGGCGATGGGTCGGGGCAGGCTCCGTACCCAGGGGTCAACTCTGTCTCATGGCTCACTGCCTGTGAAGCATGCCCTTGCTGCCCCATCCAGACCTTTGATTCAGGCAGGCGCGGGAGTCGCCCCGCGCTTCCAGAGAGGGCACTTGCGGTCACACGAGGATTGATAGAGAGTGAAGTAAATTGCAGACTGGGAAAAGACGATTGGATGATGGAGCAGGCAACAATAGTCCAAAATATATCCACACAGTGCAGGTTCAGCCCAGGCGTCCCTTGTGAACCGAGGAAGGACACGGGGGAACAGGGTTATAAGACTATTAATGAAGTGTTTGCAACGTGGTTCATTTTAGGATAAGACAATGCATGTTTCTATATTGCGAACTATTAGTGATTTTGGTTTTAATGTTCCAAGTAATGAACTCATGTTGAACACAGAACTTCAAAGTGTGTCATGTTAAAAAGACCAAACGTGTGCACTGCGATACATTCCTATGTTTACGTGTGTCGATTGCTTTCTTTACATTCAATTGCAGGTAAGACATCTTCAGAGACTTTCTGTGTGGTCTGAGTGACAATACGCACGGCGTAAGTGCTTTGCATCTAGAGTTGGCCAACCCCAGCACAGCCTGGGTCAGCCCAGGTCAAAACGAGGGCTCTGGCCCGACCATCCTTTCAGGAATGTTCATGGCCAAAGTTGCCCAATCAGGAGTGCCACCTGTTAGCGGCATATCCTAGAATTTCAAAACAGCTATTTTTAAAGAAAGCACAACGGACGTGATGACTTCATGTACAGGAGAGTGGCTGCCTGACGTCCTGCTATCTGCCATTCATTGATTGGCTGATGTGGGACACAGGCACTTCACTTCCTGGTATGGTGCTAGGGTCTTTGCAGAGATAAGTGGTCTGGTGGCGAATTTGAAGCGTTTTGCTGCTTCACAAGGTAAGTGTCACCAATTTCCACTCCCATGGCACTGCCCCCCCACTTCTCTCCCTGAGAGCCACCATATTCCATGGCCCTGCCTCTCCGCACCATCTAACAATCAATGGTGCTGTCCCTTCTCCCTTCCCAAACAGTGTCACCATCCTCTTTTGTGTCAAGCCATCCAACAAACACCAGCATTGTCCCTGGTCCCATGCCAGGGTCGGCATCCATTTCTCCCCACCCCAACCCCCCCCTCTCCCTCACCCACACCATCCTAAAGAACAGTGCTATCCCATACCATTGCAGCCTCTCTGGCGCCGCCATGGGCTTTTCTCTCCCCAAAACCCTCTCACCTGCGCCTCCATGCTCCACAAAATAACGCTGGTGGCTTCCGTCTCAGGCAGCCATTTTCCTGGCTCAGTTCATGTTTGGCCCTTAGCGCCAGCTCAGACGCCCTGGTTCTGCCCTCTCCATTATTCCCTGGATCCCCCCAGCTCTATTTGCATCACTCTGACATCCCATTTCATAATCACTGCCCATTCCAGTGAGTTGGGTTTCCACGTGAAACTCTTGATGGGACTCAAGCACCAGGGTGCCACCTGCAGTCCTACACCATGGGCAGAGGCAATGTCAGCAGCTTATATGTACACAGAACAGTGTTGGGAGAATGGGGAGAGCGCTGCGCAAGCTCTTCTCGCATAGAGTGCATACAAGTATAAGCTTTGCAGACTTCACACAAAGTACAGGTTCTTTATTGGCACATACCCTGTAACATTCAGAGTCTACGTAGAGCGAGTCAACGGTCCCTCCCACTAGAACATGTGCAGCCCATGTGGAATCTGGCCACATAGCCATCGAAGAGGCAAAACAGGCAATGCACAGACATCAGCAGCAACATGTTCCTTAAAACACACAGGCCCTCATTACGACCCTGGCGGAAAGCAACTGACCTGACCGACATAGCGTAAATAGCGTTTCCGCCATTGCACGACGGAGTAAAGTGCGGCTAATTCTGACCCATCGGGCACGAGCACTACGCCATGGCGGAAGTGCAAAGTCCGCGATGGCGGAAATGTCCCCAAAACGCCCCTCACCGCCGTCGTACGGCGACCTAGGTGCAATTCCGCCACCGATCATAGCGGTCACCGTAATGAGCGGAAATCGGAAAATACGGTGACCGTAAATATACGGAAACGGAAGCAAAAATTTGGTCCCGGAACGGGAAACAGCACGCCGTACACCCATAAAATCAGAATTTCCACACAACCATTAAAAATACTACCCTGAGACACATCCCAACCCGTCATCCACCCTAGTGAAACCAAAAACAATGGGAAAAGTAGCGAAAAAAGCGTGCGACCGCAAGCGGCAGGTCCACTTCTCCGGTGAGGAACTCACGGTGCTCACAGAGACCCTCCAGGAGAATGCTGCCGTCGTCTTCTCGACGCAAATGACCAGGACGGCACTTGCGAACAAGAAGGCCATATGGGCCCTGGTGGCACAGCGGGTAAGTGCGGTGGGGACCGCACCCCGCAACCCACAGCAATGCCGAAAGCGATGGGACGACTTGCGGATACGCGTACGGAGCATACTATCCGCCAACCGTAACATTGCCACAGCTACCGGGGGAGGATCGGAATCACCCATCAAGTTGACCCCCTGGGAAGTAATCTGTGCCTCCACCATTGGAATGGAGACCATAGAGGGAGTCGGAGGGATGGAGAAAGGAGTGCAGACATCCAAAGAATCAGGTAGGTGTCCCAAATAAAACAATGCTAAAACCACAATGTCCAATCATGTGAAGTACCATGTGTCCACATAGTGCAACAGAAACACATGTCCAGGAGAACGTCCACATACATTGGCCTGATAGCGCACATTAAAAGTCACATTAAATAAATAAATAATTAAAATTCCTAAAAACACCCTCTACACGTGCAGCAGGCACCCCCTAACTGCAGGCTGCAAAACAACTGCATCCTCAATCCACACAAACATGAAAACACCTCCAAGGCCCTGACCCAAATCACCCTCAGGTACCACCCCAATGCATGTGATACATTGCCATTCCGATTTCGACAGACCCATTAATAACGCTCGCCCTCCTTTACTCCACCACAGGGTCCGATTCAAACGACGAGCTCCAGGACACCCCTACCAGCACTCCTGCAAAGAGGGCCAAGACCAACGGCCAAAGACCCTCCACCTCAGCTGCACGGATCAAGACACGGCAGCAGCACAAATCAAGTGGCAGCACACAGGAGGGGACTTCAACAGGCACCCCAGCACCCAGCATGGCCACAACAGCACCACCACAGGCCCCCCCAATGGATGCCACAGAAGGCACTGCTTCTGGTGGCAGCAGCACCATAGGTGACACTGCATTAATGGCAGCATGCTCCGACACAGAAAACGGTGATGTCGATGTAGGATCCATCCATGACCTGTCTCAATCCCCCTGTTTGTTTCATCCCGTACACCATGAGGATACCACGCAGGGGCACCCACAAGACGACGACTGGCCATCCCCCACAAGCCCTGTGTCAATGCAACATGAGGTGATCAGCCCCTCTGTGACACCACCGCAAATGTCCATGGCCCAGCAGAGGCAACAGTCCCTCGACCAGGTGATCGTGCAACAGCAGCAACTGGCCACGCTCCTCAAGGACCATGCTGATGAATGTGGGGGTACTAAGGCAGCCATAGAAACATGTACAGAGACACTAAGGGCACAAATGGAGAGAAGCACCGAGAGCCTGAGAGTACAAATGGAGAGAAGCACCGAGAGCCTGAGAGTACAAATGGAGAGAAGCACCGAGAGCCTGAGGGGGGAACTGCATGCGACGTCCAAAGACGTATGTGCTGAACTTGCCGCTGTGCGCCGTGTTCTCACTGAGCTCTCACAAACCCTTAGGGACATGCATGGACATGAGCAGGCAGAGACATCATCCGTTGCAAGTTCCGTCCAGGGCAGCCCCCAACGTAGATCTGGGAGGAACCTGCGCTCCACAGGCAGGGGTGCCCCTGATACCCGGAGAGGGGGCTTGCAATAGCGTCTGCCCACTGACAATGAGCATCTTTGGACACTGGTGTTCGGGGGGGAGGTAGGAGGGTGGAGGGGGTGTGTTGGGCTTACTTGGGTGGCGGGTCGATGGGGTGTGTAACATAATTTCACATATGCGATAAACATTTCACTATCATCCAATGAGATGTGTGGACATTGAACTTTGTGTACGAGGCCATTATAGGCGTACAGTCCATATTGTGCATGTTCCAGACACACACAGTGCCACAAGTCCCGTGTCCATGTATCAGCCACCAGGCGTGAGTGCTAGAAGCATGAATCTATGATAATCTGACGAATTTCACGGCCCTCCTGTGCCTTGCGGACTCCTTGAGGTGCTGCCACATCCCCACCCTCATCATGACCATATTCAGGTGCTTGCAGTTCTGCGTCAGGGGGCATGGGGGCATGGGCACATTTCTACGTACGCACATGTTGTGTAGCATGACACATGCCATGACCATCTTTGCAACCTTCTCATGGCGGTACAGGAGTGCCCAGCCAGACCTGCTGAGGCAGCGGAAACGACCCTTCAGTAGGCCGAATGCCTGTTCTATGACTACACGGGTACGTGAGTGGGCATGGTTGTAGTCCTCCTCATGCTGGTTCTGTGGGTTCCGGAGTGGTGTAAGGAGCCATCTCTTCAGTGGATACCCGGCATCACCTGTATGTGGACAATAAAGGATGTTTGAGGAATGCCATTGCTACGTAAGCACCCCCCTCCCCCTTCCTGCCAGGTCATTGCCGCATCACATACCCCATATTATCATGCATGAAATGAGACTCACCGAGTAGCCAGGATCTGTTCCCTGCGTGTCGCTCCATGTAGCGTGGTATTGTAGAGTTCCGTAAGACCATGGAATCATGGGTTGATCCAGGAAATCGGGCACAACAATGTGTAATGATCCTGTTGGAGTCACACACCATTTGTACATTAAGAGAATGATATTGTTTTCGGTTGCGGTACTGGGCCTCCATGGCATGTGGGACAACCAATTCCACATGGGTGCAGTCGATGGCACCAATGCATCCCACTTTTGTGTTTGTAATCTCCTGCTCCGAGCGTGCTTCAGGAGGGCATCGAGCACTTGCAATAGTGTCCGTGACAACAGTGGCTGTGAAATGCCATGCAACTGTCCGACTGTGTGCTGGTAGGAGCCTGTGGCCAGGAAGTGGAGTACAGACACCACCTTCAGTAGGGGTGGGATGGCGGTTGGGCTATCTATCATGCTGACAAGGTCAGCGTGTGTCATGTCCACAATGGCGGTTATGGTGTCCCGGTCCAAACGGTAGAGGGTGTGGATCTGCTCATCAGTGAGGTTGAACGGATGTGCTCGGAGGCGTGGGATTGCGGGCTGCCTGCGTGGTGGTAGTGGCTGTGCTGGTGGGCCTTGCTGGCCCTGCCTTGCCCTCCTCCTCCTCCTGCGTCTCCTCTGTGCGGCCGGTTGTTGTAGTAGTTAGTGTTCGTCTTCTTCTTGAAGTTGGAGTACTTGCAGTGCTATCAGGTCCCCCAGGGCCAACATCGCTAGTCCTCCCGGTAGCATTTTGGAGTGGGTGTGGTTGTGGGAGGGGGTTGGGTGTGCAATTTATGTGTTTTCAAGCTGTATAGCCTCCACCTGTGGTGATTCATTCCACCTGTGCAAGCTGCAATCCCCTTTGGGCGAGCACGTCCCGCACACAACGCTGCAATTCGACGCATGGCATCTTGCTATTACAATCATGTATTTCATCCCGATGGAAGTGAGATATTGGTTCATATGTTCATTATGCTATGGTCCCATTGTTTCACATACTATTTTTGCAGTCGCGAACAAACTTGTGAAGGGTCAGTGGAATGTAGTACTCGATTAACTGTGGACCCTCATGCAGCACTGTACCGCGGTTCACCGACGGGCGGGGCGTCCCATTTGTGAGTGAAGCCAGTTGCCATTTTCACACACTGCCGCACTACATCGATGAATTTGTGATTTCATGCGGTCACAGATGCATTTTCGACGTGATGTTGCAAATGAGGAATTCGAAGGACAGCGCTTTCGGTTTCCAGCTAGCGGCGAGGAGACGCCCACAGGTCTGACTGCAGATATAAAGTTCTATTGTTTAATGTCCTTGGGACAGGGGCCATGGCGAGAATGCAATGATTGATATGAATAGTATGGGATGCGCAATAGCGTAGTGGAGGATAAGGCAGGACGTTCCCAAATACATGTTACTTCACAACACTAGAATTCCGGCCTGGAGCACAGAGGATTTTGCAGACTGCATTACGCACAGACTCAATGGAAGTTTCACATGTTATGTGAGTAAATAATGAGGCGTTTTCATACAGGGATGAGGGAATGATGTATGGATGCATGGACAGATGATTTAATAGAGAGTCTGCCATGTACACGGCTTTTTGGAATCTATCCACTTCCCCTGCGCTATGTGATGCAGGGCTGCCATAGTGGGACCATCGTCTATCTGCCCTTGTTGAACCCTCCCTGTTTCGACGCGCCTTCGGACACTTGTGTCTATGCACGTTACTAATCCCATCTAATGGATTCTGTTTTAACAGACGCATGCACACAAACACTCTTTTGTAATAGTGTTTTCACCTCGATTTATATAGTTATGATTCGCAAGTGATTTTTGTGTGCGATTGATCCTTTTGAGTGGGCTAGCATGCATATGGCTGTAGATTTAGTGTGATCATTGAAGTGAGTAATACAAATGAAGTTCTGATGCCCATACTATTCTTTTTCATTTCATTTGGGTGACAGGTATCTCCTCCCCTTTTGCCGCTGCCATCTGTATGCCACTCCTGCAGATGGCTTTTACTCCTGACACCTGCTGCTTCGTGTTAATCAGTGGAGCACCATTACGATCTTGTGGGACGATCGCCAATGGCCCACATGCCCTTACGCCATACTAGTGGCTAGGAGCAACATTTCGACCTTTCAGCTGGACTAGTGCCTACCTAATGGGATGGCCCTGCGGTTCTAGGCGCTTCCATGTTGCCTTTTTGAACGTGAATGTAGCCCCTGTGTACCATGAAGGAACAGGGCGTCACACAAGAAGAAGCTGGTCATTTATTGCGGATGCAGCCCACATTAATGAAATATATTTTGGAGTTCATGACCTAATGGCTGTATGGGCCTGGTGATTTTGTTGTGCATTAAATTTTGATTGTGATATTGACCGTGTAGCGTTATTCTTTGCAAGTAATGTAGCATATTCCTATTTGTGGAGCGATGTATTGTGAGAAGATCTGCTTTGGGTTCCGGCTTCTGAGTATAGTTGCGTGGTACTGTACTGGGCGCGTTTGCCTACGAAGCCCAGTGAGGTCAGGGATAGGGCCTGCCATTATGACTATTTTAATGATGCCATGCTCATGGGAGGGGGATTAGCTTTTGTGTAACAGATGCCGGTCAGCCAGGTGGATTGGTGGAATGATGTGATTATCAGAAAATGGCTGGTCACAGGTGCCTGTGTTTGCGTGCGTTTCTAGGAGGGAGACTGAGGTCATGTCCATTGGAATAGCTTCTGTATTTGTGCCATCCGTGCCCTGCAGCTCCCATTGGCCCCTCTTGAGATGAGCCTGGCTGCTCAGTCACTCTGCCAACTTGTGTGGTACATGCTTATGCTGATGGTTGGTTTGTTTACTGGCAGGAGTACAGGGCTGGTGCAGTCTCACTCAGGATACTGCTTTGAATGTTGCCTTACACTGGTGTCAAGCGATGGGGGGCCTGTTTTTGTTTGTCTCAGTTTTCAGTTCATGTTGCTGTACTTGAAGCTTCACATGCCTGTGCTGCATCAGTACGGCAATGGTGCCATGGCTAATATGGATGGCCACTCACATGGCACTTGGAGCCCCTACATTCATTTGTTCGTTGGCATGCATGGGTGACTTGTACATTTCACTGGTTGCATTGTGTGACTTCATTAAACCTACGAGGAGTTGTGCAATGTGGCCAGGGAGTGGTGTACAGGCACTCTGTAGGGCCTTTTACGGTTGGTTCGCGATGCCGTACTTCTCACCATGGCGGAATGGTACTTTCCGCCATGCTTGATGGCGTTAGGTACATGTCCGCTAGGGTCAGAATTCCCGTACCGTTGCGCCATGGTGGTAATTACGGTTTCGCTTGGCGCGCGTGCGCGTACTTGGTGCAGTTAGCGTTGGCGTTCACTACGGTGTCGCTAATGGCATTGTACTTTACGGTGACGGGTCATAATCGCACCGAGCGCTATTCGATGGCGGTATTGCATTTCCGCCATCGTTTTTCGATTTCCGCCAGGGTCGTAATGAGGGCCACAGAACGGGCAAAGGCCGCCCAACTGCATTTGAAGCTTTGCACAAAGTGGGCCGGCACGGCCCAGCCAGCAACAGCGCAAGCTTTTTCTCAAACAAGACAGGCAAATAAATGCCAGCGTCCAAGCTCCCCTTACACCAACACCTTACGCCGGTAAGATAGCTCAGCGGGTTGAGAGCCCGCTGCTGCCATCTGAGCGTGACCTGCAGGTTGCCGGTTTGAATCCTGGCAAGGCCAACTCAGCCTTTCATCCTTCCGAGGTCGATAAATGAGTACCAATTTCAGTTGGGTGATATTGTATGTAAATATGTGTTCTGTAAAGCGCTTTGGATGAAGGCGCTATATGAATAACACATAATTATCATAGCTCTATTCGTTCTTGGTGAACCAGGGCAGGCAAAGCTCGCATTTTTTTTACATTGAAGCAGCAGAAACTTCACAACACCCTCCCAAAAATCTGAATCTAGTTGCGCATCTGGGACTAAACTCAATAACGGAATAACGATGGAGGCCCTGGAGTTACATTTGTAGTAACGTGTCAATTAAAGAAATCCCAAGTAGTGGAGTGGCTTAGATTACCCTCAGCTTGCCTCGACTCCCAATAGACAACACAACCCTTCATGTTCATACAATGCAAATGTCAAGGAAGGAACAGCTTTACACAAGTAAATGCACACATATCATTTCCACCTGACATTCGGAAACAAGCTGCTATTCTAACAATTAAAATGCAAATAGCTATACAATTTACATATTTAAATATTTATGAAAGGTAAGCTACATTCAGACTCTGCAGTACCCTTTACATATTATTAAATACCAGGAAAGGCAAGAACTAAAAGGATGTCTTAAAAATGACATAGCGGTACAGTGCAATCCTTAGGTATACAGGCAACGCTCTTGCAAGCAGTAGCTTCAGCGCTGCCGACTGGCTCCAGGTCTTCAGGATCAACTTTATCCAGCCCTGGCTTTTCATCCAACACCATTGTGCATGCTGGGACTTGCAGACTTATCCTTACAATGGAACAATCAGTATGCTGCAAAGTACATGTTTTAAAAGAAGTAGCTGTATAAGGTGTGCAGTTGTCTGAAATGAAGCAAGGACACGATTCGCAGTTGCTTCACAGTCAAGAAATTGCAGACCCTTAAGAATGCTATTTAAAATTGATTGCTGACTGGTGTGTGCTTTTTTTGGGAAAGCTTGGTCTTCTCCAGACTTAGGATGTTTTGACTCCTACGGTGTTGCTGGTGGCCAAAAATGTTCAGCTTTTCATCTAGGTGTAAGAGGGGGTGCCAACGCACGCGCAAGCGAGGCAACGTTCCTATGTTTCCTCACCTTCAGAGCGAGCAGCCTGTGCCGAGCCTTTAGGCTGAGTAGTGTGGGTTCACTTTGCTTCTCTTACTAGATCCCTACCTAAGTAATAAATCACAGACAACTTATGTGTATGGAAAAGTTGTAGGCCGTAGGCATTTTAATTTCTTACAGAAAATACAACACAACAAAATAATTACACTGCCATATGCTTTTGGGCACATTGTGTCCAGTTCCGAAGTTGCCCAAGGCTCCTCCTGAGTCCTTGTTATCCCTGAGCCTTCGTTCCTGGGCACATGCCGCCTACGACGTGTCCTGGACCGTGTACCGAAAGAGTACTCGGCGTTCCTTCTTCTGCCTGCTCCTTCTTTTTTTGGACCGTGTACCGAAAGAGTACTCGGCGTTCTTACTTCTGCCCGCTCCTCCTTTTTTGGACCGTGTACCGAGAGAGTACTCAGTGTACTGGCTCCTGTCTGCATTCCTCTTCGTCCGTTATTCTTGTAGGGTGGGTTGGGTGGCAAACGTTTTTCCTTCCCTTTCTCCAGGTACTAAGAGCCTACCCGAGAGAGGTGAGCTCTTACCTGGTTTGTGCCGCCTCTCCTTTTCCAGGCTTACTTATACCCCCCCGGCCTTTTGTTCCTTCCTGGGGGTGGCCGGGTTACCCCCCTGACCCCTTGCTGTTACATTTCGCACCTTCCCAGGTGCTGTTTCCTGCCCTTCCTGGGCTTTTGTTTCTTGTGGCGCCATTCGGACGCCCCTCCCTGTGCTTTCGCGCCGTTTTCCCCCACCCCGCGCCTAAACTCCCAGACCCACTATCGTCCTGCATTTCATGCGGCCCGGGGCCTGGGTCATAACACGAGTCTGTCATCACCACCGAACTGTACAATTCAAGCTTGTTTAAAAGATTAGCAAAACTGATGAAATATCAGATATATTAAGATATTTAGCCCCTTCAAAAAATTCAGGAGGATGGATAGGAGCAGAGGAAGGGGTTCTATCGTGTGCCTAAAAACTAACACCCAGATTCTCAAAAAGTACAAGTGAAAGGGGTTCCAACAATTTTGCTAATTTCATTGGCACTACGTTCAGAAATGCTCAGATTACCTTATTCTCAAAGGAGACCGGCGCACTTAAGGGGGTCAGCAGGGCTGTATAGTGGCGCACTGTCCAGCGCCCTGGCACACGCTCCAGACACTAATGTATGACAGGCTCCCCACAACCACGTAGGTGCTGAGAGTGCATTTCACCGAAACGGCCCTTAATGTTTGAAAATAAAAGCGTATTCGCCCCTGCACAGGGATTGGAAATGCAAGTGGCACAGCCATGGTTTAAACAGCAGCTCTCACACTTAAAATAATAATCGAGACAGGGTAAAAAAGAACCCTGTCATGATTTGCATCTCACTCTGAGCCTGTTCCCACAGGCTCCGGGGGGATGACCCTCATTTCTGCGCATTTAAAATCGCATCCTTTTTGTGAATTCACGTTTAGAGTCTGCCCGGAGAGAGATATGTCCATACTGTTTAATATGAAGCCTGGACACAGGCAGTAGGGATTAGCACATGTGCATGGGCACAGCCTCAGACGAATGAGGCAACGCCTTCATTGTAATAGATGCCCTTCTGGCCACTTCTCTAGCATCAATTGCACCCCATGTAGCGCCCATTGCAAAATGTAGTGTTTGTGCATAGGCCACATTTATTTGCAAAGTAACTAATGGTGCGGTTAAGATAGGGCTAGGATGTCAGCTTCCTCTTGGCATGGCACCATAAACCTATGCACCGATTTTCACTTTAGCAAAAGTTGTGAACAAGTAAGGGCAAGAGGCACTCCAGCTCTGCAAGGGGCTACAACAATGGAAGTACACTTGCACAAAATGAGGTACTGAACTAGGTCCAGAGGTCAGATCAGACTTTATCCGAAACAATTGAGTCAGTAGGACAGCCATTGAAATCATAGTTATTTGAGCAGAGGTTCGGCCATTAGGGACAGTCTGATACAGATTACAGGGACCTAGCAGAAATGCACAGGAGTTTTATGTGTTGGAATAGCAGGGGCAAATGCTTAACAGCAGGGAGTAGGGTCTTTGCAAAAGGACAAAACAGGATATGTTGCACTAACCCAGCAACAAACAGGCTGTATTGAGTTGGTGTGATGTTGGATCTATATGACAACCATTTACGTATAAGGCCTGGGACGTGCCTGTTTTAAGCATAGTTTGGCGTCTCCCTTCCAGGCTGACTTCCGCTGCATTTTAGTGGTTTTCACAAAATCCCAGTCACATTCTTCTTATGCTTCGCAGTCAGGCCTATCTTGGTGCAGTTATTCACAAAACCATAGTGGCTCACTCAAGGCCCTGGCCAGCGTATTCAATGTTGAGGGATAATGGGAGCCATGCTCGAGAACATCTGGAGAGCCGCAAGTTACAGAACCCTGCCCCACGACAACCCTACCCAAAGCCACACGAAAGCTACTGTATACTATTGATGCTCTTGGATTCTCTTAGCCCCATTACAGTAAAAACTGTGCAAAGCCGATAGGGTAATTAGGCAGGAATATGTTCATTTGCACGCCAAGTAAGCCTCCCGAAAACCAGTATGACTTGGGTGACCAAATCCAAGTCATTGCCCATCCTAGGCTGGTGCTTCTAACAAGTAAGAAAACATTCTGCACTAATTGAACATTGTTTGGTTGAAGGGAACTAAAATGCGATATTGGATTTCAAGGTGTGCTGAACCTGTGCACTTCAAATGGCGGAGGGACTATTTAAACCTCTCAGGTGCCATTGCAAAGGCTGTGGCACTTCAACTTGTCCACCAAGCTATGAAGCCATTTTTTCTGTCAAGCATACGTAAGCGTCAAACCTAATTTGCCAATGGTATTTATATTTTTGTTCCATTTGTCAATGGATAAATGAAAGCAACACAATGGGCCTCATTACGAGTTTGGAGGTAGCCATGCTGTTTTTACCGGCATGGCTACCCCCAAACTCGGGTCCCGAAAAATGGGAATTACCGGGCCATTCCGACCTTTGCGGGCCCAGTAATTCCCATTCGTGGGACCCGGACCCGGTACGTCCCCATTCCCATTTGAACCAATGGGAATGGGGAGGATGGTAACAACGGTCCCGTTAATAACGCGACCGTTGCTACCATCCTGTTCTGCTAGAGGGTGCCGCTCTGCACGTCTGGTTTGACCAGGCGTACAGAGCGGCCCCGCGAGCAGAACTTGTAATGTGATGGTAGAGTGATAACGGCGCTGGTAGCACTACCGGCGCCGTTATCACTCTACTGCCAGGGTCGTAATGAGGCCCAATGAAATAAAAATCACACAGCAGAGCCCGGTGGCCGAACAACTTCACTTGCGGGGCCTTACTCATGAACCCTGTCGAAGCGCAGATAACCATTAACGCATCCTCATATGTCACCATTCCATTGACTCGGCCAAAACATGTTCACAGACAGCGTGGTTTCAATCGAGCACCACACCGTGGAGAGAGTAGAGCAGTGCCATTCGTTTCTCTTTAATCCTATCAGCAACAAAGAATTCGCCCAAAAGTAATTCACCAAGTCAACAGGTCTCATGCCGGGGCAAATGGTGCATCATGTGTGGTCGACTGCAACGTCTGTAGAAAGGCAACATATAAACAGCTCTCCTGCCCTGCTGTGAAACGAATGGAGCTAATGCAAGGGCGTGACACTAATAATACACATTGTATAACCCACCCATGTCCTTGTTTGAAACATCCCTTACACCCTGTCTCTTTGGGCGATGGCACAGGTGCTGCATTGCCTGAGAGCTGACCCCGAGCCTAAGCAGATTCTGCGTCTCTGCTGAGCTGGGAGGCTGGCTTCTTTATGGAGTGCAAATAGACAATGTAGCATGTGGGATAGATTCATTGAATCTGCAATGATGGATTGAATCTGTGGGGAGTACGGCAGGTAGAATTGAGTGTTGCGCTTTTTATTATGGACGGAGATTTTAATGAGGGTCGGAGAGGGTATGGATCGCTCGACCCTGCACACGCTGTAGAGTCTGCAATTCCATCCCAGCAAAGGAGCATTGATTTCTGGCGCAGCGACCTGGGCCTGCTGGGGGATGTGTTTGAAATAACAAACAATTACTGCCAATTCTCTTTATTTATACCTCATTTGCTGCCAAATCCCAAAGTGCTGCTGAAGGATAGGGCTAGCCTACCACCTTCCTCCAGTCCCACACACTTCCCTGTTCGCTTTGGGGATGCTGATTTATTGACTTCATTACCGACAAACTCTACTTATCTGGATGAGGCGTTAATTCACATTTTACGGTTGCATGGCCAGGCATTGTGAGGAAGTGTGAGTTAGCTATTTCTTGGCAAAGGTGACTATGGTACAGCATTCAGCTCTTTCAATACACATCATCCTGGCCTGGGGCAGCATGGTTAAACATAACAACTTCGCTATGCATCTCATCTTAGCCTTAGCACACAGCTCCAACAGTGCCTTGGAGTCTGACCTGCAGCAAGATAAAAAAATACACAATTCTACCATGGCCTTCAGCGGCCAAGATACACCACCCCACTGCTCTCTAGCAGTGCAGCCCACGCTGACATTTACCAGCAGGAATGCATCACACTGTGCACCCACTCTCTGGCCTTCAGCTCCCAAGACAAACAATATTACATCTCTAGCAATGCACTCTATCCTGGCTTTTACCAGTAAAACTAAAGCACACACCTCTCTCTCTTGGTGCATCTACATTCTGAATTTTAGCAGCAAACATGAGCTCCATATCTATATCAGTGCATCCCCATATTATTCTGAAGCAGCCAAGATATACAAATCAGTGCACTCTATTCTAACGTTTAGTATCAAGAATAAACAACACACACACACACACACACACACACACACACTCTCTCTCTCTCTCGCTCTCTCTCTCTCTCTCTCTCTCTCCTATAGGGACCCCAGCTTCTGGCCTTGAATAACTGACAAACCTTTATCAAAGGCTGCCAATTCTGTTCTGAAGCACCTGTTGTGGGCCCCCTCTGATCAGCCCACCACACACAGAGACACTCTGCACACGTGTGTACGGTTCGAGCTCCCGGTGGCTCTCCTGCGGCCAGGAACACCCCTTTTATTTAAACTACATGCGGCAGAGTGAAACATCACCCCACCATGTGTGTACGCCCTTAAAGGCGCAGCACCACACACCTCCTTTTTCATAACGAAAGAACAAAGAAGGTCAAATACACACACAGCATAATGACACCACTGCACACAAAACAGATGACCCCTTTAATCACAACCACCCCCATCCCCATGAGTCAGTTCAGGGGCTAGTCCAACCAGTCCAGGGGTTCAAAACATAGTCACTCAGGTGGGCAGGCTTGCCCCTCCTGACCATCTGGGAATGCCTCCTGCCTGCCTCCCAGATCGGGCCCTTCTCACCTGTGTTCTCCCGTCCTGGGGAACTCGTGGATGGGCCAAGCTAGCACCCTCGTCCGATACATCCTTAAAGTATCTTCTCTGCAACAACCCTGACCTGGCTTCTCCAACTTTCTTGAAAAGCTAGCATTGTGGGTGACAGAGGCAGTCCATCTGAATCTGTTACCATGGAGCCATGCACTGCCACCACGTCCATCGGACTAGACTTGTACGTCAATGATAGCTTTTCTTGAGGGTGCCGATTCTTTACCACCACCTCATCCCCGGGGCTAAATGCTGGGGCCGGATTCCTCTTCTGATGTCTTCTTGCTCCATCCCGATGATCCTCTCGCTTTCCACCTGTGCGTTGTCGATGACAGCCGGCTCTCTTTTGCCCACCTCCGGGATCAGGCCTCTGGGGCATCACCTGAACATGGCTTCAGCTGGGGCTACTCAAGCAGATGTGTGTAGGGTGGCCCGATATTCCCTTAGGAACTAGTATTGTGCCCTCTGCAGGCTATGTCCCTGGCCATGAGCGATGTGGAATACCTTGTTCACCGTTCTCATAAAACGTTCTGCTTTGCCATTTGCCCGAGGCAAAAGAGGAGTGACCTTGTGATGGTGGATGCCATACTCTTCCATCAGCTGGGTGAAAATGTCACCTTGCAAGGGCGGACCATAATCTGAACACAGAGTCTGGGGCATGCCGTGGGTGGCAAAGATCGTCTCCATCGCCACCTTGTCGAACGACAACGCCTCGATGAATTCCAGCCACGGATACCTGGACCATTCATCCACAACCACCATGAAGTTTGTGCCCCGGCCTGTGGACCCAAAGTCAGCATGGACAGTCTCCCAGGGTTTTGTTCCTCTTGGCATTGTCTCAATTATGGGCTCCCACTTGGCTGGGGATGCCACCTGGCACCATACATAGGGTGCTATGAACTCGTCGATCCGCCTCTCCAGGTCCAGAAACCACACCTTCTGTCGCAGGCGAGCCTTGGTCTTGGCGGTACCCTGGTGCCCTTTGTGAGCCAACTCAATCACCATGGAGACCTTATACAGTGGAATCACTTTACGGTCCCCTCGGAGCAATAGCCCCAACTCCACAAACGCCAACTTGTCCTTGGCCCTCCATAGTTGTTCCAGTACTGATTTCGCTTCTTGGGTCCTCAGAGCCAACATCTCCACCACTGATTTCCATGAGCCCTGTTGCAGAGCTGCCTTCAAGATGTTAAAAACTTTCTTGTCGGCCACTGCCTGTTCGGTTATGTTATTCTACATGGCATTTTTATAGCGCTCTATATATCATTGATTTGACCTCAAAGAACTGGTAGGTTGAACGTCCTCGGGAACCGTAGTTCTAGTCAGTAGAGAGAGATAGTGTCATAGGGTGTGTGGGTGCACCGGATAAGTGTGCAGGTGATGTAATTGCCGGATGGTAGCTGCATTCTAGTGTTAGGTGTGGTGCGGAATATATCAGTTGGATGTATGCAGTCTGGTGGGTGGACACCCAGACTGGGTTCTGACTGCGTTAGGCCCGAAGGATGCATACGTGAGCAACTAGGCCAGAATGTGCTTGGCTAGCTGCGTTTTATTAGGGTGATGAGGTGTTCACAGGATCGTATTCGTATGTGAACTGCTAGACCGAATTAATCAGGGGTATAGCTGTGTTCTAGTTGTATGATGGTGTATAGTAGAGAGTAAGTGTAGTGATGTGATATGATGGTTATTTTCAAATGCCCAAGACGAGGCACTTGAACAGCATAGCCGGGAACACAGTGACACACGGACACATGGAGACAGGGGGCTGTGTTTACGGCGACAGGATATATAGCAACAGCATGGGGAACAGGAAAGCAGGGTACACAGTGATGCACATATGGGGCGTGATAACATTTACATTTGCATTTCAATATAGATGCAAATCAGGTTAATGTTCACAACTCAAAAAAAGTGTGGGACATGCTAACATTTGCACTTCCATCAAGAAACGACTCAGGCTATGATGGGCATTTCTATCTAGAAGTGACTCAGGCTGTTTGCAATTTCATCTAGGTGTTGCACGTGCTGATATTCACAATTCCATCCAATTGTGGGACATGCTGACATTCAAAGTTCCGTTTTCAGTATTGATCTTGACGACATAATATATAATGAATGATCATGATTTCATCTCCAAGTGTGGCACATGCTACCATTCACAATTCCATCTAGGTGTGGCACATGCTACTATTAACAATTCCATCTAAGTGTGGGACAAGATACCATTCACAATTCTATCTAAGTGTGGGACATGCTACCATTCACAATTCAATCTAAGTGTGGGACATGCTACCATTCACAATTCAATCTAAGTGTGGGACATGCTACCATTCACAATTCCAACTAAACATGGCACATGCTACCATTCACATTTATATTAAGATGCAATTTGGGCTAATGCTCATGCTTTCATTTAAGTGTTGGACATGTTAACATTCACAAATTGGATCTATACATGGGGCATACTAACAATCATAGTTTTTTCTAGATGCAACCCAAGGTAATGTTCGCGAATTCGTCTGTTACACATGCTACCATTCACAATTCCATCTAGGTGTGGGAAGTGCTAACATGCACAATTCTATATAGATGCGATGCAGGTTAATGGTCATGATTCCATCTAAGTGTGGGACATGATAGTATTCACAATTCAATCAAGGTGTGGGACAAGCTAACAATCACATTTCTGTCTAGATACGACCCAAGGTAATGTTCACAAATTCATCTGAGTAAAATTACTAGTAATCTTTGAGCGCACTATATGACAGTCTTAAGGGGTAGAGTGTGGCTAAACCCTGGGACATTTAGAAATGCCCATAGGTTATTGAGTCATGCACAGGTTGGCTATGCAAAATGAGAAGAGAATGAGGCATCTATTCTTTTAAATTGAATGGGTCATTATTGTGCCATGAAGAAGAAAAGAGATAGATTGTCAAAAGGAAACAGGAGGGTTCTTTAGGCAACCAGAAAGAGGAGAAAACTGGGAGCTGGGAATAGAGTAATATTGCACTCCGATGGTAGCATGAAGTATAAATGCATGTGAGTTTAAAAAGTGCATCAAATACATTTGGAACACAGTAGACATGTGCCAAGCAAAGGAGCAATCTCTCCAGTGCTGTACATTGTGTCTGTAAAATTGGAGAACATTTGGAGACAAAAATCGGAAATAATGTGTCCAAGATCACAGATGTAGCTGAGATTCAAAATGTACTTTTGAGTGCAAATTGCAGCAAAATACAGACCAATGTGCTAGTGGATGTTTTTTTTTCAATTAGGTATAGTAGATATCTCTCCAGGAGGAAAAAGATAAAATTAATTAAAAGGCAATTTTTTGTTTGCAGACAAAACATGATGAATATATGTGAACATGATTTATTTATATATTTCAGCATAAAGGGAAGCAGTGAGCATGCACATGAGAAGGTATGCATACAGATGCATACAAATGGAAAGACCTTCATGCAGATGCATGCAATGGGAAGGCATTTACATGGATGCACTGACATGAGAGAGAACACAAACACACACACACTTGTGAACACATACAAGCACACACACACACATATACACACGTGATTTTATAGAAGTATAGGCAATCAGTACACTACAGTCAATACATCACAACACACACTCAGGAGGCTTTTGTTTTTACATTTTTAGCATGACAGCTGATGTGGAAAAAAGAAACAGCTAGTAATCTTTAGAGAAAAATAGGAAGAACAGAAATGTGTGTGTTTTTATAAATATAAAACTATTGAGATGTTTTTGAAACGTGAGAATAGGAATAGTAATTATATTTTACTGCAGTTGATAGTGAAAAACTGTTTGAAGTAGATAATAAAGCATTTTGGGGAAAAGAGGGAGTACCAGTGAGATCACCAAAGAAGGATGCAGCAGTTATCGCACATTCTGGGCAGCCTTGAGGAAAGTCTGCAAATGTCAAGGCTGGCTAGTGATGAAGAAAGTTGGGAATGTGGCAATCAGTGGGCGCACCATGGGCAAATAATTGAGCACCAGATGGGTTAAGGAAGGGATGGGTGTATGCTCGAAAGCAAAGAAAACAGATTTCAAAGGAAGAGATAGTTTGCAGAAAAAAACAAGATAGATTTCAGAAATATGAAGAATGATGAATGTGCAAACAGGGCTAATCAGAATAATTCCTCCTGTGCATTAAATATAGGAGAGGACAGAGCACATATTGTAAATATACATGAAAGCCAAAAATATGCAGGATGGACATATCTAAACATAGGAGGCTTGTTCTGCCACAAGCATAGAGCCTTTGCTGTGGACAGATTGATTTAAAATATAGACTAGAATGGTGAGAGCCACATTAGTTAGGGACAAAACATATGGCAGACCAAGAAGGGGAAACCTTTCAAGAGAAGCAGGGTGCTAGTGCATATGATACAGTGGGGAGGGGTGTTCTTAGACAGACAATAAAGTCAGATGGTCTGATCTAGACCTACCCAGATCTCAGGCGTCAGAATCCCTGACAAGGCTAGATCCACCTACAGGGTGATCCCATGGTGAGAGGGGGGTTTTGCTACCTTAAGTGAGCAGGTTAAGGTCACTGCCAGCAAAAGGTGGTGCAGAACCATTGTCCCTGCTATGAACAGACAGAAGGTGGGGGACGAGTGTGAGTTTGGGGTTTCACAGTTTCCCTTGTCTGAAAAAGGAGGAGCTAGGTCACAGTATATACCAGTACTGGAGAGTAGTTGGCTGGAAAAGAAGCAAGCATCCTTGTTTTATCGAGGGTTGAGGGAGGAGTTGAAGGACGTTTTAGCTACTATAGTACACCGACCTACCTTGTGCAGCTCTAATGGATTTAGTAATGCAAATAGACTATTGTTTGGGTGAGCGGAGAGCAGAGCGTAGGAGGGGAGGAGTCAACCCTAGATTTGTTTCTCGAGTGGATAGAGGAAGAGGAGAGCAACTAGTGAATAGAGAGTTAAGACCTGGGCATTTGGAAAGAGTCAGTAAACCTAGAGGTCCTTTAACGAAGGAGGAAAAGGAGAGGAGAAGGTTGAAACAATTTATGTATGTATTGCAGTAGGTCAGGAAATTTTGTAGGTAACTGTCCCTGGTGCCCTAATACCTCTTCATCAGCCAGCAGTTCTAGAAATCAGAAAGTGGCCAACACAATCCAAGCAGCTGTGCCATATATCACATTGAATGTATCCTTGTCTGTAAAGGGAGAACTAAAGGGGAGTGGTCCGGTGGTAATAGACTCAGGTGCTACTGTGAATTTTATGGATTTTAATGTAGTGAAAGCAATGCATGTACTGTATGTTTTAAAGGACAGGGAAGAGGAAGTGAGAGTGTTGGATGGGGCTCAACTAACTTGTGGTTTGATGACACATGAAATTATTTTACTGGAGATGGAGATTTCTGGTGGGCATTGGGAGGAAATTGTTTTTGAATTAATTGATACTCCACAGTTGAAGGTAATTTTGGATATGCCCTGGTTGACGCATCATAATCCTCATATAGATTGGGGAAGAAGAATTGTGGAAATGGATTTAACTTTTTGTGCAGACCATTGTTTCCAAGGAAGGGTCCTGGATAGTAATTCAAGTGGTTGCTCAGCTGTGGTAGAAGGGTTGGTGGATTTGTGTGCTGTAGTGCATTTAATAGGGGCAGTAGTTGGGTTCCTATCAAGTTATCAGGATTTTAATGATGTCTTCAGTGAGACAGAAACCAATGAATTACCCCCTCATCGACACTATGATTGTAAAATAGACTTGGAATCAGGAGCCCATATTCCTTGTAGTCCCATTCATGCTTTGACAGAAAAGGAAAATGAACAATTGAAGGATTACATTCCGGAGAATCTGGCAAAGGGATTTATTAGACAGTCTCAGTCCCCATCAGCATCTCGACTATTTTTTGTTCCGATGAAGGAAGGCACTTTGCAGACTTGTATTAACTATCGAGCATTAAATAAAATCACCATCAAGAACAGATATCCATTGCCCTTAATCTCTGTAATGTTAGATCAAATTCAAGGAGCTTCAGTGTTTACAAAATTAGATCTTTGTAGAACCTACCATCTGGTGAGAGTGTGTCAGGGTGATGAGTGGAGGACGGCTTTCCAAACTAAATTTGGTCTGTTTGAATATCAGGTATTGACGTTTGGGTTGTGCAACACCCCGGCAGCTTTCCAATTTTTTTTATAAATGAGGTGTTACAAGATGTTTTAGACATTTTTGTAGTGGTGTACATAGATGACATTCTCATCTTCTCTAAGGATCTAAAGCAGCATAAAGAACATTTAAGGAAGGTTCTACAGCGATTAAGGGAAAACAAATTGTTTGCAAAGTTTGAAAAAAGCCAGTTTAAGGAACTGGAGTTTTGGGTTTTATCATCTCTCCTAAGGGTTTGGAGATGGACATGAAAAACATTAAAGCAGTTAATGAGTGGCCATCACCAGCTTGTGTGAAAGATATTGAAAGTTTTCTTGGCTTTGAAAATTTTTATAGGAGATTCATCAATGACTTTTCACAAACTGTTTCTCCTATAACCAAACTTTTAAAGAAAGTAATATAATTTGAATGGTCCGAAGAGGCTGAACAAGCTTTTCAAAGATTGAAGAAAAGTTTTACTTCAGGACCAATATTACACCCATATCCTCTACAACCATTTTTTGTGGAGGCTGATGCTTCCAACTCCGCGATTGGAGCTGTACTTTCTCAAAGGCATCCGGAGACTGGGCAATTACACCCCGTGGCCTATTTATCCAAGAAATTGCTTCCAGCTGAGATGAACTATATGATTACTGATTGATAACTCCTGGCTATTAAGAAGGCTTTTCAGGAATGGAGGCATTATTTGTGGGGAGCAAGATTCACAGAGACAGTTTTAACCGACCATAGGAGTGTCTTGTTTTTGAAATCATCCAGAACATTCTCACCTCGGCAGCTTCAATGGTCATTATTCTTTTCTGACTATGATTTCGTTATAACCTTTAAACAAGGACATTTGTATGGCAAAACTGATGCTTTATCTCGACAAGGTACTTCAGAAGAGACTGATTGCAAGGTTATCCCTGAACCAGTGATTGCAGAGAATTGATTTATTCTAAGTGCCACGAAGAATGAAGACTTGTTTCTAAAGAAGATTCAAAAGGAGTTGCCTAAAGAACAGATTCAGTCCTGGCTTGTAGAAACACCTGGCAGACATTTGATAGATGGTCTTCCATGTTTCAATTCCAAGATATATCTTCCCAGTAAGGAATTGCAATTAGAGATTTTGTAAGAATTTCATGAGTCAGGTTTAGCTGGTCATTCTGGGATTTGTAAGACAGTTGAATTAGTGGAAAGGAGATTCTGGTGGGAAGGGATGAGACAGGATATAGAAGAGTATGTGAAGACCTGTGAAGTCTGTGCTAGGTCCAAGTTAGGAGGAGGGAAACTGTCAGGGTGACTTAATCCTTTGCCAGTTCCTCCCAGTCCTTGGTTTACAATTTCTATGGATTATATTGTAGATCTTCCCAAGGATCAGGGCTGTGCCACTGTGTTAGTTGTAGTAGATTTTTGACTAAGGCTGGACATTTCATTCCTATGAAGGGGGAGATCTCAGCAAAGAACCTAGCAAAGAGTTTTCTGCAGGAAGTTGTGCGACTACATGGGTTGCCTACACAAATTGAGTCAGATCGGAGATCACAGTTTAACTCTAGGTTTTGGCAGGCTTTCTGCAAGGAGTTGGGAATTGAAGTACAGCTCTCCCCGGCTACCACCCGCAAACGAATGGGCAAACTGAGCAGTTAAATCAGGAGCTTGAAAAATATATAAGGGCTTATTGGCAGGAAAAGAGGAGTTGGGTTGATCTAGTATGGCTGGCACAATTAACTTCCTTAAGGACTCTACTAATTATTCTCCCTTCTTCAGTAATTATGGTTTTCATCCCTGATTTTTGAAGGAAATAGTGCCTCAGAATATTCAAATCCCGAGGTTGAGCACTGATTGACTTCTATAAACGATGGATTAGTAAAGGTTACTTAGGCTCTAGATAAGTATAAATAAAGGTTTAAGACTTTTGCAGATTGGAAGCGTTAGAATGGGCTGCAGTATTAAGTGGGGCAAAAGGTTTGGTTGTCTTCTAAGAATCTGCATATGAAACGGAGAACGAAATTTAGCCCGAAATGTATTGGTCCATTTGAGATAGAAAGAGTGATTAATCGAGTAGCGGTCAGGTTAAGATTACCTTCCAACATCAAAAGTCACCCAACATTTCATGTAAGCTTGTTAAAACCTTGTGTGATGGGAACTCATTTGGGAAAGCCACCACCACCTGTTATCACAGAGGAACATGAGGAAGAGTTTGAGATTAAATAGATCCTTGATTCCAGGCTAGTTAGATGAAATCTTCAATATCTTATAGATTGGAAGGGTTATGGGCTGGAAGAAAGATCTTGGCAAGATCAGGCTGATGTGCATGCGTCCCGGTTGGTGAGAACATTTCATAGAAGTTTTCCCCCAAGCCAGGCCCTGGGACAGGGTTTTGTGGATGGGGTACTCTCAGAGCGGGTAGCTGGAATAGGCCTTTAGTGGTTCATAGGGTTGGAGGCTGTTTCTTTAAGAATAAATATGGTAGGTTTCCCAAATTAAGATGGAGGAATGTTGGGCTATTCTGATTGGCTAGGAGGACAATGGCCTAGGTACTTTGCTGGTGTGCAGGGTTCTATAACTGCCTTTTATCCCTAGAGACTCAGAGACTGATTGTGTACTATTGTTTTACTTGATTTTGGGCCCAATCCAGAGTTCAGAAACCTTTTCACAGAGGTGGGAAGATTTCAGCAGCAGAGAGAGCCTTAATCTTGAATAACATCAGGTGGGAGTGTTTCGTTTTGAAATTAAATGTTAGGAAGATTGAATAACTGATTTACCTATACTTACAGTAAATCCATGAAGGAAAGATCATTATAATTGTTCAGAACATTTATGGAGCAAGTGAAGTAATGCAATTGCTGAATGGAAGAACTATAACCTTCTTAGCTACTCAAAAAAGAAGTAACAGTTTGGAGTAGAGCTAAAAGTCCTGTGAAGGTTGTTTTAAGAGGCATCTGCAAGTGTGTACAGTGCAGCATGTGGAAAGACAGCTGTAACAGTAGAGAGCGGCAACAAATGACATTAAGTTTAAACATGTGCTGAGTGTTAGAGCAGCATACAGAGTGAAGCCAGGCTTGTGTTTACTGAGAGCGTGCTTCATTCCCCGGCGCGAGGCTGCTCACCCTAGTGTGACGTGTCTGTTTAATCAAGCGCGCCTAACACGGCAGTATAGGCGTCATCCGTGTAGCGGTTTTACCGGGCGCATTGTTTTTATCTAGCTCACGGCATCTTAGTGTGTGTGCCTTTGTAGAGATTCAGAGCGCGGAGAGACTTTGTGTAAAAAGCACTAACCATGAACGTGTAACATATTAACCTAAAGAAATGTATTGCTCGCATACCTCCGATGTCGTGTCAGCAACGTTATATTTCCAAAAGAAACTGCAGCAAGCTTTGTTCTTTCTCTGATCCTCATGAAGGGAAGTTTTGTGAGCGAAAACTCATGAAAGTAGAAAGAGGACAGCATTTTTTATCGGAAGAACACGCTGTTTATAGTTCTTAATTTAGTTTTCAGTTCTTTTAAGGATAAGAACTATAAAGTGCAGAACACAACTTATCTAGTCATTGCAAGTAACTGGAAAAGACATTCAGGCCGATTCATGGAATTAATGTGCGCTGAAATTTTCGGCGCAAGAGTGCAAAAGCGTTTGACTGGCAGCACAAGTGCAAAAATCGCAGCGAAACCCACGCACAGTGATTCATGAAAGTCTGTGCGCGTAAATCCCTTGATGTGCGCTAAAAATCTGCGTGGCACACGCTGGCGCACACGTCTCCAAACAGTGTGCGCTACGCGCACAGCCATAGTGCACATAGCGCGGCACACACAACAAAAGTAGGCAGAACAGGGGGCGTAACACGCGGAATGGGGAACAACACGTGAACATGTGGGCGGCACGGGGGAAGTACAGGAGGCAAACGCACGGAACGCCCACATGCACGTTTAAAACACGTATTCATGGAATCAACGGGGCTAACGCATGCACCAAAAAAGACGCGCTAATCCGGAAACAAGTACGCCAGCAGGAAGCAGGCGTAGGTGGACCCGCGCAGCATAAAAGTGCGTGCAAACAACAAACAAGCTCAGACGCCAGGATGAATATACCATTCCTAGCAGCAGTGGTCGTGGGATACCGCAGGAGGAGGAGGAGGATAGTCAGGCCCAGAATTTTTACACCCAGAACCAGCCTTTTTGGAACGCTTGATGACCAGGTGTATGGGAGGTACAGGTTTCCACCTCACATAATACTCGACTTGGTGAGTGAATGAGAGGATGACCTCACATCACCCACCCTGTGCTCCCAAGCACTCAGCCCCCTGGAGAAGGTCCTTAATATGCTGCACTTCTTGGCCACTGGATCTTTTCAGCGGACAAGTGCTATAGTGGGGGGGGTGTCACAAGCCACGCAGTCACACTGCCTACACCAGGTGTTGGCCATTTGACTGCACGCCCATCAGTCCGCAGGCACATATACCTGCCTAGAACACCTGCGGAAAGGCAGACTGCCGTCCAGGATTTCTACGGGGTGGCACAATTCCCCAAAGTGCTAGGTGCCATTGATTGCACCCATGTGGCTCTACGTCCCCCCAGGGCATTGAGCACATCTATAGAAACCGCAAGCACTGGCATTCCATCAACGTGCAGGTCGTATGTGATGCCAAGGGAATCATCACCTCAGTATATGTCAACTATCCAGGGCCCACCCACGACAGTTTCATTTACAGAATGTCACCCTAAACCGGGACCTAGAAGCTGGGCGGCATGGCGATACATGGCTGCTTGGTCAGTATAAATGCCACTGCACATGCATGCATGTCACATACTGAGTAATGTCACAACCCCGCTAATGATACCCATCACCACCTCCCCAGGGGACAGTGCCTACCCTCTGAGCCCACACATGATGACGCCAATTCGGAACCTTACCACGCCACCCGAGGTAAGATACAACATAACCCATATTGCAACCAGGGGCATAGTGGAGCGCACATTCGGAGTGCTCAAGTCACGCTTTCGCTCCCTTGACCACTCTGGTGGGCAGCTGCTATACGCTCCCCCAGTAGTGTGCAGGATCATAGTGGCAGCATGTGTCCTGCACAATGTTGCAAAACACCGGGGCCTGCCGGTGGACATGGTGGTGCCCCCACATCCCCAACCACATGCACGCCCGCTGCGCATGGCAGGGGAAAGGGCACGTGGTGAGGCAGCCCGTACGCAGCTGGTGGCTAATTACTTCACATAAAATCACACCCCTGTGGAGTGCACACAGCCCTGGTACATACCAGCTGACAATCAATGATGATGACATAAGGGACAGTCAACTGTCACAACCATACCAGCCTGAGATTGGTCACTTGGAAGTGTTACATTGTGTGCATCCCTACCTACACAAACACCACCAATGCTGTGTCATCAAAAGACATACATCTATGCTGTTAAATTAATTACCCCCTTGCAAAATACAACATGAAAACAGCGCCATGTCACCCAACCCCTCCCCAGCTCCGCCAACCAACACACCATGGCATGTCATGCAATGTGAAAGCAAACAAAGACATGCACAAAACCTGACACAAGTGTCACAAAGTACACTGTCCCCAATGGAAAATGCCCACACACAATATGCTCCCAGTAATGTATACCTAACAACACACATGACCAAATACTTACCAACAATACAATGCAGCAACACAACATCAAAAATATCAAAAACATGACAGGACTAAGTTAAAGTAGTTGTAGTCTTACTACCTGAATATGCCACCACATCGACCCCTTCCAACTGTACAGTGTTGCTGCCACGCAAATGTCTCAGTGTACTGCATACAACATGAGCTGCATCTGCAAAGTAGACGGCCTTGTGAAGACATGAGGAAGGAACCTGCAGATTAGGAGGAAGACATGGATGCACAAGCACATATCAATACACCATGCAGTGTACAATACAACAACAATATCCACTAGGGATGTCTACACAGTATTGACTACAGACTGTCCACACAGCTCATGGGAGCCCAACGTCACTTTGTAATTCAATGTCACTTGGTCACACCCTTAGCAAGCCCATGGAAACGGGAAGCAGGAGGGGTGTGTGTCTCACGAACCATAGCATCTAACCCAAACTCAGGACAAGCCTGCATGTGCCCAGCCAGAAAACAATGGATGCTCACGGGAGCCACACAAGGCAACACACTGTAAAAAAAAAAATAAAAAAAAAATCAGAAATGGCCATGTGGGGGCCAGGGGAGGCCACCCAGGAGGTTCAAGGACAGGGTGCCCACCAACACCCACCTCCATGGGCTCATGGCCTGCACGGCTATGCCATTGTGGGAGAACTGCTGTCGCTTTGCTCATCCTCTGCTGCTGCATCAGGAGGCGGTGGCACTATGGGAGGCAGCCCACGCAAAGTCCTGGTATGGTCCTCCATGGCAGCAAGCATGCAGGTCTGGAAGGTCTGATTCTGGAGGATTAAAGTGTGGAGATCCCCATGCAGCACATCACGGGTTGCCTGCATTTCTGCACGCATGGCCACGCGTGATGCCCAGATCTCCTCACGTGTTGCATGCAGCTCAGCTGAGAGCGAACGTGTGAGCTGCTCCAGCTGCTGTTCTGCCCTTAAATTACTGGAAGCCTCAAGTGCAACCAGAGTCTGCCTGAGGTTATGTAGTTCTACCCTCAGGGCTTCCCTGTGGCCCTGGGACTCAATTGATATGGATTCGCGCAGAGTCTCCAGTGCCGCCCGTCTGTCCGTGTTCGACACCAACATGTCTTCCCTGTGTGATTGGCAAATGGAGTGTGTTGCCTGCTGTTGTTGCTCCATCTGCCTTTCAGGGGGGATAATGGAAGTGGCCACCCTCTCCATTGCCTAAGCCATCATTTCTACTGATGCTGCCTGTTGGGTTGCCATACTGTACATGGAGTTTTCCGATACAGTATTGCCTGGTGGGGCATGGCCACCGCGTCGACGGGCACCACACCTGTTTGGGGCAAGGCGATCTGCACCTTGCTGTACTGGCACTCCCGGAGGCTGCAGGACTGCATTCCCCCTCTGATCTGCTGGCCCAGGAACAGGATCAGATGCTGTGGAGTGTGACCCTGCATCTGTAACCGCCAAAGGCGGACCTACCAACACTGACATCCCCATAGAGGGTTCTACCCCTGGTCCAGGTGGGTTGGACAGAACAGAATCCCTGCCAGAAACACTTACCTGCGACTGCACATAAGTCTCATCATCCGACTCAGCACCTGAATAGAGGTCTGGCGAGGTGCACCCAGAGGCACCCCTGGACAGTATGGTCTGCAGTAACATTGGGTTTCACCCACCACCACACCACGTCCCCCACTGGTGCCCGGTCTTGCCTGAGATTCCTCCTGGGCCTGCACCATCTCCTTAACCTCAACAGCACCAAGTGCGTCATCATCTGCAAGAACATGAAAGACAACAAATGGTAACAGGCATGAGATCCATAGCACACACATAGGCCGTGACAAGCCAGAGATCCAGTACATGAATTACACATGTCCCACATGACTATAACCCTGCCATGCATGCACTGTCAAAGTGTTGGAAGTGGAGTCAAAAAGGCAGACACTGGGTAGAGCAATATGGATATGCAACACATTTGAAGCATGTTGGGTAGCACTGGCATCACACATCAGGCTGTGTGTGGCATGTCCAATACACATACATGACACATGCCACTACACAGATGTCATTTAGCATAGCCACAGTAAATTACAAAACTACAGCAATATGTCAGTGAATGAGTAATGTCACACATCCATGTCACATCGACATGATGCGAAGATTGATGCTGAATAGTGTTGCAAAATATGCATGTGCCACACACTGAAACACATCCAGTGTCCAATAACACAGTCATTGTGGGCTGATCAATGGTTGGTCCCTCTGACATCAGAGGAAACACCTGTCATCTTCCACATGCAAACAGGCCCTCATGAAAACATTCTGCAGGCCAAGACTCCATCGGCCTGAATGGTCTAATCATTAACATAACCATGTGAAAATAGTGCCCCAGTGTGGGCTGTGAACAATGACCGAAACATAGCACATATGTCGCAATAGTGCAGAAAAATGTCGAGCAAAAAGCGTAGAGTGGAAACAATCAGCCTGAATGAACACTTACAAAATGTCAACTATGTAGTTGCAAGATGACAGTTCAAGGTAAAGTGCACTAATGTGTGCCTAATTGGCAACTGTGGGCAGAAGGGATACAGTCATACCCAAATCCAAGGCACGTGAATGTATGGGAGGAAGCAAATGGGTGACCCATAACACTCAGGAGTACACACCCTCACCTGGCACTGAATCAGAACCCGTCACCCAAACAACATACACATGGATTACAGACACACGCATGGCCACTCACCGGACAATGCTTCGTAATCAGGTAGATCTCCCACACCTTGGATCTGTTCCTCTGTGACTAAGGTCCCAGCAACAGACTCATGTTCATTGAGTTTGTTGTCCTCTTGTGGAGACCGCTAGTCACCAGAGTAGCGGCATGATTTGAGGCCAGCTTGTTCTTTGCTCTGCGTTTCAGGTCATTCCACCGCTTTTAGCAATCATCAGCTGTGCGCCTCACAAATCCAAGGGCACTTATGCGGTCCATGATGGTCTGCCAGTGTGCCCTACGTTGACCAGGTGTGGTCTTGCACCCTGCAGTCACCAACATTTCGCGGCTATGTGCCGACACATAGGTCACAATTGCATCAAGTTCCGGGTCATTAAAGCTAGGCTTCCTTGATGTGCTGGAGTGTGTAGCCGTGTCTGGGGTCTCAGTCTGTTGTGCCAGAGCACCCTTCTTCCTCTTCTTCAAAGGTGGAGCGGAGCCTGAGTGGCTTACACCACTCTGGTCAGTAGGGACAGAAGCGCAGGTGGACTGGGTACTGGGATTGTGCGAATGTACAATGACCATAGGTCTTGGTGCAGGCATTGGTTGCAGGGTGATGTTGGCAGGGGGAATGTCAGTTTGATGGACCTGGACCGACACTGTCCTGGCTGGGAGAGTCAGAGCTGGGGCGGATGGAGCTGCAGCTGCCCCTGCAGCCTCCCCACCCTGCCTACTTGGGGCAGCAGCTGACATAGCTGCCCCAGATCCACGTGGCTTGGTGACAACAACTTGCACCGCCACACGTGGCCTAGACTTGCTGACCTGGAAGTCAGCCTGGGAGTCATCCTGTGCCAGGTCAGGTGCCACAATGGGCTGGTCCAACAAGAGCTGAGCTGGGATGGTGTCAGCCACGTTTCCCTCAACCATGGGGGGGGGCATGGGTGTCCCTGATTGGTCCTCCACACATGGGGGTATAGGGGCAACCTCCAAATCCCGGCCACGTCCCCTACCGCGCCCACCCCGGCCGCCTTTTGAAGGTCGGCCACATTTGCCTCCCTTACCGCTTGGTCGCCTCCCAACCATGGCACTGATGTTGTTGTGCGTATGGGAGTTGCAGTAAACAATTCTCCTGGGCAGTTGGGGGTCAAAGGGGTAGAGTACTAGATGGAATTTGTACCCTAGTGCTCTAACAAGGCTGTCTGTGACCCCTGGGGGAAGATGACGGGTCACGCAACGCACAGGCACCCCAAAATCAAAAAATAACGTGCACGCAACCCCTCACAGACCACGTGCGTGAAAAAATTAACCTGCACTACGCTGTGGCACCCAGAAACACAAAAATAAGCATACGCGTAATACACGCAGCCTACAATGACCCCTGAAGGGGTACGCGACACACGGGGCAAGCACAGTTGTTAAATACGTGCGCAAGAAGAATTGTACGCTGTCTGAGGAGACAGGACAAAGGAAGAAGTGAACGCTGTTTGAGGAAACAGGCCCAACAAAAAATCCGAAAAAAGCTGTCAGAGGTAACAGGGAGTACGAACTTGAAACGCTGTGAAGTAATCACGTGTGAACCGTCAAGAAGTACAGAATTCACCCACTCGCTCTCCACGAAAAGCACGTACAAGGAAATGGTGTCCTACACGTAGCTTTTAAACCGGCCCACACGTACACATCACAAACGCGTGTACACGGGCCCTTTCCTCCAATTACACGCGATGACACTCGGACGTGCAGTTTTTCCACGTGTGCTCTGTCATCACGTGCTATGAGGGAAACGCCCGCGCGCGTAATGTAACTTACATGCTTACGCGTAAGGGCCTTTGGTCCAATGAAATGCTACGTGTGCTGACGCGCTTACGCACTAAGGGCCTTTCCTCGAATTACACACTGACGTGCACTTTTTTCACATGCCAAATCACTCCGTATCAAGCTGGCCACGCGAAAACACACGGAAGACCACGCTCCTGTCCTGAAGGCCATTTTTCTGCCCCCCAGAGTCCCAAGCACGCTCCCACCTGCCATCTGCTGCTGCCCACGTGCCCTGCTATTTGGTGCCTGCACATCTGCCATCTGCAGGGGTCCAGTTGCTGTGTCCACCCCTGCTGGAACAGAAGACTCCTGACTGGGATACCATCGCTCCACAGCCCAGCCCCAGGACCCAGTTGCCCACCCACGCCTGCCTCGGGGGTCGCCATGTCGGGGCAAACACCATCTGAGACCACTGGCGACCCCCAGCCAGAGAGGCAGAGGGCCACCAGCTTCAGTCAGAAGGAAGTTGGTGTCCTGGTGGAGCATGTCCTGGGGCATTATGATGCCATCTTCGGAACATCATGCGCCAACAAGGAAGGACGGGCGGGTTTCTGGGATGACATCGTGGTTGCCATCAACGCGGAGGGGGTGGCAACCTGCGACATCAAGCAAGCGCTGGGAGGACTTCAGGTCCAGGACCCTCATAAAGGCCCGGCGCCTCGTTGAGGGGGGCCAGGCACGCATGACTAACTTCCAGATGAGGGTCCTGGAAAGCGTGGGCCCAGCGCTCCATGCCCAGATCCTGCAGTGGCAGACCCGTCTGGAGTTGAGCGGTAAATGGCCAAGCATTGGTGTGTTTGACAGGCATATTGCAGTGTGCTGGTAGTCTGATACTTGCCTGTATGTGTGACGTAGGCCATGTATGGATGTGTGTGTGCAGGGACATCATGGTCCTGCATGTGAGGCCAGTAATGTGTGAACCACATGGTTGGTGCATGAGTTACAATGCAACATGGAGAGCTGTATGCGGAATGCACACATGAAAGCATGGCAGTCTCTGTTCTTGGACATGGAGGGGGGGTGAGGGATGGGTGCTGATGTCATGAACATATATGGTGCACATGTGTGTGTTTGTCTGAGAAGTGTATGTGTGACTTTGAAATGCCATGGATGCATGTGACTTTGAAGGCAACATCTTGGTTCCCTTCTAGATGGATGCTGATGTTGATTGCAGGCGGCGGGACTGTTTCTGCATGTGTGTTGCGTGCATTCAACCATGTGTTGTGGAGGGACAGGATGGAAGTGACATTTGACAGTGCCACTCATGTGTTTTTGCTTCCTGTGTAGGGAAATGTTGTACTGTACCCTGATGCTTGTGTTCTATGTCTCCCTCTACGCAGCGTCAAGTGAAGAAGAAGGCGGCGCTGTAGAGCCAAGCGGTGGGGATGCCTCCACCGGGCGGCGACGCAAGGCCCAGCCACCCTCCCACGAAGTTCCATCATCCGGGAGCGAGGGGGCTGGTGCCGCGTCTGCCACTACGGCTGTAGCGGAAGGGCCGGGTGAGCCCCCACAGGGGCTTCCAATGGTGGAAGACGGTGCAGAGACATCCAGGTTGGTGGTCTCTAAAGAGGAGGAGGAGCCTGCTACTGAGCCGCACATGGGGCCTGGTGGGGGTAGTACCACTGGTGCAAGTGGTGCAGTCCAGGAGGCAGCACAGGTCACCACGGAGGGGCCTGTGCATGTCGCTGTCCTTGACCCTTTGACTGCACCACCATGCACCAGCAGGGATGCCCCGTCCCAGGCCTGTCCGCAGGTAGGGGAGAGTGCCATGTCATCTGCCTCTCCACTACCTGCGGATGAGGGGTCCCACGACCGTATGGGCTCCGTCCTGGTTGGTGTCGCGTTGCGCACGCGTGTCATTCTTGATGATGTGCGTTCTTCCTGGGTGGAGAACGTACGCCATCACGAAGAGCAGCGTCGCGACGTGCCACTGCTGGGTGGGGTCCTGGTCGGTGGGTTCTACATGTGTCGCGCACTCTGGCGGACCTCTCCTCCTCTGTGGAGACTATGCGCCAGTCGTTCTCCACACTGTCTTTCAGCTCAGATTCCACCAGGGCCCCCTGTGGACCTGGCCCGACCAACACAGCCAGCTTGGTGGAGCTCACATCCCTGCCACAGTCTGGAGTCGGCGGTCCAGCAGGGGTGGACACCACAACTGGAGACCAGCTGATGGAGAATGTGCAGGCACCATCAGACAGGGCACATGGACAGCAGCAGCAGGAGCAGGCTCTAGGTGGGAGCAATGATGGCTCGGGGCCATCAACATCGGAGGGGCAGGCATCGGCCAGAGGGCAGGAGGACCCAGGAATGGGAGTGTCTTCCGTGTGGCAGTGGTTGGCAAGCGGATAGATGCAGGCGGAAGAGGCGCGGCTCACCATGGTCAGGGCGGAGTTCTCCATGCGTCAGACATTGAGGCGGGCAGAGTGCCAGGGTAGAGGCCCACCTCTGGGACATCGACATGGAGTTCGATGATGATGCCCTGGCCCGGGACACCACAGAGTGAACCGCAGGACTTGCCCGCCGCCATTGTATATAGTTAGATAGTGTTAGGTTTCCTTTCTGTTTATGTTTATTTTGGGGCTCTTGGACAATGCACCACGTTTTTGTATATAGTTTTTTATTAGGAAGTCTTTTTTGTAGGTTTCATTTCATTAGTTGGGCTCATGGACCCTGGATTGTTGATTTGTACATAGTTCACCAATGGATGAATCTATTTTTTTTTTTTTTCACCATGGAGCAATGGATTTCACTTTCTTTTTTCCCTTGGATTTGCTTTGTTGGACTGAGACTTTGGACACCATTTCTTTTGGATTTCTTTGGATTATGATTTCTTGTTTTTTTTTCTTTTACGGTCATGCAGCGTTTCTTTTCTTATTCCCATTGTTGTGTGTTGCATTTTCATTACATTCATGTTGCGTTTAATACATTTCTTTCTTCATACTTCCATATGTGGTATTATCTCATTGGTTTCATGCATGTCATGATATGGGTTTTCACATTCACTTGCACCCATTGTGTGTGTGTGACAGACATGTGTTCATTTACATACTTGCCATTGGGGTTGTATCATGTAATTGGCATTTCTATGTGGGTGGATGCAATACTTGGTTGGGTCTTTGGGCTGGGGAGGCTGGCCATAAGGCCCATGATTGAGGATCGTCATGACGTGGGGGCAGGGGTACATGAGTGGGGGCCTGCTGGCAGGTGCCCCTGACTGCTGGGGGGTGGGGGTGCGGGGGGACATGAGTGGGACATGAGTGGGGGCCTGCTGGCAGGTGCCCCTGACTGCTGGGGGGTGGGGGTGCTGGGGGACATGAGTAGGACATGAGTGGGGGCCTGCAGGCAGGTGCCCCTGACTGCTGGGGGGTGGGGGTGCAGGGGGACATGAATGGGGGCCTGCTGGAAGGTGCCCCTGACTGCTGGGGGGTGGGGGTGCTGGGGGACATGAGTGGGGGCCTGCTGGCAGGTGCCCATGACTGCTGGGGGATGGGGGTGCAGGGGGACACGTGTGGGGGCCTGCTGGCAGGTTCCCCTGACTGCTGGGGGGTAGGGGTGCTGGGGGACATGAGTGGGGGCCTGCTGGCAGGTGCCCCTGACTGCTGGGGGGTGGGGGTGCAGGGGGACATGAGTGGGGGCCTGCTGGCAGGTGACCCTGACTGCTGGGGGGTGGGGGTGCTGGGGGACATGAGTGGGGCCTGCTGGCAGGTGCCCATGACCGCTGGGGGGTGGGGGTGCAGGGGGACATGAGTGGGGGCCTGCTGGCAGGTTCCCCTGACTGCTGGGGGGTGGGGGGGTGGGGGTGCTGGGGGACATGAGTGGGGGCCTGCTGGCAGGTGCCCCTGACTGCTGGGGGTGGGGGTGCTGGGGGACATGAGTGGGACATGAGTGGGGGCCTGCTGGCAGGTGCCCCTGACCGCTGGGGTGTGGGGGTGCTGGGGGACATGAGTGGGGGCTTGCTGGCAGGTGACCCTGACTGCTGGGGGGTGGGGGTCCTGGGGGACATGAGTGGGACATGAATGGGGTTCTGCTGGCAGGTGACCCTGACTGCTGGGGGGTGGGGGTGCAAGGGGACATGAGTTGGTGATCAGTAGTGCAAGCTGACATGTGGCTTGGCTGGGGGGCATGCCCATGGTGGATGGGCTGCCTGCAGGACATAACCAGGGGTGCAGGGTAGTCCCCTGTGGTGTGGGCTGCCTGCAGGAGCCGTGGAGGGTGTAGAGGGAACACATGGGAGGACCCACAATGCCAATTCACGTGTAGCCCCGAAATTCATGTACCCCGCTCTGACAGCAAAATTGTGTGCGAAACTTCCTGCGCACCCCAGGAATACATGTACCCCACTCGCACAGGTCAAATCGCGAGTGAAACATCCAGCTCACCCCAGCAATACACGTACCCCACTCACACAGGGCCAATCGCGTTTGAAACTTCCTGCGAAACCCCGAAATACACGTACCCGGATCCAGTCGCGTGTGAGACTTCCCGCAAACCCCAGTTATACACGTACCCCACTCGCACAGGGCCAATCGCGTGTGAAACTTCCAGCGAAACCCCGAAATACACGTACCCTGCTCCAATCGCGTGAGACTTCCCGCGAACCCCAGTTATACACGTACCCCACTTGCACAGGACCAATCCCGTGTGAAACTTCCCACGCACCCCAGGAACATACGTACCCCACTTGCACAGGGCCATTCGCGTGTGAAACTTCCTGCGAACCTCCGAAATACATGTACCCTGCTCCAATCGCGTGTGAGACTTCCCGCGAACCCCAGTTATACACATACCCCACTCAAACAGGGCCAATCACGTGTGAAACTTCCCGCGCACCCCCGAAATACACGTACCCTGCTCCAATCACGGGTGAGACTTCCCGTGAACCCCAGTTATACACGTACAGCGCCACCCTGCACCACGGCTGATTTTGGTAGCTGAAATCCATGAATACGCTGTGCGCGGAAATGGATTTTAGCGCACGCGGCTGGCGCAAAGATTCGCACGCGCACACTGTGCGCCAACCGCGTGTGCCACTTGTGCGCCAAATTCTATGAATTACCCCCATTATTTGTAAGTCATCAAATCAACTGCAAATACTTGATGACATAACTCTCAGTTCTTTTAAATGCAAGTTGTTGAAAGCTTAATCTATTATCAGTATTCCTTCTTAAGGGCAGAGACAGAAGGAACTGGGGGTATCACTCAGTACAGAGAAAGGAAGAGACTAGAAAAATAAAGAACTCTAGATCCTGGAACTATTTTAAGCTGTGTTCTAGCTCGTGGATAGGTACTGAATTAGCGGTGGCAGCCTTCACCACCAGTCTGACATGGATGTCTGCCTGCTCCGCACTGATATTCATTTGTCCCTCAGGATCACATCATGGGTGTCTGGACAGGTTGTCGGCTGCATTGTTGCCCAGCCCGTAAACCAGGGAGACTCCATACTCCAGCAGCACCAACATCCATCTTTCAATGCAATGTCTGTCACTGGTCATCCCAGCACGTAGAGACAGAAATGAAAGCCCCCCAGGACCACCAGGGCCTCCCTTTCGATCTGGGAGTACCGCTGCTCTGTCTCTGACAGCGCCTTGCTGGCATAGGTGACCAGCCTGTCCTCTATGTTGGCATCCATCTGCGTGAGCACCGCTCCCAGACCAAATGGGCTGGCAACCACTACGATTTCTGACTGCAGAGCCGGGTCAAAGAAGGCTATGGTATCTTCTGCTGTTAAAGCCCCCTTCACGTCTTTGAAAGCAGCCTGTTCAGGGGGTCCCCACTGGATTGTGACTTCTTTCTTAGTTAACGCCACAATGGCTCTGACCGGGATGCGAGGTTCCTAATGAACCAGCCACAATATGTGACCATCCCTAAGAAATTCCGGACCTCCAATGCGTTCTCGGGGGCTGTGCCTCCACAATGTCCTTTACTTTCCAAGGATCCTGTGACAACGCCCCTTCCTTGAATATGAAGCCAAAGAACTCAGTCGTCTTCTTCAGGAATTCACATTTGTCCCTGTGCAGTGTCAACCCAAGAGTCTGCAGCCGTTCAAGTGTTTAAGCCAACCATCCAGATGCTCCGCCTCCGACCGTGCATAATTAAGATGCCATCCAGGTCCTTGTCTTTGAAAGCAGCCTGTTCAGGGGGTCCCCACTGGATTGTGATTTCTTTCTTAGTTAACGCCACAATGGCTCTGACCGGGATGCGAGGTTCCTAATGAACCAGCCACAATATGTGACCATCCCTAAGAAATTCCGGACCTCCAACGCGTTCTCGGGGGCTGTGCCTCCACAATGTCCTTTACTTTCCAAGGATCCTGTGACAACGCCCCTTCCTTGAATATGAAGCCAAAGAACTCAGTCGTCTTCTTCAGGAATTCACATTTGTCCCTGTGCAGTGTCAACCCAAGAGTCTGCAGCCGTTCAAGTGTTTTAGCCAACCGTCCAGATGCTCCGCCTCCGACCGTGCATAATTAAGATGCCATCCAGGTCCGCGAGGGCCCCGCAGATAATGTTTTGAAAAATCTCTGCTGCTGACAACACTCCAAAGCTCAGACCCTTGTAGCAGTAAAGACCACGATGCGTGGTAAAAGTTCTGATATACCGCGAGTCCGGATGTCGCACCACCTGATGGTATCCGGCCCGAAGGTCCAGCTTAGAGAAGAAGCGAGCCCCTTGTAACTCAGTGATAATGTCGCCTATCGTGGGGGTGATGTGGCGCTCCCGCTTCATTGCCTTATTTGGGAGTCGCATGCCCACACATATACGCACAAAGTCTGGTTGTTTAGATTTTCTGGTGATGACGATGGGGGAGCCCCAGGGTGTCGGTCCCTCAACCTTCTCGATGATATCCAACTCAACAAGGCTGTCCAGCTCTTTGCCTACCAGGTCCCGCAGATGGAATGTTTTAAGGAAATAGGTTGGATGGACTCATCAACGTGGAGCCCCATCGGACCACCTGCCATGCAGCTGATGCCATCAAACAGTTGACTGTACTTTGTCAGGAGCTCCTGCACATCCTCCACGTACACGGCATATGACAAGCTCACAAGGCCCAGTGCCTCCGCCACTGCACAACTCAACAGGGTGTTGCTGCTGACAGTTGGGATATAGTATCGGGAACTGATGGATGACCCTCCATGTTCCACCTTGGCCACAAATGCCCCAGCCGGCGGGATGGGTCATACACCTCCAAACGTAAAGATACGTGCTTTTGGTTTTTGTAGCTTAGGCAGCACTGTCATGCCATTGTAGTGTACTTTCGCCATGATGCGGACCAATGCCAATGCGAGGATTAAGTTCAAAACCCTCTGCATTGTCCACAAGGCATTCTGGGGCCAGGGACCTAAATACCTTCAACTCTCTCTTCCTAAATATCTTCCTTCACGAGCCCTTCGCTCATCCGTCTCCAACTCCCTCATGGTCAGCCGCTTCTCGAAGCAACGAGCTGGGGGTAGATCTCTCTCCGCAGCAGGGGCCTCCCTCTGGAACAGCCTTCCTGCCTCCCTGAAACTTGAGGAGAACCATCTCCGGTTCCGGAAGCACCTCAAAACCTTCCTCTTCGCTTCTGCCTTCTCTCTCCCTCTCCCCTGCTAAACCTGCTTAACCCCCCACTTAATTCAGCACTAAACCTGCATCTGGGCCACTCTCAGCAACCTCGGTCCAGGGCCCAGCCACTCTCCACTTGCACTGCCTCCCTGGCTCCCCTTGCACTGTGGGACTGTCACTGTACCCTACAGCCCCCTTCCCAGCACTTGCTCTGCACTTACCTCGCACTTGCCACCAGCTGGCCCTTTTTATTTATTATTTATTAATTATTATTTCTTACGCTACTTACCTTGTACTGCACTTTCCCCCCCACCTCCTCCCCCTGCACTTCCTCCTTTTCCCCTTACCTCTGCACTTGCGCGATCTGAATGACACCTGGCCTAGTAGGATCGTTTGTCTGTCTTCCCCTTGTTTCCCTCCCTCCCTGCCTCGTCGCGCCTTGAAACACTTGTGTATAGGCGCGTTACAAATACCATATCATATCATATCATATCAACCAGCACTGGGACCGTGGACTCGTTAACCTTTACCAGGCATCCTGGTTGTCTTCTATTGTTGGGCTGCAAAGCACCGACACTCGAAATGAAGAACATTTTCTCTTCCTCTTCCTCATTGTCATCCTCCGGAGGGGCACCACCATCACCTTGATAAATTTCGGCAACATTGGGCGGGTGCTGTTGTCTGAACATCCCCGTTCTTACTGACCCCCTTTGGACCACCACCGGCATCAGAGCTCTGCACATGCGGGCATAATGGTCCAGCGCCTCGTAGCAGCCACACAACTTTGCTTGTGCTGGGCATTCGCGTGGTATGCGAGATCATGCCCACATTTTGTGCAGGTGTCCATAGCTCTCACATTCCAGTCTCTCTGACTGCTGCTTGGAGGTATCTCCCCTCTGCCGCCTTGACCACGGCTCACTGCGCACACATCTTCCACCTTCCCTGGGCACACACCCGCCTCCATTCTCGATGCCATCACCTCAGACACCTGGTGGCAAAGTCCAAGTTCTAGTATGTGAGGCAACATGATCCCCCCTCTTGCAGAACCTGTCTGCACAGTTTACCAGACGAACACCCCTGAATCAGCTGGTTTCGGATAATTGTGTCTGCATTTTCCCAGGTGCATTGCAGAAACATGCGGCGCAGCTGGCCGTAGAAGTTATCCAACGATTCGTCATCCTTCTGGCGGGCACTACACTTGACAAATTGTTTGTAATCAGCGTTGGCCATCAGCATGAAGTAATCCTGCAGTGCATCTTTAGCTGCGCCAAAAGTAGCTTTGGCAGGCTGTAAGGATTGAAAAACCTTGTGAACTGCTGGGCCTGCTGAGTACAAAAGTGTTGCCACATTGCTGTCGTTGTTGGTTTCTCCCGTGGCGCTGAAGCACATGTCGAGCCTGTCTATCCACATTCTTCATCTGAGGCCCAGGCTGGATGGGGTGCCTGAGAAGACTAATTTGGGCATTGGAGTTAGTGCACCCTGCCATATCAGTACCGGTGGTGCTTGGGGGCAGGAAGAGCTGCCGCACCCTGGTCATCAGCAATCAAGGCAGCGAGTGCACAGGCACCACAGACAAACAGAAATGTGGCCGCAACTCACTGGTCTGCTCTTGTGGTATGACTGCACACAGATAATGAGAGTGACAATGTTGGTCAGGCACCACCCCTTTAGTATGGATGCACATGGATGATGAGTGTGACGATGCTGGACAGGCACCCCTTTTCCAGAATACTTCTGATAACTTCCTCCACCACCACACAAACAGCCAAAATGCCCTCATTGGCACCTTCTTTGAATGTCCAAAAATTGTTTAAATTGTCTAAAAATTAGCCTATGGGGTCAACAGGCATGCACCAAAGTAATCCCCTTTTAACAATGTGCAAATCAGGTAGGAACTGCACAGAAGGAACTTCCTTGCCACACTAGTGGCTCCAAAAATTGAGTTGGGTGGGCCCAGGGGATCAGAACAAAGATGGTAGGCCTCCCCTAGCTCCTCACATCACACTTGACGTAATGGATGTGTTTAAAACACTTCAAATGTAATAAATCAGCAACATCAGCTGTTCCCCCATCAGGGAGTCCAACAAATATGTGTATATGAGCACACAGGCACTCTTTATCAGACCTGCGACCCTCCTACACACATGGGCAAAATGCCGACCAAGCTGCGTGAACACTGCTGTCTCTGCAGCATTAGGAAATGGAGGATAATAATACAAAATTTCCCCGCCCCTCACAGCCTGGACTCGGGTTGTCGGTGTCCCGCCTTGTCACCACTGTTGTGGGCCTCCTGTCTCCTCAGGCCCCCCGTGAGCTCCCCACTGCACACAGAGATGCTCAGCACACGTGTGGATGGTTGGGGCTCCCCTGTCTCTCTCCTGTAGCCGGGAACGCCCCTTTTATTTATACTGCACGCAGCCGTGTGTGTACGCCCTTAAAGGGGCAGCACCACAGCACCCATGCTGAGAAAGCACACTGCACTGTCAGTGCACGCTATCCTGACCTGTCCCAGCAGGCTCACCCGGCACATCGCTATAATAGAACCCCTATTCTGGCATTCAGCAGCGAAGAAAACTCAAAAAGCTCTGTTCTCGAAGTAGGCCGAGTGTGTCCTCCCTGTCACAGCGCCACAAATGATCAGCATCAGCTGTGTAGACGCTTTGACCTAGTCCTGTATTAGTAGGAGGAAAAGTTCACACTCACTCTCCGTTGCAGACGTGCCCTGCACAGCTCTCAGCCTGGAAGTTCACACGCAGGGAGTTAGCTGCTGAGTATTCCGTGTATACTGCATAAAAGAAGAGTCATTTTTGAGATAAGAAATACCTAGATTTTGCAGAATCTTCGACATGCCTATCCCTGCTGTCCTTCCCTTGTTTCCTTCATGGTAAATACACCAACTTCAATAGCATCAAAAGTAGACCTGCTCTTGTCTCCTTTCTATTTCTATGGCAACTTGGGGGGTGTTGGAGGGCATAGTAATCAATTGATTCCAGGTCGTCAGGTTTCAAAGTCTGCGTCTAAGAGCAGCATGGTGTTAAAAAATATCCTTTTTAAAAAACGAAATTGGACACTAATTTCTAGTCGCAAAGCTCATAAAAGACTGAGTTTTAAAAAAATCCTTCAGGGATTTGTTGAATAAAAAGTAAATTAATTCCATGCGTCTTAATGTCCCTCATCAACTGCACACGAAAAAGCGACAGATGATAATAATGATTATTTATATAGCAGGTGCCCACAAAATGACCTGCAAGCACTTGAATACCAGCTGTTGTTATCACGCAGCTCGCTGGCACCAGAGGGGATAGGTCAGCGCAGCCGCGAGGTTAATGCATTTTGCTCTCAGGATTCAAGCAGAAGGATTGGTTGATGTCAGACACTTAGCACTCACAGATGTGTAGGTTGAGGTGCTGAGTGGATCAAAATAGAGCAGAGCTAGAGAATGCCGGCGGGCTGCAAGAAAACTCTTCCCGCTAAGTCAACATAGTCATACTAACCTGGACATTGCTGCCATTGATTGCACAGGTTTTCACTACAGCTGTTAGATGCCACTATTATTTGCAATGCGGCCCTGCTATTTGATGCTCCAGACAAAAAAGGATTGGGGGAATAGGGCAGTTTTCCCACAGATCATGGTCTCTCCTTTTACAGGGTTGAGACGGAGGTGGTTAGCATTCCTCCAGTGGTTGATTTCTATGAAGCATGATGCAAGATCGGGGGAGGTGGGAGAAGGCTCCTTTGGGATCTTGAAGACGATTTGGGTGTCATCTGTGTAGTTGTAGGAAGGCAGGCCTTGTGCGTGGATGCGGGCAGGGATGTGGCTCAAGTAGAGGCTAAAAACAAGAGGGGAGAGAGGGACACCACATGGCACTCCATCTGTAACAGGGTGCGGAATCAAGGAGAAGGGAGGCATGTGTATTATTTAGGATCTGCTGGAGAGGACGGAGGAAATCCACTTCAGAGCTGTGTCCCTGATGCTGAGAAAGTGGAGTCTGTCCATGAGGGCGAGGTGGTCGATGGTGTCAAAGGAAGCTGATATGTCCGTTTTTTGTTATGTTTACCTTTGTATCCCTACATAGGGGCAAATGTGCTTTAAAATGCCCTATTTTCGAATTGTTCTTTTGGAAGATCCCTTCCAAACCCTACTTAGAAGGATTGGCTTCCTCACATAGTGTAATATTGGGACACTTTGAAAGACATTTCCAGAGCCACGTTTCGTTCCCAGTCCATCCCATCCCATGGCTGAAAGATGACCATATCTGCATGGAGAGGAGTGTCACAGCCAGGCAAAAAGGTTCAGGTTGAGGAAAATCTTTTAGCAGGTACCATCATATGAACAGACAGAGGTTTGCGCATCAGAAGGCGCATGTGCTGTTTCAGTTAGGTTTGACACCTTTTAGATATTCACATATAGCAACACCTTGAGAGCAACAAATGTATTCATGTTGTGGTTACAGAGGTTATAGATAGGGCGGTATTATATAACCTGTGTGTAGTTTTCCTAGTTATGGTTTGTAGTGAGGTGTGTGGGACGAGCTGAAACAGGTAGAAGATGGAGTCAGACTGGTACTGGCTATAATCAAGGTCAGTGTGTTAACATGGCAGAGGGGTCACCATATTTGATGTTGAGACCTAGTAAATCAGGAACGGAAGCCCTAATGTGGAGCCGCGGCTCTATTTAGCTCAGGTCCAAAAACAAATCCCCTTTCCCGAGAGAGAAGCAGATGTTTAGGCACCCGCGGTGCACAAATACATGCTAATTATATCCAGCTGCAAGGCCTGAACATTAATGGGAACAGAATATGAAGATAGGGAGCAGCAGGAAGGGATACAAACTTTGAAGGACAAAGTCATATGAATAGGGTATAAGGTTTTACAATGCCAATGATATGATATTTTATTTGTATCGCACTCATATACAGGTGTTTCAAAGAGCGACAATGTAAGAAGGGAACAAGAGAGGACAAAACAGCGATCTTACTAGGCCCAATAACATTGAGAACGAGCAAGTGCAGAGGAAAGGAAGGTGGAAAGTGCAAGGGAGAGGTGAAAAGTGCTGAGCAGGGAATAAACAACAAGAATTGATAGTGCAGCCAGCAGGGTGAAAGTGCAAGGTTTAAGGTGCAGACACAGGGTGTCTGATAAGTGCAGGTAGAAGGACTGTAGGGTTACAGATACAGACCCAAGTGCAAGGGTTGCTAAGAGGCAGTGCAGGTATGTGGCAAGGTGGGCAGGGGCATGTGCCAGAAATCAGAAGGTAGCCACGTGCACGGAGCAGAAGCAGACAGATCAGCAGGTGAGAGGGAGAGAGAAGGCAGAGGCAAAGAGGAAGGTCTTGTAGGGTTTACGGAACCGGAGATGGTTCTCCTCAAGTTTCATAGTGGCAGGGAGGCTGTTCCAGAGGGAGGCCCCAGACGAGGGAACAGCTCTACCCCCAACTCATTGCTTGGATAAGCGACTAACCATGAGAGAGTTGGAGGTGGAGGAGCGAAAAGCTTGAGTAGGAAGGTATTTAAGGATGGAGAGGTGTAGGTATTTTGGACCCCGGCCCCGGAAAACCTTGTGGACAATGCAAAGGGTCTTGAATTTAATCCTTGCAGCCACTGGAAGCCAATGAAGAGATTTCAGGGCTGGAGAGATACAATCCCAAGGCTTGAGGCCAAGGACAAGTCTTGCAGTCCTGTTCTGGATGAGTTGCAGAGGGCGGAGAGCAGAAAAAGGTAGATTTAGAAAGTCTGTTGCAGTAGTAAAGCCTAGAGAGAACCAGAGCTCTAGAGACAGTAAGCTTCTGGGGGAAGGAGAGGAAAAGACGAATACCTCTGAGGGGGAGGAGTTGATAGTTTGACTTCTTAGGGAGATGTCAGAGATGTGAGGAGAAAAGGAGTGTGTGGAGTTGAAGATGACCGTGAGGACAGGTGGGAGCAGGTAGAGGGCCAAGAGATGCCAGCTAGAGATTGACAGGAAAGGAGGGTGCAGGTGTGCCGGAAGAGGGGGAATTGCAATGGGACGAGGAGGTAGAGGAGGATTTGGAAGGATGGGGCAGAGATTTGGTGGACAAGGATGGTTTGTTCATGTCGGAGAGTAGGACATTTTTCATGAGAACTTAAGAGCAATGGCTCCCCGGCCACAGCCAAGGGTTCCTTAGCAACCGGCCGCATCGGGCCATGCTTGCTTTCAGCTCGAGGCATGGCCAACTCCCACAGCAAAGGTAAACTACCCTTCAACCTGCAGGCGAGCCTCACAGGTATGCCCAGCTGTCCCCTTGCACCTCTAATGCCCTTTCCTTTCTTGGCACATTCATGTTACAGACAATAAGTCTCCTCTACTTTTTCGAAGAAAGTGCCGAAATTGACAAGCGCAGCACACATCGCACAACAGGGTCCTCATCTCAGAACACCAGTCAGGTCATTCGATTGCATGTCCCTCAGGATAATATTGGATATATATACATACTCATAATGGCTCTGACTTTACATGGCCCCTCATTTCTTACAGAGGTTATTGTGCAAGCTGTGAGCATGTGATGCAATCCCAAAGTAGATTACCTAGTCCCAGCCATTTATACTTCACCCGCTTAAGGTTTTTACACCTTTCTATCCGTTTTCTTCATTTGAAAAATGTTTTGAAACATTCTCACCTCCCTCCAACGAGGCACATGTTTGTTATATGTATGCTTTTTGTATATTGTACATTTAAAAATAGGCTGTTACAGTAGTCCAGTCTGGAAAGAACCAGAGTTTGGGAGACAGTGAGCTGTTGAGGGAAGGAGAAGAAAAGCAGAGTACCTCTGAGGAGGTGAAGTAAAGTTTTTGACTTTTTGGAGACATCAGAGAGGTGTGTGGAGAAGGAAAGTGTAGAGTCAAAGATAACCCCGAGCTTCTTAGCTACGCAGGTGGGTGTCGGAGGGGGGCCAAGGGAGGCAGGCCAGAGAGTGAGAGTAAAGGATGGAGATGGTGTACCAAAAAGGAGGATCTCAGTCTTATTGGCATTTAGACATAGATCGTTGGTGGCACACCGGTTTTGAAAGGCGATTAGACAATCAGAGATGAGAGAAGGAGAGGAGGAGGCTGAAGGAAGCCTGAAAATGAGTTTGGTGTCGTCAGCATAGTACTGGAAAGCTGAGCAGAAAATGTAGATGCAGTAAGCAAGAGTTGCCAGGTATTGGTTGAAAAGCCAGGGAGAGATGTTAGACCCCTGGGGGACACCACATCTGGTGGGGAAGATACAAGAAAGGAAGGACCCAAGTAGTACCTCGGAGGGCCTATCATAGAGAAAAGAGGTCAGCCAGGCCAGAGACTGATCTGTGATACCCAGGTTGTCACGGAGACGATTGAGCAGGGTGGTATGATTGACCATGTCGAATGCAGAGGAGCGATCAAGTAGGATGAGGACAGAGGGAATGTTAGAATCGAGGTTGGAGAGCAGGTCTTCACAGATGTTCACAAGAGCAGTTTTCATCTTCTGGCAGCTCTGAAGCCAGATTGGTGGTCATGGAGGGAGCCAACAGAGTCGGAAAGGAGATTAAGCTGAGAGATGGCCAGCTTTTCCAGGAGCTTACCCAAAAAGGGAGTAATGGGAATTGGGTGGTAGTTTGCCAGACATGATGGATCAGCACTGGATTTCTTGAGGAGAGGATGCACAAGGGAGTGATTATACATGGGCATAGTAGTAGCCCCATCCTCTGTTCAGAATATCTTCATGTATATAGATTTGTTTTATACAGCATCAGCAACCTTGTTAATAGTAACTACACTGTTTGGTGTTCCCACCATAGGGGTCCAACAGTTAAGGTCCAGAAAAAGTCATACTGAATCATCTTTTGCCAAAACATCTAAGGCAAGGACAGCACCACAGTTATTGAACCCTGTCCAAGCTATATACTAATAGTTAGTGACGTCGACCAAGAATAGGTCTGGGGGCCATCACACTAGTTGTGAATCAGAAACGGGACACTCTGACCTGTAAAATTCCTAGAAGTAATACATTAGGAACACAGACCCATATGAACAAGTATAATGAACTTGTGTAAATTATAGTATGGACACATGGACCACATTACATGTTAATAGTTACCTATGTATGCATGTTATGTATTATTGTTCCGTTCATGGTCGTTGCACAAACCATGAGCTGTAACAAGTCCTTGTTGAATATGTTTATCTATCTGACTACATGCTTTACAGGTCCTGTATATTTCACTAGATTTCTTTGCACTTAGCAGTTGCTTGAATTTACAAAGCATGTGACTCTATAGGAGCAAGATAGACTTTGATGCTCCTTCAATGTTTATTTATTTATATTGTGTTTTGTTCTTGTCACTATATGTAAATAGATGTTGAGAGAGACAACATGACTCTCGAAACAGAGAAATGAAAAATATTAAATAAAGAAAATGAAAGAAGCGGGCAAATAATAAACCCCCCTCTCTTATAAAAGCCGAAATGATTATGCTAGTTATTGTTGCTGAAAAACTGAGAACCAGTAGACTTTTACTGTGTATTTTGGCCAGCAAATATCTTGTTGACCTCATGTTACATAGTATTGTCAGACCCCAGTTCCTAATATATAGGGATTCTCCCGTCTGTTACAATAAGTCAACAGAGCAGAGGATATCCACAGTGACCTGCAAAAGCAATGGGTATAGGTGTCACAAATGGACTTGACATGTTGGTCAACATGTCTCCTACAATACTTATGACACAGTTGGGATCACTATGGTTCTCTATCCCTACAGTAAATTATGCCTCGTGTACTGCAGTAGGAAATGAGCAATGTCACTTGGGGAATCCCCCCATTTCACACATCATCAAAACACCAGATGTAACAGTTATACACTGAATCTGGATTTGAAATGAACATGTTGTCTGTGGTAGTCCTGTTATAGCAAGAGGGTCCCTACTGCTGTACTACTCTGTGGTAGTCCTGTACTGGGCTGTCATGAAAGTGCTTTAATGAGTGTCCTGGTAATCTTGTGCAGTTTGTGTTAGAATTCCTGCTCTTGGGAAATTACGTTCATGGTTTTCAGCATACATGCCACCACTGCCTATCAGTGTTTCACTGTCATTTTGCACAGTAAAACGTTGTTGTTGCCTGTGTAGGTATGGTTTCCCTATGCATTGTGGTACCTGTAGTTCACTCTTTGTACATTTCTTGGCATATTTGGGATCATGCATTTCTGTCATGCTATGGCGTTGTCCTGCTATGGCGTTGTCCTGCTGGGCCTTGTCTACTGGGTGGAGCTACGTATGTGTGTGTGTGTCAGAGGGCAGGTCCTTCATGCACAGGGCTGTGGCAGGGCAGGCATTGAATTGACATGAAATAGGTGTTTGCCCCATCCCCATGATCAGGACCATTTTCCCTTGTGAAGCACTTGTGTGTTGTCAGATTGTGATTGTACTGCCCCAGAATCCAGGTCCGATGCCCTCTGTGGGTCTCCATATACGCTGGCAGTGTATGTTTCGCAAGAACATGGCACCATGGGGGTAGCCTGGAAAGAAGCTGCAGCAGTGTGTCAAGGTGAGGTCTGCCTCACAGGTCACCTGTACATTAAGGGAACATTATTGCTTCTTTTTCCTGTAAACCTCTTCCAATGTCAGGGGACTACCAATGTCGCATGTGTGCAGTCCAGAGCTGCTATTCCGGAAATAGGCAGCTGCAAAGAAGCATGCTTTCATAGCAATTACCTGTGTCTCCGTGGTGTGTAGGGAGATGTGTTGGGGTGCATGCTGCATGAGCGTGTCAAGCACCTAGCCAAGCACAATGGAATTGTGGGCTGTGAAATGCCATGCAGCATGCCCACAGTGTGCTGGAGGGTGTCTGTGGTGAGAAAGTGCAGTATCGACACAAGCTTCAGTAATGGTTGTGTTGCTGTTCTGATGTTGATCATGCTTTGCAGATCATCTTGTATCAGGGTGAATGGCTCTGTTATAGTCTCCCTGTTGAGGCTTCATAGTGTTATCAGCTGCCCATCAGTTAGTGCCCAGGGTGATAGCCTGCCCCGGAAAATGGGTGCTCTCCTTGCATGGCGTCTCCTCTGCCTTTTGGCAGTTTGTGCTCTACCACGATTTACACCTAGCACCAAACTTGTAATGAGGCCAATTGACTTTTGTGCTGCTATACTCTTGATTTTTGCTGATTGGCCAGGAAATGGATGGGGGAGTTGCTACTCTAAGTTCGTGTTTGGACAAACCTGTAAGGCAACTCGGAAGGAAAGACTAACAAGTTCCCAAGTCGGGAACTCACGTCCCCTGCACACTATTGTATGTCTGGAATACCAGACCAAAACTTCATCATTTAAATTTACGCTATTTTAGTAAGTAATTTTATAACATATTTTGAAGAGAAAACAATTTAGACAAGAAACAGTTAAGAAGAAATGAGCTTTCAGTCAATTTAGGTCACAAGAACCATCTTCATTTTATTCATGATGATGTAGTCGAAGGGGGCCCAACGCGTTTCGAGTGGTTCACACTCTTCACAAGGGGCAATTCAATTTCTAGAAAAGGATTATGCAAAAAAAAAATTTAAAAAAAATTAAATCTCAACAAAACTCACAAAAATTCCAAGCCAAAAGCTTTATCATAGTAATTACACAGATTAAGGAGACATCATACACATAATTGACGTGTTCCAAGACAACAGAATGTCAAGAACTATTGGGGCCAGTGTTCCAGTATATTGTACCTACCCACTAATAGTACAGTGGATACAGTTTTATCACACAAATTCTTAAAATGGCTTAAAAGGTAAATCAGGTGATGCATCAAATGAAGAAGCCTAATTGGTCACTATGATGTGGTTTGTCCGGCCAAGCCAGATTAAAGGTAGCAAACACTGGTAAAAATGGCTAGTCTAACCTTGTGTCTTTTTCTTAAAAAAGTGTTCAGGGTGCATCTGTATTCAGACTGCTTTATAGGTCTCCTGGTGGAGAAACACGTTCATGCGGCGGATAGAACACTCTATGGTGCAGACAGGTCCCTGTGAGCATAATGAGAGGGTAACCATCAGTGGCTGAATGGACTAAAAAGATTTACTTATATATTACAAAAAGTTAAAAAGCCCATAACTTACAGGTGTGTCTAGGAAGTCTTTAGCAAGGAGGCTCAGCTAAAGATGGTGGGTAGGTGGAAGGTGGTAGCTGGTCCCGAGGGTTGGTCAAGGACACAATCTACAAAGAGAGAGGTGGGGAAGTGAATACTAATGACAACTCGTGGCCGAGTGTCATGGTTTCAGTAAAAAAAATGGGCAGTGTAGCACAAGAAAGTAAAGAATGCTTACCTCAAGGGTGTGGTGCTGCAAGATGGAATCAAGATCCTCAGGAGGATCACCGACTCCATCAGCAGCGTTGCATCCATTAAAATACGGTAATGGCCGGTGACGTCCGCACGCTCAAAGCGTGTTTGCCATGTGTGTGTGGGTGAATCCGCGGCTGTCTATGGATAAGTGTACTTACAGGGTGAAAAAGAAGGCAAAAAGCAAGAGGAAGCGATCTTGCAGATGTAGTGCTCCATCTATGGAGCATTCTCCTAAAAAAGAAGAAGAAAACTTGGAATCATGACGGGAAGTGTTTACATAGTGACCTCACTATGCTGGCAAGTGAGCAACGTCACATGTAAACAATGAGTCACACATCGGTATGGGGCAGAAAAAAATGTCTGTCTTAAGCAAGAAAAATGGCTAAAGAGGAAACTGGCACCAGCAAGGCCCTGCTGGTATCATGGAGGTGTTTTACTGTGTAAAAATAGGAATGTAAAGGGGAACAGATAGTATTGTAGGGAGAGTCCATTCCAAATAGTAGGCTATAGTAAGAATAGTCGCAAGCATGTTGCTGCTGGTAACATGAATATTCAGGAGATAAAAAGTGATCGAAAGGTGTATGCGAACCAGAATGGATCGGATTAGTCTGAGGCCAACTAAAGAACCTATAGCGGCAGGGATGCATACTACAGGACTGAGGTGGCAGAGCTTTAGAACGAAGTGTATGAGCCATGGTATAAAGCTGATGAAAATATATCATACAGATTGACCAAATCAATCCATTATAATGGAACAAGTTCATATGACATCATACTAATTTGGGTGCAAATAACATAATTCTAAGTGGATCTCTCAATTATGATGGAACAAGTTCATATCACATCATGCTAATTTGAGTGCGAATGACATCATTCTTAACAATATTATGGCAGAACCAGGCCTAACAAACATCTAGTAATGGGTGTTTAAGATGCTTCACGTTGAATATCCAAGACCTGCCCTCGCCCGGGGTTCACATTCTTGCGAGGATTTCATGTGCCAAGGTGCCTTCCGTGGAAAAGTGCATCATGTCAGCATAAGGTAAGTACAAAGGATTGGCTAAGAATGAGCAAAACATACTTTCATTATTTACATCATTAAGGGTATATTCCATACAAGACAGTTGCAAGGTAGAGACCACATGTGGAAAAGAGATAACCATCCTTGAGTTCAGAATCTAATAGCTAGTGGTCTGGAGTTAGCCAATTCTTAGGTCGGATAACAATAAACTTCTACAGGACAAGAATATGTCAAATCAATGGGTGTGATATGTCTTAGATGAAGGGTCCCAAGTAGTAGTCTTCATTAAGGCCAAGTGGGGACATAGCATCAAGTCCATGGATCCAGAAGAGCTCTCTTTGAGCGAGTAGTTTAGGTAAGTTTCCACCCCTTGAGAGGGGATGTATCACCTCCAGTATGGCAAACCGCATTTGTGAGATATTATGGTTGTTGTCCCTAAAGTGGTTGAATACAGGTTATTTAAGGTTTTTTGTTCTAATCTGTGACTTGTGTTCGGTCCACCTTTCCTTGGTGCATCTGCTCGTCTTGCCTACGTAGTATTTACCACACGGGCATCTGATGGTATAGATAACATTTATTGATTCACAGGTAGCATAGCTTTTCAGAGGGATCTTTTTCACATTGTTTGGATGCCTGATGTAGTCAACCTTAATGATGTTAGAGCAATGCTGACAATTTAAGCACGGGAAGGTCCCATTTTGTTGGTTCGTGAGTGTCTTCTGAGTGGATTTTTGGGTCTTTTGGCTTTGATAAGAGTATCTCGAAAGTTTCTCCCTCTCTTGTAAGCCAGCAATGGAGGAGATGGAAATAGCCAATTTAAGTTGGGGTCTGTTTTGATTAGATCCCACTTCTTGTTGATAATCTTCTTTATCTGAAAGCTTTGTCCTGAGTGTCTTAATGTATAGATGAGGATGGATTTAGTTTGTGTTGTCTGTTTGGCAAGTAATGCTTCTCGGGGATTGGCTTCTGTCCTTACAATAGCTTTAGTTACCACTTCTTCTGGGAATCCTCTTTCCCTGTATCTTAATCTCATTGATTCAAACTCAGTCTGGAGTTTTTTCAGTGCTAGAGGTAATCCATTTTGCCTGTAAAAGCTGGCTATACAGAAGATTCTCCTTTAGGTGCCTTAGGTGAAAGCTATTGAAGTGCAAAGAGTTGTTGACATCCGTTGGCTTTCTGAATATTGATGTTATCAGTTCTGTGTATTTCCATTCAACTGTGACGTCCAGAAAGTTCACCTGAGGTTTGCCAATTTCTATAGTGAATTTGATGCGTGGGTTGCATTGATTAATGTATTGCCAGAATTCAATCAGTTCTTGTTCTGAGCCATTCCATATGCCAAAAATATTGTCGATGTGCCTTATCCAGCAGTGTATGTAGTTTTTCCAATGGGAGTGATCCAATACACAAGTTTTTTCAAAGTAGAACATACAAATGTTCGCATAAGAGGGGGCCACAGCCGAACCCATAGAGGTTCCAGAGATTGGCAAGTAGTATTGGTCATTAAACCTAAAGTAGTTATTGTATAGAATTAGGTTGATGAGTTCAATTGCAAAGGTCTTTTGTATCTGGATGTTGTCGTTTCTTAGAAGAAACCATTCTAAAGCTGCTATTCCTTCGTCGTGTGGAATTGGCGTGTATAAGCTACTGACGTCCATAGAGAAAACCAAAGGGTCAGAAAAATCAATATTCAATGCTCTGTTTGTTTGCAGGAAATGTGTCATGTCTTTTAGGTACGTTGGTATCTTCTGCACAAGTGGATGAAGAGCGGTGTCTAAGTAAATTGCTAATGGTTGAAGGACACTGTTGGTCCCTGCAACAATCGGTCTGAATGGAGGGTTTTTGGAATCTTTGTGGATTTTCGGTAATGCATAGAAGACTGTAATTATTGGATGTTGGTTGATTAAAAATTCCTCAGTTATATCTGATATCCAGCCCATTGAGCTGGCTTTCTCCACCACTTGTCTAATAACAATACAGATATTACTTGTGGGGTCGTTGTCCAGCGGGAGATATGCTTGTCTATCCTCCAGTAATTTAAGACATCCAGCATTGTATAGGTTCGTGTCCATGAGTACCAGGGATCCCCCTTTGTCTGTCTGTTTAATGGTGAGGGAATTATCTTCCGCCAATTCCTTAATAATTTTAAGTTGATGTTTATGTACATTTTGTTTTTTCGGTACGTCATATTTAATCATCTTTAATAGTCTTCATTTTAAACAGGTTCACTAGCGGGTTGTTAATTTGTGGGTGAAAAGTACTTTTATTTTTCATTTCGAGGTAGTCCTGTTCCTTTGGTGTACCCGTTTGTCCAAGATTATCAAAGAAGATCTTTAGCTCCATTTTCCGAATTAACTTAAATAACTTAAATAAGTTAATTTCTTCCTCAAACAGATTGGTCGAGTTTGTGGGTATGAAGGAAGTGCCAAGACTTAATGTATCCATCTGTGCTTTGGATAGTTGTTTAGAAGAGATGTTGATGATCAGTGGAGAGTCTATTTGTTCTTTTGATGTGGTTTTCGTTTTCCCACTTCTAGTCTGGCGTCTCCTAAAAAAGGCTGTACTGAATTCGGGGGAATTGGAGTATCTGTTGTTCTTGGTGTTGTAGTCAAGGTATCTGTTGCGATTGGAATCTGAACTATGTTAGCCGAGCTAGTGCTGGGTTGTTCTTCTTGTTCTCCCCTAGTTATTTCACTACTGTCAGTATTGTTGTTGGAGGGTGCTCATGGTGTGCCGGGTCTAGGTTTGTAGTTGCCGTAGCATTCTTGCCACATATAAATGATTTCTCTGGCGTAGTCAAGTGTGTCCCTTTGGAATTTATGAATTTTTCGCTGCTCTATATCTCGTTTATAGCTTTCAAGTTTGGTGTTGCTATCTTCTAGGATGTTATGAAGTTCTGCAGCTGATTTAAGTTTAGTAAGCTGTGTGGAGACTTCTTCGATCTCCTGATTGATTGTGTTTAGAGATTTTGCTAGTTCTTCAATAGTTAGTAATATCAAGTCGAAAGAACATTTGTTCAGGATATGTTCCCACCTCTTCACAAATTCTTTATTGTCTTTACATAATGTCGGGCGGAGATAAACCCTTAGTCCTCTTGGTATTCTCTTAGCTTTGTTGTATTGGGTCAGAATTGTAGCGTGTAATTTTTGGGAGACTTCTCTCCGAATAAGACGTTCTAACCTTTGGATGAGAATATCCAGGTTTTCTCCATTAGTTGCTTCTCTGCTAGTGTCTTAAATTAAGCCTAAAATCCTTTCGGCTTCTTCATCAGTGAACGCTAGAGTGGTTGCAGATTTGTCTGTTAGGGAATTAATCCTCGAAAATGACATTTCAAGGGGGTCGGGGTGCTGAAGTCCAAGGCAAGGTGTCAACCCCTCACGGGGAAAGAGACGTACAAAGCAAAATCTGAGTAGAAGCACACCCTATTGTCAGAGATTTCATATGCTCTAGTACATACTTATTAAATGGGTTACTAATTGTGAAATGTGTTTGAGGTGCAGAGGAGATGTCAAGGAGTTCCCCCCTTCTCACCTGAATCCGTTCTTTACCGGCGTCCTTGGATGCTGCCTTCCTTCGGATGGAACGGGTTTTGAAGAAGGTGGCCCGTGTCTCTGCCGAATCCAGAATGCGTTCAGTTTTCCAGGAGGCCAAATCCAGGAATCCAGGAGGCAAAGTAAGTTCACTAGAACTCGAATCCAGGAGGTAAGAAGAAGGGGGGGGGGGGTTCAAGGAAGGGAAAGCAGAGTGGTCTGGTCGCTACTTCGCAATAGCATTGAGACGCGCGGAGCTGCGGAAGGCGTGGTCTAGAAATAGAGAAAGGTTACGTCCAACGCATGGAGCGAGAAGGGAATGCGTTGGACGGCCATATTGGAAGTATTAATGTGTATAAGCCCAAAAGGGGCACACCCTGCGATTCATGACAGCAGAGAGATGCAACCTTGACATCTAGGTCATCCATCATCACTGCATGCCTGGATCCTGATTTGCTCCCCCGACTTGCCTGCCCCTCCCCTCCTGCTTTAAATGGAGGCGGAGGGTGCCGTGAGGCGAAGCCGGGAGAAGAAGGCCGCAGAAAAAGGCCAGCGCTCCTCTTAGCAGCTCTTCGCTGCTCGCAGCCTGCCGTTAGCCGTGGAACCCTGCATGAATCACAAGGTAAGGAGTCCCCCGCTCCTGAACTGTTCAAATCACTCGCAAACAGACTGCAGCGGCTACGCACACGTACTCTCCCGAGAGTAATGCTCACTTTACCCATCCCCAGGGTAAGCAATACACGCTTACAATCGAGAACCCTGAGATCAGCCACTAGCCTAAAGGCTCCTTCCTCAGCACTACATAAATCCAATAGACTAAGCCACACAATGGAGCTGAGCCCACATAGTAAGCATCGCCTTGACCCAACTGCACTTGATACAATTTCTATGACCCCAGAAAATGTGCCACCACCTGTTTTGAATGTAATTACCGCAATGTGCAAATCTTCTACCATAGCCATGCTACCTACTGATGCAAATGCTACCCTGCCTATGTCTATTACCCCAGTAAATGTGCACCCCACTGGTTTCAATGTAATTACTGCAATGTGCAAATCTTCTACCATAGACATGCTACCTACTGATGCAAATGCTACCCTGCCTATGTCTAGGACCCCAGAAAATGCACCACCCACTGGTTTGAATGTAATTACCGCAATGTGAAAATGTTCTACCATAGCCATGCTACCTACTGATGCAAATGCTACCCTGCCTATGTCTAGGACCCCAGAAAATGTGCCCCCCACTAGTTTGAATGTAATTACCGCAATGTGCAAATCTTCTACCATAGCCATGCTACCCCGCCTATGTCTATGACCCCAGAAATTGTGCCCCCCGCTGGTTTGAATGTGCCACCCTCGACCATTAATGTCACCCCTGACCCGCACATCAAATGTGCCCTCATCAACGCCGGATCCATCAACGTGCACGGGCTAGATTTCCACGACCTCATTAACACCTTAGATCTAGATCTTCTAATGGTCACTGAAACCTGGCTACACGAAGCCTCAGGTCCTGCCCTATCCCTCGCACTCCCACCAGGCTATGCCATCACTAGACAAGATTGCATGACCACAGGGGGTGGAGTCGCCCTCATAGCCAAAGACTCGATCACCATCAGAAAAGTTGACAAAACTATTAACAATAATAGCGACTACCTTCAACAGAAACTCACCATCTCTCACCACTGCACCATCAACCTACACCTCACCTATCAACCACCAGGCCCCTATGAGACTTCCAGGCTTCCCTCACTCACCTCCTGGCGGACAACCTGAAAAAGTCATCCAAAGCCATTCTCCTTGGAGACATCAACCTTGGCTTGAATGACACCAAAGACCCTGCTGCCAAAGCACTTGACACAGCCTTAGCCACCCTAGGATTCGTCAACACCATCACTGACCCCACACATGCCCTAGGCCGATCACTAGACTGGATCGCCCACCACAATTGCCCCATCTCAGTCACAGGCAATACCCCACCCCATGGTCTGACCACCACACCATCACCTTCAACATCCCCGCCACCACAACCACATCCCACCCCTCCTACCCTTACCACCAGTCCTCACAAGAAGTGCCCGTCATCTGACCAAAGAAAGACTCTTACCTTTCTTACAGGGACCTGGCTTCAGAGCCCCCTTCTCCAAAGACCCAGAAACCCTGGCCAAAAACTGCAATACTGCTATCACAGCAGCTATCAATGCCATTGCCCCACTTAAACCACGCAAAACCAAACCCACTAGACACGCCAATGCGTGGTTCACCCAAGACCTTTTAAAACTACGCACTGACAAACGAGCAGCATTAGCTCTATGGCAAACTTCTCGGGATGATAAAGACAAACTTAACTTCAAATCCCTTGCAAATGAATACAAGAAAGCCATCATCAAAGCTAAAGCTAAATCTTTTGAAGATAGAATCGCGGAGGCCAAATCGAACACCAAGGAAATGTTTGCCATATTCAGGGAACTTGAGGCCCCTACACCCATCCCCCAAAACTTCACCAAGGATAAAGAATGGTGTGACAACATCCAAACAGCCATGCGTAATAAGATTAGCTCCCTCCAAGCCAAAATCCTGAACACCAAACTAGCACTTTCCACCCCCCTACACACTCCCCATCCCCACTGCTCCCCACACCCACAGAGGCCCACCCACCTTCTCATTTAAAACCATCCAAGAGAAAGACATGATCAACATCATGAAAAACATAAAACCCTCCAATTGCAAAGGTCCTGCCTCCATCATCAAAGACTGCACAGACACCCTGGCTCCTTTCCTAACAGCCTTCGTCAATGCCTCCTTTATCACAGGAAGAGTCCCCTCATGCCTCAAAGAAGCATGGGTCTGACCTCTCATAAAAAAAAACACACTTGACCCCACCTCCCCTAATAACTACCGGCCCATCACCACAGTCCCATTCCTCCTCAAGATTCTAGACAAAGCAGCCTACCTGCAGGTCCAGCACTTCCTTGAAGAGCAGAACCTCCTTGGACTGAGACAATCCGGCTTTCACCCCAGGCACGGGACAGAGACCGCCCTACTCGACCTCAAAAACCAAATGGACGACGCAAGGGACCAAGGCAAACCTGTCCTGCTCCTTCTCCTTGATCTATCGGCAGCTTTTGATCTTGTAGATCACGACATCCTCTGCCACCACCTCTCCTCCACAGCCAACTTCTCACAAGAAGCCACCCCATGGATCACCTCCTTCCTCCAAGGCAGTACCATGCATGTCTTCTCTGACCTAGCCACTGCATCACCCACCATCATGCTATGTGGGGTGCCCCAAGGCTCCTGCCTCTCCCCTACCCTTTAAAACATCTTCACCCGCCCCCTCTTCCTCATCCTTGACGCCATGGGCATCTCTTACACCAACTACGCTGACGATACCCAGATCCTTCTCACACTGACAGGCGACTATGACACGGACTGTGCTACTCTCAACAACATCTACAACTCAATCCAAATGTGGATGGCTATCAACGGCCTCTGCCTTAACTCTGACAAAACTGAGCTCCTAATTGTAGGCTCCCCTGACACCCTCAAGAAACTTAACGCCCAGTTTAGTCACTTTACCATTTACTCAATCAGAATCCCAGTACTAGACAAGGTAAAAACACTAGGCGTCTACTTAGACTCCAACCTATCCATGACCAGACAAGTAAACGCCATCGCCTCCTCTGCTGCTTACCATGCAAAACTCCTCAACGCAATCAGACCTTATCTGTCAAAAGACACATGCACTAACATAGCCAGGGCCATAACTGGCTTGCGGCTGGATTACTGCAATGTTCTTTTCCTAGGGACCTCCAACAAAAACCTTGAGAAGCTTCAAGTAATACAGAACAGTGCCCTGCGTGCTGCACAAGGCATTGCCAAGAGAGAGCACATTACCGCTGCTAGAAAAGCTTCCCACTGGCTCCCCATAAAGGAAAGGATCTTATTCAAAGTGCTAGGCATCCCCCACAAATGCATCCATCTCACCGCCCCAGTGTACCTATACCAGAGGATCCACCCGGTCTCCTCCACAAGACCCACTAGGTCACCCTATGCCAACATGCTCTCAGTACCCAGGGTAGAAAGAGCCAGAGCAGGCTGCTCCAGCTTCCCGTACCTCGCTGCCTTACACTGGAACACCCGTCCTACCTCCCTGCGCTCTGAACCCTCACTGACTGCTTTTCGTAAAGCCATGAAAACTACCCTGTTCACCTAACCAACACCATACGACCAAGCCCTCATGAATATCTTGTATGATGTATTATGTTGTATGATACCACCGATATCTGATCACAGGTCACCGCCTCACTGTAACCCAAGGCGCAACTGTACCGATTGTAACTAAGTATCCTTACAAGTAACAGTGCCACAATGCCCCTGGGCTGCCTGTGCGCTATATAAATGTAATAAATAAATAATTAAATAGGTTGCCCAGATACAGAAAATACAAACAAGTTCCCAAGTCGGGAACTCACATCCTCTGCACACTATGGTATGTCTGGAATACCAGCCCAAAAATTCATCATTTAAATTTACGCAGTTTTAGGTAAGTCATTTTATCACATATTTTGAAGAGAAAACAATCTAGACAAGAAACCGTTAAGAAGAAATTAGCTTTCAGTCAATTTAGGACACAAGAACCATCTTCATTTTATTCATGATGCTGTAGTCGAAGGGGGCCCAACGTGTTTCGAGTGGTTCACACACTTCATCAGGGGCAATTCAATTTCTAGAAAAGGACTATGCAAAAAAAATATAATAAATTCAATCTCAACAAAACTCAAAATAATTCCAAGCCAAAAGCTTTTTCATAGTAATTACACAGATTAAGGAGACCTCATACACATAATTAACTTGTTCCAAGACAACATAATGTCAAGAACTATTGGTGCCAGTGTTCCAGTATATTGTACCTACCCACTATTAGTACAGTGGATACAGTTTTATCACACAAATTCTTATAATGGCTTAAAAGTCTAAATGAGGTGATGCATCAGATGAAGAAGACTGATTGGTTACTATGTTGTGGTTTGTCCGGCCAAACCAGATTAAAGGTAGCAAACACCGGTATAAACGGCTAGTCTAACCTTGTGTCTTTTTCTTTAAAAATTGTTCAGGGTGCATCTGTATTCAGACTGCTGTATAGGTCTCTGGGTGGAGAAACACGTTCATGCGGCGGATAGAACACTCTATGGTGCAGACAGGTCCCTGTGAGCATAATGAGAGGGTAACCATCAGTGGCTGAATGGACTAAAAAGATTTACTTATATATTACAAAAAGTTAAAAAGCCCATAACTTACAGGTGTGTCTAGGAAGTCTTTAGCAAGGAGGCTCAGCTAAAGATGGCGGGTAGGTGGAAGGTGGTAGCTGGTCCCGAGGGTTGGTCAAGGACACAATCTACAAAGAGAGAGGTGGGGAAGTGAATACTAATGACAACTCGCGGCCGAAGGTCATTGTTTCAGTAAAAAGAATGGGCAGTGTAGCACAAGAAAGTAAAGAATGCTTACCTCAAGGGTGCGGTGCTGCAAGATGGAATCAGGATCCTCAGGAGGATAACCGACTCCATCAGCAGCATTGCATCCATTAAAATACAGTCATGGCCGGTGACGTCAGCACACTCGAAGCATGTGTGCCATGTGTGTGCAGGTGAATCTGCGGCTGTCTATGGATAAGCGTACTTACAGGGTGAAAAAGAAGGTAAAAATCAAGAGGAAGCGATCTTGCAGATGTAGTGCTCCATTTATGGATCATTCTCCTAAAAAAGAAGAAGAAAACTTGGAATCGTGACGGGAAGTGTTTACATAGTGACCTCACTACGCTGGCAAGCGAGCGACGTCACATGTAAACAATGAGTCACACATCGGTATGGGGCAGAAAAAATGTCTGTCTTAAACAAGAAAAATGGCTAAAGAGAAAACTGACACCAGCAAGGCCCTGCTGGTATCGTGGAGGTGTTTGACTGTGTAAAAATAGGAATGTAAAGGGGAACAGATACTATTGTAGGGAGAGTCCATTCCAAATAGTAGGCTATAGTAAGAATAGTCGCAAGCATGTTGCTGCTGGTAACATGAATATTCAGGAGATAAAAAATGATCAAAGGGTGTATGCGAACCAGAGTGGATCGGATTAGTCTGAGGCCAACTAAAGAAACTATAGCAGCAGGGATGCATACTACAGGACTGAGGTGGCAGAGCCTTAGAACGAAGTGTATGAGCCATGGTATGAAGCTGATGAAAATATATCATACAGATTGACCAAATCAATCCATTATAATGGAACACGTTCATATGACATCATAATAATTTGGGTGCAAACAACATCATTCTAAATGGATCTCTCAATTATGATGGAACAAGTTCATATCACATCATGCTAATTTGAGTGCAATGACATCATTCTTAAAAATATTATGGCAGAACCAGGCCTAACAAACATCTAGTAATGGGTGTTTAAGATGCTTCATGTTGAATATCCAAGACCTGCCCTCGCCCGGGGTTCACATTCTTGTGAGGATTTCATGTGCCAAGGTGCCTTCCGTGGAAAAGTGCATCATGTCAGCATAAGGTAAGTACATAGGATTGGCAAAAAATGAGCAAAACATACTTTTATTATTTGCATCATTAAGGGTATATTCCATACAAGACAGTTGCAAGGTAGAGACCACATGTGGAAAAGAGATAACCATCCTTGAGTTCATAATCTAATAGCTAGTGGTCTGGAGTTAGCCAATTCTTAGGGTGGATAACAATAAACTTCTACGGGACAAGAATGTGTCAAATCATTTGGTGTGATATGTCTTAGATGAAGGGTCCCAAGTAGTAGTCTTCATTAAGGCCAAGTGGGGATATAGCATCAAGTCTATGGATCCAGAAGAGCTCTCTTTGAGTGAGTAGTTTAGGTAAGTTTCCACCCCTTGAGAGGGGATGTATCACCTCCAGTATGGCAAACCGCATTTGTGAGATATTATGGTTGTTGTCCCTGAAGTGGCGGAATACTGGTGATTTAAGGTTTCTTTGTTCTAATCTGTGACTTGTGTTTGGTCCACCTTTCCTTGGCGCATCTGCTCGTCTTGCCTACGTAGTATTTACCAAATGGGCATCTGATGGTACAGATTACATTTTTCGAATCACAGGTAGCATAGCTTTTCAGAGGGATCTTTTTCCCACTGTTTGGATGCCTGATGTAGTCACCCTTAATGATGTTAGAGCAATGCTGACAATTTAAGCCTGGGAAGGTCCCATTTTGTTGGTTCGTAAGTGTCTTCTGAGTGGATTTTTTGGGTCTTTTGGCTTTGATAAAAGTATCTCGAAAGTTTCTCCCTCTCTTGTAAGCCAGCATTGGAAGAGATGAAATAGCCAATTTAAGTTGGGGTCTGTTTTGATTAGATCCCAGTTCTTGTTGATAAACTTCTTTATCTGAAAGCTTTGTCCTGATTGTCTTAATGTATAGATGAGGTTGGATTTAGTTTGTGTTGTCTGTTTGGCCAGTAATGCTTCACGGGTTTGGCTTCTGTCCTTACAATAGCTTTAGATAAAACTTCTTCTGGGAATCCTATTTCCTTGTATCTTAATCTCATTGATTCAAATTCAGTCTGGATTTTTTCAGTGCTAGAGATAATCCGTTTTGCCCGTAAAAGCTGGCTATACGGAAGATTCTCCTTTAGGTGCCTTGAGTGAAAGCCATTGAAGTGTAAAGAGTTCTTGACATCCGTTGGTTTTCTGAATATTGATGTTAACAATTCTGTGTTTTTCCATTCAACTGTAAGTCCAGAAATTTCACCTGAGGTTTGCCAATTTCTATAGTGAATTTGATGCGTGGGTTGCATTAATTAATGTATTGCCAGAATTCAATCAGTGCTTGTTCTGAGCCGTTCCATATGCCAAAAATATCGCCGATGTTCCTTATCCAGCACTGTAAGTAGTGTTTGCAATGGGGGTGATCCAATACATGATTTTTTTCAAAGTAGAACATACAAATTTTCGCATAAGTGGGGGCCACAGCTGAACCCATAGAGGTTCCAGAGATTGGCAAGTAGTATTCGTCATTAAACCTAAAGTAGTTATTGTATAGAATTAGGTTGATGAGTTCAATTGCAAAGGTCTTTTGGATCTGGATGTTGTTGTTTCTTAAAAGAAACCATTCTAAAGCTGCTATTGCTTCGTCATGTGGAATTGACGTGTATTAGCTACTGACGTTCATAGAGAAAACCAAAGGGTCATAAAAATCAATATGCAATGCTCTGATTTTTTGCAGGAAATGTGTCATGTCTTTTAGGTACGTTGATATCTTCTGCACAAGTGGTTGAAGAGCGGTGTCTAAGTAAATTGCTAATGGTTGAAAGATACTGTTGGTCCCTGCAACAATCGGTCTGAATGGAGGGTTTTTGGAATCTTTGTGGATTTTCGGTAACCCATAAAAGACTGCAACTATCGGATGTTGGTTGATTAAAAATTCTTGTGTTTTATCTGATATCCAGTCCATTGAGCTGGCTTTCTCCACCACTTGTCTAATGACAATACAGATATTACTTGTGGGGTCGTTGTCCAGCGGGAGATATGTTTGTCTATCCTCCAGTAATTTAAGACATCCAACATTGTATAGGTTCATGTCCATGAGTACCAGGGCTCCCCCTTTGTCTGCCTGTTTAATGGTGAGGGAATTATCTTCCGCCAAGTCCTTAATAATTTTAAGTTGATTTTTATGCACATTTTGTTTTTTTGGTACGTCATATTTAATCCTCCTTAGGTCTTTAATAGTCTACATTTTAAACAGGTTCACTAGCGGGTTGTTAATTTGCGGGTGAAACGTACTTTTAATTTTCATTTCGAGGTAGTCATGTTCCTTTGGTGTACCCGTTTGTCCAAGATTATCAAAGAAGATCTTTAGCTCCATTTTCCGAATTAACTTAAATAAGTTAATTTCTTCCTCAAACAGATTGGTCGAGTTTGTGAGTATGAAGGAAGTGCCAAGACTTAATGTATCCATCTGTGGTTTGCATAGTTGTTTAGAAGAGATGTTGATGATCAGTGGTGAGTCTATTTGTTCTTTTGACGTGGTTTTCGTTTTCCCTCTTCTGGTCTGGCATCTCCTAAAAAAGGCTGTACTGGATTCGGGGGAATTGGAGTATCTGTTGTTCTCAGTGTTGTATTCAAGGTATCTGTTGCGATTGAAATCTGAACTATGTTAGCCGAGCTAGTGCTGGGTTGTTCTTCTTGTTCTCCCCTAGTTATTTCATTACTGTCAGTATTGTTGATAGACGGTGGATTCCTGGGTGCTCCTGGTGTGCCGGGTCTAGGTTTGTAGTTGCCGTAGTATTCTTGCCACGTATAAACGATTTCTCTGGCGTAGTCAAGTGTGTCCCTTCGGAATTTACGAATTTCTCGCTGCTCTATATCTCGTTTATAGCTTTCAGGTTTGGTGTTGGTATCTTCTAGGATGTTATGAAGTTCTGCAGCCGATTTAAGTTTAGTAAGCTGTGTGGAGACTTCTTCGATCTCCTGATTGATTGTGTTTAGCGATTTTGCTAGTTCTTCAATAGTTAGTAATATCAAGTCCAAGGAACATTTGTTCAGGATATGTGCCAACCTCTTCACAAATTCTTTATTATCTTTATATAATGTCTGGCAGAGATAAACCCTTAGTCCTCTTGGTATTCTCTTAGCTTTGTAGTATTGGGTCAGAATTGTAGTGTGTAATTTTTGGGAGATTTCTCTCTGAATAAGACGTTCTAATCTTTGGATGAGAATATCCGGGTTTTCTCTATTAGTTGCTTCTGTGCTAGTGTCTTAAATTAAGCCTCGGATCCTTTCGGCTTCTTCATCAGTGAACGCTAGAGTGGTTGCAGATTTGTCTGTTAGGGTATTAATCTTCAAAAATGACATTTCAAGGTGTCGGGGTGCTGAAGTCCAAAGTAAGGTGTCAACCCCTCACAGGGAAAGAGACGCACAAAGCAAAATTTGGACAGTAGAAGCACACCCTATTGTCAGAGATTTCATATGCTCTAGTACATACTAATTAAATGGGTTACTAATTGTGAAATGTGTTTGAGGTACAGAGGAGAGATGAAACCTTGACACCTAGGTTGCCCAAATACAGAAAATACAAACAATTTCCCTAGTTGGGAACTTGCATCCTCTGCACAGTATCGTATGTCTGGAATACCAGCCCAAAAATTCATCATTTAAATTTACGCAGTTTTAGGTAAGTAATTTTATCACATATTTTGAAAAGATAACAATCTAGACAAGAAACAGTTCAGAAGAAATTAGTTTTAAGTCAATTTAGGTCACATGAACCATCTTCATTTTATTCATGATGCTGTAGTCGAAGGGGGCCCAACGTGTTTCGAGTGTTTCACACTCTTCATCAGGAGCAATTCAATTTCTAGAAAAGGATTATGCAAAAAAAATATAATAAATTCAATCTCAACAAAACTCAAAAACATTCCAAGCCAAAAGCTTTTTCATAGTAATTACAGAGATTAAGGAGACCTCATACACATAATTGACTTGTTCCAAGACAACAGAATATCAAGAACTATTGGTGCCAGTGTTCCACTATATTGTACCTACCCACTATTAGAACAGTGGATACAGTTTCATCACACGCATTCTTATAATGGCTTAAAAGTCTAAATCAGGTGATGCATCAGATGAAGAAGCCTGATTGGTGACTATGTTGTGGTTTGTCCGGCCAAGCCAGATTAAAGGTAGCAAACACAGGTAGAAACGGCTAGTCTAACCTTGTGTCTTTTTCTTTAAAAATTGTTCAGGGTGCATCTGTATTCAGACTGCTGTATAGGTCTCTGGGTGGAGAAACACGTTCATGCGGCGGATAGAACACTCTATGGTGCAGACAGGTCCATGTGAGCATAATGAGAGGGTAACCATCAGTGGCTGAACGGACTGAAAAGATTTACTTATATATTACAAAAAGTTAAAAAGCCCATAACTTACAGGTGTGTCTAGGAAGTCTTTAGCAAGGAGGCTCAGCTAAAGATGGCGGGTAGGTGGAAGGTGGTAGCTGGTCCCGAGGGTTGGTCAAGGACACAAACTACAAAGAGAGAGGTGGGGAAGTGAATACTAATGACATCTCGCGGCCGTCATGGTTTCAGTAAAAAGAATGGGCAGTGCAGCACAACAAAGTAAAGAATTCATATCTCAAGGGTGCAGCGCTGCAAGATGGAATCAGGATCCTCAGTAGGATAAACGACTCCATCAGCAGCGTGACATCCATTAAAATACGGTCATGGCCGGTGACCTCAGCACGCTCGAAGCGCATGTGCCGTGTGTGTGTGGGTGAATCCGCGGCTGTCTATGGATAAGTGTACTTACAGGGTGAAAAAGAAGGTAAAAATCAAGAGAAAGCGATCTTGCAGATGTAGTGCTCCATCTATGGAGAATTCTCCTAAAAAAGAAGAAGAAAGCTTGGAATCGTAACGGGTAGTGTTTACGTACGTATGTGTGCTTCTACTGTCCAAATTTCGCTTTGGGCAATTCTGAAGGAGCCATTGGAGCAAGCTAATTTTTGAAGTCCCCATCATTAAAATTATGATTGTCTTCCTATATGTTCTATGTGGTTTTAGCAAAAGTACATTACTATTTTAATTTGGGGAAGTAGGAAGAAAATTGAACAGTCATGATTTCAGAAAGTTGCCAAAATTCGGCTCAGTCTAAGGGATGAATGATACCAGAATGATATCCAAAGTCTTAAAAGTACAAAGGATGTCTATAATCTTACAAACATAACCACTTTTTTAATACATTAGGTTAATGGCTTTGGAAATTGGGAGAATCAATACTCCTTTAAGAAATGTACACTGGAGTTTTTACAGATTTTTACATGACTCATGGCTCCAGATATTATGACCCATTCATATAATTCTACTTGTCTTGTCAAGATAAAGATCCAATGCCATGTACCAGCTATGTAACTTCAATAGCTTAAGGCATATTAAAATGCTCCCATTACACTTTTCCAAGATAGGATTCCTGCACATTTCTGGTCCAAGTAATTCAAATCTAAGTAATCCAAATCTATTCTTCCTCAATTCATGTATATAGCTACTTTACTGGGCTTTCACGGGCCCATCCACATTACTAATGACTTTGTAATATTGGGGTGTTTCCTTACTGTCATAAGAAATTAATAGGTGGAAACCAATTGTGGTAGTGAAACTGAGGTGTGTCATTATCTGCCTAAAGCATCACAAAGATGTGCCTTCACTCTACTAAAGGCACATACGCTTCCACCTCCCCTTGTAGTTTAGATTGTTGATGTGCAACACAAATGGAATGTGGGGAGGCTTCAAAGCTTTGTCTGAAACTCATTGTTGTGTGACATGAATTTACAACTAAGGGGCACCCCCCCATGGTGCCTTTGGCACCCAACCCCCCGAGGGAGGGGCTTGCATTGCTGGAACACAGCCCCCCCCAGTGACTGCTTTGCTTTGAACTTGGCAGCTTGGTCGCTTGTGGGGATACTCCACCAAGGCCTCACTTCATTTGCAACCCCCCTTGGGTACTTGGAAAGTTGGACAGTATACCAGCAAATCTGGATAGATGTAGGACAGAATGACAGCAGTCCCATAGCTTTGGGCCATAAAATGACCCAAATTCAAAACGTTATAGACCCATCACTTATCACTTATACAAGTTCATCACACAACTTCATCCGTTAATGTCACTTAATGACCTTGAAATGCCCTAGGAATTGTAGATTTGGACAGTATACCATCAAAGTCGGATGCATGTGAAACGGAATGTTACCAGACTCACATGGAATGTTACATGAAATCATCATTTATACCCAACTTCATCAGTAAATGTACTCCAGTGAATATACTTGAAACGCCTCATGAATTGCAGTTTGGACAGTGTACCATTAAAGTGGGCAAAATGTGGAACAGAATGACGCCACAACCATTTAGTTGGATATGCAATTACCCCAATTTAAAGTGTTAGAAAAAACAAAAACAGTTACACAAAATTGTCACTTATACACAACCTCATCAGTGAATAATCTTCAAATGCCTTAGAAACTGCAGATTTGGACAGCATACCATTAAAGTTGTCTAAATATGGAATGGGATGACACTAGAACGATGTCAGTAGGACATACGATTACACCACTTTCAAGCATTACATAAATCGTTACATAAAACATTACACAAAAAAGTCACTTATGATTTGATATTTTAGGGTAGATTTCACCTCTACTCGAGTATCTAACCACACTTTCCAGGTGAACTTTCAGTCACATTATAATACGCAATAACCCTGCTCTAGACAAGTACAGTCTCCAGACTGCAGGCCTAAAGAGCAATGCACAATCGAGCATAGTGCATAAGACAATGCACAGTGTGTCATGCTTCTGGCCTGCGGTGCGGCGACTACAACCGTAAATGGAGCGACAATCTGAAGTCACAAGGGTGATGTGGTAGTACACCAGTGGAAGAGTGGCAGAGGGAAGGCATGGTGGGGATCCTAGAGACCCTCTGCAAATGACATAGGAGAGTGGGGGAAAAACATGACCTTGCAGGGGGACACCTTTTTCAGGTGGCATTCCACAATGTCGCTTTTTCTATACTGATAATCAGACCGCGATCTGGCCTAGATCGTATCCTGGCAATGTCTCCCATAATATGAATCTGTAGAGGCAATAAAATGCTGTGGACAGATGGATAAAAGTCACCATTAAGTATCTCTCACTTTTCCTTGTATATTTTTTCTAAGGTTTAGGTTCAAGCAGTTCATCATCATTCCCAAAGTAATGGTGAAAGCAATAGTAGGCATCTGACAGCACTCAATTGGCAAGATGCCACTTCTCTAAATTGATAAGTAAAAGCCTCGTAGTGAAAAGCAGGTGCTTAAGCGCCATGTGCAATCTACACATCCTTTGGATGAACCTTATTAAGGGGCAACCTTGATAGCCCTGCAGGGTGACAATCATTTGATTAAGTGCAGGAGCACATTATGGTGTCGTCTACCTAGCAGACAGACATTGGATGCCTGTGAACATGGCTGTTTGGCCTTTCAAGCAACTGTGGTTGTGAAAACATAAAAATTGATATGAGGCTGGGAAGCCCAAAAGAAGCACACCAACACAGGTTACAAAGGATATACAAGTGCTTTATTAAAAAGCTACAACAGTTACCAAAGTCAATTGACAAACGGATAGCTATTCGGCTCTCAGAGTAACGTAACGAACTTCAACGAAGGTTCGATGCATTAGTAGAGAGACCGTACATTCGGAATACTGGGGCTTTTATATCCTTTATCCAGCCCTTGGCCAACCCCCTCGCGGGTTAACCATTCTTGGGATCAGGCCTAGGGTTCCTTGCCAGGTCAATCCTATAATGTATGCATTTTGATCAGTTCCGCTGATACAGTTGTTCATTTACACATAGGTCAGTGATAGGACAAGGTCTCAGTTTGCGACCCCGACAAGTGGCCTGCAGGCATATTAATTATTTGTGTGTGCGGAGGTCACAACGGTCAGAATCTCACTCAGAATGTTATTCAGCCTCCATTTTGATGTTCAGGGTGACTTCCACATTACAAGAAAACCTAAAATGGCGGCTAAATCCAAGATGGCGACTTACATTACTTTTCGTTAAGGTCAAGACCTTGCCGCGGAGTCTATTTACATGATATTTTAGACAACTTGGCGTAGGCCAATACACATTCAATTACTGCGATATGAGGCATAATATTATTTCAATTCCAACATGGTGTGTGCTACACCAGCATAAGCGTGGATACTCACTCTTCATCTCAGGTAATTCAGCACTAGTTTTCCTTGATATATAGCAAGCACCCTTTGCACCTGCTGGCAGGATGCAAAACAAGGTGAGCTCAACAATAAGTAGTGATCTGAGTCTGCAAAATGAATGCTGCCTGAACGTTGATTGATTGTATAATGGCCTGATCACAGCAGATTGGGGGAAAAGGCAGGCAACCAGGCACGAATTCCATCAGTCTGTGGGCAGGTGTAAGTGAATTCAATCAGGCACACACCCAAGTCTCGCCCAGCATGAAGTGTGCAAATGAAACGCTTATTTATTTTTATCTATAAGTTCAATATTCTTAATGATATACCACTCATATCATACCCTCCTCAAAATACCCCCAGGTTATACTGAACAAGGAATCAGGCTAGTTGTAAAGGTAATTTTTTGTTTATTTATTTAGAATTTAAAATCACATTATATTTTTAATAGGTAACAACAATCACCAATGGGGAGACAGGAACAATTCATAATATCTTTATGCATTAGGAATGAAGTAATGAACACAAAAAGAATGCAGCAAAGAAACAAAAACTTCTGAGTTGGTTTGGAACAGATAGCACTATGGTTAGGGGTTCCCCTTGCAACACCCCTCAACCCACCAATAGGCAATTTAAATAGATGTGAGGAGAGAGCAGTTATTCAGGAATAATGCAGACCAAACAGAATATCACTCCCACCTTCCCCCCTTAGACACAAGAGAAAAACGATTTGACTTTTCAACTGTCAGATGGCTTTGAAATTTGCTGAGCAAAAACACAAAATATGTTCAAAATGCTTAAATCATTGTAAATTCCTATGGGGGCCGCTTTGAACAAATGCAAGCAAACACAAGCAAATATTTAATCAAAAGGAAACAGTTGGGATCTCAAAGGCCATGTGGGAAATGATTTAAAGGTAATTGAAACGTGTAAAAACTTTTTCAAATGTCGATTCGTGGCAAACTTTTACTTATGCGACTTTTGATATAACGGGTCAATCACACTGTTTCACAGAGGTAGCTAAGCATGTTAGGTACAAGTGGGAGTTGAAATTTTGCTTCTATCTTGAAGACTGAGGGAGTTATAGAGGTTTTAGTGAGAGGTGTTTTTCGAAAATAAAGACACAAATTTGGACACAGACTTCAGTTTAGAATCAAAAATATGGCTTATGCTTTCATTCAAGGCTACAGCATTCAGGCTAGGCAACCAAGTCGGGACGAAGTAAGCTCTGAGACTGATTCATGACTTCAGTAACAGATCCCCATCACCTTCCCCGGTGGCACCAGTCCAAACACTCAAAGTGGGATTTATGGATCAGAGTTACACAAATAAAGATGACTATAAAAATGGCGCTTTAGCAACTAGACAGAATACGATAGCACTACAGATTTTGACACTGTTACTGGTTAGGAAAGTAGGGATAGTTCAGATATCAGAATGGAAAAAGATAATGCAAGGTATACAATAGTTCTCCAGCGTCCTATTAATACTCACAATCCACTGGAATTTGAAGATTTTTGGACAGTCACGGTTCTGGTCAATGGATTGGATCTATCAAGGAAAGGCAGCACATCTGGTGCGGGACTGAATCAGCTAGGCCGGTCACCGTAACTGCACATGATCTGCCCTTCTTGTTTCTGGGTATTTCAAATCAGCGGGATGGCGAGTTCATCAGGCAAGCCTTATGGTATCAAGCCAGATAGTTTCAGGATGCTTTCTCACACCACAGTGCTTCACTGGGTTGTAAGGATTATTTTGAGGATTGAGGCCTACCTGAAAGTGGTTCAGCTACTGCTTGGCCTGGTCCTTGGCATCTGGATCTGGAAGGACGTTGAATGCTGCATATTGAATGCTGGATCAGAGTGCTTCGCTGGAATCAGAAGAATCAGTCCCTATGTGTTGTCAGCTGTCTCTATTTATCCTTTCAAATGACATCACAAAAATGGGTGTATGGGCCGGCTTAACTAAACTTGCCCCTGTGGACCGGGATTGGATCAGAGCCTCATCTCCGCCCTGCACCCAAGTGATTGGATCAATGACGGATGATGTCACATTTATGGTTTGGCTTTTACAGTCCTTAGAAACCTCCCCTAGCCACTAGTATCAAAATCGAAACCTCTATGAAAATGGCATACAAGGATTCCATATTTTATGGAGTATCTGTTCATCAAAATCCTGCAGCTGTGAAATCTTGTTTTGCCTTTTTGCAGCATTTTGTCAATTTCTTCATGCAAACAATTTCCATCCTTTCTCCAAATTTCCACAAATATGTGTGTTTAACATAGGGATCTCTGTGCACAGTTTAACAATTCTAGCATTAATACAGTTCCCATAAAATCACATATATCGCCATTCCTGTTCAGAATATGCTAAACAGTTCCACCACATCTTGAAATGTAGTGCCAAAAATTAGACTAACAAATCTGCCCTTTTGATATTTTTCACCATTTCAGATAACAAGTTATGAGTCTCTAAAAATTGTTCATTACATGTTCTTGGCAGCAAATGGTCCTCCTTTTGTTTCTCCCTGGAGCTCAAGGAGTATCCCCCACCTATGTGAACCTTCTGCAAGCCAAGTTTACAACCTCTTCACACGTTCATTTCCTGGCCTGGAGAACCTGCCATTGTTCAGTCTCTGGCTGCAGACAAAAGTCTGTCCTACCCCACAATTAACATATGTCAATGAGTATCTGCTGAGAGGAATTCCCTCCCCTTGGGGGAAACCTGTTTTTTTCCACTTGTTGCAGACCCAGCCAGGCTAATTTATTCTTAATTTCTTGACTTAAAATCCAGCAGAAAACAAACTTGTTGCATTAAATGACATAGATAAATTACTTTCTTAGATTTAAACCTGTGGGATCAAAAACAATTGAATTCTGTTTTTCTTTCAGCAACAATCCTGTTATATTTGCTGATCTGGCAGACTTTTAGTTTAAGTCATTTTAAAGTTTTAATCAGGAGAGCCCATTTGACAGGAACTGTCATTCACAGATAACCGAGGGTAATGCACTCAGATTTTTGACAGGAACTGTCATTCACAGGCAATCCAGTTTTGCTGAGAAAATGTTTTGCTCTTTACATTTCAGGACTTTGTACATTCACAGTGCTTAATTAGGTTAAATGAATTTTAGCGCCAAGCAAGATTTTGAGTGTTGAGAAGTGTTGTGCACCGGCATTTTGGAGTTTTAGCAGCAATGTAAATGTCATTTACAAGCGAATTTTGGAGTTTCACTTGTTTGCTTGTCGTGGAGCCCACTGGCACTTTTTCTGCAGCGTTTGCTCTATTCCATCACACATGCACCATGGGTGGAAGGTTGTGCAGCCATCTTTTTGTGTGTTGAAAATGCAGTTTTGGAGGTTTTGGCACGCACAAAGGTTTTGACGCCATTTCACTTTTTCCTGCACCATATATAGCAGAGTGAGGACGCATAGTATAGCAGAGTGGGTGAATTCATCCCACACAGGTCTTGTGGGGCTCTTGTGTCAAGTTTTACATGGTGTTAACTGAAATAATCATTGTGTCTGCCTTGAAGAAGGCTGGGTGTTCCTATAAGAATTATATACATCGGAAGGCCCAAACTTGTATTGGCATACTTTGTACTTTACTAGCAGGATTGTTTTCCATGGTATAAATGTGGTGAAAATATGGCCCTAACCGTCAGACTTTTTGAAACACTAGGTGTAACATTAATTATCGACGCATAACAAAACGAAGGTCACAATTTGACAATTAACAGGCTCAATGGGTATGCTCCATCCCCTGAGTTTCTGTGACTTTTCCACAGTTTCCAGACTTCACAATTTTACAATTGACAGGCTCAATGGGTATGCTTCATCTCCTGGGCTTTCTTGACTTCCACACAACAGAAAGGGGATGGAGAATCCCTTCACCTAGATTCCACATATTTGGAAAACTGCTTTCTCTCTTTTCCAAGTTTACCATTCTTGATTGGGTGTGAGTCCCAGACTCGCTGTGTGCCTGGTTTACTCTCCTGACAGTTCATTCTTGTTTGGTCAATTGGGTGCGGGTCCCAGAATAACTGCAAGCTGTGGTTTATTCTCCTGCCAGGACTTTCTTAATTGGTTCAGTATTTGGGTGTGGGTCCCAGACTTGCAATTCCCATCAAGAATAACTTTCTCTTTTATATAGTTTGAGATTCTTTAATTATACTTTTCATATATTGGCTCAGCGACCCCTTTTCATTTGTTTTAGTCTCTTTGCTCAATGACCAGGGTGTCACAGCTCCCTTGTTTGGGCTTATCAGGTTCATCAATTGTACCCGGAATCCACCATGAAGCGCTTCCGCATCCTAACCTCGCTCTCTGGGATCGCCGTTTTCCGTCAGCTGCTTCAACATCCTTCGTATCTCACCGTTCTTGATGTGGATAGCTAGCCAACTGGGGGGCATCCCATCTGCTCTCCGGTTCCTGCTTTTTTTCTTTCTTCATATGACAGCTCCAGCTGTCCATGGCACAACCACGGTAAACCTTCTGTTTCCAAACTTCCCTGGACGGCACCTCCAGCAGCTTTTCTGCTTCGTACTGCAGCCTGCTCTTCTTCATTGTCCCAACCGATGCCAGGAGCAGTGGGTCTCTCCTTCACGACAGGTATGGTGTTTTTAAATGTCCCGGAGCCTCTTAACCTTTTCCAACAGCTAGATTGCTGTCTTTGCTTTCCAGTTCTAGTTATCTTCATTACTCTAGTCGTCTTCCTCGTCTCAGTTTTATCAAGGAAAGGGGAATGTAAATACAGTTGATGATTTGTCATGACTGGAGGTTCTACACCCACACTACAGTATGCTATACAGGAATACGAAGGCAAGTGGGTGTTACCAGAGGCTGAAGAAACAGGGAAATGCCTGCCTTGACATAGCAAGTATTCTCCACCTCCTTGAGGGTTGTCTTCTCCCACGTGGTCTTCCCGCAGAAAGCCACCCCCAGGGTCAGAGTCGGGTAGTTTCTGCCTTTCCCTGGCCACATGAAGGAAGTTTCCCTCCAGGAAAGTAGTGGCAGCATCGCTAGATTCCTCACAACACCCTTACTCATAGCATGCTGTAAAGAATGTGTGATAAGGCCAGCACCCTGACTTGTCTAGAGGAGCTGGGAACCACTCTCATCCAGGGGTGGTAGACCTATCACTGAAAAATCCACAGCCACTCCTAGCCCTGAGGAGAATGGTGCTAGTTGAGCTGGGTCCAATTCATGTCTCTTCACCTTGTGCCAGCCTGTAATTCAGCAGTACTACTGTGTCTCACACCATAACTCCAGACCAAAAAGCTTTCAAGGGTCTTTTTATTTCTTCTGGAGACCACCATCGAGATTTGGGAAACAACCAGCAGTGAGAGAACAGCCCACCACATCCCCATACCTGCCTCACTGAGAAAGTGTAGATCAAAATCTGTTCCTCTGGAATGACCCCCAGTTCCTCCCTCCATCACCAGAGGCAGAGAACCTGCAGACATACAGGGACCCAACTACTTCAAGTCTATGCAGCTACAGGATAAGTCGCATCATGTTTACCAAAGCCAGTGTCAAAGACCCGTAGCCAGTAGGTGGTACCTTCCACCAAAATGGACTAAATAAAATGGACTAAATAACTTGTGCTGGGTTCCCCTAACATGAAATGGGACATTTGGTTCCCTGCACCAACATCACCACTATGTGCCGGACCAGTGCAGAGGAAAGGAGAGGGATTAACCCTTCTCTATAAAATCACAGATATGTGCAACACCTCCTGGGAGGCGGAGACAGGGCCACATTGGCCAGGGTAAGCAAGCCAATCATATGAGGATGGGGAAGATAAAAGAGAGCAGGAAGTACAAGACAGTGTGGGTTGTTCGGGTGAGGTCAAATGAGGAGTAGGTGGCAGACAAGAGACCAACAGGCGGAAGGAAGGAGCAGAGTGTGGTGATGAGTTCTTGAGATGGTAAGGTATTGGTAGGTGAGTACAAGTGGTACTGAATTGTGAGTGTGCATGAAAGTATGGGAGGTGTGGTTATAAGATGTAGAGTGAATGTGAAGTGATTCTGTGTGTGAAAGGAAGGGGTCTTAGTAGAAGGAGGGTAGAGTGGTAGTTGTGTGTAGGAAGGAGTTATATTGTAGAGGAGGGAGTTATAATGTGGAGAAGGGAGTAATAACACCAAAAGGTAGAGGTCAGGCTTAGAACAAGTTACAGGTAGCGCAGGGACAGTGGAGGAAGAAAAGGGAGTAGACATAGTAAGACGGGTGGAGTTGGAGGCGGAGATTAGTGAGGAAAGACCATCAGGAAGGAAAAAGGGAGAGGAGCAAGTGGGTGTGAAACTAAAGAGATCAAATTGGCAGAATCTGTACATCACATGGCTGTAACCTCCTTAGAACATCAACTACTGGCTAGTGTAGGGAGAGTTAGGAGGACCCTGAAGGAGGTCCGTGCGAGAAGGCATATTTACTTTAGGTCTCCACTTCTAACATAAGTAAGAACCTAGAAAGTAGGGTGGAATCTGCTTTATATACTAATCTGGATTAGAGAGGACAGTGTTTTAAGTTGAGAGATAGAGGGATAGCCATATGTCCCTTCAAGAATTTAATAAAAAATGTTGAACTATCTCTGAGGGTAATAAATGAGAGACAGATACAATGTTGTAGGGTTCTTAACATGTGTCATGTTTATTAAAACAAGAAGGACGGGATACACCCCTCTCTTCCCCTATCATAATAAGAATGTCTCTTCCTATGAAACTAAAGCAAGTTGACCTTGTGTCCAAATTATATATGACTCTCACACTAACAAATACAACAACCTGAAAGGTGAATGTTTCTACTTCCAACCCAATGAAAGAAAGAGTGTAAAAGTTGAAATAAACGATTCCAGTAAAGCAATCCTTTTATTAAGAAGTTGGCTCCTTTCCCCTGAATCAATTTTATAAGCCTATTGGAACTATGTTATTCCAACAATGTTCTGTCCAAATTAATGAAAATGTCTCTTTCACAAAATGAATGTCTTGCTCGGATTAATAAAGCAGTAAGTTCTCATCCATAGAATACTATTGTCAGGATAACAAACACATGTCTTTTACGCAGAACACTTTTCTGATGATGACAAAACCTAAGCTTCTCTTTTGTAGAACACTGTTCTCAAAATATCTCTTTCATAGAACACCATTTTCAGAATGGCAAAATCAAATGTCTCTTTCATGAAAAACTGTTTATAATTAAGATATTTCTCTCTTATGCAATTGTTCCTCTCCTGGTATACTCCCCTGGCAGGAATTTCGCAACTCAATCCTTTGATATCCTGGTGTGTTTTCCTGGCAGGAATATCTCCTTAACTGAATAGAAAACTCTTGATATCTTGGTTTACTCTCTTGTCAGGAATACCTTCCTCTTGACTCACACAGATCTCCTTCCTAAGTGTCATTACTTGAATTTGTTATCATGTCTTCCTTCATCAACAACACAACCTGTTGATCTCCAAGGCTACTTGTACCAATGTCCCCCATGCAGACATCTCATATATGAGGGTGTGTTCAAGCTCTGTCTGTCAACCTTTCTTTCAATCTCTCTCGCCTCTTGCAATGCTGTTGCCTCCTTATTTCTCTATGGGATTTGGTTTATGGCAATGCTGGATCCAGGTTTCCCCCAACTGACATCTCATGTCAGGAGAATTGCAACATGTTTGCCTCTTCATTTCTCTCCCAATGTCTTTTGGTTATGGCAATGCTGGTTGCAGGTTTTTCCCACTTGACATAGCAGGTTAGGAAAATTGTACCATGTTTGCTTTCTTATTTTACTTCGATTCGGTCGACAGTCAAGTATTCTTCAAATATTTTTGTATGTTTTTGCAAGGCCCGTGGCCCCTTTCACTCTCAGGCTGACTCACTGGTATGCCGTGCTCTTGCTGCGAGCGACTTCCACAGGGCTGGCTTCCCCGTTTATGCAGAGTTGTGTGCAGTTCCCGCATCAGCATTTTCTTCCTTTGCCACTGGAACCATTGTGGCTTTACAGGGCCTCTTCTCTCCCAACCCGACTGTGCCTCCTTCACCTTCTTATTACCAAAGTTTCTCTCCTCTGGTCTACAGTGCTGCCGACCTGCTGCTCTCCCCATGGTTCTTCTCCTTCAGACTGCCTCTGCAGCTGGTCCAGCTTCCCACTACGTGTAATTTTCAGCCTCTCTCCTTGCTTACTTGCCAATTCACCGGCTTTGAATAACCTTTGGGTTTAAATGTCCCACACAGTTTTCACCTTTCCCATTGTCTCATTATTCATCTTCTTTGTTGCAGTACCCCATGTATTATGGGAATGGAATTCCATATGCATTCTGGACTTCTAAAGGCGAGATTGTTTGTAGGAATAAAGATTATCACAATCAGTAAAGGTTATGCGTACATTATAGGAATGGGTGATCCTAACATGTGGCTCCATTTTACAAAACACCATCAGTGTTTTAACAATTTGAGTTTAAGGGAGACTGGAAGAATCACTTGTCACTATTAATGGCATTACCACTTTCCCCAGATATGTCTACTTTCATATGGTTCTTGTGATACCACCCCTAGGGTCAAGATAAAGTAGCTGCTTTCTTTCCCTATCCATATGGGAGGATGCCACTACCAGGGTTTCAGTGATAATTTTGCAGGATTCATCACACATCTCCGAGCATTGGAGTACTCATTAAGCCATCTGTGACAAGTATTAATATTAATTAGTGTATTTGTTTTTTTCATCTTGCTGTAGTGAAGTTGATCAGAATGGCATGATTAACACAAGGAATATTTTAGCAAATGCCAAGAGACACAAGAATCATGTATTGTATTTACAGGAAACCTATTTAATGGAAAAAATACATGAACTCATTCCTAATAAATGGGATCCTGGGAACTGGCATGCATCATATTCCACACTTACACGTGGTATCATAATATTGATGCACACGAGTTTACCATTCTCCATTTTGCCATACTATTGAGCTATATAGGGGTGTTATATCCTAAGACATGGCACACTGAATGGGCAATTACCCTCATAAATGTCTATGGTCAACATGATTCCCCTGATGTTTTCCTACAGATTTTGGAGAAATGTTCCCCTTATTATGGCACCCCCATTGCCTAATCAAGGAGATTTCAATATAGTGATTGCTAATAGACTAGAAAGATCCTCTCCCGTTACTAGATATAATTCTAAAGGTAGACCTGATGGCCTTCTTTATACTATACAACATTTGTAGATGCACTCGGGACATCAATAGGAACCAACATGTCATTCTTCCGTACATGATCCTTCTTAACGTATTGATTATTAGTTAACATCTCCTTTGTTGTATCAGGCCTATGTTGATAGCAACCATTTGTCCAGAGCATGGTATGGTCATTCCCCAGTTACAATAACACCACAAATCTCAAATCCTGGGAAATAACACCCCCATGAATGTTTAAGAAGGAGCCGTTAAAAGATCTGCAATTTGCTACACCAATCTTAAATGTTTTGAGTGCAGAGAGGCCACTACCAAAAACTGCTGCACAATATGGGAAAGATTTAAGGTTTATATTGCAGGGATTTTTCATAATGATTTGTCATAATAACATGGCATACAGAGGTCTGTTTGTGGGGTTTAAATAAGCTGGAGGTTGAATTAAAAAGGTGGAAAGGTTTTATGAACAGTCTCGCTCACATACAATAACTCATGACAATCCCCTAAAGCTAAGCATGATGGATAGGTGAGCCGCAAAGTTACATTTCTTTATGGAGTGCATGATTCTAAGACATATGGAGGGTCTGAGAGAATAGGGAGAATTCTGGCAAGGCTTCTCAAACATGATCCTCGTCACACATTGATAGGTACGTTTAGGCAAGTAGATGGGAAAACATGTAATTATCCTGTAGTTATAAATTACTGTTTTAAAACATTTTATTCTGAATTATACACCACTATGAAAATTATATTGCCAGTAGATCCTAAAATGTACTTAAATGATGTATCTATGTTATAGTTTGATGAGTTGCTGTGGTGTCCCATAATTGCAGACGAAATTAGAGAAGTCCTTTTTAGTTTTGGCTATTAGGTGGCACTGAAAGCACTACTTTTAAGCAGAAACTATTCTCATTAAAATAAGACCTTTAACAAAAAAGCTTCAAACAGGGCTATGAGTGAGGGTCTCTGATGCTTTTTAATGCAGATGCCATGAGGATGGATTTGTGTTGTGTGCCTATGTGTCCACCCATTTAACACCCATCTCTAAAGCAAATCTATATGATATCCCACCCATAACCACATCCTTTTTGCACTCTGTCCCTGCATTTGTATTGTGTGCTAAATAAGTCTGCCATTGTTACTTGCAAAATGGTGGCTGCCATATGTTAATGATAATAACATGTTATTTGACTTGTGTGATGCTTTAAAAAAACGTTTACCACAGATTTTAATTTATGTGATATATTTGAATGTATTTTGTATCAAAAATAAACAAATTACTGTTATAGATACATTTTGTTATAACATGTCCCTAAACATGTCCATGTACTGATTTGTGGATGTTGGCTTTGGTGTTTTCTGATGGAAGCAGTACCTGATTGGTTGTGCAGAAAGTTAGTGATGTCAGTAGAATGTGATTTGGTCTGGAGTATGTGTTTGTTCCCACACGGCAGCCATTTTCTTTCAGCATTGACATAGAGGTGTAAGGCTTGTTGTTACTTTTTTAATTGCATGGTGAAACCTTTGAAAACTGTAGGTATTTATTTAGAAAATCTGCACTACTAATGTGCTGTGTGCTGCAGTTATAAAGTATGAGCATTTCCCCACTACCAGGCACCATCGGTAGTGCGCTTTTACTTCTCCCTTTCTTGTATCGAGTATGCATTATCTGGTTGCAGTCCGTGTGCAAGATCCCAAAAAATTGTGGAAAATATCCTTCATAGGAAATAGATCCAACGACTTACATACAGTGCACAGCTTTCCTTCCATCTTTCTAATTACTGGTTTGCCAGCGTTTGGTGGCTACATTGAAAGGTCATCCTGTAAAGATATGAACAGAGCTGTTTCTTGAAGGACTGTTAGTTGGTAAGAATGCTGTCCCTGTAAAGGTGAGGGAGCTCTGAATTTCTTGTTTGTTTTACGGCTGGTTGCAGTGCCAAGATTATAATGGTGGTACATGCGCGCACGTTCAGTTTTTGTTTTAGACGAGAAGCATGCAAGTGCGCTGGCATCCACCAGCTAAAATTATAATGGATTTTGGTATGATGGTCTTTTTTAACATACAAAGTGGTGGCCCAGCTTTAAACTGATTAATGGGATAGCAAACAGAATTCCCAGGGGGTGAGGAGGAGTTGCTGCAGCTTAAAACAGAGATGACTGCAGGGGCGTTGCTAGGGGGGGCTAAGAGGGCTATAGCCCCTGATCTTTTGGTTGTAGCCCTGGATAGAATCTCAGGAGCTACAGCCAAAAGACTAGCTAGCCCCCAGTCCCAACAGTTCCAACATCAGCTTAGCCCCGGGTCTTTTCCAGACCTAGCAACTCCCCTGGATGACTGCATGCTCTTCTAGGCAATTAGTGTACAGCAATCAGTGGGCCTGACCACCTACATGTACTCCCACATGACCTGTTGTTCATGTTTCATTAAGGACCGTTTCATTGTCCCGTCTTGCTATTTAAACTCACAATAGAGTATTTCTTCTCATGTTGCATCTGAACTAGGTCCACACACTGATGAAGGGCGTTGATTTCAAACATGAAATGGTTGCTGTTGTCTGCATGTTTACATCTTTTGGCAGTGAAAGGGGGAGTCCTGCTTTAATGCCCCAAAATGTGCACCCCTGACCCATGTCCAGTTCCCCACGTTTTTGATATAAAGTGAGGCCTGATGTTGAAATGAAAGTCTTGTCAACCGTAAAGGGATCACTGCCAAACATGTTGTGCCACTGTTTACTTTTGTTAAAACATCTTTGGTCCCCCAAGGTGACCACAAAAAAAAAGTGACTCTGCTAGCACCAGCTTTCGCAGACTCTGCTGAGTTTAAAGCCGTCCAATTTTGAAATAGGATGTCTTCAATCGTTCAACCTTGACCATAACGGGAAAAGATATGGGCTACCTGACACAATCATCATACATTAACCCTTAATGACCTCCCTCCCGACGCGCACACGCCTGTGCATGAAGCTGGCTTGAAGGTGTCCATTAATGTTGGCAGCTGCTGTGCATTTTCTATGCCGCTCCATACTGAGAAAGCCATGCTGTCCCGGCAGGTACAGTATCCCACCTCCTAGGCATGTGCCATTCAGTTGTGTAAGCATGCTGATCAGCCTCTGGACAATGTACATGTGTTTAACTGCACTGAAGTGCAATACATTGTTTGCTTGCAATCATATTCTGATCATATTCTGAACTCGGAGCTAGAGCTGAAATCAGGAGTTTACTTTCAAAGCCTGTGACCAGTGAGGCTTTTCTGTTCGTTTCAGCCATGTCTGCATAAAATGCTTCCTACTTCTGGCGAAGTAGGAAGCGGGTGATCTGAGGGTCAATGAATGGAATCCTTTGATGTAATCTGACCGTGTAATTCACTGCACCCCACTATACAGCCAGACAGGTGTTTCAGGTCCAGTTCTTCTTCCAGGTCTAGTTTTTTGGGTGAGGATTTCTTTTTGATGCCTGCTGACTTGTCCCTATTTGCCTTACTCCTGACTCAATAATTAACAGCAGTAGTGTAAGGATAAGTGCAGAAGCTAATGCCTAATAACATAGGGTCATTCAAGGCTCTTTATTCACAGGAAGGTCATCCAAGGAATGTGATATTACTTCAAGCCCATGTGTTTAACCATTCACCAATATTTATGATGCAATATAAACTGCATCCCAACCAAGTGTTTCTTGTGTTTCTCGTTTTCGCCATTCCTCATGCATATGTGAGCCTTTTTCTATAGAACACATTGAACACAATCACAGCTGGGTGATCCTAATTTGGTAGTTAATTAAAATAAGGCACAGTGAGTTAAAGTGATTTGCCCAGGATCACAGAATGTGCAAAGTGGGAAGACAGGTATCCGGTGATAATATCACAGGTAAATAACAATGTGGGGAGAATTGTGTTTTCTTCCTCCCACTCCCAGGCACTTCGCCCACATATTCTAGGAATAGAGTTTGTTTATATAGTTTTGCCAATTCCAGAATATGCTGGGCAGACTGTTTAGTGTGAGAAAAAGGAAAACATTGCCATCCCTCAACAACATCGTTTTATCCGAGAATGTCACATAGAACTTGTAGCCAGGATGGGAGCCCTGGTTTCCTGCTTCCAATGATTCCAGTTTAGACAGTGAAACAGACTTTACATTTTCCTGCTCCATCATAATTTTTAACTCAAACATACAATGGTTTCTGGGCAGCACTCTTTCAAGGGTGACACTAGTGCGCTCTTCAAAAATTCTGACTTGCAAAGTGCCAATTCACAAGATAAGTCAACTAAATAATATATATATATATATATATATATATCCAAAAGAGGGAGGAAAGGTGAGCCGCACTCCCACAGGCCATGCAACAGTTGCAAAAACTCTAGAGCAAGGACAAAGGCCAGGGAAACACCGTTTTACAAATACGGAATTAATTTAATGCTTCCACACGAACAAAAGAATTGTACAAAAAAGAATCAGTACAAAAATCAGTACAAAAAGCAACCACACAGAGACACACAGAGGCAGGACGCCATGGTGCACGACCTGTAGAACAACGCGTTTCGCGCTACACTGAGCGCTTGATCACGTAAAGGAAGGGGAGGGATAGACTGGTAGAAATACAAACATGACTACAGTCCTGTTTCTCTGTCGGTTAACTCGTGGAGCCATGGCTAAGGTAGGTAGTGCTGGCGGCCATGATAGAGTAGGGTAAAATGCATGAAAAGAAAAAGAAACCAAGAGAAGATCCTGAGTCAGTATAAACAAATGGATCAAGTCAGCAATTAAATACATAGTGTACAAAAAATGCTGCATATAAGTACTACTGCGGTACATAAAAGACGAGGTTTTAACCAAGTCAATGATTGTACCAAAATAGCCAATATTATGAACATGTAAACGCAGTCATAACGAGAAAACAAATATGCAGTAAATTTATAGCTGACAATTCCTGAATATCAATAGTACATGCACACAAGAATGTAATACCCATCTAAACAGTCGCTGCATATAAAAGCTCTAATCCAATAATGACGCCTCACAATAGTAAAGTGCTGGACATAATACCGCAGAGGTGGAACACGGTAACATTGGGGATGTTCGCAGCCTCAACCAAATAATGCAACATAAAGGTATAAATGTTGCATACGGGCTGTGTATAGGGACAGGAACACACAGAGCTAAAGTGCATAGTGCATACATGAGGACGGGCTCATTATCGTAAGGGGGATTATAGTATTGGGCCCCTATTTTGCAGGGTCTAATACGTCCTTAATTAAACAATGCTAAGATCTACATAAACAATAGCACAGGGTTAAAAGAAATGAACAACTAAAACGGCAGTTTTGATAGTAGAGCCAAGGCGCACCTCACCATAAAGAAATGCTATTTACACCTATACATGTCATCAACAAGTCTAGCACAGCTCCTAATAAAAACAATGGTAATTGCTCTCATGATCTGATCAGGGCACGAGTAAGAGTTGCTCATAAAATATACAAAATATTGGCTAATAAAATGTAGAATAAGCAGCACAACAACAAAGTGTCAATGTGGCCTCATGATGGCATGGCCGTGTTAAAGTGCAAATGCATACACGGCTAGAGCTTTGAAAGATTATTAAAGTGCAGGTGCATCAGCAGCTACAAAATATCAAAGTGGCCTCATGATGGCATGGCCATATTAAAGTGCAAGTGCATAAGCAGCACATGCTATTAAGCAATTAATAAAGTGCAAGTGCATAAACAGCTGCCGCATTTAACAATTGAAGTGCACACATAGCAATATACAGCCCATAATCACAAATCATTACACGGATGGTACAAATAGAGCAAAGAATAATAAGTCTAACCTCCAGAATGAGGCAAAGCAGGACAGTACACTAAAGCCACAGCAATAGAAGGACCCCGAATTGACACTGGTTTATAGAGAAACAGAAATATATAAGCCTCCCCACAGATTGTAAAGTAGACAGCCAAAATATGGACAATAGAGAATTTGAATTAAATTAAATAAAAACTAAAGTAATAATCTCCAGAGCTAGAAAAAAAAAAGGGAAAGAACAAACATCAAAAACAGCAAGACAACGTCCGAAATGGACATAGGAATCAAAGAACAAGATAAGCCGGAAGAGCAGAGCAGCACCATTTGCTTTTGTTATCTTCTCAATAATGTTTGATTGAATTACCTATCTTTTCTGGATATTCCGTTTTACCTTGATTTTCACGATGTGGTTTGGTACATTGGGATTGGATGGTGCATTTATTATTTTCAATTATGATGGGTCATAATTAGATAAGCCCTGATTTGAGAAAGGCACCTTGCCGAAACACGTGTAATCCATAGGGCAGATCAATTAAACTTCCTTATCACACAACAGCAATTGGACTCAGTCTCCAGCATATATTTTTTTCTGGCGCAGTAACAAGGCGTGACCACAGCAGCCTGGTTTCCTAATGAAACAAACGGAGCTGAGGAGCTCAAAGTCTCCGTTCTATGGCACACCAATGCGACAGTGCACATTTTTTGCATTTAATCAGGTCGCGGGGGTTCTAAGTGATATCAAACCAAAAGTTCCTTCAAAATCTGTCCTATAAAGAAAAGGACTAGGTGCCCAAGAATATATATAATTCCTTGTCAACATTGTGGGCCTTTCAATACTTAGCATCAATGTCTAGAATAAATCTAGTTTCAAGTTGTCTTAATTTTAACACACGGTCTCCACCTCTAGGGTGGACAGGCACATGTGCCACTACAAAGAAGGTTAACAATTTCAAATCATTGTCATGTTCTTTTTTTACATAGTTGGCCATGGGGTACCCTTGATCAGAGTTCTTAATGGCTCTGAGATGTTGCAGAATTCTCAGCTTCAATTTACATGTGGTACTCCCAATATACAATCTCATGCATGGGCATGAGAGGACATACACGACAAAGGTAGTGTCACAATTGATAAAATGCTTCATCTTCTGGTTGATTTTGGTGACTGGATGGATGAATGATTTCAACACAGTGGCGTAAGCGCATGCTTTGCATTTCATGCATTTTATAAACCCCATAGGAGAGGTGGAGAGCCAGGTTACAGAAAATAAGTCTTTCTCTGCAGGAGATAAAAAACTAGACACAAGTTTATCTCTGAGAATGGGCACACTTTGTATGTCATGGTAGGACGATTGGACAAGATAGAACTGAGGTCATTGTCTAAGGTGAGGACACGCCAGTGTTTCTCAACTATTTTCTGGATGCTATTGGAGGCAGTGTCAAACGAAATGAGTCTGGGGTCATCGTTGGTAGTGATTTTGGGCTTAGTATTGTACAGCAATTTGTGTCTAATTTGCTAATATGCAATGGTTTTCAAAAACAAGGTTGAATCACTATTTTAAAAAAAAGTGTTGAGTCGGGCCCCTCATGGATTTAAACAGATGTAGTGGCATGCAGGTTACACACAAATCTAAGAAACAGTCAATCAACCTGCTAAGCTATCTTTTAAGCGTTGCGACTCTTGATTGGTCCCTCAACTTAAAACAAAATGAACATCAATGATATTGGCCAAAATTACTTGAAAGCAAAATTATGTTTATATCCAGCAACATCAACAAAGCCTTTAAGCTCCATTAGGATGTAATTTTGGAAAACGTAAACACATTTACAAAGGTAAATTAAGGTTCCTGCCCTATTTCTAAAAAGCAGAGGAGGTAGTGGATGGACCCCCTTGCTACATGTAGTCAGTGCACACACCTCCAACAATAATCCTTTTCTCATGGAATGATGTTGGCTCCTTCCTCTCTGGGTGGAACCCTGCATCCTTGGACAGTTTGAAATAACAAACCAAATCCTCTCCCATTGTAGACCCTGAATCTAGGCACCAGACTCTGTCTGCATTGTTGCAAATTGACTTATACAATTTAAATGTAAACTAGTAATCTACTAGGTATGTAGGCAACAGTAATAAGTCTGCACATATTGTGGAGGCACACACTCTCATCTCTGTCAAATAATGTAACAATTACTGGATGAATTTACCTGAAAAAAGGTAAGAAATGTCAGTCAACATGCTGTGCCCCAGTTGCTTCTTGTTTGATCAAATATTCTAGCCATCAACTCTAACAATGTGTCATTGTGGGTAAACATCAATGAACTACAACTTGTGTTGTGCATCTTAAGCAAATCTTTGAAGCCCTTACCCAGAGTATCTTCATGATCATACACGTATAGTATAAACAACAGTGTGGCTAGCGATCACCCCATTCTAACCCATATGAGCATTACATATCTTGATTACTCCATTTTTATACCAAATGACTTCCAATTAATTGTTGTACACTAATTAAGTGAGCTTTAAAACACAACCTGGCAGACCAATCCTATTTATTTTCAACCATAATATTTCCCACTTATTACAGTCAAATGGCTGGCTGAAATCTAAAAATGCTACGTATAAAAATGCTCTCACGATGCCTCCATATTTTTCTCTTAAATAAGACAGCACCAAACAATGGTTGATTGTTGAAAAACGATCCTGAAAACCGGCCTGACTGAAAGGAATGACCTTATTCACATTATGTTATGTTATGTTACTTTGCATTTATATAGCGCCTTATATACCATTGGTATGGTCTGAAGGCGCTGGTAGGTTGGACACCCTTGGGAACCAAAGTTCAGGTCAGTAGAGAGAGTAGAAGGAGTCAAAAAGGTGCTTGTGAGCACCGGGTATGTGTGCAGCTCATGCGGTATTCGTGTAATAGCTGCTTCATAGCGGTAGGTGTGGTGGAGAGAGATCAGTTATCCGACTTTTACACCCTAAATCCAAGCCATTTCAATAAGGTTTTCCGAAAGTGGAACAGGACAATAACAATTCAGTCAGCCACCACCTTTTCTAAAAATGGGGATTATAATGGGATTTGACCATAAAACAAGGTAAACAATTCGATTATTGTTTGTATTAAAATCTTATTTGAGAACTAGCAACTACCAAGCACAATCATAGGTAACATGATCAATTATAAACATGTCTGGAACACGTACTGTACCTGACGTTATTGCCTTCAGATAGGTAACTATTTCCTCAGATGTTGGTCCCTGGATCGTTGGGCCTGCTATCAGCAAAGTCTGCCCATGTGAGATTGTCTCCATACAATTATTTTGTTAATACTTTTTCTAGCTGGTAGGTGACGTTTGGCTGTCTGAGGAAGGAACACAATTTTCCACTGTTCCTTTAGACCACTAATGGATTGTAGGTGGCAGGGGTTTACAGGTGACTCAGCAGACCAAGAATAAGGTTGACTCAGGCTTTACTCTTCAGGTATAGTCGCAGTCCTGGTTGTAGCATTTAGGTCACATATAAGCCAGAGGACATCCAATGACCACATCATTCATTCATTCGTTCATTCGTTCATTCGTTCATTCGTTCATTCATTCATAGATCAGCCACAAATGACAATCCCATACAACACTCAGTCTAGCACTCTTACAAAACTCTCTGAGCTACACGGGCAGACAGCATTTGTCAACATTCTACTTTCAGTCAACATGTCAAGCAGGACTGTGCTTTTATTCACTAAGCTAGCCAAATCCTCCCTTTGTCTTCCAGAGTGAGCAGTATTTTTGAAATGTTAACAGAAGTTTGTATTCTGTATTAAAATGATAGGTTATTTTATTTGACCTCCTTCTTGCCTTAATAACCAGACACAATCTACACTTTTCTGCTCCGCATTTGGAATCAAACCATGATGCTTCCTTCTTGCTTTTATTTTACTAGTTTCGCTCTTTAATTGATTTATTTTATAAAAAACATTATGGACTTTTCTATAGTTTTGATAACTCCTGGGCAAATGTTCTAATATGTGATCCTTATTAAGCATGAGCGAGATGGTTCAAGGAAAAAAAAAACAGGTAGTTTCCATGGGTTCGAACTGTATCGGTTTACCATGAGGTTCGAGACAAAAGGTTCTACTGGGTTTGGCATTCTGCATATATAAAGAGAGGCAAGCAAAAACTTGCGACAATCATTGGATGGCATTTCAAGAGGCAGGAGTGGCTCAGGCGTGTTAGGGGAGGGATTTGTAGGATACTTAGTTTAGAGTAGAATTAAATTGATAATAGGGCATAGGTATTGTCAGGGATTTATGTTGGAATGTGTTTTTGAGAGGGTTGAGGACAAATGATTTGTTGTGTTGGTGCAGCCGCGGATTGTGTTTGGTGTACATTGAACACCATTGTTTGTGGGCATAGAAGGCCAAAGCACTGAGAACCCCACATACATGATGTAGACAGAGGACACGTTCAGTGCACTGTAAACCACCACATGCATTTTGTAGACAGAGGACACGTTCAGTGTACTGTAAACCACCAGATGCATTTTGTAGACAGAGGACACGTTCAGTGCACTGTAAACCACCACATGCATTTTGTAGACAGAGGACACGTTCAGTGCACTGTAGACAGAGGACACGTTCAGTGTACTGTAAACCACAACATGCATTTTGTAGACAGAGGACACGTTCAGTGTACTGTAAACCACCACATGCATTTTGTAGACAGAGGACACGTTCAGTGCACTGTAAACCACCACATGCATTTTGTAGGTGCAGGAAAAGGACATATGACTGAGAGCCCTGTGTGCATTTTGTCGGCGTGAGATTGCCAAAACACAGAGAAGCGTGCATTCATTTTGTAAGTGGAAGAGAATGCCATAGCATCGTGTTATTCTAGGAGAAGACCAAAGCATTGAGAAGCCATCTGCCTTTTGTAGTGGGCATTTCACACACGTCTGCCATGATCACAATGTGAATACAATGCTTTAGTTTGTCAAATATAATGTGGTATTTAAAAATAATTAACTATGCAAAGTGGCTTCAATTTTAGTACAAAAAGGTGAGAACATTCTCGGTGTGATTCTATTTATGAGAATAAAAAGGCACTATATTGGAAGTGTGACTACTTGGGGCCGCATTCCAATTTTGACAGTGTGACAATAAAGGCAGGAATTCTGTTACCAATACTTCTTTGGTGGTGAAAGAATTAGTGCCACCAGAATCCAAGTGTGGAGTTAAAGGGCAGGATTTATCTCAAGCAAAAAGCTGGAGCTGGATCCTCCACTTTACCTCAATTATTCTGCATATTTACCACGCAGAAATACTGCTCATAGTAAATCCAGCAAACATTCCTATGAAATCACATGTACTTCAAAAATTGGGATTTGTACCTCCCCACTGCTGTTTGTAATTCCTTGCTATTGGACCGAGTGGGATAATGCTAAATGATTTTGGCTGTCCTAAAGATCCAACTCTATACGGAGTCTTGCTTGGCGAAAGTACTATTCTCTGCCACAAAATATGTCACAGCTCAAGTTGGGCATTTTGAACATCATGCAGGTGGTAGCTAGGCACCAGAAAGCAAGTCATGATCAAAGTCACAACAGTACAATCAAAAGTGCCTGTGAATTGAGGAGGTGCCCAAAGCACTCTTACTTGGGTTTCCTGATGAACTGTCTTCTGAAAGAGGTTGCAAATGTCACTCCCTGCTTCCCCCTAACAGTATCACCCTTGGGCCACTTAGAGTAGTCCCACACCATGACCAGATGGGTCATGGGTGGGGATGTCATCTGAGCTCAACCTCCTGAAGAAAGTCTGAGCCAGCATTGTCCCCTCTGTACAGGCTATGCATCTCCTAAAGCATTTGGGTGGTGATGGTCTCAGGCTCCTCTATGTGATGTTTTCAGGTCTCCTGCAGCACAACTACCTCCTCCTGCTCTCCCTTCTTTCGTTAGTCCCACTGTACCTCTGTGGTTGCCTCTCCCTGCTGCTTCTGGAGTATCTCCTCTGCACTAGATGCAAAGGCAAGGTTTTCACCCACCTTCTGCAACTTTTTAAGTGACTCTGTAAACACTGCAGCCTGCTCTCACTTGGTAGCCACACCCTTCACCTCAGTACCTATCTGTCTTTCCCCCAAACACCATCTGCCCTACCCAAAGAACATTTCTCCTTCTCAGCCTCCACCATGTGCTCCTCAACCACCACCTTCCCCTACTCAGTGACCCAACTCAACAACTGTCTCCTATATTCAACCAACGTTTTTCCCTCCTCAACTACTGCCTTACAACTCATGCTCTAGATTAACCTCCGTCTGACCTCGCTTTCTGGCTCCCACTCTACCTCAACTTTTGATACAGAGGCTTAGGGGTATTCCAGCTCCTCAACTTCTCCCCCTGCTAGTCCCTCCAAATAAAGGACATGTTGCTTGAGGTCTCATTTTGCAAAACTCAAATGTGCTTCATGTGCAAAACACAAAGCAAGTGACTCAAAGACAAAACTCACATACTGAGAAAGGGATATTGAAGCACCAACCATTGGGCAAGGTGCCTGAGCTGAGCAGAGGGACACCTTGTATGATTACAAGCAAGGTTTTCTGTAGAAACAAGGGAAATGTAATATGATAAAGATGGTGGGGAACCTTTTTTTTTTAACAATTCTAGTGTGACACAAAGGGAACATGGAAACTAGGAGAGGAACGTTTTTAAAAAACTAAAAATGAAAAGAGAGTAAGGGAAGAAATGGAGATTAAAGAGGCAACGAAAGTACACAGAGGCATATGAAAGGGACAAGTTAGGGTACAAGAAACAGCAAATACACGACTAACAACAAAACACTCCTCCAAGGCTGATACATTATTCTAAACGCACCAAAAGCACTTTTAAAACGCCCCCAAACCACCGGTTTGTGAGCCTGTCATGTTGACTCTTAATTCAACAGCCAGATAAAATCCTGAAAGACAGCAGGAACTTTTAAAGGCCCTGAAACCAGTTTATAATTGTGCAGGTCTTCTAATTGGTCCTTAAACATCCCTCTCTAGTCTTTGGCCTTGCAGTTGGGTGACCGGCTTTGGACCCTGCTCTAATACCAGGGTTCAACCCTCAGCAAATACAAAAGGAATCTTGCAGGGCAGGTGAAACCTACTTAGAATAGCTTGACTTCCTCGCAGGATATATTTTGGGAAGTACAAGCAGCCCTAACCCTTATAACTTGACATCTGGACCCAACTTTCATTTAAATTCATTGTCCTCTGGTGTTATGGATACATCTGCATTGCTTTTTCCTTCAGAACCTCCTCCCACATAATTGATGTAGTCCATGAAACGGTACCCTCCAAACTGTAATGCCATCCAGTGATGCCATTATTAGGGGTCGTGGTCGCAGGTACACTTATCTATTCAATGATGGGGTGCCCCAATTAAGAGTTGTCTTTTTTTTTATCTAGGATATCCTCTGGGCAATGTTCATTTAGCTGTGCAAGTAATATTTAGCCGTGAAGTCAGCTAAAGATGTTCCTCTAGCATTAGAGCAGCAGGAGCGGCACACATTCTGATGATGGCCAACTCACCGATGAGGCCCAGCAAGGCTAAAACATGGCTGAGGATGCTTGTTTTTTTCATGCAGAAAGTATGTGGCCCTGCTTTCTCTTTATTGCCCCCTGTTCATGGGTTTACTTTTTCAATGCCTCATGGCTCTTTGGCCTTACAGAAGGGCCCAGCATTGCTCGCCTTCTGAGCGTGTTTTCATGCAGTGAAGCTATAGTTCAAAATGCTGCTAGAGTATGGCTATCTTATGAGCAGACCTTTACAGGCACCATCTTCTTTTTCCAAATCTATCAGGGAATCATCACCTCTATTGATATCTGGAAGTAGGCATTGGTTCATCCACTGTGTCAACTGTTGAAATCTTAATTTGCAGCTTTTTCCTTCCTTGCATTTGACATTCCACTTTGTTGAATGATATAGATTAATTGACAATGTTTAGCTCACCTGTTTTATTCATTGACTTGTGAAGATATGCCTTTCTGTTGGGTGGGCATTATTCCCCTAAAAATATGGACAGGCATGGTCCCTTGCTCGTTACACCACTGGGAACCAATCTGCAACTCACCGATGAGGCCCAGCAAGGCTAAAACATGTCTGAGGTTGCTTGTTTTTTTTCATGCATAAAGTATGTGGCCTGGTGGATCAGCTGCACTGCTCCTATTGGTGGCGGTACTAGACTAATTTTGATATAGCTGGTCCCGTTCTGCAGTGGCCTAGGACTGCCACAAACTGTGGTGTGGGAGGTTGGGCAGAACATTGCCAAGGATTCAGATCAATTCAAAACCTTCCACCCATCAGTTTTTGGTTCTAGTTTATCTCCTATGTGACAGAGGGCATGCCCAGATGTGGGTCACTTGTTTACTGTGACATTGTGGACCAAGCTGCACCTCACTGATAAGGCCAAGAAATTCTGAACCATGCCTTGCATTGCTTATTATTTCATGCATAGGGGGCGTGACCTGCCATTTCTGGTTGGCTGCTCCCATTTGGGACATTACTAGACCGATTTACAATTGGCTAGTCCCTTTGTGCAGTGGTTCTGATGTGCTAACACATGGTGGTGTGGGAAGTTGCCAGAGCATTTTCAGTGGTTAAGATTTATTCTAAACCTTCCACCCACCTATTTTGCTTATAGTTTGTCTTCTGTCAGACGTACTTGTCTTACCTAACATGTTTCTATGAAAGCTTTTTATATATTGTCAGGATTACTTCTGAGCCATAGTTCCTTTGAAGAATAGTCAAATAAATGACAGAATACAGTGATTGGTGGGTGGGAAGATTCAATCAGGATGGATCTCCAAAAGACAACAAGAATAGGTGAATTATATAGTGCATCCTGCCCCCAGGTCAAAAACAGTTCTACCCAACACAAAAACATATTTTGGTCGGAGGCTTGGTAGGTTTGCTTGGTATGACAATTCCTATTTGGTTTTCTTTTTTTTTTTTACAATTCATATTTGTGTCAAATTGTTGTAGGCACAAGTGTATAAGTTAAAATGAGTATTAGGGTAGGCACTCCATTGTTACGCCGGACACCTCATAAATTGTCGAAAACTCGATGTCTAAAGTTAGTTTAATGCATTCTTTAGCCCCTCTGTGCTAACACGTGTCCCGGCCTCACAGCCTTTTTTCAAAACTGGGCCAAAATTTTTCTTTTCACACCAAATGTTCCATGTTAGTTATCGTCCTCCATTCTTTTAATCTGGTGTAATTCCCTTATCGCTTGCAATCCGAAAATATGCTTTTGTCAGCGTTAGAATGAGGAGAGTTGGATTTCACGAATGACCAAAAGTGTGTGATCCTGGGCATATAACCTTCTCCATGTGTGCCTCAGTACACTTATTTCTCAACACTGGCTGTGCATAAAACAGTGACCATTTTAAGAAGTGTTACATAAAAACGAAACAACCAGGTTTGGGATAGGGATAGGGATTGTAAAGTGTCTATGATGAGTGAGGGAATGGGGCAGTGAGGAGAGAGGTAAAGAGGGTGTGAGGGAAAGAGGGATGGTAAGGTAAAGCCATGTGAGTGGAGCAAGGGATGAAGGGATGGTATTTAGTGAGGTAAAGTGTGAAACTTGCCTGCCGTTGCCTCTAAATGGGCAAGCCTAGTGTGTATGTTGTGGTGCACAGCGAGGGACAAAAATCACCACTAAATCTTCCTACGTAGGCAATTACAAGAACCCAAACGTCAGCTACTGGATCCGTTGAAACTATTTAGAAACAAGAAAGTATAATTTCAAACAAGACACCTTGTCTTCACTGATTGAATAATGCAAGTTGTTCAATGTCGGCTGTGAGTAATGGCGTAATGGGGCCACCCTCAGCCCCTGCAGTGCGGGGAGCCCCGCCACCACATGTGCTGGAAGGGGGGCCCTTGGACTTTAAAAAAAACATTTTCTTTTTGTAGTCACTCTGCCTTCATAAAGAAATTATTTCTGTTACAGAAATAATTTCTTTATGAAGGCAGAGTGACTATAAAAAATAAACTATTTATTTTTTAAGGCAGAGCCCCCCCCCCTCCACCCCATGACATGGAGCCTCTAGGCTGGAGGCCTCCATGTCATGGGGTGGAGGGAGCTTGGGTCGGTCCTTAACGAAAATAATTTCTTTGTGATTCGGAGTGACTGCATAAAGAAACCATTTCTGTGTGTGTGAGTGTATGGTGAAAGAGTTGACAATTAAATGTATGGATGGCTGGGTGTGCGTGTCTAGTGTATGGTGAAAGGGTGCACTATGGGTGGCTGCCTAGGTGTGCCTGTATAATGAAAGACTACACACTTAAATGTATAGGTGGCTGCCTGTGTGACTGTATGATGAAAGAGTGCACCCTTATATATATGGGTGGCTGCCCGGGTGGGTGTGCCTGTATGGTGAAGGGGTGCACATTTAAATGTATGGCTGGCTGCCTGGGTGTGCCTGTATGGTGAAAGGGTGCACACTTACACGTGTGGGTGGCTGGGTATGCATGAGTGTGTATGGTGAATGGTGTGTGTACTTGTGTTCAAGGGTGCAACAAAACCTAGATTTCGGGGGGTGCTAACCCTTCAAATTTAGGGAGAGGTGCTAACTTCATGGGCTGTGGGAGATGGGCAAACTTAATTATGTGGGACATTTAACTTATTTATGCATTCTAATGAGACTATTCTAGTGCACCTTTAATGTTACAAGCAGTTAAGACTCTGCTTTAAGTCTTAAAGCACCCACTTATGGACTGCTGTGCGAATAAGCTGTTTCCTGTCCCCTTTCTACCCTTCAAATTACTTCCATGGCATGCAAGTGCTAAACCCACATCACGATTTCAATTGCCTATACAATTAGGCATTTGAATGCAGGTACTAACAGTGAAATGATTTACACTAGTAGTTGCAGGAATGTTTTTAACAGTGAAACCCAGGTGCAGTTTAACATCTGCGTCCTGTTCTGTCCGGCAACGGTTCTGTATATTAGTCAGGTCGAATCAACATAGCCCCCACATTTAAGAGGGGATGGGGGAGGGCTGAAGCCCAGTCAGCTCAATGGTGTTGTGCCCTTGGTTACTTACTGGAATCTTCATTACTCAGTCAGATTCTTCCTCACCAAAGTACTTGTGTATGGGGCACATTGCCTCATACACAAGTACTGGGATGAGGTAGAGGGACATGGAGGTAATGCCTGGCTAGTTACCTTTAATGTACATTACTCCTAGTCCCAACCTTCCTCATCCCAGTACTTACCTATGAGGCAAGGAGCCTGATACGTAAGCACTGGGACAAGGAAAAGAGATGTGGAGTTAATTCTGGGCCGAGAAACTGATTTTGGGTGTTGGGGCAGGGGGTGAAAGGGAGAGGTGATGTGTGGTGGGTGGGGTGGGATGGGGATTGTGTGATCAATCATAATGGTCATCCATAACCTGGCTAAACAGGCATGATATGTGGTATTAGAGGCTAGAGAGGTATTTCAGAGCAGCCAGTGTAGCCATTTCTAAGTTTGCTTGACATTTATTTTAACTGGGCATCTCTGAGAAAGCAGTCCTGCTAAGTGTAACTACCTGGCTAGACTGGCATTTGGGTGCTGCCAGTCTAGCCGTTTCTTACTGCAGTATTGTATATGTTTCTGGGCATCTGTCATAAAATAACAATGATCAGTGTTATTGCTTCAACTGGCATTTTGGTGCAAGCAGTCTAGTTATGTCTAAATGTGGCCTGCCATGCTTTACTGTAATATGTTATTACGTGTCTAGACTGGTCTACATTGTGCAGCCAGTTAGATGTGTTTTCATTTTGGCATGGCATTTTTAATAGCAAAGAATTATATAAATAAAAGCATTCATGTTCCTGTACACTGTTGGTGACCTGCATGTTTTAGATTTTTGGATTGGTGATACCCTACAAATCAATTACAAATGATCTGGCCTTTGAGCATTTTTTTTCTCAGAAAGTGTGCTATATAATGCATTAAAACACCTATTTATATTTTTTTTCCTAGTGCAGTGTGAGGCATACCCCTGCAGCGGCACGTGTGTGCCTATTGCGCAAGCGTGGTTATCTAGGCCAGCCCAGAGTGTGGCACGACCTGCTATTTGTTGCCGAGATGGGAGAGGGGCCCACTCAGCGTGGCTGGCGGGGGGGGGGCATATTCTGTGTCACACCCCTGGTGAGTAGCTCACGTTTTCTCACAGTTGTAATGTATAGGTATCAATAATGGAATTCACCTCATAAAATAAAATAACCCTGCATCTTTCTTGATAGGAATTCAGGAGATATGCATGCACCAAACCGTCAGCATCTAGATTCAGGAGACTCCATTTGGAAGCAGTCAGTTGGACTTTATACAAGCCCACAGTGTCTTCGAGGGAAAGGCATGTCACAGCAAATGTTTAATACAGCAATGGTGGACTATTACAATTGGCTTCTACTGGGTCCAGTTGTAACATGTGGGTTTTAATAGCTAGCCCCGGCCCACCTAAAGCCCTGGTGACCGCCCCTTGTAACCTCATGCACTCCCTGGGTGAGGTTCCCTGGAAGGACAATGAACTTCCACCTAACCCACATGACCTTTTACAGTCGTCACGGAGATGGTTGATCTGGAATCACACAAATAGAAAACAGTCGCGGGCGGGGTGGCTCATCTCATATGAGTCCCACACGCTTCCTCAAAATTGAAAAAGATGGCGCTGCTGGGGACCTCAAAGCTGCCACTTCTCCCTGACTCACTAGGGACGAGGATAGCCTCTAAAATATTAACAACAATCATGCACGCTGTCTCTTCCCCACTTATGTCCTCCATGGTCTGGTTTGACCTATTGAACAGTTTACGTACTGGGCGCTGTGGCGGGCTTTTGCCTGCAGTCCATTTCCGAAACCAAGTGCACTGTTACCATGCCTGACAACACATAGCTTGCCTCTTTAGCCACAGCGGTTTTTTTCAGGGTAAACTAAAACAACCCAGTCTGCATAAATCCTAGTGACAGCAAAATAATATGTGTATGTCGTACAGACTAACAGACTTAATAGGACGACTAATGCAAACACAGCTATCTCATGAAACTAGCACAATTACAAAGTTTCGGATTTGAGCAAAAAATATCTGCGTTATTTATTAGAAGGCCACGGCCCACTAGCCCAGGGGAGACCAGCCCATGATACGGTTAAATACACGATCACATTAATAGCCTTTTCCTGCATTAGGTGCTAAGCAGTGCAGATATGCACAGTACAAGAAAATAGCACAAAAGCAGATTTAGATCTTGGCCAAAAGCCATATTGGCAATTAGCAAATTGGCATTTAGCTCTTGAGCAGGTACAGTAGTCCCACTATGAGCTAATGCAGGGCAATAATTCAGCATAAAGATGGTAATAAAAGTAGGAATTCAAACAATCGGGTCACTTATAACGTAAAGGGTTCATATAATGCTTTAGCTTCAGCCCACAATACAAACCTGCATTAGCCCAGAGCATAACCCATTAAAATACATGAACGGTGCCGGTAAGGCACCAACACCGTTCAATCTGGGCCACCACATTACGAGTTCTGCTCATGGGTTCCTGAAGACCAGGCGGCTGTGCGGCACCTGCGAGCAGAACTCGTGATTGCACCGCCATCGGTATCAATGGTGCTGGTACAACCATGCTCCCAACCACGATTGTGCCCTATGGGGCAGAATGGGATTTGGGAGCCCAGCATTGCTGCCTCCCACGAATGGGCAATTACCGGCCCCTTCATCTCGTAAAGGGCCGGTTAGGGCCCAATTGCAGGCGGCGGTGCCGGTAGCGAGCATGGCGGTAGCCATGCCTGCCATACAGGCACGGCTACCGCCATGCTCGTAGTGAGGCCCAATGTCGGCAATATATACATGGCAGCCTGGAAATACTGTTCTTATTACAGGCTCGTTCTGACACCACAACTGATCTGTAATAAGACAATAAGTAGGGGGTACTGCAGGCATATTTGCCATATCATAGATCTGATTTAATCACAACACAGATTTTGCCAACATCTCAGTCAAGCTTCCTAGTTTACCCCCAGGGTTGTTCTATGGGCACCGGCCACACAAATGCCAGCTCTATAGAAAACGAATATGCAGCTGCATGATTTTGTCGGATATAAAACCTTTTTGACTTTTATTCTACACCTAAAAAATGTATTCAGACAAAGGTTGTGCTAAAACAGTTTTACAAGAAAAACTAATGATTTACAAAATTCCAACTATACAACACATTCCTAACATAACATGATGCCGCTTAAAAAGCATACTCCAAGCTTTGGTGTAGTCAGAGGTTTAATTTCAACATGCATAAGGTGGTAACGGGAGGTTATTTTAGTTCTCGGCCTTGTGTGGTGACGGTGGCCCACCGTGCCTTAGGTCCTTACTGGGACTTGGGGCTAGTCTCCCCAATCTTCTAGCTCTGAATTCTAAGGCCCCAAAGGGCAACCTTGCCAGGCTTTGATCTTCTCTCAGGCCAATGTAGGCCTTGAGACTTAGCATCCCAACAAATATATTTCTGTTCTTAAATATTTTCTTAGTCCTTCGTAGGTGACATGACTCAATTTTACATCTAACCTTTCTATAGTAATATACTTTTTCAGTTTGCTTTCGGCTTCAACACTCAGCTTCCCACTGGGCACACATCCTAAAAAAATAAGAGGGGGGTAATTAGCATACAGAATGTGCAGCACTGCAGGAAGTGACATCAGAGGACAATACCGCTAGGCAGTGCTAGCCTTTTTAGTAAATGAGGTTTTACCTGACCCATTGTAATAAATCAATTGGCTGGAAGTGGTGCAGTACCAATGTTGTCACAGAGTAGTAAGCCACATGGAAAGTAACTTCTGAGGATCAGATGAGGGATTCCAATAAACCTATTATTGATAACAAACTACTACCCACTTTCCCCATTGCTATTAGAACATGGTGGTCAATACTTAAATCCTCTCAGCCAATCAGAATGTTTGCAATGCAGTCAACAACTATTGATGCTTAATGCATTACAGATAGAAGCGTAGACAGGCTTTCAACTGAGGGGCAGGTCCTCCTGTCCTGCCCCCAGGGCTCAGCCTATAACATTACATAATGAGGAGGGGATCAGTATGGGGTGGGCTGTTGCTGCTGTTCGTGAGTCCACAGCAATACTGCTGACAGTGTGCTGATAAGAGAACACACTTAAAACAGACAGAAATCCAACAGTGAACATGAGACAGCACAGGAGGGAAATAACTCATGAGCGCCCAATCAGCGCCAGGGCTCTACCTGCAGCTTGATTTCCTCCATTAAATGAAATACAATTATTTCAACTATTCCATTGCTTTCCACGTATGCAAATGGATGACGGGCACATGAGTAAACACACATCTTCTTGAGAAGCATTTCCCTTCTCTGACTGAAGGATGTTGCACATTCATGTTGAGCACACGTTAAGCCCAGTTTGTTAAAGAAAAGCACTGGGAGTGCCTGCAATAATGTCCTGCTGCAAAAACCAACACACATGAAGCCAAGTGTTGGGATGGAAATGAGTATGTCCCACCCCCCAAAAAGCTTTTAGGTGAAGCAAATCCCCTCTGAGAGAGTGTACTGTATAAGGGGGGAGAGTACCGCACTATGAAACTCAGTTCGAAAGCAATACAGCGTGAACAGCACATGCATGGCATTAGGAGACATTTAGAAAGAAGCGCCATTTTGCAGTTATGACAACAGGCTTGCATGAGCGCGCTGCAGCAGCCGAGCTCCATGGAAAGATTTCACTAGGCACGACATCATTAAGACAGAATTAATCCGCACCGTCAGTTCTCACGGAAGTCCACTTCCCCCATGTCCCTTCACTGTTGCAAACATTTATTATCTTTCAGAGGAATGCGCCCTTCCAGAGCGTGAGACAACACCAGACTCAGCACAGTGCCCATTCAACACCACTAAGCTGCCAGCAGGCCTCAAACCTCCACCTAGCCACCCCAAAGTCAGCCCCACACCACTGACGCAAACCCCACACCCCTGCGTTCCAGGATAAGCAAGCGACCCCTATGTCCTAGCATAAACCAAGCGACCATAAAAGATCGAATCATGCACAACCATTTCACCCCTCAGCATGAAATATATCCTTTGTAACACGAGGTACAGGGAGGTATAAATTATAGATCAAAACCAGGGTGGAGATCTTGGGTGTGAGAGGAACGGTATCAACAAAGCCTACAATCTGTGGGTCAGTGTGTCTGTATTTCATCCTCCCTTCCCCCTGGCACCGATCCCGGGCCGCCAAGGTGCATGCCACAGTGATGTAGTAGTAGGCTTAGTGTGCTAGTTTAGATGTAACACTGAATTTCACGAGTGACCCGACCTTCACTAGACAACAAGATGAGCCCAGCTGACCCACATGGAGTCTGACCGACAGCACACAAACCAACCAATTGTTGCCTGGCATCCCACATGGAGCAGGATTATGTATACTATCCGCCCCATGCAATGTGCTAATTTAGACCCTATACGTGATGCCATCTATGATGATGTGGTCCCTCATAAAGCTATGTCATGTATTCTGGAGTCAGAAGATTCTAGAGCAGCACAGTCCTTTGGTGATATTTTGTATTCTGTACAATTAAACCTTGTTATCCTTGAAAGCTATCTCATGGCATATTCCCTAGAGGGTTGTATGTACTCTGACGTGAACGTTGACAGGGACTTGCCTTCGGAACTAATAAATGAGATATTCACAGCTCAGACCCCATCCAGGGGCTTTGCCTGGGAATCCGTTGAAAGGAGTCTGTCACCTTTATTTGTGGATGTACACATTGTGTTCACATTGTGCATAACACCGAGATGTTTTCATGTGCCAAATAATAATTCATGTCGGTGGCTATAAATAAGGCCCTTTTGTGTTGTGTGTAAATCTGAAAAAAGTACAACTATACATGGGGTCATTTGCAGAGACTCAAGTTGTGCTATGTGTGAAGTAATAAACCAGTCCTATCTTTTAGGTTAACATCAGATTGCATTTTGGTACCTGAAGTCCTGCATTTATGATTCATACCGGAATGCAAAATGGCATGCACTACAAATGCAAGACTTATGTGACATAATTTCAGAGATCTCTTTCAAAATGTTTTTAAGAAATAGGAATGTGCATGAAATTGGAATGTTAGGTGAGAAAGTGGAGGTGTCTTTCTGCATTACTTTCTTTTTTCAAATATATGAATAACTTTGCATGCATTCATTATTGAGTGCCAAAGGGGAAACATGAACAAGCTCAAATTCTGGCAGGGCTGACTCTTTCTTCCAGCAGTCCACAATCGATAAAATTGAATAGTATTTAGTTGGATGATATTAGCGTTTATTATTATTGAAGCTACTGGGAATCAATGAGATGCAGTGATTTTTACTACTTTGCCTGCAAAACATCTTTGTAATAAGTCTTAAGGCCCAATTCGTGGAAATGTTCGCATAAATCCTGCAATGGCCATGCACTGAAAAGGACACTGCGCGAGCCTGCGTAATTGTAATTGTTTATTTGTAAAGCGCTTATACACAGTGAAGTGCTGCAAAGCGCTTTAAGGTGGAAAGGGAACAAGGGAATAAAGTTGTCATTCTTAGCCCTTGAGTTTCCGAATTACATAATAACAATAGCTAGCATACTAGGCCAGAGGCATATGTACTAGTGAAGGGATTGACAAAGAGTGAGGGGAGAGGAGGGGTGGGGGGAGGGAAAGGAACATACAGATCAATAAACTACAGTACTGGTCTGGCAAGGATTTCAGATTGCTTGGTGGTTGGTCATCAATGACCCAGTGCATGAGTATTTCAAACATGACCAGGATAGGGAGGGGAGACAGAGGGAGGACTGGACAGACAGACGTGCTACACCCAGAACATTCCAGGTTGTGTAAGTGTGCAGAATGGGAAGTGCAAGTAGAGGAATGGGGACAAGTGTGCCCAGTCCAGCAGGGTCCAGCGTTAAGTGCAGAGTGGTTGCCCCTATCATGGATCATATTGCAGTAGTGCCAGGCAGAGTGCAGAGGCCGGGAGGCAAGTGCAGGACTGGTGGGGGGCCTGGGACGTGTGAGGCTCTGGGGGTGCACCAGGCGACTAGTTAGCTAACTGAGCAGGTTGGGGAAGAGAGAAGGGGGGAAACAGAGAAGAGAAGGGGGATAGCAAGAGAAAGGGAGAAAGAAATAGGAACAGAATAGGAAGGTCTTGTGTTTCTGGATATTGAGGAGGTCCGGCTCAAGATGGAGAGAGGTAGGTAGGTTGTTCCAGAGGGAGGCACCTGCAGAGAATAGAGATCTACCCCCAAATCTCTGTTTTTGAGAAACAGCTCACCCACAGAGAGTTGAAGGAGGCCAAGCGGAGAGCACTAGAAGAGTATTTCGGAAGAGATTTTGGAAGAGCGCGTCGTAAATAGTAAGCTTGATCCTTGCACCCACAGGGAGCCAGTGGAGAGATTTCAGCACCGGAGAGATGCGGTCCCTGGGATTGCGTGCAGAATAAAAAATGCACGCCTTGCAAGGAATTTTGCTGCCAAAGTAACCGTATTCGCAAGTCTCGCCTGGAAAGCCCTGACACGCCCACACCCAAAGCATAAACAGCGAGAACAGATACCTTTGCGCTCTCCCCCAGGGGCAAATACACACACCCTTCAAACAGTGCATGGGGCCCCCCACAAGCAGGCCTGCATCTCTGGGACCCTGCACAGGTTCCCCCGTAACTGATGCCAGCACCCCGACAACATGTGTATGAAAATCGTAGCTCATCTAAACTCAGAAAATCTGCCTGTGAACCCCTGTACACTGTTCCTGCACCATGCTACACTGCTTACACTCACCCCTAACAAGATTGGAACCCTCGTTATGTACTCACACCCCTAAATCCGACATGCAAACCCACTTCTGCGCTGTGAATCCTATACGCAAGTGTACTTAACGGCGGCCTTGAGGTGGCATAGTGATTGAGGGATTTGCATGGCCATTCATATACTGAGAGGCTGCACGGGTGTTTCCATGAATACGTGTCATTTGGAGCCAATGTGGGCCGTCGCTCGTAAAGCCCACTTTTCGCATGTCCTTCCCCATTTCATGCAGCAAAGGATGCATTTGGTCTCAAAGTCTACAAACCTCTCAGTTAGCAATATAAGCGTGCTTACCAGACATACACAGTTTGCTTTTTTTTGTAGGATTTCATATCTTTCATTACATCACACACAATAACAAGATGACTAGAGCAGATGCCCTTATGAAACATGTTCTTTTGTTGTGTACTTTGAAAGTACAGTATTACAACTCCGACTAGTTGTTTTGAGTTCCCATCTCGTCATGTTCTTGTACACGATTTGGTCAAACTGTGTCTTTTAGCTAGTTAAAAGTTTGCAATAGCCTATGACAGTTCAAAATGTGGCCTAGGCTGTGGCACCCAGCTAAAGAAAACACTCAATTAAATGTGGACATTTTTAATTATTTCGGGAGTATCCTGCCGTGGGCCCTTGAGTACAATATGAAGCTCTCCACCTCAAAAAGATCCTGAACTCACCAGTGATTGTAAGCATTGCAATTTCCGAAGCTGACAACTGAAGAACGGAAAGGCTTTGTCTTCATGCTAGAACAAGAAGCATGGACCAAGAAAATCAATCATCGCAAGACATACAAGAAACTTCAGTTTACCACTTGCCTGCAATCCATACTCCACTGAGGGTGAAACATAAGCACACCCTGTCATACAGTCTGCGTATCAGAACCCGGAGGCCCGCTCAGGAAAACATGCCTGCCACTAATTCAACTCTCCCTCTCTTTAAGTTTGTTTTTTTAACGTTTGTTCACTTCGATGTGAAATCTAAGCTTTGGAAATTACAGTTTTCATTTTACTGTACAGACACCACCATTCATTATCACACACAGTGTAAGCTCATTTAAAAATAAAATGTGTGTCAGTTCAACCAAGTTGATAATTAAAATGCTCACCATATAATCATAATCTTATTTAAATACTAAAATAATGTAACTCTCTAAGATGTTTTGTCTGTTACTTAACTGACTTTCAATGTAACACTTTTGTACTTAAACACCATGTTCCTGACTTACAAAAGTGTTTTACAATGGCACACTCCCATTAAAACATTCTTTGTAAATCAGGCACCATAACTATAAAACCTACATTAATAATAATTTCCATTTATATAGCCCTAGGAAGCCTCAGGCATCTGAGCACTGCTTATTCTTACCCACGGTGTGGGGTGCTCATTCATCGACCTCGAAGGATGAAAAGTTGAGTTTGGCACTGCCAGTATTTGAACCCGAGTCAGCAGAATGTCAAAGCAAGCACTCTACTCACTGTGCTATCTGACCAGCGATAATATCGTGATTATCTCCTAATAATGAGCCCTCTCTAAGTCTATAAGCCTACGGTATTGACATAAAACCCCCAGATATGAGAGGCCACGGTCTCCTTTCCGGTTTATTGACCTGTTGGCTTATTCTTCAATTGCTTGTCTACTTCACTTCATGCCAGCCATAACCCCATGCACTCCTTCTGTGAGGCCCAATCAACTGTCAGTGACCATTAACCCCAGACACACGGATATCCTTTAAAAGTCGCAACAGAGGTTTATCTGGGGGTCATACGAAAACAAATACGTATTCTGGCCATTGGTCTCATTATATCCGAGTCCCTCTGGTTTCCAGGAAATTGAAAACGATGACATCCGCTGGGGCTTCCAAGCTGCGTGGATTGCCACTGAAATAAAAGCAGCAGTCATGCAGGCTGTCCCCTTTCCACTTGTTTCCTTCTTTGGCTGTTTTCTGCTCTTGGGCAGTTTATGTACTGGGAGGCTCGTCGGGCTTGTGCAATCCATTCCGAATCGCAGTGGATTCTTATCATGTATGACAACAACACACCCCACGCGTGTTTAGCCAAAGAAAACAATCAGCCCAACGTGTCACTGCCCATCCGTGCCTTCCATGCGTGTGTGCAACCACCCCCTTTGGACATATCAGCTGTGATTGAGTCATAGGGAATTTATTTCTTTATAGAATGTGACTTCTAGGAGTATGTATTTCACGCGATGTTCCGATAGTTCGCACTGGAGTCTGTTAACAAACATATATAACATTGTACTTAACTTAGACCATCACTCACAGACTTTTTCTTGGAGCTGGTTGCTGAATGTGAAGACTAATGCAAATACAGATATCTTGTGGAAATTGCACAACTGCTCAATTAAGGATCTGAGAAAATACTTGTTATTTTGTATTAGGGCACAGTCGATTAGCCCATAGGCAACCAGCCCTATGCACAGGTGAGCATAGGATACCATTAATTATTATTTTATTTTTTATTACTTGTATATAATCAAAAAAGTTTTTTACAAGATCACAGACCAATTCGGTCGCAGAGAAGAAAGATTTGCAAAGACATCACACGGGGGACAACAGACAGCGTTTCGACCAATGTGTGGTAGACAGGGATCAGACGGCAATATTCAGTTTTATTTTTTCCATTTCCAGGTTCAGAAGTTTGGCAGACGCCGTGTGCTATCGTGTCTTGTCCCCAGTGATAAGGCGATTCCACCAAGTTTCTTCGTTGCCAGCAAATGAATTTATCGTCGGAGGACTAAAAAAGGCTAGTCTGGCTTGGTGCATAGCTGGGCAGATCATCAGCAGGTGTCTGATAGATTCTGTCTCTTCAGGAAGTCTGCAGGCTTTAGCCGTGGATCCTGTTCTTATTGCAAGTATTTCTTGCGTCAGCAGGACATTAAAACGAGCTTTCTGACAGATTCTCATCAGTGATTTATTTGGATATCTTTTACAGTAAGCCATAGGTTCTTTCAATGTATTGGTAGTCATAGGGAGATGAACGAGTAGTTTGTTAAGTGTGGCTTTTTCTGTGGTAGAAATCCAGTCCAAGCATTACAATTTAATTTTAATCCTAACAGGATTATTCTTAAAATCTTCTTCATTGCATGCAATTTCCTGCAGTTTTAAATTTTGGTCCATGGCCCACTCATTCATAGAGTGGTTATTGCCTTTATCGATCTCTTCTGCAGTCATGCGGTAGATTTCCAGGCTCTCAAGATGGATGACTTTCCTATATTACTGTAAAGTACTGATGTCCACCACTGCTTTTAGGGAGACAAGGCCGAGTTCCCGTTTTATCAGAGCTACAACAGTGGTTTTAGGTAGGCCTAGCACCGATCTCCAGATGAAACCTTCAAGTTTGAGCCAGAGGGCCGAAGGAATTGAAGGGGTAGCATCCATACCGTATGTCAGCGAGGGAATGATCTTGGCCTTATAAAAGCTGATCGCGGGTTGGAGAGAAAATTTGCCGTATTTTTGATCGACTGCTCTCAGTTGTGCAGCCAGATTCTTGGCCTCAGACCACAGTTCCTCTTGCATGTTCTGTGCTTTCTTTAAACTATCCAGTTGCACTCCAAGGTACTTGAATGAGTCAACCACTTCTATTTTTGTCTCATTAAGGTGCCATCAAAAGGTCTCTTTCTTTTTGGTTCCTGGTTTTTGCAGAATCATTATCTTAGTCTTTGCCTTATTGATTTCCAAATTGTTTTCAGTGGTGTAAGCTGTAAGGTTATCCAGTTATCGTTGCAGACCGACCTGAGTGAGATCAAGTAATATCAAATCGTCTGCATATAAAAGTCTCGGGACCCTTGTGTTACCTATTTTTGGTGGAAATGATCTGAGTGTGGTTTGGGTCTCTTTGAAGTCTCCGAGAAAAGATATGAACAAAGCTGGAGCCAAAGGACAGCCCTGCTTTACTCCACGAAAAGTCGGTATGGACTTCGAAATTAAGCCTGGATTATTTAGGTGCACTTTTATGCTGGTGTTTAAATGAAGCTTGATTATTGGATCCAAGATGCTCTCTGCACAATGCCAGGTCCTAAGTTTGGACCACAGTTTCTGTCTGTCCACTCTGTCGAAAGCTTGGGACAGATCGACAAACGCTAGAAACATCTGTGGGGCTCCAATCAGGACTCTGTCTTTCAGTAGATTCAGGCACAGTATGTTGGCACTAGTGCTGGTGTTTTTTTGGAATCCTGTTTCTACGGGATCCGAGCACGGTGAAGTGAGAGTCCATTTGGGGAAATGGTTCAGAAGAATTGTAGCAAAAACCTTTCCGATAACATCGAGAAGAGCTATCGGCCTTTAATTCAGGGGATCGTCTCTGGTTCCTTTTTTAAAAATCGGTACAATCACCACTTTCGTCCACGAGTCATGGATTGTTTTTCTTTCTCGGCAGACTTCAAAAATTGAGCTGATGAAGTTAGACCAGTCGTCCGGATGTGGTTTAAGGTCGCAATTAGCAAGTCTGTAAGGCCCCAGTGCTCTAGATGACTTTAATTTCAAGATAGTAGCTTTGATCTCGACGATCTCTGTCTGGTCCACCCAGGATATATCTTTTGGTCACCTGGTTTTGTTAACGTTGACTTTTACTGACTCAAACAGCTTCAGGAAATGAGCAATCCATTTTTCTTCTGACACTGGATTGATCATCTGCGAGTTTGGGCGCTTGTTCGATTTGTTGATTAGCGACCAAAAGTCTCAGGATTTTTTTGTTAGACAGGGCCTTCAGCATCTCTTCAGCATCTGACTGATATAGGACACATCTCAAGTTTCTCAGCCATTGCTTGGAATTTTTTGTTTCAACCAAAAGTTTTTCCCAGAGCATAGGTTGATTCAGTGTTGTTGCCTCTCTTTTTAGTTTTCTTAGAAATCTGTGTTTGGTGGCCAGAGCTGAGTTATACTCATGAGCATGGCGATTGCTAAGGTTGTTGCAGTTCTTCCTAGGTTTTTTGAAAGTAAGCAGAAGGGGAATGTAGCTCGATCTTGCCATGCTCTTTCGCGATATGGGATCAGACATTAAGATGGTAAATTGGTCTGTGAGTTTGTGAACATCAGAAGCGATCATACGTAGCCGAGTTTGTTGAGAGTTTGTCTCAATGGCTGTTTCGTAGAATTGTGATATACTCTGTTTGCTTCTGCATATAAGATTCATTAGGTTGTGGTCACTGTACTTCGTTCTGATTACTTCAAAAGACACTATATTACAGAACACTGGTTCGGAAGCAAAGATGTAGTCGAGAGTAGCTGAAGAACTGTCATGCTCCCAAGTCGGTATGAAGGTATCTGAATGTGTGGCAGTGGCAGAATTCAAAAGGTTTCTGGATTTCAGGATGGAACTCCACGCCAGACCCCTAGTTGTAGCAGAGGAGGTGTAGGGTTCTTTTACTTCGAGCGGGTTGTGCGTAGTACAGTTCGCGTTGAGGTCCCCGCAGATCAAAATATTAGGAGATTTGTATTTAATTGCAATTTCATCGATTGTATTAGTCACTTTGTCACAGAGGTTCACTGTAGAGATCTTTTTCAGATTACAGTAAACATTTATAATAGCTACCAAGTCTGGTGTTGTAGACTTGGGCAGTTGATTTGGAGAGTTCCATGTGGTCAAAACGGCCAGAATTTCGTAGCTGCGGGTTATGACTTCTGTGATGGATATACCGGATCCTATTCTGGTCGCTATCAGTAAGCCCGAGGATGGGCGACCCAAAGGTCCTTTGAAGGCCAGAGAAATTTCAATACAGTAGCGGTCTAGAGCCGGTTTTTCCCGCAGCCACGTTTCCTGTAGGCATATATTGTCATGGGAGCCCAGGTCGTGGGTGTCTGGCCTGGTAAGATGAACATGGCCTCTGGTGTTCGATGACGTTATACTTATAGTATCTTCAGAGACTGTTGGCTGAGATGGTTGTGAGATGGGTGGTGCCGGCTTAAAACCCCCGGATGCTTGCTATCTTTTGTCCCCTGGTGTTAAGACACTGCGGGACGAGTTCCATTTGTCTTTCTTTCTTGTTTTTACGGGGCTGATCAGGGTCTGGTCTGTAATTTTCTCTGAGATCCTTTAATTAGGCGGAGATACTATATATGGTAAGACTGCTTCCGTTCATGATCGTGTTTGTTTCTGTAGTCCTCTCTACCGTCTGTTTTCTCGTCGCTCCTTGTGGTGTAACTTGGGCGTGCAATTGAGAGAAGTCTGGTTGATCCGTCGGTTCTTGAACTTTTGTTGGTTGTTGATCGTGGGCTTCTTCCCCTTCTCGCTGATCTGTAAAGGTCTTCTGATCGTGATTTGTATCTATAGTTTTTTCAGGGTGATTTTGTGTAGTTATCTCTTGATGATTCTTTTAAGTTGGTAGATGGCATCTCGTGGAGATTAAAACCCAATTGGGCTATCTGCGCTTATATTTCTTGTGGTAACGTTTTTGATATGTAAGAAGGCCTTTGCTTGGTTCTTTCTGTGATACGGCTTGATGAGGGTGAAGTCATCTGATTTTAAGATCTGTAAGAGTTTCACCTTTTTTAACGTTCTAAGAACCGTATTTCTATTTAGGATCATGTTGTGGTCGTTGGTGGTTTCTTGCTCAATTTTAAAGAGACAGGTTACTCGTAAGGACAGGCCACTTGATTTTTCTTGATCCTCCCTTCGGCGTCTCGATGGGCTAGTTCTTTGATTGATTCGATTATTTGAAACTGGTGATGCTTTTTGTTGGTTCTGTTGCGATGCATCAGATTTCAGTCTGGTGGCTTTTTGCTCCATTTGTGTCATTGTGGCAAGGAAAGTGCTTACCCCAACTGTGTCACAAGTTGATCTTGTTGGAGTTTGAGGAAACATGTCATTTGAGATTGTTGAGTGCGATGCTCTTTCCTCTATTACGTCCAAGGTTTGGGTTACCTCCAGCAGAGAACTTTGGGCTATGAAATCCTCAGTAGTCTTAGGCGAGGTAGAAATGCAGATAAGTGAGTTATTTAGACTTTGTTTTTGGGAAGACGTCATCGGTTTTTCTTTCATCAAGTCTTTTTGTTTGGGTCTAGCAGACATCAGGGGGTCGAGAGGTGACACACTTCGTGCACCTTTGGAAATCAGATCACTACCCGTAGTGATTTTCAGCAATGGCTTATTGTTAGAGCATGATGTTGTTTTTTGTTGTTGGTTTTCCATTCCTCTTTGATGTAAAGCCGATCCCACTGTGGATTGAGAGGGCCTGTCCGTTTGTCTTTTGAAGACAGGGGAAAAACAAAGAGGTAGACCTGCACTATAATTCCTGATCCTTCAGGTATTATGCAGCAAAAAAACCATAGGTTGGATCAGTGAAACGGGTTAACCCTGGCAAAATTTAGAACATATCACCTTTTATTTACGTTGTTCAATTACAAAAATATATGATTAATTACATAAAAACTCTTGAATAATTCATCATCTCATTCATACCTTCAAACAATCCCCATTCTAACACATCTATCCGAAAAGCACATCAAGTAATGCCTAATGCTTAATTTTTAGCAGAGCATCTGTTATTGCTGTTTGTTAGTATTTTTCAGCAATGACCCAGTCCATAGTATCAAGTGTCATTGTATAGCTGGTATGATGTTTGACCAGATATCGTATTTCTAGAGAAAAGCGTCGACACGTGTTTCGGTCAAAGACCTTCTTCAGGACGTTGGGCAAGAGGACACTTCTCCGCCCTATTGTATGCTTGTATGGGCCAAAATCCCAAGAAGCAAATCCTAGGATCATGAGAGAGGACCAAAGGGATTAATCCTCCACTGGCCTCGGTATTTATATCGAGCAAATATCTGATGGCACAAGGAGCAACTCATGCAGAAACTGCACGGATATGTAGGCCGGACGTGCACTGATGTTTTACAAGCAGTAAATCCTCACTGGACCCATCAACCACTAGGTCCAATCAATCTGCAACCCCAAGCGGGAGAATCACAACTACGGTCGGCGTTCGGTTAACACGTAACTGCCGACTCAATCAAAAGTCGGCAGTTACGTGTTAACCGAACGCCGACCGTAGTTGTGATTCTCCCGCTTGGGGTTGCAGATTGATTGGACCTAGTGGTTGATGGGTCCAGTGAGGATTTACTGCTTGTAAAACATCAGTGCACGTCCGGCCTACATATCCGTGCAGTTTCTGCATGAGTTGCTCCTTGTGCCATCAGATATTTGCTCAATATAAATACCGAGGCCAGTGGAGGATTAATCCCTTTGGTCCTCTCTCATGATCCTAGGATTTGCTTCTTGGGATTTTGGCCCATACAAGCATACAATAGGGCGGAGAAGTGTCCTCTTGCCCAACGTCCTGAAGAAGGTCTTTGACCGAAACACGTGTCGACGCTTTTCTCTAGAAATACGATATCTGGTCAAACATCATACCAGCTATACAATGACACTTGATACTATGGACTGGGTCATTGCTGAAAAATACTAACAAACAGCAATAACAGATGCTCTGCTAAAAATTAAGCATTAGGCATTACTTGATGTGCTTTTCGGATAGATGTGTTAGAATGGGGATTGTTTGAAGGTATGAATGAGATGATGAATTATTCAAGAGTTTTTATGTAATTAATCATATATTTTTGTAATTGAACAACGTAAATAAAAGGTGATATGTTCTAAATTTTGCCAGGGTTAACCCGTTTCACTGATCCAACCTATGGTTTTTTTTGAAGACAGGGGCCAGATCAGGGGGACTCAAGAGGCCTTAAGTCTGGGTCTCTTTTTCCAGAGTTACTATCGAAGGTTGTTTAAGGTGCTGTAATAGATCTTCTAGTCTGTTCAGCTTTGAGTCCCACATCTCTGTCTGGTCTTTATTTCTTTGGTCTAAAGCTGTAACGCATCCTTCAACAAAGATCAATTTGCTGTGCATCATTGCAGTTAAAACAGCACTGTCTTTCAATGAATCATTTATCTCTTCAGATAGCTTCCCAAACGGTGCTTGAGCTATTGTGATTGCTGACATGATTATCGGAAGATCTTTTTATTTGGAAGGCGAGTCTTTGTGTCCAGAGCCAGTTATTTCACTAAGTCTTCGTTTTTTTGGAGGGGATCGGAGTCGTGGAGAGTGCTGAATTGATGAGTCGGGAGTTTTCCAAAAGAACATCAGTTTGGGTCTGGTCATCATCAAAGTTTAGACACACGGGGAACGGCTGCGGCTCAGATTGCGTCAGAGGTGAAGATGCTTTGGTTTCAGGGCCACTTATGGGTGTGGAAGAGGTTTGTTTTCCATGCGTTGGCCCAAGTTCTTTAATGTTTGGCGACTTGATAGGTTTCGCGATGCTTTCCTCTGTGACTGGGTTGTTTTGAGTACCAATTGGAGAGGGGTCGCCCAAATTGGGAATCCCTCCTAGAGGTGCCAGTTCATTGTTGGATTCCTTTACCTTGGGTACCTTGTTGTTTAGGTTTGCTGCGCACCTTTTTGGTGCTGTCTCAATTCTGGGCGCGTTGGACGACTCTTTTGATCCTAGTATTTGATTTTGGATGGCTGATTGAATCTGGGCCTGGTTTGGGATCCCTGACATTAATTTCCTTGCTTTACTCAAAGGTGGGAGGTCCTGGTTGGCCTCCAGAATTTCAGAATCTGACAGTTCTTTAGTCTGGTCCAGATTTCTTTTATACTGCTTATTGATAAAGTGTTTGAGTGCAGTGGAGAGCAGTGGCGCCGGTAAAGTTTGCTTCCCTACTTTCTTTAGTCTTAGTTGCTTTTGTTTTGCATTTGTTGTAGATTTTTTTTTTCTTTTGCTATTTTGCTTAAAAGCCTCTTGGGAATCGTGTGTTTCAAACTGAGGCGGCGGTGCACAAATGCTGGAGATCGATGGTCGGAGAAGGGGATCCTTTAGGGTATCTCCGAGTGCCGAAATTGCTCTTTCATCGTTTTTTTTTGTACAGGGTCACTGTCCTGGACTCTGGATGGTAGGACTCGGGGGGCTGACTGCTTACCACCGTAATTTGTAAGATCTAAGGGGGCGTGGACTTGGGCTGTCACGACAACTGTCGTTGCAACTGGTGTGAAAGTTGGGGCCTTTTGAGAGACCTCCAAGGGTCCCTCCCGCCCCGGCAGCAACATGTCTGCAATCAGCATTAGCTGAGCAGGGGAATCCTGCATCCTGCATGAGGTGTCCGGGTATGGACTGAGGCACCCGGGTCAGAGAAAGGAGCCGCTCGCCAGAGCCCCCACTTCTGTAAGGGCTGGCTCGCTCATGGGAAAGTGGGCACCCGATCCCCCACCCAAGACCGACTGCTCAGGGGCCTCGGGCGGCCGTCCTCCGACGGCCAAAACCGAGGCACCCCTCGTCTCGGTTATGAGATGGGAAGGCAGAGGAAGCCAGGCGGGGGACAGGCCGCGAGGTGAAATCGAGCGAGCCACGGCTGGCGCTGCGGGTAGTGGAACCGAGCGGAGCCCTGTTGAATCCACAGAGGCCTCGGAAATCGCCAAACCATGAGGCCGAGTCACCGGAGAGAGAGGTAAGACCGGAAGAAAGACCGGGCCAGGGTTTGTTACCCAGATAGTCTTTGGTGCAGTTGCAGTTGCATTTGCGTTTGCCGGCCCAGAAATATCTAGAGCATTTGTAGAATTGTTTGTAGAAATATTTAACGAAGAGTTTATCGTAGAGTTCATCGATGTGTTAGAACAGGTTGAAGTGCCGATGGCTGACTGTTTAATGGCAGTGTAAGTGTCCAGAATATTCAATTCCATACTATGCATGGAAAGGGTCTTTGAGCTCGGCGTGTTACACATATTACTCATAGTGTTTAAAATGGTCGATATGGTAGAAGGGATGGAAATGATTGTCTTAGAGGGTAACCTTACCTCCTTCAGTTTTTTGGCACATGATGCTGATTTGGTTTTGGTTTTCTTACTGTCGAGAGCTTTGGAGGAGCTCCGTAGAATTCGTAGTGAAGAGTCTGATGTAGAGTCTGTTGAGATGGTAGACAGCAGCAGGGGGGAGGGGGCTTGGGAGGAAGCCAGGTTCCCCGTCATACCGGGGGGCTCCATCAGCTCCTGCAGCAGAGTGCAGATGACTGCTCACCCTCTGCTCACCGCTCAGCGGTGTAACTGCAGGTTTGAAGGAAACAGGAAACACTGTAGACAGACTGTAGACGACTGCTCACCCTCTGCTCATGCTCCGCTCACCGCTCTGCGGTGTAACTCCCGAGACAGCGGCTTTACAAGAGGAACATCATTTTTCTGAGTTGGGTGCGAAGTGTGAAAATCAGTGCCGATATGAATAGCAAATTAACATTATACAAAATCAAAGGGGAGAGTAAGAGAGAAAGCAGAAGTGAAAAGGACGGTTTTGAGTTGCTTCCGTAACTGGAGGTGGTTTGAGAGAGGTAAGAAGTCTGTTCCAGAGGGAGGCCCCAGCGAAGGAGAGAGATCTGCTTCATACTCTCTGCTTGGTGAAGCATCTCACCCTCAGAGAGGTGGAGATGGATGAGCGGAGAGCTCAGGAAGGAAGATATTTAGGAAGAGAAAGTTGGAGGTAGTGCGATCTCAGGCCCCATAAAGCCTTGTAGATGATGCAACAAGTCTTGAACTTGATCCTTACAGCCACAGGGAGCCAGTGGAGTGATTTCATAGCTGGAGAGGTACAATCACTGAGCTTGAGGCCAAGGACAGGTCTCTCAATCCTGTTCTGGATAAGTTGCAAAGGTAGAAGAGGTAGAAGAGTAGAGGCAGGGAGATTTAGAAAGAGGCCTGCCTAGAGAGGACCAAAGCTCTGGAGACATTGAGCTTCTGGTGAAAGTGAGAAAATGAGGAATAACCCTGATGAGGTGCATCTGGTAGTTTGACTTCTTAGGAATGTTGGAAATGTGTGGAGGGGAGGAGAGTTGGAGTCAAAGATGACCATCATAAACTTGGGGGAATATCAGGTATGCAAAATGCTTAGATAGGAGCAAACCTGAAACAATGTATTCAAAATAAGGTAAGGAGAAAAGAGCTTCCATACCCTTAAGGGTTTGGTTAAACAATTGACTGGACAGTTTGGGATGTAACATACAATACGTCCAGTCAAAAATATCCACAAGACGAAGTTCTTGCAGAATTGAACCAAACTTCATAATCAGAATCATAAAAACATAACATTTATTAGTGCATAAAAGTGCTATCAAAACACTGACTTAATGTGCAAAGTACGCAATTGATCTGTATCTTAATTACAAGTACCTTGATACAAATCTCCTAGTGCAATTATTAGAAACCTCACAATTGAAAGGTAGAACCACACTCCACACAAAATTCATAAAGAGTACTTTGTTCTCATATGACTCCTTTTGTGATGCATTAGTACACAAATACCTAAAGTGCAAGTGCACCTTACACAGGTTTCAAAGTACATAACACAACACTTAATTTTAGTGTTGTAGGTTACCCTACATGTTTCATTCCTATAGTACTTTGGATAAGTGTTAGGAACTTCTTCAGGGGTATAATAGGTCCTATTGTCGGACCACCACAGACCCGGCTGTGAGTGGTTACTAGATAGTAGTTGTGATGTTTATGAGTATGGGATCTTGAACATCACTTGCCCGGGGGGACAATTATTGAATATAAGTGTACACAATCTCTTGTCATGTATACAAGTGAGAATGTCCAGATCAAACCATGTTAAAAAAGACAAATGATGACCTCATTAGTATGGGTGACCATTCTAGTGCAACAGTAGTCCACATAGTTCTAGAAGTACTGGGGGCCCTTACTGTCTCTTAATGTTGGAAATCCGTCCTGCTTGGCTGTCTTGGTTCTTAGTGCAACAGACTCACACTCTCCCTACAGACATACAAAAAATAAAAAAGGTCCTGTAATCTCCTGCCTTAAAGAGATGGATAATTTTTTTTTTTATACTTTATTTGTTTTCGTTTTTACAAACTTTTACAAAAAGATTTTTTAAAAGACAAATAGAAAATACAATTCATACATTTAAAATCTTATAATTCCAAAATTTACAATTTTCACCTTTACAAGTATAAATTCACAGTTACTTATTGTGCATTACTTAACAATTATTTGCAGTATAAGTTCATTAGTACTATCCTAATACAAATTAATAGAGTTTAATCTATTTCACACACATGTTCTATAAATGCTAAAACTCTAATTCTCAGGGACATTGATTTTCCATGTAACATTTTAAACCATAAAAGGTCCCTTAGTAACCATACATTGTAGACAAAGTCTTTAAAGTACTCTACCCTTTCTACTGATAATTCACGGCATTCAGAAAAGAGATGGCGTAGGGTTTCCAGCTCACCCTTATCTTTACAAAATCTGCACGATCCGTCAGCAGGGAGTTGTCTAGCTAGTCATTAGTCAACAGCACATTCATGCGAAACCTCATAAAACCAACTTTCATTTTTTTACTCGGGAATTTCTTGAGATATTGCTCCATTTCATTTATTCCTTTACCTGCTGATAGAATTTGAGTATATAGCTTTGTATCACTGATTTTCAACCAAGATTTTTCCCAGTCATATAGTCAGAGTCTTCTCTTCACCAAATTAGGATTTTTACCCATGTAATTCCAGAGTAGAACCTATTTCTTGAAGTAGGGCTTCACATTCTAATCTAAGCTGAAATATAAATCCCTCAGTTTCATTCTCTCTGAGTAGGTAATACAATGTTCTTTCCTTGGAGTGTTCACATTTGTTCAAGAGACAAAGTTTCTCCCACTGAACTAGGCTAACGAGTGATTGTATGCCCAGTTCATATCTAATAGCTTCTATAGGGATACATTTTGGGAGGAAAAATAGTATGGATCTCCAGATTTTGTTTTCGATAGCTTTATATTCTGTCTCCATCGTTATGGGCCAGAATTCTGTACCATACATAATTGTAGGCAAAAGCTTACTTTTATAGAATTCTCTGCATGGTTCGAGGGAGAATTTGCCATACTTATTATCTACTCTCTTCATTTGAGTTAGCATGCCGTTGCCTTTTGAGTTGAGATAATTTTTCAGAAAGGTTTTACTGTGTTTAGCTACAACAGGATAACCCAGAAATTGAAAGTTATCTTTAACTATAAGTTTGTTGCTATCCCAATTCCACCCAAACTTGATCTTAACACAATTTGCAGATCCTTTTGAGATCTTGATAACAATGGATTTAGCTGAGTTGATTTTTAGTTCCATTCCCAACACATAATTACCGAAGGTTGTGATGAGTCTTTGTAGTCCAACCGGCGTAGTGTCTATGAGCAGAAAATCATCCGCATAGCTCACCCAGTTAATTTTCAACTTCCCAATCTTAGGAGAGATCAAGCCTGAAGCGTCCAAAACCATTCCTACTCCTGCAACGTAGAGATTATACAAGGTGGGTCCCAAAATGCATCCCTGTCTAATGCCCTTTTCAATAGAACACTCTCTAGACAGAAGGCCCTCAGAATCCAATCTAATCTGTGTTTTCGATTCATTGTGCAGTGATATAATGATACTTAAGAGCCCCTTAGGAATTCCATAGCTATCAAGCCTCTGCCACAAAAGATTTCTGTTCACACAGTCAAACGCTTTACTTAAATCCATGGTTGCAACATAGATTGGTGCATCCATAGATTTCCAGGCGATCGTCTGCAGACATTTTATCAAAAGTCCTCCACAGTCCGTACCCATATTTCTACGGAATCCTATTATTCTAGGATCAAGTATGTTCTTCTCTAGAATCCATTCATTGATTTTTTCCAGAATGATGGCACTAAAAATTTTGGAATCTGCATCCATAATACTAAGGGTACGGTTATTCTGTGGATCTACCGTTTTGCCCCTTTTAAAGATAGGCACCATGTAGGATAGATTATGTCCTGGATTGAATGTAAAGGATCTTGGCCCATAGATGTGAGGAGTGTCTAAGGACATTGTTAGTTAACTTATTAGGTCCTGGAGCTCTGGAGGGGTTAGCTTTCTTTATCTTCTCCTCAATAGTGTCCATGACTATATCTAATTCCCATTTCTCAGTAATTGGCGTATACTCTAAGGCATTTTCAGTTGTCTATATGTCCTTAATGTAATTAATCCAGACTTCTTCAGATATGGGGGTTGAGGTCTTATTCAAAGTCAGTTCCTCTTTATAATTTATAAGTTCCCAAAAGGCCCTGGAGTTTTTACCCTGCAGACTTTCTAGCATCTTTTCCCCATCTATCTTGGTAATGCGGATATGTTCTAGTTTTAACCAATTGGTATACCTCTGCTTTAACTTCCTAATTTTTTCCATATCATTACAACAGAAAGAAGGACTCTTAGTGATTTTCCTTATGTCCCTTCGAAGTTCATTTTTTTTCATTCTAATTTCTATGGAATATGCATGCTTGTGCTTTTTATTATGATTAGTCATGGAAGTGGAGTGTGCCTCTAAAACAGTTTTCAGATATTCGGGAAAGCACTTTACTGAGTATCTTTCAATCTTTTCTTCTAGTTTACAAGTATTAAATTCAGTCAGAATACACATATTAAAGTCATTCATTTTTTTTTCAGACCAACGGACACGGTTTCCTCTATACGTCACCGTTAAATTACCTAGATTGTATCAATCCTGTTGGAGTTATTCGGTAACCATTTTAATTCTAACAGTAGCATCGAATGGTCACTCATACTGGTTTCTTTCACCTGAAAGTTTTTTACTTTTTCAGAGATGTTAGCAGAGGGAAAGATAAAGTCGATCTCCGAGCTAACACCCCTAGCAGCCCAAGTGGCTTTTTTGTTTTCCAACCTTTGAAGCCCCCACCCTGACGCCCAACTCAACCACATACCACCTTCAACTTTTTTCCTTTTGCCCTTTTCCACATTTAGGAGGTCGGTTAGAAAACAATCCAATAATTCCACATCGCTCAGATTGCAGCTCGCATTAAAATCACCAGCTAGTATTATGTTTGCATCACAGTATTTTCCAAACCATTCATAAAGATGTTTATCAAGTTTAGCCAAGATTGACGAGAGATTGGAATCCCTTGTTTTGTAAACTTTCAACAGGTAGAAAATTGCTTTGTTATCCCCCACTGTTCTAGACCATGCTGTTCCAAGAATTTCACCGAATATGTCAAGCTCTCTTTTAGCTTTAATAAACCACTTGATTTTTTAACAAGAACACTTAGTCCACCTTTAGGTCTACCCAGAGGGCCTTTTATAGCCGGCATAAAGGCGGTTACAAAGCCATCCCACAAGAGTGTTTCAGTAAGCCAAGTTTCTTGTATGAAGAGAATTTCAGACAATTTCAGGGACACACACAATTCGCTATTGCCCCTAGAACTCCAACTCAAAATTTGTAAAATGCTATCTGGCCTAAAGAGGTTGCGTTAGGGCTCTCAGTTGCGCAATTGAGTCTTCAAGGACCTCTGCCACTCGCCTAAGTTTCAAGTTTTCATTTTTTTCTGTATGGTTTGCATCCTGTCTTACAGATCTGTCCCGGATCCATCGAGAATCATTTTTGTCTTGAATCGATACATTATCATTTTCCCATATCCCTACATCTTAACCATATTTGTGGAGGCTGTCTGCCTCCTTCATAATGATGTTCCTGACCAAAGGAGAGTAGATGACCAACCTAACGTAGTCGTATCTCCAGCCATATATGAAATCAACAAGTTGTATGTCTTCAGATGTAATAAATCTTAGTTCAGGGATTTCCTCAAAAAGTTCCAGAATTTTACTCCTATTTAGAGAAACTGGACCTCCTTCCTCAAACAAATATTGTAGTATGAGCCCGGGTGCGTTGGGGTATTTGGCTTTAAGGAGTTTCCAGGCTCTCAAGCCGTAATTATCTTCACCACCCCCATTCATTTGTTCCTTAGAGTTGTAGTGGTTGCCATTATTAAAATATTCTTGAATCTCTTCCTTCCTAACTCTTGCCCCTTCAACCTCTCTGCCTGCTTCTGTTATCTTATTCCTATGTTCTTCACTTATTATTCCTGTGATGGGTTGTGGTTCACTCCAGTTCTTTTCTTTCAATATCTCCCTTACTATATTCCTAACACTTTCTTCAACGGTCAATTTTCCCGCTTCTATTGAGCTTTCTACTTTTCCATCCTTTTGTTTTTCATTGCTACTTTCATACATTTGTCTTTCTCTGCCTTTGGGATATCTATATTCTTCTTCTTTTTCCATGTCACCACTTATTTCCCATATGCTCTCCCTCCCATAACTATGAGGAGTCATGAACGTCTGTTTCGGGGGCACAAGTATCGGGGGTTTGAAAATATCGTACACAGCTCTTGCTTCCTTTACTTGTAAGGGGGATTTTGATAGATCAATCATTTGTTTTCTTTCATGTGCCCTGTTTATTATTTTCCCAGTTTTGTTTCCCTTAACCAGATCTTCAGTTGTTATTCCGTAGTTTTTGAGCCCATTTCTGCCTTAATTTTTTTCAGGGTTTTTCCCCTTTAGTGCATCCTTTAGTCTTATTTCAGAGTTTACATAATGAGGATCATTTTCATTAGGGTCCCCTTCCATCAGATCCTCTTTATTAACCTCTTCAACAATATCACCGATTACTTGTTCACCAGATTGCCCCTTTCCTATATTGCGTAGGAATTTTAGTGATGTTGCCTTGCCAGTTTTTAGAACTGCTGCTTTAAGAACTCTGTTTTTTTCCCCTTTTTTCACATTTTTAGATAAGACAAGCTTTAAGTCACTGTCTTCTGCCTCATTCATTTTCCCTATTTCCCCCAAATCCTCAGATGGTTGTGGAGGTGGTCCTATATCAGGGTTCGTCCTGTCATTCTGTTTAAGTGTTCTATTTGCGTCCTTACTATTTTCAACTCCCTTTGAGCTATTCAATTCACTTAAAGGCACAGCTATGTTATGAGCCAATAGGATTTTGCCCACTTTTCCACTTTGAAGTTCCATGAGTTTTATTCTATCATGCATTTGCTCCAAGCACACAGTTTGTTTAGAGATTTCTGTCTGGAGCCACTCTTTTAATTCACAGAGTGTAACTATAATAAAGGTCCTTTCCCTACTAGCATTATTGAGAGTACAGTCTTTAATAAAGACTTTCCCCAATCGATCACCCGGGGAGCTATCCATTTTTTCGCCCATAGCGAGCTGTGTAATTCTACCCTTGGTGAATATTAGAGGGGTATCTGCCATGGGACTATTTTGTGTGTCTATGCTCTCAGAACTAACCCCCCGATCTTCAAAAGATTCCTTCAGATGTTCTACCCCCTCTACTTCGTCTTCGAAGAGGAGCTGAGATTGGGGAGGCACTAATTCATCCCATTTTCTCTTCTCCCCCTCCATTTCGTCTGCCATTTTTGCTAACTCGACATCAGTACTTTGTGGAGGTTCATTGTCTACACCGTCAACGTGAGGGTTTGTACAAGGGTTAGGGGATGGTGGCAGTGGCATTGCCAAAGCCTTTAAAAAGGTACTTCTCCGCGTGTTAAAGACAATAGGACCCAAGGCTGAATCTTTTTTAGAGCATATTGTTTTTTTCTTCATTTCTTCTTAGTTAAGGTATACTATTCAAATCGAGTAGTTGTAGAACAGAACTAGATCAGAGTGCTTAGGGCATATAACCATCGATGGTATCAGTTTAGCTTATAATTAGTTAGATACTGTCTTTCTTTGGATGTAAAAGAAGTGAAATCTCTGTTATTTAACAGACCATGCTTTGAAAAGTTATGTATGCATCAGGCAAGGGCAATTTTCCAATCGCTTGACAGTTCAAAAAGCACTAATGTAAAGAGCTCCCAACACACATGCAGAAATTTAAACAACAGTAGCTAAATGAGTATTTGAGACTCAGCATCGTAGTAGTGCAAAAGAGGAAATGTGAAAGAAGTGAAAACTCTGTTATTTAACAGAACATGCTTTGAAAAGTTACGTATGCATCAGGCAAGGGCAGTTTTCCAATTGCTTACGGGGATAAGAGATGGATAATTGCATTGATAAATAAAGGAATCATTGGGTTGATTAGACTGAATAGTCAGAATACTGAAAAGAGCACAGTGATGACTTACTTAAAAGATGTTATGTGCTGCTGTGTAACTGGGTGAGCTATTATCCATGTGTCGGTTTTCGAGGGTGGCAGGGTTGAGGCAGCTCCTCATATCCTATAACGGAACCGGGATATATCAAGTCGTAGAATGGCTAAGTTGTTATAAATTGACAAATTCTGTGTATATAAGTGGGTGGAGGAAGCACCCTAGGTAGAGGTAGAAGACTATCTACACTGGTAGGCATATGCATGTGAATCGTATAAAACAGTTTAATGTAATGCCGGGCAGAAAGGAACTATGGTAAGGCGATAGTTGGCTCAGTTTTATGTTCGAATGAGCGTGTACACTGGTGGGGAAAAAACAGTAGTGCCGCGTACGAGATAGCCACGGTGCTACTGGGTAAAATTGCACAACCAGTACAAAATCATGCAGTGGCAGGCATTAGTCTGTTCGGACTGGTACTGTAGTACTTAGTGCTTGGGGGAATTCAAAAATCAGCGAGGATCTTGTCTCATGCAGCAGCCTGATGAGTGCACAAGTCGAGGACCGTACGCACATCCTTGATGCAGTTGGGGGGGTTAGTGTTCAGCGTGACAGAAACAATGAGCTTGTGTCCAGCACAGTTCTGCACGGAAAAGAAGAGTAATTACCTGGAAGACTAGCCGCGTCTCACGTTCAGGCTACTCTAAAGTGTCCCACTTGCGCGGCCTCCATGGCGTAGTGTGGAAATATGTTGTCATGGTGACAACCAACGCTTTTAGTAACTTTTGTTAGGTTTATGCGAAGGCGTGGGTACCAAAAGACTGATCAATTAAAAATTAGAAAAGTCTCAACGGAACTGAGAGCTATCACGGAGCAAAGCAAAAGGGAGCCGTATTAATTATATACAGAGTCACTAGATTGGAACGAAAGGTATAACCACATCACTCAACTAACCTCGGGGGGCAGAAGTACATTTCCAATATAACTGGTGCGTTATGAACAGGTCGTGATGTTTCCGATAATGGAGGGTATGACTAAGAGCAAGAACAGAGGGCACGGTTCAAAATCAACCAGAATAGATATAAACAAACATAGCACCTAGTGAATCGGATCAAGAACATGTAGGGGATGATGTTGCAATTAATGTAGGCTGGTAGCTACTAGCGCCTGCACATAAAAGTAGATTTATAATAGGTCCAGTGGAAATTGACACCAAGGTCCTTAGTCAAAGACGACACCAATTCCTTAGTCTCACAGACGGGAGCAGGAAGAGGGCCCAGAGAGGGTGGCCAAAGAGAGAGAGAGAGGAAAGGAGGGAGCAGGTGTACCAATGAGGAGGATCTCAGTCTTACTTACATTAATGCAGAGATCATTGACGGCACACAATTTCTGAATTGCGGCTAGGCAGTCTGGTGTGAGAGAAGGAGCAGAGGTGGCTTAGGGGAGTCTGAAAGAGAGCTGGGTGTCATCCGTATAACACTGAAATTTGGAGCAGAAAGTAGCGATGCGGTGGGCAAGAGGTGCCAACTAGTGGTTGAAAAGCCACAGAGAAAGATTAGACACCTGGGGAACACCACAAGTAGAGAGAGAGATAGAAAATGAAAAACCCCAGTTGGACCTGAGAGGGTCGATTGGTGAGGAAAGAGGTCAACCAAGCCAGAGCCTGATCAGTGATACGCAGGTTATCACGGAGGCAATTGAACAGGATGGCATGGTTGACCGTATCAAAAACAGAGGATAGATCATGGAGAATGAAGACAGAAGGAAGATTAGAGTCAAGATTAGAGAGCAGGTTTTCGTGGGTGGCAACTCTGAATCAAGAATGACGGTCATGGAGACAACCAACAGATTCAGTATGCAGATTAAGCTGGGAGATGGCCAGCTTTTACAGGAGTTTGCCCAGCAAAGGAGTGATGGAGATCAGGCGATAGCTAGCCGGAGAGAAAGGATCGGCAGAGGGCTTCTTAAGAAGGGGGTGCACAAGGGAATGCTTGAAGGGGAGGTGGAGGTACCAGTGGCAAAGGGATGATTGCAGAAATCAGCCGAGGCTGGAGCAAGGGTATAAATGTGGTCCTTGATGTTTCTGGATGAGCAGGGGAGAACCTACTTTGATGAGACTTTCATGGATCAGACTTGTTTAGAAACATTGTTAGGGGTGAAGAAGGGAAAGGAGGAAAAAGGAGGAAGAGAGACGGCCACAGATGGGTCAGGAGTGGTAGATGAGGATGAAGAAGATGGATTAAGAAGATATAGAGGAAGAGAGGCTGAACAGGATGTCCTGCATTTTAGTAGTTAAATCATAGGCCAAGTCCATGCAGAGGGCCTGCGGAGGGAGCTGGAGAACTAGAGACTGCAGCTGGATTGGCTAGCTCCTTGCAGCTTTTGAAAAGATTAGCCGAGTCGTTAGATGCTGCCAAAACACAGGCTTGGATGTATACTTTCTTCTTAGCGAGTACAGAGATTCTGCTTTGCCTTATGAGCAGGCGGCAGGCCAGTTTGTTAGGGGGTGTGGTTGATGCCCTCCACTTCCTTTCAGCCGACCTACACTTGTGTTTAAGTGTGGCGAGATTGGAGTCGTACCAAGAGTTGCACTTGCATTTGGGCTTCAAGCGGATCCTCATAACAGGGGCAAGGACATTCAAAGTGTTAGAGAAAGATAGATGAAGTTTGGAGAGGGCTGTGTCAGGGTGTGAGTCAGCCAAAGGTGCAGGAGGACGAGAGGACGTGGTGGTGAAAGCCTCAACTGACACACGATTCATCGTTCGGAAAACCGAGAAGGTAGGTGGGAGTGCTGGAATCAGCTGAGGGGTAGAGAGAGAAGTGGGAGGAAAGGAGAAAGTTGGTACTCCAAGAGAGAGGAGTGGTGAGAGGGTTAGAGAAAGGGATGTATGAGGAGATCAGAACATCCAGGGTGTGCCTTGCAGAGTCAATCAGGCCAGAGGGAAGAGTAGAGAGACAGAGAGAGAGAGAGAGAGAGAGAGAGAGAGAGAGAGAGAGAGTCGCAGAGGTTACGGAGTCCAGAAGAAGGGCTAGTGGCATCCAGGTTGATGTACAGGTCTCTGAGGAGAAGATGAGAGCTAGAGACAAGGAGGGAGGACGAGAGGTCAGCCAATCAGGAAGAGGGTGACATGCCCGGGAAGCCTGTAGTGGCCACTGTGAGTGAGAGGCCAGGAGAGATAGATATCCTGCAGACCAGACATTCAAAGGAGGATTAGTCTTGCATTGGAATGAATGAAGCAGGGATCCACTCTAGGAAAGTCAAGGGTACATCCCTACCGGGATGGTTGGATCTGGGTTCAGAGAGCATCTTGTAGCCATCAGGAAGGGGAGTGTCAAAACTCATGACAGAGCAGGCCGTGAACCAAGTCTCGGTGAGACCGAGTACATCCAAATCAAGCACTTCAGGAGACGACAGATGTCAGAGGAATGTTTGACAGCTGAGCGAGAATAGGGATGTGGAGCAGGTTGCCACTTTTGAAATACTTCAGTGGATTGGTACAGGCCAGAGGTACACCCTGCGGAAGAGTTGGAGGTGCCAGAGGTGGATGGAGAAGGCAGGGTAGTCAGAGAGAAGGAAGAGAGTGCCAGAGGGGGTGGCGGAGGAAGGAGGCAACAAGGTGGCAAGAGAAGCAGCAAGGGGTGCCAGAGAGGTGGCTGAGGAAGGAGGCGGCAGAGGAGCCAGAGAGGAGTAAGAGGAGTAGCAAGAGAGGAAAGGAAGTTAATAAGGCGTGGGAAGTGTATCAAAAATGAGATTTGCCCGAGGGATCTGGACCATGATGTCGCCATTCAAGTATTCATTAATGATGGTCTTAGAGGACTGCAAGGGGGCCAAGAGGGTCTCTCACAGGGTGCCAACATTAATGGGAGAAGAGGAAAAAGGAGAGAGAACAGAGACCATATGGGGGGTCCATAGGCCAGGAGAGGGAATGGCAAAGAGGATGTTGGTAAGGGTCTGTCTGGAGGAAGCACTGGTGTGGGTATTGGCGATAGGGAGGCCTGGGTTGGAGAACAGGATGTTCCTTTGAGCTTATTCCTGCGAGACTTAGTGATAGGGATAAGATAGTCGATAGAAAAGCAATTAGAGAAGATAGGCGAGACAGGGAGCACCACAAAGGGTCTGGAGTGGAAAGAGGGGGAAAGGGAGAAGGGAGCCCAAGCAGGGGAGGGGTGTAGCGCTGGGGTACAGACAGAAGTTTGGCACAATGGGGCACACGAAAGGGATGGGAAAGCAACTAAGAACAAGAACAACAGACATGTGAAAACAGATGTAATACAGAACCTACAGCATAGCACAACGCATAGCAGGGAACCTAGAAGTAGAGAATGCAGATGCTATACCAAAACCAACAGCAAAGCACAGAGCACAACAGTGAACCTAGTGAAGAATGCAGGCATTGTAATGCCAAAAATGGTAGAGAACAACACAGTATCAAAACCGTAGAGAACACAATATCAACGCCGTAAACACCAAACAAAGTCAATACCATCAACAAGGCACAAAACACAACAAGATCGTAGGAGTTAAGAATGCAGGCAATGTAATTCCAAAAACCATGGAGCACAACACAGTGTAAAGTACAGAACACAATAGAACAGAGACTGGAAAGGGCTGAGATGCAAGAGGGAGGTGGGAATGCAGGGGGGAACGGAACAGGATGCCAGGACATACAATGTGAAGGAGTGCATGTGGCAAGAGTGACAGGGGGTGCATGCGGCCTAAGTCACAAAGGAACGCAAGTGGCCTAAATTGTGAGGGTGTGCACGCGGCATAAGTTGCGAGGGAACGCATGCGGCCTAAGTTGTGAGAGAGCTCATACGGCATAAATTGCAAGGGAGCACACGTGGCCTATCTTGCATGGGAGCACACACAGCATAAAATGCGAGGGAGTGCACATGGTCTAAGATGTTAGGGAGTGCATGCAGCCTAAGTTGCGAAGGAGCACATGCGGCCTAACTTGAAGAGGGAGCATGCGACCTAAGTTGCGAGGGAGAGCACGTGGCCTAAGTTGTGAGGGACCGCACGCGGCCTAAGTTTCGAGGGGGAGCATGTAGCCGAAGCTGCGAGGGAGCACACACATTGTAAGATGCGAGGCAGTGGATGCGGCCTATGATGTGAGGGAGCAAACGCGGCCTGAGATGCGAGGGAGCACACGCAGCCTAAGATGCGAGGAAGCACATGTATGCAGGTGGGATTTGGGTGTGAGGACCAGTTGAAGGGGGGAGCAATGCATGTGCAAGGGGGAGAAGGCACAGGTCAGGGGGGGTTGCGTGGAGTGTAGCAAAGCTAACCCTCACCGCACTTTCTAACCTTGCTGCCCCAGGCAGGAGGGTGAGTTCATTCACGCTCAAAGTCTTTACCGCTACCCCATCACCGCCAAACACCTGTGTCACTCAACACTGCATCCTTTTCCTGTGAGGGCTTTGCCGTAGAGGGTCCGAACCTCGGTTGTTATACGAACAGAAGCATGGACATTGAGAAGTGTGCTCCGTATAATCGAGCATCGTCTCTTGCGCACCTGCGTCGCTGAACACTGCAGGCTTGTCCTGTGAGGGATTTGCTGTAGAGGGTCTGAACCTCGCTTCTTATTGGCACAGAAGTGTGGACGTAGCGATGCATGCTAAATATAATCGGGCAGTGTCTCCTGTGCACCTGCATCACTCAATAACGCAGCCTTGTCCTGCGAGGGCTTTGCCGCAGAAGGTCAGAACCTTGCTTCTTATAGGCACAGAGCATAGATGTAGCGGTGCGTACTACGTATAATTAGGCAACGTCTCCTGCGCACCTGCATCGCTCAACACCGCGGCCTTGTCCTGAGAGGGCTTTGCCGCAAAGGGCCCAAACATCAGTTCTTATAGGCATGGAAGCGTGGACGTAACGATGCATGCTACGTATAATCGGGCAGAATCTCCTGCACACCTGTGTCGTTCAAAACTGCAGCCTTGTTTTTCTGTGCATAGGGATAAAATCTGCAGGAGCGCTAATGGCTGCCAGTTTGACAGCCAAGTTTATAGATAAAACAAATGCACATCTCCTGCCAAATGCTGATATATAAATAATCTCTCTAAGAGAAAAAAGAAGCCTCTATTGTGGGTTGGGGAGTGTAAAAGGGCATTGGAGTGTGATTGCATCACTGAGCTGTATGTTAATATATCTCCCAACTTTATAATCAGTCCAATAATGGTAAATGAGCAAATGATAAGCAAGGCTGATTTGGCCTGCAAAGTATAGTATTTTTTTTTCATCCAGATTGATGTGACATTACATGGTCATTTTGTTCATTCATTTTTGCTATGATTACCAAAGGCATATCCAAGTTGATGCGTTGCTAATGTTTTTATATTTTTTATTTTGTATGTGAATGTTAATTCTGTGCTTGTGTTTTGAAATGAGCACATAAGGTATGTGATAAAAATGTATGTGTGCTGATCCATTTCTAGCGTAAAACAAAAGAGGTGATGGCTGGAAGGTTTACAATAAATGTTAACCTCTGGAATAGTAGCCTTGTTGGGCATCATCAGTGAGGAGTAGCTTGGGTCTCTAGGCCCAGCAGGCACGGGACCCATGTCTCGGCATACCCGTCCCACTCGGGGTGACAATACAAAACAAAAGAGGTGATGGCTGGAAGGTTTACAATAAATGTTAACCTCTGGCATTGCTCTGGGGAACCCTACTGACCATCGTTCTTCACCTACTAAGCCATTACAAAAGGGGAAAGACCATGTGCAAATCAGGCATGGTTCCACCCCCGAAGGGGTAGTCCAGCCCGAACTGCTAGGTTACATCCATTTTGCACAAGACCACAAGCATCCCCAGACATGTTTCAGCCTTGTTGGGCGTCATCAGTGAGGAGTAGCTTCCACCCATCACTTTTGTGGTTACAGTTTATCTCACTATGTGAGAGAGGGTCCCTTGCTCGCTGCACCATAGGGAACCAAGCTGCACCTCACTGAGGAGGCCCAACAAGGCCGAAACATGTCTGGGGGTTGCTTGTGTTTCCGTGCAGAGGGGACACTGGCCTATCAGTTCGGGCTGGGCTGCTACCATTGGTGGCAGTACCTGACTGATTTGCATATGGCTGGACCCCTTTTGCAATGGCGCAGATAGGCTAAAAAACGGTGGTGTGGAAAGTTGCCCAGAGCAATGCCTGTGGTTCAGATTCATTCAAAACCTTCCACCCATCACTTTTGTGGTTACCATTTCTAGCGTGGCCTGGGAAATGTGCCATATAAAATAATGACCCTGATTTGTTAGTTAATTTTGTGATCAAATACAACTGATGTGAAAACTGAGTGTTCCTGACATCATAGTAGGCCTGGTGTTACCCTAGCTAAATCCCCCATACCAAAAGATGTTACAGTGAGCTATGTTCCCCATACAAAAAGATAGAACAGAGAGATAGTTCCCCGTGTTTTAGAAAACGGAAATCAGAGACGCACATGCTCTTGCATATGGGGAATAGGGGCCTTGATACAATTTCCTACAACACCTCACTTGGTCAATGGATCAGAAGTCTATTTTGGTAGCAGTGTTTCATTTGGTGAATGTCATCACGGTAGTTGAGCTTTAAGTTTAACTGTATGTCATCAGCATACAGGTGGGTTTTGATGTTTAATTTGGCAGAGAGTGCCTCTGCATAGATGTTTAAGATGACAGGAGAGATGATGGAGCATTGTGAGACTCCTCAGGTCACTGGACCTTGTTGAAATCTGCATTTGGCTGCATTGGTATTTCTTGTTGCGGTAGGAGTCAAACCATAATTTGAGGCCAGGGGCTGTGGTATCAAATCCCATGTGGGATGATCGGATGTTCAGTAGCACTTTGTGATTGACTGTATTCAATGCAGCAGGGAGGTCGAGCAGAACCAGGAGGCATGGGTCACAATTCTCTGTGATGAGGAGTGCCTTAATAATGACCTGGATGGTAGCGGTTTCAGTGCTGCATCTTTGCCAGAACCCGGACTGGTATACTTGAAATAGGCTGTAGTAGACAATCTTTTCATATAATTGGAGCCTGACTTTATTCTCAATGATCTTTCCAAAGATGGGTAGAAGGGTGATTGGGTAGTAGTTTGCTGGGTCATCCAGATCGAGTGTGGGCTTCTTTAGTAGGGATAGGATTTGGCCAGTTTATGATACATCAGCAAAAATGTTTTCCACGGTTGAGGCATTTATAGTTTGGATGAGAGGAGTGAGAGCCTTTCCTGTGACATTCTTCACGATGGAGGCTGGGATGATGCTGTCCTTGTCGGAGTGGCCTTTGAGTCTCACAATGATGTTTTTGAACTCTTCAAGTGTTAGTGTTTTGAATTTTGACCTTCTTGGGATTTTGAGTGGTGCTATGGCTGGGGTGTCTATGGTGAGATCACTGTGGTCAAAGATCTTGTCAATATTGTCTGTTAAGAACATGTTGATTGCCTTCCATCTCTCTATATATTTGGGTAATGTGGGAGCTGATCCAGTGTTTAATGGCCTTGAAGACAGCTCTGCAGTTGTTGGAAGCTTCTGCTGTAGATGTTGTGTAATAATGTGCTTTGATTGAAGGGCTGAGGATCCAGCAAGATGAGGAGAGGTTTCTTAAATGTGTGTGTTTCTCCAGATGTGTTCTCCTATGTGCATTGCATATTTACTGTCAGTCGGTTCTTGTGTGTTACAGCTTGTGGATGGTGTGTTTTTGTGTTTTTGTTAGTTAATGGTTTCAATGGTGCATGGATGTTGACAGAATTAGTTGGAGTGCAGTTGAGCTGGTTGAGAAGGATGTTGAAGTAGAACAAAGTAGTGAACATGGAAGCCAAGTTGGTGAGGTTTCCTTTCAAGCCTTCCAGAATGAGTGTTGAGATGCCTATGTTTTTTTTTCCGTTGCCCTCGATTGGAGGACTTTGAGTGCTGGAGCTTTAGAGGTATGGCAGCAAGTTCAGTCCAGTTGAGTTGTATATAGGGGAGGCAATTGATGGCTGGTGATGAGGCAAATACTGGGCAAAGAGTGCTGCTTTTGGTGTGGGTGGCAACAGTGAGGAGTAGCGTGATGTGGAGGCTTTCCAGGAGATTGCAGAGATCTTCTTTGGTTTTCTTGGTGACTTGTACTCCTGGCAGATTGTAATCTCATAGGATGATGTTGATAGAATGGTTGACAGTTAATGCAGTGATGAGCTCAGGACAGTGTTGAGGTCCGTCAGTTCATCCAGAAAGGTTTTGTTACATGGAGGTGGACGACATATCAGGTCGGATTTAGCAGTTGGGTTGTGGGGAGAGTATAAAGTGACATGTCCTGATCTCCATGGATTTGAGGTTTGAGGGATCCTGGAGTGCACATGTCCATAAAGCCTTGTGGGTGACAGTGAGGTGCCCGCCATACGTCTCTATAGTATTGACATGCTGGATGCTCTAGTCACCAGGGACAATGGCATTTAAGATGTGGGAGAAGGTGGGGATAAGCCATGTCTCTGTTATGAAGAGTGCATTATAGTTGTGCATTGTAATGATATCAACAATGTATGCTGCATGGAGTACAGTGGAGCAAGTGTTGATGAGCATGAGGTTGAGTGTGTGTTTAGGTGGAGTAGGGTGAGGGGTTGTGGGGGAGGTTTATGAGGTTGTGTGGGTTGAGCTGTGATGGTGCTTGGTGCATTCAGAGTATTTGCTTGTTGTGGTTAGAGTGGGGAAAGGATGAGGCGAATATGGGTTGATGAATATGGCGGTAGGGTACCTTGGGTTATGTTGTGCAGGGATTCTTTCCTTTGGCACATTCCAGGCTATGACAGGACCAAACAGGTGTTCTAGTGGTTGAGGCCCTTGTCTCTGTCAGCCCTTTGCTCAGGAGGCCTGGGCAATAAATGCCCTATCAAGGTGGGTTACAAAGGCAGGGAAGCAGGAGAGTCACGCAGATGGAGGCAGGTGGTACTTAAGTATTTCACCTGAGCATGGCAGGTTTGTGGGTGCTGGAATGACTTCTGGTAATTGCCTGCCAGTTATAACAGAGTGAATATTGAATGTACATACACCCCCACATAACTCATTCTGAGACATTAATGGGGAATGTCTACAACACCCAAGACCACATTCACCGGATGCCCAAATAAATGCATTTTTCATTGCCATCTGCCTAGTGCATGGAACTACTTTGTACATCATGACATTCATGCACAGATATTTCATGGACTATAAGAATGTGGGCCCAGCTCTGAGAATGCAACGCCTGCAGTGATGTGCATCATGTCACCATAACCTGGAATGTGAAATCTCCTGCATACATTGATTGTTAGGCCCGAATACCTGTGTGACATATCACAATTTATTGCTTCAGAACCTTTTAAAGATACAGATGTCTGCATGTTTTCTTACAAAATATAATTGCACACATATTTATCTATAGGGAAGGCATGCCTTCATTGATGACAAAAGAAGGGAAGGATGAACTACAACTCTGAAACAGGGAAAGACATGACATATGGTTAAAGTTTCACAACATGAGGCAAGTACATTGCCATTTTACATTTCAATGTTTGTTTTCAAGGGGAATGGGCAGACACCATTTGTGGAAGACATACATGCGTTTTAGCCGCATGTCATAGGCATGACAACCATTCCAGTATTTGCATTTGACATTGCCCTGGGGTTGATACGCCATGAGTATGTGATGTTAGACACTGTTGCCAAGGACATCCCTGCACTGTTAATCAACAGCACCACTTTCAGAGCCTTCGTTGCATGTTAACTATCAGCGTCACAAGAATGTGAGATACCAGAGGGCCAGGAGACATTGTGCATCCCTTGGGCTTGGCCCAAGTATCCTGGACTGGGGCACATAAGTGAGAGGGACTCTGGGAGCTGTAGCCAAACAGGTTCAAGGTAGCAAGGTGAGTGGTCATGGCTAAGTCTCAAGAGTTGGTGAGCCTGTAAGGTGCCAGCTTTAATAAATGTGTATTTATGGCCATACAACACTATGAAAAAATTGACTACCAGCATGTAATGTTATCACACAAGACTAAATAAAATATTCATATATACAATCACTGGAGTAGGGAAACATACATAATAAACCCCTGAAACGAAAGATAAGTATTAGTATGCAGAACTACAGGTTCACAGAAATACAACACTAACTTTAAAAGGCGATCCCTAAGGTGTATGGGACCTTGTGCTCAAAAGTTCACCAAAGTTCCACACAGTTTTGTGAGACAGGAAAACATTAGTGTAGGGTTTCTGGGGTCCAATGAAGAGTTCCAAGGGGTGGGTAGAGGGCAAGTTATCCTACCTAATAAAAGTGTCCACCATTTTCAGAATGCTTGGACAAGCAAACAATGGCAAAACTAAACAGTTGTAAAAGTTTCTAAAATGTACCAAACTTTTAAAATGGATGATAGGGATTCAGGTAAGTACTGTTACAACTCCCCCACCCCCCACTCTGATTCTTCTTAGGACTTGGCATGTCTTCTGAAGACGGTGCAAGGTTGCTTTTCCCGTGTTCAGCTATGGTCCTTGGTGCCCAGGGGCTACAGGTTTGAGCACTTCTCCTGTCTGCAACACATTCTGGAGCAAGGTCTTCAGGTTGGAGAATGCAGACCAACTCGATGTAGGGCCCCACTCAGCACACGACTGGATGCAGGAAAGCTGTTTTGGACAATGGCCACTGATGCACAGAAATGCAGGTTCACATAGTTGCTGAAGTCAGACTTTTGGCCTCATCACGACTTTGGCGGTAACCCTTAAATCAGGCGGTAGCGCTCTGAGCTGGGGAGAAATCTGCCGAAAATTCGCGCTCATACCGCCGTGGGAAATCCGCTGGCGGTATGAGCGCAAAATTTCCCCATTGAGCTCAATGGGGAATGGAGAATACCATTACCGCCGAACTTGTGATCCGGAGCTATTAGCGCCGGGGGTTCGGCGGTAGGGCAGATAGCGCTGGCGCTAATAGCGCTGGCATTACCGCCCAAGTTGTAATGAGGCCCTTTGTCTCTTATCTGGGGTCCCCTTGATGCTGGAACCACAATATTGGGCAGAGGTGAGTCCTGTAGCACAAGCTGTCGATCTCCAAATTTATGGGCCTCAATGTGGAATGGCGACATCTGCAGTAGCCCTATCTCTTAGCTGGGCAACCACTAAGTGATCCAGGGGCACTTCTGATGGCTTTTATTTGGTGGACTCTGAGCTGCCATTGAGAGTGAGTGTTCTCTCCACTCCAAGGGTCACAGCTCCTTTGCAGGACTGCTGAAGATCACCTACAAGACAGGGCTCTTCCAGGACAGCAGCAGAAGTTAGTTGCCATGCCTTTTTCCAACAGGTCCATAGTCTCCTTCCATGTCTTGCAGCTGCACAGGAAACTTGTCTCCTTCAGGTTTCTTCCAGGATCTATGAAGAATGGGTGCAGGGGTCCTCTTCTTATTCAAAAAGCAGGTAAGAGCCAAAATTCTCACTAGACAATCAAAGGTCTGGCCTAAAAACACCCGAGCAGTGGTCAAATCAGGACCACTGGTGGCACAACACAAGCATACAATACAGACGCACTCAAACCAGTTTGTGGATTGGGACCAGACAGTCCGAGCCCACTTCCTGGCAGCAAACACACATGGCCCTGTAGTAGCCAGTGAAAAGCTTAGCTTTTCTGGGCACTGGAAGCCCATATAACGATTTTCCTGTACTCACAAGCAAAGAAGAAGGGTTTGTGACAAGATGGTCAAGGAAGAACGAAAAAGCCTTGTGGCACAGCCATGTTTGAAGACTAGCCACAGTAGGTAGCTAAACATGGAAAACACAATAATGCTAACATAAAACACTAAAAATAGCAAAAAGTAACTGCTGCCACCAGCCTGTCCCTTGGGGCACATCTAGAGTAACTCAAAATCCTCTGAGTGTTACTGTAGGGTAAAACCAAAAGTGTACCCCTTTGTACTGCATTGCAAGATGAATTGTACAATGATAAAATGTTACCAACAGTGGTAACAATGTAACAAGCACTGACAGCCTAAAGGACATGTCAGTTTCCCCATGACAAATTAGCAAAAGCAGTATAGTAAAACTGAAGGCTCCAATGCACTGGAAAAAGGGCAGGTCAGATTATAAAATAAAATCAAACAGTTACAGTCCAGTTGGGGTCCATATAAATGGGGGGTAAGGTGTTGTAAAGAGAAATCTTTCCTAACACAGAATGTAAACCAAGGGGCTTAAGGGCCCAGTAAAGGTCTAAATAGACAAAGCAAAAATACAAAGATCGATGATAACGAAGAGGGCCAAGATGTCCCTGAAATGTAACCATAAAAGCTGACTACAGCTCTAGGAAGAGGTGTAATTACTTTGAAAAAGGGGCTGCTGAGATAACTCCCGAGTAGCTGGAAAGGGGTGAGAAAAGTAATCTATTTTATGCTTCTGTGAAATTTCAAGGTTTGTGGAGGATTGAGAGTGAACAAACACAAGGGGAGACTCCAGGGTACAAATTCAAGTGGGTAACCCCTCGGCCACTAAAAACAACAAACAAAAAACACTCAAAATATTCTATAATGCAATGATTAACAATATTTTATTAATACTCAGACAGCATAAGGAGTGCTGCAGAGCTAGAGCATTATGGCTGCTGCCTGATGCATCTCTGACTTCCACAAGCAGGCCCACAGGGTTTTACACCCACTGGGACGCTTCCCCGAAAAGACATGACCGCAGCTCTGTGAGCCGATTATGCTGCGCTAGCCCTTGAGTAAGTTTGGGCTCAATCTGCCCTCACATGGCGGATTGCGACGACAATTCCTGATGGAGCGGGCTGCCTACGGTGACAACCGTGGTGGGATCGCGGGATGCGCAACTGCTTTAGCGTTCTCAAAGATGGTGAGATAAACCTTGCATGAACCTTGTGAATGTTAGCATGTGCCACACTTAAAGTTGATAACATTAGCCTGCTCCGTATCTAGACAGGATTGTGAACGTTAGCATGTGCCACACTTAAAGTTGAGAACATTAGCCTGCGCCGTATCTAGTCAGGATTGTGAATGTTAGCATATGCCACACCTAGACGGAGTTGTGAGGATTACCAAGTACTACACTTAGGGGGAATTGAGAATGTTGGCATGTCCTGCACTTTGATAGAATTATGAACATTGCCCTGTGTGGTATCTGGATTGTATTGTTAAGGTTGGTGAGTGCAACACTCAGACTGAGTTGTGTAGGGCAGCAAGTGCCACACTTAGATAGAACTGTGAATGCTTGAATGTGAAAATGTCACATAACCCACTAACCAATATAAACTCTAATTCTCTGCATACTTAAAAAAAACTCACACAACCATCTCTCGCACAGCCAGCTGCACGCACTTCACCACACTGCAACAACACAGAAGCCACACCAACAGCACACACGGACTGACACCGATCCAATACTCGTACCAAAGCTCAGCACCCGGTGTCTACCGAGTTGAAGCTGCCAACAGTACACCACTCCTCCAACTATCCTACGCCCTCTTCAACTTACTAACCCACCCCACCTTCTCATTTACAGATCCTCCAGAGCACCTGGGGACTAATTCCGTTGGTGACGGTGCGTTATATAAGTACCGCTAACATAACATGTGACCCGTTCCCGGCTTTGTCAGCAGAGTGACACAAGCTAATGAGAAGCCTGTCTGGACCGCTATAGATGCAGCAGTGATCCCAATGCTCAGGTGCCCGTGGGCAGTGAAGCAATTCTACCCGATGCACAGGTGGGCTGCAGCTTCTCACTCACTGCAGCACTGGTCCCCATCAGCTGGAGAACAGGATGGAACCCCTGGAGGCTCAACTAAGACGCTCTGCACTGAGTGAAGAACGTGGCCCGAGGTAAGCCAAATGAGCGCTGCTGTATAACGCTACAGCAATTATCTTAATGATCGGCGCCCCTGCATATAACAAGGCATAGAAAATGTCAGCCAATGACACAGTGAAGATATGCTCCTGTAGTTCATCATTGATTGATGGTCAGCGTGCATGAAGCAATACCTTGCTCCTGGGCCTTAGGGCAGACTGCACAGATGTATGCCATGCCATACCCTGGATCACCACAATGAGGGTGCCCCACACACTGATCAACAGAAAGAACACGTGGCAAGGGGTGCGCTGACCTCTCTTGCATCTTCCCATGGGTTTTTACCCAGCAAAGGCCCAATCTGCACAGCTACACAAGCTCCTCTGCCCGCTGTTACACATGCTGACTTCTGCCTGCGATGCGCCAAGGTAGATAACACATACTGAGGTCACAAAGGCTTTTTGGGCACCTATACCCGCAAATGTACTGCTGGCCCCTGTTTGTGGGGATATGCCTAGACCACATCCAAATCAGATATGGAGTACACTGGTGACAGACATCAGTTGCGGGCTAATTCACAGAAGATCACATGATACTCAAACAAAATGGATGTCCCAGCCCAACTCCAAGTGTTCCTTACTGAGATGAACGTCGTTGGCCAACGCATGCAGGAGACCAATGGCATGGTACAGGACATCATTCTGGTAGATCAATGAATCAGACAAATACGCTGTTCACAGATGTTGGGATGCTTATAAGTCCTACATGCGCCGTCAGTGCACATCTCAATGGGTTCACAAATGCAAATCCTGGGTGAAGTGCCAGACACAGCTTATATTGGACCTTGAAATTGCTGAATGGACACAAAAAGACACATACAACCCTAAGGTCCATGCACAGATAGTTAAACTACACTCTAAAATCACACATATATCCACCAATCGAGCCCAGAAAGCCTTACAGGTGGATTTAAATCTTATATTTAGAAGGGAATAGACCTTAACCCCATGCTCACACTCGCTTTTAATAGCAAACAGAGTATCCAAATCGCAGACTCTATTTGAGACAAACAAGTCACCCCACTCTTGGACGATGCTAACATTAACTGCAAGTTTACTGAATACTATAAGGCACTTTATGTAACACCCCCAGTGAGCAATATGCTGCTAGTCGATGATTTCTTATGGTTCATACGGCTCCCTAGAATCTCACCTACACATCTCAAAATTCTAAATGCCTCTATCGCGGAACATGAGGTAGCTAAAGACATTGCAGGCCTAGCTGTGGGTAAAGCATCATGTCCTGACGGTCCACAGGTAGATCTTTATAAACTGCTTACAAACACATTCACCTAGAAATTGGAGCAGGTCTTCTCTGAGGCAGAAGAAGCCGCTCACCTTTCAGACTCTATGTTGCTAGCTAACATAGCAGTGTTCCATAAAAAAGGTTGCGACCCAAGGGATTGTAGCTCATATCGCCCCATCTCATTGATAAACTAGGACACAAAAATGTGCCTAGTTATAAACATGGAAAGGCTTCTGCCCTCCTTAGTACATAGATACCAAACCAGGTTCATCAAAGGCTGCCTCTCCAGAGAGAACACACAGCGCTTACTACACTTACTTACATGCAACGCTGACCCCAAAGATGTGGTCCTAATCTTGGATACCGAAAAGTCATTTGACAAGGTAAGGGGGCACCGCATGTTTGCAGTATTGGATCAGTTTGGCTTCGGTGGACGGATTATGCATCTGATCAAATTACTCTACGATAATCCCTGGGCAGCTGGTTGAACAGTCGAGCCTTTTGCCCTAGACGGGCAGACACCAGGGCTATCACCCCTATTATACACCTTGGCAATTGACCCGCTAGCCCTAAAACGTAGTGAGGACTCCCAGTGGGCGGGTATTACCAGAGATGATGAGGAACATTGGGTCTCGCTATATGCAGATGATATCTTATTTTACATTAGCCACTGCTCTACAAAACTGCAAGAATACAGCTCAAAATCCGGGTATAGAGTGAACTGGGACAAATCAGAGGTTATGCCCCTATGGTCAGTTATCTGTGGGATCCGGGTGGGGTGTCACCAGTTGGACTCCAGCAGAAACACATAAAATATCAGGGAATTATGATCAGCATCACACTAAGTGAGCTAGTTGCCCTAAACTAATTCCTGGTTCTGGCTAACATCCCTTCCGCTCTCGCTCACCGGTAGAATAAATGCCACTAAAATGACTTCGATGACGAAATGAATATATCAGGCCTCCATGATCCCATCAACCCTAATGGCTGCTATGTTTAAGGAGTTTGACAAACGCATGACAAAGTTCATTTGGCGTGGCAAGAAAACGCACCTCAATAAATCGGTTCTCCAAGCACTTAAACCGGACAGGGTCTGGCGTTTCCCTCATGGAAAACCTATTACATGGCCGCAGAAGTATGCTTAGTTAAACTCTGGCTGAACCCAGAAGATGCATTGAGCTGGCACTCTGCAGAGCTGACAATGCTCCAAAAATACACCCCATGAGAAGAAATGTTTTCCGTTCCACGGACTAGATTACACTAGGCCATTAAAAAACGCCCGATCGTAGGACCCACGCTCACTCAATGTTACAAGATGTGATCAGTTACTGGTACTCATCTCAAAATCACTCCACCGTGGAGTAGTGTTGGAGCAGTCATATCAAATAGAGTACGCTACGCGTTACACGACAAGCAGAATACAGACTGACAACATATAACGATCATGCATCTCTTAGAGGACTCCAAGCTGCTACTATTTGATGATGCCAAACAGATACTCGGCCTTGCTGATGCAGAGTGGCTGCAAATTTGCTGCACTGCTGTCAGCTGTTAAAATGCACACAACCGTAGAGTCACGTGACAGCGAACCCTCGACTGCTGAGGCTGAATTTGGCCGTGATCTAACGATATACCCGAGACTCAAGACTTTTTATACTACTTGTACGCCTAAAAATCTGTCTAGAAATACCACATTAGCTAAGTGCTGTGCTCAAGACTTAGATATCACATTAGATGCGGGGAACATGCACACATTTTTTTCAGTGATCAAAGAGGTCGCTTACAATATCAAGAATAGGGAAATACAATGTAAGGTGCTCCAGCAGGCTTACTTAACCCCCACTCTTCTGTTCAGTATGAAAGTGGCTCTATTCAACAGCCTGTTGGAGGCTATGTGACCAGCCTGGGACAATGGGACACATGTTCTGATCGTGCCCAAAAATTAGTACATTCTGGCACAGGGTTCATAGACATGCCTCTAGAGTTCAAGGCGCCAATATTGAAATGTCCCTGATGCCCATGCTATTTGGAGCAAATGCAGAAGACTGGCATAAAGACGGCCACACTAGGAAATTCTTACACATCATGGCCCTCATTACAAGTCCGGCGCTGGACCATGGTGCTATTAGCTATTAGCACCATGGTCCATGCCGGAGTCCGGCATGGTGGATGGCGGAATTACCGCCCCATTCCAAGGTGAGTGGGGCGGTAATTCCCCATTCACCATTTGCCCTTCCCCATTCCCATTTTTGCCCCATAGGGCATAATGGGGATGGGGAAGGCGCTAATTTCGGCACCGTAAATTATGGTGCCGTAATTAGCACCAAGGTCGCTTAGCGCCTTGGACTTTAACGCCTACAAAAAGCAGTCGTTAAAGTGTGAATCAGGCGTTAAGGGTTAACAGCGCCAACGGCGTCGTTAAACCCTTAACGCCTGACTTGTAATGAGAGCCCATGATTTTGACCGCCCGGAAGTTCATCCTCCTTAATTGGAAAGCACTATACCCTCCCACACATAAACAATGGGCGACCTTGCTGTCTAAGACCTACACCCTCAAGAGAAGCAACTTCAAGCAAAATTCAAATACCATAAGAGCAGATACATTCTGGGAACGTGTTCACCCCTTCATATAAGGCATGGAATCCATGCATACGCGAGGAGAAGGGGGCCAACCCCGTCCTGGGATCTCCTCTCCCCTTGGCCTTTGTTATAATTAGACACCTGTCTCCAGCCACAATCTGTATTAAGAATCCATGCCCCTATCTGTACTTTCATGCCGACTGACCCCCGCACGGCAATCTATATGGTTGTTCTCCATTCAAAAGGATTTGCTAGCATTACAAGTAACAGTATTTATTTATTTATTTATTTATTACATTTATAGAATGCGCTTAGCCTAGGGGCATCTAGGTGATTGTTACAGGACAAAGCATGTTGGAGTCAGTGTGGCAGAAGATGGTCGTCACCCTTCATTAGGTGAAGAACCACTTTTTTTAGGTGTTTTCTGAATGTCCAATATGAAGGTTTAGAGAGAAGGTACGTAAGGAATTGCAGAGTTTGAAGGCAGAGGCAGGGATGTTAGCATCATCTGCTTTAGATCTCTTCAATCTTGGAACAGTGATGCAGTCACGGTAGGCTGAGCGTGTCAGTCTTGTTGAGTTTGTTTTTTCGAGACTGTGAGAGGTAAACTAGTACTGTGCTGTGTTGGTTTGGCAACGGTGGACGGTGGAGAGGGTTTTTAATTTGATATGTTCACGAATTGGGAGCCAGTGCGCCTTTCTTCTGGCATCTGAAATGTGATTATATTTGGGAAGATGAAGGGCTTCTTGGAGGGCATTGTTTGGGATTTTTTGTAGTTTGTTGATATTCCATTCAGAGGTGCCAGTGAGTAGAGCGGTTTAGTCTAAATTAGACCCTATGATGGCTTGTGCGATGGGGAAGTAGTTGTTGACGGAAAGGATGGTTTGCTAGTGTTTATGAGTTTCATGGTGTGGGTAGCAGAGGATGCAATTGCACTGTCTCATCATGTCTATTGTGGCGTCTAGGTAAACTTCCTGTGTTTTCACCAAGGGTGAGACCAGGATAATGATAGCATCTCTCACAAAGGAGAGATAAACCATGTCTGGTTTGTTGGGTAAAGCCTGGATTATGACAAGTAGGAGTTCAGTTTGTTCTTCGTTAAAGCAGAGCAGATGGGAGGCCATCTAGGCCTGGATGATCTTGTGAGTGGTGTTGACTGTGGTGGTATCCTGCAAACAGTTTCCTGTAAAGGGGGGGATGATTTAGGTGTCATCTGCATAGTTAGTATATGTAATTTTAAGGGCTTCCAGGTGGGTAAAGAGGAGCTTTGTGTAGACATTGTAGAGATTATGGGAGAAACAGGAACCTTGTGGGACACCACACTTGACAGGCAATGGGGGAGCTGTGGATTCCCCAGAAAAGACACTCATGGGTCTGTAGGTGAGGAAGGAGGCAATCCATTTGGTTGCTTCAGAGGAGAAGTTAGCAGTGGTAAACAGATGGTGGCAGAGGGTTCTGTGGTCAATGAGGTAGAATGCAGCAGATAGGTCGAGTAAAAGTAGAAGGGCCAATTTTCTTGCATCTCATCAAGTTGATTTTTTAGGTTTAGTAAGGCTAATTCAGTGCTGTGTGTTGGACGGAAGACCGCATGTCGGGTGCCGAGTTTTTGATGAAGCTCAAGGTAGTCTTGGAGCTGTAGGTAGGCAGCTCAATCCACTATCTTTAGGATGAAGGGAACAGTAATGATGGTTACAGTAGTTGGTGGGAATGCTGGGGTCAAGCAAGGGTTTTTTAAGAAGCGGTAGGATCCAATCTTCGTTAAGGCTGTCTGGGGCAGAGCTTTAGGTGAAGGAAGCACTGATGGTGGCCATGATGTGGGGGGCTGAGGGCCACAGCACACTCTCTGATTAGTGGGGTGGGGCAGGCATCACCTTTGCAGCTTGAGGGTTTGAAACCTTTGATGAGGTGGGTGACTTTCGTGGAGAGGGTGGAATTTGAAGTGGGGAAGTGAGGCGGTGCTTCATGTTGGGTGAGGGGTGTGGGCTGAGAACTATTGCAGATGGTGATTTATTTTAGGCAGATTTGCTATTTTAGTGAAACGATTTACCCATGAGGGCAACTTGTATCTTACTGCACCATGCGTCATCTTTGCTGAAGTTGGAGGGTGTTGGTGTCTGGAACTCGAGTTTGCGTAGGGTAGCAAAGAGTTCTCGCATACATGATATGGCGTTGGTAATTCTGGTATTTTATGTTTTGACTTTGGTGAGGTGCTTAGTTTGCTTGTTTCTTTAGCAAAAGTAGTGATGTGAGATGTCTGCCATTCTGCCTCAGCCACACGTTTCCTTGTGTGAATGACTTTGAGGCCCGGGGTGAACCACAAGTTCTTGTGTGAGGATGGTTTTTCCTTGCACTTTATCAGAGGGGCAAGTGTGTTTACCACTTATGAGATAACATTGTTGTAGTGGTCAACGAGCATGAAGGGGTTTGCAGAGAAAGTTTGGGTGAGCCTAAGGTCTGTGAGTAAGGGGATGAGGTGGTCCTTTGTGAGATTGCAAGAGCAGCTTAATAGTGCAGAGAGCATGAATACAGTGGAGCTACAGCGAGGTTTGGTAGTGGGAATAAGGAAGATGATAATGTGATGGTCTGATGTGAAGGCATCAGGAATTCGACACAGACAACAGATTCAAAATTGGATTTCAAAAGCTTTATTTAACTTAAATGTCAGGAAAACTAAAGATAGTCTGTGTCAGGAAGTCCAAATTAATTTTTTTCTGTCCGAACTAACTGTGTAGGGATGCCAGCATCAAATGAATAGTGTTCAAAACAAAGTTCAGAGCTTCTTCCAGCTCTTGGCTTGTAATCAGCTTTACCTTCCCCAAGTTCAAAACAAGGTATTGGGTTCCCTTCCCCAAGAGTTCACATCTTCCAGCTTTTGAAAATAACAACATTTCTTGGGATACTTCCCAGCTCCTTTATCATCAGTACTTTTCACTGGTTCACATGGGTAAGTCTGTTTCTTGACTTCACAATCAAATAAGTGGCTATTGCACAACACAAGCTTCTTTAAAGATGCTTTCATTGTTTTTTTCCATAAAGGGGGGCACTCAGTCTAGGCACAGTTGTTGGACCACATGGTCCACCCCTTACAGGTCACACAACCGATACCCCCTTCTTAGCTGCTTTCCATCAACAATTGCCCACTGCTTTCCTTCGACAGGGAGGCTTGTTTCTTTCATCAGTGTTACACTCTTCCAACACTTTACTGTGGCTTGGTTGGCCACAATGCACTTTGTTACACTCTCTGTATTCTTCTGGCTTTTGCCAGTACAGGTTTCCTCTTAACCCACAATTCCTTGAACTCTTTCACTTTGATCAATACTTGGTTTCTCTCGTCATACCATTCCTTGTATTCTCTTGGCTTTGCCAACACTTGTGTCTCAAACAATTCATACAATGGTATATGCTGCTTGCACCACCTTGCTTTAATTCCATTCACAAGTACCCATAACTTGCCTTTGATTTGTGCGGCATTCAAAAGTGCTTAAAATGTCTTTCACTTCATTCAGTATTCAAGATTACTTATTTTAAAAGGAGTGTTTCCCCGCTTCCACTCACCAGTTGTATGTGGCAGCTCCCTTTGGCTTCTCCGGGTTGTGATACCTCTGCTCTACCCTTGCGGAGGACATAGAGAGCACAGCTCCTGGAGTCTTGAGGCCACTGGAGTGCTCTGAGGCCCCACAGCTCCAGCTGCGTGCACCCGCCAAGGAGGGCATGCAGGACTTGCAGACCCTCTCGTGGCCAGCCTAAGCCTCTTCATCCCTCTCTCCTGCTTGACACGGCTCCTGAGACTTGTGTCTCCCTCTCCTCCCTCTCCAGTCCACTTCTTTCTCTCCAGCTTGTTTTGCTCCATTCAAGCCTGCTTTCTTTCCAATTGTGCTCTGTGTGGCCAAGTTTCTTATATCTATTGGGAATGTTAAATGACCACAGGTGTGGGTCATTAAATTCAATTGGCTGACCTTGGTGAAATCCATTAGGCTGACATGCCTGGTTGTTCCACCTGCATTCTTCCATAGCCCTCTTCTTCATCTCAGTACCAGAGCGGTGTTCCATGAGCTTAAATAAGTGTGCATAACACTGTGTTGTCTCCTCCTCGTATTGGTACTTGAATGATCTGTGTCTGCATTAACAATATAAGACTGATATGCGTTTGTCTCACCCAAATGAGGATGCGTCCTCCTAGTTGGTCTCTTCCTCATCACAGTGTTGAGGTGATATTTCTGGGGGACATTTTGGGAGGATGAAAAGAGCTGACAGTAGCCTACAAAGGTGTAGGGGATGGAAGTTTGATTCTGAAAAGGGAATGGGGGATACCGTGTCTCACCTAAGGACATCCTCTCCTCACTCCCCAATTTCCCTGCACCCAGCTGATCCTCCCTCGCATATCAACCTCCAGGGTCGTGATTCAAAGTGATGGCCTTTCCCTGGCCACCTGAGAGGAGGATCCAGGAGGAAAAGAGGTGAGAAAGCCCTCAGTATCCTCACACTGACCATGGGCAGGGAGTATTACATAAGATTAAGGTTTCACAGTTACAATCTGCTAGCCAGTCCAGGGTGCTGCCTAAAATGTGGGTGGTTGTGGAAATATGTTGAGAAAGGCCAACTGCGCATAAGGCATTGGCCAAGGAGATGGTGTTGTTAAAACCTAAATTGAGATCATCTAGGAGTAGGAGTCTAGGCTTGGGGTACAGATAGGAGGTGAGGAGTTGAAGGAGGTCCTCTTCAAAGGAGAGGGTAGGAATATTCATTTAACAATATTAATTGAACAAACTTTGTTAAAGGGATATTATGGTTAAGTTGTACTAATAAGAATTTATGACATTCCGCAAACAAACCTTGTTAAAGGGACCTTATGGTTACAAGTAAAACCAAAACCCCCCAGAAATTCACCAGTTATGGTAGGTTACGCAACCATAGCTTGCGGCACCACCGTGCACTGCTAAGACTAACACCCAGGACATCAAAGATGACATCACAAATGTCACTGATGACATTGAAATACATTTTGATGACATGTCCTTACAAGGGGTTGTGTCTATAATGTTGGTAACAAGATGTTAGGGGTGATTGTGAGATCTACTTATCTTAAAAAAAGAGTATATTAGACTGTTGTTGTTAATACATGAACGTAATCATATATACGCATAGGCAATGGCTCCACCATACACCATAGAAATACAGACTTTTTAATCTGGTAATATTGGCCAGTAAAATAATAACTTTAATCCTATGAGATGTTTTACTAATGTTAATTATGGAATACATAGCTAACAAGTGAAGACTTACTACACACTTGTGTTAGTAGAAACAATACACATGAAGATCCAAAATGTACACACATGTGAGGCACATACAGGAAAACTCCAGTAAGGAGGAAAGAAAAGAACCAATATCACCCGATAATGTCAATAACATTAAAGTTCATCTTCATGTGTACACATGAATTGTGTGTTTAAGGTCTGCTCATTAACCATGTCTGAGCACCAAAAACCCCTGGCCTAGATATGTCGGTGAACAAAAACAAGTGATCTAGATATGTGATGTCATCAGTGATGTCATCAATAACATGTCTGATGCCATCTTTGATGTCCTGTAACTTAATCATAACGTCCCTTTGGCAAAGTTTTTTCAATTAATTTAATAGGTTTTTACCAGTGCACCCTAATGTGTTTCAACTTCCTAATGTTATACTTACCCCAATATATCAGCATTTTCAGCCAATCTAGAAAGTTTCAAGTACAAACGGTGGAATCTCCCACCTCCAAGCAACATTTTTAAATCTTCTATGAACTTTCTGCAACTTTTTATCACCGTTTCCTGTTCGCCGACGTTCCTGCACTTTTAGCGTCATCAGAGACTTTACGGACGGTGTCATGTGACCGCACGTGGCATGATGACGTGTCCGTGAACGAATCTGCACTTCACAAACTAGTTTATGATTCGCAAACAGTCCGAAACTGCATTTTCAGCAGATCTAGGAAGTATTAAGTTGAAAATGTACCCTTGCACAGCTACTAGACCTATTCTTGCTGATTTTCCATGTTCAATCCAGGAGAGAGCATGTGATTGGAACAATATTAGCACAACTGCTATTTATCTTCAAAAATGGCATAAGCCATGGCCATCCTTCCTCCCCAGAAGCCACCACCACCACCACCACCACCTGGAGGGGCTTCACAACAGAAAAAGGGCAATAAATCAGAAAACAAGCAAGAAGACCAGGAAGATGAGACAGAGGACATGACTACCTCCAGCACCCAGAAATAATCATGGGTGTGGCGGTTGTTTACCAGCATTGGGGCTGTACTGAAGACTGAGGCTACAAAGGTTAAATGCACTGAGTGCAATTGCACTCAGTTGCGGACAACCTGCACAGTACTCCTAAGGGAGCTCCTCCATGCAATGCCACACCAAATCCAGCCACCAGGATGCTCTGAGAAAGGGCTGTTCCTTTTGGAGGAAGCACTAGGCTGTCTTCCTGTACCTCATCTTTCTCAACCAATACTGCCACCACACAGGCTACTTCTGTGGGGCAGAAGATCCCACAATATACCACGCAAACCATAAAAGAGGCTGCTGATCCATATCTTTCCAAGACAACAGTACTCAACATATTCTGCAACACACCACTCTGCACGGGGGGAGCAGTGTTGAAATGCTTTCGAGGCTGAAATCAAGGAGCATGAGAAACACTTCCCCCTACCTTAGATTTAAGGCACACACAACTTAATTCCCTGTTCACCACCCCTGTATCTTTCACTAGCACCCCTTCCCTCATTACCCTCCCCCACCTTTCTTCCTCTGCTCACCTGAAACAAAAAAGCAACAAAAAATACTAAATTAAAAAACACCAAAAAAAGGTTATTTTAGGTACCAACTTTCACAGTTAAAGAACAGGACTAAAACAAATAATCTTATAGATTCTACCTACTTTACATTTCTCAGTAAAGTAGTTAGACTCAGTAAGGTTCTCCAACATTTCCATTAGCATTTTATATTGTGCTAATGGAAATAATGGACAATTCTATACTAGAGAAAAACATAAAAGGACAGAAACTATTTTCTGTCCCAAATACTTTTCTCTAGCTTACAATAAGTCCCCTTCCCAGGCCATGCATCATTAAAAGACCCAGTTGACACATGCACACCATCGTAAAGGACAGCCCTTCTACACTATTGACTTTTATATGTGTAACACTCCCTTAGTGCCTGCTTTTGAACAGTCACACATCCATCCACCAATCACTTCCAAAAACTCTACATATAACCCGATCAACATTTTAAACTTCCACACACTAACTGCTACTCAACAATGTTCTACACATCATTTACATCTGCATTGTCCTAACTTATACAAACAAATTGTACACAGTGCTCCTGTAAATGTACATATGCATTGTGCAGTGAGAAAAGTGCATAAATAAAAGGGGTAGTACTGCTGGGCAAGTGCCCATGGGCGCCCAGGAGGGAAGTGCCAGGGGATGCCAAGATGAGAGGCCATTAGCTAACTGCTGGGGCAGAGGAGTCCAAAGAGTGGGGTGCAAATTAACCGTAACATCTCTTTAACAACATTTATTCTGTCAATTTACTAGGTTTTTATAAGTAAAAATGTTTCATGATGTTACATCACTGTACATAAGTTATTATTAATTCCTCTTTTAACATATATGAAAGAACTATAAATCTCCTTTAACAAACATTTTTTGTAACGCATACTTATGTATACCGTTATCAGCAGTGCATGCTGTGGATGCAAATCATCATTGAATTGCCTATGGCATGAGGCGCGACCATAACCGCAGCCCCACCAAACCAACCCCTTTATTCATTGCACCTAGTTCAGTGTACAGAATACCCTCATGATGAGACCAATGGCCAGTGCTCATGGATTCCAGCTATGGCCAGTTTCCACAATCCATAGGCATGGGCTTTGGCCAGAGTAGACATTTGTCCTTGCCGAGGGCCAGGCCCATTGTCCCAGGCAGCAACGGAATATCACTATTTGTTGTACTTACTTTTAGACACTTTCAAAAAAGTTAAACACAGGACAGATTTGCAAAGCAATGTTTTCAGGCCCTCGCTGATGCTCCACACGAATGTTTGCTGCAATCCTGTCCAGCACTTCAGACTGTAGACGCCTGAGGAATTTATTTTCTCCTTAAAACCTATCCCGATTTTGAAAAACGTTACCATATAGCTGGTCCCTGGTGGCCATGACCACTTTAACCCCATTGCTGTTCCCTCGTGGTCATGGCCAGTAGCCAGCCATGACCCAGACAATCTGGCCACTGCCCATGGACATAGGTTATACCTCAGTCACCAAAGGTATATCACCATTTTTTGTAACTACATTATTAAACTTTTCAACTTTTCAAAAATAAAACATGGACACATTAGCAAAACCATGCTTTCAGGCCCTTGCCAATGATACTTGCACAAGTTTGCTGCAAAACTGTTAATGTTTTATTTTTTGAAAAGTGTCAAAATATACGTACATAATATAGTCATATAACATAGCCTCCACACTTACCAAAATCCATGTAGTCTTTGCACAAACATTTAAGGTGGGGTCTATCATCATACCGAAAACGTCTGTGCAGATTTGTCAAACAGCAGCAACTTAGATAAGCCATCTAAAAATGTTGAGACCCCCTCTAATTTTGCCCCCTTTTGACAAAGTCCCATCAAACTTCGCAAAGACATACACATCTGGGGCTATAATGTGTGTGCAAACCTTTGTGCATATTTGTCAAATGGCACCAAAGTTATACGCATTTCATATATTTTGGGACCCCCAGTCTAATTTTGCTAACTCTTGCCAAAGCAGCACCAGACTTTGCAGAACCAGGGTCAGGTGTAGAATTGTAGAGGAGGTCCCAAATAAAACCTGCACTCCAGTCGCCCATTTTGGAGTACCAGGAACCTTCACACCAATATATGTGACATTTGATGAGCAAATAAACTAGCAGAGAGCCGCAGTAGGGGCCTGCCCAGTGCCTATCAGAAGAGCAACGCCTATTGAAGTACCTATACCCAGAAAACCATGGACAGTAAGGTATCCATTAAGGAAATCCAACCAGCAAATGAAACGAAATGAAGATTCCCTAAGTACTGTCCCGGAAGAAACCAAAAAGGTCTTAATGGAAGATGAATGGTGACGTCACGAGGACCCGGACCGACTCACAGATAAAAGAAATGATGACCCGAGAATGACACAAAGAGACGAAACGCCATGAATAAGGATATCGTGAACTTAAAACAAAAGAATGATGTCCAAATGTAAGAAAATTAAGCTGTAAGCAATACGAAGCCAGTCGACCAGTTTACACCTGTAAATATGTTTGGAACCGCAAGAAGGCTAAGAAAACAGTACTGCTTGCTATGCTTAATAGAAGAATAGTGCGGCAAGCGCCATTATACATAAATCTACCTCAAACAATGTACTTTATTATAAGTATATTTCCACTTTGCAAATGAAGCAGAATCAACCCACGTTACTAAAGGCCAAATGAGCAGAGATTCATATTTAGCAAAACGAGAAGAGACGGTTGAATTGAAACTCGGCAGAAGTAACTTGTGCCAGGGAAGCCAATGTCATACCAATAGACGAGGTGAACAGTAGCTACATTTAATTGAAACTAAAAAGAGAATATCCTGCCTCTGAAAGATCGAGATAAGAAGGCAAAGGCAGGTGGCGGTTGAAAGAAAAATCAAATACACAAATTGATGGAAAAGAAGCAAATTCACGGTGTCTGCATCATGTGACCAGCCGAACAAGAAGAAGTGACGGTTCACACCTACGCTTGGCACCCGACCAGGCAGGAGACATCAGAACCTTTCCAGACAGAAGATGCAGTATCGAGGCCAACCACAGTGAACTAATAGACACATGGCTACTAAAGTGATGATTGATTGTAACCATAATCAGAGGAAGGCCGGGTAACTAAGGGGCACACCGCACCTGGCCGACCATTCTGCGTGCTGCTAAGCAAAGTAGAAAAGTATGCATGGGGTTGGTGCCAACCCAATCACAATGGACCAAATAATATAGGGTCCTATATTTAGTAGAACCAATGGGACGTCATACTTTTAGTGATGTCTGCAGTAGTCATTTTGAAGGAAGGGCTTAGATGCCCACCTGGCAGTGTTTACCCAATCCCCTCACTCCGTTACCATATACAGATATAGTACCTATAGTAAAGTTACCTTTTCCTAACCAATAGAATTGCAGGTTAACTTTTGAGTGTTACATGTCAATTATAACGAGTTTTGAGTATAAATGTTACAACTTGTATGAAGTTTGTTGGAGTTGAAGTGAGAAGGACAATCGCATCACTGCTGATATCCATAACTCCCTATTTTTTGTACTTGTCATTAATCGGACTCCCTTTGCCAAACCATTGAGTTGTCCTTATTGATTGGTGTTGGAGTAATAATTCTGCACCCCCATCCATCTCAAGGATGCAGCTAGCTCGTTTTAAAGTAAATCTGAGCGAACCTCGGCTCTATGAGCTGGCGGGGGTTTCGGAGTACAGTATGATATTGCAGTATGCCATGCAGTTTCATTATGTGGCAGCAAAGTTACAGGTCATCCATAAACTGCTTTTCACCAACCCTGTAATTCAGAAATAGGAATAGATGTCCCCGAACATCTCAGATGTTCGCGGACTTCAGACATGAAAGAACACCAGTTGGTTGGCTAGTTGTTTGGCTTCTATGGCCATATCCATCCCATCCTCATGACCCCTCACCACCCCAGAGAGTGTTTCATTAGTTTCACAAGTGCAAAGTTGCTTTTGTTTTTACCGTGATGTCCGTGGACAATGGGTGCAGTCCGTGAATCCAACATGGCGTCCGTTTAAAAAAAATATGACGCACCTCACATTTTTAACTGACCTATCAGTACACATGTATTATGCCCACAGACATCATGCCACTCTCTGATTGGCCAAGGAGGGTATCCGCGGACCGAATAGGAAAGTGAGTCCATGGACTGGACCCAGATATCACTCATTTTCTTGGACCTACTTTTTGGGCGTTTAGAAAACAACTACTTGGACGGATTTACGCCAATTTGGTGAAAATCCGTCCAGCGGTTTGGCCTGTAGGCTTCAGCAAAAAAAAATTCCATTGCGTCTTTGAGGATTTACACAAATGTTGGGCCCCCCCCTATTACATTGCCCCCTTTAACGAAACCGCACCAAACTTCACAAAATCATTCCAAAGGGGGCCATTTACTTTTTTTGCAATGTTTCGTGAGGATTCATCCAGAGTTGGGCAAAGTTATAAACCACCCAAAAAGTGCCCTTTCTTTGAGTTGAGCAACTTAACCATAACTACATGGCTGCTGCCTTAGGCTGTGTAATACACTACCAATACATGAACGTTTTAAAAACTCATTATACATAATGAATTGCCCACTAATAATTCATGTGCACACAACACAATATGCCCCAGGAGTGGAACTGATTGGGAAGTACACCTCAGAAATAAATTAAGGGCGATATTGTAATTGGAATACTAAATTCTGTCTGTATTGTATAGCACTGTTGCACTTTATGAAATGCGATTAAACACTTTAGGTAGAATTGTGTCATGTGCAAGAGATGATTAGTGGACACTTTATTATGTGTGACGAGTTTTTAAAATGTTGATGCATTGGTAATATTGTTAAATGAATACTGCTCATGATAATGCTAGGAAAAGCTTTCAATGGAGAGAAATCATATGATGACATGCTGCCTGAGTATTAATAAAATATTGTAAATCATTGAATTATAGTTTATTTCAAGTGGTTTTTTTTTCATTCTGGACTGAAATTCTAACCAATTCATTTGGGGACAGTTGAAAAGCCAATTGTGTCTTTTGTTGGAACAGAAAAACTGAGTGACTTCTGTAAAAAGAACTGTTGGCAAAGGCAGCATAGAGAGAACTATGATGAACATTTACTTTCAAGAATTATTAACAAAGAGGAGGAGTCAGCTATGTGTCATCAACAAACCAAGCCTAATAGGCACTTGCTTTATGTATTATAATTTTTGTATATTGGTAGGGCTGGTTAGCCAGATTTGTTTTTGGACCAAGGACAGGCTTTTTTTATTGACCAGATGACTTGACGAGCACCCTAGATTTCAGTTTAGTGATAGGGAACCTCATAGTAGCAATAGGGATAGATGAAGCATTTTTCATTTGAGTTAATAAACCTTACTCTTTAACGTGTGTCCAGTGGTCCAACCGCTATTTCTGGCATAACAAATCATATAATGCAATTTGTGAAGGAAGGGGACTCTTATGGCCAGATTCTCAAAACAGAGCGCAAATGAATGGCGCACAGAGAATGTGTTCATATCATTTGCACTGTTTGTAGAAATGTGCATGTCATCCTAGTCTCAAAGATGGAATGCTCGTTTCAGAAAGGGCTGAACAGTGGCACAAAGATACACTGTACAGCTCTGTAGTATTCATTAGATTCTGAAACACTCTTATGACACTAATGTTTGACAAGCTTCCAGCAACCAAATATTAATGTTGGGGGCTCACCCCAGACACTAATGTATGCAAAAGGGCAGGAAAGCAGCACTCTCTGTTAAAGGGCTGTCTTTGAGAAATGCTTGGTAAAAACAAATAAAAAAATAGTTCCATTCCTGTTTGGGGATGCAAATTCAAGTGTGACAGCTGTAGTTTAAACCGCGGCTGTCATAAAAAGAAAAAATCATAATGTGCAAAGGGGTGAAAAAGGGCATCTGAATGAGCTCATCTTCAATGAGCTCATTCAAATGCCTTTGAGAATGGGCTTGCTTTTTTTTTACACAAATAATTAGATGCATTAGCTGCTCTCATCATTCGCATCAACATTGTTTGGAAAAGAGTAATATTCATAGAATAGTAAGTCAATTTTTGCGATTTGTAAAAAATAAATATGGTGGTCCATGTAACACATGCACAGAATAGGGAAACAAAGATGATGATGCAAAACACAACTGGCCCAATGTTTTCAATGCAGCACCTTCCACATGCAAAAAGTATTCTGACGAAGTACAGTTTGCTCAATAAATTCATCTGCAATTGCTTCAACATCCAGATGTTTTTTTTTGTTTGTTATTCATTTGTTTCTCTCCATCTCTCCATCTGGAATGCAGACGAGTTGTATCCCCCTCCTTGTGTGTCTCCTGATCCCCCTTTTTGTTTTTATTGTCCTTGCCTTGGTATTCCTTCTTCTTTTTCATGTGCTCCTAGCGCAGTTCTCCTCCCGCCGGTTCCTGGTTCCCTGTTTGTCTGTGTGACCTCCCCTTAGCCCTCCCCTGTCCTCCATTGGCTTTAGACCTCAATACTGCGAGTGTCCTTCTCTGCCCAGCTTCCCCTGCACTCCATTTTCGATACGGAGGGCAAGTGATTGATATCCCCCTCCCTGTGTATCCCCTGATCCCTGTTTTTGTTTTTAATGTCTTGTCTTGGTTTTCCTTCTTCTTTTTCACTGTGCTCAAGCACTCTTCTACCCCACCTGTTCCTGCTTCCCTGTTTGTGTGACCCTCCCTTATCTCCCTCCTCCCCTCCATTGACTGTATACCTCCTCTTAGTTCAGCCAACCTGGGCAGCCCCACTGACCATGTAGCTCCTGGGCAAAGGGCCCGAGGCAATGGGCAGCTCCTTCAGTTGCAGCTCCTGACTGTGTTTCCTTGTGTCACCGGTGGAGCATGCAGCACAGCTGTCAACCAGCAGCAACTGACAAGGTAAGAAAGGTGAGGGCATGGCGAACAGCCATTATTGCTCCCTATTTACCTGTTCAACCTCTTGTATTTCTCATTTTTACCAATGCTTTAGTCTTCTGTACATCGGCCACAATTGTATGTTGTCCATTTCAGGCACTTAGGCTCTTCCAGTTAACTCGTATCTTGGTGTTTTTTTTTTGCTTTTCCAGCTGTATGTTAAAACCTAGGCTTTTATCCCCTTTCCAGGAAATTAGTTTCAAGGTGCATTTTTTTGTTTTTGTTTGCTGTATGTTAAAACCTAGGCCTTTTCCCCCTTTCCTGCAAATTTGTATCTAGGTGTTTTATTTGTGTTGCTTTATATTGAAACCTAAGCCTTTTTCCCCTTTCCAGGAAATTCATATCTAGGTGTTTTGCTTTTTCTGCTCTATGTTGAAACCTAGGCCGTTCCCCCTTCAGGAAATTCATATCTCAGTGTTTCGCTTTTCCTGCTGTAATTTAAAACCTAGGCCTTTTTCCTTTATATCCTGGGCACTTGATTCTAGATGGTTGCATTGCTGGTGTGCTGAAGGTGCTTTGTGAGTATTCCTCACCTGTTCTCAGGCCTCTCTGGGCCCCCCTCTTCCCTTCCCTCCTACCCTCCCCTTTCTCTCCCACATCACCTGGTGAGTTCGCTGGATGGTTTTGCTCTGTGAGAGTTTCACCCAACAGATGCTTCCCATGCACCTCCTGAATTTCAAGGACATCATTGCCTCCATTTCTCCAGCATTGGTGGACTCTGCAATCACTCCATGCCACAGTGCTTCTTCTCGCTTCTCCTCAAGCACTCCCTTGTGCACCCTCTCCTCAAAAGGGCAAGTGGACTTGTTCATTTGATCTTTATGTCCCCTTCTCCTCCCTCCCGTCTGAGTATTACCCTTCCTCCACTCCCCTCCTCTCCCTCTCCTCTCTTTTCTGTTACTGCACCTGCATGCTCCAAATTGTCTCACAACCTAGTAGGAACGTTTTTGTTTGTCTTCTTCCCTGTTCTTCCCACCCTACTCTTCCCCGCTTCACTCTCTCCCCTCTTTATATTACTTACTGCACCTGCATTCTCTGAATTGTCTCATGACCTAGAAGTAATGTTATTGTTTGTCTTCTTCCATGTTCATCCCATCCTACTCTTCCCCTCCTCTGCCCCTCTCCGCTCTTTTCTGTTACTGCACTTGAACTCTCTGAATCGTCTCATGACTTAGTAGGAATTTTATTGTTTGTCTTCTTCCCTATACATCCCTACCCACACTTCCCCTCCTCCCCATCCCTTCTTCTGTTACTGAACTTGCACACTCCAAATTGTCTCATGACCTACTAGGAACGTTACTGTTTGTCTTCTTCCCTTGTAAAAGCAAGGAAATATCGAGGCTGAGTACCACAAAGGAAATACACCAAACATGGGCTATAAAGATTCACAGATCTTTAATACTACCAGTTACAAAGAAACACAGATCTGATATAGATAGCTATCTGGCTCTCGACACCCCGCAATGATTACCAGCCCATCAGAGTGAGGAGGGAGAGTCCTGGACATCTAGACATTCCACTTTTTATACATTTTCAATAACATTGTCCAGCCCCTCTGCATTTTAATAGTCTGCGATCTAGAGTTTGTGCCGAGTTCACTTATAGCTTATACGATAATATGCAGAAGGATTACACGAGTTTGCATTTCCATCAAGTTACAATGGCGATGTATATTCTTGGATCCAGCAGTAAGCCTTAGTACATGTCCCTTCACAATGTAGTTCGACCTGTGTCCACGCTTGGCATTTGCACAACATTGTTGCTGATGTGTATTTGTGGATGAGGCTTGTTAGCGCGGACAATCCTGGGACAACAGTTCATTCACAGTACAAGGTCTCATTACCTACTCTAAACAGTTGGCGCTCAGACAGTCTAACCATTAACCGAACTCAAATGTCGGGAAGGCTTGGTTGCAAGTTAGAAACACAGTCCACCATTTTAGAACAGAGAATCATACGAACAGAAATCAAAATGGCGGATGATTCTAAAATGGTGGCAAAGTCGATCAGAAATCGGAACTTTGCAACGCGGTTTTCTTCGTAGAGCAACTAGGCTTAGGCCAATATAAATCAAAAATAGGATATGATTTCTCATTTAACAACCGCTCCACTCCCCTACCTTCACCTCCCTCCTCCTGTCTCTTCCCTGTTATTCTTGTTATGGCACGTGCATCCCATCCTACTCTTGCCCTCCTCCCCCTTCCCATTTTTTCTGTTACTGCACTTGAATGGTCCAAATTGTCTCACAACTTAGTAGCAACATTTTTGTTTGTCTTCTTCCCTATTCATCCCATCCTACTCTTCCCCCTCTCCCCTCTTTTCTGTTACTGCACTTGCACGCCCCAAATTGTCTCACGACCTAGTATGAGCGTTATTATTTGTCTTCTTTATGTTCATCCCATCCTACTCTTCCCCTCCTCTGCCCCTCTACACTCTCTTTGGTTACTGCACTTGCACGCTCCAATTAGTCTCATGTCCTAGTTGGAACGTTATTGTTTGTCTTCTTCCCTGTAAATCCCTAACCACACCCCCCCCCCACAACTTTTCTGTTACTGCAGTTGAATGCTCTGAATTGTCTCATGACCTTGTAGGAATGTTACTGTTTGTCTTCTTCCCGTTTCATTCCCATCCTCACTGCCCCCCACCTCCTAACCTCTTCTGTTTCTGCACTTGCACGCTCTGAATTATCTCATGACCTACTAGGAACATTACAGTTTGTCTTCTTCCCTGCCTCCCCCCCCCCTCCACCACCTTCACCTCCCCTTCCTCCTGTCTCTTCCCTGGCATTTTTGTTAAAGCACTTGCATGTTCTGAATGTTTCAGGACCTAGTAGGAACGTCTTTGTTTTTTTCTCCCTGTACCTCTCCCTCCCTTGTCTTGATACACCTTGAAACACCATTGGCTGTATAGGTGCATTATAAATAAAATATACATAATAAAATAAATCAAATAAATGTGCAGCTTCATCTTTGTGCCCATGGAGCAAGTCAACAGCACACAATCTTGCTTTTCCCATTGTAGCTCTCAGATAAGTCTTGATGCCCCTGGGCAAGAGAATGAACGCTTTGAAGAACATGATGATACAAGGATATTTATTGAAATTTGAGGTAGTCGTGCCAGCTATTGTGAACAAACTGCACCTAAAACAACCCCTTTCATCGTGGAGCAAGTCAAAGACATCCTGAAAACACATACCTTGAGTCTTATCCTGCTGTATAAATTCAAATACCTTATTTCTATGTAGCTCTAGATTGAATTTATGGAAGTCAGTCTTGTAAAAATTCATGACATAGTCACTGGTGATGTTCCCTGTGACAAATCTTTCTATGTATAACATCTGGTTACATGCCGTTGTTATGAAGCTTTCTGACAAAGCTACCACTGTACGGTTCACAAGTTCATAATAGGTTGTCTATAGAGGACTTTGGGAGACTTGAAAACATGGGGAGCTGACACTTCATCCAGGCATGGTGGGATATTCCTGAACCTTCTTTGCACACAATATTTGTCTAGTTCTACATCTAAATCATTGGCTGCTGCTTTGGTTTTGATAAGAGGTCTTCAAATCCCTCTCAGATTTCAGCAATTAGGGTCTTAAGGTTTTTAACCATAACCAATGCCTCATGGAATCTTAAGTTGACCTTCTGTACTGCAGTGTTCAGAGTTCCAACATGGGAAAATAACATGTAAAGAAGATGAAGACCTTGAAAGTTTTCACGTTTCTGGAGCTGTAAGTGGAACCCACAGGATTTTGCTCCTGTTTCATTGTGGCCACCGGCTGCAAGTTACAGAAATTCAATTACATTTCTGTCGTTGATGGGCACAGTGTTCACAGATTGTGCTCGAACCGTCCATCGGGTGGGAAAAAATGGAAGCAGTTTAACATTCACTTGCTCTTGACAATGCTCAAAACAAGCAATGTATTTTAGAGAATGTTGAATGAACCCAAAAAATCCCATACAAAAACCAATAAATTTCAAAACTTGTCAATGTCCATAGGTACATCCTGAACTACTAAGTTACAATTGTGTGCATAACAGTGCACATAAATAGCTAGTGCATCCACTTCTTGTACCAATGTTTGCAGAGCATGTCAATGTCCAATCATATTGGAAGCTCCACCATAACACTGGCCCGACAGTTTTCCCTTTTTATAGGCAAACCTTAGGAGAACATGTTTTAAAATGGCAAAAAGAGTTTGTGCAGTTCTGCTAGATGTTTCATAAAAGCCAAAATAAATCTGCCCAAATGAAAATCCTCGTTTGCAATGCGAAAGACTTCAGAAACATGTTCTTCTAATGACACGTCAGAAGTCTCATCTAAAATAATATTGCATCATGAATCTCTTTTATCAGGCCACGGAGCAAGTGATGTGACATAATTGCCAGAATTTCATTTAATATGTCATTAGACATCCATTAGTACTCTGTTCCTTGAAACCAAGTTTGCAGTTCTGGGACATAGCGACAGTATTGCCTTTAGATTAGACTCCTCATCAGTATGGTCCCGAATTGCAAGACGTTGCTGACCCAAGGCCAACATTGTTGTTAAGATATTCTCTCTCATCTGCTTGAGGTGGCCCGCTGATAAAGCTCCTGTAACATTTCTACCTCTTTTAATAGATGCTAATGCCATTGCAGCTGCCCGATGAAGATTTTACTTCTGGTGGCTGTCACATCTCTCTAGGGCGTTCCTAAAATTGTTAGACATGTTTAAAAAAGCATTCCAGGCATCCTCTTTACTGGCACATTTTGGCAATGGCATACCGTTCTCATTAGCAGACTGGAATACTTTACAGAACATGTTTTCATCGTATGTAAGCCAGTTATAGTTTTATAACCATTTCTTTTGGAAATCTGGCCATGCTGGGACTTAAAACTTTGTGATTCCTTCCTGTTTTTTGCAGCATACCTGTGTCACATTGCTGCTGACAACATCACTAACTGTAGGTGCATCTGGTATATTTTGCACGCATTGTGCCTGGCAGTCTGATGCATCTGTGGAGCTTGAATTTGTTACAACTGCTTTGTCAGACACATGGACATCTGTTTCTGTTTAGCGGGGGTTATTGTAATGAACCTCTCCATAATGGCTTTGGTGTTTCATATGCATTTTTTTACAGGGGATGTGGGTGAAGCTGTCGCTGCCATGTATAATGTCTCAGAAAACATTTAACTGGCATACAACTGTGAGAAAGAAAATGGGATGCTGTAATTCATGTAAAAAGCATCTCTAAATGCAACACAAACCATTTTGCTATAGACATAGGCTTACACTGGCAACTTTGTCAAAGATGTTTTTGAAATTCTTAAAAGGTGCACACTGTATGCCAGCAAGATCATAAAGTCTCTTTTTTCAGGTATTGATTATTGATTTCAACAGTGCGAAGGGTCATTAATGTGAGGAGGACAGCTCTTGTAGCTTTCTGAGAGCAAGACATTTTATTAAAGTAAATGTATTTAGATAAACCTTGCTTGCCCTACTCTACCATGGAATTCCCTACCTAGACAAACAACTAGGGGAACAGCCTCTAGCATGGTCAAACTGGCCCTCACTCTAAATAACAAACATTCAAAGCAAATAATATAACAACACAAGATAATAAACACTATTAAGCAAAATCTGGATGAGACTCACCTGTCCCCAGGTTTATAAAGTCAACTTCAAAATGTTCAAAGGAAAAGAAAGTCTTGAACCAGTGGTTATCAGGCCCAAGTTAAAGCAAAAGTTCATCAAATAGAAAATCCACTGGTAACAATGCTTTGGTTTTGGTTGAAAAGATCCCTTTCCAGTTCCAGCAAAGAAAATAGCACCAATGGCAATCCTGGTTATCTTCTTTGGTGATTATTTGTACTTTTCCAGCTACAACTTTATAATGGGTTAGAACTTCTGCAGTACATTTAGTATATTTGTGAGGATGCTTCTCTTTGGGTTGATGCTTCCATTCAACAACCACTCTTCAAGTGTTGTTACTGTGAGAACAGTCACCTTTATCCCACCGCATGCCACTACTTTAAACCACTCCACTGTGACATCCGCTGACAACTTTGTATACCAGCACAGTTCAAGCACGTGTGCTTTGTATTTCTGAAATATCAAGAACAGTCTGGCAAGACACTTCAAACTTTTCGGGTAGGCAAGGCACTGTGCCCTTCAATGACATCCTACAAAGGTTGCAGCCTCTTTGTCTCTTTCGTTTGTCTTATTGCCACACGAATATAATTACAACTGTTCAGTATTTTAGAATTATTATGCATGTATTGACAAGACTCTTTGAATCCTCAGGTAGGAAAGGCCCTCTTTTCTTTTAATGAACTCCTAAAAAGGCACAGCCTCTTTGCCTCTTCTGTCTGTGTAACTGCCACAGTAATAACCTGCTTCTATCCAACAGACTTACTTTCTTTCAACTTCAACAGTCTTCAGCAATACAGGTTAGAGTCTACTTCTGAGCATTCTTTGCAAGCACCCAGCTCCCCTTCAGCTGCTTTACTCACACCTTTTCTGTCCAAGTTATTACCCAGAAACCGTTGTGCCACTCTTTAAGCTGCAGGTAACAATACCACATTTGTATTTTAGGTCACTTGCTTGTCGGCAACTTTACAGAGTAGGCGAATAGCTTTAGCAAGACTGATTTCACTATGGAAAGGTTGTGTCTCTTAGCTTGGGTAATGCTTGTTCCCCACTTCAATATTGGGTCATCTTTACTTCTTGGAATGGAATATCATTTTGGGATTTAATACAAGGCTCAATCTTCAAAGTGAAAACATAATTAGGCAAACACGATCATTCTTTAAGGTAGATTTTTAAAACTTAAAATATTGAACAGAATTGTATTACCAATTATTGTTAAAGGAGGCAACATCCAACTTCTTTCGGAAAGCACAATTGGTCAAACATGACCTACCTTTGATGCAGTTTTCACTCCATATAACTTGTAACTCTTCTATAACATTGAAGGAATTGTTTGTGATGGATTCCCAAGTGTTCCTTGTGTACAGTTAAAGTAACGCAACCACTCCTTTATTCCGAAAATAAAGGTAAAACAATGGATGGAACAACTTTTACTTCCCATGCAAGCACTACGGCTTTCAGAATAAGCATGAGTGCTACATTTTCATTCTTAATAGGCAATTTAAGAATATCAAACAACTTCTACTCACATTTAACAATGCGCAAGTCAAATTACAGCTGGTTACAGTTACAGGTAAGGCATGTTGAGTCAATCTGAATGCCATGCTTCACTCATCGGCTTCAGGAACACTGCAGCTGTGGCTTTCTCTGCTCCCCCGACTTCATCGACCACTGCTACCACTACTGGCTCACCTGGTACCCACACCCTTCTCCAGGATGGGTGTCTCCGGTCCGTCCACTTTATTTGGGAGTCACTTTCACTCCTGTGACCCTTGGCTTGTCTTCTGCTTCTGGCCTTGGGCTCCTGCTCGGTTACAGTTCTGCAATCGCAGCAACTCAGCTCAAATGGGGGAAACTTCACTTCCAGCATGTCTTCCTCTGCGCATCCTCTGCTATATGGGTTTTGGAAAAACTGGACCGTCTCAGAACTTGCAGGTGAACTCTGCTGTCTCCACATTCAGGCATCCCTTCTGTGCTTCCACTTCCTTGTGACTTGCTAGCCTTTTGCTTCTCCTCTGCTCCTACTAAGCCTTCCAACTCATGCTCCAGCTCCTTCTCCCACACCTGCTTTCCTCTTGGGGCCTTTTATACCTCAGAGGATTGAAAATAGAATACAGGTGTGAGCCATTAACTTTAATTGCCTGATTCCTGCAATGGATACTAGGTTTAATTGCCTGATCACATCTACATACCTCTTCAACCATCGTCCTCATCTCAGCTCCCCTAAAGGTTTCTGGGGCATGTTCTTTGTTGTAACAAAGTCAGTTTTTTCCACTTATGGATTCTCTATAAGGGGAGATTAAATTCCCTTAATATATTTAACAGATAGGCTGTGGGTTTTAACATAGGCTTATGATACAGAGGAAGATGCTTTAAAGAAGACAACGTTTCTACAATCCTTTGTATTGTATCCTTGGGATTGAGGAGGGCATTTAGTTTTAAATACCAAAAAGGGTCTTTCTTTTGTTATAGTATGCCTTGATGTTTCAACCGTAGGCTTCACAACCTTAGATTTACTACAAGGTTGGAGACATTAAAATGACCATAAACCATAATCTATTTCGGCAGTGTGGTAAGAATGTCCCTGTCAGAGGGAAAATACTGTGTCTCATCCCACAGAATCACTTCACTACCCTGGGCCCTGTCTCCACCCAGGTGATCCACCCGCAGTATACCACCCCCAGGGTTGGGATCAGGAAGTGTCTGACTTGCCCTGGCCTCCTGGGAGGAGACGTTAGATTGGGTTTCATTGAGGGATTCGCAGGATTCTTCACAACAGCCAGTGCTAATTCGCCGTGTGCACTTTTTTGTATTAGAAAAGGGCAATTGAAGTAAAACTGCATGTTTCATTTTACGACATTGTCACTGCCTATTTGTATGTTAATGAGACCCCACTTTTTCTTGGACTCGAGACTTGCTGATTTTGTTAATATTTAAAGAGCTGAAATCCACATGTTCTCCTTCTGAATCAAAAGTGAATTGCTAGTGTGGACAATATGGCAAAATAGACAAACACAAAAACATACACCACTTGAAAGAAATTGTGAAACTGCTGCAAAAAACAGCTGGCTACTGTTAGCAAAATTCAATAACCATTCCATTGCTTTCCAGTCAGATATTGTTCAAACCAAAGTTGCAAGGCCTGCGGATTCGCAAATCCAAGGTCTGGCTCTGTGTAAAACATTCACATCACTCCTGAATGGGAAAGGGAAAGAGGCACAGTTGCCAACTTGCTTTTCTCTAGTGGGTTTGGGAGGCGGCAGAAATCCCCCTACCCTGAATATAAACAAGGTCCTACCTACATCAAAATGGTGCATTCTGAAACACATTTGTTTAAGAAGGAATTTACGGGGTAAAGCTGAAAAAGCTACAGGTAGGTCTGAACGTATAACATCTTGGCAGCAAGTTAACAGTTACTCAACTTGCGGCACTACCTTTGCAGCATTCCGTTTTTTTGCACTTATTCAAACTGAAAATCACTGCATAGCACTGATGCAACATACCTGCAATACAGACACCACTTTAACACAGTGATAAGGGTGATAAGGGTTTTTAGTTCATAGTAATGTTTTTACAAAAATGTCTGCCTGCTCATACATGGCCCATCGCTGCCGTTTGATCTCTTTAGGCTTGATCTTGTTGGGAAACGATCAGAGAAACAACTTTGTACTGGTATAAAGTAGCTGGGTCTAGTTGACAAGTAACATTGTTATCCGCCTCAACGCAACTGCCTTTGGTGAAAATGAAAAGAAAGAAAACTGTATAAAAACGATAACATTGTCATTCTTTTTTTAGCTTTTGTTTTAATCTGTACCCTCAACAAAGCCTTTTTCTAGCATTAAATATACATTGCAGGGTTGTAAATTATGATTCAATCGGCAGGAGCTAAACCCAGCTCCTGGGTGCCAGGCATCACCCAGTAGCCAGGAACTACTGCTGGGGAACCAAGAGCCACTACTTAGTGAACCACAAATCTAACTTACACAATTGTGTTTAAATGTCCATTAGACGTTTCCTCCTTGTTCTTTAGATGTTGCATATGCAAGTTTACAGTGCACCAGCTGTCCTGGGGAGCCACGAGTAGCTCCTGGTAGCTGTTGGTTTCAAGCTAAGCAGGGTCTCCTAGGTTAGAAGCAGGAGCTAGACAGCTCCCAGCTCCCCTCAGTTTCGAGCCCTGTATTGTGTTTTATGCAGGTATGCAAGGAATACGAAGCAATGTGCACTCTGCTTGGCATTCCTCACATAACTATAGACCCATAACACAATGTGGTTGCTGCCTAGATAGAAATGGATATGTCTGCATAAAATGCTGTTGACTTTGAAGTCACACACACAAACTGTGTGGGCCTCATTACACGGATGGCGGTATTAGCACATGGACGAAGGTGCTATTAGCACCTTGGTCCATGCCGGTAAAATACCGGCACCGCCTTGGTGGAAAGGGGAATTACTGCCCCATTCCAAGGTTGGCGGGGCGGTAATTCCCCCTTCCACCACTGCCCTTCCCCATTCCAATTTTTGCCCCACAGGGCACAATGGGAATGGGGAAGGTGCTAATTACGGCACCGCAATTTTGCGGTGCCGTAATTAGCACCAAGGTCCCTTAGCGGGTTGGTTTTTAACGCCTGCAAAAAGCAGGCGTTAAAGCACCAACCCGCTAAGGGACCTCCTAGTAAGGCGGTAATGGTTAACGGTCAACGTTACCATTAACGGTGACGGTTAACCATTACCGCCATCCGTGTAATGAGGCCCTATGTCTCATATATATTACTTTAAAGTCAATAGTATTTTATGCAGTCATCCATTCCTACGAGGCAGCAACTTTATTGGCACATGTGTTCTCTCACCGAAAAGAAAGCAATGTGCTTATTTGTCAACTTGAAGCAACCAGAGACAATGATTTGGTGTGTAAAAGCCTGGAATTAAATTGTGTCTGAGGGTAGATTGTTTTTGAACTAGGACTAATGACTGAGGAGCAAGAATAAGGTCTGTGGACTGATGGATGATGAGTAGGACCAATAACAGGAGTAGCATGCCATTAATGAATGTGGACTGATAACTAGATGTATAGGAGTGAGTGGGGAGAACAGAATAGGTCCTAAAATGGACACTAATGATGCCCCTGGACTAGGACTGATACCCAAGAGGAATGATTGATGGCCAAGGCATAGGACAGTTAACTTCGTACTAGGAATGATGGTTGAGGCAGGGATAACAATTAAGATTGAATAATCAGGAGCGAAAAGCAGCTCCTGTGTATCCAGCATTAACTAGTGACAAGGAGCTACCACTGGGGAACAAGGAGGTACTACATAGTGCTTCACAAATCAATCTAGATTCCACATAAGATGCAACAATATAATTGTGCAGATTGTTTATCACCCCTTAAGTTTTAAATGGTCAATAGATGTGTCCTAATGTTTGTTTGTGGATTGTCCCAAAAGCACAGATTGAAATTTGCATAGGTGTGTTTGTTCTGCATCGCTTGGCCTGTGGAGCCAAAAGTAGCTCCTGGTAGCTGTTGGTGTCAAGCTAATCAGTCTCTTGTAGGCTACACGCAGGAGCTGAGTAGCTCTCAGCTCTCCTCAAGTTCCAACCCTATTGATGCATAGTTTTCAAGTGCACTCGTATCATGTGGACAATGTGGGCCAGTCCTGGCTGTTGACTTAACATGCCGGGAATTGTAGGCTCCTACTTACAATGGGGGACATTAAAATATAAGTCCCATCACGCAATTGGGGAAATAAGCACAGGTGGCTCAAGATGTCACATAATGCAGGGCAATCAGACAGTCATGAAGAGAAGGACAGCTCACTGAGGACTATGAATGATGACTGAGGATGTTCTCAAACTGATTGTGTGCATGATAGCTAAGTGCAGCTGCCCAAAACCTATTTACGGTTACATGCAGAGAGGAAAAATAATGCTGGACTAGCTGTAAAGAGAGGACCCATTCATAGGACTTAGGATCACAATGGCGCTGCATCAGTAGCACGCTGATTTGAAAGAGGATGTTGTTCAAAGCCACATGTAACTCTCCAGGAACCAACAGCACATGTAGGCATTTTCAAGGTGTCACTAGGCTGAACGCCTGGCCCTCAACCCCCAACTTTTAAAACGCCATGTTTAGCACTCCCTAAGCTTGAGAACTGCAAACCCCATAGTTGCAGTAAGTGACCCTGAGCGCGCCCCACAACAGACATGAACGGCAAAGGGAACATTTTCTTTTTTACTCCTCCCCCACTGGAGATTCAGACCTTGGCCCTGCTGGTAGTACTCCTTTGTCATATCATAGTGCACCACCTCACAGGGGGTGGACTGCTTTTGTTTATTTTTATAGACTCCTAGGGACATGACGCCCAGGCCATTGCCAAACCACCACAAAGTTCTGCTCTGTAATGATCTGTCTTCTACAATGAAGCATTGATTGTTGCAGACACAGTAGGCCTCATTACGACGCTGACGGTGATGGTATGAAAGGTGCCGGTTAGGCACCGGCACCGTTCACACAGGCCCGCCGCATTACGTGTTCTGCTCGCAGGTTCCTGACAGCCCGCCAGGTCTTACCTGGTGGGATGTGCGGCACCCGCAAGCAGAACTCGTGATTGCAGCGGCACCATTATGAACGGTGCCGGTGCAACCATGCTCCCCACCCCCTGGGGATCGGGAGCCGGCATTACCGCCACCCGCGAATGGGCAATTACGGGCCCATTCAACTCGTAATTGGCCGGTTATTGCCCAATCACGGGTGGCGGGGCTGGAAGCGAGCATAGCGGTAGCCGTGCCTGCCATACAGACACGGCTACCGCCATGCTCGTAATGAGGCCCAGTGTCTGTACAAGCAAGGGACAGGATGTGTGCAGCTATAGTCCTGAGCATGTGCCTTAAGTGCTGCAAATGGTCGGTGATTGGACGAGTGAGGCCGCTTAAAGCTGCATGCTGTGGGGGCCAATGACAATCTAATGGCGGTCATTTAAATGCATATTCTTTAATTATGTACTGTTGTAGCATAGAGGTGTGGGGTGGACTAGTGGAGGAAAGCAAGGTCCCATGTATGGGGTTTGAATTGGGGGGCGGCTATGGAGACGGTGTGGAGCAGGTAGTGGGATAGGGGAATATGGTTCTACTATTTTTTATACTTCGATCCATGGACCTGCTGCACAAGTCATGGAAGGGGGGCTATAGCCTGGCCATTAGGCATGTAGCCTAAGCCGTGCTGCAAATAGTGGGTGATTGGAAAGGAAATGACCTTGCTGACCTACAGAGCAGTATAACTGACCAGTCTTAATTGAAATGGCGGGTATGTTGCACATTTGTGTTCTGAATTGTTCCATACAGGAGATGGATATTGGGGCTGTACTGATATTGTGTGTTTTATGTTGTGTTTTATGTTGTTTTATGTTGTAGTCGTCCTATTTGGCCCTGAGGAAGACAGTCGTTCAGATGGCTCTTGTGGAAACCAGTGGCGCGCCTGGGGTGCTTTTTCTCAATTAGTCACATTATTTTGCCTCCTGACTGAGCCTGTTGGAGAGCAGCACACCTGTGTTTTAGGTGGATACTAGTTTGCGTGTCAACCCTATGGCGTGCACTGCAATCTTGAATTTACAGTGTTTCTGGTCTCCAGGTACAGTTCTTTGCTTGAGGTTTTTTGGAAAGCTTTGTACCAGAGCTAAATAACGACACCAGGGAAAGAGTAAGTATGCATTATTGTTCTATCTCTCGGCGCTGCCCTCCCAGAGACAGGGAGGGACTGCCATGGATTATACTATGCAGAAGCTGCCCTTTACACCCCCAGAATCTCCTGTAGCCAGAAAGGAACTGCTTCAACCATCAACAGCTATTTGCACGACAAAAGGAGGTGAAAGGGGCAAGGGGCTATCTTTCTTGGGCAAGGTGAGGTTGACTGATTTGCACCCTCATTTTGACTCTTTTAGACAATTTGCTATGATTTCTGGGACGAATGTCAAAAATGTGTGTTTGCATAGTTTTGAAGCTAATTCCAAAGGCTTTATTCAAAAAGGCATATGTTGTGGCCATGTGGGGTATTTTCTGTTGCCTTTTTACGACACACATGCCCTTCGTGGGCTCCAGCTTGCCCTTGCTTTCCTATTGCTGGACCATCCTTTCTATGTATTCCTTGACTTCTCTTGAAACACTCTCTTCTGGAGTAGTTTCATGTTTTACCATTACGTCTTCAGTACCATTCTTCCTGTGTTTGTACATGCTCTGCTTTCTAGTGGCACAAATAAACGTCATGGTCTCCATCTTTGCTGTTTCCTGGCTACTGTGCACCCATCCCTTCAGCACCTACCCCCCTTTTGTGTCAGATCCGCCAGAGCGCCAGGGGACGACTCCGGTGGTGATAGTGCGTGGTACAAATAGCCTTTAACATTAACATATTTCCTACCTTCTGTTGACACACCAGCCTGACATGCTTTGCAACACTACCTTTGGTTCTTCGATACCAAGTCTCCTTTTTTTATGTACAATCTAGTCTTTCATAGGAATTTTGAATTTTGAATTTTTAAACATTTATAAACACGCACACAGCGAACTAAATTGTATCCTGGTGCAGATGGAGCAAATTCAATGAAAAGGGAGCGGGCAAGCCCATCTGGGTCGGATTGGAACAAACATAAACTGAGCAGGGATCCAAAATCTTTAGATTTACTTAAAAAGATAGGTTTTGAGACCTGCTCTAAAACTCATCAGCGAGTTAGCTTGTCTCAGATTTAGTGGGATTCTATTCCACAGTCTATGGCCTTTATGGTCTCTATCTGGGTTCCACTTTTGCACTTGCCTACCCTTTGCTGGCCCGTTCCGTCTGCATACTCCCTGACTTTGCTTGAAAAACTGGTCTTACCTGGTCTCCTGCTGTACTCTTGCTTCTTTAGTGTCATTTCTGCCTTTTGTCTATTAATGTTGTGCTTACTAGTGACACTTAGGCCATTCCTTGTGTCCATCTTTGTCCTTGCTCACCCATTGTTGGCCAATACCATACACATAAGTCCTGCCTGCTGGGCCGTTGGGTCTCCATCTTTCCCCTTGTCTCGTCAGTCCCATTTCTCCATTTTATCTGTGTATGCTCTACCTTCTTCTGATATGTTGACCCTTCAAGGTCTCCAGTATGTGTGATATACGGTACTAGGCTGGCTGTCTAAATCCTGACCCTGTAAAGTGCAGTATTTTCAATTGAGGGAAATAGTTCTGATTTATGAAGCTTAATCCTGCGTGATTAAAGCAAGTGCTTAGGGGTAAGCGTGAATGACAGCAAGCATCAAAGGGGGAATATGCCTGAAAGAGAGTGAGCGGTCTGAGAGGGCCCGTGGGAGGAGCACTCTGTAGAGAAAGCCCAAATCTGAGGGAACAAATGCAAACATGTCTGGAAAGATGTTTCCGATTTCTTCGGAAAATGGACATTCACCAGTGAAAACAGAAAACCTGTGGAAATGACAGCAACTCAACCCATTAGAGTTCTCGATGTAATGTCCATGGTACGCAACCGAAGATACTTCACCGCACTGAGTGCATTTGTTTATTTTCTGTAATTTTTATTATTTAGACGGTCACTCAATTGCAATGTCTCGCCAACCTTGCCCCCAGCTATCGGACCAAAGACTTCACACGTAATACCTCAGGCCGCCCTACGTGATTGGTGTAGGCACACTGCCTCAAAGTCCCTGGCTTCAAGCTTCAAAAGGCTGTAGGGAGCAGTTTCCCGATACTTGCAGTCAAGTTATGGAACTCTCTACAACACTTACTAAGAGCTGAACATGCCTTCCACCCATTCAGAAGGAATTACAAAATGTGGCTGCTTGCGCAAGATCCATAGATCTTGTTCTGCCACTCGGCCACTAGACCGACAACCTTGTCATTATTTGCTGCTCTGTATATATCTGTAAACTCATGATTTCAGCTATATGTAATTATTTGCTCCTCTGTATATATTTGTAAATTTAGGATCTCAATTATGTCTATTCACCTGCACCTGTAATTATGTAAGTGGTATATATATATATATATATATATGCTTCTTATTACTGTTAATATACCTTCTGTGACCTATATAGGAAATGCGCCCAGATGCCCATGGGCTAGGAGCGCTATATAAATAAACAAATTCAAAATTCAAATTTCTGCCCTGAGCCAAAGGAAGGAATACCCACTTTTAAAATGTCGTAGAAAAGCAGATCGGCTGGAGAATAATGTCCACAGCATCAAAAGATTGTGCCTCGTTCCTGTCCTCATTTCCAAGCACATACATGATACCTAGGCCCTCATTAGGACCCAGGCGTTAAGGGGTTTACGGCACCGTAAACGGCGCCGACCCTTAACGCCTGATTCCAAGGTCCCTTTGCGGGATGGTGATTTTAACGCCTGCTTTTTGCAGGCGTTAAAACCCATGCCGCAAAGGGACCTTGGTGCTAATTACGCCACCGTAATTTACGGTGGCGTAATTAGCGCCTTTCCCCATTCCCATTATGCCCTATGGGGCAAAAATGGGAATGGGGAAGGGTAAAATGGGAAATGGGGATTTACCGTCCCACTCACCTTGGAATGGGGCGGTAAATCCGCCAACCACGTTTACGCCATGGTGGTAAGGGTACGACCCAGGCTGTAACTTACCGCCTGGGTCGTAATGAGGCCCCTAGACTGTCCCCACTCACTAAAGGAATTACATGTGCATAGATGGGAGACCTCCTCGTAATAATCACAAGGAACGCTGCAGGTTTCAAATGTTTGTAAGCAGGCACATCCTTTTAATGTATTCATAAAATCATCGTTTTTCTTTACTTGCAGGTTGCCTTCTGCTCGCAATTCTGCAATATGCCACATGCTATTTCTCTTTTTTTTCTGGCCCAAACGCTGTAGAGCAAATAAATAAAGACATTTTGTGACATCATGTGAACATGCTATAAATAACCAAAATCCTAATCTTTAAAGTCGGATAATACTGTGGTGATTTGGACAATCTTCACCAACCAGTGACAGCAAATGCGCAAGTAAAAGAGTTGAGTCACTGAGAGTTAAATTTGCTGCCTTATATTTAACCTAAAACAACAGAAAATAGATACTGTGACACACAGGCCCTATGCATCATAGAAGATGCCTTCTCTGTAGCTAAGAAAGAACGATTTATGTGGGTCCTGCTGTTCTCTGTTGAAATTATACAAATTCGCAAAACAGTGAATTTGCTCTATGACCCGGACAGCTAGAAACAAGTTCTGTGAGCTGGTAAATGTTTGATAGAGTAAGTAGGCAAAAAGGCTAATAGCTAGAGCATGAAGAGAATGAGTTAGAAAAATAGGATGTTAATTAATTGAGTGCCTTTGGCAGCTCACATAGTATTTGTGTAGACATTGCCATCTGGAAAGGGTGTAAACGCCCTGGCTTTTAAAATATGTATTCATGACAAAATTATGTGGTTAATCCATCTCAGAAAGTGTGTTATTCTAAACAGACCCCCCTTTCATTAAACTCCATGCCAAAGGCATAGTGTGCACCTATGCCCGGCTGCATCAGTACCCTGATCCGTAGCTCCTGGTCTCCTTTGTCATAGAGCCGACTCAGAGGTTCACAGACTCCCTGTCTGTCAGCTGGTGTAACAGCAAAGCCACTGCAGTGCACAGGCTGCATTTAAGTCTGCACCTCTAATTATGTTAAATTATCTCTTGGTGACTAGATAATCTGTAAATATAAGCCACATCTAGGTCTTCACATAGTGGCTGATAGTTCACATCAGTATTAAAGCCATCTATAATTTGTATCATACCAGTGTCAACCCTGTGAGCTCAGGCCATCTATGAGAGGCAATGTTGGATACCAGGCACCTGACAGAATTCAAGGGAATGGAGCAAAGGGCATAATGCCTGCCTCTGTTGACACTATGGGATGATGGGCAATTCCTCCCTGCCAGGCCGAGTAGCTGACAGTGGGAGAGCTCCTGGGAGCATGGCTTCAAAGAGGCAATTCCATATCCAAGGCCTGCCTCACACTAGCGGCCTGCATACCAGAAAGGCTTTGAAGCTGGAGGCTGAGAAAGGGGTTTATAGTCATAAAACCGAAAAATAAAATCCCGAAAAAAAAAATCTCGAAATGAAAAGGTCGAAAAAAAAAAAGTCGAATTTTTTTTTAATGACGTTTTTTGTTCGAAATGGGGGGGTTCCCCCCCAACCCCCCTTTTTTTCATTTTTTTTTTATTTTACCCCTTTATTTTACTTACCTGACCCCAAAAAAGCATATAATTAAATAAATAAAAAATTCGATTTTTTTTTTTTCGATATTTTTTTTTCGAGATTATTGTATTTCGAGATTTTTTTTCGGTCTTTTGACTGACCACCTGAGAAAGGATGGAGTCAGTCAGAGAGCACAAGTGGGTTTGAGGAAGGATTTCTCCATTTTGATTTTCTGTGGGATGTTCTCATCTTCCTATCCCCACCACTTCTGGCAGAGCAAGGTACTCTGGGTATGACATCAAGGGGGAAGGGGCACTTGTCTCCTGGACCTGAAATGGACTCCTGTGGTCTTTGACCTATAAAAGAGAAGGTCTCCTACGCCTTCTTTGATGCACTTTTGGACCTTTGAGGATATCATGAAGAATTAGTTTAAGAGAGCAGTCCTTTCCAAAGGACTCTGCCAAGGGTGAAAACTATGTTTCCTACCCAACACCAAGGCACATTGGGGTGACTTTGCTGAGCACCAAGGCATATGCAAGCAAATCTCCCTAGGTTGGGAGAGCAGAGACTTAAACAGACTCACCTTGCCCTAGAGTCCCCTGCAGTGGGAATTGCAGCATGCAAAGGACCAAAGCATCCATGTCTCTGATTTTCATAATTGAACCACATTTTTTTAACCATGTTTGCTGACTCAAAAAATCATGCTAAAGTATCCAGAGTGCCTACATATATGTGTTATACTTTGTCGGTCATCTTTTACAGGTTTATTATTTTTTAAATAATGTTTTAATGGTTAATTGGATGATTCATTTGTTTAATTAAAGTATATGTTTTTATAGAAACTTGAGTGGAAATATTGTACTATTGTAGTTTGGGTTGCTACTATCACACATTCACACCCTTTCTAAGAGTACAGCCATCCCTCAGCCAAAGGCAAACACACGTATATCTCTTGGCTGTGTTTTAAATGTATGTTTGGTCTCACTGATGGTTTGTTGTAGTGCAAGGACTTAGTCTGCAGTTTAGGCATTATTCATTATTGTACTACTGCAGAGCAGAAGTCACTTTGTCACAGTATTGAATACCATCATTAGGTGCTTGCTAGGGGAATTCAGAGAGTTCCAGATGAAATATTCAGACGTGGGTGATCTGTTTTTCCCATCTCTAAAACCATGGATGTGCAATACTTTTTTTTCTGGTTCTGGCATTATCGACAATGCAATGATTCAATTCAAAAACATACTAAACTGTCACTGTCCCTAGAAAGAAGAACTCAACTCTCCCTGGGGCAGGAAATGACCCTAGGGAACGGTATTGTTCCACCTATCTAACAGGGATTGCAGGAGAGAAATGTATCCCTTCACTAAACACAGGACTGAATCATAGGTGCTTAGTGCATGCGTGTTGTGATCAAGAGATACAAGAGAGTCATTTGCAAGAAGTCCAGATACTGCTGGAGTGAGACAATTATTTGACAAATTGAAAAATCAGTACATTTCCAGAGGCAAGTCCACCCCTTCCCCACCGGTCCAGCTCCTGGTTATCCTGGGCTAACTCTGCCGCTTCCTCTGCTTCTTCGCGCTTAAAAAGGCTGTGTGATGGTCCTGCTGCTACATTGGACCTTTGGTCTTCAAAATGAACCTGTCGATCCCGAAATCCTGGTTCAGTCCAGGCTGATGAACTGGCTGCTATTGGTTCTTCCTCAAAGCTGGTACTGGAAGAGTTCCAGTCATCTCCTCTGTACCGAGAACGAGAAAAGGGTTTACCAGCATTTTGAAACTGCATTTCCTTTCTCACTTGTTTTGCCTCTGGCTTGTAGTACTCATTGGAGGTGTAGGGTTAAATCCTGACATGCATAAAGGCAGCAACATCTTTTGTGAGCTTAGAAATCTTTTTGTTAAGATTAAATTCCTGGAACTCCTTCATGATTTCCTCGAGAGAGTCCTGCTTGTTGTTATAATTCTAAAGCACCATCTGTTTTTTTTAATTAGTTCCATTTTATCATGTATCTCGTGCATTAGAATTTGTGACACTGTTGTGGCTGTATTTATTATCAAGATAAGCCAGTTGCGCATATGCTTGTTCACAATGAAACTCCAGTCTGCTCTGAACTGGAGGTTGTCCAAGAAAATACAGGGTTCAATGCGAATAATCAGGCCATTAGGCACAGAATGTGTACGGAGATGCTCTGTCATCAGACAGTGGCATAACACAAAATATGGGGGCCCCCCTGCGAGCCATGCTGAGGGCCCCCCAACTCGGCAACAAACCACAGGTCGTGTCACACTCTGGGCCGGCCTAGATTGTCATGCTTGCGCAATATACACAAACATGCTGCTGAAGGGGTATGCCTCACACTGCACTAGGAGAAAGATATAAATATGTATTTTAATGAAATATACAGCACGCTTTCTGAGAAAAATTGGCTTCAAAGTCACAGTGTTTGCAATTGTTTTGTAGGGTAACACCAATCCAATACATATAAGTCGCCAACAGTGCAGAGGAACTTTAATGCTTTGCTATTAAAAATGCCATGCCACAATGAAAACATGTCCAACTGGCTGCACAATGTAGACCAGTGTAGACAAGTAATAACATTACAGTAAAGCATGCCAGGACACATTTAGACATACCTAGACTGGTTGCAACAAAATGGCAGTCAAAGCAATAACATTCATCAAGAAGAGAGCACACATTAAAGCCTGCATTTCCGCAGCCTCTACCAACACAGCCAAACTCTTTAAAATCTGCAAGGAACTGGTCAATCCTGTTGCAGTCTCTACCTCTCCTCTTCCCTCCAAGGCCCTCTGTACGGCTATGGCCTCTCACTGCTAAATCTCAGGACATCTTGTCCTCTATCTCCTCTTCCTCTCCCTCGGCCATCTCTACCTCTCCCCCCTCCTTTTTCCTCTTTCTCTCTGACAACACCTGATGAGGTTTCTAGACATGTCTGATCTATGAAAGCATCATCCAAGCAGGTGATCCCCTGCTCCTCCAGGACCATCAAGGCCCATATTGACTTCCTTGCTCCAGCATTGGCCGATTTTTGTAATCACTCTTTAGCCACTGAAACGTTCCCCTCTTCCCTTAAGCACTCCCTTGTGCACCCACTCCTTAAGAAGCCGTCTTCTGATCCTACTTGCCCGGAAAGCTATTGCCCAATCTCTGCCACCCCTTTCTTAGGCAAACTCTTGGAAAAGCTTGTCATCTCCCAGCTTACTCTCTACACTGAATCTGTTGTCTCCATGACCATCAGTCTGGCTTCAGATCTGCCAGAGGTATGGAAGCTGCTCTCCTGAACACCCATGAAGATCTGCTCTCTAACCTTGATTCCAGCATTCCTTCTGGCCTCACCCTCCTTCTTTCCTCTCCTTTCGACACAGTCAACAATGCCATCCTGATCAATCGACTTTGTGAGAACCTGGGCATCACGGATCAAGCCCTGGAGTGACTGACCTCCTTCTTCTTGGACTGCCCCCCCTCCCAGGTTCAACATGGTCCCAATCTCTCTGCCACCTCTCTCTACCTGTCGCGTTCCTGAGGGCTCTATACCCTCACCCTGGTTTTTCACCTCTACTTGGCCCTTTTGGCCCACCTGATCTCTACCTTCTCCTCTAACTTTCAGAGTTATGCGGATGACTCAGCTTTCCTTCACGCTCCCCTCAGCCTCCTCTGCTCTCTTGCTCATTCCTGACTGTCTATCCGCAATTCAGGATTGGTGTGCCTCCAACGATCTCTGCCTTAATGCCAGTAAGACAGAGGCCCTTCTCATTAGGACCCTGGCACCTCTCTCACTCTGGCCGTCCGCCTTGGGCCCTCTTCCTTCACCTTCCTGAGAGGCAACAAACCTTGGTGTCATCTTCTATGTCTACCTGTCTGCTGTACCGACCAGTTGCTTGGATACCCTCAGAGTCTCTCTGAGTCGAGGCTCTTTCTTGATCGGTCACCCTTGCATTGTCTCTATGCTTACCACACACTTAGGGACTGTAACTGTAACCCTGCAGCCCCTTGTTCACCTTGCACTACCCATAGCCGTGCTGCCCTGTCTGCACTTACTCAGAGCATTGCAGCCCTGTTTTCCCCTCCCCTCTCCCTTGCACGCCCCCCTCGCTTTCCTCTTGCACCTCTTGTTCTCACAATGACACAAGCCCTAGGGAGATTTTTTGTCTTGTCCTACCTCTATCTTCCCTCCCTTGTCTTGTCGCGCATTTGTGTACAGGCGCTGTAAGGATATTTGGCGTGTTACAGCACAGAGTACAGCACTACTGCACAGGTAGCATTTTTTTTTTGATGCAGCACCACCACATGGGTGTGGTGCATTGCTATATGTGTTGCCAGAGTAACATGGACATATAAGTAAAAACAGGATATTCAGTCAAAAACGATTTTTACATATAAGATGCAAATCTATTTTTACAGTTAAAAGCACACATGTGCACATTCAAAATGCACACTATTTTTCACCTGAAATGCCTATGTTGCAAGAGACACATTTGAAAATTAATAACTAACCTTATTAATAACTAACCTGACTAATAAAACTTCATTTAACATAACCCACTAATAAAAATGTGTCTCCACTGCAGAATTAGGCCTACTCTGAAAGTGAACTTTTAAACGCACATTCATTTTTTTCTCTGCTGCTCTGTCCACATAACTACAGGAAGCAAAGAGCTCGAAGGAACAGGAAATCAGTTTGTTACAATTTTTACTGTAGAAATGAGCCATTGTGTAGTGAGGGAGGAGATGACATGATTGATTCTGATTGGAGCAGCATCATAGCAAGTATCATGCTAGAGACTGTGATTAGAACTTTGCTGGGGAAGCTTGAGGGGAGGGGGAGAACAATCGAGATCTTGCAGAGCTGGGAGAAGGACCTGTTTCCTGACTGGGGCATTCCTGTTGCAAAAGCTGAGAGTTCCAGGCAATAACCCCGGTTTGAGAACGGCAGACGCTTGTTCTCACTCGGGTTGATTTTCAAGGGAGCCAAATTCAGAAAGAGAATAGCCGAAGAAAACTCATGCTGAACAGATAAGGTAATTATAGAAACAAGTGGGAGCTGTGCGAAAGTGTGCGAAACTGTTCAGTCAGTGTATTCAAGGGAGTCTAAGTCTCTTATCAGCATATTTAATGTTACCAATTGAATATATTCTCGCAGCTCTCTGTTCATTTTATCACAAATAATGTTGTACCATTTAATTTATTTCTGTAAAAAAAGTTAAACTGTGTTTAAAAGAAATGTCTATAATACAAAAATATTTGAAAACAGATAGCTAGTGTGTATTATTTCTCTCTTTCATTTTGCATGGGGAAAGGTTTAAACGTGGGTGCAATCGGCTGCATTCAATAATCTTGTAAGGCAGACCTGAATTATGCTGCCTTCTGCAAAAATATTGTCTAGTTTTTCTTATTGCACCTCACCCTGAATGCGGTCACGCCATTCTAAGGTGCTGTTCGACGACCACGTCCCATGTGCAAACAAATTTGCCTCTAAATATTGCACTAGGTCTGAAAGTGTGGTTTCCCTTTGTGACATTCTGAAATTCGTTTTTAGTGGCACACTGCTATTATAAAATGGGTTCCCTTTAATGTGCAAATGGCAGTGTGAGACACGCTTGCCACGCCCAGTAGGTACTCTATGATCACTTTCCCGGCCTGCAACGCAACCTGCCCCAAGATCTTTCATTGGACCATCCAGAACCGCCCCAAGATTTTTCATTGGACCATCCAGGACTAGAACCGCCCCAAGATCTTTCATTGGACCATCCAGAACCGCCCCAAGATCTTTCATTGGACCATCCAGGACTAGAACTGCCCCAAGATCTTTCATTGGACCATACAGAACCGATTGAGCAGAATCATTATTTTTTAAGGCGTGCATTAAAGTAATCACTCAAAAAAAAAATACATGTTAAGAGTCAATTTTATTTAGATTATTAATAGGTATGGGCTCCACTCTTTAAAGGGAAAGGGAACATTGTATTTAAACAATTATCATATTTCATAATATATTTCACCTTTAAATACTTTTTGCGTTTTCTTTGTTTTTGCCAGCTATCTAGGGTCTTTTAGTGTACGAAAACATCTTTTATTTTTACTTTGATGAATGCACTGCACGATAATGCACGGTTCTGAATATGTGACCCTTTCCTGGAGGCACCAGTTGTGTTCATATTAGTAGCCAAGGTTTCTGGATTTCGTGAAAATTGTAGTCTCTGAAATTCCACTCCAGGTGGAGACCAGCATGAAGCCCAGGTGAAGAATCCGTGGCCAACACTCTCATGCTTGGACCAACCTCAGCCTGCGAACGCGCGGGTGCTTTGTGAGCCCAACCTACATATACACATAGAAATATAAGTTTGCTGTTGACATTAGAGGCAAGGACAGTGATCTACAAGCATAATTATTTGTAGTCGGAAGGGTGCGTTGAATGCATTGAGATTCTTGGCGCCAAAGTATAGAATTGTGTTAATTGGGGGGTTAACATTGTTTCATGTAACAAATGATGTTTGGGAAAGCCAAGTGGAAAATATCGATTTTTTCCAAAGGGATACTTTTCCAATAGATCCGGATGTGGAATATTTATTGAATCACAAAGAAAGACATGTTATAAAAATGAATTTGAGAAAAAACAATATTACAATTAGTAATCTGGGGATAATAGAAGTGGAAAGATTTAATTGGGGAACCTGGGGGGAACGCTCAATAGTGGGTTTGGCTGTCCTGGTGCTAATCATGGGTGGATGGTTGATTGTGCTATCAGTAAAATGAAAATGTTACTGATTTTAGTAGCTACGTCAGGAAGAGAAAGATATCCCAATACACATGCATTTTAAAAGAAAAAAAAGAACAAGTTGTTTTTAGGAATTGGCTTGGATCGTTTTTTTTTTTTTGTTTTTTTTTTTTAAATTAAACACAAGTTAAAAAGAAAACAAGCATATATAAAACAGCATTCAATATTTAATACATTTTCTCTCTGCACACCAACCATGAGCTTCCATTATATATATTTATTTATTTATTTACTTATTTATTTACTTATTTTATATTATATATTTTTACATATATTACAGTGTTTATGTGCCATTATAACAATCAACTTTTTAACTTCTCTGTCACTGCCTCCTGATTGTACCCATTTATTTCCTCTTTTTATGTTCAAGGGACTTTATGTTGTATTCTGTGCATCAGTGGGTAGTAGCCCCAGGGCTTTCTGTTTCTACATGCTCAAGCCACCTGATCTTGTGTCTGGGATGGCATGGTTTGATCTGATTTACATGGACAAACTGCTCTATCGCCGTTTCACCTTCATTTTTCAAAATTTTATACACTACAGGAGAGACCTTATCTATAATTCGAAATGGCCCCTGCCAGGCTGCTAGAAATTTAGAATTTTTCTGTTTACTTTTTCCAAAATGAAACTTGTACACCTGATCCCCTACACTGTATTCCTTTACTGATGTCTTTTTATCATAATAAGACTTTGCACTGTCAGCAGCTCTTTCCAGATTTCTTTGCACAAAAGCAAATGCATGTTGCAAATGCCTCCTCAGTTCATCAATATATTCATGAACTGTGGATGCACTCACAAGTGTTTGCTCATGTGTTCTGTATAGTAGGTGTTGTGGTAACACCATTTTTCTACCTGTCAAGACCTCATGGGGGCTAACACCTGTTGCTTTGGCAGGAGTTGATCTGATTGCCATCAAAACCAACGGTAAAGGTAAATCCCAGCTGGAACCTGCTTCTGCCACTAATTTCTTTAAAATATCCAGATCCAAGCCACTTTTACAAATGCACCAACAGTGGGTACAACACGCCAAAACTCTCCTTTGCTATTATCCAGCTTAACCCCACAATATATAACACTGCAAAAGCAAAATCATGTACAGCTGCAAAACCAACACCAAGTTCAAAGGAGTCAGCAGAAGGGGCATTGTTTCTGTCTTCCAGATCCCCCTCAGGACCCTGATCACTTCATTTACAGCATTCTGCCAAAACCAACACGTTATGGAAGAAATATGTTAAAATCTCAGAATTCTGGACTTGTAATTAGTGGATCGACGTAGATCACATTGGTGATATGGGATTGTAATCAATGAGTGCAAAAAGGAAAATAGGCGAAAATACCTTAAATAGAAAAAATGACAAATATCTTTTTTAAAAGCTGTACTTTAGTAAATAGAATTAGAATTCTAGAAGGAGCTGTTGGCATTTTGTCAAAATAACACTACAGATTGCAATGGACTTGTAGCACGAGTACTTCCTTCACCAGCCAAGGTAACTGCAGTGGTCATGATGGAAGCCAAGGAGTTTGGATAATGTTTTCTGCACTTTCACCCGTCGAAAGAACACAGGACAGAGAGCGGTAGACCTAGCGCCAAGAAGTGTTATTCCTCACAGGGGCCAGAAAATGTTGTGAAATTGATCAGCATCATTTGCCTTTCTACCAAGAAAACAAAATTGCCTACAGCACCAATACAGCGAGACCAGTAAACGTCAACAACGTATAACCCAACATTCGCAATGGTTTCATTTTCAGAGAAAGCATTTGCAGAACCTTAAATCGCATTTCAACTTTTTGTTTTGCATGGCATTTAATAAAAATGCTTCTACTTTTGAAAAAAAAAATGCTACCTGTGCAGTAGTGCTGTACTCTGTGCTGTAACACGCCAAATATCCTTACAGCGCATTATAAATTACTTTTATCATATCATTTTATCACGGATGCCCAGAAAAATATACAATGCAGCAGTAAGAAATTGCTAGACTGGCAGCACCCAAATGCCAATCTAGCCAGGTAATTACACTTAGCAGGACTGCTTTATCAGAAATTCCCGGTTAAAAGAAAGTCATGCCAAACTGAGGAATGACAAGACTGGCTGCACCAAAAACCCTTGCTAGCCACTAATACCACATATCATGCCTGCTTAGCCTGGACATGGACAACCATTATGATTTATCGCATAACTCTCCCCTTTAATTCTCCTATTCCCTCTCTACCCTTCCAATCACTCCCCTGGCATGCAAGTACTAGACCCACATTGCGATTTCAATTGCAGGAGCACCCCCACACATCCCCTCTCCCTCCTACCCCAAACCTCCAAAATCAGCTCCTTGGCCAAGAATTACCGCCCCATCCCTCTTCCTTGTCCCAGAGCTTACGTATGAGGGTCCTTGCCTCATAGGTAAGTACTGGGATGAGGAAGAGTGGGACTAGGCATAATGAAGAGTACAGGTAGCTAAGTCAGGCATTACCTCCATGTACCTCTACCTCATCCCAGTACTTGTGTATGAGGCAGAGTACACAAGTACTGGGACGAGGAACAATGGGGCTAGGAGTAATCAAGGCATTAAACACAAGTAGTGGCGCAACACCTTTGAGTTGACTGGGGTTCAGCACTCCCCCCTGTGACATTTTGGGATATGTTGACTCAACCTGGCTGACCTTTAGAGCAGTTGCCGGACAGAACAGGAGACAGATGTTAAATGGCACCTGGGTTTTTCTGTTAATAAGGGCCCAGCAATTACCAACGTAAAGCATTTCACTGCTAGCACCTGCATTGAAATGCCACATTTTTTGGCAATTGAAATCGCAATGTGGGTCTAGTACTTGCATGCCAGGGGAGTGATTGGAATGGTAGAGAGGGAATAGGAGAATTAAAGGGGAGAGTTAACTGCTTGTAACATTGAAGCTGCTCTAGAATCATCTCATTAAAACAAGTAAAGAAGTTAGATGCCCCCACACAAATAAGTGTGCGTCTCCCACCACCCATGAAGTTAGCGCCTCTCCCAACATTTGAAGGGTTAGCTCCCCAAAATGTAGATTTTGTTGTGCCCCTGTACAAAAGCACACACACCATTCACCATATACACACTAATCCATCTATGCATTTAAGTGTGCACCCTTTCACCAGACAGGCACACCCAGGCAGCCACCCATACATTTAAGTGCGCACCCTTTCACCGTACACGCACACAGGCAGCCACCTATGCATTTAAATGTGCACCCTTTCACCATACACTCACGCACGCACACGTCATGGGGTTAAGGGGAGCCCTATTACTTAAAAATGAAATTGGGGCTCATTACGCATCAGGCGGTAACCGTGCCGGTGCTACCGGCGGGTTGCCGCCAGACCCTTAAAAAATTATTGGCCCTTGAGATCCCAGTGCCACTGGGCTCTTCCAAGTCCAGCAGCTGGGAAGTCAGGCGCCGGTAACTTCGGTAATCCCCATTCTCGTGGAGTCCCATACCAGCACCGTTGTTTCCGGGCCCGCATGGTCAGAATGAGCCCCATTGTTTCTTTTTGAAGTCACTCTAACTTCATTAAGAAATTATTTAGTTAAGGACTGAATCATAATGTAAATAATGTCTTTATGAAGGCAGAGTGACTTCAAAAATACACCTTTAATTTTTGAAGTGATTGGGCTCCCCACCACCCCATGACATGGAGCCCTCCAGCTGCGGGGGCCCCTGTTACGCCAGTGTCATCAGAACTCCATTGAAGTCATTCTTGTAAAGAATTGATTGTCGTGAGAAGCAGAGATGCCGCTCTTTGTATTGAGTATTGTTCACTGTTTCCTGTTTGGTTTGCCCAGTAGCTGCCTCTACACTTTGGTTGAGGACAGGAGGGATGACCACTGAATAATTGAAAGATGAATGGTTCTGGTCCTGAGGAAGGGAACACGCTCTGAAGTCACTGAAACTGGTTGTCCTGTATTCCGCATATCCTTTTCACTAATGCAATTTGGATACCATACAAAGTTTCGTTAGGATTTAATGGGTATTATCACTGATAGTTTCATAGAAAATGACACTTATGTCTAGGACACTAAATATGCATGCACACTCAAGGGTGGGTGAACTAAAGCACATCAAATCCCCCCTTGACATCCCTGGTGTTTTGGTCCTGTGACACACAGCTCTTGGTTTTTAATATTATATTTTTGCGTTTTTAGATTGATTGCACTGAGCTTGGTTGCCTTCAGGCCGGTTACACAAAACATGTTTTTGCTTGCTACCATTATGGTGGTCTTTATCAGAGGAAACAAGCAAAGTTGGTAAATTCAGAGATAGGTCTCTGGACAACACGCATGCACTATGCGCCTTTGATTCAGTCCTGAGTTTTGTGGAGGGATACATTGCTCTCCTGCTATCCCTGTTAGATAGGCGACACACCACTGCCCCTTATAGTAATTTCCTTCCTCGGGAAGAGTTGAGTTCTTTTTAGGGACAGTGACAATTTAGAATGTTTTGGATATAATCCTTGCACAAACATTCTGTTAGTTTGAGACAACTGTGTGTGCTACAAAACAAGTCTTTGGTGACAAAGACGGTAATTGTGTGTTCCAACACGTTCTCTGTGTACTATTATCTGGCATTACCAACCCATCACATCCATCTGTCCACATATTGCCAGGACCACTTCCAACTAGGATTGCCATTTTATCCAACAGGCCTATAGATTCGGGGCTTGCATTTTGCTATTATTATTTTGTTCTCATTATCTCGTTATGTCTAATGGCCTGTAATTCCAATGTGTGCTGTTGGAGAGAAAACCATGGTGGTCATGATGTGGCCTTTATGGCACGGTTCCATTGGCAGCTGTATGGGTACAATCAAAGGGCTGAATAAACAACACAAGACCAGTAAATATAAGATGTTACATTGCTAGGATTCTGCATCATTGTTAACCAAAATGGCTCTAGAGCAAGAGCAAGTTTTTCTAGCTTCTGAAATAATGTGTTGGTGGGCACACTTCTTTGGTTCTTATAGTTCCCCTGAGACTGGATGAAATAGTGTGCCATTGGATAGCTCAGCAACCACTTCACAGTAGGGCCACTGTAGGTTAACAACCGCTTGCAGAGGTCAAAGAAATCCTGAAAACGTATGAATTGTAAGTGACTCTGAAACATCGGTCAGGGCTGTTAACCTAGACTACAGAATACTGCTTGAAGGAACTTTGGGGCATAAAACTATGGTCATGTAAAAAGCCTAGCTCCAGAGTCTGTGAACAAACCTCTCACATGCTTTGGTTCTTCGTGAACCTTCAAACTCTTTTAAGGAGAATTACCCACACTCTGTTATCCCTACTCCAAAGGTTTACAATCCAAATAAACTGTTTTTAAATCCTTGCATGAGTCTCCAGTTCTTTGTTGATCCATCAAAAAAGTTGCTGGCTACCTTTTAACGAAGATATTTATTTTAATTCAGCATAGACATCGTCCATCAGATGTCACTCAGAACTCCTATAGGAAAATATCCCGAGCTATCCTTCTGTAAATCTATACGATGCATTGAGAAGCGGGAATAACTGGCTCAGGTTTGAAAGACTAGGGACCAATTTATTGCATCATTTACAGTACTTGCCTGTTGACAGTATACACCATCAAGTTTATATCAGGGGAGAGGCAGCTTAGAATTCAGGCTTGCATTGAAAAGAGCTAAAGAGAGTACTGATTTGTTTAGGACGTTCAATAAGACATTCCTGGCTGTGTTAAAGCGTATGTTTACTTCAAAGGGCTTCATAGTTACTTGGTTGTGATCTCACCTCCTGCAATGCCTTTTTAAAATGGCTGTGCATTTTATTGTATTTGCTGCTTTTGTTTACCAGTTGAAAAATAAGTCCAAACACATACATTCTGGGCCCAAAAGCAGTGAAGGAGCCAAAGATGTATTGTGTGCATTGCATATAATTGAGGGTCCAAAGTCTGTACAAAACAAGAGCCAGAAAACCAGACATGCGGGGGGCTCTTGGACACTCTCCACCATGGCCAGCACTGAACACAAAAGGGCATATTTGCTTTGCCCGCTGGGAAGACCATTGAAAGACTCCTTTCAGAGAAGCAGGTTGTGAACGACAATTCTTACCATATTCTCTCAGTAGCCATCATGGCTTTGGTCTGGGAATTATAAGTCCACAATCATCCAATGCACATGTGTAGCACCTGGGGGCGACAACCTGAGCATTAGACATCTTGACAAGAGGGGAGAAGATTCAATCCGCACCTGTGCAGAGCCATATGGGGACAGTATATGTTTGCGTTTCTTCACCCATGGGGAGAGACTGCAGCAGAACACTCCCATGTGTAAATAATTTTGACTGAATGTTTGAGATAACTCAGGGGTTGGGGATCTGTTTGTAGAAGCCTGCAACATTGGGTTAACACAGGGGGCCCAGAGACAGTTATTGCATAGATATGTAATGAGAGGGAACCCTTTTCTACTAGGACTTTGGGCAAGAGTACAAATGTAACAGAAGGTGTCTTAATAATCTGATTTGGATTCACTTATTCATGTGTTATTCATTTTATTCATGGGTGGATGTAATGTCCACTTCTTTCACATGGAATGTTTGGCATTTTCAGTCATGATCATGGTTCTATCAGACGTTCTTCATGGGTTTGTTCAGTGTACATGATCTGTAGTCATTTTCCAATCATGTACACATTTGCTGGATTGGTTTAATTCTGCCTGTTACTTGGCCAGGCTTGGTCAGGCTTACTCAATTATCAAAAAACATATATATGAAAAAAATATTCACAGTCAGACACAAATGTGAAACATATAACCATTAGTGTTCATACTGTACATTCTTTGGTTTATCATACATATATACAGATATCAAATGTACCAAATACATGAGGTGTATAGACATTCGTATAGACACCTAGTGTTTGCCATTATCTATAATAACCTTGTTTGTACGACATCCATATATTGTTAGTTCATAGGGTGTCTGTGGAACTACTGGGGTTCCTAGGTCCTAGGTTGTTAATTGTGTGAGGAAGTATATCCCATTGCTGATCATTTATCACTTAGATCAGTCACTATACCAATCCTTAGTCAGGTTCTCAATTATATGAGAGAATATATCCTGTTACTGATCTTTGATCACTTGGAACAGTCACTAAGCCAATCCTTGGTCGATGATACTTTTGATTAGCTGAGGGTAGATGTAAGGGCCCCGTTTCTTCAGATCCCTTCCTTTCTTCTGATGTTTTGGCAGTGCATATTAACTCAGTCTTCCTTCTTCTGGACTGGGGTTGGGGTACCCCTTGTACTAGTCCACCCTTCCACGGGGAACCAGGTAGATGGCTCATGCAACAGTCTGCTGTTCCTAAGCTGGATCCATGCAGGATCTTTGGTCACTTGGAACAGTCACTAAGCCAATCCTTGGTCGATGATACTTTTGATTAGCTGAGGGTAGATGTAAGGGCCCAGTTTCTTCAGATCACTTCCTTTCCTCTGACGTTTTGGCAGTGTATATTAAATCAGTCTGCCTTCTTCTGGACTGGGGCTGGGGTACCCCTTGCACTAGTCCACCCTTCCACGGGGAACCAGGTAGATGGCTCATGCAACAGTCTGCCGTTCCTAAACTGATAAAGATTTACTTGCAAGAATTTAATCAGAGAGTTATTAAGTACTTCTGGGAACCTCCATAGTGGCTCGATCAACATGCTTCTTTGAAATTGGCAAAGGGCGTTGTTTGTTGGGCTTTCAAAGAACAGGCTTAGAGCTGATGTCTCTATCCGTGTCCTGTAGCTCACTTGCTGGGATGCTCGTCCTAGCGGTATGTTGCAGTTGATAGTGAAGGGAGGGATCTCGTGTTAGGCATTTGTCAGCATGTTTGTGTCTTCTCAAAGCTCTGTGTAGTCCTGAGGTCCCAAGTGAAATGATGGTCATGCAAAGAACCCCTACAATTGAGAACGTGTGGACCACAGTAGACAATAAAAACATCTTGTGCTTCAGGGAACTGATGCATGTTGATAAAATGCCTCATCCATGTTCATCACAAACTAGAATCTTGAGCACAGCAGCAGCAACAACCAAGATAAGCGACATTTGATACATTTGTATTACCAAGCTAAGACTAAGTAGCACAACAGTAAGCTATTATACTTTTAATTGTTATACTTACAGGCACATTGCAATATTGGTGTTCTCTGTGAACTAATGAGAAATGTAATGCTTTAAACTGCATGTTGACAATGCATGATAACAAGCAATCTTTGAACATGTATGCAGATGAAATAACTAGCGCAGAGTTGGAGTTTCCTTGGATGTAACAAGGAATGCATGAGAGCGAATGCAAGCACTCAGAGCACAAAGTAAGAATGTGAAGAACTTGCACACGTACCCGCAACCCCCCCCTCAAGCAAGTGTTCCCCTCCCCCCACCGATCCAGCCAATGTTTCCCTGACATTCTCCCTCACGATAATCCATGAGTTAATCAGCGCACTCAACTGGATTGGCAGGTGCAGCTCTAAAGGGGTAACTGATGTTGGACCATCCTGCTTCCGAGAAGAGCTTATGCAAAAACCTTGACAAGTACATCGAGATTATGTGTCGATGTTACTGCCTGCTTGGGACAGCAGTTAGCCCCATGAAGTAGTGAGAAGAGGGATCTGCCACAGCCCCTGCTGGACAGTTTTAGCTAATTCATGCAGACAGCAAACTCACTTACACCAAATGCATTTTTGATATCCCTTTCTACAAACAGTAACTCTTTTTAATTACTACAAGAATTTTAAAAAGAAACATGCATTATTGAAATGCGCGCTGTTGATGGAGTTTTCAATTTTAATGTTTCATTTCAATTTTGGTTGGCTGTGGGGTAGGTGCACAGAACTGATATAGAGATGTTAACCTCTGTAGGATGCTTGGTACCACCTCTGACCTCATGTAAACTCTTTGCACATTTTCACATGGGATATTTCTCTTTCCACAGGATGAAAATGTACATTGACCCAGAATAAGGTATCATGCATAGATTACTGCACTCCAAAAGGCAATTAAGTTTGCAGTATGCGCTATACATAGGGTTTCACTCCCTCACTTACTCAAGCAGACGATTCTGCAAGTAATAAAACGCTCATATTTGCATCAGCATAGGCCAGCTATGATTCTTTTTTATTAATGGCAGAAATGGCATTGACGGATTGGGCCCTGTTGCTGTACCTGAAGGCAGCCATGTGTCTAAGAAGAGGTTTTTTAAGCTAAATTGTGTCTTTTTATTATCCAATGGTGTTGATTTACCTATTATGCACTAATGAATTATGTTTATACTGTTTATTTTGCTATTTGTATGTGGTTGATGAATATTTCTTATTCCAATTAACATTTATGTCATCATCATTATATCAAAACAATTAATCTACACACTTTTACATGCCTCGGACATGCCCTCCTCCCATCCAATCCCATTTAGACAACAACTTATTGACGATGATGCATGGTCTCTTGTTTATTTCAGATCACTCGTCTGCTGTATCTTCTGAGCTCTCATATTTCTTGTATTGTACAAAATCACTTGTCCTGAGATGAGCTCCAAGTTGTACGATTTAGAGTTTGGCCTTTAATACATGACATTCAATAATGTCTTGTAATTATCAGTGTTTAATTCTGACACTTTGGCATATATTAGAACAATGGTGGATGAATAGAAGAGCAGAAATAAACATGAGGACAAGTGTGTGATGTGGGATCTTGCAATGCACACAAAAGCCACAAAAGAAGGATGTGATGAGGTGCCCCTGCATGTCACTCATACTTAAGGAGGGTAGACCTCTGATCATTTAGACATAAACGTTGCTGTTTTTCATAGATTTTTACATTCTATCTCCTTAAATCAGTCCTCCCAATGCAAACCAAAGGATGCTGTCCGTTCTCCCAGTTTCCTGGTCAAAATCTTTCTACTAGTGTGATGAATCAGAGATGATTCCCCGGAGAACCTGTCCTTTGACCCTTCTCATGTGACCAGGGAAAGGCAGATGCTTTCTGATCCCGCCCCTGGGGATGATGTTTTGCAGGAGGATCACATAAGGAGGGGCGGATCAGGTCAGGAAGAATTGGAAAACCCCTTGTTCAACTTGCATCAAGACCTTATCCTTCTTATGGCTTATTGCATTAGGATTTCAAGTCCCAAAATCTCCAAAGTACTGGGACGAACAAAAGGGCTAAAGAGGAACAAAACTGCACAGTGCAGCTTGTTAATGGGAATGAGCCACACTTGGGGCAGGCTGGGATACTTAAAAGACCCTCTCAGATGCAGGCCATGAGTGAAAAGAAGGAGAAGAGCAGTATTTGTAGGTGGAGGAGTTGTGAACTCTCCACAGTGCAGCAGAAACTGGAGGAGGAAGAAGACTCCGGGACCACTGTCGAGTGGCAAGCAGTAACTGGTCCGGAGAGGCTCTTTGCCTCCAGAAGCCTTAATTGCAGAGGTTGTGCAGCAGAAAACATCAGAGAGGAGAGATTGCCCCTGGAGACCTGTTTTGCAGAAGCTGTGCAGCAGGAAGCAAAAGTTTGGAACGCTTTCCTCCACAAAGGGCTATCTCCGGTGTCAGGCAAGTGCAGGTGAGCCTGTGGAGCAAAGGAAGCTCTGTGTGCAAGTGGCACAGCGGTAGAATGAAATCAGCAGATTGCCGGATTGCTGGGAGCACCTGCAGTGAAGAACCTGTTAGCATCGAGGGAAACTGAGGCACACAGCATATCCAGTGATTTCACCAAGAATTTTTGACACCGGAGCAAACTGTGACCGCTCGCATGCTCGATGCAGTTACTTTAGGATAGAAAAGCAATCATGTATGAGTGAAACTAATAAAGAAGGCAATTCTGAATACCGAACTGGCAAAAAACAAAGAAACCTCTATTACATAAAAGCAAATTAGTGTGACCGTAAGCATGCATGTTTATTTAAAACCCAGCAACAAGATGGTGCAATACTTCCAAAACTCAAAGCAAACAACCATTGCCCAATCCAAAAGATGGTGAACGCAAGGCACTTGAAAATCACCAAACATTGCCAAAGTCAGGAGGGGGCAAATGAAAGTCCAAAAGTTTGTAATGCTTATTGTCCATGTTAGAAGAAATATATAACAAAAGCTGGTATAAACCCACATTACCAAAGCCAAGGAAGAAGCAGAATAAAACCCTATTCTTGTCAGTGTTTGGTTGAAGATGAAGTGGGAAATAAAAGTGGCAAGAAGGCTGCCCTTCAGATAAAGGCTATTCAGAAGGAGAGGAGCATAACTTACAAAGGTTTTTGAAATCACAAAAGTGTACTTAATGTAATGTAAATGCACTTGTAAAGCGTGATATTAGCCCAAAGGCATCTTGGCGCTCCTCACTGGATGGTGATGCAGTAAGAATTTTAGAAGAGTAGGATCTCTAAGACCTATGAAAGACAAGATGGCTAACCGTGTCTCTGAGGCAACCCCCGGCCAGGAACATGTGGCTGGAAATTTCGCCTGAAGGTATTCGGCACCTTGACTGTAGAAGGCCTGATGAAAAAGAAAGCAGGTTTTAAAGTGGATGCACTGGGCTACCGGGAGCCAGTGTAGACTTCTAAGGATGGGGGAGATGTGGGCCCATTAGGGGGTGGAAGTAGCCAGGCGTGAGTCAGAATTCTGAAGAACGTGGAGACGGTGTAGAATACAGGCAGGCTGGGGAAGAAATAGGAAATTGCAATGGTCAATCACGGAGGTGACGAGAGCGGAGACTACAGGTGCACAGATGTGAGCAGTGATAAAAGGAAAAACACGATGAGGTAGTTTAAGTTGAAAGTAGCCCTGCTGTCAAACTGAGCTGACCTGTGGCTCCATGGAAAGGGAAGAAGGGAGTTTCACTCCCAGATCTTTGAAAATGGAGACGGGATGCAGGAAAGGGCCAAGAGAAGATGGGCAGAAATCAGGAGTATAGAAAGAGGATGCTGAGTGGGTTGGGGAGGGTGGCCACCACGAGCACCTCAGTCTTTTCACTGTTCAACTTGAGCCAGTTGTTGCGCATCCATTTCCTCACAGCCTCTAGTCAGACGCGGAACCTGGACACCGACTCAGGGATGGAAAGATCAAGACGGACCAGGATCTGAGTGTCGTCAGCATATGAATAACATAGGAAGCCGTGGGAGAAGATAAGTTCAGTCAGAGATTGAATGTAGGTGTTAAATAGACTGGGGGGAATGCCGGCCCCTTGAGGGACACCACAAGTGAGGACCGCTGCCTCAGAAAGAAAAGGAGGAAGATAAAGAGTTTGGCGATGGTTCCAATAGAAAAGAAGAGAACCAGGCCAGGTTGGTGCTCAAGAAGATGGCCTCATTCAGGTGATGTAGCAGGACCCCATGATCAATGGTATCAAAAGCGGCAGAAAGGTCGAGCAGTAGCAAGGTACTGATGCCTCCCCTGTCATGGGCCTGGGCCAGATCATCCATAACAGAGACCAGGACACACTTGATTCCCCCGTCCAGGATGGAAGACCGACTGGGAAGTGTGAAAGAAGCAAGAATCCTCAAGGTGTCAGTCTAGAAATACGAATACCTCTACTTTGAGACCGCAAACGCATTTTGGTGGCCGTGGACCAAACGTCTCATGCACGATACGACAGAATATAGGTTTTCGAGTTTGCCAAATGAACGGCCATTTTGATGTAGCAAGAATCGCCATTTTGTTTTCTAACCATTGCTCATTGCTTTCTGTTCCTATTGCTTCGCAGTATATTTTCCGCTTACACTGCTCGACTGAGGAAAATTATTCTCTGTATGTGAAAGGACAAGGCCGCAGGGCCGTGAGGATAACAAGAGTTCGCTGAAACAGAAACGTAGACAGCGCCAGGAAGAATGCCCAGCTCCCTCCCGAATTTAGCCTTGAAGCAGAGCTGCAGGGCATTTAATCATTTCACAGCTGCCAGCCAGTCTCGTTATATGGTAGAATATGTTAGAATAATACTGCTAAAGGCTTGAATTATGCTGTTCTAACGGCCCCCCTTTGCTGAGCCCGCTAAAGCATGTCGGCTCCCAGGACGCGAATAGCACCTGATAGATAGCAAGGTCCGGAATGCAACTCCCCCCCCGTATGTAGTTCGCTTCCAAGAACAGAAGCGCTGTGTTCTATTCAATAACCAAAAGATGCCTTTGCACTCACAAATTACAAATTGTTACTAGAATACATGTTTGAAGGTGTCAAAGTGGTCGGAGATGTCCATCATCACACCAAGTTCAAAGAAACCCAATAAAGGGGGGGGTGTTAAACATGTTATAGCTGATTGTTTGATATGCATTTTGTATATATGTAACTGATGTACGTAATTCACTCTCTTGCGTCCATCGAGGTCTAGAGATACACGTCGCGGGGCGTGAGACCGAGTTGGCCAACTGAGACTTTTGCTTTGCAATAAAACCCTAGCTTTGGGAATACAACCTCGTGTCTGGCGTCTCTATCGTGTGTGGTGACCCACCTTGTTTCCATAGATGTCAGGGTCCCCTAGGGACCTCTTTCAAGATGGCTCCCGAATAGGGACCCTCCCCCACTTGTTCCTTCGCGTAACGTTGTAATTGAGAAAGGCAGAGAATGGCGAGGACGGGACGATCGAGCCGGGATCAAGAGGTGTTCGGGGCGCCCTGTAAAAGTGATGAGAGACTCCTTTGCAGATCTGCACACATCTGATCCCTGATCGACGTGCCTGGCTAGAGAACAAGGAGGCGAGGGTCCCGAAACGAGGCGGAAGCCAAGAAACGCAGACACAACGTCCTTTGGTGCGTCAGTATACAGACGACTTGATTTATCAGGTGAGTCATTCCCCGATTCAAAGCATCCTGATATTGGTTGAGAGTTGACTTTGCAAAATCAAACGCCCTATGTAAGGTTGATTAACCAGGGGGAAGGTTGAAACATGCCTGGGGTATTATCCACCCTAGCGGGGTTTTTCCGCTGTGGTAGACAATCTTTGGAAGATGGCCAAATTGTACCACCTGGGGGAACGCCGGCGTATGAGATGTATGTGAAGTATGGAGCGGGTGCGATAATATTCTCTGAGACTTGGCATAGGCAAACCAGAAAGCAGCAAGACCATCAGTGGCCGATTAATGGTAGTTTTGAGATGGCGAGGATAGATAACTTGGAAAGGGTGTGGATAAGAAAGAAAGCGCGTCCTGCAGCATTTGAGACTATTAAAGACTGGAGAATGGAAGCAAAGCTCTGATTTAAAAGCAGAGCAAAGCATGCGCGCAGGCATAAATCAAAAGGTGAGGTAGCGGAAGAAAAAGAAGAGGTGGAGTGGACTGAGAGTCTAAGAAGGGCAGGCAGGCGTGACCAGTTGAATATAGAAAAGATATACCCACAGCGAGAATTACACATAGCAGATGAATTGATAGAAAATATATTGACCCATACGAAATAAGGCCCAAGATCAGAAGTAAGACCAGACACGTCAGTAGCTATTGCCCAGACCCCACCCGTAGCTCAAGCTCCCCCTCCGGTAGCTCAAACCCTCCCACAGCCACAGACCACGCACGTAACACTTCCTATTAGCCAACCAGGCCCACAACAGACACTCCCTGTTCCCATTGTCCCATCCGCACCTCCCGCCTTAGACACAGACTCGGTACCGTCCGTTCCTCCTGGGGTTGAAGTTGAAACCGCGGGGGCAAGAGGCGGGACTGACCAAAGGGAGTGCACGAGGGTAACCCGCAGCGCAATCAGCAAAGAAAGGAAGGTGGAATTGCAGCAACAGGCAGAGATGTATATAGACGGGACTGATGGGACGGCAACATTGGCTTCGATATATGACTTTCATAGGAGTAACGAAAGACAGGTAGTGTTGGAATGCATGGGTGAATATTTGTTGGAGAAATGGAAACAGCTAATTGGGAAACTACCACCGCAGCGATTGTTAGATTTGAATGCATTAGCACGCTGTAGGTAGAGGGATGAAGAAGTGAGAGAACATGTGTATAGACTTTTTGAGCTTAGAGATGAATTAGATAATGATTATGTCAAAACATTTACTGCACCTGTCAAAGTGTTTACTACACCTGCGTACAGGAGTAGGAAAGTCGGGAGACCTGGGAAGGGGAAAAAGGGGTCGCATAATAAACGGCAGCAGTTACCATCGCCGGGGCAGAAGGAGATGGTGAACGAATTATCGTTGTTAAAACAGGTGGGTGCAGACTTGAAGGAATGTCTAATTAGAACACAGGTATTAATGCAGCAAGTAGTAGGACATACTAGAGGACGAGGGAACGCACAAGGAAGGAGTAGTTCAAATATGCATGGGGGAACAGTGGGGCCGAATCAGTGTGCATATTGTAAAAAGGAAGGACATTGGCGAGCGCAATGCCCGCATCTACAGAATAGAAATGGGTCTGGTCAGAGGAGACAGCATAGAGGACACCCAGGAGCGAATGGACCAAATAGGAATAGTATGCAGCAGCATCATAACGGAGGTAATTAAAACCAAGGCCAAAACCAAAGTGCCCCAAACCAGAATCAGCGACAGCAAAATCAACAATATGGAAATCAGAGTGGGGGAAATAGAGGGAAGAGTGGAAATGTTTTCGATACACAACCAAACACGTATTACAGTAATAGTAATGATTACATATCGGACGATGTGTTATTTCCCCAATAGGACAGCCCAGGACAGGGGCCGGAACCAGTGTCTATTCCCGTGAATCAGAGAGGACCCTACATAGAAATGAGAGTCGGGAATGAGGAGCACCGCCTTCTTGTAGATACAGGAGCACAGAAGTGTTCAATAGACCATCACTTGGTTCTGAAAATACCACTGTCAGGGCAAAATAATATTTCCGTAGGGTTCGCAGGTACACCAGTCATAAACCCAGTGTCCAAACCAGTCCCAGTTACCATAGGACCATTTACCGAACATTGTCCTTTCCTTCCTTTCCTTCTAACAGAAAATTGTGGAGAAAATTTGTTGGGATTAAATTTGTTGAAAAAACTAGGTTCTGTTATACATTGCACGGCAGACGGAGTGTTTCTAAAGATATGGCCACACGATGCCCCTGTGTCAGAATTCATGTCCGAAGCCTTACAAGGGGAACTTAGTAAAGTACCAACCTGTAAATTCTCTCATAGAGATCACGTCGACACGTGTTTCGGTCAAAAGACCTTCTTCAGGACGTCGGGCAAGGAGCACTTACTCCGCCCGATATTCCACATGTAAGGGCCAGGCATACATCCCCACGTTGATTACTGGCGGGATGGCAAGACAGGGCGTGGGAAATCTCCTCCCAAAGTGCTTCAACTAGCTGTAAAGCACTAACACTGTTGCTGGTTAAGACTTCTTTTCCACAAATATCTCCTCTGTTTAGTTTTTTCTCGTGTGCCACCACATCACTGTAGCACGCGTAATTCCATACGAAGACAATGAATCCTTTCCAGTGTTAGTGCTTTACAGCTAGTTGAAGCACTTACACTGGAAAGCAAGTAATCAACGTGGGGATGTATGCCTGGCCCTTACATGTGGAATATCGGGCGGAGTAAGTGCTCCTTGCCCGACGTCCTGAAGAAGGTCTTTTGACCGAAACACGTGTCGACGTGATCTCTATGAGAGAATTTTTGGTGATTTAAAACACCAAGAAAGAAGTGACACCCGATACTGGGTCATCATTTAAAATGTTAATATACATGAGAACAAAATCATTTCTGTAATCATTTGTACTGAATAGCAAAATCTGGTGCTATTCTCACATTAGGGTGTTTTATGGTCCGATGTTTGAATGAATTTTATGAATGTGAATACTTAAGTAGGCATGAGTGGTTTAGAATGATTTGTGATGTATTTTATGATGAACTTGTATAACTTTTTGAAATTAAAATATGTGATTTAAATAGAAAATAGCCAGAGTCACCCGATTCCACTGATCCAACCTTTTCTTGTTTATTGGTGGTAATCTGTGCATTCAGTAAGTAGGTGGAGGCATATCCTTTGAAAGATTGCACAGCAATGAGTACGGCAAAAGTAATGTTGAAGGAGTATTTCCAGATTTGGCTTGCCCCGGTTCCTATGGTCTGATAATGGACCGCATTTTGTGAGTGCAGTGGTATTACAGATATGTGCTGATCTCCAGATTGATAAGAGATTCCATAGTTCAAGGCATCCAAGTTCTGCCGGTCTTGTGGAGAGGCACAACGGGATTCTTAAATCAAAGATTAGCAAGATTTGTGCGGGAAGCAAGTTGAGTTGGGTGGATGCATTACCAATAGCAGTATTATGCATGCGTACGTCTGTACAGGCTAAAACTGGGCTCTCCCCGTACGAAATCGTAATGGGGAGGCCGGCAAATGTTTGGTGCGCACCTCAGCCAAAACGACTTAGTGAGATAGAACATCCTGTGCTTAGTACTTATTGTGGCCTTTTAATGCAGAAATTGCGTTTGATTCATCAGCAGGTGCAGGAGGCATTACCAGTACGGTACACCGGTCCGGGGCACGCGCTGGAGCCAGGAGACTGGGTGCTGCTAAAAAACTTTGAAAGAAAGTCATCATTAGCACCCAGGTGGCGCGGGCACCATCAAGTACTTTTGGCGACGCAGACGGCAATACGGGTGGATGGAAGGAAGTTGTGGATCCATGCCACCCATGCCAAAAAGATTCCAACTGCATTGAAAGTCTTGCCTGACACTGATGACCGGAAAGAGACAGCGGTCCCAGAAATTAAAGAAACTGTTGCCAGAGAGCAGCCACCTAATCTGCCAAAACGAGAAGTGAAACTCGAAACAAAGCCTGAGACGATTGCCAAAAAGGGGGAAGGGCAAAGAGTGCCCCAACGTTGCCCAGCAGAATCGACATCACTGCTGACCGACGTGAAATCTGCCTTGCAGATACCAGCAAAACCAAATCGTGTACCCCTTTGGCGCCCACCAGCACTTGCCAGCACACCAAAAAACGGATCTTCATCATTGGCGCGGCACACACCAGCACCTGCAGTAGCACCATAGGCTGACTTCAAGCCTGAATCTGAAAGTGCACCGGCACTGTTCACGGATCATACGATACCAGGAGCAAGGCGATAGAACCTGCGGCCTCGGAAGCCAAAGTGATCCGCATTCTTTTTTTGGTGTTTATGTCAACCTCTGGTTTAGCTCATGGACGGAGAAGGAACCAGAGGTGTATAGGAGAGAAGCGTGAGAATTGTGCAAATTGGACAATTCAAGACTCGCGGCTCCTCGGTGCGATCATAAAAAGTACATGTGTCCGGAACCAGAGCGGACGAGCTGGGCACACATGATACTGAGGCGATAACTGATCAAAGGTCCTCTGAGCAGTATAAGAAGGGACAAGTGATCTCGCCTAAAAACGAATAATCGAATCCAGGCTAAAAAGGACAGGCAAAACTGAACTGTGAGAATTCCATTGAACTTATAGACATCAGAGCAAGCCCGACGAAGAGAGATATCGACAACGAACTGTGATAAGGAAGAAGAAGGACGACAAGAAACATGCCGGGTCCGGTTCCAGCCTCCTCCTGCACCACCACTGCTGAGAATGAGTCAGTTATAAAGACTATAAGTTTAAGAAAAACGCATGGTAAAACAAATTGTATGCTGGCACTAACAATAATAATGTGCTTTATGAGCGTGGAAGCACCAATATCGACAGCCCTAATATTATGGTGGGTAGAAACAATACACCCATTAGAAATGTTTTTACCAGTAATTAATATATCCACTACTGAAAGCCCGGTTCAGGTGATCACTTATACCCTACCACCGATGGAAGAAAAACACAGGGAAGGTTTTGGAAACAACACCTTACTGCTAATAATGAGCATGACACATGCAATCCTAAAGAAAACAAACTGCTGGGTATGTGCCCATTTACCACAGCATGCTGGAAAAGGAATAGGGTGGTATGTGCAGCCATTAGCACTAAGTTCTGCATGTAGTGCATCTTTAGGTGCAATGTTCTATGGGAAATGGAATGAGAGTAATACGGGTCAATTAGACAGAACCAACATGAATGAGTTTGAGGAGATAATAATGAGGCCTGTGGGTTGTTCCATTTTCCATAAAGCACAAATAATAGCCCCAGAGCCCACGAGGAAAAGTACACGGAAGATAACACGACAAAATAGACGAGATAGATTGTCCCTGCCAGAAAACACATCTGTAATGACGTTTCGTGTAAGAACAGAAGGGGACAAAGATGCAATTCCCCCATTTTACATTGTGAATTATAGCCCAAGAACTGTCCCTTTTTGTCTAAAAAAGAAAGGCTCCTTTTCAGTCGGAACATATACTGGTTGTATGAATACAGTGGTACTAAAATGGGAAATAGAACCAGTATACGTAGGTGATCCAGTTTATTTTATATGTGGAGAGAAAGCATACCCTTGGTTGCCCAGAAACTGGGGAGGTACATGTTACCTAGGGCTACTGTTCCCAGGAGTATTCCTCTTAGAAACAACAGCCATGGCCAGATTATCCAGAACTAGAGTCAAAAGGACTGACAAAGGTGTTTTAATAGCAACTGATGTAGCAAAATTATTCATTCCATTCTTAGGACAGATAGTGAACTCCTATAATATAAGGCAACTGTCCAGAATCCTAAAGAATACAATAAACACAACAACAGATATATTATTTAACATGACGTTGGAAGAAAGAGGAATAAGGTAAATGACGCTGCAAAATAGAATGGCTCTCTATGTAATCCTGGTTGATCGAGGGGGAATTTGCAAAATAGTGGGATCAGCACGTTACATTTATGTCGATGACTATTCCCCCACGATCTTTGAAGCAATAAAGAAAATGCATGTTCTAAGCTCTGAACTCCCCACGGGAGAAGGGAGCTGGGGAATAGGATCTTGGTTTTGGGGAATACTACGATCTTGGGGATGGAAGTTGATCTCAATATTGGTAGTGGTGTTCGGAATATTCCTAACGTGCTGTTGTTGTATACATTGTTTACCCATAGTTTGCGCAGAGGTAACTGAGGGATGTACGGAAGGATGCATGCATATGATAACAAAGAAAAAACAACCTCATGATCGAACTAGCCCAGACCCAAATGAGATGAGAGCAGTAAAAGAGTTGATGGCAATAGATATTGATGAAGACAATGATGTCCACGATAGCATGCAAGACTCAGACATAAGTACTTCAGATTCATCATCACTAGAGGAGGTTTCAATAAATAGATGAGACGTTTGGCATACGACCAAAGGAGGGTTTGTCAGTCCAGAAATACGGATACCTCTACTTTGAGACCGCAAACGCATTTTGGTGGCCGTGGACCAACCGTCGACAGAATACGACAGAATATAGGTTTTCGAGTTTGCCAAATGAACGGCCATTTTGATGTAGCAAGAATCGCCATTTTGTTTTCTAACCATTGCTCATTGCTTTCTGTTCCTATTGCTTCGCAGTATATTTTCCGTTTACACTGCTCGATAACAAGAGTTCGCTGAAACACAAACGTAGGCAGCGCCAGGAAGAATGCCCGGCTGCCTCCCGAATATAGCCTTGAAGCAGAGCTGCAGGGCATTTAATCATTTCACAGCTGCCAGCCAGTCTCATTATATGGTAGAATATGTTAGAATAATACTGCTAAAGGCTTGAATTATGCTGTTCTAACGGCCCCTCTTTGCTGAGCCCGCTAGAGCATGTCGGCTCCCAGGACGCAAATAGCACCTGATAGATAGCAAGGTCCGGAATGCAACTCCCCCCGTATGTAGTTTGCTTCCAAGAACAGAAGCGCTGTGTTCTATTCAATAACCAAAAGATGCCTTTGCACTCACAAATTGCAAATTGTTACTAGAATAGATGTTTGAAGGTGTCATAGTGGTCGGAGATGACCATCATCACACCAAGTTCAAAGAAACCCAATAAAGGGGCGGTGTTAAACATGTCATAGCTGATTGTTTGATATGCATTTTGTATATATGTAACTGATGTATGTAATTCACTCTCTTGCGTCCCTCGAGGTCTAGAGATACACGTCGCGGGGCGTGAGACTGAGTTGGCCAACTGAGACTTTTGCTTTGCAATAAAACCCTAGCTTTGGGAATACAACCTCGTGTCTGGCGTCTCTATCGTGTGTGGTGACCCGCCTTGTTTCCATAGAAGTCAGGGTCCCCTGGGGGTCCCTTTCAAAGGAAGGTAGTGAGTAACGGACAATCCAAGCATTCCAGAAGCTTTATAGAAAAAGGGAGAAGAGAGATAGGCCAGTAATTAGCAGGAACCAGAGGGTCCAAGGTAGTTTGTTTTTCAACAAAGGGATAACAGTGGCATGTTTGAGAGAGGAATGGATAACACTGGTACAAAAGGAGGTGTTCACTGCTTCTGTCAGCAAGTGGACGAACTGGGGCAAGATATCTTTAATTTCACCAAGAGGGATAGGATCCTGAGGGGAAGCAGACTTAAGTTTAAGTACGCTTCAGAGACATCTAGAGAAGAGAATGTAGGAAACGTAGACCATGAAGTGGTGTGCATTAGCAGAGATGGGGGCTGAGAGGACAAAGAAGACAGAAGAAGAGAAGGATTTATATTGGACTTAATTTTGTTGATTTTGTACACAAAAAAAGAGGGACACAGAGTCTCAAAGGTCCTGCATAGAAGGAACTGAATGAGTTACAGCTGAAGAAAGACCCTGCACAATTTTAAACAACTCTTTAGAGTGGTTGATGGAGGTCTCAATGAGTGACACATAGTAAACCTGTTTAGCGCTAATAATGGCCCTATTCTACTGGGCAGTGACCTGTGAAAAGGCAAGTTTGGCAGTAGGAGTGTAAGTTTCCATTTGCGCTCAAACTGTCTGCGCTTCAAACAAAGCGCTTGAAACTCATCAGTGAACCATTGATGTGATGGATGAGAGGGCATACTAGACATCTTGAGAGGGGAAAGAGAATCTGCAACCAGAACCAAGATGTCAGATAGACAGTCAAGATCTATAGGGGCGGTTCCTGAATGTGGAGCACAGATAAGAGCAGCAATATCAGCCTGTGAAGCAGAGCTCCAACCACATCGAGCAGAGGCATGAAAATTAGAAGGATTCTTCAACACCCTAATGTGAAAACAAATGAGGTCCAATGTATGGACTCTCACGTCCCCTGCACACCTTCCAATGCTGTAGAATATAGCCATTTCGATGAGATAAAAAGTCATACAAATATGAAGAAAATTGAGAATAAACGATATACAACACATCACTGTAAAAAGCTGTCACTGTTTAATTACTTCAATATCTTCTTGAAATCAGGCAGACTGAAAGAAGCTCACACGTTTCGGGTGTGGACCACTTCTTCAAGAGCAATTCATTTTTGCCATCACTAGATTTTGGCATCACTGTGAACATTAGCCTTGAGGTTGAAATCCCCTAAAATGACGAGATGTACATGCCTGAGCTGAATATATGCAGCAAAATCAGGGAAAGCATCATAAAAGGAGGGGTCGGGACCAGGGGGACATTAAATGACTAAAAAGTGAATGCAAAAGGTGGGAGATATAGAGAAATGAACCAGCATAGCCTCCATTTTCATCTGGTGGTTGATGGCAAGCAGAGAATCTTAATAGAGAGACTTAAAAATGATGGCGATACCACCCCAAACCTGAGGGGGGCGTCAGAGTGCAACATTTTTAAATTAGGTGGAAGCATTTGGGCCAAAACGGGCCCTGATGCCTCACCAAGCCAGGTCTCTGTGACACAGGTGAAATCAGGAGTGAAATCAGTAAGAAGGTCATGACAATGAGCGGCATCGGCGGGCAGTGACCGGGCATTCAGGAGCAAACAATTCAAAGAGGCTTGGGAGGAGGGCAAGGGATCACTTTCCCTCTCCTGCACTACACAGCCTTCAGGAAGTACTGTGGCCCCCCGGGGCATGCAGGAGCAACTGATTACGAGAATGCACAGTGCGATTGAAGAGAGGTTGGGCCATCCAAAGGAAAGCACCTCCTGTGCCGCACATAAAGAGCACCAATGCGAATCTTGCTTTCTCTAAAGAATAACTTGAAACTTGATGTTGTAATGTGAAAAGCACTGTGAAGTTGTTGAAGGTAATCTTAACCACAGAGGCACTAGTTCTTTGTAAATTACTGATCTGGCAGGGAAGAATACCAGATCAGACGTTGTGATAGCACGTTGTACTGTTCTGGTGGGGGAGTATACCAGGACAGCGAACTTTGAAGTAGTAGTCCTGGCATGGGAGTAAACCAGTTGTGATTGAAGTAGTAGGTCTGGCATGGAAGTAAACCAGGTGGAAGTTGATGAAGTGCTGTGAAGTGGTGTAAACAAATGATCCTGACAAACCTTCATTGCTAAAGCAAGAACTGTATAACACTGCTGCAGAATTGTTATATATCCTCAGAACTATTATGGTGTTGCAGAAGCATCCTGACAAAGACAATGTATGTTAATACTGATGAACTAAGGAAACTTTATTGATTGATGTGAAGACGTTTTATTTGAGTCTTACGATTACACGTGGAGCTTTGTTACCTACAGTGTTGAAACTTTTTGTTATTGAGTTGGAGTCACAAAGAACTGTGTTGAACTTTGTTACAAAACATGACTGCCTTATTTATTGTGGAACAGAATCCTTTAGTTTATTTTAGGCAGGGAAATCCTCATCAGGGTAGGGATGGTCAGGCGCGTGTCCAACCTTTTGAGTTAATAAAAGGGCATCTTTTGAAAAACCTTCACAAAGTTGTCTAACTCACATTTCTGACCCCTCACACTAGCAACTCTAAAATCTTTGTATGCATTTGTATGCCCCTACTGTATGAAAAGTCCAATTCATTGTGTGGCTTTTGTGTGGCGATGAACATTACAATTGCCTTTCTCTTTCTTTTGCTGTACATTTTATTGTATTTGAGGTGCCTGTGTGGGATCATTGACTCCCTTATTGAGAAAGATGACAAGTTAACTGTATACCAGCTCACATCCCTGTTGTACATACACTGCATTCAAGTAATAAAAAAAGCTACTGCGGTGATCAAGCTCTGGGTTGGGAATGGGGGACTTCAACATGAGTCAGTATTTTCAGTTTCCCTGTTGTAAGAGGTGGATGTTATGCTATGTTTATTTAAAATATTACGCAGCATATTAGGACATGCCCCTCAACTCACCTTAGTTTGGGTGTAGGGCCCACCTTAGTTCAACAGGATCCCCACCACCATAGTGTAAGCAGAGGTGAAAGAGAAATTACTTCCTTTTTGCAGTGTTAAAGTACATTGTTTATGTACAGTACAGAAGTAGTGTGTGTTTTAAAACAGTGAGGATGTCCTAAACCACTAAAGGGCTGTAATGTGGTTCTAGCCTAAAGGGTTACAAATGCAGCATCAATATTCATTGTTGGTCTTTATTTGTATTTGTTATTATTTATACAGCGCTTTACTTCTAAGCGCTTCTCAAAGGGCAACACTTTACAATAGGATGTGACAGTAAATCAGTTAGCAAGCACATGCTCTTTTAAACGAGTTTTATAAAGAGAGAGTGAAGTCGGAGATCAAATTGAAAGAAAGACAGCATTCTAGTGCTTCGGGGAAAGAAGGGAGAAAGTGAAAATGAGAAGGGTTTGAAATTCATTGTTTGAATGTATATGTGTAGCATGAAGATATATTAATGTTATGTTATGTTCTAGGCTTCCACTTATCGTCAGTAACTTGAACAGGTAGAAGCTGACATTGTACACAGAACAGTAGCTACAGTCAGGCAAGGACTTCACAGATATGCTGCTCTCATGCAGGACACCCATTGTGCTTGAATAGTTCAACAGGGTAGGATTTCAAAAGAGAGTGCACCTGTCTAGTAAACCACAGCTGAAGCAGCCAGTGAAAGTCCATGGCCTAGAGGTGCACCTCCTTGTATGGCACAGGCCCCATAGTTATTCTTGAAGGGACAATGGTCGCAGGCTCCTACAAGGAACACATTGTGGATCACTGGTCCATATGTGCAAAGGGTTTATCCCCAGGACACCTCAAGGATAATACTGGACAATGATACAAAACATCCCTCAGATGCAGGACCAATTCAGAGGCAGAGCCTTCATTGGGTCCCGTCTCCTTCTGAGTTTGCAGACCCACATCCAATTGAAATGCTGTGGGTGTACCTCAAGGGATATTAACGCGTTTTCGTAAAGCCATGAACACGGCTGGGCTAATCAATGTTACCAGGAGGTTTTGTTTTTGAAGTACTTTCAGGAGTCATTTGCTGCAATAGAATTGTCCAGGTTAAAAAGGAAAGGAATGGCACAGCAGCACCTATGGGATGTGTGCATTTTAATATGTGCTATGTGGATTTTAATATGCTTTTTTGGACTGCAATGTTGATAAAATTAACACATAACTGAATTCTGTTTCAGCATACTCTGTCATTCTTACTTTGGAGCCATATCAGGGGAGGTGAGGGTGCAGGAAAAAGTACATGGGTCGTGTTGGGGCTTTTAGCCATGCAGACATTTCCTCGGCCTTTGTGGCATCAAGGAATGAGGTGAGGGTAGGACAGTGGGGTATAAATGTAGCAGGTGCAAGAGATGAGTTCACCCAAAAATGGAAAAGCATACAGACTTGGATAATAGGAGTACATTGTTTCTTGCGAGGTGCAGATATTGCTTCAGTCTGCATAGTCCATTGAAAATGATTTTAAGTACATGGGGACAAGGACAGGAAAACAAATATACTGCATGCACATGGCATGCACCCTCACAAATGGGAAGTTAAGTTCACAGAGGTCAGCCCTTTAACACTATATAAAACTCTTCCAGGGCCCATTGTGCAGATGAAGGGACAGGGAATGCACAGGACAGTACTGAATGGAAATAGGGAAAGAGAGAGACAGACCACACAACAGAGCTGGCATTGCTAATATAACTTCTAGTGAAGGTGTGACCGGGGAGAGAATGCTCTACAATTTGCAGAATTTGAGTTAGCTTTGGTTAAAAAACATGCAACGTTTCTTTACCAGGCACACATGCCACTTCAGGCTGAGCAGTCAATTCAAAAATAAGCCTGGATCCCGGGGTGCTGGAACCACACAACGTATCCATGGTGGAGAGCCTGAATACTATTATTGTGTCTGTCTATCTGGTCTGCACAAATGGGAGATTGGGAGTTAAGGACCGAATGGTGTGTTGTTGTGAAGGTGTTGACGGAGGAGTGCTTCTGAGGGTGGGGGAAGGAGTAGGTCACCATTTATCAATGATTCTCAGGAGTTGTGCCCAACATTCAGTCTTTACAGTGACACTGAGAATAGAATGCAACTATAGACTGTAACACGTATCATATTATTTAGAACAGCTGCTTCAGCAACTGATATTGTTTATATTAGTACATCCTTTAGAATTTGTGCTACTGCAATTTAGGCTGCAGCAAGTTCACCTCGACTATGAACTGTCTGTAAATTATCCCGAATAAAGCAAGGAATAAATATAAAGAATAAATACTAAATACATACATAAATAAATACATATATACAGACACATATACATGCAAATTTATACAAAGTACATTACACACAGTTCCCACAGTGTATATCAAAATAATACCGGTACTTCGAATCTTGGTGCTCATTTGTATACCGTTTATGAGGGGGTCACCAGGATTAAACACTGGTTTGCAATTGATTGGGAAACACCAGGCAACTGTCATCCTTGGGTCCATCAGTACCAGGTGGAATAATGGGTGGGGCAACTGCATCATCTTCCAATGATCATAGTTTGTCAGTGTCTTCACTACAGGACATAAAGATGTAGGTGTTTTGACCCATACTGTATGACATGGCCCCACCTAGTGGCAAGGTGGCAAACAGGATCTCGGAAGGCTGTGTGCACCATGTACTCGAGATAAATTGATGCCAAAATGTGTTGGTGAGGTGACCAACATGGCCAAAGAGAAAAATACATATGTACAAGTTGTGTTTTTAAGTACAGTACATATGGTGTCTTTGCCACTGACATTGACACTTAAGCACCCATACGAGGTTACTGGTTTTACATTACATAGGAAAACCTAACTGATTTCCAAGAGGTGTGCTGTGACTTACCTTTTCCCTATCTACTCTGCTCAGTATCTATGTGATGCCATGAGTGCCAGGATGTGGACTGTTGTGTGAATGTTCTCAGATGGGTGTTCTCTGAATGAAAGTTGATGAAAGGCTGGCTTAGAGAGAGGGTGCCCAGTAGCTGTGTCCCTCAGTACAACTGGGATGAAAAGGGCAGGACAATCTAATATCTAATGTCCAGTAAAAATGACATGGACCAGAAATGGCAATGAGCTAATGAATTCCAGTTCGCATCATAAAAGAAATGCTTTTTGTTGACGCCAAAGGTCACAAACTTGGGCGGGGCAATGTGTGAGCATGCCAGGGCAACCAAGGTCTCTGCATCTGGGATTTTGCAACAATGCAAGTCTGGATGCCCCAATGTTCACCTAATAATTGCAGTTTCTCGGTTATATAACTTAGTTGGCACAGCTTCAAAAGAATACTGAAATTGTATAGTAACTCCTGAAGGGAAACCCAAACAGAGGCATGCTTTCAAAGGTATCAGACCCTGTTATCAGACAGGTGACAGAATGGAATGATGATATCAGTGGCTGCAGCGCCTCCCTTTAAACTCCAGCTAGAAGAAGATAGCCTTCATTAATATGTGACAACACGAGAGGCTGAACTTTGGTACACATTGTCCTCTAGGGAGACGCAAACGATATTGAGGTAATTGGGCCCTTTTAGATATGTCGACTTTCATTATACAAAATCATCCAAGAATTAAAAGCATCAAAATCAATGTTATTTAACACAAAGTAAGAATCCTCCAAAAGCATGTAAAATGCTTTAGCTTCTGGCTAACTTCTACTTAGCAGGCTCCCAAACTGTGTATATTCAGATGAAACATGCCAAAGTCTCTGTCGTTGGTCTAAACAACAGGGAAGGCAGCATGCTCTTCCCAATTCATATCTCTGCAGCCTCTGTATGCGTGTACAAATATGCACAAAAGTAATATAGTTCGAAAATAAATAAACCAAAAGGATGCTTTTCTAAAATGGTTCTTCCAGCAGTCAGGCTTCTAAAAAATATACCAGTGGCAAATATACCAGTGAGATAGGAAAAAATGGTAATTGTTCACAGAAATACAAATGAAAATGAACTTTATAAAAAAAACTATTACTATTTGATGCATATGTACAAAAGACATGATCAAACAGTTCAAGTTAAAAATAATGCATGTTTGTTCATTTGTGCTTTTGAAAACGGAATGAAGCTTAGCTCTTAACAAATAAAACATTAAGCAAACAGAATATCCAAGTTCAACTTAAAGAGAGTAAACGTATTTACATGTCCATTTTTTTTCGTCAGCTCCAAAAAGTGAAAAATATACCAAGCCGAATTTACTCTCCTCAAAGAAGAGAGAGGATCATATAGCTATATCCAAGTTAAACCCAGCTTTTCCACTGTCAAGCATGGATTCACTTTTGTCTTGTTCCTTATATCTGTGCTTATCTCCAAAACATCTGCTCCTTACATACTTATCTGGGGTGTTTCTTCTATATCACATGATCAATCCAACTTACCAGGAAGGAATCCCATGTGTTGATCCCAGTTAATTAGGCAGGTGCACCTCTGGGTGGAGATGCTCTAAATTGTGTTATTTCTACAAATGTCAGACAAGATGGCAGCCCAAAGAAATGTGCAGTAGTCACCTTTAAGAAAATAGCTTACTGAGTTCATTTGAAATGCTGATTAGCCATCTTGTGCTGAAGCCATCTTTAAGATTAAAGAAGTTCTTCTGTGAGTATATTTTTAGATGGTCTGGCCATTACAACATATATTCCACCGGACTCAGCCAGATTATACGATCTATTTATCTGCATAGCCTTAAAATGTATCACAGCGAACTGGAAAGACTTTCGATCGCTCTCTACTAGAGCATGGTGGAACGCTATATGTCAAACTCATAAATTGGAAATGTGCATGGCTAATAATCAACATTCCATTCCTAAATACAATGCTAAATGTTACTATTTCACCTGTTATCTTAACTGTTTCAATGCAACTGCTCATGGCTCATGAACATATATTCACATGCTTACTTTACTAAGCTGATGACTATATTTATATTCAAATGCCTGTTTTATATTATTACAGAAATGGAAAGATCAGTTTTATGAAATAATCTATTATACCCATCTTCCCTCCTCGCCCCTGCTCCCATCTGTTTCTGGTATGTCTCCTGTTTGTCTCCCTGTTTGTCTCCCCATACTTCTATTCTTATCTGCATATCAGTTACTCTTTACAGATATGTTTTATAATAATCCAGGTTTAATCTGCACTACATCCAATGTCTATTCTATTCTTGTTCAATTTGATACAACTAATTAATTTGATTAATGAATGTCTTGGATAAAGATTATATTCTTCCTTGTTAAAATTGTTAACTCTGTTCATCCTTTATGGTTACCTGTTCCATTCAAGGTCTGTAACGTGCTAACTCATGTATCGCATTACCTGTTTCTTGAACAATAAAAATCATTAAAATAAAAAAATAAAAAGATTAACAAAGTTTATGCAGCTATCCTAAGGTTTAAAAAAGTTCAACAAAGATGGCAGCCTGCCAATGGGTTCAGTGGCCATTTTGCAAATGTTAGTACCTTTCTATCCATATGTCTAATGTGCTATACTTGAATCATTAAAATGTATGTAAGTATGGCAGTCCTGCTGCCAGGATCTAGGCAACTCTTCCAAGATTACAGTCTCCTCAAAATGTGCATTGGTCAACACAAGAATGATTAAAGAAACATGAAGGTGTCTACATAATAAAAGGGATACAAGTTGGAGAGGAAAACAATTACACTACTCTTACCACATGCTACAAAAGGAATACAACTCATATTAAGCAGATATCAATTAGAGCCCAACCCACTGAGATCTAACAGAAACAAAAAGGCAATACATACTTTTTGGGTTCTCTGATAAGAAATGTCAACACACAGGGGAGCCTATCCAACCTGATATCACATGGACGCAAGGAGGGATAACACGATTATGAAGTCCCTCAACAACCAACCCAGTGCAGTTCTGAATCTGTCAAGCCCAAATGTGACAGTCCAAAATCCAAAGTTCAGTTCAGTTCATTTCAAGTGTCACTAGTACATGATGGTGCTTTCCCAAGAATACTCTTCTCTATAGAAAAGAAAACTCTAATACAAACTGTAGCGAAGGGCAGAGGTTCATAGCCTATTCATTAGGGTCAACAATCAGGAAGTCTGTCCATGGCCCAGGTGAGCAGTACAGTCCAAAAAGGGATCCAAGCTTTGGTACATGGGAAGTTAGTCTGCAGTACAGTGCATGGGGGATGGACAATGGGAAGTGATGAAGGGATGAACAGTGGGAGAGTAGGAACATGTAGAATAAACCTCAATACAAGTGAAGAGTCACAGGATAATGATATTATTAACCATATCGTTCTCAATATGTCTACACTGACATTGGGGGCACTGCACTTGGTACTAAAGGGATTTGTGGATCCACAAGAAAAAATAGCTGAATACCTAGCCTCACAATATCAGTGTGAAGCTTTGTATAATCTTTTCATTAAGGAGAAAGTGCATGAAGGGGATACTATTGTGATTATAACAACTACTGAGGCAGAGTATGTGGGATTAGGAGACACGTGTTACTAACATGTATGATAATGAAAATAAAGGTGCATCTCTAAATGTCTCATTTTAAGTGATAATAGAAAAGAAAACATTGGGTAGGGAAGAATAGGGGAAGAAGAAGAATGTACGATGGGAATACGAATATAATAGGGGAATAAGAAGAGGAAAAACAAGAAAGGCAAAAAGCCGACAGGATGGGGACAAAACACACCGAAAAGAACAGAAGAAGGAAAAGTAAGACATAAGAACCTAAAAATGAAATGAGGAATGACTTTGAATGAGAAGAAGGATATCATTATTTGTGACAGTTCTAATGTCACCTTGACGTAGGAAGGGAAGGGATCCTTCAAATTGAAGATGTAAGACATTTTATGGTGCACAGTGTGTGGGTAAGATATTGTTATTATTGAAGACATTATGAAACTGAACAAAGAGAAAGATTGGGATAGGGATAATGAACAGGAGTGGGGACCAGCTGATGAGTTGAGAAAGAGAAACAAATGAACGTAATGTCCAGAGAAGATATTTGTGAAGAGGAATTAATGTTAATGTGTGGGAAGCAAGAGCCTTTTTAATAATGCTATAACTTTCCTTTTAATCAACCAGACTAGATGTTTCACATATTATCCACATGCTATGAGTAGATACCACCAGTAACATTAATTGAGTAGAATTATCTGATCCAGAGATAATGTCTACATTAATAATTATTTCACCTTGGTAGGAATTTTTACAGAAACTGGATAAATTATGCATTTAAGGTTTTGATTTTATGTACTGCAGAATATGAAACCACAGAGTTTCCTAATGGGTAATAAACCAGTTTAGAAGGGGTATAATAAATATGGCCTGAAGATGAAATAATTTTGTGAGCAGCAGGGAGTGTTGAATAAAGTGATGGTCAATTATTTTTTAATTGCTTGCTCTAACGAGGATTCTACTGTGAGTAAGTATCAATGATTAGATGATAATTTTGATGATTGTCTGTGGCTACCTAAGGTTCTGCAGAAATAATGGAACCTTGAACCCGAATGCTGGTTAGAAATTGCTGCTGGTTTCCTATAACAGTAGATGTTTTTGCAACTTTCTGACTTCAAATCACTCTACTAAATATGTTTATAATCATTACATCCTTATTGTAAAGATTGGCAGGGGGGGTATCTGTATGTCTGCCCTCTTCATGGTTGGGACAAAGGCACAGAGTACCCCAGACAAGGTTCTTTATGTGGTAGCATGGACGAGCAACCACGGGGTACACAGTCAGGAGGTGTTGCAGGCATGTTCTTAAGTATAGTGAGTCCCCAAGCTCCCACAAAGGAATGTCCACACACTATGCTAGGTGATAACACAGCATATTTATATAAAATAAGGTTCAGTAAATATATATATCTTATATATATATATTAGACTTTGTACTCAGGCGGTTCTTCAAAAGAATGGCACATAGATAAACTCTATGTGGTACCACACAATACTTAAATTCAGCAATACATGCGCCAACTGCATACAGTTTCAAAAATACATGTGAATTCATAAGTGAGGTGTAACAGCATAGATAAGGGAAGAAAGGCATGTTTGTTATGAACAGTGGCAGAATTATATGATATGATATGATATGATTTGTTTCTTTCGACTAGACACACAATTCTGGCTGAGGGCCTTCACCTGAGCAACCTGAAAAGGAAATGTTAGGGAGTAACTTATCTTGTCCCAAAATGTTCAATAACCCCTTACTTTCTTTTTAAAGGTTCTACCACCCGAAAGAGGCCACAGGAGAACCGAATCTGGGACCCATGAACGACTCCTGAGGCTGGAAGATGCTTCTTCATCACGATACCTTTGGTGCCTTGGCAGGCGAAGTGGCAGAGTTTCTCGGTTTTAGTCAATGATTCCCCTTGAGGATGGACCCCATTAGAAGAAGGAGCCACTGGGATGCTTAGTCCAAGAAGAAAAATGTCACCAAAGTCTCTCTGGAGTGCAGTAGTTTTACTCTTTGAGGTGCCCTCCGTTGGTCAACAATTTCACCGACTAGGATTCCTGGGAAGATGAAACTTGCTGTTGGCTCCTAAGAGGCTTGCCAAATGAGAGTAAGACCCCTGCGGACCTTCAATGGCATCCGGTGGTGACGGGTGCAGAGGTCACTTTTGGTGTTGGTTCCCAGAAATATTGTGGTTTTCCATCTTTTGGTTCTTCAGTGCTTCAGCCACAGCATGGACCTCTGGATGGCTTCTAGTGACCTGACTCGACCATTGTAGTGGACCCTGGACCTTCGGGATGTCTTTGTTAGGTTCTGGTGGTGGGAAACACACAAGCGGACCTTCTCCTGCACTAAGCAACCCTGGAACGTCTCAGGTGGGAAAACGTGGCCAGTGATGATGGCAAGGATTTCCCTTGAAGTATTCATCAGTTTGGAAATTTCACAGCTCTGGGTGTCAAGCAGCACTATGCTAGGGTACCTCCTCTTCTGGGTGCCACACTGAAACAGGGTTCCAGTAAACACAAGCACTCCTCTGGACCCTTGGGTGACACCAATAGACTTCTTTGACTTTAGATGCCCAGGCACTCCTCTTCTGTATTAACAAAGAACCCTTCCCCAGATGGCAGGCACAGAGGACTGGCTTCCAGTGTACTTCTGATGAAGAGCAGAAGGTTGCACAATGGTCCCTTGTAGCTGGGGGAGAGGTCTCCTATGCAGGTCCTCTCTTGGATCATTTCTTGGAGCGGCACAACAGCTTTTGGATTTTGATGAAGAGTAGCAACCGCGATCTTCTTCCTCCATCGGGATTCCAGGGATCAGCTTCTGTTTTGTCTTCAGCTTCTGAAAAATTGATGAGTGCAGGAAACCTAGTTAGAGACATTTGTCCCCATTCACTCAGGCTGAACCAGGCACAATCGAACAACCATGTAGAAGGACATTCATGCAGGCAGGCAGCCAATCAGGCTCACAGACATTCAGGCCATTCACTCCACCCAGCCATCCATAACTAAGAATGTGGATTGGGGTAAACACACAGCCTTTCAGCACACTACACTGCATTTGTGTCAGTTTCAGTCAGGGCTGTCTCAGGCATTGCGTCATACACAGAAACCAGACACTCACAACACAGAATGTAAGTTCACTTCAGACTCCATTCACACAAGTCTCACCACAAGGGTGTACCCACAACACACAGCCCCTGGGAAGGCTCCAGTCAGAGTGACAGGAGGCAGCCCCAGATTCATATGTGGTCTTTCCACCCAACAGCAAGTCTGGAGGAAAGGGACAGAGGAAGGGCTTCCAAGGACTTTGGGAAACAAGGTAAAAGGCAATAGAAAATCAAGAGGGCACAGTGACATCATGCAGTTCTTCCAGAATCCTTTGATTCCTTTGGCAGGGCCTCGGTTTCCCCAAAATGGAGGACACTCAGAAGCAATTCCAAATCAGCATGTAGCTGCCACCAGCCCACACCCGCTCTGTGGGCAACACACAGGTTACCAAAAAAATCACATTTGGGGTACCGGGGTGTACCCCCACCTATGGGTGCCATAACGGCATCTAACAGGTGTTGTTCACTAAAAGGAAAACAGGGTGAGCTGGACTGCCAGAGGTCCAGGCAGGACCTCAGTGGCAGAAAACATAAAGAAAAAACACACACAGAGAAGTGGTAGGACAAGGACTAGGAGGCCTTGTCCCTACAAATGGCATGTCGAGCATCTCACATATGCTGCAGGAAATGTGTCTTAAAGACCTGTGCGTCTTGCATGGGTCTGACTATATTATGGTAACATACTTTAAGGTAGACTCTGTGAGACCTAGTGGAAGCCTAATAGTTGCTGCAAAAAATATGCTTTGTTTAGAAAGATTTGGAGTAGCTATCAGCAGCATGTTGCATTTCCTGGAGTTCGTTCTAGAGGTTCTTGATTGAGGGGGTTGGGTATTTAATTTTATGTGTGTACAATCATCAGAGATACTATTTTTAATCAAATCACTAAATAATTGGGCAAGAACTTTGCACCATGGGCATATGGCCATATGGGCAAGATGATTTTGTCCGGGAATTTAAATGCAAAATGAACAAGTAGACAAGAGGAAATAAAGATTTTATTGTTGAATATTATGGTTACATGTCTTTATACCGAAGTCATTTATAAAGAATGAACATATATAAAATATTTTATAACGAAAAATGTTATAGAGAATGCCGTTTTTTTCATTTTTTCTTTTTTGCCACCCCAAAACCCGTTTCCCACCGCTAAAACCCCAACCCACCGTTTCCCCAAAGATATTTAACACTTTACCCCACCCCTAAATGCATTCTCTACAAAAATGTTTGTTAAGAGAAATTTGATATAAAACTGCACATCGAATATTAATTCATACACACAATGGGCCTCATTATAAGGTTGGAGGTTGCCTTGCGGTAAAACCAGCAAGGCTACCTCCAAACCGGCATGAAAATCGGGCACCCGCATATGGGTACGCTTACCGGTACCGTTGTATCCGGACTAGCAACCCCGAATGAGGCCCAATGTATACAAAGAAGTGAAGGGCTTAGAAATTGTTAGAAATAACATCAGTGATCATGCTGCCTTCTCTGTTACTTGGCTTCCAAATATTTGGGATATGGACAATACCTGTATAGTTGGTGCTTGGAACACAAAAAAGGGAACTACTCCGGTTTGGTCAGATCTGAATAAAAAAAGAAAAGAAAAGGTGTAGTCACAATATGAAGAAAATCAGTTTTTGGGGGGCAGGATACTATTAATCCTGAAACATTTACAAAATAGAATACAAACATACACTTAGAATCATGCTGTTATTAAGGGTGATTTGTTAATGAGTAAACCTGAGGGAAAAGTGACCACCTATGATATCAATATAAGAATAAAGAAAAGGGAACTTTGAGTCAACATTTAGAAATAAGCACGAATGATGATAGGATGGGTGAGAAGTTTGTAGTGCTGAAAATAAATTGAAGCACCAATACATAAAATGGCTAATATATATATATATATATATCATATAATGGGCAAAGCACCAGAATGGCAGTAGGACCAATAGAGCAGCCATTGTGACAACTCCGGCCAATATACAGAGTGAAACATTAAATATTGCAAATCATCTAGGCGATGTAAACGAGAATGACGGCGATTGCAATGGCTCCCTAAGGCCTTTAAGACCCATTTTAATAAAACATCCCGATGACACTAGCGTTGTTTGTTCATGGAATACAATGGCGTTTTCCCACTGTTCTGCAAATGAAGGATAGTTGACACACATTAATTTATTTTGTATCATAGCTTTACAGGAGACCTGGATGAGCGAATCCTGCGACATTGATGGTTGCAGTACACGGCAGATTAAAGCAGACAAGGGACCTATTGGAAGACCGAAGGGAGACTTGCAGGTTTGATTACATCATCCATGGACTATTTGTGAAACCCTGTGGTCGACCAAGATGGTCCAAGCAATTAAGATCAATCGTGACCTTCCCACAGCAAATCAAATAATATTGATGAACATATATGACCCCGGCAAATCTGTTGCTAGCAAGATTAATATTGCTACTGTTAAAAATATCTTAGCCTTGCATGGGAGTGGAACTCCAATAATCGTAGTTGGAGACTTCAATGCAAGAATAGGACTTAGTATTGAATGGCAGTGCGAGGGGTTAGAGTCCACCCTTTACGCTCAACCTGAATCTTATAGATAAGGCAAAAGCTGAGCAATCCTATTCTGCACCCATAACATGACAATGCTAAATGGTCATTGCCCAGGTGACACAACCTTGGTTAAGAAGTCATATGGCTAAAAAAAGTATGAGTGGTTGCAATAGTGACCCTGTAACAACCTCCCACATAACGGCGACGGACGTGGACCATCGAATACTAAAGCACCTGCCACGATCCACAGGATCTGAGCCACATGGGACATGTAAACTAACACATACTCACTCATACTCTGGGACTTTCTAAAGCAGACATACATCCAACACAAGGGACTTCTCCCAACTAGCCGCACCTGTAGGCCACAACACTTTAAGATTTTAGCAGTCATCCGGCTCACCAAGTAAACAATATCCTACTCCTTATACCCTTGCAGAGTCTGGGGCACCCTATTTAGAGCTGATTCCCGCCAGGGGGTCACCAATCAAGTTTAGTGTTTTGGTCCTGAGGAAGGCAGACATATCCGCACAAGACGGCTGAAAAGTACAGCCCCATGCACTTTGCTGAAATCACACTTTTGGGCTGTGCCACTGTCAGTCAGTTGAATTTCAGCGCATTACGTAGACCCCTGAACTGTTGAATTTAAATGTATGTGACAACGAGAGAAGCAAGACGTATTAGTTGTCAGCTAGTGAGGCAATACAATCTGTAATGCCTATAGCTATTTCTATGCTGTATTAACTTCTTAACTGTTTATTTGGGAATCACATTTGTCCACAGGTTTCCCTGTTCTGTGGTGTTTCCTTTGTTTTCTTTTCTTTTTCTTCCAGATATGTTTAAGTACTAGCTGTACTTCTTCCAGGCCTTGCCTGGCTTCTGCTCTTTGCACAAACAGCTATGCATAGCAATTCAACACATTGTGAGAAATGTGTTTCTTCACTGTAATTATATCCAATACATGTATGGAAAGGGATTAATCTGCAGATCAAGTATACTGTTTTCTGTTTTGATATATACAGAACATCAAAAAAGTGCTCCTTGTGAAACCGAGGAGCTAGACGTGTAAAAGAAACTTTGTTGACCGTGTGCACTTAATTCTACATTTAGTGATCCATTTCGCTAGAACAACACTGTCCAGTCTTCCTGTCCGGATACCCTTGTTGTATTGTAAAAGTAAAAACGAGCTGTGGATGCGCTTGGCAAACCATGCAAGATCTAATAATAACAGGGACATCTGTACTGAAAGGTGCTGCTAAAATAAAATTTGCCCGTTAATAGTGTTAGCGATGAAAGTTGCTAGCAACACTTTTGAAACACCTTGGTGCTGCCGTCCCTGTAGATGAACTGCATAATATGGATACTCAGAAAAGGATATGCACATCTTTGGTGGCTGATATCACCAACCTAATCAGACTGATTGCGACGTTGCGGGCTTTTGGCCCGGATGACACATGCAATGGTCCCTTACGATTATCTCTTGGGATGTGGGCTAGTGTTTTATATACTCTTTCGATGCATCGGCAACTGTGGAAATGTTCCTTATTCATTGAAAGAAAGTATTACACTCCCAAATTATAAAAAGGGATGCTGGAAAGATCCCTTGAATTACCACATGCTGCCCATGCTAGACATCCCCGGGAAAATATTTGCGATGGTGTTTCACAGAGAATTGAATCAGTGGATCTGTGATTAGAAGATCCTTCCACCTAACTAGACAGGATTCAGATCAAGATTTAGTATGCTGGTTCCAATCCAGTTGGCGCTCATTCACGCTTGACAGCCAGGTCAACTAACGTTCAAGAGCATAGAATGCGTCTGCAGATAATTGTGCACATGTCGACCGACAGTGTCCTAGCCCTGAAGACAGACTCGGTTCGAAATGCATCAGCAACCCAAGTGGTGGCACTGATTATATGGATGCACTAGAAATTATTTTCTAGTTCTTCTTCTTTTACTGATTTAGTACCTACCATAACCTTTTAATTCTAATTAGTGCAATCGAATATGCTTGGGATCGTCACCTACTTCCAGTATATGGTGCTTTCATAGACTTCAGTGCTGCGTTTGACACGATCTTGAGCAATCGACTGTGAAACAAACTTGTTGCAAGGTAGATTCCTCTCGGCCTATTGTCTATGATTAAGCTGCTATACTCTGAAAACTCTGTGTGAGTCAGACTAGATGGGCAAGGGCGAGTAAGTGTTAGGCAGAATTCTCATTTATGGCTAATTTCCCTCACCTAATGAGTCCCTCAGCAGCTTTGCTGGATTGCTGGGTTTATTTTTTCCACCTGGTAAGAGTGTGAGCCTTTTTTCCCCACACTTACATGTGTTTTGCCATGTGTATTTCTACTTTTTGTGTGATCTTGGGCTTTGGAGCCACACCACTCCATGAGCCCCACTTTTGTGTGTGTTACACATCACCTTCAGTGCAGTGACACAGGGTTGTCTTTGAGACTTCCCACTGACTCCATTTTCTGAGGCCGACTACTGTCCCCCAGAAACAGGTAAAGTTGCCAATAACTTTATAAAGTCACTTTAAACTAAAGACCCAGTACACCCCATCTTACATGGAGTTTTGGAAAGGGTTAATTCCTACCCCTTTTTGTCTGTGCCTCTCTGAGCTTTGTTTTGCTCTCTTAACATTAAGACTTGGCTGGTGGCAGTGGTATCTACCCTAACTTTTCTACTGCGATTATACTATATAAACGTGGTACTGTTTTAGGTTGTTATATTATTTTATTTTTATTTATTTATATATTTATATAGCGCTAAAGCCCGCAGGCATCGGATCGCTTACAAAGAGACGGGACATATAGTGGCAGAGGACAGGACAACGTGTAGTTACATGTAGTGAAAACTTCGCAGGTGCTGAAATTGTGTTAAATCAAGGTCTATTTAAATAATAGTGTTTTTAGATTCTTTCTGAATTGGATATAGTTAATTTCAAGCTTCAAAGATGGAGGTAGTTCATTCCATTTTTGGATGCTTCTGGTCGGGAAGGCTCTGCCAAGGCCATTTGCCTTTTTTGTTGGAATGATTTGTAGAAGGTCTTTGTTAGATGATCTTAAGCATCTTGTGGGTGTGTGCCATTTAAACTGTTTCTTTGGGTATACTGGGGCCTTCCCACATAGGCATCGATGGACCATGGTGAGGGATTTAAACGTAATTCTCTCTTCCATGGCCAGCCAGTGTAGCTCTTTTCAATCACCATTGATGTGGTCTCTTCTTGACCTGCCTGTGATTGTTCTAATAGCGTTATTTTGAATAACCTGGCATTGCTTCAGACATTTACTGCTTGCTCCAAGGAGCAGGGAATTGCCATAGTCAAGTCTTGATAGTATAGTTGTTCTGGCTATAGTAGTGCTGTTCTTCTGGTCGAGCAAGGGTCTGAATTTTTTCATGAGCCTCTGGTGGTACTGACAATTTCTTTTTAAATAGGTTGTGTGAGCCTCTGCACCTAATGAGGCTTGCAAGTAAACTACTAGTGTCTTTACTTTCTCAGATATTGAGATGGGAGTGTTTTTGATGTTGAATGAGAAGTAAGAGGAGTTTAGTTGTTTTCTGGCGTGTGGTGAACCAAAAATCATTAGCTCGGTCTTTGTGCCATTGAGGCACATCCAATTGTCCTTCATCCAGCTTTCGATTAAGTTGTATATAGTTGATAATTTCTCGCTTGTTTGTAATCTACGCAGAGCTCGAAGACCAGCTGGGTTTCATCAGCGAAGCTAGTAAAAAAATTCCCATTTGGGACAGCATGGTGCAAGGGCATCGCATGTACAAGTTAAACAGTAGTGGAGAGAAGCTAGCTCCCTGTGGTAGTCCGCAGTTCACAGGTTTAGTTTTGGAAGCCTTGTTTCCCCAGACAATCCTGGATTGCCTGTCTTGGAGGAATGAGTATATCCATTTCGTTGCCTCTGGTGAACAATTTCCTCACAGTTCTAGGGCCTCTTGGAGCCTTTATGATCAAGCAGATCAAAGGCTGCCAAGAGGTCCAATAAGATCAGTAACCCTGCTTCACCCTTGTCCAGAATGCCTAGCATCTCAGTCTGAAGATCTAAAAGAGCCGATTCTGTGCTATGACCAGTCCTGAAGCCGGACTGTTGGGGGTGTAGTAGATTATTCTCGTCCACGTAGCTTTGGAATTGTTCCGTGGCTACTTTGTCTAGTATTTTCAGCAGAAAGTTGCAATTTGTTATTGGTCTCAAGTTTGCAGGGTCCTGTTGGTCAAGTTCTGTTTTTTTGGCAGGGGAGTGACTGTGACTGTTTTGATTATGGTAGGTACAGTTTGCTCCTTAAATGAAGCATTTACTATTCTTCTTAAGAATGGGGCAAAAATATCTGGGTTTTCTAGGATTAATTTGGGTGATAGTACGTTCACTGAGCATGAAGTGCATCTCATGCTTGAGAGCGTTTTCTGCATTTCTTCGAGGGTAATGGGCCTGAATTGAAATCTCGAGTTTTCTAATTCAGTCATCTTCTCGGTAAAATTGTTCTTTATTGGCGGACTATTTGTTTGGCACTTAAGAATAGTCTCTCGGGCTTTGACGATTTTATTTTGAAAGGCCGTTTGGACTTTCTCACAGTCTGATTCTGTAGGCAGGAAAGATGGGGTGAGTGCCTTGGGTTTGTCTATAGACTTGAGAATCTGGAATAATTTTCCGGTTTAATTGGCCGCGGTATTGATGAGCTCATTATAATGATTTTTCTTAAGGTCGATCAATTTGGATTTTTACATAAGGTCGGCATTCTTCCATTTTGTTTTGTTTGTTTCTGTGGGTTCCTTTAGCCATTTCCTTTCTAGGTTCCGTTTTTCTTTTTTGAGTTCAATAGCTTAAGCATTGAACCATTGTTGGTGATTTGTGTTGGGCCTCATTTTTTTGTTTTTTAGGGGGGCCTGGAGGTCAAGTAATTTATTCATTTCTAGATTGTCTGTCAGTATGATATGTTTGCAAGAATCGTCATCTTTAGTATTAGTCATGATTTTGTTCATTCCTTCTAGTAGCATAGGTCTGGTGATTTTTTTCAGGTTCCTATCAAGTACCGTTTTAGGTATGTTCTTTGTTTTTGCCATATTTTGTTTTAGAGATAAAGTTAGTTCAATTTTGTGGTGATCTGACCAGATGCATGGGTAGGTTCCCAGCATTGTCACTTCTGAGTTGTTATTGATAACCCAATCAAGTTGGTTCCCTGAGACCGCAGTGGGTCCCTTTTTGATTATGGTAAAAGCATGGGTCTCTAGTTCCTCCTCTAGACTGATGACCTGTGGATCGTTGTGGTTCCCCCCTCCATCTATTGATGTCACCCAACAGTATAGTCTCTGTATTGGGTGATTTGAGGTTATCGAGAATAGTGATAAGTTCGTCGTTGAATTCAGATATTAGGGATGGTGGCCTGTAGATAACTATTATGTTAGTGCAGTTGTTATGAGTAGTTTTCAATTTGAGGTGAATAACCTTGCATCCTATGCACTGTATGTATTAGCCTCGAACTTAAACCCGCTTGACCAAATACTTTTTATTTTGGCTCTGGTCGGGTTTAGTCACCATTTCATTTTGTTAAAGTCCTTCTTGTGTTTTACTTTTCGCGCCAAACCAGGTTTGCCTTCTTTGTTCGCCGACCTTTGGCAGGCTTCTGTCCAGAAGCCCTCCTTTGGTGTCTTAGTGTATGGGTGAGCTGAATGTGAGGGAGGGGTTTATTCACCTCCTGCACAGGGTCTCCTTGGAGACCCAATTCACACTTTGTGTCGATTGGCTGAGGTGGTTGTCCGGGCCGGACAACCCCCCTGCTGAGTGATTGACAGCCAAGCTGTGTGAATGGGGGATTTTGGCATAAAAGCCAGGACTCTTGGGCTGGAAGTCAGAGTCGCCACTGGAACTGCAAAGAACCAAAGCAAACGGCTGCTGCAACTCTCGAGTCCCGGTGAAGCCCTGCTGCAGTCCTGAGCTATCTACCCTTCAACGACAAGAGAAGATCCAGTCCAGAATCTTCTTCCCTTGAGCCTGGTAGGATCAACCAACTCATCTTCCACAGCCAGAGGATCCTCTTCGTGGTTGAAATCGCTGCACACTGCTGTAGTGGTGCGGATAGCCATCTGAAGAGCCTCTCCTGTTTTAAAGGAGCACACCTTTTATTCAACGTTGTTTCGCTGCTGCTGGCCTTCTCCCTGGGTAGTGCAGATCGCTCCAGACGTCCTCCTTTTTGTCCCCACGACTGAAGCTCCAGGAACTGTGAGTCTGCAGGAACTACCAGGAACAACTGCTGTGGCACCAGCTTTCTTCAGCGAATAAGGTACTGTGTCCGACTTGGAAGAATTGGGGTTAAACCTTTTTCCTCACCAAAGGCTTGTCATTTTCTTCCTTCCCTCTTATAACTTTTGCCTCCTTTCGTGACATATCTAAGTACTCCTGGAAATCTCGAATCGTGAACTGTACTAACGGTGTGATCCTCGGCAACAGGACCCCTGTGACACTTGACACTGGTGCAGGCCTATTGACTTTTATCTACTGGTTTGAAGGTGCCCTCTGATTCTATCTTCCTTGACAAAAGTATTCCCTATGATATTTATCCCCGATTTTCTTGTGTGAATTCATTTGCTAAGTGTGTTTGACTATGTTACATTTCTTCCCGCGGGTATGCGTATCTTTAGTAAGACCGAACTGTCATTACTGTCAAAAAGTGATCGCATCTGTACTACCGGTAACGTCTTTGTCTCATAAAACTGGTCTGTCAAATCCCAATATACTTACCTTGAATTTATCTACACAAGGGGAATTGGTTGTGTGTAGTGTATTTGAAGTTTGGTTTGATTTTAATAGAAGTGAAGTGTTTTGTGGAACAGATGGTTTAAAAATAAATGTACTTATATTTGTTAACCAGAAACCTTGAGTCAGTGTTTGCTTGAGTCACAGTGATTGTAGTCCTTTGTGTAATCTCTACTACTGCTCATTTGCTCTTGAGACAAGTTTGGCTGCTCAGCCATTCCTACCACTTTTTCTGCGTAGTACAGGCTTGTACAAAAGGTGACATTGTACTACCACTTGTAGTCTTAATTGTGTGTAGTGGCCCTAAGGACACTGCATAGGATTCTGCCTGGACAAGGGCGAGTAAGTGAGCCATTTCCCACTGCCCAAGGGGTTAAATGGGGTTGCATCTTAGCTGCTACCTTATTTAATCTGTATCTGGCTGATCTGGCAAGGACGTTTGTGTCTGTAAAATCTTGTCCGGTCAAAATCGGAGGGCTAAACATTCTCTGGTTTGGCTATGCTGATGATCTGTTACTGCTTGATTATACACCAACGGGTCTCTAGGCTAAAGTGGATATTTTGGGCTTTTATGCGAAAGATAATGGGCTCCAAGTTAATATAGCCAAAACTAAAATCGGTGCTTGCCAGGTAAAACCAAGATTCAAAAATCTAATCAAAAGATTTGGATATTAGATCAGAAAACAGTTGATGTTGTAGCCTGTTATAAATATCTGGGTGTGCACCTCAACAATAAGCTCAAGTGGACTTAACACTGGGAAGAAACCAAAGGTAAATGCTTGGAGATGTGTCTTGCGATAATTTATTTTATTGGCACACAAGGGGGGTGCTCCACCTTACTCTTGTATACAGCCAAGATTGTTCCTTGCATTACATATGGGATAGAAGTATGGGGGTCTAAATTGGGCAGAGAATTAGCCCTATTGGAGGCCAAAATCATGCACATACTGTTCAGAATGCCCAAATCCTTATCGGTTCAATACCTAGCATTGGAATTCAATGTAATGAGAAATGCTGCAAGAGTTGAGCATAAGTGTGTAATGAGTTACGAGAACTTGATTCAACTAGCTAATGACACTATCATGGTGAGTGTGATGCAGGACTACAGTAATTGGTAGACTTGGTCATCTGCGGGTGATACTTAATGGATGAAAGGATATGATGCAGCTAAGAGAAACCCTTCAGTTGATACTCTGAAAAGATGGCTGAAAAAGAAGATATACAGTCATAGTATGGAACATGATGTTGTATGCCTGCCTACCAATGTTAACAGTGGCATATGCATCCAAACCATAATGTTGCATATAGTGACTCCAAGCCTTATTGGTACCGTCCTAAATAGTGCTACCATAAGAACGTATCTTTTGTTTAAGTTTACCACTAGTGATGTGTTGGAGATCAAGAGCACCACACTTGGCATTCTGTGTGCAGACCGGTTATGCAGATTATGCAGTTAGAATGTGCTTGAATCAGATGAACATATTATGTGTCATTGCATCAGTTTACACAGGCTTAGAATGCAGCATTTGAAATCATACAGCATTATGTATTAGGATGAAGATGCAACTATAAGGTGGAACAGGTTGCTTGAGGGAAAATATAATAACTTAATTTTTTATATGACATTTTATGAAGAGTATATGGCCATGTTAATAACTATATCCCACAGGAAATTTTAGTGTGGATGAAATGTTCTGTTTTACTATCTATGTTAATGGATGTTATACGCAAGACTATTCCAAGCTGCAAGTGTTTTAGTAAATAAAGTAAATACAATAAAAATATAGGGCAAAGAGTTTTGGAGTTGGATGCGAAAATATGTTAGGTGTCATTCGTAAGGGGATACTACACTTTGTGGATTCAGCTATGGGAACACACGACTGATAAAGGAATTTTACACAATAATCCCATTTAACCTCACATTTGGTGGTAATATGGAGATTATTTGGGGGTGAACGGAGGATAGCACAGGGGCAACATACTGGTCTTGGAAGTGAGACCACGCAGACTATCAGAGGTTTGAATCCCGGATCCGTGCTTAGAAACCGAACTCAGGTATTAAGCGTGTTATACAAAAAAATTCAATAAAAAAAAAGTATATTAGTAAACATGTCACATTGGAGGAGAAGAGTACACCTTCCACAAAACTAAACATGCTAAGTAGATGGGAAGGCTCTTTTGAACTCTACAGCTTGATGGGCAAATATTGTAGTGAAAAATAATAGTAGGTAATGCCCACAAGATTTTTTCTGAATAATAAGAACAAAACATGGGTAGGATCATTCATTTATTTTATTGTTTTGAGCACAGACCTAGCACTAGAGCAGTAGAGTGCTGTACATGGTGTGGGTAGCCAGCATTTGGGCTGGTATCTTTTACTGTAGTGCAGTACTGTGCGTTGTGGTCAGAGCGTCAGTCTGTGCATTCATCAGGATTAGTCCTGGTCATATATTGTTGAAAAAGCCACGTTTTGCGATCTTTTCAATATTGGAGAACCGTGGTGGCATTCAGAGCCAAAAGAGGGATTGAGTTCCAAAATGTGGATGCATGACAAGAAAATTGTTTTTGGGTATTCTCGTTGCAGGTGTGTTGTGATTCGAGCCATTTGGATGATTTGCTGTGCTAGTCGTTTGTGCCACCTTATAGGTGGGGCTTAGCCTCGACGTACGCTGGTGTGCTACTCATGACTGTTTTGTAGATGGTAAATGCAGTCTTGAGCACTATTCTGGCCTGGAGAGGAAGCCAGTTTAGTTGGACAGGGTGATTCAGTTAAATGTCTATGCCCCTGTAATGAAGCGTACCTCGTCCCGGTGGACTACCTTTAGGAGAGCAATGCAGAGGACTGTGATCCCCATCAGGGTACTGCTTCCCCCATCAAACTGCAAGATCAGAAAGGACTGAAGTATTGGCCAGAGTTGCAGCATCATTAGGAAGGGTTTGATTTTGCAAAGGGAGGAGAGTTGGAGCCAGACTATTTGAGACTTCTTGGCTACAAGTTTCATGGAAGGCTGTTGGCAATGATATAGCTTAAGGACATTGCTGGATCAGAGAGGTGTGGATCAATTCATTCTAGATGCAAATCATTGAGCCATTGTTAGATGATATGTTGATTAGCGGTGGGACTAATGAGGACAAACGTGGCCTTGAGGGGGTTATGTTTTAGGTAGGCAGTCGACATCCAGGACTGGATAATGGTGAGGTAATTCTAGAGAAGACTTGATATCTTGTGGTCTTTTTACCTGCATGCATAACTGAGTATCATGCGGATGGCTATAATAGGATCTTTGAGGAGGGGGGATCATAGGCTCCATTTAAAGGTTAAAGAGTATCAGTTCGAAGATTGAGCCTTGAGGGACTCGAAGGAGACTGGCTGTTGTTTAGAACATAGCATGATCATCTGACAAAATAACAACTAGAATGATTGTGTTAATATTTTAGCACATTTTTGTACAGCTCTGTTTTTTAAGTTGTATGTTTGACTCTTTTTGCAGTCCTAATATCTGGTACTTGCAATTACCAGATACAATTTATACATTTGGGTGAAAATATATATGTTTTAAACAGTAACATGATGAATACATTTTAAAAAATGGGGTACAACGTGAGGGAGGAGCAAGGAACCCAAACAAAAATCACCAGAGCACCCCACAAGATGGAACAAAGATTTTGAGTAGTGCTGCGCATATCTGAACTGGAAGACCTGCATGTTTGCTCACGAGTAGCCATTAGATTAAACACCTAACTTTCCCTAGCCTAACAAGGGTATCCCTACCTATCAAACCAAGGTTAAAGGAAAATTACCTAATAGCCAATGATTTCTCTCCCTGGCACTTATACATACAACAAAATCATAGAGGGATTATTTGTCTGTTAAAACATAATAAAGTAGCATTTATATTCAAACAAAGAAATAAACACACATTCTTGTAACCAGGGTTGAATCCCCTTTTCCTGGATCAATTCTGGATGTTTCAAATCAGTGACCAAAATTAAAAAAAATACTTTTCAATAACAAAGTTCTACTTAAAGTACAACACAAAACTATTTTCATTCCATATGCCCTCAACTTTGCAATTGAAATGTCTTCTATTCAAAGTAGGATCCCTCACTTTGCAAGACAATGTTTAAATGTTTCACAATCTGTCAGTTGACAAACCAAAAGAAAAAGTATTTGTCTTCATCTATCAAGTCAGTACATAATATAATGATATTTTTCTATAATGCCCAATTACGCTTCATTATATCACATTTCTCATTTATGAGCAACACAGTTCTGTCAGGACAGTTTCACAACAATTCAACAAAGTGCACCACCACGACCTTCTACCACTTTGCAGTACTTCAACTTTTCTTCTTCCTGGTCCACTCACCTGCCAGGACTAACCACTAATTATCCCTTTCCTCGTATACTCTTCTGCCAGAATAAAAACTCCTACAACTACTATGAGTATTTTGTGGTGAGGTTTGCTTCAACGCTTTCCCCACATTAATCCTTAATGGGGAATGTTAAATCAACACTGGTTTCATTAGTAAGACTTTGGATTTCCAGCCACCACATTAGATTTGTAACTTAGTCTGCAAGGATGCAGTAAACACCTACAATGTCTTTCACACTGATTCATTTGCAACCGGCAATGCAGATTATATTTCTCCACCCCTTGAAAATTGTCCCATGGAGGGCTTCTATTCTGCTATCTTTGGTTTCCTTGGTTTTCTTTAATTGCCTTTCTTTTGCTTAGGCAATGCTGGTTGTGCTCTTGTTCTACAAGTGTTGTTTGTAAACCACCTTCACTTCATGTGTCTTTAATTGCCTTTCTTTGGCTGAGGAAATGCTGATTAAAATATGCTTCTATACTGTGTTTAAATATTGTCTCCTTTTGGCTGTAACAATGTTATTTAACTAGATATCTCTTAAGAAACGAGTTGCACTCAAATGGCTTCAATTCAATACTCAGTATTCAAAAGGTTTGCATTGAGCCAGCCATCGGCTTTTGGGTGCCCTGGGGTTTCATAACACAGGCAAACTTACTGATATTTCCAGCTGTGCATTATCTGCATACAGGTTCCCCAACCTCTGCTACTTCAACAACGTGGTCTCCCAATTGCAACAAAGTGGAGGCTCCAGCATTTTCTTCTCCCTCCTGCTTCTTTCTCTTCACACTAATGGCCTGCACCTGAAGGGGCCTTAGATATTCAAAAGTCCTGCGCAGGTGTGGGTCATCAGAGCCACTAGACTGCACACTACAGTTCTGCACCTCTGAACCCCTCTTCCTCATCTCAGTACTGTTGTTATGCACTTTTATTTCAGGATTTTCAACTTTACAAGAGGCTTTTAATAGGGTATGATAAGTAGGGAAGTTATTTTGAATATTCTCCCATTCTTCCTCCTGACCTGAACCACACCTCATGAGATCCTCCCACATAATACCACCCCCAGTGTCAGGATCAGCTAGTGGCTGCCTTTCCCTGGCCACATGAGATGGCGTCCAGGCAAGGGTTTCTCTTGATGATCATCTCTGATTCATCACATTGTGTACACACTTGAAGTTCAACTGACTCATGGGAGTTGTAGTCTGTTAGGCACAGATAAAGGGCTGGGTGTTTTTATAGTCCCCACTCCTGCTGAACATAGTGGGAACGTTGTCAGGCATATGCTATTGGTGCAACACTGATTGCTCCAGAGTTCTTTCATGCACCTTCTGACAGTTTCCCCCACCACACAATGCCATTCCAAGAGGGTGAGATGGATGGACATTATGGAACATATCTTCCATGCATGGAGAGTGAACATGGACCATTGGCTCCCAGGTTTTTTTCGTCAGGAACATAACCTTTCTAAGCAATAAAGTAGTGCAGAGTGTAAGGCAGAAGGAAAGATGAACAGGAAAACGGGAACATGGGAAACATGGTGAGTAAGGGCAAGGAATCAAAATGGCATTTACCAGAGTACTACACAATAGAGTTGTTGAGGAGTGCAAAGCATTTGCACCTGTAAGTATATGACCAGTATGTGAGTGTGCTGCATGCCCCACTGGCTAATGGAAGTTGTAGTCTTCGGAGCGCAGATACATGACCAAGTCCTCTGTGTAGTATCCGTGTTTACCGACAATAGCGGGAACATCACCATCAATCTGGTTTTCCGTACATCACTGATTGCACTCTAGTTCCTTACATGCACAACCTGACACCCATAATGCAAATATAAGCACATGACTAATACAATGTATATGGCTCAAACTCACACACAGCACACTTCCTTTCCAAACACCAATCTTTTCCCCTCTCACCACAATACCCACCGACTCAAACCCACTATCACCACCCCGCCTGCCAAATAACCCAAGAGATAATAAAAACACACAAAAAAGAACCATAGTACTGGCACTCAGATCTTTGTGATCACTTGGAAATTAAAATGTTAAATGCATTTCCCTGCATATATATGCAGAGGAGACCACACACAGCTTTCCTCCTTTACCGCCCCATATTTCTTATTACTGCAACCCCACACATTTATATGCAGCAAAATGCAGCATTTAAAATTCAGAATGTCTGTCCTCAGGATTTTCTTGTTTGGTATTTTGGTATGATACCCAGCCACACCAGTGCTTAGCAAAGTCGCACATTTTGCAAATCAGATGATCTCACACTAACACCTAGGTGTTGCAAGCACCCCAAGCCATATCATCCTTAGACTGAAACCAATGCAAGGTAACACACAAATAAACAAACCTGCACCAACATTGACAACCAGGAGTTGTGGAAGCACTGGCAACCTAAACTTGACAACAATTGTAGGATTGTTAAAATTGTAATGTAACTTCTCCCTAAAACATGTCAGCAATCTAGACTTAATATCAAACCTAGGATTGTTGAAATGACAATACAACTTCCTCTTAGGTACGTCAGTGAAGTAAATGCAATACAAATAGCAGTCTCTCCCAAAGACGCTGCACTCAATGGCCAGAAGCAATGAAAATGGTGAACATTGCACTGTTATAAAAAATGTTCTAACATTAACATATCCCTACTCACTGTATGCAAGGTCAAGCATCATTCACAGGCTCTTCCAGCATATTCCAGATGCAGCTATGTCCAGTTAATTCATCATAAACATGGTATAGTGAACATAGCTCCACCATCAGAAAGGAAGTCCACTGGCTCCCCATTCGCGACAGAATTAAATTACGCTCGCTCGTCATTACACATAAATGCCTCTCCATGACTGCACCACGCTATCTATAAGATAAATTCTCCAGACAAAACTCGACCAGACCAACCAGATACCCCTATCTGCACCAACTCATTGTTCGTAAGTGCAACCTGAAAACTGCAGGGTGAGCAAGTTTCCCGGTGCTTGCAGCGAAATGTTGAAACTCACTCCCCACAGACATCCAAGCTGACTCTTCATTATGGTCGTTCAGAGCTAAATTGAAAGCTCTGCTTGCGACCTAGTATTAATTAAACACCTGCACAGGCACCACGGCTATAGCGAGCCCCATACAGCTCGATTTTGGCTACATCAACTCCCCATCTGGTATTACTTGTGATACACTTAGACCCGGACTACTCTGTAACCAAGTCCCGTCTGTAACTACTTCTGATAGCTCTGACTTGGACCACACTGTAACCTGGTCCCACATGTTATGTATGGTATGTACTATTGTCCTGTTGGTGTAACCTCTGTAACCTATGTTGTTCTACAAGTAAATGTGCCCAGTTAACCTAGGGTTTGGTTGCACTATACAAATAAATAAACTAACTAAACTAATATGTTTGCCACCCTATCACCGGAGAGTCTTGCAGTAAAAAAAAATGTGAAATGTGATATAGTCCATTCTACAAGAAAATCATAATAAATTATTTTAAACAATTAATGATCTGCAACAGTTACATTGAAACACAATTAAATTACAATCTTAGTAAAATTAAAAACAAAAGCCATAAAAAGTGCATTCAAATTAAAAATAGTATAAAAGTATTTTTAGAAATGACTAAGCATATTTGATCTATTTCAGGATCTATTTCAGGAAAGCAAAAATGTCAGCTTGGATACTGCTGCTTTTTTATTATAAAGGGAGTACCCATTCTTTTTTTAACGGTTTACAACTTTCCAAAAAACTTTAAAAACAATATAATATAAAATGGTTAATTTGAACTTTAAAAAAATGTCTTTACAAGTTTATCAGACTTGGTCTTGAATTGTGCTACATTTTATACACAATTTTTAAATAGATTCAAAATGTCTAAAATAATTTTCAAACATTTAATTATAGTGTTTTAATATTTCTACATTTTATAGTTTTATTTTGGAATTCAAGCACATTTTGTTTTTCGTGTCACATTTTCATTACACATGGTTTTATAGTTACATTTTTAAGTATGTCTAAAACTAGATATTTTAATATTTTATTTCTAAAAGTAGTTATCAAGTATTCCTCATTTAACAGATTTTTTAACTTTACAGATTGTTTATTTCACAGGTGGTGTAAATGAACAATGTAATTATGACATGTCATGATGTTAAAAAAAATTCTTTTGCCAATTTCACAAGAGGAATTTACATTTTGAACCCATTGTCTCTATCTTTGTAAGTCTGCTCACTATTTAAAGTACCTCTTCCTGTGTTTCAATTCATCCATAGGCTACATATGCCATCTGCACACTCAAAGGACTTCAATGACATCTATTTGCAGTTGTTGGTACATATATAAGGTACAGCCTCCTGCGGGCCGGGGCTTCCCTAATATACGATATGTCCTAGTAATTACATTTAATTCAGTTAATACCTTGTACACCTGGTATAATCATATGTATGGTAAACAGTCATATGTCCAAGTGCTTCCCCTTTTTGCTTCCTTTCGTTCTTGTCCCCTATCCTTGCACCTTCTCTTCCCAACTCTTACCCGTACCTGCACCACAGTGTAAATTCTACCAACGCCAGCGCCTTGACCCCTACAGAAGTCCCACTAATGACATCTACTTGCAGTTGTGCCTCATATGCCTGCCACAGTTACTATGTGTAGGACACAACCTCTTAGAAATGCCGTCAAATGATATATTAGTGTGGATTTCTCACCATGGGCTATTCCCCCTGGCTTTACCTACACCGAGGTTGTACAAAGTATGGCCCGCGGGCCATGATGCGGCCCTCCGAGCCATTTCATGTGGCCCACGAGTCCATGGCCTGGTTTATTTATTTATTTGCTCAATGTTTTGTCGGGTCTGTGGTAAATTTATTTCTGCAATGGTGGGTCCGACCAGCATTGCAGAAATAAATAAATTAATCGGGTCCACGGACCCGACAAATATTGAGCAAATAAATAAATAAACCGGGCCTGGTTTATTTATTTCTTTTTTCAATGTTATCGGGTCCGTGGACCCGAATTCTGGGCCGTGGCGGAGGACTGTTACTGCCTCTGGTGCCCCCATGGAAGGGGGCACCAAAGGCAGTTACAGGCCATGGCCTGGTTTATTTATTCATTTTTGGGTCTGACCAGCATTGCAGAAATAAATTAATTAATCGGGTCCACGGATCCGACAAACATTGAGCAAATAAATAAATAAATAAACCGGGCCTGGCGGAGCATTGTTACTGCCTCTGGTACCCCCTAGAATGGGGCACCAAAGCAAGTTACAGGCCATGGCCTGGTTTATTTATTTATTTGTATGGGTGTGGATATCCTGTGAGTGTGCTGCTTTCCCTATTTTCCCAACCTCTGAAGCCTGAAGACTAGATGCATGCATGCTTGGCATGCGGCCAACTTTGCACCAGACCTGCAGATGAACTTATACTGGTCTGCTGTTAAATATCAGTTAATGGTATCCACTATCAAATAACTGCTCATTTTACTATAGCCCATATGATAGCTCAGTGGGTTGAGCGCTCACTGCTGTGATGTGTGTGCTTTCAGCTTTTCAGCATTACATTTACCTTCTCTATGCTGTGGAATTCCACTATGCCCCTGATTAGTTGCAATGGGCCTGAGGGATTCTTGGAATTTAAGAGTATATTTTACATTGTTATACCCAGTGATCCCATATCTCCCTTCACAATGGGGACACACCAACTAAGCATCCAGATGAATTATCCTTGCTTTCTCAGTACTGTTGCTCACCTAAATGTAGGGTTCTTTTGTATGGGAAAGCATTCCTAAATGACTCATTACTAATTTGGCCTAAAAAACTGAAAAGTATCTTGGCAGTCAACAGTTCCCTGTTTGTTTGTGCTCCTTCAAGATATTTAGCACACACCGATGCCTCTTCAGGCATAGTATGTGGAAAGGTGATTTCTCTGAAATCATCCTGAGATACACAGGGGGTATTGTTCAATACAAGATTCTTTTCAGCCGAAAGATGGATTTTGATCTCCTCTTCTGACCCTGGTCTGCTATTCCTTCCTCTTCTTGTCGCACAACATCCTACGAGAATAAGGTCCAGCATTCATCTCTTGCTATCTGATTTGGGTCAGTTTGCTTCAAATGTTTTCCATTAATTCAGTTTGGTGTTTGATGGAAAATTGAAAGCTTGCATTGCTAGGCACATTTTTCCCATTGCTCCGTCTTTCTTCTTAATTTAGATGACAAAATCATTGCTAGCAAAGTGGCGTGGTGTGTTGTTTAGGGGAGGCATGGTATCACAAGTATAACATGTACACAATAGGTACAATATGAAAAACCTTTATTGAAGTATTATGGGGTTGGACAAACTCCTACTTTGCCCTATGACTAAGATGGGAGTAGTCTTCAATCGGGTTCCCCTTTGGGTGATCAATTTTCCATATTTTATCTTTTGAATGGGATTATGCTTCTTTCATTACCACAGAAGTAATGAATTTGCATTACAGAGATAAGCTGCCATATGTATTGGGCACACTGCACAGGCAGCATCAATCATTAAGAAAGAAGTCATGAATGTGTATTACAGAGATAAGCTGCCATACGTATTGGGCACACTGCACATGCTCAGGCAGCATCAGTCATGCTTTGTACAGGACAAAGCTGGCCTAAATTGGGAACAACCAGCATAGACATGTTGCTACAGAGCCATATTTTGAGCACAACCAGCATGCCAATGTGTTACATCAGTGACAGTGCTGTCTTACACTGTGGATACATTGATCATTAAAATGTGTTGTGTTCAACAATGTTCTTGTCTGCTGTTGGTGACATGAAATGTACATGTTCCCCTTAAGAACTGATTGTAAACTTATGGCTTTTTGGCCACTTTTCCTGCTGTTAAATGCGCCATTTCAGCCCCATATTTGAAATAAAATATTGGGGGGGGACCTGCCCAAACCCTCCCTAGATCATTATAGCTCCGTCGCTACGCTCGGTCGCCCCCACTATTTCAGAATAATATCAACACATACACACTGGAAAAAATCACAAGAAACTAACCTTTGATCACTGTCCCTGACACCAAAAGCTATCTTTGGGACTGCATGGCTATCACTGCATGTGATGCTATTGTGTCAAAGGTCAGCCACCATCGCTTTTTAATATGCTGCTTTGGGTGAGGTTGTTCACTGTTGGCTCGCCGGCCCACTGGGTGACAAAAAGTTAATGCTTTGGCCCCACATTCAAAAAGGTTGGACAAGCCTGACCTACACCATACAGACCCTATCGTACTTCTGTTCCTGCCCATCTATTCATAATATACCATCTGCCCTTACGGCTGGCACGTTTTCGCATCACTCCCTTCTCATCTCTAATTCACCCTGCCTTTAGCAACTGTGTACTTTCCATTTGTTTCCCTCTTCCCTGGCCATTATGTTTCTGGTGAGATTTAAGCAACATGGTTCACTTCTTTGTTTAGGCTAACCTATATTTCTGCCTGTTAATTGCTGCTACACGATAAAGGTATATCCTTCGATTCACGAGACGTTTGTCATACAATAAAAGGATATGACACTCTGGTCTTCCAGCTGGAAAACCCCCACAACTAGAAAGAGCACAGCAATCCCTTGTCATTCTCTAATGCCGCCACCACTCAAGGCACAGTATAACACCTTTCACTATATCTTCTATAGCATAAGGTAGGGCCAGTCCTTTCTGTTACTTAAAGCGTTAACTTGCACTCTCGCCCCACCATGGGGTGCTATCAGATTATGACTCCATCTGGGGAGATTTGTTTGTCATTTCGTCTTTTGTGTCCCCCAACTTGTCTTGCACACCGCCAATGCTGGGCGCTGGCACCTCTGTCAGCTGGCTCAGTAGCAACAGGTATGTCGAAGACTCATCATAAGGAATATGATGTAAACATCTGAGCTATAAACCTCCACAACATCCAGGAACTCTTGAGCATTTCTCAAGGCCACCACACATCCATAACCTACTGTATAATTAAACCTACAACACATTACATTCCTTAACTGGCAAGAAAATTGAGTTGCCCAATTATGGACAGATCCTGACTCTTTTCTTGAACGCTCCGGCTAAACCTATGCTACGGCACATGCAACCCAGCTTACTCAACCATGCAATCCTCATGTTAGCTTCCCCTCTCCTAGTTACCCTTGACCTCTGATCTCTCTCCCACCTTGGCCCCGGGGCTCCCGATTCCCGCTTATCCTTATTTTAGTTTCCTTCTAACTCCTCAGATTATGGTCTGCTTTGCACACTGGGTGGGGTCAGAGTTCACCCAAACAGCAAGGTCTAGGCGAACAAACACTATAGTGATGATGTGCGCAGTATAAAGCTAATTAACATAACCTATGCAATGAATACACTGTACACCTGGTAATAATCATGTGTATGGTACAGGGTCACATGTCCAAGTGCAGGCCCTTGTTGCTGCATTTCATTCTTGCCCCCTTCCCCTCTGCTTGCCAACTCTTACCCGCACCTGCACCACAGTGCAAAATACAGGCTCCCAATCCCCAGCCTCATCCATTTTGTAGGCCAGGCCTGAGGAGGTTTGTGGGCTTAGCCTCCCTCTTCTGATGCTCCAGTGAGGTGCACTGATGTTAATCCTTCCACCACCAGCGGCTGTCTCCTGTTCCCTTATGCAGCATGTTGAGAACTTCCTGTTGAAACAGTGACTGAAGTAAGATGAATCTATAGCCTTTGACCCAACCCAGGCTCCTTAATAGCCACTAAGTAGCTGGTGAGTAGTTAAGTTGCTGGTAAAATCACTTAGCAGATTGAGGGCTCACTGCTGGGATCTGTGTGTGATCTGCAGGTTAGAATCCCGGCAATGCCAACTCATTCATTCATCCGTCTGAGGTCGATAAATGAGTACCAACTTTGGTTGGGTGATATTGTATGTAAATAAGTTCTATGTAAAGCGCTTAGGCATACATGCTATATAAATAACACATCATTATCATTATTGTCACAACTGATATTCTATGATTTTATGTACTCTTTCTTTAGGTCCATTAACCTCAGACATTTCCTCTCTCCCTTGGATCAGGGCTACCTCCTTGGTAGGAAAACAGTCACTGACAGGCCTTTCTTGGGTATTGGAAGGATCCAGAACTGGTCCATGTAGACTCTCCTATCACGTACCTCCTCTGCGTACCCGTGGACCTTCTGACTAGGGTCAGTGTCCAGAAATTGTAAAAAATGGTGTGACTTAAGAGATGTTCCAGCTTCCACTACTGCTGCTAATGTGCAACTTGATTGTGGGCCTTCACAGCCTACAGTGATATCTTTGGCCTCTCCACCACAATACAATATTCTTAAAGATTAACTTCCTGGTAACTAACTCTCACCTCCATCCGTTTCCTCCTTCCACCTCTATCCTCCCCAACATCCTCTCTGATGTCTTGCAATTCTGCCATTGTCTTGCTCTACTCCTCCACTGTCCACCACCTTTTCATTCCACCCCTTTGTTTTCCACTTGTTGCACTCTTCTATTTTTCCTTCCTAGCTCCTCTCTCTCTCTTCCTCCGTTCTGTCCCTTCTCCTCTAGACTCTCTGTACTCCTCTTTGCTTTCTATTCTTCTCTCCCTTCCCTCTGTTCTCCAACTCCCTTCTCTCTTCCATCTCTTCTGAGCCATCTCCAATCCCCTTTCTCAGTTCCTCAACGACCTTTCCATTCTCCTCTCATTCACATCCCCTCCCTTTCTTTCCAGAGAGATCTTTATGGGTGTGCAAATGAGGGATGTGCCCCGAGCCCCCATCCACCCATTCTGGAGGGGGGCCCCACCAACTTGGGGTCAGGGGGATTGGAACTTGAGAGGGGGAGTCTGGACCCCACCCTGGATGGTGAAGCCAAAGCTGGCTAGGACACAAAACATGAGGATTAATCGTTTGCCTATTAAAAAAGAAAATGCAATTTTTTATTTGCAATTGTCACATTTTCAAATATAAAGAAAATATTTGTGGCACGTGCGTGGGCGGGACTCAAAAGACGTTGCAGAACACTATAGAATCCATTTGTTCCTGGACTGCCTGCGGGAAACATTTACATCATAAAAAACAAACATCACACTGGGACTGCTCACACTCCCTGCCGCAAGCAACCAATCAAGTGCTGTGGACAGGGTCACAAGTTCACTGTTGGGTGGTGTATGGAAGCGGGCCATGGTGCCAGTGTGGTGACAGGAAGGATGGAAAACAACAATGACCATTGATGGAGGGGCCAAGGGATTGGGGCGGGCCAGCCAGCATGAACTGGCTCTGCTCAGCCCCTGTTGAACTGGTCATGCCCTGCCTCCTCGCATAGCAACCAATCATGATGCACCTTTCAGTAAGCCAATCAGAGCTGGTTTATTTTATTTGCCATTCTGCGGCTGACTGAATCCCTTTGAGAGAAGAGGACTGTGTGTGGTGGTGCTGCTGCATGACACGTTCGAGCCAAGCACAAGGCCGCAAAGCTTTGAGGGTATAATTGCCTGAAGAATCTCAGACCTACTGGGCTGGCCCACAGGCCCGGCTCCAGGAATTTTCATCTGGGGGGGGCCACGGTTGTAATCATGGGGGCCCACATTCCATTGGGTGTGGGTCTAGGAGTACCATAAACAAAGTGCTGGCTTTGATCCAGATTTCCCAGATCCGTGACCAGCAAAAAATGTCTTCCCAGGTCTGCAAAAATACATTTGCACCTCTCTATAAAAAACAGTACATGGCAAAAGAGAAGCAAGGAAAATGGTGTTGCAACATCAATCTACCGATCTTCCCTTCCCATATGCTCTCCCCTTTCTGTTATATCTGACCCTCCTTCACTTTTCACCGTCCAGTCACCTTCCTTCAGCTGCCCCTGGCCATCATTCCCATTTATCTCCACTCCCACCTACTCCCACCAGCACCCAGCATGCCTTTCCTGGGCTGGCTTGGGAGAATTGAGGGTGATGCCTCCTCTTGCTCCTCTGAGAGGGCTGAGCAGTGAGGCCCCCAGTCTTTGTACCATCTCAGATGGTATCCGCCTAACAATACCTTGCTGAGCGCTGTGGCTACTCCCAAGAGGCCCCGGAGGAGATGCTTGTGCTCCCTCCATCTTGTTGGGAAAGACATACCCCCTGCACCTAGAATACCGAAGCAAGGAATATGAGATTTTGTTTCCTATAAAATTACATTTTTTTTTCCAAACTTCTTTTAATTTCAAGGACAGAACATAACATGTCCAATCAGTACAGGTAGCCTTGTTGATCTTAAGAATATTTCGAGCACAACAACATATCCTCCAATAACATACACATGTATATACAATTCTCCCTTCACCCACCCATTCCACAACCTCCTCCCCCCTCCTTTCCAACTGAACCCCTACAGTAGTCCCATTCTAAATGTCTCCCATCAATGGTTCATGTCAAAAATTACATTTTAACCAAAAAATGTTATTTGGTGTTGCATTTTTGCAGCACATTTTAATTGAGTTGAGAGTGTAAGGGCGCATCAGGAGGCAGAAGGTGCTGTTTGAGAGGTTTGCAGCCTCCTGGTATCACTCCGGGTGGGGACTGCCCCTATACATAATTTTCTGGTACATACTGTTAACATACTGGTTATAATATGCAATTGTCCACGATGACTCTTTGTTTGATGTGTTTACATTGCTTTGCTATTGAATGACACAATTCTGTTCAATACATGTGGCCCAGATATTTTCAAAGTTAGATGTGTGTGCATTCTAATGCCTGTGCTGCCCATCTATTAAACCATGAGTGAGGCTTTTTGGAATAGCTTATAATGCAAACTGAATCACTTCTAGGGGCACCTAATTTTAACAGGTAAGGCATAGTGAAATTAAAAAATATGCCAAAGATCACACACTTTCGTCAAGTCGTGAAGCCATAATTTGAGCCTAGCCTGAAATTTAGATACTTGTCCACACATCTTCCGAGCTCAAGTTGGTACAAGTATGTGTTGAAGTTTGGCTTTGAATACCTAAAATTATACTAAATGTTATGCAGATTACTTTAAAAATGCACAAGTCACATGATAAACCAACCTGACAATGTATTTATCATTGTAGAAACATATGGATGAAAAGATTAAGGGGGGGGGCATTTTGTTTTGAATCCTAAATTGCACTCAGCGGAATTCTCCTGTTTGCACCTTTTTTGCAAAATGGGCCATTCATTAATGTTAATTGTTTTCACCAAGTCCTGGAAAAGTAAAGAGTAAAACACAGGCAAAAATTGCATTTGCTCCTTTCTTTACCACTATGTGTCTGGAAAAGTGTAAATTACTTCCACAATTAACAATTGTGGGAGCTATCCACAATGTATTCCTTTGGACTCTGCCCGCTTTTACCAGGTGTAAAAGTCAGGCAGATCCCATAGGAATCAATTTGTTTTCTGCCAATGTAAAAATGCATGCTGGTGGAACACCTATCGGATTTAGCAGGGGGACCTTGTTAAGTCCGATTTGCTCTCCAACTTCGCCTGTCAAATCATACAAAAACCTGCAGCTCATAAAAAGTGGAACTAAATGCATTTAGCGCCACTTCTTCCACTGTGCATTTTCAAGGCCTGATCAAATGTCACCCCTTGGATTTTTATGTTGTCCCTTGTCGGGGTGTCGTGATTCGCAATGCAGAAAGATTCATACTGTGGTGCAAGTTTTCCAATTCTAGGTCTGGATCCGATGATCATAAGCACGGTCTTGCTATGATTCAATGTCATCCCACTCATTTACATCCACAAATTCAAATTAAATGCATGACAAGGTTGTTTCACACAGCTTGCTCTGTATCCCCTTAATTACTAATTACCCAACAATCACACTTAAATAGCTTCTTAAAACCCTATTTATTTTTTTTTAAAGTGCCACAGCAATGGTCACTGCCTTTTTTCTTTTTCTCATGTCTAATAAATTCCTGTTGTAAATAATATGCCTCTGAGACACGTTAAAAAGATAAGATCTCACTGGTAGGGCCTGTTCAGCACTGCTGTTTGCATCTGATGAAAGGGAAATCCATCTCTGATTGCACTCTTTAGAATATATTTAAATACTGCTTTTTATGTACAACTTTTATTCTTTGTCCGTAACATTTTAGAAAATTCTGTTATTTTACAGGTGTTCACGTTTCATTTCCGGCAGTGCCTAAACACCCAGCACCCAGGATTTACATCATACTTTCCAAACAAATCCCACAACACACATGACATATTCTGTTTGCATGCAAACTCTGTAAAGTTAATCAAACAGAATGAGGTTATCAAGGCAGTACTTATCAGTTTGAATCATGAAACGTTCTGGCTGAGTAGACTATGCTTCCAAACAAAGATACATTCGATTTAGGTCAGAGCCCTGGGGTAAGTATGCATTAGAAGATCTGAAACTGGTCAATATTTGCCAACCTAGTCTTATCATTTTCATGTAGGGCCTTGTTGGACCAGCTCAGTGAGGTGCAGTTTGATTCCATAGGCATAGCAAGCAAGACACCAACATCTGGGCATATGCACATTCACTTAGGGAGACAAAGAGACAAACTCAAGGCAACATGCATTGGCCTAGCCAACAGCTTGGGCTTTTGATTAGGCATGGATTGGCATTTGCCAGGCACTGCCATAAGGTTACCAGCTGGCCATAAAATGGGAAAAGCTGGAAAAATACTGCTGGCTTTGTGATTGCTTGTTTAAGACAGGACTTCAGTGCAAGTCAGAAGCATTGACAAATATATTGCTTATAAAATCAACTTGCTGACACACATTAAGAGAATTTTACTACAGCAGGAGCTCATTCACAGAGGCAATTAAGTCATTAAACCCTCAAAAGAATGCCTAGATAGAACACTGGCAGGCCCTATACAGCAACACGTTTGTTGTTACTTTGTGATAGAGCTTGCTCAAAGGGTTCTGGAAAGGTTAGATTTTGGTGGTGAGGCATTAATATAGCCATGGCTAGTAATTAGGTGGGTAAATGACCAGACACACCCATAAGATGTGTGTTTCTCCTCACAATTTATTGCCATCCTATCTGTGGTCCACAGCATGCGTTCTGGTTGTACCTATTAGGTAAAAAGTCTCTGAATCAATTAGAACCACCATCATTGCTCTGGCTAGCCTTCTATACCATTGTTTGCATATCAGTCTTGGCCCTGTCACTAATGTCAGAAGCCCTTCCAAAACTGCTAGACCACAGGGACAAACAATTCATGTGGTTGTTTGTGTTCCAGTGCAAATGGAACACGGCCTAGCAATTGAGATTCAACTGCGCCTTTTGGTGGCAGCACCAAAAGTAATTTGCTGATGGCTTTTTCCCTTCTCTAATCGCACAGACATACTACAGAATTATGGCATGGAATGTTGTGCAAAGCAACGGTAGTGGTAATGTGGTAATTCAAAGCATTACATCTATCACTTTTTGATTTTACTACACTCTCCCCTCCAAAATTAAATTTGTGTTACTACCAACCTTATCTTTTCACTTAAACTCAAATAGTTAATGCAGCAGAATATATACTATGAATGTAATTTGTAAGTGCCCCCCGTCAGTTGACGCACATTCTGAAGAAATCTGTGTTAGCAATTTTACCTGTCATTTATTGTTTGATATAGTTAACAATTTTATTACGCTTGATGTAAAAAACCACTTTATTCCCACAAAAAACAAACATACTTTAAATTACCAAAACCAAAATTGTGATTTTAGGTTTCAGAAAATATTTGTAGGCAGCCTGTTTGAATAAGTGTGCTACTTCACTTAGAGGTGTGAATGTCCCTCCATCTCCCTGGTCATTTGTACTTTTATGGCTTTGTGGCATAAATCATTGTCTAGGGTAAGAAAACAAATCCTGGCCTGGCCTCCTGCAATTCAGCCTCTCAGAATGTCTCAGAGGTTGCTGCTGAATGTTTACAGTGACATCCACCTCCACTCCCTCGTTTACCAGTAGTGTATAACACACCACTGACATGGCCTCCTTTCTAGGGGGAGCCAGAGGCTGGCTCTGGGGGGGCCTGGCCCCCCCTAGCCTCCCTGCTGGAGCCGGGCCTGCTGGCCCGCTGGGCTCATCCATCCTCCTCCTCCTCTAGGTCTGTTCAAGGACACATTGTTGTCTCCCCTTTAAAGGTATGTCAATAATACATACAAATAATGGATGGATTTTAATGTTACATTATAATGTGTGTACTCTGCACATGATATTGTGTACATAATTAAAAACATCTGAAGAGCGATGTTTTTTGATTTCAGTAGCATAAGCACACATATGCTCTTGCAGGGTCACATGTGGCTTCAAGTGGTGATGACGGTACTAGAACTGGCTTCTCCTGATCTTTATGCACATCACACAGAATTTAATATGTACAGCAAATTTTAGCTAGTTGGTCTTGATGGGAGTCTAGAAAAAGACAAGGGTGCCATGTTCTCTATAGTGTGCAGTGGTGATTGGGGCCATGTCCTTCTATTGCATGCAATGCCGATTCTCTCGCCAAATTTTGGAAGATAAAGACATTGAAGGAAAATATGGTGATTTGTTCTGGATCGCATCGTCTGCTTGGTAACTAAAAGGGTTGGTATTAGTACAAGGGTCTCAGTCTCCTGGATTTGGAAGAATAGAGTAGCCAGTGGACCGCTGAAGATTTGATGCTGCAGTGGATGATGGGTAGTGCTTTTCGTGAAAAGGAGGAGGAAGGGGACTTCAAAATCGAATTTTGGTGTCCTTCCAACTGGGCAGGTAATAATACAGGGTGCCTGGCTAGGTCCTGATATGCCCAGGAGGGTGAACGTATATTCAAACAAAAAATCAGGATTGGAGACCCACACTTTTGAGATTCAGGATAATTTAATTTACTATCTGAATTTTGGTGATGATACACATAATATATCAATTGTTAGCATAATAACAGACAGACGGACAGTTGTACTTTTGATATGTAGGTGTACCATTAGGTACCATCCTCAAGAGTGTGGAGGGTGCAAGCCTTCTGATGGTGCAAGAACTCTTGGATACACAATTAACAAGGGTTTACAACACAAGAGTGAATGCAGCTCAGGACCTCAGTTGGTCCATGGGTATTGTCATAGGGAAAAAAACACAACAACAGGTGTGTACAAGTATGCAAGGGGTGGAGTTGTGTCATAGATCGACACTGTAGAGTTTCGGCCACAGGGTACGAAGACTGGACGTAGGTGACTGGGATGGCCTTCTTCAGGTTGGAGGTGAAGGAATGAAACACTGTCCGTGGGGTATCGTGAACTGACAAGCGGTGCAGCGGTAAGGGCTTCTGAGGGTCTTCAACCATGCGGGAAGTCAGGTGAAGACGGTGGCCCAGTGATGGAATTAGTCTAAAGAACTGTATCTGGAACAAGGGTCTACAGATGGCGGTAGCGTCAATCAATGGCGCCAGCAATTGGTTACCGGAGCAGAAGCGTCTGATTGATTGAAGACCCTCAGAAGCCATTACCGCCGCACCGTTTGTCGGTTCACGATACCCCACGGACAATGTTTCATTCCTTCACCTCCATCCTGAAGTAGGCCATCCCAGTCACCTACGTCCAGTCTTCGTACCCTGTGGCCGAAACACTACAGTGTCGATCTATGACACAGCTCCACCCCTTGCATACTTGTACACACCTGTTGTTGTGTTTTTCTCCCTATGACAATACCCATGGACCAACTGAGGTCCTGGGCTGCATTCACTCTTGTGTGGTAAACCCTTGTTAACTGTGTATCCAAGAGTTCTTGCACCATCAGAAGGCTTGCACCCTCCACACTCTTGAGGGTGGTACCTAGTGGTACACCTACATATCAAAAGTACAACTGTCCGTCTGTCTGTTATTATGCTAACAATTGATATATTATATGTATCATCACCAAAATTCAGAGATTAAATTAAATTATCCTGAATCTCAAAAGTGTGGGTCTCCCATCCTGATGTTTTGTTTGAATATACTTCCAACTGTGCATCCACCATGCTGTACTACCTTTGAGTGCTTTCTGGCTAAAATTGAATGTAGATGTGCTTCCAACTGTGCAAACACCATTTTGTATTGCTTTTGAGTGCTTTCTGGCTAAAATTGAATGTAGATGTGCTTCCAACTGTGCAAACACCATTTTGTATTGCTTTTGAGTGCTTTCTGGCTAAAATCGAATTTAGGTGCGCTTCCAACTGTGCATCCACCATTTTTGTACTGCTTTGGAGTCTTTTCTGACAAAATTGAACCCAGGTGAGCTTACCAATTTGTTAATGATCTGTAAATCTGGGCATTTTCAGCCTGCTCACTGATTTCTGTCTGCTTGGTCGCCTTGTGCGTTTCTATTGTTGCACAGTGCTTATGACGCTTTCCCCTGCAAACCTATGCACCACCCCCTCTTGTTTCTAACCACATGGTGCTCTCCATATCCCCTATCTATTCTAACTGCTTCTCCATCTCCTATCCTCCCTCTCTCACAAAGTCTAGAAGGAAAAAACTAAAAAAGGCACTTGTGAGTTCCAACCCTGGTCTGCCCATAGCAGACTCCTACATCAAGTCGTCCTCCAGACAGACTATCACTGGCATACTCTTTGCTGTTTCTTCTTCTAACCTATTGACCCCCATGTGGTCTCTGTCCTCTGCACTTTCTCCAACCTCACCCATTACTGTGGGCACCAGATGGGAAGTGCGCTTAGCTAACTTTGCATCTTCCAAATGCACTATTAATGTCTATCATAAAGGCACTATCATGGCCCAGGGCTCTCATCCTCCTCCTTCTTCACAGGCATATCCCTTCACTCTTCAACGTATCCCCTCTCCTTCCACCCATCCACCCTCTCCCCCCCCAGTGGTGGCACCCCACCCCTGCGCCCATGTCCTCTGTCATCTGCTCCCCCAACTCCCACTTCTCTCGCCTTTCTTTATCCTAGTACCCCCATATTGTCCTCCTCCTCCCCCATTGCACCAGATGAAATCTCTAGAGTTGTCTGCTCTATGAAAGTCTCCTCTAAACAGGTGCTCCCCTGCTCCTCCAGAACCATCAAGGACACCATTGTCTCTCTTGCTCCAGCCTTGGCTGACCTCTGCAACCACTCATTTTCCACTGGCTCCTTCCCTCAACACCTTAAGCACTCTCCTGTGCACCCTCTCCTAAACAAGTTGTCTGCTGACCCTTCTTCCCCAGCTATCACCCTATCTCTATCACCCCTTTTTTGGGCAAACTCATGGGAGAGCTGGTCATCACCCAATTGACCCTCCACACCGAAATGGTTGGCTACTCCATGACCACCAGTCCGGTTTCAGGGCAGCCAGATGCACGGAAACTGCTCCCCTGAACACCCATGAAGACCTTCTCTCTAACCTGGACTCTAACACTCCCTCAGTTCTGATCCTCCTTGTTCTTTCCTTTGCTTTTGATACAGTCAACCACTCTATCCTCACAAACTGTCTCCATGATACCGTAGGCATCATGGACAGGACACAGGCATAGCTGACCTCCTTCCTTTCTAAAAGACCTTCCCAAGTGCAAATGGGTCCTATGTCTGTCCTCCACATCGGTCTCTACCTGTGGTGTCCCTCATGGCTCTATCCTATCACCATGGCTCTTCAACATCTACCGGGGCCCTCTGGCAAAACTGATCGCCACTTTCTCTCCTCATTTTCAGTGTTACACAGATGATACACAACTCTCTTACAAGTTGCCTTCCCCTACCTCCTCCTCCTCCTCACTCATACCTGACTGCTATTCAGGCATGGTGCTCTACCAATAATCTCTGCCTTTATCCCATTAATACAGATATCCTTCTAATTGGGATGCCTGCTCCTTGTCCCCCACCCCCACTCTCTGGCCCGACTCCTATGGTCCTGTCCCCTCACCCACTTGTGAGGCAAAAAACCTTGGGATCATCTTTGAAACCCCTCTCTCTTTCTCTCCATACATCATAGACCTTGCCATGAAGTCCAATTTTCAGTTGCATCTCATCAGGGGCATTCTACCTTTCCTCACCTTCCCCCAGAAGCTCAACTTCTCCAGAGCCCTGGTTCTCTCTGGGCTAGACTACTGCATCAGCCTCTTCCTCAACCTGCTTCTTACCTCCCTTCGCTCCCTTTAACTAATCCAGAATAGTACTGCAAGACTTATCCTTGGCCTCAAGCCCAGGGACCACATCTCTCCAGTGCTAAAATGTCTCCATTGGCTCCCAGTGACAAGGATCAAATTCAAGACCCTGTGCATCATCCACAAGGCTGTCTGGGGCTTGGGACCTCTTTTCATCCAGCTTTCCCTTCCTAAATACCTCCCAGCCAGAGTCCTTCGGTCTTCTGGTCCAACTCTCTGATGGTCAAACGTTTCTCCAGCCAGAGAGCGGCAGGTTTCCTCGTCTGGCTTCTCCCTCTGGAATGGCCTCCCTCCCACCTCATACTTGAGCCGTATCTTCTCAAGTTCTGGAAACTTTTCAAGGCTTTCCTTTTCTCCTGTTCATTCCCTCTTCCCCCTCCTGTGCTAATCTCCCCATCTGCCACTGCGACTGGGGCCTGGTCCCTTCAGAGTCATACAGACCACCCCAGACCTGTCCCCCAGCATCCTTTGCCAGCACTTGCCCTCGGGCTCCCTTTCCCAGACTAGCCCAATTTGGTCCTCCCAGTCCACTGCACTCATCCTCCCTTCCCCCTCTTTCCCTGCCACTTGCCACCTTGGCTCTCCCAGCGCTTGTCTGCCCCCTCTCCCCCTTGGGAGTACCCGACTCCTGCACTTCTTCCTCTACCCCCTTCCCCTTGCACTTACCACCTTGTCATGCACTTCCACAGTAGGATTGTCACAAGGCCCATATAACAATTTTTGTTGTCCTACTTTTGAGATCCCCATGCCCCCCACCATCTTGTCTTGTGGAGCATGGAAACACCTTTTTATAGGCGGCATGGGCCATACAAATGTCCAATACAATCAAAATAAATCATTTAAAAAAAAGATGGGAAGGACTTGATTGTGTTCACCTATAAATAAACAAACACTCCGGGTACTAAACCGCATCATGGAGACTTTAAGTCTGCAATCACAGCGGCCCACCGGGTGCACAATGGGTCCTTGGGACTTGAGTAGTACTTACTGATTCTGTCCGTCTTTCCAGCGTCTGCCATCACAATACCCACCCTAACACCTAACACCCAATACCCCTCAATATTATTACTTGGGGACGTGCTGACCCTGCAGCACTTGTATTCAAACGGGGCCCTGTGTAACTCAGCTACTCATGGTATTTGCTGTGCATTCTGGTCTTTGTAGACTTTTATTTCTCAAATGAAACAGTCAACTTGGTGCCTTATTCACACAAGGCATAGGGAAGAAGAATAAAACAGGTCTAAAAGAGCTACTCATTCTCACTCAGTCACAACTGATAGGGGGTGTCGGGTATTTTGTGTAGAATTGGGGCCTGGCGGTATTTTCTTACCGCCGAAAAATAATTTAGCAACAATCACTCCTTGTATTCAGATTGGGCCATGTACAACAATAATACAGTGGACATGCATTATTTCAACACACAGACATGCATGGTTGGTATGCGTGGTTGGTATGCGTGATTGGTGGTATTTTGGTGAGCATAATTCCTTTGTTTTATTTGTTGCCCCAATATCCAGAACCCCTTATGTTTGTTTAGATTGTTCGCGTAATCACTAGAGAGACCTCAGGCTTGCATTTCAGGAACACCACATTTTCATTTTTAGTGTGCCACCATGGGCAATTTCTCTCTGTCTTATCTACGGCAGAGAGCTACAATGTGGTATTTTTCACTATCTTATATACTGTAGTGAACTATGTCCCGGGCCTCCCTTTCTGCCGACTCATAGACCTCCGGCAGACTACAACACACACAGTTAGTTATAATTGCTCATACTGAATTACATTGTGCACACAGCTGCAGCCAAATCTTATGTTTAGCTACCTTGAAAATGACAATTGCACTGTCTAAACATCTCCCCACATCATCAGCACTGTATTGGTAAATATAAAACACACCACCCGTCTGCTTTCAGATATTTTTGTGTATCATAAAAGTTGCATTTAAACACGATCTCACTCTTTACATAAATAAATGAAATAGCACAGTAACAGCATTATCTGTGATACACTGAAAAGAGAGTGGCGGAGACAAGAACTCAATTTGCAACATTAAACACGGGAGTAAAGCACAGGAATCTCCTTTCCTACACTGACTGAATATTCTCGTATACACTCAGCCCCCACACCTCAGCGAGATAATTACCAGGCTTATTCAACATGTAACTTCTTTGGCTGTTCGCCTTCTGGGGGGGTTCACCCAGCAAGGACAAGCATCTGCTGTCACTCGAACTGGGACTTGTTGACTGGAAAAGCCAGTCTCTGCAACTAAGTTGAATCTGCTTTAGAAATCAGGCATCCCCAGCTGTCAACCCCGTCGTCCTTCTTCGAGCTGTGTCAAGATGTCTCCCCTTTCTTCCTCCAGATTCTGCAGCAAAGGACTAGTCACAGCCTCCAACATGATGCTTGATGTGACGTGCTCCAATCAGAATCAATCATGTTCTATCCTCCTACTTTTAACAATGGTTCTTCTTGTACAGTTGCAACTGTAACAAGCTGATTTCCTGCGTATTCGAAGTCTTTGCTTCCTGCAGTTACTGTGGACAGAGCACAGGAAGGCAAAGAAAAAAAAACTTGAATGTGTGTTTAAAACTGATTTTCAGAGTCTGCCTCTTTTTGCAGTGAAGACACATTCTTTTATTAATGAGTTATAATTATTAGTCTTGTTAGTGAGATTAGTTTATTAATTACCAAATGTGTCTCTTGCAACATAGGCATTTCAGGTGAGAAATGGTGTGCATTTTGAAGGTACAGATGTGTGCTTTTAACTGTGAAAAATGTATTTGCATTTTATATGTAAAAATCGTTTTTGACTGAATAACCTGCCCTTACTTATATGTCCATGTTACAATGGCAACACATAGCTTGAAACAACTGCATCATAGCAATGCACCAAACCCATGCAGTGGTGCTGCATAAAAATGCTCAATAACACGTCTTGCTGTACCACATTATATCAATGCACCAAACCCATGCAGTGGTGCTGCACTTAAAAAAAAAAAAACATGCTATACATTGATCCTGTGCAGTGGTGCTGTACTCTGTGCTCCCAAAACACGCTAAACATTCCTACATATACCCTCCTTTTTTTTTTAATTTGGCTAATCCGAGCCACAATTGGAAAAAATCCAACTTGTTCCTTTCCTTCTTTCAAAAATGTAACAATCCAATACAATTAACATCCTTGTCGTGAAGATGAAAATTGAAAGTCGCTGTTCAATCAATATAATATTAAAATTCAACTGAATTTATCAATTCTTATAAAATGTTCTACATTTGCCTTCCCAATGGAAGTGTCCAGTCCAGTATTTCAATTGTATACTTGAAGTCAATTGAAAATAATAAAATAAAACAACTAACCAAAACAAATAATCAACATAACAGATTAAAACAATTAATTAAAATAATAAATACGTGGAACTCCATATGTCAGGACTCTTGTCTGCCTCTTTTGGTTCATTGGGGTACTCTTTCATCTTGGGGTACTCTTTCATCCTTCTCTATAGAAGTCACCTTTTCTTTGGCATTCCGGCTATTTTGTCTTCACCTCCACCTGGAGGCAGGCATCTTTTGGTCTTCATCCAGGGGACTCCATATTCCATCGTCTCCCGTGACCTCCGGTATAAATAGTTAATGTTCTAAACCAAAATAGAGACGAAACAGATTAAGTATATAGCACAATACTAACCACCCTTTTGCCAAAAATAAAACATTTTTTTTCTGAAATTAAACACAGGTTAAAAAGAAAATAAGCTAGATGAAACAACATTTTAAATTCAATGCATTTTCATTCTGCACACCGACCATGAGCTTCCATTATATTTTTTTTTTACTTTTTATATTATTTATTTATTTACATATATTACATTGTTTATGTGTCATTATAATAATCAACTTTTTAACTTCTCTGTCACTGCCTCCTGACTGTACCCATTTATGTTATCTTTTTGTGTTCAAGGGACTTTCTGTTGTATTGTGTGCATCAGTGGGCAGTAGCCCCAGGGCTTTCTGTTACTACATGCTCAAGCCGCCTGATCTCGTGTCTGGGATGGCATGGCTTGATCTGATTTACATGGACAAACTGCTCTATTGCCGTTTCACCTTCATTTTTCAAAATTTTATAAACTACAGGAGAGACCTTATCTATAATTCGAAATGGCCCCTGCCAGGCTGCTAGAAATTTAGAATTTTTCTGTTTACTTTTTCCAAAATGAAACTTGTACACCTGATCCCCAACACTGTATTCTCTCACTGATGTTCTTTTATCATAGTATGTCTTAGCACTGTCAGCAGCCCTTTCCAGATTTCTCTGCACAAAAGCAAATGCATGTTGCAAATGCCTCCTCAGTTCATCAATGGACTCATGAACTGTGGATGCACTCACAAGTGTCTGCTCATGTGTTCTGTATAGTAGGTGTTGTGGTAACACCATTTTCCTACCCGTCAAGACCTCCTGGGGGCTAACACCTGTTGCTTTGGCAGGAGTTGATCTGATTGCCATCAAAACCAACGGTAAACGTAAATCCCAGCTGGAACCTGCTTCTGCCACGAATTTCTTTAAAATATCCACAACAGACCTATTGCTCCGTTAAACTCCACCTGAAGAGGCTGCCCGATATGCGATATGTAGTTTCCTTTTCACACCCAGTATTTGCCATACCTTACTCATTAGGGTACTTGTGAAATGACTTCCTCTGTCTGACTCAATTCTTTGTGGCAACCCAAACCTTGAGAACACATGGTTCACCAGCAATGTGGCTGCTGTTTGCGCACTACAATCTGGTGCAGGAATACATTCAATCCACTTCGATATCAAACATATCACACTTAAAATGTAACGGTGTCCTCTGCTCGACCTTTTTAAAGGGCCTACATAGTCTATTTGCAAATCTGACCATGGGAGAGTTAGGCCTCTTTTCATCAATGGTGCTCTATGCATTGGTGAAGCAGGTTTAAATTGGGCACATACTAGACATCCTCTAGTATATAATTCCACATCTTGGGACATATGTGGCCAGTAAGCATAATCTTTCAGTATTTCCAATGTTTTTTGTGAACCTCTGTGGCCTGCAGTTATTGCATCATGTGCATGTTGTAGCATTAGCCCTCTGAATGAAAGGGGTACCAACCCACTGTATCTGTCCTGTTATGGACTCTCTAATCATAAGTCCATCTTGTAATCTAATTTGTTTTTTATTCTTTAATAGTACCCTCAACTCTTTTTTTCCCATACAATCATTTTCTGTTAAAGGGTTTTGTTCAGGATCTATCAAATGATTATAATAGATTCCCAAAGTTCGATCATTCTTTTGTGCCTCAATCAAATCTTGGTCTGGCGTGTCATGGCCCCATTGCACCACTGGTTGATCTACCTCCTTTGGTGCTTTAGAACGTGTTACTGCATCAATCTGTATTTCACCCAGTAAATCATCAATAGGTAGCAATTCTCCCATCACAGCCCCAATTTTAGCCATGTGGTCTGCCTTATCATTTCCCTCCTTATCCTCTCCTGGTGTTTTTAAATGCCCACAAATTTTTCTCCAGTATATTGTTAGATTATTCTCTGACAGCAATTTGTCTATGGCTTGCATCATTTTTCCATGTTTAAGTGGCTTTCAGTTGTATGTAATCATTCCTCTTGCTTTCCAGCCAGGTAAATATTCCACACAACTATTCCGTGCATAGTCAGAATCAGTCACCAGGACAATTTCACTGAACTTTCTATCAACTGCAGTAGTAATTGCTTTATAAATGGCTGCCAATTCCGCCACTTGACTGCTCCTAGCTCCAATCCTCATCCCTATACTGGGGACTCCTTCACATTTCAACCAGACATTTCCTATTCCTGACACTAATTGTTTATTACTGTCATTTTCAATGTGAAAAGCACAACCATCCACATATACAGTTGGCAAATCCTTGCATGTTTTTTCATCAAAAGCTTTGTGTGGTGATTGTTCAAATTCCTGCCAATTAGGTTCCACTTCCATTTCATTTGATATTTGTTCAGCTGCGCAGTCATGTAAGTCAGCTAACCCTTGAGCAATTGGGCTCTTTTTATTTTGTCCATATCTCACTTCTACAGGAAAACCTTGTAATGCCAGCGTCCACGAAGTGATTCTGGACTGCACTAGATTACCTGACCAAATTCTTTTACTCTCTAAAAACTGCAAAGGTTGATGATTTGTTTCAATGATCACCTTTTCTCCCTGAACAATGGGGCGGAAATGTTGTAGCGCCCACACAGTGGTTAATAGGGCCTTTTCACATTCATTAAATTTCATTTCAACTTGGGAAAATGCCTTACTTGCATAGGCAATTGTTTTGTGATTCAAATCATGTTTTTGTGATAACACTGCTGACATACAATGTTCAGAAAAACCTATTTCTATAAAGAAATCCCTACCTTTTATGGGATATGCTAAACATGGTGCCTTTACCAGACATTCCTTCAGTTTAGCCACTGCCACAGACTGCTCTTTTTCCCATTTCTAGGGAGTATTCAGTTTAAGCAGTTTAGTCAATGGTTGAGTGATTTCAGCATAATTTTCAATGAATGTTCTGTTATAGCCTGTCATCCCCAATAAACTTTTGACCCCTTTCACATTTTTAGGGTCCTTCAGTTTTTGTATGGCCTCTATTTTTTTCTTTTGTGGATTTAGCCCATGTTCAGTCACTTCATGGCCTAGAAAGTTCACTTTTTTCTTGCACCATTGTGCTTTTTGCAAAGATACTTTGGCGCCTGCTTTCTGCAATTAGCCAAGCACATGTCTTATTTCATCAAAATGGCTTTTCAGGCCTTCATTTTTTATCAAGACATCATCCACGTAAACTATGGTTCCTCTTTTCGCTGCACCAGGCATGGCCTTTCTCAAAAATCTGCCAAATTCACTCCCACTATTGATGAACCCGAACGGAGCTCTAACCCATGCGTATTGAGCCCTGTCAAATGTAAAGGAAAATAAATTCTGTATCTCCTCTGCCAATGGCACGCACCAATATCCAGAGGTGAGATCTAATGTGGTAAACACTTTTGAACCATGTACCTGAGCTAAGCCCTGATCAATAAATGGCAATGGCCATCTGGACACTGGTACTCTTTTATTTAACTCTCTCAAGTTTGCACATAGCCCATAGCCGCCATTGACCATTTGGCTTTAACACACCTAAAATAGGTGTATTGGATGTGCTATGAATGGGCCTGATGATTCCCGCAAGTCCAAATTTTTAATAATCTCTGCCAATGATTCTAAACATGCCAGCGGTAGTCTATACTGGCGTACAAACACCGGACTTCTGCTACACCCTTCTGGTAGTGTGGCCACATGTAAATCAGTTAAACCACAACCATAAGCATCTTTTGCAAATACATCCTTAAACTCCATAAATACCTCCCTCAGATTGTTTCTATCCTCATTGCTGTCACACGCATCTGCTAAGGCTGCTCTTCTACCATTTTGGAAAATTCTGGAAAATCTTCTGGTAAGGGAATCTCTGCGCTTTCCTCTAACTGTGTGGCTGTGTCTTTTTGTAAAGCTGCCACTTTTAAATATGTTGGCATATCAGCTTCCACTTCAATGGGCTGATTTTCTGTTTCATTTTCATTTAAATTAAATATTATGCAATCCTCTTGATGGCAGCACACTGTCTCATTTGAATCATAAGGATACACAGAATGAATTTTAAATATTCCTTTGGGCTGAGAGTCCAGGTGTTCTGGCAACTCACCCTTGGCATCTACATACTTTTCAGGGATATTTCCAATCACCATGTTATTTAAATCTGCCGTATAATGTGATTTTTGGATGGCCATTCCTAATGGGGAGTTTTCCTCTAAATGAATATCCTGACAACCTTTATTATTTACCATAATTTTAACAGATCCTTCACCAATATCTACCAATGGAGTGTATTCATAATCCAGCCCTTGCTGTTTTATGGATTCATTCAGGCACACAAATGCATCAGAATCTTTCATCTGCTGTCCATTTTTGCATTTCAGTGTTATTGCAAACTGTTTTGTAAATGCAGGAATAATAGTATATTTCCTCATTTGTAATTCGATTGCATAAGGAACCAGTTGTGCACAATGATAAGCCCTTCTTTTGTCTTTAAATTCAGGTGCCGGGCCACCTAGGCGTGACCATATTTTTTGATTAAGGAAATCTAACACCATACACATTCTGTGCATGATGTCATTGCCCATGTAAAATTCATTTTGTGCTCCACTCACTATCCATACATTATGGTAAATTGTTTTCTGCCCAATGCTAATTTTAAGCATGCATCTGCCTGCAATTCGGTTTTCAAAGTCTGGACTGTCCAACCCAGAAACATATTGGTTTTTAATCCTAAATTTCGGGATTTCCTCCCTCTCCATTATTTTTTGCAACAATTTCTCATTAATGAAGCTCCTCTCCTGTTCAAGCGCTAAAGTGTTTTTTATTGTTTTAAAACAGTCATTTATACCAACATGAACCCATGGTTGCTCATCTTCCATGTGTATTTCAGCAAGAGTGGTAATGTGTTTTTCTGAATCTGTTTTAGAAGCAATATTATGTTTGATTGTTTTCTCTTCTAAATCAAAACGTAATGTGTGCTCATCTATGGCAGTCTGCCAATTTCTCCTTGGGTCCAAGTAGATTTGTACAGGTAGTCCTTCATTGTCGCTCTGCATTTTGTCTTCACACATTAATATAACAGTGACACTAGGTATGCAACTATTCTGGAGATATACCTCCACGGCATCATTTCTTTTGGCAACAGTGTGACATTCATTTATGTTGCTGTTTTGTGATTTTAGTTTCTTAGACCTCAATGGTTTTTGGTTAAGGACCACAGCACTCCATTCACCCCATCTATGAGAGGAGACAATCTTTTCAGGCAATCTGTCCCCATCAGAAATGGAATTTCACAAATAGATGTGATCAATACCTCTTGTTTCATTCTGTGCTTACCTATTTTTATGTCAACCTCAGTTACACCTATGATGGGCACCTCCTCCCCATTAAAGTTATGCACTGGACCTTGATTTTCCTTCACCTTGATCTGACTCTGTGGGGGTCTCCCTTCATTGATACTCTTTACCAGCTCCTTGGACATAATTGTGGCCTGTGCGCCAGTGTCAATCATAGCAAATGTGTGGCATTTTTCTTCTACAGTGATGGGTGCATAATATCTGTCCTCAACTTCCTCTAATACACATAAGAAGTGTTAATTCTTACTGATTTCAGGGCTCACCTTTCTCAGGCCTTTTTCACTTTTGGCTAAGCACATTGGTAAATGGAAAGACATTTTTCCCTTCTTTTTACCCATTTCTGCGTGAGAGACTTTATTAATTTCTCCATGATCAGAGGTTTTTTGGAGTGTGGCCACTGTTCGCCCATCCATCTGGGTAACATCAGAGACCACATTACAACCTTCCAACTGAACATGTGTAACAACATCATTCAGCAATTTGTTATTGCTTAAATCTGTGCATTTGTGATCATTTAGTGTGATACCAGCCCTTTCAGCCTCTTCAAAAATATGTGGCTCAAAGACTTCTTCAGGTGATTGACCCGTACCCTCCTTTTGAGTATTTTCTTTTTCAACCTGTGTTTGGTCATTGTTTTGCTTGCCCAGGGAAGGAGCTATAGCATCCCCACTTACTCCCTGTTCACTGGTATTCCTCATGCATGAGTCATTTTTCTTAAATCTGTCTCTTTTTTCTTTTGGAATTCCAGGTGTTTCTTTTTTATTTGCACAAATCTTCAATGTTTGATTTAGTTCTAGTTTAAACCGTACCTCTTTTTTAGAGGTATTTGCATTTTCTGTTACATGTTCATCTATTGGTGCTTTCACTTTTAAATCATTAGGCATCTCAGAGTCATTATGCAAAATTACATTAGGGCAATCTGTCTTTTTGGCACTGCAGGTGTCATAAGTACTTAGTCACTTCTCAGAAGCGCCCCGGTCATTGCTAGGGCCATCAGCCCCCTCTTTAGATGGTTGTTTTTGTGCTGTACAGAGCTTTCCTATTTGCTCAGCTACCATTTTCACTTGGGCCTCAAGGCACTGGAACCTTTCCATCTCTCTAAAATCCTCTTTGTGTGGCCTAGGTCGATATTGGTTGTTTTCCCCCTGATTGGATCTATTCTGATACCTCTCAGGTGATTGATGTCTGTTGGGATGGTTTCTGAAATGTTGATTCATTTGTGGAGGGGAGCGGGGTGCATCCATCCTTTGATTATAGTCCCCTGGTGGGGAATCATTGTACTGATGTGGATTGTAGTTCATGTTTTGCCTCATGACCTGTCTCTCAGATTGTGGGTACTGGCCCCTATGTTGATTTCCATTATCAGTAAATCGATCCACATATCGGGGTCTATCCTGATTACCATATATCATGGTGTTGGGATCAAATCTGCTCTGTGTCCCCAATGACTGCTAGGGACCATCATTTCTTTGATCTTGATTTTGTCTCTGGTTATTGTTCATACCTGCCATATCAGGCCGATATCCTACCCGTGGTCTGTCCCCTAAATACCTAGGGCTGATGTAGCTCTCCCTATTACTAGTATCATGTGATTGGAACATTGGTACAGGAAAGGGCGATCTTTGTTGATTACCCCTTTGTTCAGGTGTCACATTATTTTTACCATGGCTTTGAGCAGACTCAAGGGACATTTTGCCTGACCTGATTTCCATTTCTGTGGCTGGGGGTTCTTTAGATTTAGGTCTAGTATCTTTCATTTTATCACTTTATGTACCCTGACAATAGAGTACCTCATATAGTTTTGTGCTTTGATGTACAATCCATTCAAGGGACTTGTCACGGTCAAATTCACGGACCAATTGGAATATGATGTCTTTCTGTAGCCCATAGAAGTATACAGTTTTAAACTCATTGGAATTTGGGTCAAAAGATACATCAAAGTGAGAACATGCTCTTTTTAAGTCTTGTAAAAATTGGCGAGGGGATGTATTGGGTCCAGCAGTGATTGTGTAAGCCACTTTCTTTGCCTCCTGCAATGACTGAAAAGGAGAAAAATGACGCCTAATTTCTTTTTCAAACTCCACCCAGGTCATATTCTGCTGTTCATTTAATCCCCTTATGATGCTGGCCGTCGGGGCATCTAAAGTTAAATGAAAATATTGTCTGTACTGTTCCTTAGGTATCTGGAGTGCTTTAAAAATGTCATGCACCGCTTCTAAGTGATCCTCAATGCAGCATTCACCTCCCTTTTTAAATGGTTTGATAAGGGCTTTAATGGATTTAATTATTTTTATGGGGCTACCTGTTTCAATGCATGGAATTGCACTACTGTGTGATTCAATCCTGTTTTCAGGTGTATGAGATTGGTGGCTGCCCCCAATGGGAGTATCAAATCCCCCCAGTCACCGGCCCAGTCACTGGAGCACTAGCTCTTTGGGCAGAACTAGAATTCACCTCCACTCCATTGAATGTGGTACCCTGCCATCTCTCCTGGGACCTGGGAATGCACATTTGCTGTTCTAAGTCCTTACACTTTTTAAGGAGTCTGTTTGCTTTATTTTGCAAATAGTTGTTTTCATCACTCATCTTATTAATCACCTCCTGCATGTCGCACATTTGCATTTGGCATTCATTGAACTCTTTATTTCTCTTGTCTCTTTCTTGAGTCATTTTAATCATTTCTTGTTCTGCACTCTGGAGATCACATTCTTTTTCACAATGTTCTTTTTGTAAAATCTGCATTTCTGAAACAACCTCATCTTTATCATGTCTAATGCGGTCCACTAAGGCTTTTAAGTGTACCAATTCTTGCTCACTATCCTCAAATTGTTTCTTGCTTTTGGATAACTGAGCATCAAAGTCTCTGCATTTTAATTTCATGTCTTTTTGGCATACATCCAATTCTGCTCTTAACATTTCCTGATTTTTACTTGCCCCATCTAATTCAGTCTTTAACCTGTTAATTTAGCTGGGTATCATTTTCCTGCATTCGCAGGGACCTATTCAAAATAAACCATATTTTGCCGCATAGCCGTATTAAACAGTCTTTCTCTGCACTTTTATCGGCTGCATTCAATAATCTTGTAAGGCAGACCTGAATTATGCTGCCTTCTGCAAAAATGTTGTCTAGTTTTTCTTTCTGCACCTCACCCTGAATGCGGTCACGCCATTCTAAGGTACTGTTCGACGACCACGTCCCATGTGCAAACAACTTTGCCTCTAAATATTGCACTAGGTCTGAAAATGTGGTTTCCCTTTGTGACATTCTGAAATTCGTTTTTAGTAACACACTGCTATTATGAAATGGGTTCCCCTTTAATGTACCGATGGCAGTGTGAGACACACTTGCCACGCCCAGTAGGTGCTCTGTGATCACTTTCCCGGCCTGCAAAGTACCATAAATATGTTGGGTATTTTGTGTAGATTTGGGGTCTGGCGGTATTTTCTTACCGCCGAAAAATAATTTAGCAACAATCACTCCTTGTATTCAGATTGGGCCATGTACAACAATAATACAGTGGACATGCATTATTTCAGCACACAGACATGCGTGGTTGGTATGCGTGGTTGGTATGCGTGATTGGTGGTATTTTGGTGAGCATAATTCCTTTGTTTTATTTGTGGCCCCAATATCCAGAACCCCTTATGTTTGTTTAGATTTTTCGCGTAATCACTAGAGAGACCTCAGGCATGCATTTCAGGAACACCACATTTTCATTTTTAGTGTGCCACCATGGGCAATTTCTCTCTGTCTTATCTACGGCAGCGAGCTATCATGTGGTATTTTTCACTATCGTATATACGGTAGTGAACTATGTCCCTGGCCTCCCTTTCTGCCGACTCATAGACCTCCGGCAGACTACAACACACACAGTTAGTTATAATTGCTCACACAGCTGCAGCCAAATCTTATGTTTAGCTACCTTGAAAATGACAATTGCACTGTCTAAACATCTCCCCACATCATCAGCACGGTATTGGTAAATATAAAACACACCACCCGTCTGCTTTCAGATATTTTTGTGTATCATAAAAGTTGTATTTAAACACAATCTCACTCTTTACATAAATAAATGAAATAGCACAGTAACGGCATTATCTGTGATACACTGAAAAGAGAGTGGCGGAGACAAGAACTCAATTTGCAACATTAAACACGGGAGTAAAGCACAGGAATCTCCTTTCCTACACTTACTGAATATTCTCGTACACACTCAGCCCCCACACCTCAGCGAGATAATTACCAGGCTTATTCAGCATGTAACTTCTTTGGCTGTTCGACTTCTGGAGGAGTTCACCCAGCAAGGACAAGCATCTGCTGTCACTCAAACTGGGACTTGTTGACTCGAAAAGCCAGTCTCTGCAACCAAGTTGAATCTGCTTTAGGAATCGGGCATCCCCAGCTGTCAACCCTGTCCTTCTTCGAGCTGTGTCAAGATGTCTCCCCTTTCTTCCCCCAGATTCTGCAGCAAAGCACTTTTCACAGCCTCCAACATGATGCTTGATGTGACGTGCTCCAATCAGAATCAATCATGTTCTATCCTCCTACTTTTAACAATGGTTCTTCTTGTACAGTTGCAATTGTAACAAGCTGATTTCCTGCTTATTCGAAGTCTTTGCTTCCTGCAGTTACTGTGGACAGAGCACAGGAAGGCAAAGAAAAAAAAACTTGAATGTGTGTTTAAAACTGATTTTTAGAGTCTGCCTCTTTTTGCAGTGAAGACACATTCTTTTATTAATGAGTTATAATTATTACTCTTGTTAGTGAGATTAGTTTGTTAATTACCAAATGTGTCTCTTGCAACATAGGCATTTCAGGTGAGAAATGGTGTGCATTTTGAAGGTACAGATGTGTGCTTTTAACTGTGAAAAATGTATTTGCATTTTATATGTAAAAATCGTTTTTGACTGAATAACCTGCCCTTACTTATATGTCCATGTTACACTGGCAACACATAGCTTGAAACAACTGCATCATAGAAATGCACCAAACCCATGCAGTGGCGCCGCATAAAAATGCTCAATAACACATGTCTTGCTGTACCACATTATATCAATGCACCAAACCCATGCAGTGGTGCTGCACTTAAAAAAAAAAAAAAAAAACATGCTATACATTGATCCTGTGCAGTGGTGCTGTACTCTGTGCTCCCACAACACGCTAAACACTCCTACAGGGGTGAGCACTCCCACCGGATCACTGGTGACTGTCAGAGGCGAGACATGCTCCTTTACGGGACTGCTGGGATCAGTGGCGCAACAACTATTGGGCAGGTTGGGCTTTAGCGCACCCCACCCCCTGAAATATTGGATTATGTTATGTAATGTTATAGTTTACCTGACTTGGCTGACTCACAGAGTCGTGGAAGGAGAGGACAGGACACACAGTATAATCAGTGCCTGCAACTGCTGCACGGTCAACAAAGGCCCAGGAAATACAAATGTAAAGCATTTCATTGTTAGCAGCTGCAAACATTTGTAGATAATTGAAATCAGGATGGGGGTACTTGCATGTCAGAGGAGTGATTGGAAAGGTAGGGGACAGACCCCTTGAAATGTTAGCCTAGTTGCACCCCTGGCTCGGATGCTGCTGCTGGCAGATGTAAGCTGAAACACGTGTTACAGTAGGTAGAGCCTACATGCCAGATTTTGCATAGTTGGGTTCTGAAGACTTCACACTTTTAATATCAACTTGCGTCTGCACCCAAAATGTTTTTCAGAGACGGGCCTAAAAAGGTACACTTGCTTGTTATTTCTATTTCCTGTTTTTATTAATTAATTGTTGTTTTATACATCGCACAAATTGCACACAATCATTCAATACGTAAAGAGCGAACTGCCACCTTTGCTGGCATCCTGGTGCTTTGCATTGTCTTCGTAAATAAAAGGGTCAGTATTCAGACAAGGTTCTCAGTCTTCTGGATTTGCAAGAGTACCTGAGTGATCGAGCCACTGAAGGTGGAGTGGATGATGGGTAGTGCATTGAGACTTCAGAAAGGAAGGACTTGATTGGGTTCACCTATAAATAAACAAACACTCTGCTGGCAACTAAACCGCATCATGGTGTCACGAGTTGGTGTGATAACAAAGGATCGGGCGCATCCTTGGGTAGTTACTAACTGAGTCTATCTTTCCAGCATTTGCTCTCGCAGTACATACCCACTCTCTAACACTCAGTACCCATCAATATTATCACTAGGGATGTTCTGAGCCTGCAGCACAGCACTCCGATTCAAGGTGCCTGGCAAAGATGGATTGTGGAGTCCCTGAACTGTATGTGACATTGCCATTGTGAGATCCCTCGTGTATCAATGTCAGGTGTAGCTCAGCTACTCATGGTATTTGCTGTGCATTCTGGTCTTTGTAGGCTTTTTTATCTCAAATGAAACAGACAATTTTACTAGGTGTGTTACTCACACCAGGCATGCAGCAGTTAAGGCACAAAGGCACCAGAAGCAACTGTCCAAGATAGCGCTGTTGTGGTTGAGCTGAACACAGCCCCTTTAAGGAGAAGGGAGCCGGGAGGCAAATGAAGTGATAGCATGTATGAGAGGAATAAAGAGTTAAGATGATCAAGCCCATTTCCGGTGTACTCATTGTGTGAGTGTAAGAGTTACCCCAAAACAACAGGCGACAAGTCTATGGCCCACGCCCTCCGTCTCCTTGAGGAGGGGATGAAGTTTGGTGAGGGACGTCGGCCCGCCTGTGAGCACCGCACCCATGCTCCAGGCTATGGAGGAGGCCGGCAACAGGAGTCAAATGAACGTGGGCTATGGAGGTGGCTGATGCTGGCGAGTGCAGTGAGGGAGAACATCCAAGAGTCGCAGACGGACAGAAAGAAGCAACGCAACCTGCAGAGGTGGTCGCTGCACAGGATCCAGACAGCAGTGAAGAGGAGGACTGCCAGTGGATCCGAGAAGGCTGCCGGAGGAACACAGACAGCAGAGAGACCAGAAGCTGTGGAGGACGGCCGCCCGTGACATTGAGGTGAGCCAGCCACAGACTCGTGGGGAGAAGCAGCGTCACGCTACCAGGGAGCGTTGCTACGTGGGACAGAGAGCCAGCAACAAACGCACAGTAAGGAGCACAGCATGAGACTACATCCCCCCATATCTGCACATACCTGATAAACGTGCATGACCCCACTTGAAAGCGAGGATTCACACTCTATATGTCAATTTGAAAGTGAGGATCATGCCATAACACATGTGCACAACCCAGCGCGCGCTGCACAAACCAATGTGCAAGCGATGCATATATGATAAGGAACGTGCAGATCTAAACCTTATAAATCCATTTGACAGAGAGGATAAGGGGCTAATACATGTGAAGATCTAACGGCCACACGCAGTGCACAGCCCAAGCTGCAGGTCATTGTATACCAAGCCCCACGTGCCCGACGGCAAGAGGTCTCACACACATCTTGGAGCCACAAAAAGGTGGCCAAAGCCTTCCCCACCCAACCTCACACCTGGCACCACGAGTGCAGCACCGACATGCACCCTAACCACAGAAAAGAGGATCCAAGCCCATCACAGGACACGGACGGGCAACCATGTCTCAAGGTGGTGCAGCTGTGCCAGTGCTAAACACAGCAGGGGTGGTTCCCACTAACCCAGTTACCTTCTTATGATGCTCGAACCACATGAGGATCAAGGCCACCGATGGCAGGAATGGATGGAAGAATTGAAGGAGTTCAGGAGAGCAGTAGGGAATCAGGATGCGCCCAATAAACGCGACATATTAACAAACTTGATAGGAAAAGAGGTAAAAGGCATCATTAAAACCATCCCGGCTCAAGAACAATCCACCTACCAGCTCTTAACCACCGCAATCAACGGACAACTTGTAGTCCTCCCAAATCGGGACTATGAGTGATATACGTTCAGCCAATGCATGCAGGCACCTCACAAAATCACTGGTCAATTCATTTTACACCCACAAAGAAAGATTACGTACTGTGACTTTGAACATTTTAGTGACGACAAATCCAATAGACTAAGAGTGATAGAGGGGTGTATATCATCATGATTCCGGAAACATCTCCTAAAGAAACCCCTCCCACTGAAGGAAGTCACAGACTTAGCAAGAATATATGAAAAGGTTGACACACAAGCAGCCAACATTGAAAGTCCCAAAAAATCAGGCACCATAGCTGCCATGGTATCCAGCCCACAAGCGCAATAAGGGCAAGCACGGTACTCAAGCACGACAGCCCGCCAGGACACATGGAACAGCAATCGCAGAAACCCGCCCAAAAGACAATGTTACAGATGCAGATTTGAATTTCCACATAAGGGCCAATGCCTAGCACTGGGTCAAATGTGCATGAGGTGTGGCCAGGAGAACCATTTCTAAATTATGTGCAGGGAAAAAGCACCACTACTGCAGGCGTATAGACCCACCTTGCAGTCATCGACCAACAGAAGATACGACATACAGATGCCACCCAACACATTTCCGTACCTAGAGAGAGAAGGCATGAGGCCCAACTTGAGCAGAAACACAACAACATACCCGACACAGCGGGGATTTATACGAGCTGTGGAAAACCTACAAGTCGACACACCTAGCGGACAATTTGAGACACCAGAACACACTTTCCATCCAGAGTCATGACAGGTGGAAGATCAAAGACAGAGGAGGGAGACTTCCATGGAAGACCCATATGAGAACCCCCCAGTTGAAGAAGAAAGCTTGAATACAGGACAATACTAGGGGTACAACAGGTACAGCAGAGAGTATGTCAGACTCATATATGACACTTTTGATGATAGTATTGCCCCGAAAGTGAAGGGTCGAAAGACGTGTTCGCTACAAACTGGACCTTATCTTCACTTTATATTTTGGCCACAAATTGGGCCTTATGTTCACTTATATTTTGATCTGGAATTAAACAGGCAGCGCAGAACTTGGATTATGTTTTTTTTATTGTTCTCATGTTTCAATGTGACTGAATTTATTCAGACTTGTCAGGTCTTTATATTATATTGAATACATTAACTAACATACCACCAATTTTGACTCAGTAGGGCCGCTCACCACCTACATACACAGTTTTCATGTTACTTTGTAGGTGTTGGATTAGCCTGCAGTCTGCACTAATTATATATTTTTTGTAGGTTTTCAATATATATTTTTTCACCTTTCTTACATGTTGATCCAAGTGCTCATTACCTGGCAATCCAATCTCCATGTGAATAGCAAAACAGGCAATGGCCCACCTTTTCAGGGCCAGGACATCGAGAAGTTTGAAGTGCATTTAGGATTCCACCAACAAAGGATTACACCCCTATGGCCGCAGTCCAAAGGCATGGTGGAGCGCTTCATGGCCACAATAAAATGGACATGCCAGAAAGCAGCCACAGACCTTGCCGCAAGCCATCTCACAAATGTTGAGGAGTTACCGCAATACACCACACGAGGCGACCGGACACACACACCAACTGATTTTATGATACAATACAAACCCAGAACCAAGCTTCTGCAGCTGGAAGACTACACCCAGTGGTCGAAGTGGGCGGGAGCGGTCGAGAGCGGTGCTCCTCTACTTCTTTTAATGAAGTTTTACCGTTCCTATACTTTCATTTTAAAAAGAAACCGTTCCGGAACGGTTTCGTTTTAAAATAAAACTGTAGGAAGCAGTTGAAACTTGAACTTTCAGTGCAGTGCACTAAACATTCTCTTAAACTGCAGGCGCATGCATTTGGGGGTTTATATTGTGCATGGGAGGGGGTATGGTGATGGGGTTTGCAGGGAGCGGCGAAGACCAGTAGGGAACATAGCTCCACTACTTCTTTTTGTACACTTCGACCACTGACTACACCCCTGTGGAAGATGAGGAGATTAGAGAAAGAGAGGCTGAGAAAAGAAAGCCAAAGAATGGACAGATTGCAAGCAGAAAGCCGAAGAACACCAAATCCCAGTCAACGAGGTCATACTTGTCCGACAGAAGCAACACAGGAAGATGGACACCAGGTACAGGCCAGCGCTGCTAGTGCTCATGGAGGTCAAAGGGCCAATGATTACGGCCCTGTTGGACGACGAACAGATAACCCGGAATGCCTCATTCTTTCGCAAGATGTTCCAAGAGAACACAGAGAAAGAGACACACATCGAAGAAGAACCCAGGGTGGAACTGCCCGAGGATCCCCCGCCAAGAGCACCCAACAAGGAGATCCCTGAGGTACCGGGCCACCCCCAGAGGACAATTCGCAAGCCCCCATGTCTCATTGAACAGATCTAGGCCAAAAACTCCTGTGATAAGTAAGGGGGGGGATGTTGTGGGTGAGCAGAGCATGGCCCCTTTAAGGAGAAGGGAGCTGGGAGGCAAAGGAAAGGACTGGGGTAGGGAAAGGAAGTGTAGGGGTGAAGGGGAAGGGGTAGTATGCATGAGAGGAATAAAGAGTTTAGACATGCTGGCATGTCTCTGGTGTATTCATTGTGTGAGTGTAACATTACCCCACAACAAGCGCAGAGATGCCATCACTTTAATTAAGACTACAGGTCAGAAAGAGCTACTCTCTCACAAGTGAGAAAGGGCAATCACTCCCGCCAAATCACTGGTGACTGTCAGACACAAGAGCTGCTCTTTTGTGAGACTGCTGGGATCAGTGGCACAATGAACATTGGGCAGGTTGAGATTGGGATTTTGCGTCCCTCCCACCACCCCCGAATCTTTGGGTAATGTTTACTTTACCTGGCTGATTTACAGAGTCGTGGAAGGAGAGGACAGGACGCAGAGTATACACCGTGCCTACTTGCGGATGTACAGTCAACAAAGGCCAGAGTATTACTAATGTAAAGCATTTCATTGGTAGCAGCTGCTTTCGTACACATATATTTGTAAGCAATCGAAATCGGGATTGGTTTTTGTCCTTGCATGTCAGGCGAGTGATTGGACGAGTAGGGGGCAGACACAGCTCATTCTTTCAGCAGTCCTTAAGTATTTGGTTTCAGACATGGAGAGAGTTAACTGCTGGTAACACTGAAGATGCATCACAAGTCTTTTTAGAATGTGTAAAGAAGTTAGATGTCCTCACCAAAGCCTCTGATGTTAGCTCCTCTCCCAACATTTAAAGAGTTAGGCCCCCTGAAATGTTAGCTTAGTTGCAGCCCTGTCTTGGATTCAGCAATTAGATGTAAGCTTAAAAGGGTATTACGGTAGGTTGTAAGTGAATTTTGATGTTTGGTACTTGCTTTTTTAAATCCCGTGCTGCCTAGTTATGTAATGTTTTCCCAAGTGCTTGTATTTTGGACACATTGATGCAGAAAATTGTTTCAGGATGAACTGTTAGGTTATCATTTTGTTAAATGAATAATTGCTTAAAAATCATTTTCTTTTATTTTCTTTCAACATTAATACATTATTTGAAAACAACAAAGTGAAACTGTCTTTAAGATATAGCATCCGCTGGGGGAAGCAGGTCACAGGGATGTGTAATGTTAATATTTTATTAACAAATAGATAATCCATTCAAAGCCTAGAAGAGTATCTGTTGAATTTGACTTGAATGATGTATTCCCTTCCTTTTGCAGATTGAGGGGTCATGGGTTTTCGGGAGGGGCCATGGGTTTTGGGGGTGGGGTAAGTGGATGGACATGGGTTTCAGGAGGGGACCCAAAGGCTTTCTGTGCCCGGGCCCAAACAACTGTTAAGATGTCCATGCTCCTTTCTCCTCTACTTTATCTCCTCACTGCACCACCATGCTCTAATCGCCAGCTATACCTCTGCACTCTGACACCTAACTCTCACACTTCCTCCTTGAGGAAGACATTCATGTCAATGTCTGACTGTGTTATGCTTTCAGAGTGGTGAGAGCATGTTCTTTGGCTATTGCCTTAACAAACTACAGATTGCTCAGCTGATGTCGATTGGCAAGCCGACTGCCCCATGGCTCAGCAGACTGAGAATACAAAATTTCTGTCCCTCGTAATGGAATTACTTTAATGGCCCATGTTCCTGCATCCATCTGTGAGAGCCATTGGTGCATATTTGTAATTTCTTATTGTTAGTGCTACTCTGATACATGCAGGACTCTGCAATCATGGTCTGTGCATCTTTCTGCGAGTTGCACTCTGGAACCTTTGCCTTTTTGCAAACCAGATTTCCCGGACTTTGCTCCATGGCGTCAGGCCCATGAATGACTTGTTAACTCTTTGCATCCTGAGCACTATGCTGATGTTCCTCTGGTAGGCACACATAGTTCTATGTAGTATGACCAATCTGACACACAAAAATATAGATGGACTGGGGGACATGTGTGATTCTGTATGTTTCGTACCGGGCCATCTTCACAATGCGGGTGGTGGTCATCCCAGTCCAATCTTGCAGAGACATGTTTTCCTTCTGATCATAACTCTGCCTCACTGCAGAGTCTTTAAATCAAAGGTTGCAAGGGCAGCGCCAGTGATACTAAGAAAGTTGTCAGTGGTAACAACTGGTACTCCTGGTAACCCACAAAGGACTCATGATGAGCTGGGCTCCTCAATAAATGGTGCTCATCGTGAGATTGATTCCTTAGGGTGCTTTCTCCTATGGCCTTTCTAATGTCAGAAGATGATAAGGAGGAGTTTGTGGGGGTGCATATTGTCATGAGTATATGAGTAGTGTTATCATTCTGTTAATTGGAAGGGCTGTATTGTTAACCGTAGAGGGAGGATACCTGCTTACTTTGCCCCTATTCCTCCCTGGATATGGCAATCTTTTTGTAGACACGTGTGTGGTAAACCCAGCGCTCTGGGATGGCTGATATGTTTATGCACCATGATCATTGTGGCTGCTTGTGGCATCAGGGGTGTTCTGGAGGCAGAGTGCTCGTAGCCTGTGGTTGTGGGTGTCAGGTGTGTTGTAGCTCGTGATGTCAGCTATATCTCTGTGGCACATTGCACTCACCATCATTTTCGAGGTTGCCGTTTACCTTGGAGGCCAAATTCAAATGCATGGCGAAGGTTCATATATTGCATATGAAAGGATGTCCCAAGATGCCTTCTTTTATATTGAAACGTATTAAGAGTGTGTAAATTGGGAGCCTCTGCTGGCAGTTTGGCTGTTGCTGACTACCTTTCTGTAACATGGTTCGTGGATGGTATTTAACAGCTGCTGGTAATGGAGGAAAACATGTCACCACTCTTCTTATCTTCTTGTTTGCTCCTTGTTTCCATGATTCCATGATTGTGGATGTTGTCATTTTTATGTGGTCAATGATTTTCTAGTCACTAAAATCTGATCCTGGTGCTCAATATTCCATGTAGATGTGTGTTCCTGTAGGTTTACCTTGCAGGACGACATTTTGAGTTAAGGGTGATCCACTCGCATCTAGGTTCAGCACAGAAAGTGACGCATTGGCATCTGGAAAGCGTTTTCCATATCTTCATCCAAAGCTGATGTGCATGGAAGTGAATCTGATGCTTCTACCGAGAAGTGAAAGGCTCTTGTGGAAAATCAGAGAAAAATCAGGCAAGTATTCACTTTTACATAAACAACAGAGAACATGACTATCAAACTCTGTATGGGAAGGAGAATCAGCAGGAAAATGCATTTGGAAATCAGAAACACTGGGAGGTACAAATAGTGGCCCTTGGTCAATCAGGGCCCAGGCTGTAATACAAGACGCTGTGATAAATATATTTCTGCTAGACACACACATTCTACATGCAAAATTAGTGCGAAAGAACATAAAAATGTGCCTTTCAAATTCGGAAATGAAGACTGCATACAGCCTATGTGTATGTGCTGCTATGGTCAAAACCTGAAATTAGATTTTGTTTTGTTTTGTTTCTTCTGGAAACACACTAGTTACTGCACACCCTGAACATTCCTGGTATTCCTATTAAGATCAGCTAGTATTGTCCAATTTCAAAGAAAATACACATCCACCAACCAGGAAGAAAAGTCAAAGGATAGCAAATGTGTGTCTGTCCAGCTGGTAGTGGATTCATTTATTATTATAACTACAGCACTCATTGAATTTCATATTTTTGAATTGATTTCAATCACTGAACACCTCTTTAAGAGGTTGAATTATCTGTTGCCAATGTACGTAAAACAGAGGGCTCAAATCAGAACATTCATGTTTGTCTAATTCAGGACTGGAAACATTTTCGGGGGAGTGCATTGATATCGTGTGCATTGCAGATGTGACCACCTGAATAGCATAGCACTGCTTGCTTCTAGCTGAGACTCGATGATGCATCTTGGTATCATAAGCATATGAGGGGTATCACAAGCCACTATCTTTGAGGAGCACAAAGTGAGACCCCAAATATCTGAATGTATCTACCCGGGTGAGTCCAGAGAGTTATAAGGAACCCCACAGATGAAAAGACCAGGGGCAGAATGGCATTGAACAAGCCTCACTTGGTGTTTGGGATTCATTGGAACTGAATGGCAGATTCTCAAAATGTCTTTCACGTCACATCCTCTTGCTTCCATCCCTCCAGTGAGACTCTTTGTTCCCATGTATCAAAGGAAGCTGGGAGATCATTGAGAAACAACGTTGTTAAACCTGCATAATATGTCAACTGAAACTAAGGGACCTTCATCCCGAAACCTGTATGTGCACCAAATTGAAGCTAAGTCAATCAATCCAAATCCTGAATTGCTGCTTTTAGATTATAGTGGGACATGTTCCGTGAGGAGAACTTCTGCATCTCTTCAATGTACGTTCCCATATAACGACAATGACCGCTCTCGAAACGATTTAGACTTCATTAATATTTCATTCCTTTTCCTTAGGAACACCTCACATAAGCATCAAGGTACTGACTGCAATTAATGTGTGTCATGCTTATTAACGCACACGCCCGCGCAGCGGTACTACATGTTGCAGCCATTGCTGATTTTATCACCATTCACAGCCCGCCAGTACTTTCTTCATGATGAATGAGATTTCCACAAAGTGTGTTTCAGAGAATTTTTGAATATACAATAATTAATGCATAACTATAATTGGTACCCATTTAATCCGCCTCAGAATGAAGAAAGGATGGGTTAGCACTAATGGGATTCAAACCTGCATCCTGCAGATCACACACAGCTATTAGCAAGAAGTGCTTAACCTAATTGAAAGACCTCACTGGAATGCCAATAAAAGCACCCCTATCACCCCAAGAACTTATGCACACCTTCCCGCAAGCAAACTTGATCCCCCAAATCCACATGAGTCCCTGCTTACCACCTCCTGCTCACGCCTGCACAACATATCTGATCACAGTTCTGTTAACTGCCACAGGCCCATATGGCCTTCTGAAGTGACATTTCAGGTCCTTGTCAATACAGCAATTTGGAACTCTGCCAACATCATCTTTTCAGAAAACGTCAACCCACCAGCTACACAATAAACCAATATATCTACAGATGCACATTCCAACCTACTAGACACTGTGACATAAACTAACACATCACTGAACACACAATAACACAAATATATATACTTGACATTCTCCACAGACATCTCGTTCCTGACACCCATGTTTGTGGACTGGGCTCGCCATGCCCCCATGCCTATCCCGATTCATCACATTCAACCCAACCACCAGAGCCAACTAAACTACCCAGGCCAATATACAAATCCGTCAAGCACTTTAGATCTGGCCATACCTGTAAACTACTACATTTCTCCAAAATGCTAGGGCACTCTGATTTTCCTGAATAATCGTGTCTCAATCGTGTCTTCCAGTCAGAGATACACAAATTCCAAACAAAACACAGCAGCAAAACCTGCTGGACGATGAGACAGAAGTGTCTCCAAGGGCATTACACCCTGTTTTCAAAAAGATTCTGTATTGCCCACTTCTCATAAATATGCTAAATTCACATTTTAACAGCATTTCCAAAATGGATTTCTTGAGAGGCGAAAGTTTGGCCAATCGAGAGGATGGGCCCACAATCAGGATCTCTGTTTTATCATCATTGAGGCACAGGTGGTGCTTCTCTTTGCTCACTCTTTGTCAGTAGCATGCTAATTAGATGAAAGAAGAGTAAACAAGGCAACAAGGTGATAGAAAGGCAGCTGGATACTATAAGAGGCACTAGGGATGTGATGACCTGAGCACGCCAACAAACAAAGCCTGGAATGTGCACACTGCAAAGCACACATTTAACATCCTAAACTTAAGTATTTTACTCTGTCATTAGACTGCCAAAATGGGGCAGCTGCTCAGGGGCCCCATCCATAGACTCAGAGCCCGTTTCAACAGAAACATTTGAAAGGCCATGATTCCTCCCCTGGTGCCCAAGCGGTTTGATTGCTCTACCCTTTGTTGACTGCCTCTCCTCCACTCTGCAAGTCAACCACCACCCCCCCCCCCCTACTTACAAGGAGCTCACGCTGTGTCCAGTGGCACATTTAAGGCTAAGGACCTAATGGGCAAAATTGAGTCATGGGGCAGAGCTTAGTTTGGGAGGCCTTAATGGAGATCGCGAGTGGACAATGATAACCTTTCGGGACAATTATTTCATTTTTTGTTATCTTTTCGTGCTGTTTTCTGTGCTAAGGGGTCTGACTGGGTCCAAACCACTGGACCTACTCACCAGGTTTTGACGACAGTGGTGTTAACCTTAAACAAAAACAGATCATGTGTGACTGAGCATCTTGTACCCTAAAGTGTCAACGTGCCATCACCTGTGTTCTGCTATCAGCTCATTTACCTGTTTTTGAACATCTTTGAATCCCCGCCACCCCTCCATCCAGTCCATACTTTGTTGTGCATTAACGTATGTGTGCCAAGTAAATGAACTGGACGCCGTAGTGACCATCTCCAGCCAACAAACCATAAGTACTAGGTTAGCCCAAAATCCTTTGGTCCTGAATATGTATATTGGCCATTCCCCTCAGGCACAGTCCAAAGTTGTATTGGGGCATGTAAATGTCCATGAAAGTTTATTCATTTTTGTGCGCTATGCGATGAATCCTGTGGAGTACTCACAAAGAACCTTCCTAAAGTCTTTTCCCAGGTAGCTAGGGGAAGGCAGCCGCTACCTGATCCTGACCCTGGGGGTGGTATTAGCTGGGAGGAGAAGGGCTCCAGGGGACAAGGATGACTCCTTCGGAGGGACACAGTGTTTGTCTTCCTCAGAGGAAGAAATGTCAGTGATGCCAGAATATGCAATGGCTTCCTTTTAGAGAGTGCTTTTCTTTCCCAAATCTAATTATCCTGATGGTGTTGAAAAATCATTTATTAGGTATAAGAATCACCCTCCCAAAGTCACCCACATTTATGATGACGAAAGCTCCTTTAATCAATAGGGAAATGTTAAATGTGAATCTCAATACATTAACATCTCAGATTCTGAATACCCTAATTCCCCTGTAAAACAGAACTATCCATTAAATCCTTATAATACTCCTTTACAAAATGTAATTAAGGATAGAAATTAACTTAGTAACAATATTCTCATTAAAAGAAGCAAGTGTTACATTGGGGACTCCAAGTCCCACAATGCCCAAAGTACTGGGAAGAAGAAGAGAGATGCAGAGGCACTGGACTGAGAGTTGCTGCCTAATAGCGTTAATGACCCACACCTGTGGGAAACTGGGAGGCATTAAAGGCCCCCTCAGGTACAGGCCATAGTGAGAATTAGTGGGAGATGCAGTTCCTCCACATTGCTGTTGTAGGTGAAGGAGAGCCAAACGGATGCTGTTTTTGAGAGGTCTCTACCTTCAGAGACCTTGAATACAGAGGTTGCACCGCGGGAAGCATTTTTTTTGGGAGCTTTCATCCTGAGGACTGTAACTGCATAGGTAGCACGGCGGGAAGCATGAATTAAGAAGCTTTTCCCATTGTACATTTGGCCCCGAAGGCAGGCGAGCACCGGAGTGTCGCAGGAGTCTTTTTCTGATCTGCATGGGCCACAGAAAGCAGAGAAAAGTAGTTTGCAGAGAAGCCCAGAGCAGAGGAAGCAGAAGGCAGTGGAGCGAGTAGACACATAGGCGGTACCCGGTGAGTTCACTGACAGTATTTGACCCCGGAATGCTCTGTGATCGCCCTCCGACAAGGTCTCATTATTTTGGATACCGAACTAATGCGAAAGAAGAGAAGTTGAAGAATAAGAATAATAATTATTGTGAATACAGAGCTGATACACAGAAGATAAACTGGCAGAATAAGAACTGTGGGCACAGGCAAGAGAGGTATCATTGTGCTTATGAAGGTCAGAATAACCACCTAAGTCCATTGAAGGCAATATTACAAGAAGTAAATACAAACTTCTATTGCCAAAGCCAAAAAACTGTAATATCAAAGCAAGTTAATAAGAACCCACATTGCCAAAGCCAGGAGAAGGCAATTAAGAAGCAAGTTGTTTGTAGATCCTATTGCCAGATCCTAAGCCGAAGAAGAGCAAGAGTGAGAGAATGCCATTATCAGCAGGAGAGCTGTGCTTCTCACAGAAAGTATTCAGGATGAGGGGGAGTGTGACCTGCATTGCATGTGGCAATCACAATGGAGGAACAAACAGCATCAATGTGTTTCATGTCTTCTGAAAAGAAGTAGTCAAACTGATGTTGTGGAAGTAAAGAGACTTTACAAGTTGTATGAAGTAAGCTGTAGCACAGAAGTACTTGTAGTAGTGTTAGTAGTTTCATTAGTCCTAGCTGGTGAGTATACCAGTGGAAGAGACCTTGTAGTGGTAAAACAGGCAGGTGAGTGTATCAGGTGGTAGTTATCAACATACTGCGGTGTGGTTAAAAGCATTGAAGAAGAAGTGGCAAGACCACTAAAGTATATTGTGAACTGTTGTAGAATCACCCTGACAAAAAGCATTTTGTTGATACAGACAAACTGTGGAAGTATACTGGTTTTCTGAGAAGAGGTTGTGTGGGATTAGGGGCCACAAGTGGAGAGAGAAAGTCTTCTTGAATATTTTGAACTGTTGGTCAAGTCCAAGTGAGAGACTTGTTGGAGCAAGAATATCTTTATCTGAACGTTGTAGTAAGACAGAACGTTCCTATTTTGAACTGTTGATTGAAAATCCTGTTTGAATCTGGGGAAGGTGAGCTCACCCAGATTACAAGGAGGAACTGTTATTTTTGTTATATTTGAATTGCCATATATCACTTTGTTAAGTTGGTTGTATTTATAAGTGTGAGGAACAGATTTCTTTTGTCAGTGTTTACTTTAGTTTATCTTGATAGGGAAGGAATTCCTCGTCAGGAAAGGGATAGTGAAGCATTTGTCAAGCCCTTTTGAGATAATAAAATGGCTAAGAATAAAGGAGTAATTGCCCAGCAGCCCATAGCAGGATGCTCTGTGTAGCCACCACGTAAAATGGGTTTAGTTGCCTGGGTCAACTCCCCTCCTCTGGCCCAAGATGTCATCAAGAGCCCAGGAGCTGGAGGGTGTGTGGCTTGACCAAAGAAACTGGGAGGGGGCATAGCTGGGCACAGGGGCCCGGTTGCACTTTGCCTGCATGCCGACTGCTAATTGCATCTCTGACTCTTTTCCTGTACTGTTTTCCTGGAGGTGAGCCCCACATTTCTATGGTGGTGCATGTAAGCAGTCGTAGCTTGGAATCCGCTCTTGTCAGCCATCCTCAAAAGGACACCCTGCTCACAATCAGCCAGCAACAGCACCCTGTGTCTCATCTGCAAAAGCCATAGCAGCAACGGGCCACACATTGCCCTTCAGTCCACAACATTTTCACAGCAATATCCCACTGCTCATAATGCCCCTGTACCACCTATCTTCCTTTCCTTGGTGAAGTAAGTTGCTACAACTCACAAATACCATTGTCCAGTCATGAGCAAATAAGGCACTACACACACACACACAATTCAAGTGGGGAAACGAGGGCTGCAGCTGCTTCGTAATGTGATGTAATGTAATGTAATGTAGACTTTTATAGCACCGGTAGCCCGCGGGCATCAGGACACATTGACAATACATACCAGAACTATCTAGGGGACCTCCCTAGTCTGACCAGAAGAGCTGAATAGCTAAAAGGGTAAGATTACTTGAAGAGGTAGGTCTTCAGGAGTTTTCAAGATTGCAGGTGATTCTCCTCTATTCTCAAAGCCGAGGGAAGGGAATTTCATAGCTGAGCTGCCTGTAATACAAAAGATCTGCCCATGGCTGAATTGGGTTTATATTTATGTACTACTAGCAGGTTTTTCCCAGCCAAGCGTAACGGTCTCTTCGGGGTATAGGGTACCAGGCTCCTCTTCAGATAGGTAGGGGCTTTTCTGAAGAGGCATTTATGCACAAGAGTTAGGGATTTGAACTTGGTCCTCTCTTTGACTCTAAGCCAGTGGAGCGATCTTCTGCCCATGGTAGTATGGCCTCTTCTCGTGAGATGTTTTACTAGCCTTACAACATCATTCTGAATGACTTGGCAGGTTTACAAGTCTTTGGCAAGAGCACCAATAAGAAGGATGTTGCCATAGTCAAGCCTAGATAACACAACGGCCCTGGCAATGGTGGACATATTGTTTTCATTGTGGGATGTTTTTACCCATGCATCCAAGCCCTAACATAAAACTGTGCATTACTGGCATGGAAAACATCATGATGGCCACAACTCCCCAGAGAGTGCACGGGGAAAACATGAAGAATAGGCTGCCACCCATTTTCGCCTATGTTGTGAGCACAGGAGGGCACTGCCTAAAACCACCATTGGGCTACACACACAGTAGCCTGAAACCATTGGGAATGGCAATGCTGATTGCCAAAAAGCAACTCAGAACTGTGGGGAATTCATTTACTTAATCCCAAAAATGGTTGCAATACCGGTACTCACCACTATAGAAAGCCGGCGTTTTAAAACCACCAGACTTTTGTGTAAAACTGAACAAATGAAACAAAACCAGACCAAGGAAAGACTTGCTAGGAGGTGGATACAATGTAAAACTATATTCTGAAATGACTTGAAGGAAGTAATTATTTAATGTATAGGTACAAATTGTCAGTTTGATTTGAATGTAGAAAACTGGGAACAAAAAGTGACATTTAGCTGAAACCTGGCTTAATGAAACTGAATTCTGCCTGACAACTACCCCCGACAGGAGTTGAAACTGGATCAACAGCCACTCTTCCTAGGACTAGCTGCATCCTGCTGCCCCTTGCCAAAAGGAGTTGACACCTCTCTGATTAGATTAGGGGTGGAGCAACTGGGAACTGGAAGGGACCGAACAATGCAACATCCTTGACTCAGGCAAATGTTAAATTGGGGGCGTCGTAAAATAGCTTCCTCTTGGGAGTTACTGGGGGGCAGCTGTGCCTCTGTGAACAAGCTGGCTTGGGGGAAGTGGATAAACCAGTTATTCCACAATGTGATGTGGGAAGCCACACCCTTTTTGACCAGGGCATAATTTAAAAAAAGATGGATAATTCAGAGTACGGACTTGTCAGAATTATTTAAGTAATACCATTATTCTTGTCATTTTCCGGTGCACATTCTAAGAGGCGTTAGGACCCTGTGGTGTATTCTGGGGGGTTGCTAGCGGAAAATAGGGTCTTACTCCGAAATGTCTGCATGTTAAAAATCTGACACTTCATCAATTAATATCCATACTCCTTGCACACATGTGTGTAATTTTGGGTAAATGTCCGATATTGCAAAACCAGTTAAAAAGTGCAAAATGTTGTCATTTTTTAATGCAAGCCCCCAGGAAGATCAGAGGCGGACAAGCATGGACCATAAGGAATATATAATGTGTACATGTAATTTCAACTAATTGTGTATCTGGGAAAGATGTATTTGAATCAAATATAGATTTGTGGGCAAACTGACCAGGGGAGGATCCTCTGACCCATAAACAGACCTCATCATGATGACAATCCATTTCCTTCCCCCAATCATGGGAGAGGGGAGAATTGGGCCAATGACAAGTAGAGAGGGGCAGGCTTAGCTAGGCCCAGGCACACACCCATTTTCAAAACACATAAAAAGAGACTGCTGGGACAGTTAGAGACAGTCAATTCCATTTGCTGCGGAGCATGCTGACCGACGACTTCACATCCAGAGATCCAGACTTCAAATCCATCAATCTCCAGAATCTGTAGCAGAAATTAACTCCAGAATTTGTAGCAGAGAGGCCTGAATCCACCAGCTGAATCCTTTTCAGCAGGCCTCAAAACTAACCAAACTATTCAACAGCTGGGCGAGCTGTTTGAGGTTTTGCCGAGAATTTTTGCAAGAACCTGTAGCAGTACCCAGAAAGCAGTGTTACATCCAGAATCCAGAGAGGCTAGACCAGCAGAGCAGAGCTGACCCAGATCGCTGTGAGCAGAACCGGTGCCTGATTGACCCGCCGAGCAGACAGAACCGCAGCCAGACGTGTTGACCAGATCCCTGACGAGGCCTAGTTCAAATTTATATTGTGGGTACCTAGCAGAACTGTGCAGAACCAATCTCTTAGTTAAAATAATCTAATCCAAACTATTTTAACCTAAGTAGAACTGCCTCCTAGAAATCGTGTCATCTGGCATTTTTAAAGCTGCACAACTGTCACCTGTCAATTCTGCAGCTGCAAGTTGTCACCTGTCATTTTGAGTTTACTTTAAATCCAAAAAACTACCTTTATTTAATCGTCCGTATCTCTGGAACCGTTTGGCCCGATTTTTTCATCTGTAGAAATCAGCAGCTTTTTGCTTCTCTTTGCTAAAATTTGTTTGCAATCTGCTAATCATTCATAGAGTATTGTTAAAGTGAGCCTGAACTAATATAAAGTAGCCATCACCTACCCTGAACCTCTAGAGGGAATTAAAAGCAATTTTAGCACCTTTTCACTTCCTTGCAAACCACATTAAAGTAATTCGCCTGTGTTTAAAACTCATCCCTGTTTTCCCTAAGCTTGCTGGGAGAACTGGAACTGTGTATTGCATTATAAAGTGTGATCTGTTAGGATTCTTGAAGACTGAGTGCTCTCCTTCCATTTCTGGTATTGCATAGTGGGGGAGTGAATTGTCAAAAGAAAAAGTGATCATATTACTCTTTTGCTAAAATCATAACAAGTTATTTCTGTTCTGCATTTTATTCCACCTTGCGTTTCTTTGAACCATATAAAGCATTCTTTGCCACCTTGCTCTTCTGTTCCTATTCATAGTTACCTCTTGCTGATTACTGCTCATATTCACAAGTGTAATATCCATTATCAATTTATTCATAGAAGTGTGATATATATATTGTTTAAATTTTCAAATAAACCTTTTAATTTGCAAAACAAACCTACTTCTTGGCTCAGTGGGGTCAGGGGGATTCTAAGAGGGGGGTGTTATACAAGGGTTGTCATCCAGAGTACTGAACTGGATATAAAAATACATCAATAAGGGTTTTCCTCAGCATCCCAGACTAGGCATTGACTTAGCTGTAGTGTTGATTGAATATCGCTTACATCATTTAGGAAGGGTCTAATGGCCTTCATAAGTCGCAGGTAATAGGCTGTATTCTTTCGCAGGAGGTTGGCCTTTTCTTGTGAGTTAACAGAAGAGTTCCTCATCATACCCAGGGTTTTGACCTGGTTGTATACTGAGATTATGCCCTCATTAATCTGGAATGATTTGTACTCCAAACCCAGTTTAGCTAAAAGGCGACTGGACCCAAAAAGCATAAGTTCTGTTTTAGAATTGTTGAGGCACATCCAGTTTGATTACATCCAATCATTGATTGTACTATATATTTTTCTGGTCTTTATGCACGCTGCTATGTGAGCCCTGTAGCTCTATTATTAGCTGCATATCATCTGCATAGTTAGTGAAAAAAACTCCTATTTCCACCAAGATATCACACAGTGTACGCATATATAAATTAAAGAGCATGGCCGAAAGACTGGCACCTGGGGCACACCAAATAATATTAAGATGGGATCCGAGAAATTGTCTCCCCAATGTACTCTGGCTTGGCGATCTGTGAGAAAGGAAACCAACCACTTCAATGCCATATCAGAACAGCCCACATTGTCTCTCAAAGCTTTGACCAACAGTTTGTGATCGACCAGGTCAAATGCTGCACTGAGATCCAGCAACATCAGGATCCCAATTTTACCCTTGTCCATTAGGCCTAGCATGTGGTTCTGGAGGTCCAACATGGGCGTTTCCGTGCTATGTGAAGCTCTGAAACCAGACTGTGGTGGTGTGGGGATGCGTGTGTTTCCACATGATCCTGCAACTGCTGGGTGGCTATTTTCTCTAAGATTTTGAGTGTGAAGTTGGAGTTGGTAATCGGCCGAAGGTTTCCTGGGTCCTTAGGATCCAATCCTACTTTCTTCACCAGAGGTGTAATGGTGCCCTTCTTGATCTCCTCAGGAACTATACCTTCCTTAAAGGAGGCGTTAATAATTCTTAGCAAAATAGGAGCAAATTTCTCTTTATTTTGAAGAATGATGTTGGGTGGTAATACATTTTCCGTGCAGGACATGGGCTTCATATGACCAAACACTTCCAATAACTCTGTTCCAGTTATGGAGACAAATTTAAAGGTCTCCAATCCCATTTTATTATTAGTCTCCTTGATGCAGGTGTCCTGTTTTAGTTTATTTCTGGCATTAATTATGTTTTGCCTGGCTTCAGCTATTTTGGCAGAGAACGCATTTTGCACGATGTCACAGTTTTCTTTAGATGGTGATAAGGGTGGAGTAAGGTTTTGCGGTTTCTCTACACTCTTAAGAATTTCAAAGAGTTTGCTGGTCTTGTTATCTGCTGCTTCTATTTCCGCATTAAAGAAGTTGGCCTTGGCTAATCTTATGTTATCTTTATACTTCGTGTTGGCTATCTTCCAACTATCTTTATTTTCAGTAGTCTTATCTATATGCCACTTCCTCTCAAGGGCTCTTTTTTCAATTTTAATTGTGTGTCTATTTCCGTGTTATACCATTTCTTATGATTGCTAGCTTTCCAAGCTAGCTTGGTTTTGAGTGGCACGATTTCCTCTAGCAGCTCTAAGCATTATCTCACAACTATCATGCTCCTGAAAGGAGGTGAGTATTTTATCTAAACATGGCTGGAGGTGGTCTATTATCAAATTTTTTACATTTCTACTGATGACCTTAATGTGAGGATTGTGTATGATCAGAGGTGCCTGAAGTTCAGTGTTCAGGGTGACTAGATGATGGTCGCTCCATATACTTGGCTCTGTCTTACAATTCTGTTTTTTTAGATTATTGGCTATGACCCAGTCCAGTTGATTCCCTTGTGGTGTTGTGGACGCCTCATTTATAACCTTGAAGTCTTAATTGATTAATGCTTTCTCTAAGGAGATGGCTCCTTTGTCCTTTTTATTCCCACACCAATAGTTAAAATCACCTACTACCAGAGTAGATACATTGGTAGATCTCAGTTTGACTAATTGTGAGCAGAGTTTGTTTGAAAAATCAGAGCTCAGTGACGGGGGCCTATATACTACTATTAGGTTGAAGCAACTGTTGGGGGTGAATATCAGTTTCATCTGGATGGTTTCACACCCATTACAACTGAAACTAACTTGAAACACCTTTAACATTTCCTTGGCTATAATAGCAACCCCTCCTCCCTGACCTTCCTCTCTGTTGACGTTATAAATAATGTAAGCTTTATTTGGCAGGCGTCAACTTACAGGTAATCCGTACACAGACGACACAGCTTCCAGTTTTTCTATGCTGAGCTGGAGTTTTACTTACCCGAGAAGGGAATCGCTATCAATTCCACCCCAAAGGTCTCACCATCTAAACCTCCGTACATGTCCCTCTCTATACTTTACATTAGACAACTTACTTGTTACACTTCACGGTTACGTTGCCTCTTGCTGTCCGTTGTCTTGATGGTTCTCACCTGACCACCATTATTTGACACAAGGTGCTCTGCGATTCCCTGCCCCCATACTTTTTAGGAGGTGGGAGTTGTTTCACTCCCCTGCTGTCCCCATATCACAACTTTGTGTGATCTCTCAGGCGGCTTGTACACCTGACTGCTGTGTTCTTAGCTGGTGGCTGTTCAGCATCCTTGTGGCTCCCCACCGTACTTTCTTGTTGGATACACCTTGTAACTCCGCTGTGAGGACATGTGGTTAAAACAGAAAAGTAGACTAAAGAATACAGCAAAAGGACCACATGGTGATCTTTGCGCATAATGTGAGGCAGGGTGGGAACACAATCATATCAAGGCAATGTGAAACCTGCTTGCTGGCACCCACATTAAACAGTCCCCAAAATACCCTCCCCTTATGATCGCCCCCACCTCTGGTGTCATCCTGCCCTCTCTCTATAAGTTTCTCCCCCAGCCCAGCCACAACCATTTGCTGCCCGCGTCACCCACTATGACCTAATTTCAGGCACAAGCATCAATGCATAGTGATGGTGTTTTCGCCAACTTTTAATGAATGCAGTTGCTGCTTTCCAGTAAACGGATTTGATGTTTTTTGGGTAAATGACTGACTTGACTGGATCTTCCTTGAAAGATCCCTGAAGTCACAGACAGCTCAAGGGTATTGCATACTTCAGGGCAGCTAATGGATGGCCATGCGCTCGGGTTATTAGTAGCCCTGCTGTGGTATTTTTACCCTTAATTGCTTTATTGCCCTTTCATGATGTGCTTGTTTTTCTTTTTCTCTGCATTTGTCTGGGAAACGATTGTTTTATTTCGTAACTGTTTCAAATGTAATTGTTTACTGCGTCACTAAAGCTGTACTAAATGGAGGCCTTGTTTTGTGCTTGCTAATGCTAACAAGTGATTTTTGTTACGTGAAGCAGGCATTGTGTTTTGTGTGCATGACATCTGATGGGTTGTATTGTCGCCATTTCTAATTTAAAGCTCCTCTACTATGTTGCCCTTCTAGAGGAGCAGCACAAATAATCCCCTCACACGCACGCTATATCTACAACCGCAATTTCATAACCATTGTTTGTACAAAAAAGTAGACGAAAGCATGTCGCATTTTTCAAGTGCTTTTCATGCAAAGTCCGCTCATGCAGTCATGACACGTCCCTGCTTCCAGCCACGGCCGAAACTCTGTTAAATTAAAGGACAAATGTAATTACATTGGGTCAAATATGATGTGAATTAACAATAACACCGCAAAGTACGTATTATTGATGAGTACGGAGAGACATCGCTCAGTCCCACACATCTGAGTGGTAGAGTGGGCTTTAAAACGTGTTTAATTCATTAGAATTATATCATAAAATTGCAGTCTGTCTACACGGCATAACATTTAACTATATTGGCACAGTAAAAAATTATCTAGACGCTAAAGTCTGGCATGTATTTTGAATTGTGCTGTGTTGAAATTCTGGATGCTATTCACCCTACCAAATCATTTATAACTAGTAGTATAAACACTGCAATATTTCCCCTACAAAGGACCAACAAAATGCCTAAAAACAATATATAAAATCTTAGCAAAGCCTGAAGGAGGAGAAATTCTTGGTGTGGGCATCAAGTTGGGGAGAACTGACCGCACTACGAGTCTTGCTATGGATACCACAAGCGCTAAATACCACCTGTGGCAGAGGCACTTCTGCAAATCTGCCCAGTTGAGTGCTTACCGCTGGCACAGGTGGTGTTGCTGGAATACCCCCCAGCTATGCTCCAGCAATCCCATCTCTGCTGGCGGTCCCTTGAAAAGGTTGACTTTTAAAAATCAATTTCTACCAATTACCAAGTTCAAAGTGAAGGTAGGGAGGGATAATGTACAGTAATGATTGCTACCATTACTGAACATGTTTCAAGCGCAATCTCTGACCCTTTTGGCATTCTGGGGGCGGGGTAGTGACTGGAGATCAGGGACACCCACTTTCGCACCCTCTTTCAATGTTAACATGTCAACGATTTGTTTCTCTATTGAAGGGTAACCCTTTCCCTTCCATATGGTTACAAAATGTAAAAAAATAATTTCTGGGTGTTATACAATGTTTACTTCCCCTCTGTGGTGGTGGTAAAAAAAGGCTTTTTTTGGCAGAAAAGCTGTCTAGTGATACCCCCAGCTGCATTTCAAAGGCATGCCACGAAAGATATTTCCCTCCAACTCTGGAAGATGGTCAATCTGGTGGGATTTTGCAAATAGAGGTGCAGATATAGTTACTGCCAACCTCATAATGACCCCTCATAAGCCTGAAGAGGGAGAGTGGTTTGAAAAAAAGCTGCAAGGCCTGATTCATGGACTTTTTGCACGGCTCAAAGTGACCTGACACTGCTGACACAAACCCAAATTCATGGAACTGCGCAAAGTCACTTTTCAGCAGTGCAAAGTTACTTTGAACCGTACAAATTTCCATGAATCGGGCCAAGAGTCTTTTAGCTTGTCAAAATGGCAGCACTCGGTGACCATGTTATCCATCAGAACGGCCCGTGCAGTGGGTCGATGTCATTAAATGAGTATCAGCTGGCGCAGCTCATGCTTCATAGCTGATCATGCATTCACTAGGCAGCACCAGGTATTGATGGAGCTAACTGTGGCATTAAAGGATGAAGGCAGTTAGAGCATCATTAATCCAGGTGGCAACTAACGGGTAGACTCTGGAAGGGGGAACAGTGCAAGTCCATAATCACAAAACCTACCTCAAGAGATGAATGAGGTCATGGCGGGACGCAATTATATCATGAAAAACATAGAAATAGTTGCAATAATCGTGGCTAAATGAATACATATAAAATAATGTAAGTGTGGTGAAGACAAGGACAAGTGCACAGACATAATGAGATTGTAGCCCTCATTCTTTTTTAAAAACATTTTTGTATTATGAGCATATAACTTAAAAAGATTTTTTGGCACCAAAAACAGAATAATACAATTTAGAAAAAACGTATACGTATACCGGCATGGCTGCCACCGGAGTCATTTTTTTTCCAGCGCCCAGCAATGGGCAATTACCGGGGCATTACAGCCACAGCTGACTTGGTAATTGCCCATTGCCGGGCGCCGGAAAAAAAAATACTCCCCATTCCCATTTGAGTGCCATTGGACTCAATGGGAATGGGGAGGACGGTAGCACCAGAATGGTGCTGGTGCTACTATCAAGGTCTGCGGGTGCGTGACCTGGCGGGCGGTACGGCACATGCCCGCAGTATTCGTAGTTTGCCAGTCCAGAAACAACAGTACCGGCAAGCGTACCGGTACCTTTGTTTCCGGACCGGCAAGCTTGTAATCTTCACACAACTTAAATTCCAGTTAGCAGTCATAAAATATAACAATATTATTCATTTAACAATTATTATAAGTGTTAATTACATTTACGTCAAGTTACCTTTGCCTAAACCATAAGTGTTCTAGAAATAAATCGCTAGATCACATTACATGCAGTTTAAACCATGAAATTAAATATATTTTTCCTCTCTTGCTAATATTTAGCATCAATTGCTATTATTCTTTTTTGAGCAATTTTCCAAATATGGTGAGCCGCGGCAGTCGTGACAATCGAGTCTGCTATGTATATTGTGGACCAAAACTGGTCAGTTTGAATTGTACTCTCAGAGCTACAAATCTCTCCATAGCCCCTCCAATAATGTGCTCCCAATTCCGAACATCCCATCACGATAGGTCTTGTTGTTTTGAGTTCAAGAGTGCACAATCCACACAACTCCCCAGTGTATTCTAATACAGGCAAGATGTTTAGGTGTATGTAGATAATAAAACCGTGCAGAGTACGACAGCATAACTTAGTTAAAAAGCTTCTAAGGGCACCTGGAAAATGTGCCTGCCTGATGTAAACGTTGGTCTTAAGCTTTTTCCAAAATACATCCAGCTCCTTTCCACTAGGTAAAGAAGGGCCCAATTTAACTAAATATTGATGGACAGTCAATGCAAGTTCACTGTATGTCTGATTTAATTGCATTCTGTAGCGTTATATTGAGAAACCACCCTTAACCTTGGCAGTTCCTTCCCACCCCCAATCAGGGAGCCCTACAACACTTTGCGTAATTTTTTATTAGCGCTGGCCTTATTGAAGACTCATATAGAGCCAATAACCCCCCCGCTCCCCTGTGCCCACAGTGAGCCAAGAACCAACTGGGGGTATAGAAAGAATATATATTTATTTAAATAAATGCTAAGCTTAATGAATAACAGGTTTATTTAATCACACACAACACCTTCTTTGTGGCATAAAACAAGGCTTCAATTACAAAACACACATTGTAGGATGTTACTTTTAAACACACTTCTTATGCATTTACTTTTGTCTCACAAACATGGAACACATGCTAAATAAACTGGTTAAAACTCTTTTCCCATGAACCCTGTTGTATGTTGAATTTCATTGATAATAATATGGCACATTACTAGAACATAATCTTCAATGTTCCTTACTGAGAGTTTTAGGGTTGAAACATAGGCACAATTTTCATTTTATGAAAACTATTTCACCTTAATGGATTGATACATGGAGTTCCTTACGCACGCAAAATGCTAGCAGCTTGAAATTACAGATTTGTAAAAATTTATGTGACTATATTGTTCAGTGTGTTTCACTTGGCCAAACACTCCCCCCTGCCACCCAAAATCCAGGCAACAAATACAATCAGCACACCTCTGTTTAAAGGCCAGGTTTCTGGATTGGGGACAGTTTAGGAATAAGGACACCCCGCAACTTAAGTGACAGGGTTAAAATTGGGGACAGTTATTAATTTTGTTTGTGGGGCCAACGGCAACCCTTTGTTAAATACAATGTTGAAAGAGTGGTGACAATTGGGAATTTCATTTTAAGATAAGCATACCTTTAATTTAAAAGCATGTTTTTAGGAATGGGTTTCAGTTGGGAATTTTCGTTTTATGGACAAGTATCATTTGGTTTGAAAGTCAAGGTTTGGGGATGGGGCACACAACTTTTTGTTTTAAAGGCAAGATTTGGGGATGTTGCCAATGATCAATCTTGTTTGGTGGCAAGTAAATGTTTTGTTTAAAAACAAGTTTTGTCAAGGGGTATCAGTTGGGCACTTCGTTTTAGGGAAGGATACCCCTTTTCATTAGTGAAGTCAGAGGAGAACAGGAAACATCAAGGCACCCAAATTACTTTAAATGATTATTTTACCAAGCTCTCCCCTCCATCAGTCTATTTGGGAGTTAATTAAATTAATATATAGATAGTAAAATATGCTAAGGGTCTACACAATTCTCCCCCCACCCACTAATGAAGGGGAATAGATTAATTGAATAGATTCCAACGCTGACATTTGGTTGGATAATCTACTTACATTTGACAATCTCTGGGCTTGGCACACATGGATACTGAGCAAGGCTTCGATTTTAGGGAAAAACAAAATTCTGGCCAGCACTTCAGTCAATTGGATACCACAGCAATTCTTCCTCTATGGCTCCAGGGAAGTATCACAGCCTCTGTTTTCTGGTCTCCGCAGCAATAGAAATCTCCAGCCCTCTTCCAACATTTCCACCCAGGTGAGGTTTCAGCAGATCTTCTGGTGATTTCTGGCAGCTGTCCCTTCTTCCATAGTGCAAAACCTTTTTACTCTGTAAGCCCCTGAGATGGAAAATGAACATTAGGCAGTGCTAACCTATGATCTCGCAACCAGGATGGGACATTTATATTTCTCGCCAGCCCACAAGTCCATCCCCTCTCTAAGGATTGGTTCAGGAGTCTAGAACATAAATATTGCAACTCCCCTTTGAGATTCACATTTGTTTTCCATGTCCCCTTTTGTCAAAATTTCCCTACATGGAAACATTCTGTAATTTACCAAAAGATGCCATGATATATATATGTATATATATATATAGTAATATTCCTCTCCTCATGATGAATCAGTGAAGCTTACTTTCATTTTGGCACCTTATTGCACGGTGCGCTATGATTATTTGTCCTTTTCACAAAAAGTATACTAGTTATGAACATGAAAATGAATTTGATTACACATCAGCCCACCAATTCTTAAATTCAGTACATTTTTGTGGCAGCTGGGAACAGATTTTAGCTTGCTACTGCAATTCTAGAAGTCGCATGGAAACATATTTTATTTCAACAAAACCTCCTTCAAATTATCTTTAAAATGACATATAAATGGACACAGTGTGACTTATTGTTGATGAGAAAGTCACTCGTTATGCTAGTCCATGCAAACTAATGGGAAGTCTTCAGCATCTATGCAAATCCCAAACTCTAATTTCTCCATGCCAGTTTAATTTCTCTGCTATCATGTGGCCAGAGCCTCCTTGGCTAATTGTTAGTTTAAGGAAGGGGTAAAGTCATTAGCCTTTTGTTCTTTGAATGTTGATGGGCTGAGGAGATCCTTATTATGCAGCAGAGAGTTGACCTCTACCCTGTGATTCCATGAGACCATGCTGACATCTGACATTTTGTCCTTTAATCTGAGGTTGACCACAGTTTTGATCTGCAAAACTTTTATCTCTGATTAGTTTCCCCATTCAGGGCTGGATTTGTGTTGACCTGGCCCATCGTAAAGGCCTTGGGTGTACATCAGCTTCATTGTGATGTCCCTTCCATATGAGGAGCCAGGCAGGCCTTGAAAATCTGCCCAACAACAAAACACATGGTCTGTCTCAGGCCTAAATGAGATTTACATGTGACCCATGAAAACAAAATAGCCTCTTTCAACTGTTGTCAGTATTTTCCATATGAAGTATAGAAGACATGTTAATACATGGCATATTACCAACACACACTCTTTTCCCTGATATATTTATCCTAGCAGGGGCCATCTTTGTTCTCATGTCTTGATTTAAAACTGCAAAACACACATGCAAGGCCACTTCAGTTTCAGTATTTAAAAACCCTGCTTTTCATGTAGAAGGGGACTTTTATTTTCTCTAGCAAATGCAAATTAAAGACTGTTTCTTCAGTTCATCTTTTGCCTTTGTGGTGAAATATAGGCCCATTGATTTCCAGTGCTTGGCCATTCACATAGCATTTCCATTTTATCACAGCCCTTCCTTGATATACACACAGTCTGCATTACCAGGCCAATTTTCAGTGTGGCTGTTTTTGAAGGATGGCAGTTCTTTTTTTCCAGTGGACCTTGCAGGTATATTTGTTTGGGCTGTGATTAAACCCCACATACCTCACAACCCCAGCCTGGTACTTTAATTATAATTTTGTGGGAAAGAGCAGGGGACAGTGGGGTTTTCTTCCAAAGTCCTTTTTAAACATTTTTATTTATTTATTTTATTTATTTATTTGTCCCTTTGTTGGAGTCCGCCCGGCACAGTTCCCTTCCTTAGGGAGTGGGCGTGCCAGCCTCTGCTTCTGTCTTTTGGTTGGGGGTGTGGAATGGAACCCCCTTCCTTCCTTCTTCCTGGGGTTCCTGGAGTACTCTCTGGACTCCTCTCCTGCCCCCAGGCTGGAAGTGAAGGAAGTTAATTATCTAGAAATAGGAAGAAAATAGAGGTACAGTACTTTTTACACAACATATTTTCCTGCAAAATAAGACACACTATTCCAGAAATAAAAACACTATATAGAAATAGTGATAACATTTCCAAACATAAACATGGCGCATGTTTTTTCCCTTAGTATTTCCACAGAAGATTAATTAAAAATTCACCTGTTATAAAGTCTCCATCTATGGTTTTCATCCTTTCCTTTCACTCCTCAAATGGTTCCTCTGATCGACTTTAATTTGGCTCCTCATTCAGTCCTAAAATTTGTCTGGGATGACAGCTTTTCAACTAATTGATGTGGACCCATTTTTATTGCATCTGTTCAACTTTTGGGATGTGTATCCTTTAGGCAACAGGTGACCTTTTAGCTACAATTTCAAAGACACCCCACCAAGAGGAAAGGAATTTCCGCTCCTTTGTCTGATTCCTTTGAAGATTGTACAGGTAAAACTAGTTCGTACTCCTTCTTTGTGGTTTTTAGATCATAAAATGTTTCCATCCCTTCTTCTGACTTTTCTAAATTGCGCTGAGCATAAGCAAAAGCATGCTGAAGGTGTTTCCTTGTCAGACAGCGAGCCATTATATATTAACAGAAACCTCAGATCTGGCTCTATACACCTCCTGGTGGCCCCCCCTTTCAACGTCACCAGAATGGGAGGATCTGCCTTCTCAGTCATGCACCCACAATATGGAACTTCCTTCCTTTCAAGCTCTTCGTCCTAGAGGACTACCTCACCTTCAGGAAGGCCCTTATAACTTGGCTTTTCCCCCTGTAACCTGACATTCCCCCTCACATTTGTGCCTACATGAAATCCCCCCTAGGCCCCTGTTCACCTATGATTTTAAGCCCACCCCAGCTCCCCCCACCCATTTTAATCCCTTACCCCACCCTCCATATATATAAAACAAAAAAAGTGTTTTTTTTTATATTATTGTTTCGTTAAAAAATCCCTCTATGTAAATGGTTTTTGTCAAAATCACTGGATACCCATGCCATACAAGTATGGGATTCAAATCTTGCTGAATGTGTTATAAAACTCAACATGCAGGTCATCTGGCCAAGTACCCTAAACATTGGACTTTGTCCATTGAATGTCCTGCATGGTTATAGGTCCCTCCAAAATCAAGTAGTCAGAATGGGCCACCCTGCAGGATTAATCAATTCCGGGTCAAATGTGACATTCCTTCTTTATGTTTCAATTTAGGTGATGGGTCTCCTGTTTAGTGCCTTTGATGTCATCCAAGCTTTGTCCCTGAACGCATGTTGGTTCTTAGTGTATTCATGACACTCAAATGTGCTTAACCTGTCACGTGCTGTATTCATTTGCACCTGCATCAGTTTGAGTTGTAATTACCCAAAGGGCACTGGAAGTACAGTGGACAGGGTGAAGCCCTAACAGGCTAAATTTGTAACACAGTAAAGGAGGGCATCACACAACTGTATGTCATTAAAAAAGGCAGTATGGGAATCCCATTTAGAACATACCAGAGGCGCTACACAAAATAGTGGCCGAGGAGATGCAGGGTCGATTTTGAACGACAGCAGGATAGAGGGGAAATCACTACATGTCCCTGAGATATCCCTATACGTGGGAAGAAACTTTCCTTAGAAAGCGCTGATGTGCCGCTTACAAAAACGAGGACAGAAAAAGAGGTCAAAGAGAAATCATTTTTGAAAAACAGTTACAACATAAAGGTTGTTAGACTCCTGCATGTCCTAGGTCACTATAAGACCCCTTGGGGGGATAAAGGCAAAAGTGTATAAAAATAAAGTTTACACCTTGGACTGGAATCTCATATAAAAAAGAAGAGAGTAACTAGTCTGAACTGTCTATTGTGGGTACATATTACATTTATTATCCCATAGACAGCACACAACTTCCCAGGGTGACTCTACATTTAAAATCAAGAAACAAAGACAAACGTTTTTTTTTTTTTTTTTTTTGGAAAAGAAAGGCTTGAACCAATGTTGTTGTACTGCTATAATAAAGATATTTTGATATGGCAGATTCTCCCAAATCGGGATAGGCCAACTTTCCAAAGAAGACAAATGAAAACTAACATATAACCAACATAGTCCTGTCCAGTGGAGTGTTAGATAATAGGGCGGGGCATGAGGCTACAGAACAAAGTATATAAAAGACATATATGGGGTTGTTCATGATAAGGTAGAAAATATTTTAGTTCTCCATCATGTGACAACCGCTGTCAAACCTTGATGTTGTAACGGTTTTTCAAAAATGATTTCTCTTTGACCTCAGTTTGAGTTGTGCCAAGACTGTTTGGTCTGTATGGTGCAAGGCGTCCAAGATTTGTAGTTGCCTTTGTAGCTCAGTGATTTCCTTATTTAGCACATGTCTGACCCCCCAGGTTTTGGATATCAGGGACCCACAGTTGGTTACCTTAAATGCCTCCAGACGTGTTCTGCTAAAAGTGACTGAGCCCCTATTTCTTTCAAAGAATTCCATGATCTCCTCTCCTACCATGAGTTGATATGCTATATCTTGCAAAGTGGTGGGTTGCAGTCTGCGTGGGGTGCAGTCTGCATTCTGAAGAGGAAATTGTGGCTCCACCCAAATTCAACATCAGCCTCAGCGAGAAGTGGTTTGATAAAGATCTATCCATGAATTCAACGTGCTTCACCTTATGCATATGAGATGTACTTATAAATAACATATCAATAATAATAATAATAATAATAATAATAATAATAATAATAATAATAATAATAATAATAATATCTTTAATGTGATTTAGTTTAAATTATAAACTTCACACATATTCATCATAACTATATAAAACATGTAAAAACAAGCAAAATATATACATTACTAAAAATAAAATACATTTTAGCAAAATCAAATAAAGTATTACATAATAATCCTTTATTTCTTAGTCTAGATGAAATATTCCAAGTTTTACCTTGTTCTTCATTGCCACATTCTCGCTGTACAAACAGGGCCTGAATTTATCATAGGAGATTTCATAATGATATACCCAATCTGGCTTCCACCTTCAACCAAATGTTATATAGTTCAGTTAACAGGCGCATACTTTCAGAGTTAAGACAATGATTCCAAAACCAGGGCTCCTCTATAGTATCGTAATTGTGTACTTACTTTCCCAGCAGTTGTTTAATGTCACCCACCATTACCTGGCATTCGGTGAGGACATGCTTAGCTGTCTCAGGTATTTCTTGTTTCATACAGAGGCGACAGAATCTCTGTTCTTTGGGTATATTCTCTGTCACCCCGTAGTCATTTTGATGGGAAGATGTCCTAGTCTTAACAAGAGTATAAATCTTCTCAGCCTATGGAACGGGCATAACATTAGATATTGTTGAGATTTTTTAAATGTGCATAGTCTAGATTGTATAAAATTATACCTTTTTAACTTACAGAGATGTTCGGAATTTTCCAGCCAGTCCCATAGTACCACTCGTCTTCCCAATGCCACCAATAATAGCCTCCGTAAGAGGCCCAGCGCGATGTGACCAACACATTTCTCTTATCAACTGTTCCATTTGATTGGAGAGTTGACAGGTAGATCTTTCCTTATTTATTTCCAGAGCGACTGTCGTCAATAGAGCATCATCCGTTCCCTTCACCATTTTTAAATAAAGCCCTACTCTCTTTTTCAAAACCTGTGCTTTTAAAGATATAAGTCCAAGCTCAAGTCGTAGCAGAGCCATTGGTATGCAAGAAGGGAGACCCAACATCTTCCTCCAGTATTTTCCCTCAATTAGTTGTAACCAATTCAGCTCCATTTGTGTTAATGCTTCCAGCCCATACACCATCATAGGGGAAAATACTTGGATATAGAGGTGTCTGGTTCCCCAAAGGGTAAAACCTCCCTGTTTTATTGTAAAGCTTTTAAAAAGAGCTGTAATTTGCGCTGCTCTTATCGGTTGCACTTGCATATAAGATATTCACCTTTGGGTTCAAAATCAATTCCAAGATATCCATATACTGGAACATATGTGATTTCGACATTATTAATGTGGAGCTTAACCCGTGTAGTTCTTTTGTTTGTGTATTTTATCACGTGAGTTTTCTCTATATTGATGGTTAGACCATTATTTTCTGAGTATTCCCAAAGGGCTCGTGCTGATCGATGTATTCCACTGTTGGTGTGATCGAATACCACCAGGTCATTCGCGTATGCAAGCACTAAACAGGGAGTTTTACCAATGCTCGGCGGACAGTTATTCGCCCTGGCTATAGTTAGAAGAATGTCATGCACATATAAATTGTACACTAGGGGGGCGGTCACACAACCCTGCTTGACCCCTCTATTCTGTAAAACTTCTTCGGACATACGTCCTTGCTGGTCTAGTTTTAATTTTACCTTGGTATTCTGGTGTAATAGCATAATATCATATAGAAGGTCTTCATGGAAGCCTAGTTTTTGCAACTTCCTCCAAAGTTTCTCTCTAGGGATTGAATCAAATGCTGCTTTGAAATCAACATAGAGTGCGTACAAGGGAGGCTGACTGCACTGTCGCGCCCTACTGCGCATGATATTCATAACCAAAAGGTTATGGGTGATAGAATAACCTTTCCTAAAACCGCATTGGAACTTACATAAGATTTTAGTGCGGTCCACCCATAGCTGGAGCTTTTTCAATATTAATGAGGCAAATAGCTTACTTGTGGTATCGAGCATAGAGAGTAATCTATAATTATTGGGATCAAGGTGATCACCCTTTTTGAATATTGGTGTTAAAATCGCTGACTGCCATGAGCGCGGGACCTTACCTTCCCTCAAGATTTTTACAAACAAAATATTCAGCAGAGTTGACCAGAAGTCGGGATTGCTCTTAATTACAATATTGGCCAAACCGTTAGGTCCCGGGGCCCTCGAAGAATTCAACTATGTGATCTCAGTCAGAATAGTCTCATATGAGATATCAATAGTGGGTTCGGAAGGAATTGTGCTTACCCATGTTGTTTCCTCACCCAGGTTTGTTATATTACGTTTCTCCAGAAACCTACTCGATTCTGAGCTGCCAATTGGGTTAACTATCTGCCGTATTTTGTTACCCCTAGCTTCACCCAGTAGCGCCCAGATATTACTTGCTTTCCTTGAGCAGATAGTCTGCACTAACCTTTGTCAGGTTTTGTTTCTGTCTAAGTTTCTCTTAGCCTTTATATCTGCCCGATATCTATTCTTAAGCCTCTTAATAGTAGAGAGATAAGACCCCCATGACATGGAAGCATTCTTAGCCCTTCTTAGTTCTGCCGCCAGGGATCTCTTTGCATCTCGAATGTATCTGTCATATGTGGGAGGGTTCCCCTGTTCATTGATCATGGCTCTTGCCGGGGTAGCTGCATGTTTATCAGAGAACTGATGTATCCATTCCTCTACTTCATCTATGGACATCATATTAAGTTCTTCAAAATATGGGTAGCAATCTTTGTTTATCGCTTCAGCTGCTATTTGTACATTCTTATCAGACCACCGGATACTTGAACCTGCGTGATTCACTTTTGATTCCCCCATCGCGCACAGTTGGATAACGACTTCAGTGGTGTCAAATGTACATGTCAATGTAGCATGGTCTCTCCAGTTATTTGGAGCCACGGCCATGTCATTGACGAGTAGCAGCATACTTGGGGAAACAAAGATGTAATCCAATGTACTGACCAATGGCCCATTGTTCCAAGTATGTTTAGCTGGATAATCACTTTTTGTTCGACCATTGATCATCTCAAGTTCCCAGTTTTGAAAAAATTGCACCCAACCTAACCCTTCCTAGTCTATTTTATGATGTACCATTAAACATTGTGGATACAGTTTCGGATTGGTAGTTCTCAGTTCCCCCGCTAACATATGGATGTTAAAATCTCCTACCACACAAACATCAATATTATCTTGGATGTTTAACCTATTAGCCAGAAGCTCATGCAGGGCTTCCTGTAATATCTCTCTCATCTCTGCCCCAGGGGGGTTGTATAAACAGACCACTAACAATCTATCTGTACTCCCCTTGCCTTTATGCGCCATTTCAACAGCAATCATATGATCATCTTGGCTCACATCAATCCTCCTGGAGCAAAAGATATTGGACACACCAATCCATAATCCACCATATGGCCTCCCCCTTTCTCCTCTTTTAGCAAATGTCTGATGTCCATTAAACCCATATAAATATAGGGCGTTCATCGCCAATGTTTCTTGTAGGTAGATGCAGTTGTGTGTGGCTAACTGCAACATCGGCCCTATTGGATTCAATAGATGGGGAAAAGCCCCGGCATTTCCATGATACCAAGGATAGCTTTCATTTGCTTGCTGTAACCATAGGTAAAGCCTCTGCCAGCCACTTAAATACCGATTGGACATCTGTCAGGTCCACCTTCTTTCCAGTTGGTAAGCTGGGGCAGGTATCTATTGGATCGACTGTGACTATTTCTGTCTCCTGGCAGCTAGGTTCATTATACTTCAGTTCTGCATCTATCTCAATGTCAACTGTTCTCAGCTCTTTTTTGTATGTCCTTAATAATTGAGCAGTAGATATAAATTTACAATGTAGTGCTGACACCTTAGGATTAGATCCCGACAATGGTTCCAGGAATTGGAAATCATCAGATTGTAGTACTCCTGAGGAACTGAGTACATTCTCTTCAGAAATTCTGAGCCTGAAAGCCATATGCTTTTGCCAGTTTGATATAGGTTTTTAATAAGACAAATACGATTCCCGCAAGCCTCATCACCCTTGTTAACAGATTCTTATGTAGAGAGTGCAACAATATATGGGCTACCCTGGGGTCTCGCAGCCTTAGAGGTGCTTTCGGGAACATGATCTTCCTCAGGTAAAGACTCAATTAATGATGTCTCTATTTCAATGGCTCCCTCAGGGGCTTCGTCATCCTCTGCAATTAGCCAGCTTGTCAGTAGGCCATTTCCCAACGCATTCCGCTTCTTTGCAGGGGCTGCTCTCTTTTTTGCTTTTTTTGAACGGATAGCAGGCATCCCCGTTTCCAACAAAGGTGAACCATGGCTGCTCGCTCTTGTCCCCCTGGATGCTCACTTGGCCATCCTACGTTGTCTGTGTGTGGGTACAATCTCTGTGTGTTCTGGTAGGACTAGATCTAAATCTGATGCTTATTGCTGATGTGCTTCGTTTACCAACTGAATGGCCTCAGATAGGTTGCATTCCACCTCCTCGGCCGTATTCGATCTTTGTGTATTGTCATAGATCAGTGCATCAGTGTTTGCCACAATACGCCCAGACATCTGTAATAGGATTTTTAATGCGATTTGCAAAGCAGCCACAGATGCTTGTAGCTCACCGGTTTCTGCAGCACCCGGATAGCTGTTGCTTACTCTTTCCGCATCAGTGTCAGATGTAGTATCAATGATTAGATTAGGCGAGGCAAATAATCTCCCCATTGTCCCCTCCAGGTTAGGTTGGTTGACAAATTCGTTATGCTGATTCTCCCTCTGAGAGATGTCCATGCTCCCGGTAGGCACTGCTAGCTGTGGGGTCATGCCTCTCTGTATACTCAGACATAGATCCAATAGGGAATTGTTGTCGATGTCTTCGAAATTCAGTGAGCCACCAAGAGTAGAGATGTTAGTCTCTCGAGCCAAGGGGGCCTCCAAAATTGTGGAATTTATTTCAGCTGGGGGATTCAGAATGAAATATCCCGTAATCCTTCCTTGATCAACCGGGAGTACCCTTCTTATGTCTATTCTTCTTTCCTTTTGCTTCATCTCTGGTGGGCACCTCTGCTTGCACCGACTTCTTTCTTCTAAAATTGTATTTGGAAGGCATGGGTTTTTTGGAGGGTGCCATTCGTTTTTGTTTTTGTTTTTGTACAAGGTAATCCAGCCACTCTTACCTCAGACAGAGTAGAATCTAATATTTAGTATACTGGGAGTAATTCAATTTCCAGGGATTCAGGATCAAAGGGCATAAGTCCCCGCAGTCTCCTGATAGTGTCGAGGTTCAGGATCAAAGGGAAATAATCCCCACAGTCTCCTGAGCGTTTGCACTCACTATGTCTCAGCTCTATATTCTAGGTATTGGGTGCAAGTTACTGTGTCTAGGGTGGTGCCCAATGATAACTAAGTAAGTAGTCACAGCTTGCCCCCCTAGTATCTGACTACTCCCAAAATCTATAGACTCCGCTACAGTATTATAACCGCCACATATCCAAATCTCACTCTCAAAGGATGAGCATATGGCAGTCTTTGTACTGGCGTATTGTTGCGAGAAGTTGTAGTAATACTTAACAGGGGACCCAACCTGTGCTAGCGTTGGGCCCCGCAGCACCCCACCTATATAACAGCTCCTGCTCTCCAAGTTAAAGGGGGGGCAGCAGAACACAATGACGCTGGGTTGCCACTGGGAAACCGCAAATCGCTATCTTCGTGGTAGTTGAGTGGCAGCAACGACAGCAACACCCCCGCTCGCCGTACACTGTCTTCTATAACATAGAATTCAATTAAGTCACAGGGCACTCGCTCTTACCCAAATGTGAGGGCTAAGGGAAGCAAAAGACCACAGTCCCCCTTCACACGGATGTATTCGCAAAAGCACTCACCCGTAGCCTGCCTCCCACTCTACTCAATCTACGGGGTGGGCTGCGGCCAGTATGGCAACCTTACTGGCAAGACGTAACTTGGGCTCAAAGCCGTGTCACCCCCGCAATCTCCACCGTGAGTTTTCCAGCTTAGGTGCCAAGACGCCAGATTCGGGGGTGAGAGGGGAATTTCTGGATGGTCTGCGGGGTCTGCGGGGTCTGCGTCAACACTCGTCGCTCTGGCGCTGCAGAGCTTCCTGCGTCCTCGCCGGAGCTTGCTCGAAATTAGAGGAAAGGACCTAGAAAGGTCCTGGAACCATCAAGCCGCACCTCTCTCGCTCGTAGAGACAGTCAACTGGCACTACAGAGGCCGCTTCCGATAGCTCAAAAAACAATCAAAAAATAAGATATCAATACGTGAAATTCTTGACTAGTATGAATATGCAGCCATGCTAGGGCGGTGGTCCCTCCTTGCATATCTCAGTTGAAACTTGTCAAGAATCTGCATTAGCGACATAGATGCTAGTCCCGGGAGGCGACCCGATATCCTGGAGCTATCGAGCCTGTGTCAACTTTACAATGCATCACACATTCTTCAAAGACATATAGTAAATTTTTCCTGCAGGACCATCCTCCACTTTAGGCTGCTCTGGTTCTCTCAGGCTTTTACCACTAAAATGTAATCCCGACCCATGCAGGTAGTCCAAACCCCTAATGAAAGGGCCAGTAGATTCACTTTTTTTTAAGTGCAAACAATACAACTATTATACATTTTTATTTGTTCCAGATAGCTCACTCTCCTACACGCTGTAATAATAGGTGTCATTATTATCAACTTTATAGTACTCAAGTTATGGACCTTGTAAGTATGAAGAGTCTGCCTTGTGGTGCAAAAATTGTTTACAGCTGGCTGAACACAAGTATCTGATTAGGTACTGTTCAATGTGTGTACCTATCTTGCTGCTAAGTGCAAGTTCATAGGTATTTATTCTGAAAACTGTTGTTTTCAAATTTGTAAACATATGGAATGATTCGAGGAAATACAAGTTCAAAAACAATATTTTTCGTATGTTTTTCATTTTATTTTGTTATGATTGCATTTCCCCTTCTGATGTAGTGTCTGATATTTTTCTTGCCACAAGTCTACATGTGTGCTCTTCACTATGATGTGATATTAAGAGCTGGAGCCAGCTATTACCCTGATGTTTTCTTGATATAGCTGTATTCCGCTTATAGGTTTCCGTACTTTTGATTTTTGTTTGGCATCTGACTCAAAGGATGACCTCTATGCTTTTCCCCTCTAGCGATTTTAATCTGAGGGAACTATCTTCCCTCTGGGAACCAGTCAAACATTCCACATTACCTGGCAAAGTGACTGCATTATGAAAATTTGGTGCATTTAGCGTCTTTGTCAGTGCAGTGTTTGTCATTGGCCATATATGTGTACCCACATTGGTAGCATTCTCTTCCCATTCTGCTGCTTCCTCCCTTGGGTTTTTGCCATCTGTCCATACAGTATTTTCCTGTCTGGTGGTTTGGTGTTGCACAACATTTCGCGCTCTTGGTTTTGGTTCTTGTTTTCTGGTTTTCTCGATTGCTGCATGCCGTGCTGTTGAGTCCAAGCATTTGGTGATGGTCATAGCCTCCACCTGTGTTGGGTTCCTGCTTTGTACCAACTTTTCTTGAATGTGGGGGTTCTAGCAACAGACCAGAACCATGTTCTTTAGTGCCTCATCCTGGTTGGCTCCATAACTACAGGAGGGTACCACTTTGCAAAAAGATGTTAGGCAGTCCATTTATGATTTATACAGTGCTTTTATCCATATAATAGAATATCTGATATGTTTTATAATATTTTCCCAAGTTTCAAAACATTGTGCTGCCTTACCAATGCGCCTTCATACTGGCAATATATGTACCATCTGGGGTTTTCTCTGACGGTGATGTATTAAATAATCTCTGTCCTCTGTTCCTAGGGCATTTACCAGGTAGGGTGCCTACCAGTAGATTGTTAGTTCCCAGCCTCTTCATGTATGCTTTGAATTATTTTGGGCCATTTATAGACATCAGTGGAAAGTGAAGGAAGCAGTAATTGTGTGGTAGGAGCTTCTGTTATTTTGCTTTTTTTAACAGGGATAGCAACGGAGACCATAGGGGTAGCAAGGGAGATTGCAGGGGTCGCGGTTCCGATGCCTAACAGCCTCCAAATGATGTCCCTGAATGGGATATGGCTCTATATATGAACCTCTATAAACAAAATACCCTAAGGGATAGTGCTTTTCAGTAGAATGTGAATCCGTAGGAGCAGTTTAACCTACGGTTGCATTTCCTCCTCACATATCTGTGCACATGTCTGATGTGTGTGACCTGAGGCAGATCTGTAATGTGCACTGTGTGATTTCCCAACAGGAGTTTCATACGAGAGAAAATAATGGCCTAGCTCTGCAAAGTGTTGGATAGGCATGTTCAAGAAATCACATTTGTGGGATACCTCTAATTTAAAAAAGACTGAATAATTATGATTTGTGCATTCTGAGGGATTGCTGAGGGATTGCTAGGCTGTGTAAAGTGGAAACCAATAAATCAGAAGGATCAGATGGATAATTCTACAGCATATAGTGTGATCGCGTACAATCTGTGCAATATCTCTGTTGTGTTAAGAGTGGACAAGTATAATAGCTACAATCTGATGTAAGCCTCGGTTATGTTGTCTGATAAATCACACAACCTGCATAAGCAGGGCAAGTCCTATCAGCGTAATATGCGGAATAGCTCTGCTGCGTAAATAGTTAACAAGTAAAATCAGTTATCATATCCATCTCTCAGCAGTTACTAATGAGACTCCAATGATGTGTCACCTGAGCTAAAGGCATGTGGATTCATTATCCAATGCCCTCCATAGTAACTAAGCTCACCTAATACCTTTGCAAGAGTGCATTCTGGGGGGGGTGCGCTCCCATATTTAGGATTATGTAAATGAGTGACTCTTACTCACGTGCCTATACCCATATCCATACTTTCTATTATCAAAGCAAGTGCCTGGCAGTCAGGCAATGTCTGTTCCCACACTCAGGAGGAGGCAGACAGACACATTATAACTCGAGGGTGCACATGCAAAAAGGCCAATGTGGAACAGGGATGCTCTGCCCCGCCCCCGCCCTCCCGTAAGGCGGGGAAGTAAAGTTCTAGCCTGCGCCCCAGCATTCAATGTTGACTCGGCTTGACCTTCTCTAATGTTGTCAGAGCAGAGGAGCTGCAGGGAGTGCATTAGCGAGGGTTAAGCTTCTGTGGAAGCATGTCAACTATGCTGTGCCTCTTCTGAATGCTGCAGCTGCACCCCAGAGCAGCAGCTGTCTTCTGGATTGTGGAAACCCGACTACGCTTGTATGCCCTGTATCGTGGGTAGCCATTGTTATAATGTAGTCCTGTGTCATGTCACTAGCCTAGAGTGCTTGATGTAGAATGTTGATGCATGAATGCAGCTTAGGAGAATGTTGGGTGCATCTGTGAGTGAATGTTCTGAGTGTGTCAGTTGGGGGCCTGAGCTGGAGTGTGAAGGATGGCCGGTGGGTTTCTGCTACTGTCTTGTCTTGTCTCCTGTCAACTGTACATACTTAAGAGAAACTGGATGCTCTACACATGTAACTATGTAAATAAAGCTGCCTGGAACAAACACCATGACTCCACAGCAGGTCTGTGTCTCGAGTCCGGTTTTACTACAACATACTTTATTGCAATGGCAACGAGGATAAAAGAACCCTGGATCAAGAGATGCAAGATATAAAGAAAAATAAACAGGGCGTGGCGTGTCTGATGCATGCATGAGTATACTGGTAAAGATGCACGAGGCGCGGGTGGGATGAATGGCTTGCCTGTTGTTGTGAGGTTGCACCTGTATGTGTGTGCTTCGTTCCACCATCCCCGTATACGTATGTCTGCGTTGAGAGTATGAGGCATTGTGCATGTGATCGATGCTGGAGTGGTTGGAAGTTGGTTTGCTTTTGACTGGGTTGTGATCTGTGGGGTGTGTGTGTGGCGATAAGTGGGAGCCGGTTGTAGCTGATTGAGTTTTGGTTGGGAGAGTGGAAGGAGTGTGATCTATGCATCCCTCCTGTAAACGTTGTCCGGGTATGACAACACCCCTCTTCTGCATGTTAGTCTGTGGATACCCAGGACAAAGTTCCGTTGGCTCTGCTCACTGTATGTGTTGCATCCGGGTATGTTAGTGTGTCAACCCGCGGTCCCCCCCCCTCCTGTTCCCCTCCTGAATGTTTGGAAGTTTCCCTTGGTTGGTTTGGGTGGCGCCAGAGTGTGGCGGACTCTGTGTCCGGATGTGGCGGGTCTGGACGGAAGGATGTTGTTGGGTGTCAAATGGTTTGTGTTGTGAGGAAGGGAGTTATTGTGGTTGAGTCTGGTATGAAAGGGAGATGTTGTGATGGTTATGTCAGGTTATGAAAGGGAGATGTTATAATGCAGTCCTGTGTTATGTCACTGGCCTAGAGTGCTTGATCTAGAATGTTGATGCATGAATGCAGCTCAGGAGAAAGTTGGGTGCATCTGTGTGTGAATGTTCTGAGTGTGTCAGTTGGGGGCCTGAGCTGGAGTGTTAAGGATGGCCGGTGGGTTTCTGCTACAGTCTTGTCGTGTCTCCTGTCAACTGTACATACTTAAGAGAAACTGGATGCTGTACATATGTAACTATGTAAATAAAGCTGCTTGGAACAAACACCATGACTCCACAGCAGGTCTGTGTCTCGAGTCCGGTTTTACTACAACATACAACATACTTTATTACAGCCATGGGCTTTGAAAATATAGCCACTTTTATCTGAAAAAGAAATTCTGTAAAAGTTACAAAAACCTTAGTGAAGGCATCATATATTGTGCTATCTATAATGCATAGCAGCCTGCAATATCCATATAAAAGCCTGGCAATAACAGGTTAGTTGTCACATCACATCTGATTTGTCATAATAATATGACATCACAAATGCTGTGAAATCGGTTTTTAAGCTTCAGTTGTGATGTCACAATGCCTGCTGTTTGAGCCAGCAAGGAGCAGAACTTCAGCCTAATGAGGCGATATGCCCTCAGGTGGTGGGCACTCCCTGTAGGCAAAGGCCCGCCACCCTAGTTAAGGGCCTGAGCGCAGCTGTGAGTGCCAGTGTGCAAACAGATGACAAAACAGAGGGATGCATAGGTCCCTTGGATGTTGCATATTGGAGGGACCGTAAGATGGTCAGTTGAAACACTGATATGCTTCAACTCTGACAATGCATCCAAATACCACTACCCAATCCTCGTCAAGCAAGACTACCCCCACGCCAGCCTCTGCTATCTTTAGGCACTCATAACATCAGATACCCACTCAGTCCCCTCCCTAGATAACACCTTTTGAAATGTTTCCGTATTCATTTCCCTATACAATCTCTTATTTAGCCCACACCTTCCATCTTTTTGCCAGACTCATTATTACATCCCCCCTTTTCCTCATGTTTACAGCATCTTCCCACTGAATGCCTTTCCACTGCTCAATATTCACCCCTTTTATCCCCACAGACTTAGTTGAATCTCCCCATTGCACCATGTGGCCTAATATGTTCTCTTTACATTTCCCCATGATGTGGATCTGGGTGCATTTTTACAGAAAACATCATTCTCCATTTTGCTTTCTCAACGACCTTGTTTTCTGATGGCTGCACTCCTGGGCACCGTGAATGCTAACATCAGCAACAGGAGGCATGCACAGTAGCAGAGGCAGCTTTTGGTGCCTGGTGGGGGGAGGTGGATAATAGGGCACCAGCGGGAAGCTGTGGGTGCACTGGGCACAAGGATGGAAGCGGGGGTGGTGGGGGCTGCCTACCCTGATCACCCTCTGGCTCTGCCACTGGGCACACACCTATGCACTTTTCGGATCTCTACCCCACCCCCACACTCATGGGAGGAGACATATGTACCATTCCACATGCAGTTTAGATATTGCTCTTCTGTTTCACTGCAACCCAACACTGAGGTAATATACACTTTCTGCTCACTGTCCTCAATAACCTCCCCAATTCTTTTTAATGGGTATAGGCAGTGCGTGAGCATATGCAAATGGATGGACTACGAAAATGGCCAGACCCTCTTTGTTGGCCGAAAAAGAACCTCATCCAGATGATGATGCACCAATTCTGCCCTAGATTGTTGTTTGTATGTATGAGTTTGGCGTTGCGAAACGGCTTTCCATTCTAATTTAAAAAAAACAATCTGTAAATGATGATATTCTTGTTAACCTCCCCTATTAGACGATAGTGGATGTAGTTGTGTGTATCCCTTTCCCAGGCTTTCGTCTTTGGCAGAGTCAAGAGTAATTAGGCTCATACATGTCAGGAAGACATCTAAAATAACCTCCTTTAACCCCTTAAGTGCAGAGGACGAGGTATCTCATCAGGGACGCATTTGGGGGTGACCAGGGGTCGCTATTCTGACCCCCGAGGTCTCCCTCACTACACTTCTGAAGTCGATAAATGAGTAGCAGTACAGGTTGGATGATGTTGTATGTGTACTTGCTCTATATAAAACACTAAAGTGCAAGTGCCTTATAATAACATATCATTATCATTTGGTCTTGGACGTTTGCTTGCATTCACAGTAATTTAGTAATATGGGCCTATACACACTGTAACGATACATATGGTGATCCATTCTTGTATGAAATGTATATCACATTATAGTGATATCGTGACCATAGTACCGTTGTGTACCTAGGAACAATGCTATGTGCTGCCCCTTACTGTTTTGTCAAGGAGTGAAATGTGTTCCATCGCTTTCCGTGATGTCACTTTGGGGTTGGGTAAAATGACATCACTTCCTGTGATGTCATCAGTGGTCCAGGGTTCTGTGATGTCAGTTCCGCTACACCTGGCATTTTGGTGAAATGACGTCCCTGGATCTCGTCCTTCGCACTATGTTTCCAGTGCGTGGGACGAGATACCCCGTCCTCCGCACTGCTTACATTTGGGTGGCGGATGGCCCCCCTGCTGCATCTTTCAATCTGCGCGACCCTGAGGCCGTGAAGGGGAGGACTTCCCCTTCTGTACCTGGGGGTCATGGGGTTGCTGTAATGAAGTTGGCACACGCAACGTGCACCGACATATCAGGAAATGAAGTCAGCATGTACATTTAGCAGAGACACATTTGCGTCCTGCAAGGGCATTTCCTGACCGATTTGGCTATGGGAGGGCTCATTAGAATGAAGAGTCTCTCCCCTTCCAAACAAGCCCTCACACAAGCAGATTGCTGGTTGAGGATTGTTCGATCTTCTACCAGCAATCCCACTGTACCACCAAGGAATTGAATTTGGGGGTGAACAGCCCCCCCAATTTCCCACCCAACCAAAATTTTAAATAAAAAGGGGACACAATGTTTTGCCTTCTTTGGGGGCAGGTGGGTGCTGTTCTGCAGCCATTTGCCCCCAAGGAAGGCAAAAAAATAATATTTAGGGCATATTTTGGGGCATTAGGGGGCTGGACCTATGCCAAGGAGTGGCATATCCTTTATGCTTCCCTTGGGGGCAAAGTGAGGGTCTGGCCCCATTTTGCCACCCCTGGGAAGCAGAAAGGAGCACTGACCGCAAGCAAATTGATTTTGGGGTGGGGTCCCCCAGGTCAAACTACCCTTCACCCCCAGAAAAAGCCACAAAGGTGGCACAAAGTTGTTTTTCCTTCTTTTAGGGCAGATAGGTGCCGTTTTGCACTCATTAACCCCCAAGGAAGGCAAAGCAACATACCAATACATTGTTAGTGGCACACTTGGGGGCATGAGCAGGCTGGCCCAGTCCCTGAGGGGGGCTGTTTGGCCCGTTGCCTGTTGCTGCACTGCTGGCTGTCCTGGATCTCTGGCCACGACTGGCAGCGGTCGACACTTGTGCAAGGCAGACCCCTGGCCTTCCTAGATGTCTGGCCGGGCTGCGTTATAGCTCTTCCCTCCAGGCAAGGATGGGGACCCTGCCGGAGCTCCCTGGAACTGTTGCCGGACTTGGGGACGGTCAACCCACATGGGAGATAGAAAATGAAAAACAGGGAACTTTTCTGTAATATCACTATCAGACCTCTGCGACCTGTGTTTTAGGTACAGGCTTCTAAGGGTGTTGCATTGATGTGTCCAAGGAACGGAGACAAAGAGTTTCCCTACTCCGTTTGTACGGGTGCAAGTATGATTCAAGCACACATCAGTTACTGCACCACAGTGACAGTTAGATTCCAGAGAGCTGTTACTTATGAAATATTAAATTATTTATTGGTGGCCCTTTATGATAACACATGTTTTGGCATACTGATTGCCTTTGTCAAATCAGGGCATATATCAGTATCTATCTCCTTGATTCAAATATAAATGGTTGCTAGGAGAATTGCGTGGTATTGGGCTAAATCCCTGATAGCCCAGAGCTCTGGTTGGCCTGCTCCCTGGGACCGCCGCTCAACTTCGGGATGGCCGACCAACAAGGGAGATAGGATCCCAAGGCCGCCCGACATCACCCCCGAAGGTTCTGGAGTTACTGCTTTTCTCTCAGAAGAAGTATTAGGACCTTACCGGGGCTCCCTGGGACCACTGCTGAACTTGGGGTAGGTCAACCAACAAATGAAACAGGCACCCAAGGCCCAGGGCATCACGGCCGACAGTCCTGGAGATGTGGCCATGCCGCATTACAGCTTTTCTCTCTGGGGAGGTAATGGCACACTGGCAGGCTCCCGTTTGGGGAAAAGCTGTAATGCAGGCCAGCCAGAGCTGCAGGATAATCGGGGGTGATGTCTCCGGCCTTGGGCGCCTGTCTCCCATGTGGGTCCACCATCCCCAAATCCAGCAGCGGTCACAGGGAGCCCCAGCAGGATCCCAATCCCTTCCCAGAGGAAAACACTGGAATGCAACCGAGGTAGAGCTCTGGGATGGCTGGGGGTGATGTCCCAGTCCTTGAGCGCATCTCCCCCATGTGGTTCCACCATCCCCAAGTCTGGTGGCAGTCCCAGGGTGCCCCAGCCGGTTTCCCATCCTTCCCTTGAGGGAAAAGCTGTAACACAGGCAAGCCAGAGGTCCAGGACAGTCAAGGGTGCTGCCCCCCCCTGCTTTAGTCAACTGTCTCCCCTGTTGGTTGACTGTCCTCACATTCCGCTGCAGTCCCAGGGAGCCCTGGCAGTGTTCCAATGCCTCCCCAGAGAGAAAAGCTGTAACACAGCCCAGCCAGAGCTGAAGTACTTTTGGGGCTGCTTCCCCTGGCCTTGGGCACCTGTCTCCCATGTGGGCCGACCATCTCCAATTCCGGGGACAGTCACAGGGAGCCCTGTCAAGGTCTGTGTCCTTTCCCGGAGGAAAAGCTGTAATGCAGCCCAGCCAGAGCTCTAAGATGGTCGAGGGTGATGGCCCCGACCTTGGTCACCTATCTCTTATGTTGATCGACTATCCCCAAGTTCAACGGCTGTTTCAGGGAGGCCCCAGCAGGGACACCATCCCTTTCTGGAGGGAAATCTGAAATACAGGCCATTCATAGCTGCAGGACAGCCAGGGATACTGCCGCAGAGCTTGGGAGCCTGTCTCCCATGGTGGGTGTCCATCCCCAAGTCCAGCATGGGTCGAAGTGACTCCTGGCAGAGTGCCCATCCCTTCCCGGAGGGAAAAGCTGTAACACAGGTCAGCCATATCTGCGGGATGGCTAGGGATGCTCCCTCAGAGCTTGGGAGCCTGTCTCCCATGTTGGGCAGCCATCCCTAAGTTTAGCGGTGGTCCCATGGAGCCCCAGCAGGGTCCCTATCCCTCCCTGGAGTGTAAACCTGTACCAGAGGCTAGCCAGAACTCCAGGATGGTCGGGGTGATGTCCCCGGACTTTGGCACCTGTCTCCCTTGTTGGGCAACGATCTCCAAGTCCAGCGGCGGTCCCAGTGAACCCCACCAACGTCCCCAGACCTTCCTGGAGGGAAAAGCTGTTATTCATCCCAGCCAGAACTCTAGGATGGTCAGGGGGGATGGTCCCAGCCTTGTGCACCTGTCTACCTTGATGGTTAACCTTCCCCAAGCTCAGCAGCGATCCCAGGGAGCCTCAGAAGGGCCCCCCCTCCTCGGAGGGAAGAGCTGTAACACAGCCTAGCAAGAGCTCCAGTATAGTCAGGGGTGATGGCCCCAGACTTGGTCCCTGTCTCCCTTGTTGGTCGACTGTCCCCAGGTTCAGCGGCAGTCCCAGGGAGCCCCAGCAGGGTACTCATTTCTCCTTGGAAGGAAGAGCTGTAACGTTGCCAAGCCAGAGCTTTAGGACAGTCAAAGGTGATGGCCCCAGACTTGGGCGTCTGTCTCCCATGTGGTCCGACAATCCCCATGTCCAGCTGCGGTCCCAATGAGCCCCTGCAGGGTGCCCATTGCTTCCCACAGGGAAAAGCTGTAATGAAGGCTAGCCATAACTGCAGAATGGTCGGGAGTGATGTCCCTGGGATTTGGCACCTGTCTCCCCTGTTGGTCCACTGTCCTCAAGTTCAGCAGCGGTCCCGGGGAGCCCTGGCAGGGTCCCCATTCCTCCTTGGAGGGAAGAGCTTTAACACAGCCTAGCCAGAGTTTTAGGATGGTCAGAGGTGAGGGCCCCGGATTTGGGCGCCTGTCTCCAATGTAGGTCGACCGTCCCCAAGTCCAGCGGTGGTCCCAGTGAGCCCATGCTGGGTGCCCATCCCTTCCCACAGGGAAAATATGTAATGCAGGCCAGCCAGAGCTCCGGAATGGTCGGGAGTGCTGCATATGGGCTTGGGTGCCAATCTCCCTCGTTGGTCGACGGTCTCCCAAGTTCAGTGGCAGTCCCGGGAGCCTCGGCAAGGTCCCTGTCACTCCCTGGAAGGTAAACCTGTAACACAGGCCAGCCAGAACTCCAGGATTTTCTAAGGTGATTTCCCAGCCATTTTACACCTGTTTCCCATGTGGGTTAACCGTCACCAAGACCAGTGGTGGTCCCAGGGAGCTCCTATAGTATGCCAATCCCTCCCTGGAGATAAAAGCTGTAACACAGCCCAGACAGAGCTCCGGGACAGCCAGAGGTGCTGCCTCTCAGTTTGGGTGCCTGTCTCCCTTGTTGGACGACCATCTCCAAGTTCAGCAGTGGGTCCAGAGAGGCCCCGCAGGGTCCCCATCCCTTCCTGGAAGGAAAACCTGTAATGCAGGCTAGCCCGAACTCCAGGATGCTCTGGGTGATGTCCATCAGCCTTTGGGGCCTGACTCCCATGTTGGGACACCATTGCCATGTCTAGCAGCAGGCCAGGGATCCCTGGCAGGCTGCCTATCTCTTCCTGGAGGGAGATTCTGTAATGCAGGCCAGCCAGAGCTCCGGACAGCGGGGGATGCTGCCTCCAGGCTTGGGAGCATGCGTCCCTTGTTGGTGAACCGTCACCAAGTTCAGCGGTGGTCCCAGGGAGCCCAAGCAGGGTCGGAGGGAAGAGTTGTAACACAGCCTAGCCAGAGCTCCAGGATGGAACAGGGTGATGTCCACAGCCTTGGGTGCCTGTCTCCCATGTGGGTTGACCATCTCCAGGTTCAGCAGTGGTCCCGGAGAGCTCTGGAGGCTTCCCTGTCCCTGGCCCATTACAGCTTTTCCCACTGAGAAGTGTTGGGTGCCCTGCCAGTGCTCCCCGGGACAAGCATTGAGCTTGGGGGCCATCCACTCAAATGGGAGATAAGCAACCAAGGCTGGGGACATCACCCCCCCAACCATCCTGGACCTCTGGATGGTCTGTGTTACAGCTTTTCCATCTTTTCAGGGAGTGGGACACTGCTGGTGTAAAAGCAAAAGAAAATATCGAGGCTGAGTACCCCAAAAGGAAATACACCAAACACAGGCTTATAAAGATTCACAGATCTTTATTCTATAACTGTACAGTTTTACAAAGAAACAAAGTATCAGATAGCTATCTGGCCCTCAGTACGTCACAGTGAATACCAGCCCTTTTGGTGTGAGAAGTGAGAGGTACTGGACATCTAAATATTCACATCTTATATACAGTTTCCAATCGTAATGTCCAGCCCCTCTGCAGGTTAATAATTCTCGGTCTAGGGTTCATGCCAAGTTCACCTCTAATTAGTCCAACTATATGCATGTGGATTATTTCCAGTTTGTACAACAACAAGTCACTATGGCAACAGTGTATCTTCGGATTTAACATTAAGCTTTAGTACGGTAGGCAGTGAAAAAGTCAAAAACATTATGTCGAAAGACAAAATGTCGAAAAAAAAAGTCAATCTTTTTTTCTCAAATATGTCATTTTTTATTTGACATGTTTTTTTTTTGATTTCGTGAGTTTAAAAAAAGGGTTAAAAAAAAAAGAGGGGTTGGAGGGGGAACCCCCCCATTTCGAACAGAAAATAAAAAAAAGGACATTCAAACATTTTTTTTCTGACATTTCTTTCGACATTTTGTAATTTGACTTTATCACTATAAACCCTTTAGTACATGTCCTATGTAGTTCAACACATGTTCACGTTAAGTATTTAAACAACATTGTATTTGATGTATGTCCGAGGATCAGACTTGTTGGCGCGGGTACTCCTTGATCTACAGGTCAAACGTAGGGCAAGGTCTCATTACATGACCCAAAAATTTAGCCAACAGGCAGTTTAGACTTTAACTTCTGTGTGAAGGTCAGGAAGGTTAAGTTACAAGCAAGAAACACTGTCCACCATTTTAGAACACAGAGTTACTTTGAAATGGGACTCAAAATGGCAGATGGACCTAAAATGGCGGCTAAGTCTATCTAAGGTCAAAACTTTGTAACGCGGATTTCTTCGCAGAGCGACTGGGCTTAGGCCAATATATACAATAAAGGAGACACAATATGATATCCCGTTTAACAAACCCTCCTTTTGGCCTAACTTTTAGTCACTTTACGAGTAACTCCATGTCTCAGTGTCCATACATCCTGAATCACTATCAGAGATATCAATTGCCATGAGGTTAGATACTAAAATTTCTTTCAGCACAAATTCATTGTAGATTTTCTCTGGGGCGTATACCTCCTGCCCTAATGCACCCATCGCTTGTGAACAACATCCTCCTAACATCGAACACATACCAGGAAGACATTGTATACAGCAGCAAAGAAACAATAGAATACCTTAAATAATCAGGAAGACCAAAAGAAGCTTCCATCCCCAAGATCGTAGGAGGTCCCAGAATCAAGCACTAAGATCCCAGTTTCCCTCGGGAACATGCACTTCTGAACTGAGAACATGCAGATTTTGAATCGCCCTAAAGATAGTTGGGGAGGAATCTGGCATGAAAACGCAACAAGCGGACCCCACTAATTTACATACCCCACCATGCTCAGCCAGGATGACATCTAATGCCATCCGGTTCTGAAGTGCCACTAACCTTATCACTTTTTGTTCTAAAGTCATGTTATAGAGTATGTCAGTGGTCCGGTTGATGTTCCTCTCCAGTACTCTCGCTAGTCTCCTGATATCTTCTGAGTTCAATATTTGCCCCCAAAATGGCACAAAGGATTTAACTACATCGCCCAGAATTTGTGCTGAAGTATCGCCATTCTCATCCCACCGTGGACGAGCCTTTGAAATTTCTACAGTGCTAGCAAGGAATACCCCGGGTAACAGAATCCCTAAATAATAAGTTCCCTGCCAATCCCTGGGTAACCATGGAAATGCTACATTACCGCAAACAAAGTAGTCAGGTTCGCCTACATACAAAGGTCTGTCCTCACTAGTCAAATTTGCAACATTGGCACAACCCTTAAAATCCCCCATTAGCTGAGTACCATTCCTCTGTATGCAGAAAGAAATTGAATCAGGCTGTGGTTGACAGTATAAGAAGGTGGCGTGGCATCCCTATTGCCTATAGGAGCCATCAGCCATCTTGAAAGATATCAAGGATTTGGCTTGCTCCTATTCGCAAAGAGTGAGCATCCCAGGGGCGTCAGAACATGTTTTTCAAAATCATTCAAGTTAGTCCCATCGAAGTTCCCCGAGATGGTATCATTCCATCGGCCAATGAATAGTGCTCTAAGAGAAGACTAGCAAGCAGTTGTCAAAGGTAAAGGATGAATATACCAACCCAGCCCCTTATCCCCGTGTTGCGGTAAATGCAAACAAATCCAACAATTGGATCTATTAAAAATGGTATGTGTAGCATTCATAATGAGTAATAGAGTGTTGTTGTGGTAACTCTGTCTGTCCTTAGAGTCTCTAGGAGATAAAGTGTGCAGATGCACGAAAGGAGTAGAAACAGTGGGTACATTTTCAGTGGGTAACACATTTTCAAGCAAATATACTTCTTCCAGATACCAGAATCCTAAGGCAATGACTATTGTAAAACCAGTCAACATTATCACTAAACAACAGTACATTTTCGGGGCCCACACATTTGAGTGTTCGTTTCCGTAGCTGGTCACACAGTCTCTTATCGGTTGCATACGAGTGGGAGCGCTTGCAGGCATTGTTCTTCAAACGATTTGCACCAATAGTTTTTGCTGGCGACCTCCAGGCCGGGCGTCTTCTTAGTCCTTTCACAAACCCTAGCCAACAGAATCCTCTTATACACAAATGATCGGGCCAAAAAGGCAAGCCTTTTGATGACTTTCTTTGATGGCACAGCCAAACCGTGCAGTAGGTCTATTTCCTCGGACACAGATCGTACTTTGTCACTCCTGGTACTGAGTGATCTGTGAACAACGTGTCGTCACTTCCCGATGGAAGCGAGGAATCCAAAGCGAGATCTGATGCAAGATCTGGAACAAATTTTAAAGACAAAACTTTTGGAGAGTGTGAAGGTGAAATAGCTGTTTCCCCAGGACCCACGGGCTCAGGGAGAGTCTCCGACGCACTCTCGATGCTCTTTACTTCCTCGTGATCATTGGTTGCAGTACTGATGAGGGGTTCTGTATCTTCTGTAGCGTGTGGCACAGGGTATGAAATTCTCTTGATGTGGGACGCGGGGATCCAATGCTTCTTTCCTGCTACCCACACTGCCGTCTGTGTGACCAGGAGGACCTGATGGGGTCCCCACCAACTAGCTGCAAGGCAAGAGGATCTCTCAAATGCCTTTGTGAGGACCCAGTCTCCCGGCCATATGCTGTGACCGGGGCCCTTGTATCTGACAGGTAAAGCCTCTCGGACCTGGTGATAAATCAAATACAGATTTTTATTTAACTGGCCACAATAATCAGAAAGAAGTATATTTTCGACTTTGCGTAAAGAACAGGGCTTTGGGACATTCCAAAAGTTAGCTGGCTTACCCATGACCACCTCAAAGGGAGAGAGCCCATTCTTAGTTTTAGGGGTTGTCCTCATGGACAATAATACGATCGGTAAGTCGTCGGCCAGTTTAGTTTGGTGCCGGCACACGTCTTAGCGAGCTTGTTCTTGATGATGCTGTTGTGTCTTTCTATCAGTCCAGCACTCTGTGCATTTCTGGCCGAATGAAACCGCTTATCGATCTGTAATCCTGCGCATATCTACAGAATTACAGCAGCGATAAAATGTGGACCATTGTTCGACCAGATGACTATTGGCAAACCAAATCTTGGAAAATAATCTGTCAGCATGGTCTTTGCAGTGGTCATTGCTGTGGCATCTTTGACGGGAAAATCTTCAACCCATTTGCTAAAAGCACAGATGACAACTAATACGTATTTGAAGTTATGACAACGCTACATTTCAATAAAATCAAAATGAATCACTTCAAAGGGGACAGAAGGTGGACCAAAACGACCCCTAGGAGTTGATGTGCCCTTTCCCACATTGTACTGCAAACAAATCATACACCCCTGAACGAAGCATTCAGCTACCTTAGGGATTTTGTCATTTACCCACACATTTTGCAACATTTTGGTGACCTTACAAGCACAAATATGGATAGGACAATGAGCCATAACAGCCATCATCATAATATACTCATCAGGCAATAACCACTTCCTTTCAACTTTGCCACCCAACACCCGTCATCATCCAATTTTGCCAAACTCTCAGCCCATTTCTTAGATTCCTCTAATGTGGCATCAGCTTGAATGTTATTTACGGAGTCAATACCCTCATCCAAAGTATAGGCATTTGTGGCTGCCCTTGAAGTATACATTTCTGAAGAGAGATCAGTGGCAGTCTGTTTGGCTATTTGGTCAGCGAAAGTGTTCCCTTTTCCTACATTATCTATGATTTTCTGATGCGCTGCGCATTTCATAATAGCTAGCTGAGTAGGGAGTGCAAGCGCTGAGAGTAACCATACTATCAAGGAGCCATGTTGGATTTTAGTGCCATGTGAGGTCAAGAAACCTCTTTATGCCAAAGTCTGCCGAAGTTGTGAACCACCCCAAAAGCATACTGACTGTCTGTATATATGTTTACGGTAAGCCCTTTGGAAAGTTCACAAGCTCGGGTCAATGCTATAATCTCTGTGGCCTTCGCGGAGTAATGCGAGATTCTTTTGGTCTCCACGACCGTGCTCAATGTGGTGATTGCATAAGCAGCTGTGGATGTACCATCAGGGAGTTTGAAACAGGAACCATCACAAAACAGCTCCCCTTGTGGATTGTTCAAAGAAATATCTTTTAGATCGATTCTGCTTTTGGTCTCTTGCTCTGTGGTGTAAAGGCAGTCATGTGACTCCTCTTCACTGCAAGCAGTACCTTGCGGGAAAGGTAAAAGTTCAGCCAGATTAAGAACACAACACCTCTTGATTTGGATGTGTAGTGCAAACAAGATCAATTTGTATCTCGTTAATCGTGCGCAGGTGATGTGTTGCATTTGTGTTCTGTTTAGTAGAACAGCTACAGAACGAGGTACAATCAGGGTTAAAGCATGGCCTAGGACCATTCCCTCGCTCTGTGTTACGGATGCAGCAGCGACCATTCTCAAACATCTTGCCAAAGCACATGCGACAGGATCAAGGGCGGAAGAAAAGTAGCCACACAGCCTATTCTTCCCTCCATGTTCCTGCATTAATACAGCCAAAGCACATCCATCACGTTCATGCACATACAACACGAAGGCCTTTTCATAGTTTGGTGTGCCCAAACCTGGTGCCGAGCACAATGCAGTCTTGAGCAGATCAAATGCTCGCTGGTGTTCCAAGTTCGACAGCAATGGTGAAGAAATGCCCTTCTTCGTCAAAGCCAACATTGGTTTAATCACTAAGGAGAAATTTGGGATCCACTGCCTACAGTAAGAATCCATTCCTATCAAGGCTCTAACCTCTCTCTGTGTATTTGGGACAGACATGCTAGAAATTATTTTTATCCGTTGAGGCGTCAACCTTCTTCCCTCCTTTGACAGGAGATAGCCTAAATAGGCGACCTCCTGTCAACAATATTGAATTTTTTTAAGCAAAGCTTTGTGTCGATGTTGTGCTAGGTGAATAAGCAACAACACAGTGCCCTCCTTACAAGCGCTCTCTGAGTCAGCAGCTAAGAGTAGGTTGTCGACATATTGAAGCAGTGTACAAGTAGAGGACAACTCAAGGGTATCGAGCTGCTCTTTCAAATCCCTTCTATAGATGCTAGGACTTTCCCTTTAACCTTGCAGTGCACGGGTGAAGGTGAATGAGCATCCCCCTAAGGTGAACGCGAATAAGTATCTACTGGCCTTATGTATAGGGATACTAAAGAAGGCGTTATTTAGATCCACATCACTAAAGTAAGTAGCTGAAGCCGGAATCATGGTCAATATTGTTGTCACATCAGGCACAATGTGTTAAGCGATATTCAATCAACACTACAGCTAAGTCAATGCCTAGCCTGGGATGCTGAGGAAACCCTTATTCATGTATTTTTATGTCCAGTTCAGTACTCTGGATGACAACCCTTGTATAACACCCCCCTCTTAGAATCCCCACTGAGCCAAGAAGTAGGTTTGTTTTGCAAATTAAAAGGTTTATTTGAGAAATATAAACAATATATATATATATATATCACACTTCTATAAATAAATTGATAATGGATATTACACTTGTGAATATGAGCAGTAATCAGCAAGAGGTAACTTATGAATAGGAACTAAGGTGGGAAAAAATGCTTTATATGGTTCAAGGAAACGCAATGATGAATGAAATGCAGTACAGAAAATAACTTGATATGGCTTCAACAAAAGACAATGTAATCACTTTTCCCCTGGTGGCAATTCACCCCCCCCCCCTATATGCAATGCAAGGAGATGGAAGTAATACACACAGTCTTCGGGAATACAATCAAATACAATATGGAATTCAGTCCCCCCCCCCCCAGCAAGCTTAGAGGAAACAGGCAGAAGTTTGAAACACAGGCCCAAAATGCTTTTAAATGTGATGGCAATGGATGGGAAAATGTGCTAACTGATTTTAATTCCCTCTAGAGATTCAGGGTGAGTGAGAGATGCGTGTTGGTATTAGTTCAGGCTCACTTTAGCAATGCTCTATGAGTTATTACCAGGTTGCAAACGGATTTTTAACAAAGGAAAGAATGGAGCTGCTATTTTGACAAGTGGAGAAGTTGAGCCAAAATCGCAAATCACTGTAAATTTTGCAAGTGCGTAAATCGCGATTACGGAAAAGGGAGTAGGAAGTCGGTTCGTTGGAAAGCCTAGAATCACAGCATTAAACTGAAAGTTAAACCACGTTCCTAGCCCAAACGGTTCAAGAGATACGGACGATTTAATAAAGGTAGATTTTCTGATTTAAAGTAAAACTCAAAATGACAGGTGACAGTTTGCAGCTTTAGAATGACAGATGACAGCTCGCAGCTTTAGAATGACAGATGACAGGATTACGAGGAGGCAGTTCTACTTAGGTTAAAATAGCTTGAATTAGATTATTTTAACTAAGAGATTGGTTCTGCACAGTTCTGCTTGGTACTCACGATATAAATTTGAACTAGGCCTCGTCACGGATCTGGTCAACACGTCCGGCGGTGGTTCTGTCTGCTCGGCGGGTCAATCAGGCACCGGTTCTTCTTACAGCGATCCAGATCTCTGGTTCTGCTCACAGCAGTCTGGGTCAGCTCTGCTCTGATGGTCTAGCCTCTCTGGATACAGCGGCCTCTGGTTCTGGATACTGCTCTGCTTTCCGGTCCGGATCAAGTGGATTCTGGATGTAACACTGCTTTCTGGGTACTGGCAAAAGTTCTTGGCAAAAGAATTCAGATAGCTCGCCCGACTGTGGAATAGTTTGCAGATGATTTTAAGGATGCTGAGCCTGCTGAGAAAAGTTCTCAGTTTGTGGGTTTAGGCCCTTGCTTTAAGTTCTGAAGTAAAGTTCTGGTCTTTGGAGATTGATGGATGTGAAGTCTGGAGTCTCCCGGCAGAGCGTCCCGCAGAAAATGGAATTGAATGTCTCTACCTGTGTCAGCAGTCTCTTTTTATGTGTTTTGGAAAGTGGGTGTGTGTGTTGGTCATAACTAAACCTGCCCCTCTCACTTATCATTGGCCAATTCCTCCTCTCTCCCTTGATTGGGGGAAGGAAATGTGAGTCATCATGATGAGGTCTGTTTATGGGTCAGAGGAACCTCCCCTGGTCAATTTGCCCACAAATCTATATTTCATTCAAATACATATTTCCCAGATACACAATTTGTTGAAATTAAATGTACACATTATATATTCCTTATGGTCCATGCGTGTCCGCCTCTGATCTTCCTGGGGGCTTGCATTAAAAAATGACAACATTTTGCGCTTTTTGACTGGTTTACCAATATTGGACATTTACCAAAAATTACACACATGTGCACAAGGAGTATGGACATTAATTGATAAAGTGTCAGATTTTTAACATGCAGACATTTGGGGGAAGACCCTATTTTCCGCTAGCAACCCCCCAGCATACACCACAGGGTCCTAACACCTCTTAAAACGTGCACAGAAAAATCACAAGAATAATGATATTACTTATATAATTCTGACAAGTCCGTACTATGAATTATCCATCTTTTTAAAAATTATGCTCTGGCCCAGATGGGTGTGGTTTAGGTTCCAAAGCACATGGGGGAAGCTTCTGTCTGCCCCCGCCTCCAGCTCTGGTGTCTCCCAGAGGCACTTCTCCTCCCACTTCTCCCAAGAGGAAGCCACTTTACGCCTCCCCCAATATAACATTTGCCTGAGTCCAGGACAAGGCTTTGTTCAACCTCCTGCCGGTGCCCCTCCCCTAATCTAATCAGATAATCAGAAAGGTGTCAACTCCTTTTGGTGGGGAAGCAGAATGCAGCTAGGCCTGGCAAGAGTGGCTGAGCAGGTTTCTCCTGTCGGGGGTAGTTGTCAGGCAGAATTCAGCTAAATGTCACTTTAGTTCCCAGTTTAAATCAAACTTACAATTTTTACAATTACATTAAATAATTACTTCCTTCAAGTCATTTCAGAATTTAGTTTTACATTGTATCCACCTCTTAGCAAGTCTTTCCTGGTTTGGGTTCCTCTGTTCAGTTTTACACAAAAGTCTGGTGGTTTTAAAACGCCTGCTTTCTGATAGTGATGAGTACTGGTATTGCATCCATTTTTGGGATTAAGAAAATGAATTCCCCACAGTTCTGAGTTGCTTTTTGGCAATCATCATTGCCATTCCCAATGGTTTCAGGCTACTGTGTGTGTAGCCCAATGGTGGTTTTATGCAGTGCCCTCCTGTGCTCACAACATAGGCAAAAATGGCTGGCAGCCTATTCTTCATGTTTTCCCTGTGCACTCTCTGGGAGTTCTGGCCATCATGATGTTTTCCATGCCAGTACTGCACAGTTTTATGGTAGGGCTTGGATGCATGGGTAAAAACATCCCACAAGCCACCCCTCTTGCGATGGCCATTCTGTCCTTTCACTGATGGAACTCGCAAGATTTGGGATGTTCGCCTCCTCTTCTTCCAATTCCATAGATGGCACAGTTCAGCATCTTTTCCTCCCTCCAGTCGATCAATCAGTTCTCCTTGCTGGCCTGATGGGAGGATTGGGCGGTACCCCGGGCGACTCGGATCTTCGCTCCCGGTCCCCAGGTCGCCTTCCGTGGTCAGTCTCCATGTTTTCTTTCTCCTAGGACGACAAAGGAAAGCGGCAATACCTATTCATAGACATTTCTCCCCCGACAGATACATTTTATACTTTAATAGACATAGCATTCCAATTTTTAAAAACAAGATATAATTCAGAGACAGTGACTTACAAGCGTCATAATATTTTAGAGACTATATATGGGATATTTTAGGGTTGGAACTGAATTACTCTGGAGCGGCCCCCTCTGGTATTGCAGAGGACTCCTCCAGTTGCTGCAGAGTGTGCCTGGGATGGCAACACTTCAGCTGATTAATATGGACCCACTTATCTTCCCCTTCCGCCAAATTACCTTTGGGGATGCAGATGTTGTAGGCAATAGGGGAGATCTTGTCTATAATTTCAAAGAGTCCCTTCCATGTAGGCAAACATTTTCACTGTTTGGCCTAGTTCCTTTGGAAATTGTATAGATAGACCCAGTCTCCCACATCATATTCCTTCCTGGTGGTTTTCAAATCATAGTGCGTTTTTATACTCTCAGCTGATCTTTCTAGATTCCGCTGAGCATAGGCAAAAGCATGTTGGAGATGTTTCCTTAAATTCTCCACATACTCATGAGTTGTGGAGGCATTTATCAGTGTCTGCTCTTGGGTCTTGTAGAGCAAATGCTGGGGAAGAACCATCTTGCGTCCGGTCATCAACTCAAATGGTGACAATTTAGTTGCAGATGAAGGGGTAGATCTGATGGCCATTAGGACCAGAGGTAATCGGATATCCCAACTTGGCCCAGAATCTGCCACAAACTTTTTTAATATGCTCACAATGGTTCGGTTGTATCTCTCCACTGCTCCAGAAGAAGCTGGCATGTAAGCAATGTGTAGCTTCCTTTTCACCCCCAGTATCTCCCACATCTTTGTCATTACTTCACTGGTGAAGTGGCTACCCCTGTCTGACTCAATCCTTTGAGGTAGACCAAAACGGGAAAAGATGTGGTTAATCATCAGGGCAGCTGCTGTTTCTGCCTTGCAATTTGGGGCTGGGAGACATTCCACCCACTTGGTAAACAAGCATGTCACCGTCAACATGTACTTATTCCCCCTACCTGAGCGAATCACGGGGCCTACAAAGTCGATTTGTAAATCTGACCATGGCAGTGTCATTCCCCTCTTTTGGAGAGGCGCCTGGTGTGTGAGGGATGATGGCTGAAATTGTGCACACACAAGACACCCCTTCAAGTATTGGTCGAGGTCCTGCCCCATGTGTGGCCAGTATGCAACCTCTCTTAAGATTTCCAGTGTTGTGTGAAACCCCCTATGACCGGCTGTGGCTGCATCATGGGCGTGACTTAACATCAGGCTTCGGAATGAGGTAGGAACCACCCAGTGATCATGGCCAGCTTGGGATTTCCTTACCAACAGCCCATCTTGGATCCGGAACATCTTTGGACATTTCATCAACACTCTTAGGTCCTCTTTCCCAATGTAATCGGTATCCGTCAGGGGAAAGTTCTCAGGGTCCTCAATGTGTTGGTAAAACTTACCAATTATTGGATCCCCCTTTTGAGCCGTAATCAAATCAGCATCAGGGGTCTCCTTACTCCATTGTGCAGTTGAAAGATCATTGTGAGCATTTGTCTGGGACCTAGTGATAGCAGTGACCCGGAGTTCCCCCAACAGGGACTCTGTTTCTATTAGATCCCCTTGGATGGCCCCGGTTTTGGCCAGCTGATCAGCTAAGTCATTTCCAGTTTTGTCTGGTCCCTCTACTTTGGAATGACCCTTGATCTTTTTCCAGTAGATGGTCATCCCATTCGAGGTGACCAGATCATCAATGTTTTGGATTAACTTCCCATGTTTCAAGGGTTTGTTATTAGCACATAACATGCCTCTGGTTTTCCAATTAACCAGGTGCTCCACGAACCCGTTCCGTACATAATCCGAGTCTGTGATTATGACCAGTTCGTGGAGTTGATGTTGGACAGCAGTGAGGATGGCCTGATGCACAGCCATCAATTCTGCCACCTGACTACTTCGGGGACCAATTTTGTATCCAGCGGAGGGTTCTGGGGACTCATTCACCCATGCATTCCCTACGCCGGCCACCAGTTCTTTCTCCCCGTGGTTGTCAACATGGTAAGAGCATCCATCCACATAGACAGTGGGCATTCCCTCACACTTGTCCTCTTCAAAGACTTTGTGTGGGGAATTGAGTTATGCCTCCATGTTGTTCTTGATTTTTAGACTTTCGTCCTCGAGACAGTTTTCTCTGGCACAATCATGCAAGTCAGCCAGACCTTGCGCGAGGGGACTCTTCTTGTTTTGGCCATTTCTGACCTCTACAGGAAAGCCTTGCATTGACAGAATCCAGGAAGTAATTCGGGAATTACTCACATTTCCAGCCCGGATTCTGTCACTTTGGAGGTATTGCAGAGGCTGGTGTGGAGTCTCCACTATGATGTGTTCCCCCTGGATGAACGGGCGGTAATTCTTCAATGCCCACACCGTGGCCAGGAGTGCCTTCTCACAATCGTTGAATTTTTCCTCCACAGAGGATAAAGTTTTTCTCGCATAGGAGATTACTTCATTGACTTTGTCATGTTTTTGGTATAATACTGCCGTCAAGCACATATTAGCGAACCCTGTCTCCAGGAAGAACTCCTTGTTTCTGACAGGGTAAGCTAGGCAAGGCGCTTGTGAGAGGCTTCTCTTGAGTTGTCTTACTGCCTCGGATTGTTCTGGACCCCATTCCCACTTGACCCCCCCCCTTCAGGAGATGAATCAGGGGTCTAGTGATCTCTGCGTAGCCCTCAATGAACTTTCTGCTGTAATTAGTCAGTCCAAGGAGGCGCCTTAGTTCCCGCAGAGTTGTGTGATCCTTCAGTTTCTGAAGTGCTTCCACTTTCTTTTCTTGGGGACAGAGACCCTGAGGAGTAATCTCATGCCCCAAGAAATTAACACAGGTTCTACACCACTGTGCTTTCTGAAAGGAAAGTTTTGCTCCAGCGGCCCTCAACTGCGTCAGAACATAACGGATCTCCGCTATATGTTCCTCCACAGATGAACTTTTGATGAGGACATCATCTAAATAAGCCAGGTTACCCCTCGCACCCAGGTCGGGCATGGCCTTATGTAGGAAAATGTTGAATTCATTGCCGGAGTTGAGGTATCCTAAGGGAGTCCGGGTCCATGTGCACTGCTGGCCCCCAAAGGTAAAAGCCAGTTTGTATTGGTCCCCGCCACTGACAGGCACGGTCCAGTATCCATTGGTCAGGTCTATTGCTGTGAATACCTGTGACCCTTGAATCTGGGCCAGCCCTTGGTCAATGTAGGGCAGAGGCCATAGGGAAGTATGGACCCGTTTGTTGAGCTCCCTAAGGTCAGCGCAGAGTCTCCACTGGCTGTTTGGCTTCAATATTCCCAGCACCGGATTATTGAAAGTGCTGTGGACTGGACGGATTATTCCCCGGGACTCAAGGTTCTTAATTATTTCAGTAAGGGACTCCATGGATGCGAGAGGCAAACGATATTGCTTCACAAAACACTGGAGTCATTCCAGGGTCTGTGGGAATTGTTGTGGTGTGGATGTTGGTGCGACCACAGTCATATGAGTCTACTGCAAAGAGATCTTGAAAATCCAAGAAAACTTGTTTCAACTTTTGCTTCTGTTCTAGAGTCACACAGGCATCAGCTAGGTTGACTCTCTCTTCCACCATCTTCCACCATCTGCCTGAAGCCTGGAAAGACTTCTGGTTTGGCTATCTCAGCGGCCTCCTCCAGCTGGGTGAAGAAGTCCCTGGTCAGAGTGCTGGTGGGGAAGGCAGCCTTCATGGACCTGAAAAATCACCTCATCCCTCCTGAAGTCACAAGTCACATCTTCCTTACCATAAGGGCAGGAAGTGTACACCAGGAAGTTCCTCCCATGCCGGGTGAAGATCCTGTCTGGTGTATTGTTCTCACTGTCACTGTCAAAACAGTCTTTGGGGATCGGTCCTAACAGTTCATTTCCTAAATCAATGGAGAAATGTTGGTCATCAACCGCCATTCCAATAATGGTGCCTGCGGCTAGAGTAATACTCTTTAAGTCACTGTTATCCACCTCTATTGGAATGGTGTCATGTTCTATGTTGACTAATGGTGTTGGGTTTACCCCTAACTCTTGCTGTTGGAGAGAAGCATTTAGATGCATGTAAGCATCAGGGTTTTTCAATTTTTGTCCTCTTTTAACTTTCACTTCCAGGGAGAATTGTCGGGTCATTTCTGGGATGGTGACTTCCTCTTTGATCTGCATTTCAACTGCATAAGGTAGCAATTGAGCTGACCTAAATGCTTTTTCTGGATCATCAAAGCCCATGGGATTATCCGCTAATCGGGACCAAGCTTTGAAGTTTATTAGGTCCAAACTAATGGCAAAGGCGATTGAGAATGTCACTGCCTAAGTAAAAGGCAGCAGTGACGTCTTGCACGACCCAACAATTATGGACTATGCTCTTGTTGCCAATGGAGATTTTGAGCATACACCTGCTTGGCAGGAGATGGTTGGAATTGGGTGTTTCCAGATCCATTCCCATTTGTCTATCAGTTTGAATGTGGGAATGGCTGGATCTTTTGGGAGTTGGCGAAACATGGCTTCGCTGATGAAGCTCTGACCGTTGTTCACACACACTCGAGCGGGAACAGAGTCCTTCCCCTCATTTAACTGAACAGGGATGGACAACTGATCTCCAATTTGCTGAATATCAGCCAGGCTCTGAGCTGATTTCACATCTTTCTGAACTATTGGGGTGGGAATGTCTGGTTGTGGATTGGTAAAGAATTTCAGAGTATTTCCTTCCAGTGTGGAATACCACCTTAAACTGGAAGGAAGGTTGATTTTCAGAAATAGAGAGGACCCCCCATCACCAGTCTGTTGTCCTACTGCTATTACTGTCACGTCTGGAATCTGGTTGTTCTGGAAGTGAAATTCTACTTTTTCAGATTTTTGTTCAACCATGTTGCAGGTGCCATTTAAACTAACATGGTTGACACTCTGTTTTAATTTTATTGGTCGGCTAGTTTGGGTCCAGAGGACCTTGTTTACGCAATCTACTAGGGGTGACAACCTTCTCAGGAGGTCATTCCCTAGTAAACAAGGGGTGCCCTCTGGAGTCACTAATATGACCGGGAGTTTCACCTTGTGTCGCCCAATTTTGATGTCCAAATCTGCAGTCCCCTCGACGGGAATTTCCTTCCTGTCAAAGTTCTGCAGTTGTCCAGGAAGAGAGGTGAGGGGAATACGGTAATTCTCCCCCCTTCCTGCATTTAGTTCATCAAAGGCCTTTTTGGACAGAAGGGTAGCTTGGGATCCAGTGTCCACCAGTGCCAAAATTGTACCCTGCCCCTGTTCTTGTACCGGGGCATAATATCTTCCCTCCTTCTCCTCAAGGGGGCACAGATAATGCACATTTTTGGACAACTGGTGGGCTAACTTTCTGGTTTTGGACATTGCTAGCGAAGAGATTTGGGCAGAATTCTGTGAAGAGCCTGGGGAATCTGAAAGAAAAAGTTGACAACTGGAAACGGTTTCGGGTTCTGGGCCGCCCCCCCTTTTTGGAGGCAGTCATCAGGATGGGTTTGACCCATGGGATGTTGGTATTTTCGGCTCTGGGATGAGATGATGGGCGGCAGTAGCTCAGTCTCCACATCTCCCCAGTCTGAATTGGCATCCCTTGGGACCCATTTTTACTTGGGAGGAGTTCCCCCATCTCTGAAGGAGAAGATCCTTTTCCCAGGATCTTCTGAGGATCCCTCTCCCTCAAATTGGAAGACCTGTACCTCCTCCACAAAGTGGGTCTGTTTGGGTCCTTTGTTTCTCCTACCCCCCCTCTGCTCCTTGGGAGGCAGGCTTTCAGGGGCAGGAGATTTTGTTTCCGGTTCCTGGTTTTCCAGGGGCTGTTTACAAGTTGGGAAGGAAGCTTCCTCCAAGGCTTTACACCCCCCTTCCCCTTGTGCTCCTCCCTGGGAACCGGTGGGTTATCGGGGTGCTGCCCCCGTCATTGTTCTGGAGCACCAGGTCCAGAGTTTGGGGCATTCTGCAGTGGCATGCTCATCTGAGGGTTTTGTTGAGCCCTCAGTATGTGACCGAGATCTCGTGCCATATTTTGGACCTGGCGCTCAAGTTGTGAAACCCGCTCAGGCTGATACGGGGCTCTATTTTCTCCCCTGGGCTGATCCCGGGAAGGGTAGCTATCCCTTCTCTGGTAATACCCCGGATTGGGAAGATTTGGATACCCCTCCACCCTTGGCCTCCCCTCTCCCGGATTAGGTTGTCTGGGCTCAGGGAATTGGTGAAAGAAGGATGGATGATTTTGGGGCTGGAAATTGGGTGGATACCTGGGGAAAAAGTTCTGCCCAGGACTTGGTGAATTTCTGCCCTCCTGGGGGAAGATGGGAGGAAAGTTCCCCGGGTCAGGTGCTTGGCTGGATCCCCCCCTTGGGCTGGAGGAGTCCACACATAACCCAGGATGGGTCGGTTTCCCTTGTAGCGGGTACTTACATAATCAGGGGAGCGAGGGACCCCATTTGTGGGACTACCTCCTCAACTCCCTGTCTGTGACTGGCCCGAGGGCCTTCGGGGCTTGGCATTATTAGGTGCAGGTAGGTTTTTAGGCCCCCCCCATCTCCAAATCTAAAACGGGGGCAACCTTTACCTCCGCCACCCTGGCAGCAGCAGGGGTGCTGTTGGTTTTGGGGTTTTTCTGTGCATTACTTTTATTTTCTATGGGCTTCTGCACCTCATAGATCCGGGTAGCCTGTTCAATGACCCATTCGAGTGACCTCTTCTCGTGAAAGTCTCTCACTAGCTGGGTCATGATGTATTTGGGCAGAACATGGAAAAACGTATTGATGAACTCTCTGCTGTCCGTGCGCACCCTTTCTGGTGGTCTGCGCAAAAGCACGCTTTAATTCTTGCACAAATTCTTGTGGGGCCTGATCCTCCCCACATTGTAAATTGTAGGCTGTCTTGCGAGCCTCTTGGGGATTTCTGTGAACAGAAAAATGTTTCAAGATGGCCGCCCTGTAGGTGGACCATCTTGAAGGTTTTGGTCCTCCAGCCCTGCAAAGAAACTGGAGTATTCTGGAGAGAAGGTCCACTTTACATATTAAATACAGCTTTGGCTGTCCTTCAAATGGAAAGTCTCCATCATTTGCTCGTAAAGCTCCAAGTGTTCCCAAACAGAATACTTGGCGTTCTTATGATAAGGCGTGATGACACTCCTTATTGCCTTCATTTGTTTCAATGGGTCCTTAAGCAAGGCCCTTTTTGCCTTATTGGCCCTTTTGGTTCGGGTAACCCTGGTCCATTCATCCTCTGACTCAGAAGCACTGCTCCCAGAGGTGCCCGTCTGATCTTCCAGGTTTTCCTGGATTCTGCGAGCCTGGGAATGGCTGGCAGATTGTGGGGACCTGGTCTCCTGTGTCCTGTAATGCTCAGAGGAGTCTTCAGATCCCTCCTTGCTGCCAGGATTTGATGGGTTACCCCCCCCCCCACTGACCTAACTGGGCAGAGGTTTTCAGGATGCCCTTAATGGGCCTACTCTCCTGGGGTTCCCCACTAAATTGCACTGTACTTGGGTGCCCATACCCGGATGCCCGCCCATCCATTCCTGGGAGGTACTGGCCTATGAGCCCCATACTTCTAGCTGGATAGTAATCTGCCATCCCCGTGGCCCTGGGCTCATGTGCGCGAGGATACATGGGGGTGGCAGAGTCCAGGGACTGGGAGAGATGAAGGCCTCTGGTACTAGGGCTCCTGAGGTTATGCTCAGGAGTTTCTCTTTCCCAGCGAACCTCATCTCTATCCGCCCCTGTTCACTGTTGCAATGCAAGAGCCTGCGCTTTCAGTTCCTCAGTTAAGGCCTTACTAGACTCTCAGTCTCTCCTGCATCGCTACCTGTTGCTGGAGCCTATCATTGTGCTGGCAGAAAGCCTCATTCTCTCTCTGTGCCTCCTGATTGGTCCTGGAGTACTGGGCCAGTCTCTGCTGCAGGAGGGTTACCTCCTGAGTCCCATCCCTACTGGCCTGCTCCTTTCTTGCCAGAGCCTCCTCCACCCTCCTGGTGTGCTCTAACAAGTTCTGGTGTTCTTTTTGGAGGTCAAACAGTCCCTAGAGGGCCAGGTGATTTTCTTCCATTTTCCTTTTTAAGTGGCAGACTTCCTGGCCTTAGGTATCCCTTTCCTGACTAAGGGCCTGCATCTTTGCCGCCAGGTCGTCCCTTTACCTTTGGAAGGCACCAGATTTCTGGCGCTCCTGGTCAAACTCTGCCTGGGTATCCAGGTCTTTCAAAATCAGTTTATTGCTCTCTGCCTTCTCCCTATCTAGGTGGCTTTGCACGGTGACTACCTGCTCAGCACATGCCCTATTGAAGTCTAACTGTTGCTCCAGCTTTTTCTGGCTCTGCAGTAGGGAGTCCAAACCTTCTTGGTACTCCTTCTGCAAGGCCAGGAATCTGGTATCCTGGTCAGCTTTTTCCTGTTGCAGCACATCCATAACCTCCTTTATTTTAGTGATGTACTGTCTGCTGTCATTTTCTGACTCCTGGCTCCTGAGCAGCCTCTGCTCAGAAGAGTCCAGATCAGATTGGGCCTTCTCTAACGCCATCTGTTGCCTATTTGCCAGATCTTGACCTTCAGCACATTTGTCCTGCATGGCTCCCATATATAGGTACAAATATGCTGCTATCCTGGCAATCTTATTATGTTCATCTTTGGCTTTAGGGGCCATATATAGTTCACTCAGGGCCACATGTAGGGGACCCTGATCTCTCCATAATCTGACCCTGTTTCAGTGACCTGTTGCGCGATTGCCTGCAACCAGACCGTTTGGTCCTGATGAGTCCACTCACCTCTCACAAATAGATTATGTAAGAAGTGCTCTCTGGATATTTTGATGTCTACCAGTGTCGTCATTCTGGAATTTGAGTCCCTTCCTGACTTACAGAAGTTTGTATTTTATTTTTGCAAAACAGACCGTTTCCTTAGAGCGTTCCTTTGAGGAGTGCTTTACAGCGTAACGCAGCGTGGTGATCCGACCGGATGTATGTCTCCTGTCAGTTAGCACACTGTGTTAATCTGCACAAGTGATAGATCTAACCCAGAATCCCGGACGAGCCCCCACTTTGTTAAGCGATATTCAATCAACACTACAGCTAAGTCAATGCCTAGCCTGGGATGCTGAGGAAACCCTTATTGATGTATTTTTATGTTCAGTTCAGTACTCTGGATGACAACCCTTGTAACACACCCCTCTTAGAATCCCCCTGACCCCACTGAGCCAAGAAGTAGGTTTGTTTTGCAAATTAAAAGGTTTATTTGAGAAATATAAACAATATATATATATATCACACTTCTATAAATAAATTGATAATGGATATTACACTTGTGACTATGAGCAGTAATCAGCAAGAGGTAACTTATGAATAGGAACAGAGGAATAAGGTGGGAAAGAATGCTTTATATGGTTCAAGGAAACGCAATGATGAATGAAATGCAGTACAGAAAATAACTTGATATGGCTTCAACAAAAGACAATGTAATCTCTTTTCCCCTGGTGGCAATTCACCCCCACCCCTATATGCAATGCAAGGAGATGGAAGTAAGGCACACAGTCTTCAAGAATACAATCAAATACAATATGGAATTCAGTTCCCCCCCCAGCAAGCTTAGAGGAAACAGGCAGAAGTTTGAAACACAGGCCCAAAATGCTTTAAAATGTGATGGCAATGGATGGGAAAATGTGCTAACTGATTTTAATTCCCTCTAGAGATTCAGTGTGAGTGAGAGATGCTTGTTGGTATTAGTTCAGGCTCACTTTAGCAATGCTCTATGAGTTATTCCCAGGTTGAAAACGGATTTTTAACAAAGGAAAGAATGGAGCTGCTATTTTGACAAGTGGAGAAATTGAGCCAAAATCGCGCTAAATTTCGCGAGTGCGTGAATCGCGATTACGGAAAAAGTATAGGGCTTGGATGCATGGGTAAAAACATCCCACAAATGGGAAATTGTGGAGTAACGATCTTATTAATGGCACGTAAATCAATAATGAAATGGAAGGGAATTGCATTATTGCCTTTTTTGTACACGGGCAAAATCGGACTATTGCACAAACTACCTGCAATTTCCTCAATTACCCCTCGATGCACAAAATCGGAGACGATGCATTTCAAAGCTTGCTCACCATCGACCGAGATCTTATACTGGGGAATACGTGGCAACTTTACACCATGTTTCAAAATAATCTTAACAGGCTCAATTTGTAAAACACCGACATCATTGTCATCAATTGCCCACAAGCACTCCGGAACATCACTAAATTCCAGCGGCAAAGGTCAGGTCAAGAATTGAGAGACAGAAAGTTGCTGTGGTGAAATCATCAAACGCACTCTGTCAGAAGAACAATGAATTACCGCATTTAATTCCTTCAACAGATTCAAACCCAACAAATTCTCTCTACAATTCGTGGTCAAAAGGAATGGACAGTGGTCCATAAACTGACCCAAAGAAATAGGTACCAGCGAAGAAACCGGACAGATGACTGGTGTGCCAGAAATCCCTACAGAAACATTGGTTTGCCCTGACAGTGGAATGTTTAGAACCCGTGAATGGTCAATGGAACACTTCTGTGCCCATGTATCTATCAAAAATAAATGTTTCCTATTTCCCACTATCATCTCAACGTAGGGACCTCTCTGATTAACAGGAATAGGCGTTGGTTCCAAACCCTGCTTCGAGCAATCCTAGCAAAACAGAATGTTGTCGAAAGGAAGCTCTTCAGAGAGGTAAGCAGCGGAAGGATGATCAAAAATGTTTCTATTATCCACACTTGATGCCTGATTGTCTTGTGAAAAAGGTTTCTGTGAATCTTGTGTAAACTGACTTCTACCAGGACCCCCCCTGGGCGGCCTATGGATCGTCTACCCATATTCCCAAATGCATTATTTGACCGCTGCTGGAGGATCGGGCATTGTGCACGCCAATGACCCTCTTGTCTGCAATAAGCACATTGTTTTATGTTCACAGGACCCAATGGCGCATTTCCCTGTGGAACGTACTGACCCCTAAATTGCGAATTACCCCCTCTAGGGCCTCTAACAATTTGTTGCAATAGTACTTTTGTCTTTAAGTCACCTTTTTCTCTTTTCAACTCTTTCCTTTCCGTTATTGACACGATTCTCACAGTACTGAGCCATATGCAGTACTTCTGACTGAGACTTCGCTTGCCAAGCGCTCTCGGAGGACATGATTTGTGACTGGATGTCAGGCAGCAATCCATGAACAAATGTGTCCATGAATAGTTGTTTTCTAGACTATGTGCTTAAGTCTTGCCCACTGTAATCTGAAAATACTTGTTCAATCCGATTGAAGAACTCGGTAGCACCCGCAGATTTTCTTTGGACACAGGCCGTAAACTTGTCCCAAATAATCCTTCTCTCAGAAATTATAGCTTTCAACTTTGTAACTATTCTATCAGGCAAAGTTAGTATTACCTGTGGTGGTCTCTCGCTAGCTGGCCTCTCTCTATCGAGTCTAATCATATCAACCCATGAATCTCCTGATCCTGGTACATCATCTACAGTCCTAATCTGTTTCCATAAATCAACAGCCAGGAGTATGGGAAATAATAAATCAATATCACTTAAGGTGAATACTGATGATTGCAAGACAGACTCTATTTCTTTGTAGAACCTTGTCGGATTCTTCCTAATATCGGGAATAGATTGTTTGATGGTGTTCACTTCCTGTCTCGAGAACGGGACGTGGACGAACTGCGATACATAGTGTGCAGGAATATCTCGAGCAGGTGTACCTGCTGCAGCATTAGCGGGAACCTCTACTTTTGGGACAAATGTCGGAGGAACCTCTCTCATAGGCAACTGAGAGATAGGCAACTCCGAACGCTTACTAAGCAACAGAGCTAAATCGAGCGCTAAAGCAGCCGAAGAAGTGTCAAATGAAAAAGCCCTCTTATAAATATTCAATAACTCTGCCGGACAAAAAAGTCTCCTTTTTACGCTTTCATCCTGTAGGTACTCTACCATTACCTGCATCACTTTCCTCTGCATTTCTGGCATATACTGACTATACTTGTCATATACTTCAACGGGAGTTATTGACGTGTCTGAGATCCACCTAATCGCATCTTTCGTACAAATTCGTGTTTCCTCATTCATCGATTTACAACAAGGGAAAAACTGTTTCTGTACTAACATAGCGTCCAAACTATCACCATCTACATCATCATTCTTTCACCTTTCCAACTCCCTTCTATACACAAAAACCCTCTCGACATGCTCTTGTACTTTTTCCGCAGTATCTCTAGAGAATGCTTAAGTATTCAGATCCCTTAACCCTTGTGGGAGATCTATATCACCTAGCCTGTTCCACATTACACATAAATGAATTTCTAATCCTTCAATAAAAACGTTTTTCTCAGGATAAGTGTCTAAATTACAAATTGTGGCAAGAACATTAGCTTATTCACCCCTCTCCATCCAATGCTTAGCCCATGCAGTTAATTCACGCTTTTTCTCCGAAGGCACAGTATTATGAGTTACATCCCTCGATCCCGCTCCCCGATCTACTACAAGTGGTGTTTGGACCACTTGGAAGCGGTAGAGTAGGCAAATTTTGAACATCCGGAAACAGAGGTACTATCACTGGCGCAGCAGGCAAGCCCACCGGACCCGTAACAGCAGGCAAAGGTGAAGGAGCAGGTGGAGGAGCGACGGCAAGAGGAGGAACAATAGCCGGAAGAAGAGGAAAATTAATAGGAGCAATAGGAGGAGCAGGAGGAACAACGGGAGGAGCAATAACAGCAGGAAGAGGAACATACAGAGGTGGCGCAGTGGCACCAGGCCTTTGTTCATTTAGAAGTTTATCAATAAGTTCATCGGATACATGAAAATCTTTAGAAGGATACATTTTCTGGATAACTAGTGAAAAAGTCCTATCCATATTCCTAACTGACTCAGACTGTTTATTCTGGTCATATAACAACGCTTTTTCGGCGTTCATCGTATGACGGTGCGCATGCTTTTCTCTACTCTTAAGCTGCTGCATAGCTTCTTACTTCCAATTTTGTAATACATCGAATGCTACAGGTGTAGCCTTTTTCTTCAATAATATGGATTCTACGTATTCAATACGAGGAATTTTAAAACTACCATTGATTGGCCACTGAATTTCGGAAGCATGTCTAGATTGTCTGTGTCAAATATTATTAAATACTCTAATACCAATGCTGTGCATACAGTACATAGTACACGCCGGCAACCCCTTTATTGGCGCCGGTCGGCCAAATTCCAAAGATTGTCTGTCACTGCGGAATAATACCCTGAAGCAGGCAGACAATTTCCCAGGCATATCAGAATACTGGTGTTACCTGGTCAATAATTGTACTCGCGAGTGCAATGCGCCAAAACAAATTATCAGGATACATAAGAATCGGGTCACGACTCACCTGATCAAATCCTAAGGAGGCCCGATCGGATTACAAAGTTCTAACTAAGGTCCCACGTGGTTGGTGATTTTGGCAAATCTGCCCACCTCAATATATGGACCCTCGTCAAGATGCCGACTCGGACCGCGTGCTCACCGTCCAGGGATCGGGTCATGCAGCGCTGCTGAGGTGTCACGTCTCATCCAAGAAAGGGGTCCCCTTTTGCACCATCCGATCCCGGTCCGATAGCCGCGTCAACCTTCAACAAGCTGGCATCAATCTTGACGGTCCCTATTCGGGCGCCATCTGTAAAAGCAAAAGAAAATATCGAGGCTGAGTACCCCAAAAGGAAATACATCAAACACGGGTTTATAAAGATTCACAGATCTTTATTCTATAACTGTACAGTTTTACAAAAAAACAAAGTATCAGATAGCTATCTGGCCCTCAATACGTCACAGCGAATACCAGTCCTTTCGGTGTGAGAAGTGAGAGGTGCTGGACATCTAAATATTCACATATTTTATACATTTTCCAATTGTAATGTCCAGCCCCTCTGTAGGTTAATAATTCTCGGTCTAGGGTTCATGCCGAGTTCACTTCTAATTAGTCCAATTATATGCATTTGGATTATTTCCAGTTTGTACAACAACAAGTCACAATGGCAACAGTGTATCTTCGGATTTAACATTAAGCCTTAGTACATGTCCTATACAATGTAGTTCAACAAGTGTTCATGTTTAGTATTTAAATAACATTGTATTTGATGTATGTCCATGGATATAACTTGTTGGCGCGGGTAATCCTTGATCTACAGGTCAAACGTAGGGCAAGGTCTCATTACATGACCCAAACATTTAGCCAACGGGCAGTTTAGACATTGACTTTTGTGCGAAGGTCAGGAAGGTTAAGTTACAAGCGAGAAACACTGTCCACCATTTTAGAACACAGAGTTACTTTGAAATGGGAATCAAAATGGCAGATGGACCTAAAATGGCAGCTAAGTTGATCTAAGGTCAAAACTTTGTAACGCGTATTTCTTCGCAGAGCGATTTTGCTTAGGCCAATATATACAATGACGGAGGCACAATATGATATCCCGTTTAACACCGGGGATCCCTGTACTGCTGCTGGACTTGGGGACGGTCAATCCACATGGGATACAGGTACCCATGGCTGGGAACATCACCCCTAACTGTCCTGGAGATCTGGCTACCCTGCGTTGGAGCTTTTCATTTCTCGGAGGAATGTGGGCCTTGCTGGGGCTCCGTAGGATGGCCAGTGGGCTTGTCGATAGAGAAGTCCGACATGCGTGACAGTTGCCCAACGCCAGGGTCAGGACCACAGAGTGTCCTGGTCTGCATTAGAGCTTTTTCCTCAGGCAAAGGATGGGGCGCACTGGGTCCGCTGCTGGACTTCTGTATGGTTGACCCACATTGGAGACAGGCACCGAAAGGCTGGTGGCAGCACCCACAGCCATTCTAGAGCTCTGGCTGGGCTGCGTTACAGCTTCACCTTCCAGGGAGTAATGGGAATCCTACCGGGTACCGCTGCTGGGCTTGGGGACAATCCACCCAATAAGGGAGAAAGGCGCCCAAGTCCACGGTCAGCACCCATGGATGGCCTGGAGCTCTGGCCATGCCGTGTTACAGCTTTTCCCTCCGGGAGGGATGGTGACCCTGCCAGGGCTCCCTGGGTCTGCCGCTGGATGGTCAACCCACATGGGAGACCGACGCCCAAGGCCAAGAACATTACCCCTGACTGTCCTGGTGCTCTGGCTACGCTGCGCTGTGTTACAACTTTACCCTTCAGAGACGGATGGTGAGTCTGCCGGGGCTCCCTGGTACCGCAGCTGGGCTTAGTGACGGTCGACCCACGTGAGAGAAAGGTGCCCAAGGCCATGGGCAGTACCCCAGACCATCCTTGAGCTCTGACCAATGCTGCATTACAACTTGTACCTTTGGGGAGGGACGGGGTCCCGGCTGGGGCTCCCTGGGACTTCAACTGGGCTTGCCGATGGTCAAACCACATGGTAGACAGGTGCCCAAGGACAGGGACATCACCCTGGACTGTCCTGGTGTTCTGGCCTGGCTGCATTACAGATTTTCCCTTCAGGGAGGTATGATGACCCTGCCGGGGCTTGCTAGTACCACTGCCAGGCTTAGGGATGGTTGACCCACATCAGAGACAGTTGCCCAAGGCCAGGAACATCACCGCCAACCATCTTGGAGCTCTGGTTGTGCTGCATAACAACTTTTCTCTTCAGGGAGGGATGGTGACCCTGCCAGGGCTCCCTGGGACTGATGTTGGACTTGGGGATGGTTGGCCCACATGGGAGACAGGCACCAAGGACGGGACATCACCCCTAACCACCCTGGAGTTGTGTCCTTGCTGCGTTTCAGGTTTTCCCTCCTTGGAGGGATGGAGACACTGCCAGTGCTCCCTGTCACCGCTGCAAGACTTGTGGATGGTTGACTCACATCGGAGACAGGAGCTCAAGGCCGGGGACATCACCCCCGACCATCCTGAAGCTCTGGCTTCGCTAAATTACAGCTTTTTCATCCGGGCAGGGACAGTGACCCTACTGGGTCTCCCTGGGACTGCTTCTGGGCTCACGGATAGTTGACGCACATGGGAGAAAAGTGCCCAAGGCCATGGGCAGTACTCCCGGGCAACCTGGAGCTCTGGCCAATGCCGCATTACAGCTTGTAACTTTGGAGAGGGACAGGGATGCTGCTAGGACTCCCTGGTAACACCGCTGAGATTGCCGACTGTTGAACCACATGGTAGGCAGGTGCTCAAGGTCAGGAATATCATCCCTGACTGTCCTGGAGCTCTGGCCTTACTGCATTACATATTGTCCCTTCAGGGAGGGATGGTGACCCTGCCGGGGCTTTCTAGTACCGCTGCCAGGCTTAGGGATGGTCCACACACATCGGAGACAGGTACCCAGGCCAAGAACATAACCCACAACCGTTCTGAAGCTCTGGCTGTGCTCTGTTACAGCTTTTACCTTCAGGGAGGGAAGGTGACCGTGCCAGGGCTCCCTGGGACTGCCGTTGGACTTGGGGATGGTGGTCCCACATGGGAGACAGGCACCAAGGACGGGGCATCACCCATGACTGCCCTGGAGTTGTGGACTTGCTGTGTTACAGGTTTTCCCTCCATGGAGGGATGGGGACCCTGCCAGGGCTCCCTGGGACCGCTGCAAGGCTTCTGGATGGTGGACCCACATTGGAGCCCGGCGCTCATGGCCAGGGACATCACCCCTGACCGTCCTGGAGCTCTGACTTTGTTGCATTATAGCTTTTCCCTCTGTGGAAGGATAATGACCTTGCCGGGGCTCCATAGGACTGCTTCAAGACTTGGGGATGGTCAACTCACATTGGAGGCAGGAGCCCAAGGCCGGGGACATCACTCTTGACCATCCTGGAGCTCTGGCTGAGCTGCATTACAGATTTTATGTTCAGGGAGGGATAGTGACCATGCCGGGGATCCCTATTACTGCTGCCAGGCTTGAGGACGGTTGACCCATCATCAGAGACAGGTGCCCAAGCCCTGGACTATCCTGGAGCTCTGGGTTGGCTGTGTTACAGGGTTTCCCTCCAGGGAGTGATGGGCACACTGTCAGGGTTCCCTGGGACCGTAGCTGGACTTGGGGCTGGTTGACCCACATAGGAGACAGGTGCCCAAGGCTGGGGACATCTTCCCCAGCAATCCTAGAACTGTGGCTGGGCTGCGTTACAGCTTTTTCCTCTGGGGAGTAATGGGGACCCTGCCGGGGCTCCCTGGGACTGCCACTGTACCTTTGTATGGTCAACCCACATTGGAGACAGGCACCCAAGGCCAGGAACACCCCTGCCCCCCAACTGTCCTGGAGCTTGGACTAGACTGTGTTAAAGCATTTCTATTCAGGAAGTAACAGTGACCCTGCCAGGGCTCCCTGGGAATGCCGCTGGACTTGGGGATGGTTGACCCACATGGGAGACAGGCATCCAATGACGGGGACATCACCCTTGACCATACTGGCGCTCTGGCCTTACAGGCTTTCCTCCAGGGATAGATGGAGACCTTGTTAGGGCTCCATGGGACCACCGCTGGACTTGTGCATGGTCGACCCATATTGGAGACAGGCCCTCAATGCTGGGGACATCACTGCTGAATGTCCTGGAATGCTGGTATCGCTGCATTACAGCTTTTCCCTTCTGCGAAGGATAATGACCCTGCCGGGGCTCCCTGGGAATGCTGCTGTACTTGGGGATGATCAACCCGATGGGAGACAGGCAGCCAGGGCCGGGGACATCTCCCCCGACTATCCTGGTGCTCTGGCCTGGTTGCATTACAGGCTTTCCCTCCATCGAGGGATGGGGACACTGTAAGGTCTCCCTGGGAGCGTTGCTCGAATTAGGTATGTTCAACCCACATAGGAGAAAGGCGACCAAGGCCAGGGCCATCACCCTCAGCCATCCTAGAGCTGTGGTTAGGCTGCTTTACAGCTTTTCCCTCAGAGGAGGGATGGGGATCCTGCCGGGGCTCCATTGGACCGCTACTGTACTTGTGTATGGTCGACTCATATTGGAGACAGGTGCCCAAGGCCAGGGGGCAACACCCCCGGATGTACTAGAGATCTGACTGGGCTGCGTTACAGCTTCTCCCTCCAGGGAAGGATGGGATTTCTGCCGGGGCTCCCTGGGACTACCGCTAGTCTTGGGGACAGTTGACCCACATTGGAGACAGGTGCCCAAGGCCAGGGACAGCACCCATTGCTGTCTTGGAGATCTGGCTGTGCTGCGTTACAGCTTTTGCCTCCAGGGAGGGATAGTGACCCTGCCATGGCTCCCTGGGACTTCTGCTGGATTTTGGGACGGTATATCCACATGGGAAACAGGTGTCCAAGGCCAGGAACATCAACCCCAACCACTGTGGAGCTCTGGCTGTGGCAACCTGGAACTACTGCTGGACTTCGGGACATGTGAGAGAGGCTCCCAAGGCTGGGGACATCACCCTCGACCATCCTGGTTCCCTGAACTGGCTGCGTTACAGGTTTTCCCTCCAGGGAGGGATGGGTATCCTGCTGTTGGTCCCTGGGACCGTCGCTAGACTTGGGACTTGGAAACGGTCGACCCACATGGGAGACAGCCACCATGAGCTGGGGACATCACCTCTGACCATCCTAGAGCTCTGGCCTGGCTTTGTTAGAGGTTTTCCCTCCAGGGAGGCATTGGGACACTGTCAGGGTTCCCTGGGACCGTTGCTGGACTTGGGGACGGTCAACCCCCATAGGAGACAGGCACCCAAGCCCGGGGACATCACCCCAGGCCATCCTAGAGCTGTGGCTGGGCTGCATTACAGCTTTCCCTCTGGGGAGAAATGGGGACCTCGCGGGGGCTCCCTGGACCACCTCTGGGCTTGGGGATAGTTGACCCACATCATAGACAGGCACCCAAGGCTGGGGGCAGTCCCCGCAGCTGTCCTGGATCTCTGGCCACACTGCATTACAGCTTTTCCCTCCGGTCAGGGCTCCCTGGGACTGCTGCTGGACTTTGGGACGGTTGACCCACATGGAAGACAGGCGCAGAAGGCTAGAGGAGGCCACCCTATGTTAGAGCTTTTCCATAAGGGGAGGAATGGTGACCCTGCCAGGGTTCCCTGGGACTGCACTGGACTTGGGGACGGTTGACCCACATAGGAGACAGGTGCCCAAGACCAGGACATCACCCCTTACCATCCTGGAGCTCTGGCCTGGCTGTATTACAGGTTTTCCCTCCTGGGAGGGATGGGGACCCTGCCGGCTCTCCCTGGGAACATTGCTGGACTTGGGGACAGTTGAGCGAAATAGGAGACAGGTGTACACGTCTGGGGACATCACCCCCAGCCATCCTAGAGCTGTGGCTAGGCTGCATTACAGCTTTTCCTTCAGTGGAGTGATGGGGACCCTGCAGGGGCTCCCTAGCAGCACTGCTGTACTTGTGTACGGTCAACCCACATTGGAGACAGGTGCCCTGGGCCATCCGAGAGCTCTAGCTGGGCTGTGTTACTGCTTCTCACTCCAGGGAGGAATGGGAAACTTGCTGGGGCTCCCAGGGACCACCGCTGGGCTTGGGGACAGTTCACCCACATGGGAGACAGGCACCCAAGGCCAGAGGAAAGCACCCACGGCTGTCCTGGAGCTCTGAACATGCAATATTACAGTGCATTTCCCTCTGGGGAGGGATGGTGAGCTTGCCAGGGCTCCCTGGGACTGCTGTTGGACTTGGGGATGGTCAACCCACATGGGAGACATGCGCCAAGAACGGGACATCACCCCTAACCACCCTGGAGTTGTGGCCTCGCTGCGTTACAGGTTTTTCCTCCTTGGAGGGATGGAGACACTGCCAGTGCTCCCTGGCACCGCTGCAAGACTTGTGGATGGTTGACTCACATTGGAGACAGGTGCTCAAGGCCGGGGACATCACCCCCGACCATCCTGAAGCTCTGGCGTTGCTGCATTACAGATTTTCCATCTGGGCAGGGACGGTGACTCTACTGGGTCTCCCTGGGACTGCTGTTGGCTCAGGGATGGTCGACCCACATGGGAGAAAAGTGCCCAAGGGCATGGGCAGTACCCCCGGGCACCCTAGAGCTCTGGCCAATGCCGCATTACAGCTTGTAACTTTGGAGAGAGACAGGGTTGCTGCTAGGACTCCCTGGTACCACCGCTGAGATTGCCGACTGTTGAACCACATGGTAGGCAGGTGCTCAAGGACAGGGATATCACCCCTGACTGTCCTGGAGCTCTGGCCTTACTGCATTACAGATTTTCCCTTCAGGGAGGGATGGTGACCCTGCCGGGGCTTCCTAGTACTGCTTCCAGGCTTAGGGATGGTCCACCCACATCGGAGACAGGTGCCCAGGCCAAGAACATAACCCACAACCGTCCTGGAGCTCTGGCTGTGCTCTGTTACAGCTTTTCCCTTCAGGTAGGGAACGTGACCCTGCCAGGGCTCCCTGGGACTGCCGTTGGACTTGGGGATGGTGGTCCCACATGGGAGACAGGCACCAAGGATGGGGCATCACCCATGACTGCCCTGGAGTTGTTGCCTCGCTGCGTTACAGGTTTTCCCTCCATGGAGGGATAGGGACCCTGCCAGGGCTCCCTGGGACCACTGCAAGGCTTCTGGATGGTGGACCCACATTGGAAACAGGTGCTCATGGCCGGGGACATCACCCCTGATCGTCCTGGAGCTCTGACTTCGTTGCATTATAGCTTTTCCCTTTGTGGAAGGATAATGACCCTGCCGGGGCTCCATAGGACTGCTGCAAGACTTGGGGATGGTCAACCCACATTAGAGACAGGAGCCAAAGGCCAGGGACATCACTCTCGACCATCCTGGAGCTCTGGCTGAGCTGCAATACAGATTTTCCGTTCAGGGAGGGATGGTGACCATGCCGGGGTCCCTATTACTGCTGCCAGGCTTAAGGACGGTTGACCATCATCAGAGACAGGTGCCCAAGCCCAAGAACATAACCCTGGACTGTCATGGAGCTCTGGCCTGCCTGCGTTACAGGGTTTCCCTCCAGGGAGTGATGGGCACACTGTCAGGGTTCTTTGGGACCGTCTCTGGACTTGGGGCTGGTTGACCCACATAGGAGATAGGTGCCCAAGGCTGGGGAGATCCTCCCCAGCAATCCTAGAGCTGTGGCTGGGCTGAGTTACAGCTTTTTCCTCTGGGGACTAATGGGGACCCTGCCGGGGCTCCCTGGGACCGCCACTGTACCTTTGTGTGGTCAACCCACATTGGAGACAGGCGCCCAAGGCCAGGAACACCCCCCCAACTGTCCTGGAGCTTGGACTAGACTGTATTAAAGCGTTTCTATTCAGGAAGTAACAGTGAACCTGCCAGGGCTCCCTGGAATGCCACTGGACTTGGGGATGGTTGACCCACATGGGAGACAGGCATCCAATGACGGGGACATCACCCATGACTGCCCTGGAGTTGTGGCCTCGCTGCGTTACAGGTTTTCCTCCAGGGGTTGATGGGGACCTTGTTAGGGCTCCCTGGGACCACCGCTGGACTTGTGGATGGTCGACCCACATTGGAGACAGGCCCTCACTCCCGATGTCCTGGAATGCTGGTATCGCTGCATTACGGCTTTTCCCTTCTGGGAAGGATAATGACCCTGCCAGGGCTCCCTGGGAATGCTGCTGTACTTGGGGATGATCGACCCGCATGGGAGACAAGCAGCCAGGGCCGGGGACATCACCCCCGATTATCCTGGTGCTCTGGCCTGGTTGCATTACAGGCTTTCCCTCCATTGAGGGATGGGGACACTGTAAGGTCTCCATGGGAGCGTTGCTTGATTTAGGTACGTTCAACCCACATAGGAGAAAGGCGCCCAAGGCCAGGGCCAACACCCTCAGCCATCCTAGAGCTGTGGCTAGGCTGCTTTGCAGCTTTTCCCTCAGAGGAGGGATAGGGATCCTGCCGGGGCTCCATTGGACCGCTACTGTACTTGTGTGCGGTCGACCCATACTGGAGACAGGTGCCCAAGGCCAGGGGGCATCACCCCTGGATGTACTAGAGATCTGGCTGGGCTGCGTTACAGCTTCTCCCTCCAGGGAAGGATGGGATCTCTGCCGGGGCTCCCTGGGACTACCGCTGGTCTTGGGGACAGTTGACCCACATTGGAGAGAGGTGCCCAAGGCCAGGGGCAGCACCCATTGCTGTCTTGGAGATCTGGCTGTGCCGCGTTACAGCGTTTCCCTCCAGGGAGGGATAGTGACCCTACCATGGCTCCCTGGGACTTCTGCTGGATTTTGGGACGGTCAATACACATGGGAAACATGTGCCGAAGGCCAGGAACATCAACCCCAACCATTGTGGAGCTCTGGCTGTGGCTACCTGGAACTACCGCTGGACTTGGGGACGATTGGCCCACATGTGAGAGAGGCTCCCAAGGCTGGGTACATCACCCTCGACCATCCTAATTCCCTGAACTGGCTGCGTTACAGGGAGGGATGGGTATCCTGCCTTTGGTCCATGGGACCGTCGCTGGACTTGGGACTTGGAAACGGTCGACCCACATGGGAGACAGCCACCATGAGCTGGAGACATCACCTCCGACCATCCTAGAGCTCTGGCCTGGCTTTGTTAGAGGTTTTCCCTCCAGGTAGGCATTGGGACACTGTCAGGGCTCCCTGGGACCGTTGCTGGACCCGTGGACTGTCAACCCACATAGGAGACAGGAACCCAAGCCCGGGGACATCACCCCAGGCCATCCTAGAGCTGTGGCTGGGCTGCACTACAGCTTTCCATCTGGGGAGAGATGGGGACGCTGCGGGGGCTCCCTGGGACCACCTCTGGGCTTGGGGATAGTTGAACCACATCATGGACAGGCACCCAAGGCTGGGGGCACTCCCTGCAGCTGTCCTGGATCTCTGGCCACACTGCATTACAGTTTTTCCCTCCGGTCAGGACTTTGGGACGGTTGACCCACATGGGAGACAGACGCAGAAGGCTAGAGGAAGTCACCCCAGCTGTCCTGGAGTTCTGGCCACCCTGTGTTAGGGCTTTTCCATAAGGGGAGGAATGGTGACCTTGCCAGGGTTCCCTTGGACTGCCGCTGGACTTGGTGACAGTTGACCCACATAGGTGACAGGTGCCCAAGACCAGGACATTACCCCTTACCATCCTGGAGCTCTGGCCTGGCTGCATTACAGGTTTTCCCTCCTGGGAGGGATGGGGACCCTGCCGGCTCTCCCTGGGAACATCGCTGGACTTGGGGACCATTGACTCAAATAGGAGACACGCGCACAAGTCTGGGGACATCACCCCCAGCCATCCTAGCGCTGTGGCTAGGCTGAATTACAGCTTTTCCCTCAGGGGAGTGATGGGGACCCTGCAGGGGCTCCCTAGCAGCACTGCTGTACTTGTGTACGGTCAACCCACATTGGGGACAGGTGCCCATGGCTGGGGGCAGCACCCTGGGCCATCCGAGAGCTCTAGCTGGGTTGTGTTACAGCTTCTCACTCCAGGGAGGAATGGGAAACTTGCTGGGGCTCCCGGGGACCACCGCTGGGCTTGGGGACAGTTCACCCACATGGGAGACAGGCACCCAAGGCCAGAGGAAAGCACCCACGGCTGTCCTGGGGCTCTGACCATGCAACCTTACAGTGCATTTCCCTCTGGGGAGGGATCGTGACCTTTCCAGGGCTCCCTGGGACTGCCACTGAACTTTGGGATGGTCAAACCATATGGGAGACAGGCACCCAAGTCCAAGAACATCACCCCATCCTGGAGCTCTGGCGAATTTGCGTTACAGCTTTTTCCTCCTGGGAGGGATGGAAACTTTGCCAGGGGTCACTGGGACCACTGATGGATGGTCGACTGACATTGGAGACACGTGTTCAAGGCCTGGGACATCACCGCTGACCGCCCTGTAGCTCTGGCCTTGCTATGTTACAGCTTTTCCCTTCGGGGAGGGACAGTGACCCTACCGGGGCACTCTGGGACTGTCACTGGACTTGGGGGCGGTCGCCCCACACAGGAGACAGGCTTCCAAGTCTGGGGAAATCACCCCCAACCATCCTGGAGCTTTGGCCTGGCTTTGTTACAGGTTTTCCCTCCAGGTAGGCATGGGGACCCTGACTGGGCTTTCTGGGACTGCATCTGTGCTTGTGTATGGTTTCCCCACATTGGAGACAGGCACCCAAGGCCGGAGGCAGTAACCCCAGCCATACCAGAGCTCTGCCTGGGATGCATTACAGCTTCTCCCTCCAGGGAGGTATGGTATCCCTGGCCAGGCTCCCTGGGTCTGCTGTTGGATATGGGGACAGTCACCTCATATGGGAGACAGGCGCCTATGGCCGGGAGCCGCACACACGGCTGTCCTGGAGCTCTAGCTTTGCTGTGTTACAGCCTTTCCTACCGGGGAGGGATGGTGACCTTGACATGGCTCCCTGGGACTGCTGCTGGACTTTGTGACGATCAACCCAAATTGGAGACAAGACACAAGGCCAAGAACATCACCCCCAACCATCCTGGAGCTCTGGCTGTGCTGCGTTACAGCTTTTCCCATCAAGGGGGGATAGTGACCCTGCTGGGGCTGCCTGGTACTGCCGATGGACTTGGGTTCGGTCAACCCTTTTTCTTTCCTGCCCGGGTATACGCAACCACACGTGTTTTCGTGTTTTCCTGGTGGCAAATGTCTCAATATTGTGTTTTTTGCCTACATTTTTTACATTGCCAGGGCTTGTGAGTAATACATTCTAGGGTGATTCATGCAAGTCAGACCTCCTTGGATTCTTCTGGTGTCTTATTTTCAGAAATGCATGGAGTTCCTTGTTGTCCTTGGTGGCTGCAATGGCCGAGGGCCAAATATGTGGGTTGCCTACAAGTCTAAATTCAATCAAAATGTGTTCTTCCCAGGGCATTGGGTGCACCTGTGGATTAGCCTTTTCCCTTTGCGCCCATGTCAGTGCACCCGCACATGTGAGGTACCGTTTTCATTGTGACACCTGTGGGAACACAGGAAGATAGGACATGTGTTGTTACCCATGTGTTTTGGTGGTTTCCTAGTGACAAATGTCTAAAAACAGTGTTTTTTTGCCTACATTTTGGACTTTGCTGGGGCTTGTGGGTAACATGTTCTAAGGCGATTCATGCAAGTTAATCTGAGGGTTGTCCACAAGGCCAAATCCAGCCAAAATGTGCTCTTCGCAGTGCATTGGGTGAACCCATGGTTTAGCCTTTTTCCATTGCACCCAGATCACTGCACCCACACATGTAAGGTACCATTTTTATCAGGATACCTGTGGGAACATGGTAAGGAAGGACATGTATTGTTGCTTGAGTGTTTCGTTGGTTTCCTGGTGGCGAATGTCTAAAAATTGTGTTTTTTTTGCCTACATTTTGGACTTTGCTGGGGCTTGTGGGTGAAATATTCTAAGGCAATTCATGCAAGTTAGACCTCGTTGGATTTAAACCAGTGTCTTATTTTAAAAAATACATGGGGTTACCTGTTTTCCTTGGTGGTTGCGATGCCCCAGGGTCAAATGTGTGGGTTGTCCACAAGGCCAAATCCAGTGAAATGTGCTCTTGTCAGGGCGTTGGGTGTACCTGTGGTTAAGCCTTTTCCCTTTGCACCCATGTCAGTGCACCCACATGGCACACCAGTGGGTACATGGGAAGGTAGGGCATGTGATGTTGCCAGTGTGATTTGGTGGCTTCCTGTTAACAAATGTCTCAAAATTCTATTTGTTTTGCAAAAAAAATATATTTTGCTGGGGCTTGTGTATAATGAATTCTCGGCCGATTCACCCAAGACAGACATCATTGGATTACCATGGGTACCGTCTGTTCAGAAATGCATGGGGTACCCTGTTGTGCTTGGTGGCTGCGACACCCCAGTGCCAAATGTGTGGGTTGTCCACAAGGCCAAATCCAGTCACAATTTCCTTTTCGGAGGGTGTTGGGTGTACCCGTGGTTTAGCCTTTTCTCTTTGCCCCTAGGTCACAGCACCCACACATGTTAGGTCCCGTTTTTGGTAGAACACCTGTGGAAACACTCAAAGGTAAGACATGCATTGTTGCCTGTGTGTTTTGGAGATGTCCTGGTGACAAATGTCTCAAAATGGTGTTTCTTTGCCAACATTTAGGGCTTTGCCAGGGCTTGTGAGTAATACATTCTAGGGTGATTCATTCAGGTCAGACCTTGTTTGATCCCCACGATTATCTTCTTTTCAGAAATGCATGGGGTTCCCTGTTTTCCGTGGAGGGTGCAAAGCCCCATGCCCCAATGTGTGGATTGTCAACAAGGCCAAATCCAGTCAAAATGTGAACTTCGCAGGGCGTTGAGTGTACCCATGCTTTAGCCTTTTCCCTTTGTGCCCAGGTCAGCACACCCACACATGTGAGGTATCGTTTTCTTCGGGACACCTGTGGAAACACAGGAAGGTAGGACATGTGTTGTTTCCCACATTCTTCGATGGGTTCCTGATGGAAAATGTCTCAAAATATGATTTATTTTGCCTACATTTTGGAATTTCAGGGCCTTGTGGACAATACATTCTAGGGCGATTGGTGAAAGTCAGACCTCTTTGGATTCCCACGGGTATCTTCTTTTCAGAAATGCATGGGGTTTGCTGTTTTTCTTGGTGGCTGTGACACCCCATGGCTAAATCTGTGGGTTGTGCAAAGGACCAAAAACCTAAAAATGTCCTCTTCCCAGACCCTTTGATATACCAGTGGTTTAGCCTTTTCCCTTTGCACCCAGGTAAGTGTACCCACACAAGTACCATTTTTATCGGGACACCTGTGGAAATGTGGGAAGGTAGGACATGTGTTGTTGTCTGCGTGTTTCAATGGTTTGCTGGTGGCAACTGTCTGAAAACCTAGTTTGTTTCCTTACATTTTGGACTTTGCAGGGACTTGTAGGTATAATATTCTAGGGCAATTTACAAAAGCCAGACCGCTTTGGATTCCCACAGATGTCTTCTTTTCAGAAATGCATGGAATTCTGTGTTTTCCTTGGTCACTGCGACACCCCAGTCCCAAATCTTTGTGTTTTCCAGATGGGCAAATCCAGTATTCTCCTGGGTGTCTGATGTACCAGATGTTTAGCCTTTTCCCTTTGTGCGCAGGCCAGTGCACCAACACATGCTGGGACTGCCTGGTACCGCCAATGGGCTGGGGGCGTTTAACCCTTTTTCTTTTCCACCCAGGTAAACGCACCAACACATGTGAGGTACCATTTTTACAGGGACACCTGAGGGAATGTGGGACATTTGTTGTTTTCTCTAGGTGTGGGTAACATTTTCATACATTTCCTACTGCACTTTGTTACACAACCCTTTCATTTCCCAAATTTGACCTACATTTAGTTGCTACTTTAGGCACTGTACGTTTTTGTAACTTGTGCATGTCACCTATACTTCAAAGGGTCTGCCTGTGCTCTTTCAAATAATGTTTGCTTGCCATTTTTCACCACATTTGTTTTCCTTATTTTCAAATTCTATATACGTCTGTTTCAGCCATTAGTATAAACATCCTGTGTACCATGGCTCTGTTTTTGGCTTGTGGTTTTGCTTGTTTATTGAAACCTTACAACTACATCCTAACTAGAAGAGTCAGGGGAATGTAGCGGTGCATTGATTTTCTCGATATTCACAGAAGTCATTACCTTACAAGTCCAAACATGTCCAGCACATTACTTTTTTCCCCAAACTATGCAAATTTGTGCTACATAGTTGTTGCCTGACCTGCACAAATTACCCCTTCCTGAACTTGTAATTTTGCCTACTTTTCAGAAATGTATGCCTTTCTGTCTTCCCATTCAGCATTCCTATCCTCCTCTTCCATTCCGTCCAAGCATGTCCTATTGAAAAAAGGGGAACATCGCCTACCTCTGACAAAACTGATGGTTACCTTATAAAACATATGTTGTTTTTATTCCACTCAATCTGTTCCCGAAAGCTTGGAACATGGCGAGTTCAGAACACCAAAACATTTGTCGCTAGCCCTTACAAGGACGAAGGCACAGGCTTCTTTGTACATCATTTGCTTTAGCATTTTCTGAAAAAACACAAAATGTAGTAACTTTGTTGTTATTTTCTAACACCCCCCTGCAGGAAACTAGGAATGCTTGATGGTGTTATGACCGCCTAAATGTGGGAAGGAAAGGGTGCACATTTGGCCGGGATATCACTTGTAACAGAAATGTTACAAGGGATTGAATGCAACATACCGAAATGTCCAAAAAAGGGCTCAGCACTGGGAGTGAAAACCCTCAGCAGTTAAGGGGTTAACAAAAACATCTCCATCCCTTGAGATGACTCCATAAAAAAGGAATTTCTCCAATAACCTGATTTGTCTCTGACTCTGTGAGGCAGGCGTGAGTTTGCAACTGCAACCCTACTACACAATTGTATCCAACATGTACACTTTTGTAATTATATATAATTACTATAGTTTCAAAATCATTTTATGCTGGATAATTAGCCAGGACAGTTTACTATCCACCAATATTTCAATTTTATTGTTTAATTTATTTATTATTCAAAGCATTAATTTAATTCATATTTTATTTATGTTTGCAACTGGTCAATGGTATGGGGTCAAACACAGGTTTAATTTTTGTTTCATTATACGAATATTTTTTCTGTGACTACATTGGTCTTTTCTTCCTTATACATTCCTGCTGGGATATGAGTGGATGGAAGATGGGGATACATTTTCTTTTTCTCAAGTTCTTCTGGACACAGCTGGTGGTACTCCAGAATATGCAAATTAACAAGGGGGTCCTGGGAGTCTCTCTGCCAGACATTAGTCCTGGTTACGAGAGACTTACCCAGAGTCTTTAGCTCACTATCTTTCACAGAGAAGAAATATCCAAAACATATCAGTCTTTGTCCTGCCCTGGGGCAGTCCAGCACCGAAATGCTAGGCAATTCTCCTCTGAACAAGAGTTCCAACAGAAACCCCAGACACGTGTTTCGGTCTGGTTGGACCTCATCAGTAGGGTGGATCTGTGCCTCTCTAAGAATAGTGATCAAGGGGTCCACGTCTGGATTCCCCTAGTAACTTAGGGTGAGACCCAAAGTTACTTAAATATGCAAATTAACAAGGGGGTCCTGGGAGTCTCTCTGCCAGACATTAGTCCTGGTTACGAGAGACTTACCCCTTGCTCACTATTCTCACTACTCACATTACTGTTTTGCATGCAGCGCATAGATAGAAGCCCAAAAGGGGTTTGCACGCATTGTTGCACAGCACATTAGTGTTTGTTCCCTGTGGATCTTGTTTGTGCATGCACTCTATGGTTGGTGACTTTGTTGCCCCGGACTGGGGCAACATATGGTATATTCCAAGAATCTATGTGATCACTGCATGGCCTGAAATTTCGATGACGAAAATAAATGTTGAATCCGAAAATTGAGCCGCTCAGTGATCACGCAGATCATTTGCCTGCATCCCACCTACCCGCTACCCTTTTACCCCTACTTACCTTTCACCAACACACTTTTTTCCAGCGCCCCAACTCCCCCCACCCCTGCACAACAGTTCCCTATTTCCCACATGGATGTGAACTGCCACCGCAGGGTCCCCCTTGTAACTTTATTGTCCCCCAGCAATACATGTAATGGAAACAGGGGACACCCCCACAACATTTGAATCCCATTTTACCGAACATGGAAAGCAGGGGATACCCTCGCATCCCACACTCCCCTGATCCGGTAAAATGGGATTTGGTATATCTGAATCTGCTGAATGAAAACCTGACAGCAGATTTCTAACAGACAATAGCAGGGGACCATTTCATGTTTTTACTGAATCCATGGCTCAGGGAAAATGTCTATTTAAAAGCAAGCATCTTGTGTGTGACCTTTCAGACCCATGTGCTGCAGAGTCCATATTTCTCCTTCAGTGAGTGGCCATTGTCGTCTGCCTCTTGATGGCTGACTAGATCATTGCTCTGGGGGATTCAGATGAAGTGAAAGTTCTCACCAGGAATCTGGCTTTAGCAATACAAGGTTTTAGGAGGGTGCAAAAGTATTTCTTCTTCAGAGTAAAAGAAATATGCAAGTGACTAAAGAGGTCATGGTGTATTCCTGGAGCCTGGAAGATGCTATGTATATATATATATCTAAGGTGTTTCTAAAGGGCATATTGAATGAACATAGGCATACATCCAATTTACAAGCACTCGCAACTTATTTTCCAGCAGGCATAGGCGTGTTGAGGCACATAAAAAAGTGCCTTTCACATATGCCACAGGGAGACCTGATGCTGGATAGAAGTCTCTTGCCGGCTTGAAATATGTGAATATGTGGCAGGAGGAGCATCTGTGAATGGTGTGGTTACCAAAGGTAACATAACCTTCAAGAGTCTGAAGAGGATCCACAAGGAAGCATCAGGACAAGGCTGCCTTGTGAGGGATTAGCAGATGTCTAACATGGAGCCGCTCAGCAATATCAGTGAGGATGAGACTGGAGCCCTTACAAGTGAGGAGAAGGCTGGGACAACATGGAGGAAGGTTGAGAGCAGAAATAACTGGAAAGACATGAACCAGTGGGGCAACGTGATGCTGCCAGAGTGAGATTCAATGTGGGGATCAATGGTGGAGACCAGATTGCGGCACAAAATTAGAGATGCAGAGGCAGTGAAGTCCAGAATCAAGCTTGATGTGGAGACCCATGGACAATTGCCATATGCCACAGTGAGAAGAAGCAACGACGGCCCAGCCAATAGAAACACATCTAAGGCTAAACACTTATGCAACTAGCCATAGTGGCTTAGAAACGTTGCATGCAACTGCATAGAGTTTAAGGGCATTGAGATTGACACATTGTCAATCTCGGATGCATGCTGGAAATTGGAATGCATGTGCCAAGGATGAATTGGGAAGGCCACAGTGCCAAGGTACCTTGCATGCTCAATATAATAGTAAAAACTCCCAAAGAAGCTCCAATCATGGGCACTGTAGGATTACAATGCATGCTGGCTACAGGAGTCATGACGCCTAAAGCATCTGGTGAAAGTGTCACTGAAAGATTATAATGCATGTAGGTTCCAGAAGCCTGTGCTCCTAAATGCTCATATGAAAAACACACTTAAATATAACACATGTTGGATACTGGAGTGAATACTCCTAAAGCATCTCAGGAAGAGACATTGAAGGGTTACAACGCCTGCTAGCCATGGGAGTCAGACCTCATAGGTCATGTAGAGAAATAAACACTGAAAGAGTACACCCTCTTTACGAATAAAACACACCTGGATCCCTTGGTATCTGATAACTATCAGTCTATTTCTTTGTCCTGGCTAACATCGTTGAACCTGCTGCCACAAGTCAACTCCAGAACTTTAACAAAAAATGCATTCTCCAACTCTATTAAGAGGAGTGCCGCCCAGGCAGTGGCACATAATCTGCCATTTTACTGGCATTGGTTGCCTAGAAATGGTGACGGCATCATAGGTCTGCTAACTCCTGATCTTCTGCAGCCTTCCACAAAGTCGACCATGATATCCTTCTTGGCTGCCTGTGTGTTTGTGGGAATGTGGGATTTGCCCTTTGTTGGCTTTCTGATTTTACCCACTAACCACCTAAACCTCTTTTTGCCTCGCTCTTCTTCCTCACTCAAAAACCTCCCGTGTGATGCATGACAGGCTTACATGTTCCATACCCTTGATGTTCACCTCTTCGCTGCTTTCATTGCATCGTGTGGGTTCTTTTTCTACACCTCTGGCGATGTCATGATCTCTGCTTCCAAAAGGTCAGGGTTTTCCCAACTCCCTTGGAAGCAGATCCATAACCCAGGTTCCGAGTGCCAACCAGTCCCAATGGGGACCTTTTGGACCCAGTCCTGGCGCCAGTGGCACCAGGCTCATAAATATGCCCAGTCCCAGCGCTGGAAGCGCCGGGCTCATAATGCTTGGGTGGACTTACCTGCAGCAGACCATGCTGCTTACTTGCCTGCCAGTTGAGCCTCTGATCCTCTTCTGTTTGGAACTACTTTTCCTGTTGGGTGGGGCAGGAGCCACTCCCTAGATGCAGAACACTGGAACTCTTCTGGAAGGCAGGAACTCTTTTCTTACCAGGAACTCTTTTCTTACTTAGGCGTGGCTGTGGAAGGAGACACCTAAGCACTACAGGAGGCTATTTAAACCACACCCGGTGGATGAATCTTGCTTTGCGTTATTCTGCATCCTCTGCAGCAGAACGCTCATCGTGTCTTCTGCATCTGATCCTGGGCCTAAGGAAAAAGGCTTACCATCCTGAATCCAGTCTTCAGCAACACCTATAAAGACAAGAAAGAACAGGTTAGCATTCCGGCATCTGAAAGGCAAAGGCTTACCTACTCTTCGTGCGCTCCGGAGGTCTTCACACTGTATTCTGGCATCTGAAAGACAAAAGCTTACCAACTCTTCGCACGCTCCGGAGGCCGTCGGCGCTGCATCCCGCATCTGAAAGACAAAACAAGGTGCGTTTAAAGACATTGGGGAACTTTAATACTCACGTGCCATTACTCCTTTCCACATCTAACCCAGTGGGTATCCCGGCACCCTGCAGCCGCTCCGAACTTGTACCTGCAAAATAAAAAGACAGTTTAGAGCGCATTGTGAAGCTGGCAACAAGCGCTTACTTACGTGCTTCCAGGCGCTTCTATTCATCACACGGGCTCCATCTTCAAGGCACTTCAGCCCGTCATCCGCCATCGCCGGAACCCTGCAAAACAAGAGACATCATTATTAAAGACTTTAAATACATTTGAGTTACTCGAAACTTACCGTTCGTGCAGTAAACGACGGACAGCAGTCCTCTGAAGTCAAGAGGCCTGCGCTACCTATCCGGTGAAGAAACTGGTTACAGCACCCTGCCCCGAGGCAGATGGAGAGCTCGGCATTCACTTACCTAAGGTGAGAGCGTTAACCTGTGGGGGTCTACAGGAGAGGAGAAGAGGAAAGAGATAGGGACACCCCAATAACCCCAGTTCATTAACCCCGTATTTTCTATCTGCAGACATCTTACTCTGCACGTCAGGCATACAGGGCACAGAGGTCCAGCCCAAAGAGCCAACCGGGTGCTGCACATCACCTTTGAAGATACGGTAGTCGCCCAGTCAAGACCGGCGCCTCTGCGAGAATCAGGTGAGCGTTACAGGCGATGAGACCCAGTTTGTTTCTTGTTGGACTATAACACACTCTCTCAAGCTCAATAACAACAAGTTGGAGGTCATTGTATGTTGATGCTTATTATTAAAGTTTACCATAAGCACTCTGTCGCTTTTTTTTTAATAATAAAGGCGGTCTCCATCGTTTGACCTGGTCAGGGATCAATCGACATATCTGTAATGAAAACGTCAAGAGACCTGCTGTGCGATGAGACATTTGTTCTTATTGGTGTGTGAGCATCTTGCTCTTTCTAAGAATTACAATATCCTTTTAATACGTCAACTTATGTCCTTTTATTTTTGCATTCATATAATGCTTTTTCTTTCGGCAGTGTAGTTTCATATGGTTTGCCAAGACATGTACATGTTTCGACCAGTTTGGATCATCCTCAGGTGGCTTGTAGAACACCAGCTCAAGTTCAACACAACGCTAAGGATATTTGTATCCTGTGAATGTCTTCATGTGACTGAACCTTCCCAGAGTTCTTTTGGATTGGCTGTTGTCTTTGTTTCTATCAGTTATTTTCCAACATACCTACAAATCCACCTTATGTGCATGTATTAAGTAGCAATTCGTTTTTGTGGTTCTATCAAAACTAAAGGAGGTAGTTAATTGGTGCCTTCTTCACATACCCTGGCACTTCGTCCCATCCCTCCCCCTGCACTTGCGTGATCTGAATGACTCAAGGCCTAGTAAGATTGCTGTTTTGTCCTCCTTCTGTCCTCCCTTCCTTGTCTCGTCGCACCAAGAATCTCTTGTGTACAGGCGCGTTATAAATTACTTATCATATCATACTATATTTACTGTGATGAGTATGTTATAAAAGAAACAAAGACAGTAGCAAGGAAGTTCATGGCCCAATTACTTACCAGCAATCTTCATTATTCTATGCAACTCTTCCTCCTCTTAATCCAGCTTTGCTTCCTGCTTCCTTTACACGTACCTCTATGTATTTTGCAGAGAGGTTTTTGCACTGATTATCTAATCTACTGAACTACTCATCGAGTAGCTTTTACCAGGGGGGTCCTTTTATGGTTCCTTTCAGTAGGCAGAGATGTATTTCATTTGAATAAGGATGGTTAGCCCAGTTCATCTACTGTCTCCATGGCAGATACGCCCTTCTGTTAGACTTTGTGAATGAGCACTACAGGTAAGCAGTAAGATCATTAAAACACACTATTTATTCATTTAGATGTGTTATTAGTGGCTAAATGTCAAATACCCTCTCCCTGAATACATTTGATATCACTCTGTTTAGCTGCTCTTCCTGATACATGTCCTAACATACCCCTTTCATCAACGGGTACCCCTATCATACCCTTATGCTCAGTTGAAAGTCATCTGTCTTCAGGAATGTTCCAACTTCTGGATGTATCATTGTATGGGTTTCTCTTCGAAGCACTATGTCCAAAAAAATAAGTACAAATACTTAGATCAAAAATAAAAACTTGCACCCATTTCACAGTTCCTGTTTTTCTTGTGCAGAGCAACACGTTGGTAGTCAGTTTCCCATGTTGGTTACCCACCGTGATTGTCTGATCAGACCATGTGGTAATGTATTTTAAGATTAACAGAGTCTGACCAGCACAGTGCTTTCCAATTGGTGCCAATCCACTGGGTGAGGATGGGGTGGTCCAAAAGCCATAGGGTAGCTGACAGTAAAAACAACAATAAGAGGCAATTAGGGACCCATGTGACGTAACTATGCATTAACTTGAGTCTCACAGCATTTCAGGTGGAGTATTCTGTGCTGATCTCTGGCAGTGCCGAGGCAAGAGTAAAGTGAAAACCTCTTACTCCATAGGTACCCAAATGGCCATGTTCGAGAGGCGGGAAAGGTGGTTGGAAATAAGGGCACTTTTCAGTGAGGGTGGCCTTTGATATGTTGCCCCACTGAGAATAATGGCATGGATCTGGCTGGGTATGCTTTTTTCGGCTCTGATATCAGCCTTTTGGGAACTACCACACCATTGTGATAGGGTTTAGCTGATGCTGGGCTCTTCTTGGAGTTATATGGATTTTCCAGTCTATTTCACTCTTCATAATCTGGATTGCATTTACCCTATGAAAGCAGAATGATTTTGGGTCCTACAGGGGGTGCTCATTCGGCAATCCACAAGGGAAGTCTGGGTGGTGAACATGGGGGACTAGAGGAGCTATATTCTGATGAACTACTGGAAAAATAAAGTGGCCACTACTCAAATGTACTGTAGGTTTGACGGTACATGTTGTTGGTTGAGAAACAATTGTTACTGCCTCAGTTGAAAAACAAGACACAAGTAATTTAGGGGGTTGAGGAGTAGTTGTGCATGAGAGAGTGCAGCATGGCTGAGATTTTTAAAAAAGGGGAAAAAAATGCACAAACGCTATCCTGCCACGCCCCACAAAATACATATCCTCTCCATAACCACAAGCGTCTGCGTCAAACTCATTCCAATCAAAGACTGCTTCTCTGATGATTAAGGGTGAAGGGTGAAAGGCTGTGCAGGGAGTTGAGCAGGGATACACAGACCACATGTAATTATAACCTTGTCCATTTCTCATCTTCTTGAACTTTGTGCGTACACCCAAGAGACACCCGTTATTATGGGCCTCGCATTTTGATGAAACGCTCAACCCTCACTTCTTTACCGAATCCTAAAGCAGGCCCAGGTAGTTCAAACAGAAGCTGCATACAGCTGCTATGTCAGAGCACAATTTCCACCTTAACCTCTCTCCTGCGTAACCTCTCTCCTGCGTAACCTCTCTCCTGCCTAACCTCTCTCCTTCTTAACCTCTCTCCTGCTTAACATCTCTCCTTCTTAACCTCTCTCCTGCCTAACCTCTCTCCTGCTTGTCTTGTTTTACAGTGGAATGAGCGAGAACGGAGAGGTAGGAGCCATTAAAAAGAAATGCTTGCATTTGTTCTATTGCAACAATATTAAACTATTCCGTGAAACCTGCACTCACACCACTTCCTTCGTTTCTGCAATGCAGTTGAAAACCCGTGGAAGCGTTGCAGCATTTCAGCACACAGATCTTAAATCTGTGCCAGTTCATCCTAAATAATAAAATGGTCTAAAAGTCAGCAAACTCAATCCAGAGTTGCATGCAAATCTAGTAGCTGAAAAGGCATTCTACCCACCTATGGGTACATGTCATTCTCAAACACAGGCCAATGACCATTAGCCATTACTTTGCTAGGACAGGCACTCTTACGTTTAAAACCTGTACCTGTGCAAACAGTTGGCATTTTAACAGCCTTCAGCATGAATTGGTCTGTTTATTTAGATTACACGTGCTGATGTAACATGAGTTGCATCTTGTGCAAATGGAATAGTCTACATGTTGTACTGCAACCACTGAAACTGTGCCAAGCCTCCCCCGAAAGTAACAGTTCCTTCCTTTGAGAGAGAAATCCCCCCCCCCCCGCCCCCAGCATTCTGCCCTGCTTATCTTGCTGTCCTGCAGTCACACAAGAGAGAGCAGAGAGGTAGATGCTGTTATATAGAAATGACTGTCTTTGTTCTATTGCAAATACATTGTTTTTTTTTCTTTATTTGATTTAATTGTAATACAATTTTTACAAAACCAACATTATTTTTCTTTTAAGTGATCTGTATAATTTGCCAAGCCACCCCGACTGTTCTGCAATACGGTTTGTAGTCGTGCTGTGGCGCTGTAGCACGCAGATCTTAAATGTATCGCATAACAATGAATAACAATAAAACATAACATGACATCATAACAACTGAAACCAATTCACATATCACTTCATAGCAAAACCAACATTGCATGAAGTAGCATGGCATATTGCGACCACATAGCGTAGTACAGCATGACCTGGCCACGTAGCTTGACAATGTTGGCTGCTTAACATAAAATAAGTAAAGTACGATAATAGGGTAGCATAGCATAGCATAGCATACTAGTGTAGCATAAGCACATGCAATCGATTTAACAGGAATGAAACTCATCGTAGATGCGTAGATGGATGAAACTACACGGGGGCTACTTGTGTATGTGTTGATTTATGATGGCGTTTTATAGAGTTGTGATACACATGTGGACTTGCGATAACCAGGGCTTTAAGAGGGCTCGGTCCTGGGATGTTGCATAATGTTCCCCCAATCTAGGGCTCTGCAGGGACTGGCCCACTTGATTTCTGTTTGCTAAAGGCCAACTAAAGGAATTTGGGTGACACCACTGCTCCTCCTCCGTAGATGTCACTGCCGTGTGAGATTTTAATCAAATCGTCAGTTTCAGACATTTGGAATTACTGTTATTTGTTTTGTAATACTCTGTAGGGAAATCCAATACCGAGAATATATTTTGAGCCTGATTCATGTAATAATCTGCGCCGGAAAAACAGGACTTGCATGCGAAATTGTGCGCAGGTCCCTGTTCGTTGATTCATGGAACACAATGCGCAAGGTTTACCGGGGACTTGTGAGGAATCCGCACCGGTCCACACGTCACTGCCAGCTGAAGAACGCCTTGCGGGAGACTCCAAGAGGAGGGGCAGCCGGCCCTGCGCCGCCACCTATAAAGGGGGCAGAAAACATGCAATGAGGAAGAACAAGCGAAAATGTGGGCATTAAGATGGCCACTCCACCGTCAAACAATCACATTGCCCATACGCGCACAAATCAAATATTTTTATGGAATTGAACAGGGAAGGCTGCCACGTGAAAACCCACGTGCAAATCCAGAAACACCTACGCCACGTTATAGCAGGTGTAAACACCAATGTGCACACTAACAAATGCATAAAAAGCACATGCGATACAGCCACAATTAATGCACCATTGATTGCAGCAGTCATCATGGGACATCGCAGAAGGAGGAGGATGGCCAGGACCCAGATCTTCCACCCAGATCCAACGTTTTTGGGATGCCTGACGACAAGGTCTGTGGCAGGTTTTGGGTCACCCCCATATCATCCTCAACCTGGTCACGGAGTGGGAAGATGACCTCACATCACCCACCATGTTCTCCCAAGCACTGAGCCCCTTGAAAAAGGTGCTCAATGTTCTGCATTTTTTGGCCACTGGCTCATACCCGCATACCACTGCCATAGTAGGTGGCATCTCACAGGCCATGCAGTTACACTGCTCACACCAGGTGTTGGCAATCATAACTGCACGTTTTTCTGTCTGCCAGCATATCTATATGCCCAGAACACTGGCATAAAGGCACGCAGTGGTCAAGAATGTTAAAGGGGTGGCGCACTTCCCAAAAGTGCTAGGTTCCATTGATTGCACACATGTTGCTCTACGTCCACCTTGAGCAAAAGAGCACATCTACCGCAAACGGAAACATTGGCACTCCATCAATGTTCATGTTGTGTGTGATGCTAAGGACATCATTACTGAAGTGTATGCCAACTATCCTGGCAACAGACATGATAGTTATATCTTCAGGATGTACCCGCTACACCAGGCCCTGGAAGCTGGTAAGCATGGCAACACATGGCTCATTGGTGAGTATGAATGGCCATGCACATGCATGCATGTTGCACACAGACCAATAGATACTGTCAACAAATGACAATGACAACCATTCTCACCTCTACAGAGGACAATGCCTACCCTCTCAGCACATACACAATGAAGCCCATACGCAACCCCAACATACCTGCCAAGGTAATGTACAACACTGCAAATAATGCAACTCGGAGCATAGTGGAGCGCACATTCGGAGTGCTCAAGTCACTTTTCCGCTCCCTTGACCACTCTAGTGATGTGTTGCTATATTCACCACCAGTAGTCTGTAGGATCATTGTGGCAGCATGTGTCCTGCACAATGTTGCAACACAGCGTGGCATCCCGGTGGACATAGTGGTGGCACCCCATCCACACCAAACGGAACACTGCTTGCATATGGCTGGGGAAGGGGCACATAGAGAGGCTGCACATACTCATCTTGTGCAATCTTATTTCACCTAAAATCCCTCCGCAGCCCACGATCCCGCAAAGTCCCAGGTGCCATTTAATGATGGTAATGGGCCAATCCACTGTTCCCACAAAACCACCCTGAGAAAGTGCCCTTGGAATGTCAAACAGGAAATTATATCGTGCCTCCTACTGCAATGAATATATGTATATTGGCCTACGCCAAGCTGCTTGTAAGCCACTTGCGAAGAAATCCGTGTTGCAAGGTCCTGACCTTAGAATCAATGTAACCGCCATTTTAGGTCAATCCGCCATTTTAGGTTCTCTCTGTAAAGTCACCTTGTGAGTTAAAATGGTGGACAATGTCATTCTGAAATACAGCATGGCTGTCTTGACCTCTGCGTACAACTAATATGTAACTTGCCTGCAGGCCACTTGTTGGGGTCGTGAACTGAGACCTTGTCCTTCGTTGACCTGTGTGGATTACTCGTGCCAATAAAACTAATCCACGAGCATATGTTACGAACAATGTAACCAAATACTGAACTGAGAACACTTGTTTAACTACATTGTATTAATGTTTGAGAAGACTCTATGAGGGATCCTAAAATACACTGGTCCTCATTAGGACCCAGGCGGTAAGGGGTTTACGCCGGCGTAAACCATGGCGCACCTTACCGCCTGAGTACGAGTTCCCTTAGCGCCATGGTGATTTTAACGCCTGCTTTTAGCAGGCGTTAAAATCCATGGCGCTAAGGGACCTTGTTGTTAATTACGCCACCGTAATTTACGGTGGCGTAATTAACGGCTTCCCCACTCCCATTATGCCCTATGGGGCCAGAAATGGGAATGGGGAAGGGTAAATGGGGATTGGGGACTTACCGCCCCGCCAACCTCGGAATGGGGCGGTAAGTCCGCCAACCCCCATGGCGGAGTTGGCAGCTTAGCGCCATGGACCATGGTGCTAATAGCGCCATGGTCCTCCGCCAAGGTCCTAATGAGGGCCACTGTTACCATGTAGACTTGTTGGTGAATTCATTAAAGGCAAACCCTAAGAATATAGATGTGTCAACTCGGCATGAACCCTAGATCAGTAATGTATTCGAGGAATATTAACTCGCAGGAGGGTTTGACATCATGTTCGCAAAGGGTATAAAAGTGCGACTAATTCTAATGTACAATCCCACTCGCTGAGCACACCGAACCATGCTGGAGTTCACTGTGTTGTACTGAGGGCCGATAGCTATCTGATTGTTTTGTCCTTTGAAACTGTTCAGTATAAATTAAAGTTCTTTGTATGTTCCTTTGTAACCTGTGTTCGGTGTATTTCCTTTTGGGGTACTCAGCCTCGAATTTTTCTCTTTGTTTTCACAGTTGGCGCCCGAATAGGGACCCTTAAGATTGATGCCGGATTGTTGAAGGTTGACACAGGCTATCGGACCAGGATCGGACGGTGTAGGGGGCCCCTTCTGAATGAGACGCGACACGTCAGCAGCGCTGCACGACCCGATCCCTGGACAATTAGCTTGTGGTCCGAGACGGCATCTTGACGAGGGTCCATTTATCGAGGCAGGCAGTTTTGCCGAAATCACCAAACACAAGGTAGTATTTGTTAGAAAAAGAATTTGAAATCCGATCGGACCTCCTTAGGATTGATCAGGTGAGTCGTGACCAAATTCTTAAGTATCCTGATAATTTGTTTTGGCGCATTGTATCTGCAGACACAATTATTGACCAGGTAACACCAATATTTTGATATGCCTGGGAAATTGTCTACCTGTTTCAGGGCGATATTCCGCAGCGATAGACAATCTTTGGAATTTAGCCGTCCGGCACCACAGGAGGGGTCGCCGGCTTGTACTATGTACTGTAAGCATGGTATTGGTAGTTATGATACTTGGCACAGACAAACCAGACATGCCTCCGAACTTCAGGGGCCAATCAATGGTAGTTTTGAAATCCCTCGTATTGAGTATTTAGAGTCAATTCTATTAAAGAAAAAGGCTAGACCTGCAGCATTTGATGTTTTGCAGAATTGGAAAAAAGAAGCGTTACAGCAACTTAAGAGTAGGGAAAAACATGCACGCCGTCATAAAACGAACGCCGAAGGAGCATTGTTGTATGACCAAGATAAACAATCTGAGTCAGCTAGGAATATGGATAGGGCTTTCTCACTTGGCATTCAGAAAATCTATCCTTCTAAAGATTTCCATGTTTCTGATGAACTTATTGATAAATTTCTAAATGAACGAAGGCCTGGTGCCTCTGCGCCACCTCCGTATGTCCCTCTTCCTGCTGCTTTACCTCTTCCTGCTGTTATTCCTGCTCTTCCTGCTGTTGCTCCTGTTGTTCCCGCTCCTCCTAATGTTCCTCTTCCTCCAGTCGTTGTTCCTCCACCTGTTCTTCCACCTCTTCCTATTGCACCAGTAACAGTACCTCCATCAAATATGCCTGCCCCCCCCCCTCTTCGAAGTGGTCCTGTACCGCTTGTAGTCGATCAGGGTGCGGGGCAAGGGTTGTCACTCATAAAACTGTACCTCCAGAAAAGAAACATGAATTGATTGCATGGGCTAAGCATTGTATGGAGAGAGATGATCAAGCTAACATTTTTGCCACACTTTCTAATAGGGGTAATTTTCCTGAGAAAAATGTTTTTATTGAAGGTTTAGGGGTTCATTTATGTGTAATGTGGGGCAAATTAGATAATACAGATCTCCCACAAGGATTGCGAGATCTAAACACTTTAGCGTTTTCAAGAGACACTGTGGAGAAAGTAAATGAGCATGTCGAGATGATATTTGAGTATAGAAAGGATTTGGAAAGGTTACAGAATGAGGATGACGAGGGGGAAAGTATGTATGTACAGAAACGGTTCCTTCCTTATCAAAAATCGGAATCTGAGGAAGTACGAATTTGTATGAAAGACGCGCTTAGATGGATCTCAGATATGTTGATAGCTCCAGTTGAGCTATATGACACATACAGTCAGTATACGCCAGAAATGCAGAGGAAAGTGATAGTGGTAATGATAGAGTACCTGCAGGATGATTGTGTGAAGAGAAAGATTAGTCGTCCCATAGAGTTATTGAGTATTTATAAGAGAGCTTTTTCACTTGATACTTCTTCGACTGCTTTAGCGCTGGACTTAGCTCTGTTGCTTAGTAAGCGTCCGGAGTTGCCTACTTCTCAGTTGCCTATGAGAGAGGTTCCTCTGACATTTGTCCCGAAGGTTGAGATTGCGGCCGAAGCTGGGTGGGTATAGTTGCTGTGAACATTCATGCACATTATGTATCACAGTTTGTTCACGTCCCTTTCTCAAGACAGGAAGTGAACACTATTAGACAATCTATTCCTGACATTAGGAAAAATCTGACAGGATTCTATAAAGAAATAGAGTCTGTCTTGCAGTCCTCAGTATTCACCCTGGGTGACATTGTTTTGTTATATCCTGTACTTCTGCCCGTAGATTTGTGGAAACAAGTTAGGACTATAGACGACGTACCAGGGTTGGGAGATACATGGGCTAACATAACTAGACTCGATGGAGAAAGGCCAGCTGGTGAGAGACCGCCCCAGGTAATACTAACTTTGCCTGATAGAATCATTGCAAAATTGAAAACTGTTGTATTGTGCCTGTCTCTGGTGATGTAGCTGGTGATATCATGTGGAATGTTTGTGTGTGGATGGGATGATAGAATATTCTTAGTGAGTGTTCTATTCAGAGACAGTTACAGCTGGCTGGCCCTGGGCGATGGGAGCCGGTGTCTGTCTAAGCTTATATCCTTAATGTCTTCATGTGGAACTGTAACGATTAAGCTGGAAGTAAACTTACATGAAGTTAACTTAAAGAGCCTGGAACCTGCATTTTAACAATGGCAACGAGGATGGCTTTGGTAACACACGTGCCACAAGCTGTAGCACTGAGGACCCTGCTGCTGGGGGTGCAGGAAGGACAAGCTGATGGAGAAGGACAACACCTCCCCCAGAAACCATAAGTCCCATCCGCCAGGGGCCCAAGCGGTCGTCAGGAAGAGGTCCTGACACGGTCCCCACAGTGCAAGGGCGCATGGAGGGAGAAAGCCCCATTGTCATTGGGACCAGCTCCCATAGCTGTTGGACAGGCTGGAGCCCGTCAGGGAGAAACCCAGTTATCCCTCCACAGGGCGTAGTGGGCAGGAACAGGGAAGGAGCCCCAGCATAAGAGGGACCAGCAACTAGCAATAGGATGGAGAGCTGATGAACAGGGGTCGGTCAAAGTGTTGGCCCCCATAACATTTGCAAGAATGTGCCTTTTGACCCATGTCCAAGAAGGAGTCTGAAACTCCCATAACGGGAAGCCATCAGGAGGTGGGAACCTGCTGGAGGTTATGAATTTTAAGGGTGCTCACATCGGAAGTGCTCATGGACTAAAGCCTGAAGAGCTGGGCCTGAGCTCTGGAAGGGGGAGCTAACCCATCGGTAAATTGGAGACTTTAAGCTGTTGTTTGAATGTTTCCCACAGCTTGTGAAGAAGACACAGGCACTGTCCGGTTTGCTGGTTTTGCCTCTAGCACACAAGAAAATCAGATTTTGGGTCGCTGGGTAATATGTGGTGAAGATTTCCAAACCGGTACCTGACACGCTGATCGTTTCTCAATGGGAGTTATGCATGGCTCCGCAGCGTGTTTGTGACTGATGACATCACACTGAAGACTAGGGAGTTGGCAAAGGATGGGAACGCTTTTCTGTTAACGTTCTACTGGCGTGTTATGTAAATGCCCTTCTATGGAAGCTGGGGTGGCCTGTGCAGCAATGGAGTGACACATGACTTCCTGGTTAAAGTAAGGGACCCTGCACACTGCATGTGATCAGGAAACCTTGGGCACCTAATCCCTGAGCCGGAGAATCTGCATAATGTTGTCTCCGGAAACGTGATGTCGTTAGCAATGATGTCGCACTGGGTGCGGTTTTATGTGAAAGATTTTTGCGTGGCATTGGTACTGGCTTCGTCTCCAAGGCGGATTGTGTCAAGCATTTCGAAGTTGTCGAGTTGTTGTGAGTTGAGGAGGAGTTCTCGGCTCACTGAGGTTTGGAGCCGAGCCCACTGAGAACATAAGGTCTTGTAGGACCTAAACCGCATGTGCTATAAACGGCATGGCAGAGATGTGGATGATCAGAGAGTTGCTTTTGCCTCAGGAGAGGATGCGGCAATGTGATGAAGCCATGCCGCTCCGTCTCAACTAGTGAGATGTCCAGTAGCGGCCAGCAATTAAGGTGACTTCTGCAGGCAATGTCATTATGGAGGGCTTGGATTGGTATATAGAATATAGTCTAAATTAAACTAGGTATATCTGCAGTGCAATGTAAAAAGAAATCTGTTGCAACATTTTGGTATTGAATTGTGGATGTCATTTTCGTGATCTCTTACATACTGAGTGGTATGGTAATTTATATGGAGAGGTGTTTTTGGATATTCGGCAGTATGGTAATTTATATGGAGATGTGTTTTTGGATATTCGGCATAATTTCTTGAGAAATTACAAGTTTGATACTAGTTTATGGGGTCGAGTTGTGCGTTTGTGCGATAGACTTAACCTTTTTGAGGAATTGTAGGTTTGGAGTGGAGAGCAACCTCCCACATGGACTTCTGCTTGCAAAAAGGTGTGTTGGTGTTAAGCATGCACACATCAATATATTTCTATGTGATGGATAAAACTAAAGTTTTTTTTTTGTAGGATTTGCAGCATTTAGAGTTACATGAAGCAACATGGAGTGGTAGGGATTTCTTTGGAGCTCTAATCGCTATGGACATTAAGGTTGTGATGGAGCCTAGTAATGGCTATCGACCTTTAGGTTCATGCAAGTTTTGGGTTTGGTGTTTTGTTTCATTTATAGCAAAATATGGATAATGCATTTTATTGTTTTAGAATGCATGTTATGAATCTGACTCTTATAATATTGTATATAATATACAATATCTGTATCTGGATGGGGAGAGAGTCAGTGAGAGTTTGGTAACGGATTGAACTCACATTTAGCATGGGTTATGCGTGTTCTTCTGTTTTTAAACATGTGTGTTAATTCTTGGGTAATGTGTGCTTGGTATGGTTTGGACAATGATGTTTGGTGCCATGAAGTTTACATGAAGCGGTGTACTCATGTTAGGTTATTGGTAAAAGTTGAACTGCTAGGATGTAGTTCTAGAGCGGGGTAGCGCCCATGCTTTTGCAGTACAGGAGAATGCTTGTCTTTTAACTTTGGAGTTGGGTTTGGTAGATGAGTTTATCTCATTTGCTAGGTAAAGTTTGAACAACTATGTTGGTTGTTTTAAGGGGAGATAGCGCCTTCTCTAAGGTTTCTTAACCTTCTCATCATATTGGACTGTTGGTAGCTGATGTTGAAGGGGTAGCTGGGGACGCCTAGTAATGACCCGGTGATAGTGAGAGTGGTATGTCCATAGCTGGTGAGTAAATGATTTTCTATGTTACTTATGATTTTTAATTGTGGATTTTGTCTTGCCTTTTGGTTCCAATAATTTGACTTGGGTGAGGATGTCATTCTGGCTAAATATACTGTTTCAGTTTTTACCAGTTTCTGATGTTCGCTTTGGGAGTATGTGGCCACTGCTCTCAATGCGTTTGGAGGGATTGTACATCTTGGTATGGTGCGGTGTGTATGGTGTTGAGTCCATGGGTGTTTCTGTTGGTTTGAGTGATGTTCAGTGTTTCCATTCAGTACTCCCTGTTGGTGTGAGGTTGTGGTTGATGTTTTGGAGACTTTGAGGTCTTAGTTCTCTAGAGTGGCAGTCTAGAGGCCTGCTGGAGACTCCAGGGTGGCAGCCTGGACACCCGCATTGTTGTAGGCGGGGGCAGGTGGTAGGAGGCGAAGCAGTTGTATGGTGGTCAGGAATGTAGGTGATGTAGCCCAGTTCAGGGTCGGTCAGTCCTGGGGTGAGAGCCCAGTTGCTTGTTTGTGGCAGGAACAGGCAGATGGATGATAGTATTTTTGCGAGGGTATTCGGTTTGCGGTTTGTCAGGGTGTGATGTTTTTGTTGGTTGGGTTTGGCTGTGGAAGTGTCCGTTCTCATCTTGGAAGGTGGTAGTTTTGTTGAGGTGTGTGACTTGTTTTGTGCAGGTTAGGTTTGTAAAGGAGGGAGGTGTGTTGTATTGTGCCTGTCTCTGGTGATGTAGCTGGTGATGTTGTGTGGAATGTTTGTGTGTGGATGATAGAATATTCTTAGTGAGTGTTCTATTCAGAGACAGTTACAGCTGGCTGGCCCTGGGTGATGGGAGCCGGTGTCTGCCTAAGCTTATATCCTTAATGTCTTCATGTGGAACTGTAACGATTAAGCTGGAAGTAAACTTACATGAAGTTAACTTAAAGAGCCTGGAACCTGCATTTTAACAAAAACCATAATTCCCGAGAAGAGGATTATCTGGGACAAGCTTACGGCCTTTGTGCAAGGGAAGTCTGAGGGTGCTACCGAGTACTTTAATCGGTTCGAACAGGTATTCTCAGATTTCAGTGGACAAGACTTAGGCACAGAGTCTGGGAAAAGATTATTTGTGGACAAATTTGTGCGTGGATTGCTGCCTGACATCGAGTCACAAATTATGTCTTCTGAGAGAGCTTGGCAGGCGAAGTCCCAATCTGAAGTACTGCACATGGCTCAGTACTACAAGAATCGTGTCAATAATGAAAAAGATAGAGTTGAGAAGCGAAAAGGTGATTTGAAGACTAAAGTATTATTACAGCAAATTGTTAGAGGCCCCAGAGGGGGTAGTTCGCAGATTAGAGGTCAGTATGTTCCACAAGGGAATGTGCCCTTGGGTCCTGTGAACATTTACCAGTGTGCCTATTGTCGACAAGAGGGTCATTGGCGTGCACAATGCTCAGTCCTTCGACAGAGGTCGAATAACACATTCGGAAATATGGGTTTAGGGGGCCCTGGTAGAGGTCAGTTTGCACAGGATCCTCAGCAACCTTTTTCACAGGATAATCTGACTCCGAGTGTGGATACTAGAAAAATATTTGATCATCCTTCTGCTGCATATCTATCTGAAGAGCTTCCTTTTGATGACATTCTATTTCGTTTGGATTGCCCGAAGCAGGGTTTGGAACCTACACCTATTCCCATTGATCAGAAAGGTCCCTACGTTGAAATGGTAGTGGGAAATGGGAAACATCTGTTTTTGATAGATAATGGAGCACAGAAGTGTTCCATTGATCATTCCCGGGTTCCAAACATTCCACTGTCAAGGCAAACCAATGTTTCTGTAGGGTTTTCAGGCACACCAGTTGTTTGTCAAGTTTCTTCACCGGTACCTATTTCTTTAGGTCCCTTTACGGACCACTGTCCTTTTCTGTTGACTTCGAATTGTGGAGAGAATTTGCTGGGGTTGAATCTGTTGAAAGAATTAAATGCGATAATTCATTGTTCTTCTGACAGAGTGCGTGTGACGATTTCACCACAGCAACTTTCTGTCTCTCAATTCCTAACCAGACCTTTGCCGCCAGAGTTCATTGATGTACCAGAGTGCTTATGGGCAATTGACGACAATGATTTCGGTGTTTTACAGATTGAGCCTGTTAAAATAGTCTTGAAACATGGAATTAAGCTGCCACACATTCCACAGTAAAAGATTTCAGTTGAGGGCGAGCAAGCTTTAAAATGCATTGTTTCCGATTTTGTGCATCGCGGGGTAATTGAGGAAATTCCAGGTAGTTTGTGTAATAGTCCGATTTTACTCGTGTACAAAAAAGGCGATAATGCAATTCCATTCCGTTTCATAATTGATTTGCATGCCATTAATAAAGTCGTCGCTCCACAATTTCCAATTGTGCCTGATGTGACGACAATATTAACCATGATTCCAGCTACAGCTACTTACTTTAGTGTTGTGGATCTGAAGAATGCTTTCTTTAGTATTCCTATACACAAGGACAGTAGATACTTGTTCGTGTTCACCTTAGGGGGACACTCGTTTACATTTACTCGTGCACCTCAAGGTTACACAGAGAGTCCTAGCATCTACAGTAGGGCTTTGAAAGAACAGCTTGATACTCTTGAATTGCCCTCTACTTGTACATTGCTTCAGTATGTTGATGACCTGCTTTTAGCTGCAGACTCCAAGAGTGCTTGTAAGGAGGGCACTGTGTTGTTGCTTATTCATCTAGCTAAACATGGTCACAAAGCTTTGCTTAAAAAGTTTCAATACTGTTGTCAGAAGGTCAAAGGAGGGAAGAAGATTGACACCTGAAAGGATACAATTCATTTCTGGCATGTCTGTCCCAAATACACAGAAGGAAGTTAGAGCCTTGATAGGTATGGCTTCTTACTGTAGGTTGTGGATCCCAAACTTCTCACTAGTGATTAAACCGATGTTGGCTTTGACAAAGAAGGGCATTTCTTCGCCATTGCCGTGGAACACAGAACACCAGCAATCATTGGATCTGCTCAAAACTGCATTGTGCTCGGCACCAGTTTTGGGCACACTAAACTATGAAAAGTCCTTTGTGTTGTTTGTGCATGAATGTGATGGATGTGCTTTGGCTGTATTAACGCAGGAACATGGAGGGAAGAATAGGCCGTGCGGTTACTTTTCTTCCGCCCTTGATCCTGTAGCATGCCCTTTGCCAAGATGTTTGCGAGCTGTCGCTGCTGCTGCTGCGTCTGTAAAACAGAATGAGGGAATGGTCCTAGGCCATGATCTAACCCTGATGGTGCCACACTTTGTAGATGTTCTACTGAACAGAACCCAAACGCAACACCTCACTTCCGCACGGTTGAAGAGATATGAATTGATCTTGTTTGCTCCTCACATCCAAATTAAGAGGTGTTGTGTTCTTAATCCAACTGAACTCTTACCTTTCCCGCAAGGTACTGCTTGCGGCGATGAAGAGTCACATGACTGTATACTACCGAACAAGAGACAAAGGGTAGAACTGATCTAAAAGACACTCCTTTGAATAATCTCCAAGGCTCTGTTTTGCGGTGGCTCCAGCTTCAGACTTCTGGATGGTACATCCACAGCTGTTTGTGCAATCACCACATTGAGCACGGTCGTGGAAACCAAGAGAATCACGCATAACTCCGCGCAGGCCGCAGAGATTATAGCATTGACCCGAGCTTGTGAACTTTCCGAAGGGCTTACAGTAAACATATATACTGATAGCCAGTATGCCTTTGGGGTGGTTCACAACTTTGGGAGACTTTGGTCAGAGAGAGGGTTCTTAACTTCGCATGGCAAAAAGATCCAACATGGCTCCCTAATAGTACAACTGCTCTCAGCGCTTGCGCTCCCTTCTCAGTTATCTGTCATGAAATGTGCAGCACATCGAAAGATTAGATGATATAGGAAAAGGGAATGCTTTCGCTGATCAAATAGCTAGACAAAATGCCACCAATCTCTTTACGGAGATGTATGTTTCAAGGGAGACTGTAAATGCCTATGCAATGGACGAAGGTGTTGGGTCTGTACGGGATATCCAAGCCGATGCCACGTTAGAAGAATCCAAGAAGTGGGCTGAAGGCTTGGGGAAACTCGATGATGATGGGTGTTGGGTGGACATAGTTGAAGGGAAATGGCTACTCCCTGACGCTTATGTGATGATGATGGTCATTATGGCACATGGCCCTACACATATATGTGCCCAGAGGTTACGAAAATGTTAGAGAAAGTTTGGGCAAATGACAAAATTTCGAAAAAATTGCCCAGCACTATGTTCAGGACTGCATGATTTGCTTACAGCACAATGTGGGAAAGGGGACATCAACTCCAAGGGGAAGTTTTGGGCCACCTTCTGTCCCCTTCGAAGTCATTCACTTCGATTGTATTGAGATGGAACGTTGTAACAATATGAAGTATGTGTTAGTTGTCATCTGTGCTTTTAGTAAATGGGTCAAAGCTTTCCCTGTCAAAGATGCTACAGCTATGACTACTGCGAAAACCATGTTAAAGGAATATTTTCCTCGGTTCGGGCTACCAAGAGTCATCTGGTCGGACAATGGTCCACATTTTGACGCTGCTGTAATTCTGCAGATATGTGCAGCATTACAGATCGACAAACGGTTCCATTCGGCCAGACATGCTCAGAGCGCCGGACTAGTAGAAAGACACAATGGTATCATCAAGAACAAGCTCGCTAAGACGTGTGCCGGCACCAAACTAAAATGGCCGGATGCCTTACTGATCCTGTTACTAGCCATGCATACAACCCCTCAAACTAAGACTGGGCTCTCTCCATTTGAGGTGGTAATGGGGAGACCTGCCAATATCTGGAATCTTCCTAAATGTAGATCCTTGAAAAATGTTGAAAATGTACTTCTTTCAGATTATTGCAGCCAGTTGACTAAAAACCTGTATTTGATTTATCACCAGGTGTGAGAGGCTTCACCTGTGCGATACGAGGGTTGGGCCACAGCATTCGGCCTGGGGATTGGGTGCTTACCAAGGTATTTGAGCCTTCTTCCTGCCTTGCACCTCGTTGGCGGGCCGATTCCAGGTCCTGCTGGTCACTCAAACGGCAGTGCGTGTCTCAGGCAGAAAACATTGGATCCATGCGTCGCACCTCAAGAAACTTCCTCACCCAGTGCCACACGATACAGAAGAAAAAGAACCCCTCGCTAATGCTGAAACCAACGATCCCAAAGCAGTAAATAGCGCTGAGAGTGCATCAGAGAATCTCTCTGAGCCCGTGAGGCTTGGCAAACCCGTCATTTTGTCTCCACACTCTCCAAATATTTCACTTCCGGAAACAGTTGTTTCGAATTCTGCATCTTCACTTGCTCTTGATACGTTGCTTCCAATGGCAAGTGACGACACATTGATTCCGGATCAATCAGTACCGGGAAAAGCAAGGTAAATCTGCGTCCAAGGAAATAGACTTACGGCAAGGTTTTGCTGTGCATCTGATAGACTTACAGCACAGTTCAGCTGTGCATTCGGAGAAGGAAATGAATCATCGAGGGCTTGCTTTTTGCCCAAATAATTGTTTGAGAAAAGGGGATTCTGTTGGCTAGGGTTGTGTAAGGACTAAGAAGTCGCGCGGCCGGGAGGTCACCAGCAACGAACATTGGGGGTTTCCGTTTGAAGACTACAATGCCTGCCACCGCTTCATATGGGACTTGTAAATGACTGTGTGACCAGCCGGGATAATGGACAAAGCACTTGGGCCCCGAAAATGTATTGCTGTGTTTTATAATAATATTTGGTTTTATAATAGTCACTGTTTTAGGCCTATGGTACCTCGATGAAACTCTTCCTTTAGAGTCCTTGTTACCAACTGAAAATGTACCCACTGTTTCTACTCCCTTCGTACATTTGCATACTCTGTCCCCTAGGGACTCCCAGCATAGACAAAGGTATCATAACAATACGCTGTTACTTATCATGAATGCTACACATGCCATTTTTAATAGGTCCGACTGTTGGGTTTGTTCGCATTTACCGCAACACGGGGATAAGGGGCTAGGTTGGTATATTCACCCTTTACCTTTGACAACTGCTTGTTATGCTTCTCTTAGAGCACTGTTCTTTGGCTGTTGGAACAATAGCATCTCGGGGAACTTTGATGGCACTAATTTGAATAGTTTTGAGAAACGTGTTCTGACTCGCCTGGGATGCTCGCTTTTCGCAAATAGGAGTAAACTCAACGTTGCTTCTATTAGGCCTTCTGATAGACTGTCTTGTCCCTTTCAATCTTTGATTCCCTTCAAAATGGCTCCGATAGGCAATAAGGGTGCTATGCCTCCTTCTTACACTGTTAACCATAGCCCCGATTCAGTTTCTTTCTGCATACAGAGGAATGGTACTCAGTCAATGGGAGATTTTAAAGGTTGTGCCAACGTTGCAAATTTGACTGGGGAAGAAAGACCTTTGTATGTAGGCGAACCTGTCTACTTTGACTGCGGTAATGTAGCATTTCCATGGTTACCCAGGGATTGGCAGGGAACCTGTTATTTAGGGATCCTGTTGCCCGGGGTGTTCATAGCTAGTACAGTAGAGGTTTTGAAGTCTTGTCCACGGCGGGACGAGAATGGTGACACTCCAGCACAGGTCTTGGGAGATGTAGCAAAATCATTTCTGCCATTTTGGGGGCAGATAGCGAATTCCAAAGACATCAGAATACTAGCTAGAGTACTGGAGAGAACCATCAACCGGACCACGGTCATACTCTATAATATGACATTAGAACAGAAAGCGATAAGACTAGTAGCACTTCAGAACCGGATGGCATTAGATGTCATTCTTGCTGAACGTGGTGGAGTGTGTAAATTAGTGGGGTCCACTTGCTATGTTTTCGTGCCAGATTCCTCCCTAACTATCTTCAAAGCAATACAAAATCTGCACGTCCTTAGTTCAGAAGTGCATGTTCCCGAGGGAAACTGGGATCTTAGCGCTTGGTTCTGGGACTTCTTGCGATCTTGAGGTTGGAAGGTTCTTTCGGTCTTACGGATCATTTTGGGAATTCTGTTGTTCCTTTGTTGTTGTATCCAGTGTTTAGCTAGTATATGTTCGATGCTAGGGGGATGTTGCGCACAGGCGATAGGTACAATAGGACATAAGGTACGTGCCCCAGATAAAAACTCCAAGGAATATGTGTTAAAAGAAATTTTAGCGAATGATCTGATGGCAATAGATATTTCTGACAGCGTTCAGGGTGCATGGAGGATGATGCATGGAGTTGTTTGCAAGGAGATCAGAAGTAGGTTAGCACTTGGCATAGGCCAAAAGGAGGGTTTGTCAAACGGGAACTCATATCATGCCTCCTACTGCAATGAATATATGTATATTGGCCTACGCCAAGTTGCTTGTAAGCCACTTGTGAAGAAATCCGTGTTGCAAGGTCCTGACCTTAGAAAATGTAAACCAGCATTTTAGGTCAATCCGCCATTTTAGGTTCTCTCTGTAAAGTCACCCTGTGAGTTAAAATGGTGGACGATGTCATTCCGAAATACAACATGGCCGTCTTGACCTCTGCGTACAACTAATATGTAACTTGCCTGCAGGCCACTTGTTGGGGTCGTGAACTGAGACCTTGTCCTTCGTTGACCTGTGTGTAAAGGATTACTCGTGCCAATAAAACTAATCCGCGAGCATTGGTTACGAACAATGTATTCAAATACTGAACAGAGAACACTTGTTTAACTACATTGTATTAATGTTTGAGAAGACTCTATGAGGGATCCTAAAATACACTGTTACCGTGTAGACTTGTTGGCGAATGCATTAAAGGCAAACCCTAAGCATATAGATGTGTGAACTTGGCATGAACCCTAGATCAGTAATGTATTAGACGAATATTAACCCACAGGAGGGTTGGACATCATGTTCGCAAAGGGTATAAAAGTGCGACTAATTCTAATGTACAGTCCCACTCGCTGAGCACACCAAACCATGCTGGAGTTCGTTGTGTTGTACTGAGGGCCGATAGCTATCTGATTGTTTTGTCCTTTGAAACTGTTCAGTATAAATTAAAGATCTTTGTATGTTCCTTTGTAACCTGTGTTCGGTGTATTTCCTTTTGGGGTACTCAGCCTCGATATTTTCTCTTTGTTTTCACAGGAGGTGCACATTTGTGTGCATTCCTTAGAAGTAAAAGAAATTAATTTTGTGTTTTTCTAAAAAGCACATTGAAGAGGGAGGACACCACTACCACCATGCCAACAATTTAATTAAATCAGCTCTTTGGCACCAAAACCATCCCATATATAATGTTAAAGGATATTTATACCATGCTCTAACCACACCATAGCGGTCTCCTGGCGCTCTGCCGGATCTGACTAACATACCTGTCAAATGTGTAAGCAGCGATAAATCCTGAAAAATCATGTCTGAGCTGCAAGCCATACATGGCCTCAATAATTTACATGGACACAAAATACAACAAACACAATTGCATATAGGTGCACACATGTCCTAGAATGTGCATGATGTGCACAAACATGTCCCTATCGTGTGGTGTACAAAGGCAGTGCAGTATCGACCCACATGTTACTCAAAATGGCAACATGACCACAATAAACCCCATCCACAACAAAACGATTAACAAGAGGTAATAGACAATTGTGACAAAGAATGTGACCCACCATAATTACCACATCCAGACATAAAGCAACTAAAGTAGCCATTCCATAACAATCAAGATAAATGCATCTCTTACCTGTCCCCTTGGCATGCAGTCAACAGTCAAATTTCATTCAATGAAATAGCCATCCTTCCATGACGGAACAATCTGCAGACAATGAACAAAATGACACAGAGTGCAGCTAAGACATCCATGCGCCCAAAAATTCAAGACCCACACGCACCCCTTAGTGACATACAACACATGCAAACAACAACTCACTAGACAACTATCAACATGTGTCCCAGCACACATGCAGCAACACCTGCACACTGCATGCAAATCAAACACACAAAACACACACACTGATAAACAACAACATCCCCCACACTGCCTGTCCCCCTCAATGACACAACGGAAATGTGCATGTCACATATCCCTATTCACTAGACAATGGCACATACACAACGCATGCATCAGTCAACATGCTGTGTGAAAATGAGAAGACAACACATATGCAGATAATTGAGCCCACAAAAATGCAGGCCCCCCTGAAATGCTACCAATGACATGACAAGGCATGCCATCACCTGCATACTATTGGGACAGTGCACTGAACACAGTCATGGGAGAACATTTATTTATTCATGTATTTATTGGTCACTTTTTAGGCACTCAATTAGCTGTTTCAAAGCACTCACAGGGCAACAGGGTGGGGACAGGGGAAGGTAGGCAATGAATGACAACAAAGATGAATAATAAAATAAACAGTACAAACAAATCATGAGAATTACTGAGAGGGGAGACAAACCTACTATGCCTTGTGGGTGCTCAGAGCGTGCAAGTGTAGAGGGGAAGCGGGTAAGGGAAAAAGTGCTGAGATGCTCATGGAGAAGTGCTTGAGGTGAAGTGCTAAGAAAAGAAAAGAAAAATATGAGTGCAACCTCCGGTGGTCTGAGCCTGAGCAAGTGCAGTATATAGACAGCAGCTTGGATGAAAGATGTGGGGGGTCAAGTTCCCGAGGATACATAAGGGCCCTGCGCATCAGTCACGCTACTGTGTGATTAGCAGGCAAGAGAGGAGGAGAAGGAAGAGGAGAAGAGAAAGGTCTTGAGGCTTTTTGGGAACGTAAGGAGGTCCTGCTCAAGACGCAGAGGGAGAGGGAGGAGATTACACAGAAGGCAGCTCGCAGAGGAAACTGATCGACCATTAGCTCTCTGTTCAGCAAACTGCTTGACACATGGAGTGTTGGTGCCAGAGGAACGCAGGAGTCTAGAAGAGGAGTATTTGTTCAAGAAGCGTTGAAGATAGAGTGGTCCCCAGCCCCAGATAAACTTGTGGATGATACAGAGGGATATTAATTTAATCCATGCCCAGACCGTGAGCCAGTGAAGGCCTTGTAGGGCAGGAGAGATGCGGTCCTTGAGCCTGAGGCCAAGGATAAGTCTTGCTGCCCTAGTCTGGGTAAGCTGGAGGGGTTGGAGGGTGGATGAAGGAAGATTAAGGAGGAGGCTGTTGCAGTAGTCTAGCCTGGAGAGAACCAAAGCACAGGTAATATTGAGTCTCTGGGGGAAGATGTGAAAGGGTACTGTTACTTTGAGAAGGAAGAGCTTAAAGAGGGACTACTGATAATGTCCTGAATATGAGGGATGAAGGAAAGGGAGGAGTCGAAGATGACTCCAAGATTCCTGGCTTCAGAGGAGGGGTCGGGGGGAGCCCATAGAGGAAGGCCAGAGTGAAGTAAAGAAGTAGGGTTCAAGGGATCCAATAGGGAGACTCTGTATCGCTGGAGTAGAAGCAGAGGTCATTAGCAGTGCACCATGCCTGGATGGTGGATAGGCAGTTAGGGAGGAAGGAAGGTGCAAGTGCGTCAGTAGGAAGTTTGAAGGAGAGTTGTGTGTTGTCAGCGTAGCACTGGAAGTTGGGAAGAAGGAGGCAATGATGCGTTCCAATAGGGAAATGTATATGTTAAAGAGGCAGGGCAAAAGAATGGAGCCCTGGGAGACGCCACAGGTGGAGGAGAATGTAGGGGAGGAGAAAGGGCCCAGAATGGTTTTGGAGGAATGGTCAGGTAGGAATGAGCCAGTCCAGTGTCCGCGCTGAGATACCAGGGGTATCATGGAGCCTTTTTATGAGGATGGAATGGTTCACTGTATCAAATGCAGATGAGAGAGCAAGGAGGATGAGGACAGCAGGGGATTTGGAATTGAGGGGTGTGAGCAGTTCTTCACGGGTGTTGAGGAGAGCAGTGTCTGTGGCTCAGGAAGCGTGGAATCCACACTGGTGGTCATGTAGACCGCCAACAAGTTCGGTATGGGCATTGAGTTGGGGGAGGGCCAACTTCTCAAGCAGTTTTCCCAGGAAGTGGGTGATGGAAATGGGGTGGTAGTTGGCTGGGCAGGAAGGGTCGGCAGATGGTATTGTAAGGATGGGGCGCACAAGGGAGTGCTTGAGGGAGGATGAAAAAGAACCACTAGCAAAGGAGTAGTTGCAGAGATTAGCAAGAGCAGGGGTGAGAAAGGAGATGTTGCCTTTGATGGTTCTGGAGGAGCATGGGATAACCTGTATGGATGAGACCTTCATGGAGTTGACAACTCTGGTTAGTTCTTCAGGGGAGACAGGAGCAAAGGAGAAGGAGGAAGGAGGAGGGTGAGTTGTGGGGGTCAAATGGGGTAGGGTTGTGTTGGAAGAGTGCGTGACAAGGATGCTCAGTATGTCCAGATTTTTTTAAAAGAAGTGAGTGACTAGTGCATTACAAAGGGACTGGAAAGGAGTTGGGGCAGAAGATACTGTGGATGGGCTGGCAAGTTCCCTGCAGATTTTGTAGAGTTCAGCCATGATGCAAATCACAATAATGCTAGTATACAAATACTCACCTCTTGCACTCCAAGCAGGATCATGCTTGATGCATCAATTCACAGAGACCAATGTCAGCTTGGAAGGCTGGCCACCGAGGCAACTGCCAAAGAAGACATAAGCAGATAACACAAAGCAATGTGATACTGCAAGCAAGGATAAATGCCTGTTAAATGTAGGATGCAAACAAAAAGTGCATGGTCAATTCAGACTTCATTAATAATAATAATAATAATAATTAGGCTTTTATATAGCGCTACAAACCCTCAGGTATCTGAGCGCTGCTTATTATTACCCACGGTGTGTGTGACAGCATACAATTTATCAAATACTGCATTCAATGTTATGCTGTAGTACCATGCACCTAGCCATGTTCAACTTGAAGCTGCAAACATCATGGTGCAGCATGCATGGGGCATGCATGTGAGAACACCTACACTGCTAAATGTAATGTGCTGGTACACAACATAGCATCCCAAAAATGTGCATAAATGTTCCCATGGCTGTGACTTGTAACTGGTGCTGCACACCATAATTGGGGAACCCTAAGCAAGAGATGCCAAATGTGCTGTCTAACCATAACCCCACACACATTGCAAGGGATGTGAAGTGTCACTCAGTACAGATGGTCAAAGTGCAATGAGACACACACCAGCACAATGATCAACACCTGTCACAGGCCACCAACAGCCGGCCCTGCAACCCACTACCAAACACCCAAGAAAGGCCCACACCGTTGGAACTACCACAATATTGAATATGAAACCAGTGGCCCCACAATCCATACAAACACCATTCCAAGCCCTATCACCAGAATCACACCATGAAACATGCACCCATGTAGTAGTACTGGTGCCCCACAAGTCTGTCCCAAGTGATCACACGCATGACAAGACTCACATCCAAAAACCACACGTCTGCAAATACGCTTCACTTACCTGCAGAGGGTACCCACTTGCCTTGCATATGATGCATCCCATCATGAGACACATTTCCTAAATGCAATGACATGCATACTAACAACAGGAAAAACATGCACTTCCATGACAACACATGAACTGATCCAGAAAATATGCAGAGCACACCCATTGCAGAAGCACTACAGGGTGTAAGAGGGTGACAGGACATAGATTGTGATCTGAAACAGAATGTACACCACTCACCTTGTTAGTGGGTATTTAGAGTGACGTAATTTGGCCTTATATGAAAAAAACATAATGATCTTGAGGAGAAGAGGAGAAAATGTGATCCTGGCACATGGATCGTAGAATATGCAAATATAGCTTAAAGTTCCCACAGTAAGGGAACCCCCATGCCCTGCACACTATCACTGGCTAATTAAAGCCAAATATTATATGTAGAAGTTAAATACGTGGTCTCAATATGACTTGATATGTAAAAGTAAGGTTGTTTACACTTTCTAAGCAATAAGTCAAAAAGGACTATTTATGTACATTACTCTGTTAGTCATATAAATATTCTTCAACAAGACATCTTCAAACACAGTCCTGTGGTATACATCGTTTTCTCTTTAATAAAATGCCCAACACATTTCGAGCTGATGCGCTCTTCATCAGGGGGTCATGATTACTTCATATGGTTGTAGTATAACAGATAATGGGATTCAGTAAGTCATAATATACATCGTTATATATGAAACAAATATTATTTAATCACCTCAATCTCAGATCAGCATCTAAAGCAGTGTTGATAAGTGTTCTATCAAACTCTTCTGACCAGGGGAAATTCTGAAAAGACAAATATTGGGAGTCACCTACTATTAATAATGAAATCAGAAATGCGTTAGTAAAGTGGAATAGTGTCTAATCTCACCTCGTCTAAATGTCCAAAATTAATAATAGGGACAACAATTCCCTCGTTGTTATTTTCACTTGGAAAAAGGTACCTATTCATTCTAGATGGTAAAGAGAAGAGGAAGCGTAACTAGTCATTCTGTATATATGTAGATAGTAGCAGTACGGGAAATCATCTTATACGACTTACTTGTCACTCCACACGAAGCGCAAAATGCCTGTAATTATCTGGGAAAGGTTTTTTCAGTCCGTAGCTATGGATCAGCAAATGGCTGCGTAACTCCAAATATCTCCTAATGACAGATAAGAACCTAAAATCAGGCCATGTAGTCACCCTATTTATCATCAGTGTTATAGAAATGCAAGCCACTGTACTCACCACGAGTAGCCTACTCAGTAAGCGGTACGTGTTCTTGCCAAAACCGCTGTGGAATGGCAGCCTATGTTGTTAGAGAAGGTTGCTAATGACAACCACGCACATGAATGGCGTGATGACATTACCGTAAGACAAGATGGGGAGTGAGTCCCGATCTCGTTGTCACAGTGAGAGTTATCCGCGTTATATCCCACATTCTTAGTTGAACATAAAAACATATATGGGTAATTTTGTAAAAGCAGTATTTTATGCTCTGTGTTTGGAAAAGCTCTAACCCGATCATAGAGATGGGGTGAATTTATTAACCTTCGAGCAATGCAAGTAGTGCCCATATATCAGATAATTTACAGTACGGACCATCATTTCCAACTAGTCTCACCACTAAAAAAAATATATAATAATACGTTTACCACAATATATTACTACAATATCGATTCAATTCAAAATGAAGTGGGCAAAAAGGAGGGTAACATGTGATTTCATATGCACATTTGCCTAGCAACAAGTAAAAAAGAGCTCAGAAAAGTAAGTCCTGAAATTAGTAGAAATTCACATTTTTATGCATACTAGAAGAGGTTGAAGTTAGGTACTATGTTCCTATCACTATTGAAGAAAAATTGAATGCATTTACAATGATTGACACAGGTGCCCAAGTAACAATAATTTCAAACGAACTGGTGAAAAGTATCAATGAAGGGAGATCCCCACAAAATCATGTAAAGGTGAGGCAAAATGAAGGACCCGTGCACAATTTCAATGGGGAAGAGATACCTATCGAAGGTTCACATAAATATAGGGAAGCATCGGATGAGACAGGAAGTGTTGGTCACACCTATTAATGAAATATCATTTCTCATAGGGACAAATTGCCTGAAGAGATTATCGCCCCCCCCATTGATGGGGTAAATGGAGTATTGTGGTCCTTAGCTTAAAAGCCATTGAGACCCAAGAAAATAATGACCCAAAGCAACAGTATAAAGAATGCCACACCGTTGCTAAATCAGAAAGTGCAGTGGAAGTATATCTTCAGAATGGCTGTGTGCCTAGTGTCACTGTCATTCTCATGTGTCAGCATGAAATGCGAGGAGAAAAGAGAAGCAGTCTTTGCAGATTTATTTGGACCCTAAGAAAAACTGGCAAACAGAAATAGATGAAAACATGTTGCGTTTTTATCTAAATGAAGAAAAATGCAAATCAAATAATACTCCACAGTTAAATCAATAAAAACGCATTTCAACAATCTCAGAAATACACACGGGAGAATGGCAACCATGGATCCCTATCCATGTGAATGGGCATTCTGAAATGATTGAGGCCACTTTGGAGCTTGAGCATGAAAGGAGTTGCATTAATTAAAAGGTACTCCAGCAAATACTTGACAGAGTGGAGATACCAAAGTTTAAAATAAAGAACCAACACATTTTTGGCCTAGATGACCCAGAGTTGGGACGAAGAATTGTAGGAAGATGCATGTTAAAGATTACATTTGTCTCTAAGAACATTCATCACACTATGTGGATCATGAGTGCAACACAAAAGAAATGTTATTTGGGAAATTACATCATGCACAGAATGTGTATGGTATTAGACTTACTAAATCAAAAATCTGGTCCAGGTTGAGTGGAGCCGTACCTGAATTTGAAGACAAAAGACAAGCTTAACTTTGTGCCCAAATGACACCATATGCAATTGAGCTCCAGGTGAAAAAGGATATTAGCATTCCCGCATTACCAGACAATTAACAATAGAATTCAAATACAAGAAGGGACAACAGATAAAAGATTCTGATGCATTTGTATGCCTAAATGTATCCATAAAGCAACAAGGGTTAGAATGTGAATATACACCACTGATAGAGACTGGGGATGGGCCATTCAAATCCTGGTGGACAATAAAGGGTGTCAAGATATTAATTTGGAAGAGAATTCTGCATTTGGAATGACAGTACAGAAATCTTACTACACTGCTGATTTTAGTAACCCAGTGATCGGGAACATTCCTGAAAGCTATGTTACTGCACACAGTCAATTACCAGAATCATTGGAGTCTAAGCCTAAAGCAATCTTTAAGGTTCAGTCTGTGTAGCCTTATGAGCCAAGTGAAATGGTATGCTGCTATCAGGATGATTGTATTCTATTTGAATTAGATGAATCTAAAAGTGAAAAGCAGCATATTGAAGTAGAGGTCAATATTCCAAAATATTTGAGTATATCGACTCTCCAAAGAGACACTGCCACACAGTTGGTGGAAAGTACAGAAGTTCCTCCTTTGGAGGACTTCCCAGAGGTTTCTAAAAAGGTATAGGAGCAGATTCAAGCTGCAGATGCTTGCAAAAATGAAGAAGAAAAAGACCAATTGAGGAAAATATTAACGGAATTTAAACAGGTTTTTGCCAAAGATGCCTATGACTGTGGGCTGACTCATTTGCATGTGGCCACACTACCAGAAGGAGAATTGAACAGAAAAGTACCTGTTTCAAGGTGGCCCCTTCCATTTATTGATCAGGGTCCTGCACAGGTTCACGGGTCAAAGGTATTTACCACTTTATAACTTAGAGCTGGATACTGGTGTGGGCTACTAGCTGAAGACATTCAAAATGTATTAGCATTTTCATTTGACAAATCACAATATGCATGGTTCCGGACCCCTTTCGGGTATGTCAATAGTGGGAGTGAGTTTGGGATATTTCTGAGCAAGGCACTCTGAAAGAGGGACAATAGTCTATAGTCTATGTGGATATGTGCTAATCAAACATGAGGATATGAAAAGCCATTTCAATGAGATAAGACATTTAATCAGTCAACTACAGAAGGCTGGGGAAAAAAATATCTTTACCAAAAGCACAGTGGTGCAGACAAAGGATAAACCACCTAGGTCATGAAGTGACAGAACATGGGTTAAACCCACAAAAGAAAAAAAGTGGAAGCAATTCAGAAACTAAAATATCCCACTCACTTGAAAAGTTTAGAGAGCTTGTTAGGAATGACAAGTTGCAACAGTAAAATGTTTTTGGAAAATTATGCAGAGATTACACAACCTTTGACAAGATTATTGAAGCAGGGTGTACCCTGCAAATGGGAAAAGGAACAAAGTGAGGCAGTGGCCACACTAAAAGGGTGACTAATGAAAGCGGCATGTTTGGCATATCCAATGAATAACCAAGATTTCTTTGTAGAAATAGGTTTCGCAGATCAATTTTTGTCAGCAGTGCCATATCAAAAACACGATGCAAATAACAAAACCATTGCACATGCTAACAAAGCATTGTCGAAGGTAGAGACCAAATTGAATGAATGTGAAAAAGTGTTTCTGACCACTGTCTGGGCATTACAACATTTCCGTCCCATAATTCAAGGGGAGCGGTTGATTGTAGAAAGATAATCAAATCAGGGAGTTTGGCCCAGTCAAGAATAACTTCAGGGATTACCAGTAGAAGTTAGATATTGACAAAATAAAAATAGTCCAGTTGTTCAAGGGCTAGCAGAGTTGCATGAGTGTGTAGCTGTCTGTGCGCCTGATGACACAGAAATAGAGACAAGTTTAATGGAATTTGAGCAATACCCAAACAAGGCTTTCAACGAAGAAAGATGTAAGGATGTACTAAGTGCATATGTAGATGGATGTCCATACCATGTAGAAATGATACTGAAAAAGAACTTGTAGCAGGAAAAGGAAATGTATGGTTTAAATGTGACAGCATTTCAAGAGTAAGCATGAGGATAGGCCACAAAAGCAGTCAAGTGGCAGAATTAGCTGCTATTTATAAGGCAATATCTACAACAGTAGAAAATAGACTCAAAGAAATAGTTTAGTCACTGATTCTGATTGTGTGCAAAATAGTTTTGTGGAGTATTTACCTGGCTGGAAGGTGAAAGAGATGTGCACATATAACAAGAAGTCACTTAAACATGGCAAGATGATTCAAGCTATAGACAAACTTGTGTCTGGAAATTATCTGATAAAACATTGGAGAGAAATACCTGGTCATTTGAAAACACCAGGTAAGGATAAGGCTGATCAATTAGCCAAAATTGGAGCTGTAATGGAGGAATTGTTTTCTATTCAACACCTGCTTAGTGAAATACAGGTGGATCTAATAACACACTCAAACACTCTGAAAACAGTTGAACAGCCTTTGGCACAATGGCCCTTTGATACTTCATATCAAGACTTGATTACGTCAGAAAAGGAAGATCTTATTGTAGGCCAATTTTACAACCATTTCCTAGATGCAGAACAAAATCCACTGTCTGAAGAGGACTGCAAAGGGAAAGAGGAATTGAGGGTGTTATTTAAAAACAAAAAGAGAATTAGTTACAAGATGAACTGATGATTAGAGAATCCGTAACAGGCCAAATCTAATGGGTAGTGCCTTTGTCATTTCGGGGATCGATGTTACATCATGACCACAATGCCATAACTGCAGGACACAGAGGTTCACAGAAGACTTTGGAAATGTTAGAAAATTATGCCTATTGGCCACATATGTCTCAAGATGTTGAACTCTACACCAGAGGGTGTGTAGTGTGGGCATAGTTTCAGCCTGTATCACCAGTTCATAGAGCACCATTAATGAAAAGGAGTTTGACACATGGTCCGATTTGCAGGTACATTATGTGGGCCCTGTGATGAGATCAAGGGGAAACAGGTACATGTTGACAGTCTTTTGTCTAATGCAGGGGTCTTCAAACTTTTTTGGCCGGGGCCCCCCTGAGCAAAATTTGGGCAGGTCAGGACCCCCCAGAAATGCCAAATGGACAGTAGGTATTGCGTGCCGAATTCTGCTCCCATCACAGTCACTGGGCTCCCTCATCCCATCAGACATCCTGGGCTCTCCCCACTCTGCTCCCACAACTATACCATGGTTCCCGCCCATTGTGCTCCCACCATAGTCCCTGGGTTCCCCCATCCTGTTCCCAACACAGTCTGAGGGCAAGTGGCGGCTGGTGATTTTTTTAAGTGGAGGGGCATAAATATTTCCCCCAAAAATGCCATAGCGACCGAGCATATTGAGTGAGCCCGAACCAATAAAGGGGAGTTCGGGGGGGTTTCCCCCTGTGAATTTTTGTTAAATAATGGGTTAATATGTTGCATTGTAGAGCATAATTTTAACAAAAAAAAATGGGTAATTAGCCAAACAGTTTGCAATTGGTGCTGGGGGGGCCAGGGGGCAGGCATGGCATTTTTTACTGGACATCTATGATAGATGTCCAGTAAAAAGATACCATCCCTGTCCCCTGGGCCCCACTTGGCCTAACACAATCAACATGATTATGTGTGTACGCAAGGCGCTGCACATTCATACAGCAATCACTCTATCATTCACACGAGCATCCATCACTATACACTCACTCATAACATAAGCATACACGCATCCATGTACATGTTTAAATAAAAACAATGAACATAAACGTACCTTCTGCATTGGCCTGCGTGTGGGTGCTGAAATGCCCTGCTCCAGGCTGCTCTGTCCGTATGTGCGAGGAGGTGCACGAGCTCCCCCTCGGACATACAGACATGCAGTGCCCCAGCCAGCATTTCCAATGAGCTATGCAATGCTGGTGAAGCAAAACGCCCCAGCACTTGCATGGCTCAGTGAGCATGTGCGGCTTGGGAACTAAACTGAACTGCCAAAGGGAAACAGTGTTTCCCTTTGACAGTTCAGCCAGCCCAGGAGCACTCCATCAGCTGGAAAAGGCAGCTGAGGGAGTGCTCACTGTTTCACTGGGCTGGCTCCTTAGCTCCTCCATAATGGGTGAGGGGCCACTGGGAGGGCGTCCCCTCGCCATTATGGAAGAGCCGCCATGACTGGCCTTTAGGGCAATGCGTGTACCAAACATTTTAAATGCTAATGTGGGCCAGTCAAAATGGGCCACCATTTTGGCCAATGTGGACCAGTTTGATGAGTTACTTAACTATGCAGTTAGTAATTTTGACCATTGTGGCTGAATATATCACAGTTTACTTACATTTTAACACAAAGTACCCCCTTGGGTACTATTGAAACAGTGGGCCTCATTACAACACTGGCGGTAGCTGTGCTGGTAAAACCGGCACGGTTGCCGCCGGAGTTGCATCCGGGTCCGCCACCCACGAATGGGCAATTGCCGGGTCATGCTTAGTTAGGCAGACCTGATAATTGCCCTTTCGCGGGTGCCTTTACCGGTAGATCCCCATTCCCATATGAGCCCCATAAGGCTCAATGGGAATGGGGAGCTCGGATGCACTGGCACCGTTAATAATGGTGCCGGTGCATCGACGAGCTTTGCTCATGGGTGCTGCATGGCCTTCCAGGTCAGACCTGGCAGGCTGTCAGGCACCCTCAAGCACAACTCGTACTATGGCGGTACGGTAGCAATGGTGCCGGTAGCTTATCAGCACCGTTGTTACTGCACCCCCATAGTTGTAATGAGGCCCAGTCTGTGACTAAAGGAATGAATATCCATTTACAACTGTGGGCCACTTTTTCATTGTTGCCTGAGACAGTTTCATGCTTCAGCCCGACCATGTGAGCCACCCCTGCCCATTTCTCAAATCTAAGAAAAAAAAAATATCTTTTTTTATATTTCATGCTGAGCTCTCAGTGCCCCACAGGGATGCACCTGCGGACCCCTGGAGGGTCGCGACCCACAGTTTGAATACTGCTGGTCTAATGTCTAAATGTGTGGAGTGCATTCCAGCGCCAGACTGCAGTGCGCAAATGGAGGCCACTTTACTTGTAGATCATAATTTTCAAGATTTGGTTTACCTCAAAGAATAGAATCAGACCGTGGAAGTAATTTGTCAGTTCAATAATGACAAGAATTTGGCAAACCCTGGGTGTGAAGAGGAAGCTACGCATTTCTTACCGGCCCTCCCCTTCAGGGGGAGTGGAATGGTGTAACAGATCGATAGCTGACATGTTGAAAAAGTTTGTAGCTGAAGCGGGATCTAGCTGGGATTTGAGGCTTCCATTGGTAATAATGGCTCTCAGGTCCACGCCCTCAAAATCAACAAATCTCAGGCCCCACAAGATTTTGACAGGTAGAAAAATGGTTCTGCCACAACACTTACTTTACAGAACAAAAGAACAGTTTCTTGTAAATGCATCCACAATTCATGAATATGTGGAAGAACTGAGAAAGCCCTTGTCGTATGCATTTGTATGTGTGCAGCGAAATTTGGAAAAAGCTGCTGACAGTTTAAAGTCATATTACGATAGGAAGAAATCCGTGAGAGAATATGAAATAGGAGACCAGGTCAACAATTTTAATTTTACGAAAGATAAGAATAAAAACTCTAACATTTCTTGCAGCATGGCAAGGGTCATATAGAATCATGGGTACAGTTTCACCTGTGGTCTGCAGAATTGCTGAAAGGGAGGGAGAATTAACAGTGGAACAGTTTGTCCAAGTTAATCAAATTAGTCCCTTTCACCCAAAACATGAGGTGAAAAGGCCAGAGCGAATTGAGACTAGCAGGGAGTGAAAAATAAAGTGCTTACCTATGAGATAGAATTAACATAGCAGTTGAATAGGTGTAAATAGTTTAAAGGTATCACAATGAGAATTGAAGAGATAAAAAGGGAAACATATATAAAATTAGTGAACAAAGATATAAGTAAGCAACTAAGAGAAATGAGTGTTGTGTTTCAGACTGTTGCCTGAAAAGTGCTTTGTGAATTAGTGTGTTTAATGTATGTTATTTCAGATGGTACTAAAGAGATGTCCTTGCTACATTATATGGTATTTCATGCACAATGTGCATTTGTATACATAATATAATTTGATTTCAGATATCGAGTTAACAAGGGAAAAGTAAATGGATCGATGTACTTGATTCTTAAGTTGTCTTTTCTTTTTACTCTAGAAAAATAATTGCTTTCCCCATCAGAGTGCCGGATCCCTGGAAATTTTTGGATCCCTGGAAGCACTAGATCCCTGGATCCCTGGAAGTGCTCAGATCCCTGGAGGATGTTAGTGGAATGGATTCCCCTGGATAGCCCTCTGGACCAAAGACGGGGGTAAAGATGATGACCCCAAAAGAAGTCCCATCTACAGAGAATGAAGGTTCACTTCACCAAGAACTGTTTCCCAAACAATTCCTGACTGACTGTTAAACATCATATTTATTTTATTATTTTTACAAACTGATTTTTACTGATTCTTACATCAGAGTGAGGCGACAGGCACAGTTCTATGGACTTATGGTGGTTTTGGAAATTGACAATATTTTCCTTTAATATTTTATAAAAATTAAAAGATCATTTTTTGACAAAAAACAAAAACAAATCTAAAATCACCAATTAAAAGAAGATGAAAGATAAAGGTGATCAGAAGATGAAAACATAAGATAAAAACATATTTTTTTTGCCCCAGGCTAGAGATATATACATACGTTTTTTGTGTATGAATATTACCAATTACATGTTATGCGTTTTTTGACTATTGAGATTAAGGTAAAAGGTGGTGAAGTTGGGATTATTGCATGTTTGTTTTTCCTGCAGTGATTTCAGTTGTAAAGGAGGGTGTATAGGGAAATACAAGGTAGCTTCACATTTCATCATCCACATTTGACGTATCAGTCAAAATATGATGAAGTCTCGAGGTCAACATCTAGAAGTCTCGCCTCTTCACCTATGAGTTCGGACATTGATAGTGATTCAGATAAACAGATCCCTGGGACCTCAAACTCTGACCAGGTTGAGACTGCCTCAGCCAACACTGGATTGACTGAGAATTATGAAGATGAACCATCGAATCAACCAGAGCCCTCAGGACCCTCTCCTTTTTTGGAGCAGATAAGGATGTACAAAAAAGTCAAGCGTATAGCGGCAACAAAAAAAGTCAGGTTCCAAAGTCCACTAGCTACCAATATCACAACCCCAGGTCCCCAACCAGAGGTACAAGGGGTGGCAAGCGCAAGCTGCAGAAATACACCACCCCAACCACGCAGGCTAACAAGAGCAGCCTATCTACAACAACAACTACTTAATCAGAACCAGTGAATCTCATCTACAATCTTAGCAAACACCTTCTCTCTTTAGTAGAGAAATCAGTTCTTAATAAGGGTCTCTCATTTGTGCCATCAGCTTCCAATAATTTTGTGGACATTCAAATTGACATCTTCAAATTCACATGTAATTTGAAACTCAAAAAATTCTTCGCAACTCAAGTTCAGAATTATACTCCAGAACCAATTATTCCACCCCCTCACAAATCTCATTACAAACAATGTTGAGCACACATATCTTAATTACTTTTGAAGACTGTGATCTATCTGATTTGAAAATTGTACAACAGAATCTCAAAATTAAAGATTTACACAAGAAATCCAGGTTTACGCCTATCTTCCCTAATGACAATATTATAGATACTTTCCATCATGCTGTAATAAAGAATATCCATCGATTGGCTGATGTAACGCGCAAGTGCTCCCCTACGCAAAAGCTCAATCTCACTAAATCAGAATATGCAGATAATTCAGAGTTGATAATCAAGGAGGCAGACAAGGGGGGCAATGTGGTTGTGATGGATAAAGTAAACTACATTACTATGGGATTTAGGCATATCAATACGGGTGGCTGCTATTAGGCATTACCGTCTACTCCATTGAACCAGATTAAAATTGTGGCCAATCAATTGATCAATAAATGGCATAAGAAAGGCATACTTACAGATGTGGAAAAGGAATGTCTGTTAGTTGACAGTCCAACTATGCCCACGGTATACTTTCTACCTAAAGTCCATAGATCTTATAATGATATACAAGAGGGCAGACCAATTGTGAGTGGTGGAGGCGGTATATTGGAACCTATTTCAGTGTATATTAATGAGTGCTTACTACCGGTAGTATTGAAAACCACGACTTACATCGGGGATACTATGCACATTCTAGAAATACTGGAATAACTTGATTTTTACACCAATTGTTGGTTAGTTACCTTAGATGTGAAGGCACTTTACACATCTATTGATCATTGTAAGGCCATAGACAGCGTTAACTACATATTAAGTCAATTATCTGCATTTTTCTATGAACATATTGAAATGATAAAGGAATTGCTATTATTTACTTTAGAGAACAATGTATTTATTTTCAATAACACTTACTACAAACAAAAAATTGGCATCGCAATGGGGGCAAGCTTTGCTCCGGCTTTAGCCAATTCTTTTATGCACCATTTTGAGCAGGAATTTGTATTCAGCAAGTTGGAATTTACAAAATGTATTCATTTATGGAAAAGATTCATTGATGACGTTGTGATGATCTGGACTGGTACAGAAGCTGGTCTGACTCAGTTTGTAGAATTTCTGAACAGTAATAAGTGGGGAATTCCATTCACCCACACACATAGTCAAACGCATATTGATTTTTTGGATCTGACGATCACAATTTCAGAGAATGGATTCAAGACCAAGACATTTCGTAAAAGCACGTCAGTTAATGTGATCCTTCATGCTAAAAGTTGTCACAAGAGACATGTTATTGACAATATGCCAAAGGGAGAATTTATACGTGCCAGGAGAAATTGCACCACAACTACCAATTTTGAATCAGAAAGCTCCTCTATCAAATCCAGATTTCAAGCAAGAGGATATACTAATCAACACCTAAATAAGGTTGAGCAAGACGTACACTCACTTAAGAGAGAGGATTTTCTAGTCCCTCGATCACGTACTACAACTTTATCAAATCAGAAAAATAGGCTTATCACTAGATACAATTCAGACAGTCATAAAGTGTACAACATTCTAAGAAACTGCTGGCATTTATTGCCTCTGGACAAAGACATTGCGAATTGGATTGATTCTAATCCGAACTTCACTTTCAGCAAGGGCCGTACTCTCAAAAACAAGCTCTGCCTCTCATTTATGAGTAATCCCATACATAAACCATGCTGGCTAAATTTGGCCTAAAATAAGGATTTCATAAATGTAGGGGCTGCTCCATGTGCACATTTTGATACACTGGGTCACCATAGGATTGAATTGCTTATAGATTGCAACTCCAAATTTGTGGTTTATTGTGATATCTGTGTCTGCGGGCTAAAATATATAGGCAGCACCATTAGACCGCTCAAAATTAGAATTTGTGAGCATTTATCAACAATAGGGAACCAAGGGGCAAAATACCCTTTACCCAGTCACTGGCAAGCGTGTCATCAAATGGACTGCAAGGATGACATTACATTTATGGGCCTAGCCAAGGCTTTGTTGCCGCAAAGAGGGGGCAATTATGTATTAAAACCCAGACAATTAGTGGCTAGACTCATTTGTAAATACCGGACTGTGTGTATGGGCCTAAATTCAGACCATGAATGCGCCTTTTTTTGTAATTTAATGCTGAACACTAGGGTCTTATCTTTATTGTGTATATGTCCTTCATAATGTTGAGTATTGAACATTATGCCAGGTTTTTCTTACATTTGTCAATACCCAAGTAACATCGAATTTGAAATTGTTATTTGAATGGTTACTGTTACCTCCATGGAATAGGCCAACACGACCAGTGAGGTTTCAATGCTAACCCATGACTCCAGTGAATTTAGAATACCTGCCAAAATTAACTCATTGGCAATTTGAGCGTTTAGTGTTCAATGTGTTTTCAGATTTCTAATTGAAATAGTGCTCCTTTAAACTTACTGACTGGATAGATTCAGTCATCCATTGAATGAGGCTTTTCTGCAAGCGCTTTTACAGAATTAGATCTTTTCGCATTTTAGTGAATGGATTTACTCACCTAGGATGGCAGAATGCATTGGACTCCTTCACTGCCTTGGTTAGTAAACCTTAGTCCTTTCTTTACTCTATAACAGTGACTTCTGCATGCCGCTGCAAGCTGGCGCTCGAGGACATTACAGTGTGAATTTCCACTCCAGAAAGGTAGGATACTTTAATCACGATCCCTCGGGTCGGGACACTTCAATTAAGTATTAGGATTAGATCACTTAGTTACGATGGTGGCAGTGCTCTGTGCGATCGCGCAGACAAAGTTGGCTGCAAAGGCGGACTGCCCTACAGCATAGCAGCATATGGTTACATCCCAACAAGGTGGATGGGTTTGAGATTCTCTTCTCAATTTTGCAGTGCATGAATAGTCTCTATAACTGTCCTTGCCGGGCTGTTTATATAAGTTACTGGCATTATTATATGCAAGCTAGGCAAAGTGTGCTGAACAGCGGCTTTGTACATGGTGGTAGTTTTCAAACATAATATCTTTTGGTTGTTTGACTAATGTTGGTATCGATCAGGAGCAATAAAGGACACCTAATCAAAAAACCTCTTTAATCGGTATATTTAGATTCACCCGCAAAAACAAAGCGAAAGAGGTAGGCTTTTTTATTTCCATTTTGTATTTGTACGGATAGACTTAAGAAATTAATCACTCTGCTACATTAACTAGAATGAATCCTGCAAAATGTGATTAATGTGGTTGAATCCTTTATTTTCATTATATTACAGTACTTGCTATGCTGTTGTTTTAGCATTACACCTCATCACCGAAGGTACATTCTATATAATAATTATTTTTCTGAATTGGCAGAGCAACTATCTGGTCGCGTTTACCTAATGGAGCTCACTAATGAAAATGTCTGTATATATTTTTTTTTCTGTCTCCCTGTTTGCTATTTTAGACTGAACCTTACAAAACTTGTTTGCTGTTACTCCTGCAAATCATGTATGTATACCTTCACTTGATAATACTATATGTTATTCTGTTCATTTACCTTATGCCATCTGATACTGTTTAGTATGTGGTGCAACCACCCTAATGCTATTTGTTTGGGCACCTATAATGTAAATATTGTACCCACTACTAATGTTTAATCCAATAACTGATTGTTAATTTTGTCATATCAGCCTCGGAGGAAGAGCTGAAAAGCTCGAAACACGTGTCAGGCTGACTACCTCTGCACAATAAAGGCAATTTGGCATCTGTACTTTTGTTGACTCCTTGTGGTGCAGTGCCTCTGGAATTCTCTCTTCACACATTTGAGAGAAGGTTTGAATTTTAACTAGGGCCAAGGGTGTGAGAATCATATATGTGACTCAAGGGTATGCGACTCAGGCTGAATTTCATAGATGCAATGCACAGAACAAATGCTAGAAAATGATCACTTTGCTCCACGATACAACAGTTGTGGGCTGAGTTGCACTAACAATAAAACTAACATGAAACTAACAAACCAATTTACCTTACCCATTTAACATATAACAGACTCTCATAATAACATTTGGTGCAAACCAGTCCATGGTATAAACTGGGTGCATGGTTATGGAAATGAAAAAAAATAATGTGCACACTTAAAGCTGCGCTCTGTTTTAAAGTGTGGAATGTGAGATCTGTTCTGCTAAAGACATTGACCATGATTCAAACTGCATTGCTGAAGAGAAAATGTTACATTTCTCCAGCGCTTCCTGCGCTGAAACAATGCAAAGGCACAGAGGAAATCACGTGCTATTTTAATGGGCTGATTTGTCAAGGGGAGGTTCTTTTTGAGGGACTCATGGGTTTTAGAAAAGGTTTGAAGCAGAGAAGGCCGGGTCATTCACTCACTCACTGATGAAGGAGACAGAAGCAATGGAAGAGAGGGCTGGGCCATGAGAGGCTGAGTCTCCTGTGTTCTTGCTGACTGTCTTGTGGGCTGTCTGTTTCTCTCCTGTGCTGGCAGTCCTTAAAAGAGCTGCAGCCTCGAGAACCCGTATCGCAGTTGACCCTGAGCGTGGCAAGTAGAAGGACTGTTTCATTGAATATCACCAGCTTAACCTAGGTAATTATGCTGTAATGTAATTGAGGAGCGTGCTAAAGTGAATGTTTGATACTATGTAACATTGGTTAAATAAGTCAGTTCATTTTTAGTTGCTGAATAATAATAATGATAATAACAATTTAAACGTGCATCTAAAACTGTGTTTATATTTCTCCAAGTTTTACTGCGATAAATTCAGGCTGACAGAGGCTCTGTCAGCTTTGTTGTGAAGTTCAAGGCAGACAACAGGTAGAGGTAGAGATATCGCAGATAGAGCGTTGAAATCCATTGCAGGAAAAACATTGCTTATGTTTGAATTACAACTTGGGTGCACATGTCATTCTGTGTAACTTGCATATTTCTCATTTCTGATAAAGAATAATAATTTGAAAAGGTGATTTAGTCTCACAGTGTTTATTCTGCACTCAATTTCATTGAGTTGGCATGTAAAATGTGGAGTAAAAAAATATTAAAGCAAAGTTAGTCACAGGAAATTGTTTTACTCTGAGAGTCTGAATGTATGTTTTGTATTTCATTTGCATGTTTAATGTATTTTGGGATCCAGGCCACAAGGGCATAAACAAGTGATATTGTAGTTAACATACCACAGAAGAGCATGAGACAATTATTCAGAGTGTACTAAGTCTTGTTTACCATTAGTGACCCTGGTGAAATAATTATTAGACAGTGTTCTGAAGTAGTCCCACCATTAAAAAAATACCCCAATAAGTTTACCACAATATATTAAAAAGAGCGAAGAAAAATACCACCATAAATAAAATACCACAAAATACCATGCGCCTCATTCCAACCTTTGTGGAATGGGTTAACGAGCTCTGCTATTGGAGGCGGACCCGTTAAACCCATTCCGCAAGATTACGAGGTCCCCTCGCGGAACCCGGTAAGGACGCCTGGTAAAACTAGGTCCCGCGAGGGGACCAGGGAGTAAACAACAGGCCGGTCGTAATCTGCCCGTTGTTAGCTCCCACTCAAATGGGAATGGGGAAGGTCCGGGCCCGGGTTCCAGGAGGGAGGAATTACCGGGCCCTCCGAACTCAGAATGGCCCGGTAATTCCCCATTCAGGGAACCCAGACCTGGACCCGGTTTTGGTGGCAGCCATGCCCTTATTAAGGGCATGGCTACCGCCAAAGCCGTAATGAGGCAGTATGAGATACTAAATATAGCCCCAAAAGATCTCTAACACCATTCAAACCTAGGGTTTGGCCATGCTGCATGCCCCAATAATCAAATCAGAGTACACAATTATCAAGTAATTGCAGGGCGGTAGAATGGGTAGATCACTGTGCTTCATCTAGTACTTTAAACAGATTACCCTGCTGCTGGTGATGGGGATAATTGTGAAAGTACCCTTCCTTCTTCAAGTGTTAGGTTTTGAATAGAAGACTGAGCCCTGTTCACCTCAGCACTGGGTTATTCAATAGGTAACTGTTATCGTAATGAAGCAGTCTTCAAAACCATTCTTTATATTATATTGATTGTTAGAACTCAGCCAACACGTAATTCGACACTCTAGAGTCTTTCTCAAGGCGTGTGGATTGTGGGCCAGTCATTGCTGCGAGGTTGTGGAAATGAGTCCAGCATCTAATCCCGATATCTTGTGCCACTATGGTCGCAAATAAGGGTGTTTAAGGATTTCAAGGAGTGGCCTGGTACCCAGTGCGCACCTGGTTTGGCTTGCTTGGTAATTATTTGCTGATTAGCATTGTCTAGGAGTGTATGCAGCGATAGTCACAGCGATCGGTTGATGCAATCCTGTGCAGCAATTTGGGCTGTAGCCACGGACAGAATTTTACCCATGGGCAGAATTTATTTTCCCATTCAAACCTATTCTGATTTTGAAAAACTTCACCACAGCCAGTCCCTGGTGGCCATGCCCTCTTTATCCCCATTGCCAGTCCCTCGTGTTCATGGCCAGTAGCCAGATCATCTGAGTCATGGCCTTTGACGCACCTCAAGCTTTTCACTATCCAATCAGCGGGACCGTCTGATGTCCGTGGACCTCGCGCCACCCCTTTGGGCCAATCGGAGGCCTGTCCACAGACCGAACAAGGAGACTCTTAGAGAGACACAGCTTCACCTCACTGATGATGCCCAACAAGGTTGAAACACGTGTATGGGGTTGCTGTGGTACTCCTGTTCAGAGGAGAATTGCCTAGCATTTCTGTGCTAGACTGCCCCTGGGCAGGACAAAGACTGATATGTGGGGATATTTCTTCTCTGTTAAAAGAACAGTGAGCTAAAGACTTAGTTGTGACTCTCCCAGGGGCCATCCACCCAAGAACAAGTCAATGGGCTGTGTTCATGCTGGTAGAGAGTTTGCCAGACCCCCCCCCCCTGTTTTGCATACCAAGTAACTTTGGGTCTCACCCTAAGTTACCAAGGGACTCCAGACGTGGACCCCTTGCTCACTGCTCTTAGAGAGACACAGTTTCACCTCAGTGATGATGCCCAACAAGCTTGAAACACATGTATGGGGTTGATGTGGTACTCCTGTTCAGAGGAGAATTGCCTAGCATTTTGGTGCTGGACTGCCCCTAGCAGGTCGAAGACTGATATGTGGGGATATTTCTTCTCTGTGAAAAGAACAGTGAGCTAAAGACTTGGTTGAGACTCTCCCAGGGGCCATCCACCCAAGAACAAGTCAATGGGCTGTGTTCGTGCTGGTAGAGAGTTTCTCAGACCCCCCACCCCTGTTTTGCGAACAAGGAAGAGAGTCCACGGAGCAAACCCAGATATCACACATTTTTTTAGGTACTTTTGGGCCATGTAAAAAAAAACTACTGGAGGAATATACACCAAATTTACAAATGCATGCATTCGGTATGAAGCCACCGTTCATGCCACACATTTGGTGAAAATACGTCCAGCAGTTTGGGCTGTAGGTTTGAGCAACATTTTTTTTCCATTGCGTCTATGGGAAAAAACACCCATTTTGGGACCCCCCTATGACTTTGTGCTCCCCTGAACGACACCTCACCAAACTTCACAGAATCAATTTGACACGCCATATATTGTTTTTGCAAAGTTTTGTGAGGATTTGTCCTGGGGGGGGCAAGTTATAAGCCACCCAACAAGTGCTCTTACTATGGGTTGAGCAACTTAACCATAACTACAGGGCTTCTACTTCATGCCCTGTAATGTACACACACACACAGGGCCTAATTCAAAGAGCGTTTTCCAATGGGGTTTGCCATTATAAAACACTTCTATGAATTAGACCCAAAATATGGCTGGACTGTGGAATGCTTGCCAAGTCTCTGTTTGACCTACAGAGAACTTGATCCGGATAACATACCTATGGCCTGATTCATAGAAGCGTTTTATAACGGTGCAAACCAATGGGAAAGCGCTCTGTGAATCAGGCCACAAGTCTGCTCTAGATTTTTGTATTATATAATACATATGTCTGTGTCTCAACTTTTTTATCGACTCTCTTGACATATAGTACCTTTCGCAAAATTCTCCTCTCCAAAAAGTTTTCTTTTCTTGCACTTTTCTACACATAAAGAATGATATTGCTGTAGTTTTGACCCGTACCTGCAATAAAAATGTGTTTGAAACCAAAAATACTTGAAATTTCCACTGGCCTGTGACATCACGCATTTGATGTTTTCAGTCCCGCGCTATTCTTATAGCAATCCCCTCTCTCCGAAAGTCATACTGCTGTGAAACATAGAAGTGTTGAGTGGTCTCAGCCGGGCACCTTCCAGAAATAGCAAAACATCACTATACGTGTTTCGAAGCACCATACATGCCAGCATGCACCATTGCATTCTCGAGTTGATGATACCATTCTCTTTTCATTTGCATCATGAAACGCAGTCCAAAATGTCCCTATTGTGAATCCAGAACTACAATCCCCAGAATGAAAAGTAAAAACCAGTACTTAGCTACTATCTCCCCATTCCCCATGTCTTCAGGAGCACATGTATTTCGTGAAGGATTGTTTTTCACGTTTTCAACTATAAACCTGGCTATAAAGGTCCCAAAATGCAGAGTGCTGAAAAATCATGACAGGATAAAGGATTTCCCGATGACATGGAATGAGTTGGCAACTCTTAATAAGCTTAACTGGAAAATGCAGTCACTTTGTGAGAATAATGTCGGTTTGTGCAGGGGTTAATGGCAGGGATGTCATTTCACCAAAATGCCAGGGGTAGCGGAAGTGACATCACACGACCCTTGACCCCTGATGACATCCCAGGAAGTGATGTCATGTGACCCACCCCAAAGTGATATTGCGGGAAGCAATGGGACACAACCTTTCACCGAAGACAAAACAGGAAGTGGCATCACATAGCATTGTACACTATGAAAAATATGTTTACTATGTCACTATAATGTGATGTACATTAAATACAAGAATGGATCGCCATATGTATCATTAAGATCAGTGTGTAAAGCCCATATTACCAAATTACTGTGAATGCAAGCACACGTCCATGACCAAATGTTAATGATGTATGATTATATAGCACTTGCAATTAAGCGCTTTGTATAGAAAAAATATACACCCAATATCATCCAACCTGTGTTGGTACTCATTTATCGACTTCAGAAGGATGAAAGGCTGAGTTGAGGGATTTAAGAATAGACGAAATCAGTGACTCACCTCCTGAAGTGTGCCTGAAATAAACCTTTAATGAGTCTAGCAATTATTGTATAGAATTCCAGAAAGACAAATTATTTGGTATTCCTATTCTTTCTTATTTAGGGTCAGTGCTGAAAGTGTTAGACTTGTGGCACTCCTGTTCTTATTTTTCTTCTTTTGTTTAAGGGGCCTGAACAAGAAAGCCAGCCACTCCAGAAGTAAAGAGCCACCTGGTGCTGGCCATAGCCCAGCAGCTTCCATTACAAAAAAAAAACAAAAAAAAAACGTGTTTTTCTTTTATTTTTAGAGGTCGCAGTTGTGACCTCTGGCGACCCCTAAATAACGTCCCTTGTTAACGGGTGGAGTGAGGGAGAAATGTCACAAGCAAAAAGAAAACTCTAGAATTCTGCCTCACTGCCCCACCCAGCTCTATAAAAAAATAAAACAATGTACGCAAAGCAAGATGTGAAAAGCTGGACTGTTCTTTCCTTGTTGGTTTGTTTTGGTCGGTTTTATCCCTCTGCGCTGCTGGTCCCCAGCTGGATCGGAGCGGCGCCCTCTAATTGCGTGTTGAACAACACGCGCTGACTTTGAAAAGAAGCAAGGGGTATTTGAACTGTAAGCGCTTGCAAGCAGAGAGAGAGCGGCGCGCGAGATGTGGGGAGAGCGGGGGAGCGAGAGGGAGATAGAGTCTTGGTAGAGCGGAGAGGACAGGGTGACAAGAATAAAGTGGAGATGATTTCTCATTTCCAAGGAGGGGGAACAAAGCAGAGCCAGGTTGACACTCACTTTGAAATGTCCTGATTCCAAGAAATGGCGTCGCTTCTCCCCGACTCCCAGCCTTACGCAGCCCTCGCCTGCACCTTGTTTACTTTGAAATAATTTAGAATGAGTAAAACATGGGCACCATTACAGAGACGCCGCGGCTGCCAGGTAACCGCGATGGGTAGGGAAGTGTAAGTTAAAACACAATGGCCAGACTGACAGTCATTTTAAGGGTTTAGGGACCTGAGCTAAGACCGATTTGCCACCAAAGAAATACTGTGGTTCTGAAAATCTTTGTTTGAACCCCCTTCCCCAGTGACCTTTCCCCAAATCACCAGATTACCTGAATAAACTGTTCATGTCAGCAATCAAAATAGACATGGGAACACATGTGGCATGCCCTGACCGCCTTCAATGTTACTTGAATCAAAATATTATAAAACAAGTGGCATTTCAAGAGTAACATTAGCAGTGCATGAAAAGGGTGATTGTTTTCTATCATATGTACAGGGCACATTTTAAATATAGAGGCCTCAAGGAATGCATAGGGGCTGTGGTGCAGGGGCGCCACCAAGAGGTTGCTGGGGGGGCACAGTCACCTTTATAAAAACGCTGCCCCACCTACTCAATGAATGCATCGTCGCCAGCGCCGAGACATGAAAAATGTCTGGGGGCTCCACTGCTGTGGTGTAGGTGCAGGATACAGACCTGCGTGAAGTACACCAATCCCTGCAAGAGTACAGGACTCAGATTAAAAGCCTCACAGAATGAAGAAGGGCTCAAACATGGACACACGAGACAGGAAGAAACAACGTACATGCCCATATAGCATAGACAGAGGATACTGATGAGAAGTTACCAGGACGGGACACTCTTATCTAGAACAGCAACTGAGATTAGAAGAAGGCCTTTCTTGTCAAGTGGTGTTGCCATGAATGTTCCATTAAACTCGTTTAGTCTGTGATGTGTAATATATGACAAGTCACAGTTAAACCAGGATCGTTGATTTGTTATATTGCACACAAAGAAAACGAAATAGGTCTTTGCAGTCTGGCTCGAACTGGCTTATAGGGCAATAGGACACTGCCCGAACCAAAAACACAAAATGTTAATGTGGGCCAGATTATTTGCTCAAAGTGGCCACTTTTTTGGCCAGTTTGATAAGTTACTTCACCATGTGGCTAGTAGTATTGACCAGTGTTACTGAATAAATATTCTTTAAAATGCACAATTTGCATTGCATTTCATCAAAAACCCCATCCATGGGTACTACGCAAACAGTCTGTGGCAAAAGGAATGAATTGCCATTTGCAACTGTGGGCCACATTTTCATTGGTGCCCGAGGCAATTGTAGGCCCCAGTCTGACCCTGTTTACACGTTTTACCGGCCAGGCACTATGAGCGAGGAGACATTATGTATGAATATTTGTCTTTAAACAACCAACACTACCCTGTATTTTTTAGTTGCCTTTGAAAGTACACAAATCACAGAACAAGCCACAATGATAATTTGTTTTTCTTAAAAACGAAATCCATATAGATACGTATCACGAGTATGTGTATTTCTATTAAATGGGCATTTGTCAGGCATTGGTATTGTAAGCCCAGGTACTCACACCACTTTGCAACTGCTACCATTAATGAGCAGTTAATATCATTATAGCAGTGCCTGGCAAATGCCTATCCCATGCCTACACAAACGTGAAAACTTCGTACTCAGTTAGTCAACAAACTTATATTCAGCATTGAACTTTCAAGTACAAACAATTACAGACATAAAATAAAACCATTATTAAATCATGAAATAGAAACAATTTACTGCAATAAATACATATTACACAACAGTTTATATTGAGGGTCTGAGAGGAGTGCCTGGCTTGCATCCTCTTCTAAAGCAGTCACCAGATCTATCAAAGTTAGTCCAATGACGACTTCCTTATCTTTTGTTTAGTAGAACAAAAAGGGAGCCATACACACTGACTCGAGGGCTCACAGCCAAGAGGAGCTGTACTCACCAACACAGAGACAAAAGAAAATTAGCGTAAGGCTTACTGTAGGCTTGGGTTCAAATATGTCTTCTTTAGCAGGCAAGCCCTATGGATGTAACGGCAGACCCATACCCCACCAAGGGATCAACGCTCTGGCGCACAAGAACAATTGCTGCTTCAGTGTCTCTGATCCCAGCTGCCCTTAACACGGGTCTCAGGTATATAAGCCTTAAAGGTTTTGCTTTCAGCACAAAGTGGAACATGGATTCAGGTGCCATCCCACACATTGGACATTGATCAACATTTGCTGGGTTCCATGATTGGCTAAAGGCAGCCACTGGAAGAATACCTAACCTTACTCGTAGGTATAAAGACCTTTCGTATGATGGAGATATAGAGTGCAGATAAGCCTTAGGACCAAGATGGCTAACCTTGAGTTATGCAGGGGCCAGTTTGAGTTTCATAGCATTGCATAGCAGCTGCTCCCGGGCACCTTTGACTAATGCATCTTTAATTCTTTTCTTGGTGCCCGGCGGCTGGCATTCTGGGTTAACCCAGAGGTTACCGCCCACTGCCTCATGAAGTGATTTCTTTATACGGCAAAGTCAAGGTATGGATTTCACATCATCTAGTGCCAATAAGAAGGTCAGTGCACCTCTCCATCTTTCCAGCCCTTCCTGTTTCCAAATCCTAAGCCATAAAAGAACTGGTTTAAGCTTAAACTGAGCAGCCACGGAATTAACATTGAGTTCAGAGAGTACTAAGGAGGAAGGAGCTCTCATGGGGAGAGATATAAGCTTTTTTAGAAATGTGCATTCACTTTTTACAAGGGTGTCTACGTTGGCGCGTCCCCATAATTCCACCCCATACAAAACTGCAGGTAGGGCCTGCTTTTCAAATAAATTCAGAGCAGGGTAAATGGCACCTCCCCCGTGTTTGGCATGGAGTGACTTAATTGAGGCACTGAGTTTCTCCATTGTGCAAACTGAGCGGTACACCTGCTCATCCCACCCTCCACTCTCTTGAATCTCACTCCAAGGTAATCAAATAATTTTACTTGGGTGAGCTGTACTCCTTCCAGCTTAAGCACCAGTGTTTTGTGTTGCAAATTGACTAATTGCTAAAACGGGGACCTGTTAACCTCTACTTTATGATTTGTTGAACAAATGCTTAATATCAATAGGGGCAACGTGATACCTGCTGGCAGCTACGGTTGTGAAATTTGAGCATATGAGAAGTTGTAGCGGGCCATCTCTAGAAAGTGGAGAACTGCTTTCTTTCACGCTTATTAATGGTGCCCTCCTTAACCCCTGTGCACTCAGCACACACTGAAATGGCCACAACATACTTATCCGATACAATTTTTCTGAGACCCCTACTAGCTTGGAAAGCTCTTTGGGGTGGTCAAAATGGCACCTTGACCAAAGATCTGATACAGAATTGAATCTCCCTTGGTGGATATGACAAAGTGGCTTGGTTATTGCACAATAAACTTTTATTAAACAGCCTTTCTATGACTTCCTACTTTAAAAGCACTGATAGGATGATATGTTTTTCTACAGTTGTATTGCTCCCCTCCGAAAAGTGCATGGAACAACCATAAGTCACCAATGCAATTATAGAGCAAATACTTTGAACCATAAACAGACAGACACAATAACTCACAGCCACGCACTCTTAGAAGATAATCAGCTCTTTACGGCTATTTATTCAAAGCTTACAAGTACATAGAAATAACTCATAAAAATAATAAGGACATAGATCACAGAAGAAGTAAAGAAGTTAAAAAGAAATACATCACAGTGAGCGTAACAGAATTCCTCATCTCGTCCAGAAGCGGCTGGAAGACCCCGGGAACAGCCAGGCCGAGAGCACCACAGCTCACAGGAAGGCCAGACGTAAGCGTCCTTCTGCGGCTGAAGTCTCACCTGACCACCTCCGGGCTTCCGCATATATACACACTCCACAAAGGGGAGTTAATTCTCGAACATTCTGGAAATTGCACTTGCGCAGTTGAGGAACAGCTGTCGGTTGCCAGCTGGGTCAATCGAGAGCTCACCCCCAAGAAGCGTATGGCCTCCCTTCTCTAAAAACACGCTCCACGGAGAACAGTAGTAAGCCATAACAATGTTAGCTTTCCCTGCAGAAATTGCCTTGACCGCATACCAGGTTTGGAAAAGCATGTTTTTCTCAGCACTGTGAATCTAACACTCAGCAAAATGTGTGCAGCGTTTCACTGTGGTATGAAGTAAATATCCAACATGGCTCTGAGCGCTCCCAGAATGCATTGCGCACCCGCGCCATTTTGGATCAAGCATAAATCAAGCTTAACAATTCCACCCTTTGGATATTTATCTTCCATATCCCAGTAGCACAGGAACCGGTCTCTGAAACCTACGAAAGGTTAATACTAAATTGGGAATACATTGAATGCAATAACAACAAGCAATTATAATAGACAGTATAATAAAAATGCAAGCAAAAATGTAACGTAGTGTACCCCAAAATCAGGTATCCATGAAAATAACCAATCCCACCAATTTCTATTACGATCTTGAGACACTTGAGAAATGAGATCCCTCAAACCTTGAAGATGATTTTCAATAGATCGTGAGTGGTCACTTAAATTGAAACAACACATACCTTCAAAGGCATTACACCCTAGATTATGTTTTAGCAATAGGTAATCAACAGCAGCTCTGTTCTGCAAAGTTGCTTTTCTAATAACTTGACTATCAAGGAGTAATTCTCCTAAAGCCTGCAAACTATGATTAAGACTTTTAACTACTAAACGCGCTAATTTCATCAAAGATTTGTACCTCCAGCAGCTAAACCCCAAACACCCGCTAATGAAAGGGTTAACCTCAGCTTCTGATAACAAATGTACATGTGAATCACAGTCAGGAGATAACCCTACAGATTCAAAAATTGACCTTTTACCTCGAGTTATTGCTGAGTGTAAAGGAAACATCATTAGTCCTAATCGAGTTAAAGCACATGGACCTCCAGAAATGTTAGCTGGAATATAAGTATATGTAATGTTACCACATGAAAAGAGCCATCCTGTTGGAAGTTTCACATGATTCAAATGACTAGCAGTTCTCAGTGTATGATTGCAGGACATGGTGTTATTTACACTGGTGCATTTGCGTGACATTCGCGAATATAGTCGCCTCTCAAACAGGGTATGATTGTACTGATTGGTTAACTCTATTTGTCGGCATTTGCCAATTTCTTGTGCCTTACACGTCATAATATAACACAAATCACCTTGAGTTATATTGTAAGTAATAACACGTGTCAAATTTCTCTATTTTCTGTCAGTCTCTTGGCAGAACCGACAGTATTCGTAAACTGAAAAAGATTGTCTAATGTCTGAGTCTTGAACTAAAGAATGTGTGTGTGATGCCGAAGATATGCTTTAAAACCGGAACAGGCGTCGGCACCGCTACTAAACACGTAGTCAATAAAGCTTCAGCATTGGGCACATCAGTAAGACAAAAGTTTGATATGTTCGGTACTTGCTGTGCCAAATATATCCACATATTCTCCTCTTGGGTAATCATAGGAGAGTGTTTCCGTCTGCCTACAAACGACTCTTGCACGGCTGGCATCAAGGTTGTTTTCACTTGCTCCTGATGTGTCTGTCGCATTTCACGAATCCATGTCTTCGGTCTGGCGGGTTTTTCAGCACTGGCATAGGGCTGCTTGGGGACAACATTATTCATCACTATCAGAATCCCCTTGATCACTGGCACAGATGTGACATTTGTCGTTGGAGTCCATTTAGTGCCACAGTTACACCAACCAGACCCAGGATCTACAAAGCAAACCCAGAAAAGAGATATCAGTGTTGCACATCACTCTCTCAGGTAACATTTGTCTGTGGGTACATATTGCCATTTCTTTCTACCAGGCTCCATAATTAGAACTACTTGATCTTTGCCGGATGCAATGACATTTGCGGGCACTTGTGGACCACTTGGCTTTTCCACCCACACCTTTGCACCCGGTGCCATACTGTCTGAAGAGCCAAAACCGCGATCCCCACGGGTAGTTAACACTGTAGGAGGCTCCCCTTCCTTAATCATGGATAACTTAATGGGAATGACTATCAATTGGGCCACTCGATCACCCTTGTGGATTGATAACAATTGATCACCACTATTCATTAGGATGACTTTAATCTCGCCTTGGTAATCAGCATCAATCCCCCCTCCCAACACTTAAACTCCCTTCCATGCTGGGCCAGATCTAGGGGCAATCCATCCCATATGCTCCGAGGGAATCTATACTCCAATCCCTGTTTCAATTACAACTATTCCTCTTGGATCTAATCTGATTTCTTCATTAGAATGCAAGTCTACCCCTGCTGACTCTGGAGTTGCTCGATAGGGAGCTAAAGAACCTGGGGTAATTTCCCAGTATAATAGTGTTTCTTTGACTGAATTGGGTTGGACCTATAAAGTAGGGGTCATTAATTGCATCAAAGGAGTTTCATGTTCATACACAGGCCTATTGTTTAACACTTGCACCGCATCAAACACACGATCACGCCAGCCTGCCAAACTGCCGTCTCCAGATTTGCGCAACTGTTCTTTTAGTAACCCATTCATTTGTTCAATTAGCCCTGCCGCAGCTGAATGGTAGGGCATGTGATAGATCCACTCAATGCTCTTGTCCTGACAAAATACTTGGATCAATTTGCCTTTGAAATGTGACCCATTGTCACTTTGAATCTGCAAAGGCACTCCATAATGTAATATGATCTGATCTAACAATCTGATGGTGTTCAATTGGGTTGCACGTTTGCACGGCAAAACCATCAAATACCCCGAGTATGTATCTACAATAGTGCATGCATACTGACAACCTCTGCTGATTGGCATAGGACTGATATAATCAATCTGCCAAATTTGACCTGGTAATTTTCCTCTTCTCAATGTGCCTCGAACAATTTCAGGTATAGGTCTATGCAATTGGTGTTGGCACACAGGACATTGCAAAATGATGGTTTTCACTACTTCTAAAGGAAGACTGATGCCTCGAGCTTGTGCCCACCTGATAGTAGCCTTTTCTCCAAGGTGCCCACATTTCTGATAGGCCCATTTGGCCAAACCCTCCATATCGTCTTCCCGAGCCTCTGCATCCACTGAGGAAATCTTGATGTGCTCATCTGCAACAGAATTAAACCAACGTTCTAATGAATCTGTGGCACAATGCGCGTCCACATGATATACAGTGACTTCACTTTGTAACAACATTTCTGCAATATCTTGCCACAGTTCCTTTCTCCACAACTCTTTTGAATGAATCTTCCATCCATTCTTTTGCCAAGTTGGCAACCACACTGCCAATCCATTCGCCACTGACCATGAATCTGTGTACACATAACACTGACCAGGAGTCTCTTGTTTCAATGCTTGGTAAACTGCGTAAAGTTCTGTGAACTGACTACTCTTTCCTTTCCCTGTCGTTGTCAACATCTTTTTGGTTTTGGGATTGTACTACACTGCTTTCCAGTACCACTCAGTTCCCACATATCGAGCTGAACCATCCGTGAACCAAGCATGCTCTGCTCCATGGTCAAATCGCTGTAAGGTACTCCCCATTTCACAGGAGACTCACGTTTTTCAGGCACCTCCGGTGGTATGTAATCTGAGAGCGGTATTTTGGCTACTTGCTCATGTAGTTTTGCTACTCCACTCTTTCCTGATTTGGCTCTGTCTTGAATATACCATTTCCACTTAATTGTGCTGTCTTCTTGAGCATGTCCTATACGATGCGTTTTAGGAGAGCTCAGTACCCACTGCATGATTGGTATTTCATGTCTCATAAATACATCATGGCCCAACAACATCTGCTCGGTATCAACAAGAGCCCAATAACATGCCAGCAATTGCTTCTCAAACGGAGTATATGAGTTACCAGTGTCGGGCAACCTACGACTCCAAAACCCTAATGGTACACGTTTCCTGTCTTGTTTTTGCCACACACTCCAGTTAGCATAATTGTCTTGCACAGAAACATTTAATTCCACTTCGCCTTCCTTCAAGGGCCATAAATCAAGCACCTGCTGCACTGTGTCTTTTGCCATTTTAAAGGCTTTCTGCTGCTCTTCCCCCCACTGAAACTCATATTTCTTTTGTGTCACCTTGTAGAGGGGGGCCAATATCTGCCCTAAATGCGGAATGTGTGTCTCCAAAAGCCAAACAGTCCTATAAACTGCTGAGCTTACTTTTTGTTTGTTGGAGTGTTAAATTCAAGTATTTTCTGTCAGCCTTTTGGCACCATTTCTCGATGCCCATGATGCCACTGAATCCCTAGGAATATCACTGTTTCAGCTGGACCTTGAATTTTACTCTGATTAATCTCCCACCCTTCCTTTTTCAATCCTTCCATAAGGACATCTAACTGACTTTGCACACTGTGCTTGTCCTTGCCCTGAATCAAAATATCATCAATGTAATGAGAGATTTGTATGTCAGGTTTACACGGTATCTTGTCTAAGTGCTCTGCCACCAGCCGGTGACAGATAGTCGGGCTGTGCATGTACCCCATGGATAGTCTCGTGAAAGTGTACTGCCGTCCACCCCACGAAAATGCAAACTGTTCTTGAGACTCATCAGCAATTGGCACAGAGAAAAATGCATTAGCTAAGTCGATCACTGCATACCAAGTCCCCTCGAACTTTTGGACATTTTCAATCAAGGTAATAGCATCTGGGACTGCGGGCACTAAGGGAGGAGTATGTTTATTCAACTCCCTGTAATCCACCGTCATCCTCGACGACCCACCTCCCTTTTTAATAGGCCAGAGCGGGTTGTTCCATGAGGTGGTAATAGGGCGTAATACACCCGCCTCCACATACTCTTTAACGGTGTCTGAAATGTCCTTGTGCCCCCCAGGAATGCGGTATTGTTTCATGGCTACCCGCTTGGTTGCCACTGGCACTTGCACTGGGGGTATCTTTAATTTACCTACGGTAATGGGTGTACAAATCAATGCACTCACCCCAAACTGGTACGTTTTACTGCCAAGTCCCAAGGTTAGCCCTTCCAAAATGTCAAAGCCAATTATATATTCAGGGATCGGGACAATCAACACTTGGTATTTCTGCCTCTTTAAATTGCCTATTTTCATTTCCACTCGTGTTTGTACTGCGGGGGGTCTCCTTTCCCCCTAAACCTGTAATAGTGAACTGTTTGTCTTTAAATCATGTTGGATTACCATGAATCAAAGAGGCCTCCGCCCCGGTGTCTATCAATGCTTGCACCCTTTGTGTATTTCCTGGCCCCCAAAAAATGTTCACATCAACATGAGGCCGCCTATCCACTTTTATGCGGGCAGACGCTGCTGGAGCTTGGCCGAAGCCCTAGTCAAACTTTTTTATTTGATAAAACATTTTTATTGTTTTTTGACATAACCAAAACAGCCACCGACTCGGGGGCAAAGAACAACGAAACAACAAAAAAAGAGGGGACAACAAATTAAAAGCACTCCAGTACAGCATCTTCAGTCACATGTTTAAATAGTATTATAGTATCTCTCATCGCCATGGGTCGCAGGCTCCCCGTCCCACCCCCCTTCTGTTCATGTGGAGGCCACCACTGCATCAGGACGTCAAGGCCCAGTTTCTTCCCATTTCCCCCATATCTTGGATGCTTTATTCGGGCATCCTCTTGCACTATAGACTCGGTGCTCCGTCATAGCACACGAGTCCATTCCATGTCGAGTATCCATTGTTCCAGTGTCGGAGGGTCAGGCGCTCCCCATTTCTGCGCAAAGTTGCGTTTCAGTAGGGCCATCGCAGTGTTCAATAGCAGTTTTTCCCATTTATTAGATTCTGACATGTCCGGTACACTCAATATTAAGACCTTCGGATCTAGTTCGATAGGACAAGTGAGGGCTCTGGACAATTCCGTACAGCATGCAGTCCAATAGTCACGGATCCGAGGGCATGTCCAGAGGATATGATAGAAGGTGCCTTCCTCCTCTCCACAACGGAGACAGTTCAGACTCACTACTCTCTTCCAGCCATATAAGAGAGTTTGAGGGTAATACACTCTGTGCAGGTTTTTGAGTTGCACAAGTCTAAGTCTGGAAGAGATGGCTACCTCCCGTGGGTGCATTAGGACCTGGATCCAGTCCTCAGGGTCCATTTCCCCCACGTCCGTTTCCCATTTGGCCTTTAATCCCAATAGCTCGGGAGTTGCGAAGGAGGTGATAGCGTTATAGAGAGTGGATGTACATTTGTTGGGGATATACTCGGGTAGCATATTGCGTTCGATCGGAGTGTAGTCGGGGATTGAATCACCTGGGGGTATATGGGTTCGGAGGGCATGGATCAATTGCGTGAAGTGGTATCGCTCGGTGTTGGGCAGTTGGAATCTACCCTGGATTTCTTCAAATGAGGTTAGTTTCCCATCTTTTAGGACATCTTTAATTTTAAGGATTCCTGCTCTTACCCAGCGCGGCCACGGTTCAAGTTTCTCGATTTCCTTCAGATTGTTGTTGTGCCATAGGGGTTGTGCAGCTGTTATTTTGTCTTGCCACCCAGCAAACACGTGTGCCTGCCTCCAAATCGTAGTGATGTGAGCCTTAATTGTGAGCGGTGGGGGGCCTGCCCGGAGATTGGTACAGCTCCTGCAGCAGATCCGTATCCTGCATGGGTCCCACTTCTGCCCTAATGTGTAGGAGTAGGTCATTGACCACTGAGAGTTGAGAAGCCCAATAGTACGTCTGGAGACGGGGTATGCCTATCCCACCCTCCTAGCCTGACCTCTGCAAGGTACTTAATGCAATGCGTGAACAGCCACCCCCCCAGATGAGTTCCCTAAGAAGGGTTTCTATACGATTGAGTTCAGGGGCAGGGATCACAAGCGGGGCATTCTGCAAAACATAGAGGAATCTTGGTAATGACATCATTTTAAAGAGTGCAGCTCTCCCCATGAGGGTCAGAGGGAGGAGCTTTCAGTGGTGGACGTCGTTGATCAACCTATCCGTGATCGGCTGGAGGTTGTGTCTTGAATATCTAGTGCGGTCAGGTGTTATCCAGATCCCCAAATATTTAAAGCCCTGTCGTTCAAGCCTGTATGAACAATTCGGTAACTCTGCCTGCTCCCCCCCTTCACCGGGAACATTACAGATTTCCTCCAATTAATTTTCAACCCACTGAATTCCCCGTAAGTGACTAGCATTTGAGTTACTATGGGGTAGCTCCGAACTGGGTCAGCCAGGTATAATAGAAGATCATCTGCATAAAGAGATATGCGGTAATCATGTCCTTCGGGCCACTTGAATCCCTTACATGTCCCGCTTTGACAAAGCCACAGTTCCAGTGGTTCAATGGCGAGGGCGAAGAGGAGAGGGGAAAGGGGGCAGCCCTGCCGCATGCCTATACCTAAGGGAAAGGCTCTGGAAGTCCATCCATTCACCTTAACTTCTGCCCGGATGTTTGTATAAAGCAATTTTACCCAACCTAGGAAGCTGTCTCCAAATCCCATACGGGCCATGATTTCCCAAAGGCAATCCCAAGGGACAGAATCAAATGCCTTCTCAAAATCTATTGCCAGCAGTGCTAGTGGGGTATCAAGGATGGGGGCCCATTCTAGCGCCAGGTGCAGTCGGCACAGATTCATCCTGGTTGATTTATGAGGCATAAAGCCACACTGGTATGGATGTATAAGTGTGTCTGCTACCCATTGCAATCGATTAGCCAAGAGCTTGGCCAGGACCTTGGCTTCGCCGTTGATTAGCGAGATCGGCCTATAAAACGCACATTGCTCTTGGGGTTTGTCTGGCTTGGGGATGACCACTATGGTGGCTTTACATAGGTCGTCCGGGAGGGAGCCCCGCTGTAGCGCGGCCAGCAGCATCTGATGCAGGGGAGGTGCTACATTATTACCTCCCAGTTTCTGCCATATTTCTATGGGGAATCCGTTTGGACCTGGGGTCTTCTCCGGTTGCAGCTGTCCTAGGGCTTCTACCAGCTCGGCCTCAGAAAGATCACAGTCCAGCATCTCGCATTGCTGCACCGATAGGGTGGGGAGCACCACCCCAACAAGGAGGGTCCGGTCCAGCGGTAGCTCCGAGGCATGGTATAGTTCCGCATAAAATTGGGCGAAAGCTTCTGCTATTTCGGCGTCTGACCGACAGATCTTGCCCTGCGGGGTGATGATCTCACAGACCGAGCACCGACCCTCATCCCTCCTCTCAAGCCAAGCCAGCAGCTTACCGGCTTTATCCCCAAGCTCATATATCCGGGCTCTGGATTCCCAGTGGGCCTCTTTGGCGTTGTCTAGCGTAAGGTTTCGGAAGGCATTCACTGGTGCGTTGAATGGACATGTGGGTCTGTGGGGTAGGGTCTAGGGTATGCTCGTTCTCTCTGTGGGTTACCTCCTCCTCTGCCTCAGCTATCTTCCGGAGCCTCTCCTTTCTTTTGTTCGCTGTCCAGGAGATTATCTCTCCCCGCAGCACGGTCTTGTAGGCCTCCCACAGCACCATCGGGTCGGTTTCATCAGAACCGTTAATCTCGAACTACTCAGTTGAGACCTCCATAAGGCGGTCCACCAAATCCGAGCTGGCTAAATAGTAAGTGTTCAATCGCCACGTTCTAGGGGGGGCCGTTCCCTGCAGTCGCTTTTCCACCAGGAGAGGCGAGTGGTCCGAAACCCCCCGGGGGAGCAAGTTTGCTGAGAGCACATTAGACAGGTCTGTGTGTGGAACAAATAGGTAATCAAGCCTGGAAAGGGATCCATGGGCCCGGAGTGGAACGAGTAGCCTCTGGTTCCCGGGTGCAGTTCTGGCCATACATCACCAAGACCCAGGGCACATACAAAGTTAAACAGCTTTGTGGGAAGGTTTGCGTTGCATTGTCTAAGGTGCGAGCGATCTAAGGTGTTGCACATGACGTCATTAAAATCGCCTCCCAGGAACCATTTGTCCGATTGGTTCCTACCCATCAAGGAGGTCAGGTCATCAAGGAGTTCCTGCCACAGCCCAGGTGGGGAATAAATGGAAACAAGTCCCAGTGTTTCTTCCCGGAGTGTCCCAAGCGCCATCACGTAGCATCCGCGAGGGTCCTGCTCTAGTGCATGCAAGACAAACGGGACCCGTTTATGAATAAGAATGAGGGTGCTCCTGGATCCCATGGTATATCCCGCATGGAAGGCGGTCTTGTAATTGGTGCATAGAAAATATTCTAGATGCAAGATGTGTTTCAGTGAGCAAAGCCACGTCAGGGGAGTATCTAGAAAGTAGCTGCTTGACCAGACAGCTTTTGATCGTGGAGCCCATCCCATTCACCTTCCAGGTGAGGACCTTGAGAGAGCTGGGGCGCGTGGACATGGATGGGTGAGATTGGTCAAGTGGCATCTAGTAGAGGTGTAAGCGGGGTAAGCAGGCTGCCCCCAAGGGTGCAGCCCAGTGTGTGAACATGCGGTGCAAGAGAGATACAGATTGAGGTCTGAGGTGCTGTTCCTGTGTGGTGTGGTCCCAACTGGCCAGGAACTCCACCATCCCTGGAGAACTACCAGGGAGGGTTGGTCCTGAAATAACAAAAAAAGTTCCCCAACTAACTCCTCCCTCTCCCTCCCTATACTCCACCCCAACTTGAAGTACCTGTCGACCCAACATTACTGACAATCAAAAAGAGTAGATTGTCAGCTTTAACTGCCCTTATTAAAGTTCAAATAGAAAGTCAGGAGGGGGGGCTGTGATGGTGTTGTACCCCCTCTTAAACAACCAAGTGGGAGGGCAGCGATCCCCCGCTTACCGCATTACAAGTGTGAAATCGCCTTCAGTAGTCCCATGACTTCGTTTTGTCAGTGACCACAGAGTGGGTACCCCGTGGGCAAGGCCCTCGGCGGGTTCAAGACGGTAGCCCATCACCCCCATCTTCTAGCGGGTCTGGTAGTGGTGGCCGGTCTGGCCTGGGATGTTGCTCCGGTGATGGTCTGGGGTTCCTGTTTCTGTTATTGTTACCTCAGGGTACGGAGCAGTCTCCTTCAATGTGCTGCTCCGCCCAGCGCCATGCCTCTCCAGTCCCATGGCTTCGTTTTGTCAGTGACCACAGAGTGGGTACCCCGTGGGCAAGGCCCTCAGCGGGTTCAAGACGGCAGCCCATCACCCCCACCTTCTAGCGGGTCTGGTAGTGGTGGCCGGTCTGGCCTGGGATGTTGCTCCGGTGATGGTCTGGGGTTCCTGTTTCTGTTATTGTTACCTCAGGGTACGGAGCAGTCTCCTTCAATGTGCTGCTCCGCCCAGCGCCATGCCTGTCCAGGATCATCGAAGTGGACCGTCGTGCCTCTGTGATAAATTTTTAATTGTGCGGGAAACAGGAGGCCGTACTTGACTCCCAATGTGTCTGCAGTTGCTTCTTAAGCTTCCGAAAGGACTGTCTCGCTTTCTGTACTACCCTGGTGTAATCGGGGAAGAAGGCCAGTCTAGATCCGTTGAATGTAATTGCACCCTTGGATCTTGCGAGTTGTAAGAGCGCATACCGGTCTCGATAGTTTAAGAACCTCGCGATCACGGTGCGTGGGGGAGCGCTGGGGAGTGGTCTACCTGCGGGCATTCGGTGCGCTCTCTCGATGGAAAAGAACTTTGAAAAGGATTGCAAGTCGAACAGGTCTGTTAACAATTGTTCCAAAAAGAGTTCCATTCAGTGCCCTTCCTCTTTCTCAGGGATACCAAGGATGCGAACGATATTGCATCTGGACCTTCCCTCGCTCTCCACCACCCTGGCCCCCAACGTCTTGAGTGTGGCCGAGATTTCATGGATCTGTTGCTGCACATTGTGTAGGCCGTCTTCCATCATCGCAATCCGTTGTTCTGCCTCTCCAGTGCGTGCGGACAGCTTTTGGAGGTCGTGTCTAAGGAGGGAGACATTGAGGCTTATGCGGTCTATCTTCTGCTCCATAGATGAGCGGGAATCTGCAATGGCCGCCATGACGTCTTTAAGCGAGAGCGCGTGTTCAGTCTCCATCCCGTCAGGATGTAATGATTGGGAATCCGTCTGTTGTGATGAGGGCACAGTATATTGTTCAATTCTGTTCTGCATGTTGGGTTTCCTCGTTTTTCCTTTCCCCATGGTGCACCCCGATCCTGGGGCAGTAGCTCGATAACAGTGTTATTACCAAGGGCCTTCGGTGGTGTTCCACCCCCACTCCGTGTGCTCCATGTCCCAGAGCTGTGGCCTCAGTGTGGGAGGCGCCCGACGTCTAGGCCGGTGTTGCCGGTTCTTCTCCATCTCGGGGGGCCCCCTCTGCGAGCATTGGCTCTGCAATGCAAGGCAAGACGTGCAAGTAGTATATGAGTCGGTGCCTCGGTACAGCGAGTTCTTTCAGGATCTGTACTCCGGACCTTCCCACTCATCAAGGCCACCCCGTTCCTCCAATGGCCAATTCGCCAGATCCACTGCGCACTGGAGCGGATTAATGGGGAAGACCCGGGAGCCGCTCTCGACGAGGCCCGGCTCTTCTTCACAGATATGGCGGTTGGGGAGACCAGTTTGCGTCCCGGGGGAGGGCAGGAAGGGTGCCCGAGGCACTCGTTTGCAGGGTCCTGCCTCGGCTGCCTTGACACGGGCAAGGCCCGGGCCCGGATCCTCAGGGCCAGGAAAAGTCGTTCACCTCCCCCGCCGTTCCGCTCAGCTCCGGGTCCGGTTCGTCATGAGGCCGCCTCTTAAGGTTCACGTAGGAGCGCCCAGCTCTTTCTGCGATCTTTTCCTCAGCCAAGATCATCGTAGCACCTCGTCACCCAGGGCGTGCCGTTCGTTATGTCTCTTCACTCAGGCGGCCATCTTAGGAGAGCGCCAGGCGGTTCCTCGTCCTCCTTCGCCTCGATGTATCTTCATGCCCGGCTTCCGAATATTTTCACCGCCTGGACCGTGTGAGCACCACGGTTCCCGCTAAGCATAGAGGTAGTTTTCAAGTTTTGTAATTAGCGATATCAAGCAATTTAACAGGATTCATGCGGCGGTCGCGGGAGCGACAGAGAGCTACGTCCTCCTCATCGCGCTGCTAGCCATGCCCCCCCTAGTCAAACTTTGAATGAGTGTGACTCGACTCCGCCTCTAGCATCGCACTCACCACCTTTCTCAAATCAGCATATGTTGGCTGGTACGGGGAAGGTGTCCCCATAGACCCTTCATCTGCTTCTTCCGCAGGAGGAGGAGAAGGTGAGGTGTCCCCCTGTGGCGTAGTGACTACTTGTTTCTTAATCTGTTTATAGCGCTCTTTGGCTGCAAGTCCTCGTTTTTTGTATAATTCATACATTACTCTGGTTTCAATGCCATCAATTTCCTCGTGTGGCACACCATCTTTTAACAAAGCCAAAAACATGTCTTTTCGGGACACTCGGGAGTCTCTGCTATCTTGCCGCCTGCCTTCGGTTCTCCTCTCACTATGCCCCTCTCTCTCTCACGGCTTGTTATCACTCTTATCCCACTCTCCCAAATCTGCAAGTTGCCGAATGGCATCTGCTACCTCATCAATGGCCTTGCCCGTCATAGCTACGAGCAAAGTCATAATGACACTTTTGTATGCGGGTGGCGCAGTTCCAAATACCATGTTTCGAGTGGCACGGCTCCCATATGATCAGGAGCATCTATGTGAATCGCCTCTTTCATAGCATGCTCTCTGACTTTCTGAATTGCTTCTCTCAACGTATACCACTTAGTTTCTTCACTAGGCCAATCTGTGGTAATAGGGTATTTACGTTTACATGCTTGGGCTACCAGGTGCAACAAAGACACCTGCGTATCTTGACCATTTGCGTCAGGGGTGGTCCTGTTCTTAAGACCTCCTGTACATTGGTGTCAATTGACAGGGGTAAAAAATGCGGGGAATCAGTAGAATCTACCAACAACCCTGCAGCACCCTATCTAGCAATCTCACCATCCATGTCAGTAAAGCTTCCCCTGATTTTTGCCTCAAACGGGTAATAATTTCCCCAACCTCTTGTTGTGTGTAATCCTCAAAAGTGATTAAATCCACCATACCACCACCAGGATTATGAGGGTGTGGTCCAGCTTGCCGTCTTCTACCAGGCTTCGCCGCCACTGTTTTCTGTTTCGACTCTGGTTTGGGGTCAGACTCATCTGCAGAACTACTTTCTAGACTGGTCGAATCAAAAATATCACCATCCCACTTGTCCGGATCCCAGTCTATGCCCGCGGTAGCGATTACAGTTGCCACCTTTCTTTTGTTGACCCCTCCCCGTCTTTTCCTATACTTATATCGAGCTACTCGGACTGCTGCCTTCTCGGCCACCACCTGATATGTGTCGGCCCTATCTTTAAACAGTTTCATTTGAATCTGCTGCATTAATGCAGTCTGCCGTTCTGCAGCTAGCTTTCTCTCTAATCGCAAGACCTCATTTTTCATTTCTACCTTCATTTGATGTATTTTCCTATATGCATGCAAAAGAACCCAACCTTGCCTACCTAACGCCGCACATTCTTTGCCACGCTCTACTGGAACTTGTTGCAAGCATGCAATTACATCAGCCGGATCGGCATCTCCCAAACCTTGATCCCAAGTTTCACTTAAACCGGCAGCACATGCCCACGCCTGAGCCAACTTATCATATGGACTCTTAGTCCAGCCTGGAATAACAACATCAGAACAGTCACCGCCAGCGGTAACGTTCTTCTTCTTGAACAAACTACTCATTATTACCAACAAAGCAAAACCTCGTTGAACCTATATATTTTCTTCTCCACACTGCAATCACTCCCACATGCACACAAACCACTTACAAAAGTGAGAAAAAAAACTTCACTATTCAAAAACTTCACTCACACGACAACCAAATCCTATCTACGTTTCAACAGACTCTTGAATACTCGGAACAACTCATCACGAGCATCCTGTTAGTGACACCAAAAATGTATTGCTCTCCCCCGAAAAGTGCACGGAACAACCATAAATCACCAATGCAATTATAGAGCAAATACTCTGAACCATAAACAGACAGACACAATAACTCACAGCCACGCACTCTTAGAAGATAATCAGCTCTTTATGGCTATTTATTCAAAGCTTACAAGTACATAGAAATAACTCATAAAAATAATAAGGACATAGATCACAGAAGAAGTAAAGAAGTAAAAAAGAAATACATCACCGTGAGCGTAACAGAATTCCTCATCTCGTCCAGAAGCGGCTGGAAGACCCCGGGAACAGCCAGGCCGAGAGCAGCACAGCTCACAGGAAGGCCGGACATAAGCGTCCTCTCCGGCTGAAGTCTCACCTGACCACCTCCGCGCTTCCGCATGTATACACACTCCACAAAGGGGAGTTAATTCTCGAACATTCTCGAAATTGCACTTGCCCAGTTGAGGAACAGCCGTCGGTTGCCAGCTGGGTCAATCGAGAGCTCCCCCCAAGAAGCGCAGGGCCTCCCTTCTCTAAAAACACGCTCCACCGAGAACAGTAGTAAGCCATAACAACGTTAGCTTTCCCAGCAGAAATGGCCGTGACCGCATACCGGGTTTGGAAAAGCATGTTTGTCTCAGCACTGTGAATCTAACACTCAGCAAAATGTGTGCAGCGTTTCACTGCAGTATGAAGTAAATATCCAACATGGCTCCGAGCGCTCCCAGAATGTATTGCGCACCCACGCCATTTTGGATCAAGCATAAATCAAGCATAACAACAGTAGAGTTAAATATTAAAGTTTTGCAATCCTCAGAGGTGATTAGAGATGATGCCGTGCTTTTGAAACATCAAGAGAGAGATTATGTTCCATTATCTCCTATCAGGGGGCCTGCTTATCTTTTACATGTTACCTGTATTCAACACAGTTTTTTTCCACAATAGCTAGGCTGAATATTCTCCCAGTAAAGCTGTCACTTATAAGTGTGCGAAGAACCCATCTGATGTTTTAAATAGTTGCTGCCTTTCTGGGAATATAGAGACTTTGACTGATCTTGTTTTATTCTGTCCTCTGTATACTAATGATTTTAGGAAAAGGCTACTGGTGGGAATCATACGTGTTGCTAGGGGGATTCTGGGGTTATAGCCCTGGATCTTTTGGTTGTAGCCCCAGATAGAAGCTCTGGGGCTACAACGAAAAGGCTACCTATCCCTGAGTCCCTACAGTCCTGTCATTAGCTTAGCCCCAGGTGTTTTTCAGACCTAGCAACACCCCGCCCCAACATTAGCGTAGCCCCAGGTATTTTTCAGACCTAGCAACACCCCGCCCCGACATTAGCGTAGCCCCAGGTATTTTTCAGACCTAGCGACACCCCTCGTGGTAATACTCAGAGACACTGAGCTGAGACACTATTGACCGGCCATATTGTTTTTATTAGCATCAACTAATGTGTCTGTCAGTTTTGCACTACCAAGCTTTTTGAGGAAGGTTTGGATAAGGAGAGGCAAATTGATGGAGCGGAAGGCCTGATTCATGACATTGTTTCTTTTCAACTACGATTTCTTGATGCATTGCCATTTTTTGTTAGCACCTGGTTCTAATTGTGATGAAAAATGTCCGGTTTTGTGACGTTTGCTATTACTGATGTACTGCCGTTCTTATTGTGTGTTCCATGGATACACATCCGAAATAAACTTGATGATTGAATACGTCTGCAGGTATTTCCACAGTGCTGCGTGCTATATTTAACACTTTTCAGATGGACCAAACAAAAGAGATGTACACACATACTGTTTTGTCACTCAAAGCAAAAAGATTTAAAATGTCACAGTATGCAGATCAGAACTCCAAGTTATCTGAAACTGTAATACACTGAACCTTTTGAAAAGTCCCTGCATCCCTGCTTTTCACCTAATGCCAGCCTTTCTAGTCTGGTAGAACAAGTTCCAGGAAATAAGCATGTTTCCTTGGTTAAGTGTTTGTAGTGTGCTCATTGACCATTAAAGAAAACATCTATCCTTATATGTACTAACTTAATACAGACATCAATACGGCAAACTTAAAACAAAATCAATGCAATGTTCACAAAACCTTACTTATGTTCATACTGTTATAATCCTCTCCACTCATATCATTAGTTTACAATAAGATGGCCGATGAACACCACGTCTGATGGCAATTGCAGCATGATTCACTATCTTTCAGAACATGCATTGGTTCGCTACCTACGTGCTAACTAAAAATTATAAAGTCTCTCCTACTTCTTTCTAAAATACTGATACAGAAAAAATACGACGATCATTGTCAGACTTACTAGTAAAATATAACAACACAATGGGCCTCATAACATGTCCGGGAGTAACCGTGCTGGTAAAACAAGCAGGTTGCCGCCGGACTTGAGAATTTTTCCGGCGCCTAACTTCATGGAAACACTGAGGCATCACAGCACCAGTGGTTCATGAAGTCTGGCGCCGGAAAATGTAAATCCCCATAGGACTCAATGGGAATGGGGAGCACGGAAGCACCAGCACCATGTGCAATAGCGCCGATGCTTCTGTGAAAGTCGGCGGGCGGGTGCCGTTCCGCCCGCTAGGTCTGACTCTGGCAGGCGGGACGGCACCCGCCCACAGACTCAAAGTGTGCCGGTGTGGTAACAACAGTGCTGGTAGGCTTACCGGCACTGTTGTTACTGGACCAGCACACTCGTAATTAGGCCCGATGAATTTGCAAATGCCAGCATCCAAAATGTACCAGGGATGTTATTTGGGGATTGCACCTGCGACCCCTGAGGTCTCCCTTGCTACCCCTAAAAAAATGATTTAAAAAAAGATGATTTTCTTTTTTTACATATTGAAGCTCCTGGGCGGGGGCCAGTGCCATGTGTCTTTGTTTCTTTGAGCAGTGACCCTAAATAAGTAAGAATAGGAATTTCCGGCTCGGTTACCGCCGGACTCGTATTACCATTCTGCCTCCGTGACTCCCGGAATTACCAGGGCATTACGACCCTGGTGTCCCGGGAATTCCGGAGGCGGAATTCGATAAATCCCCATTACCATTTAGTCCCATATGGGAATGGGGAAGTGGAAACACCGGCACCATTTTATGATGGTGCCGGTGTTTCCACGTCCGCCTGCAGGCGGGCAGTGTTAAACCCGCCAGGTCAAACCTGGCGGGAACGCCACCTCCCACCTGCAGGACTCAAGATTGGGCGGTCCAGAATTAACAGTGGCGGCGGGTTTACCACCACTGTTATTTCCGGACCGCCCGACCCTTAATGAAGCCCATTGTCTTTCTAGAATCCTATACAATTATTGCTAGACTTATTAAAGGTTTATTTCAGGCACACATCAGGGGTGAGTCACGGATTTAGTCTGTTCTTAAACACCTCAAATGTACAATGCAGACAAAAACCTCCAACGAGCATTTACAGTAGAAGAAGCATTAATTTCGGACTATGTATATTGCTTTTTGCAAGTTGCAGGTATAGCATGTTTTTCTATGCCGTTGTCGCGTTACGATCATCACAAGATATTCCATCTCGGCGTCCTCGGTCACTTGACAAAATCATTGTGCCTAAAAGCTTGTGTACAGTGTAGAAATGGTTGCCCACAGCACATAAAGTGTCCCTTGATTTCATTGTGCCACAATAAATGCTTTGTTGCAATGTGTCTTTCTTTCCTATCTCCATGGCATGCTGTTCAGGATGTTTTTTTTGCATGTAAGAGCCCAGAGTACGGGATGCCGTATGAGTGTGCTGCTTTTCCTGCACTACCCTAAATTCTTTAATACACAGCTATCTACCCTGCCAATGGTATCTATTTTGCCAAACTCTGAAGCCTGAAAAGTAGACCCAGACAGGTTTGACTTTTGGCCAACTTTGCACAAGACCGGCAGATGAACTGGCCTGCTGTTAAATCTCAGTTACCAGTTTAATGGTATCCACTACAGAGTGTAATTTGTTTTCTGTCTTGCTCATTTTACTATAGCCAGTAAGCTATATATAGCTTGTAAGATAGCTCAGGGGCTTGAGCACTTAATGTTGCAATGTGCGTGTGATTTGCAGTTTCGAATCCCGGCAAAGCCAACTCAGCCTTTTATCCTTTCGAGGTTGATAAATGCGTACTAACACAGGTTAGGTGATATTGTATGTTTATTTGTTTTATATAAAGCACTCAAGTGTAATTCCTATATAATAACACATCATTATCATTTGGCCTTGGACATCTGCTTGCATTCAAAGTAATTTGGTAATATGGAACTATGGACACTGATATTAACTATACATATGGTGACATTGTAACCATATTTTTTGTAGTGTACTTAGGAACAATGCTATGTGATGCCCTTTTTCTGTTTTGTCAAGGGGTGAAATGTTGTGTTCCATCGCTTCCTGTGATGTCACTTCCTGTGATGTTATCAGAGGTCAAGGGTTGTGTGATGTCACTTATGCTACCCCTGGCATTTTGGTGAAATGACGTCCCAGAAATGTACAGGCCTCTGCTTTATAAATTCGGCCTCAAAACTGTACTCCAGGATGGTCATGAATAAACCTGTTCCAGATCTTACTGACTCATCATTTCACTCTATTTCAATCAATTCATATTATCCCTCTGAGCTTTTTATTATTGAGATTACATAAACAGTGCAACAATGGACAAATTGAAAAGCTCTAATATGATACAGGTTTGTTGACATCAATTGGTATTTTAAAGAGTGATGGAATGAAGTAAATGGGATCTACGGCCAAAGCATCCATGAAAAACTGACATTGCGAAGGGCTGCCCAGTAAAGACTGTCCCCCACAAGGGTGTTCTTTTCTCCCCATAGTCATTTTCGGGGGTTGACCCTTGATCCGACTCAGTGGACCCTCACCCTCTTACTCTACCACTCTGCCTTCCTGTTATACCTTCACCCCAACTGCTTACCCTCTGCAGGTTGCTCCAGTGCGAGTTGTGGTCCCCATCCTGTAAGCCTGAAGAGCGCCACACTGTGTGTTGGCCTGTGTGTGACACACTTTTGTGCATCACACAATAAGCCTGCAGACTATGGAGAGCAACTGACTAAATGATGACAGTCAATATGATTTGAAATACTTTTGTTTTATCATGTTCGTACGTTGGTCTAAATGTGGTTAACTTCAATAAACATGCACAGGTCATGGAAACTAGGCTTATTGAACAAGGGTACCCCAAAAAACTAGTCAAACAGTCCAGGAAGCGAGTACGGTATACGAACCGTGAAGCACTCCTCAGCCCGCAGACTAAGACTTCTGACCGAATGCAATTGGTGTGTGTTTCCACCTTTTGTCAGCATAGTCAGAATCCTGAACTCGACAGGAATGAAACTTCAAAAAACACAATTTGCCTTTAAGAAAGGGAAAAATTTGAGGCAAAAATTAACTTGTGCTAACCGACTTCCACCAAAATGTCACTCTATTAGAGACATTAATTTAAACCCAGTAGTAGGGCATTACCCTTGCACGTCGTGTATAGCTTGCAAGTATTCAAAGAAAATGACCACCTTCATGGGGGAAGGAAAAACATGGGACTTACGCACTTTCACCACCTGTAAAAGCAAAAATGTGGAGTATGTGATCCAATGTCCTTGTAACATGCTATATATAGGAAAAACTGCAAGAGAGGTTCATGTTCGCATTAACGAACATCGTTCAAAAACTCAAACTCGTAACCTCAATGCCCCTATGGTTCTTCACTTTGTGGAGACAGGCCATAGTGTGGAAGATCTAATGTGGTTCTGTGTTGAGAAAATTGTCACTAGTGGACCTGTTCAAACCAGCAACAAGTTGACATATAAAGAACAATTGTGGATTTTTAACCTTAAAACGTTAGACAAGGGACTTCACACCCTGGATTCTTGGGAGTTCAACTCACGTTGACATCCATCCCTTGCTCTTTCTGTATTTTATTCCAATATTATGCATTAATTGTTTCTGTACACATCGTGACATTAACATTGGAATCTTCTAGTAAGATGTGCCAGAACAATAAGGGTAACGAAAAACTCAGCTCCAGCCTGATTATGCTCCAATAGCACTTTAATTACATTCAGCAAATGCACTAATTTTTACCAGGCTGCTCCGTCATCAAGACGACCTGCATGGTGGGACAACCTACTGCCAACATATTGCCTTGCCAGTACAATAAGTGCAATGATAAACTTAGTTCCAGCCTGACCATGTCCTAATTGCAATTTAATTACATTCAGCTAATGTACTATTTTTTATCTGGCCGTTCCAACATCAGGATGACCTTCAAGGTGGAACAATCCACTGCCATTCAGAGGTTCCCGTACATAATATACAGCAAACTCCCCGGGTTATATCATCTCTCCCACTGTTTTTCCTAATCAAGACAGACCCTTTAAATAATAACATGTTCCTAATCCATGTGACCGCCTTTTGTAGTAATCACATGGTCACGGTTGGAGTCCCGTCTTATGCCACGCCCCCACGCTTGCAAGCAATTTGTATATTTGCGTGCGACTGAGGGAAATCCCGGAGAGACTTCCGCTTTCACTTCTGCCACGAACTGCCGACACAAAGCGCATCCGAAATCGGATGATGCCTTTCGCAGCACGCTTGGCTGTTTTCAGCGTTTTACATCTGTAAGTAATGGACTTCAATATGTATATATATTTGTCTCTGATGTGGCATCAACGAAATCTGGACAACAATTTGCTAACCTTTGCATACTTTGTGTCCTTATTTTTTCAAACACAGTTACTATGACCATTTGGTAATTATAAGGTGTTGCAACTGCTACGCGACCCTTTTAAAGGCAGCAGCATGAGTGGACAGCATTTGGGTAATCATTCATTTTTATTGCCCCCCCCCCTTTTTGCACAGATAAATTTGAAATTCGAGCCTTTCGAGCTGAAATTACATCAACATCGGTGGTACATAAGGCAGTAGTTGTTCGAGCACTGGAATAATTCCGGCTTGTTGCTCGAGGTGAGTGGCTGGCCTTTTAACATCTTAAATGCCCGGGCTAAACGTCACATTCAATATACATGCACTGTAATTAAAATATCCCTCAGCTCACAATGTTTAACATGTTTTCTCAGATTTAGAATTCTCTTGAATTCTTTTCGAGTTATACTTGCGGGTCTGACCATCAAGAGCATATAATAATGGAAGTCAGGTTAGCATGGCTGTATTGGCTTTGGTGTTCTGTTGTTTCCACGGTGCTGGTGTACTTTCTCTTTAGACACAGTGTTCTTTCTGTTTTTTTGGGCCTCACAAACCCACTTTGATACTCTGGAACAATAGAGACACCTTGGGATTCACTACCACTTGGTGACTCTAATTCAATTTTAAAGTGTAATTGATGGTATATATAAAAAAATTATATTGTTAGCTTGAGCTAGCCAGTTTAGGAAAGTGCACCACTGAATATAATTGTTGTATTTTTGTTTGTTTTTTTTCAGTTGTAATGTTGTATTAATTGTTCCTCCTGATGAAGACATTGTCCTAATTGGTTTCAAACGTCGAAACCGGTAGAGAAGAACATCCGGGGAATGGGAATGGTCATTTTCAGTTGAATGCACCCACTCCGTGGAATAGAACACATCTTGGACAATTATTGTGTTGATACACATTCAATGTGGATGAAATGAAATGATAAAGACTATGTGGGGCTAACTAATGAAGTGATACTATATATATATTGCACCAATAGTTTGGTTCAATTTTTATTGTGATTGAATGAGACTGATTGACATGAGTTACAAATGATGGTTTGATTGTTGAGGAATGATGGTTGTGTTAGGTTGTTTTATAATCTGGTGTATTATGCTCTCCTGCAATATTCATGTAATTTAATGTGTGCATTAATTGATGATTAATTCATCGTGGAAAATAATGTATTTTAGCAAATAAATGTTGATACCTTTATAAATTAAAAAACAACCTCTGGACAATTTTTCAGTATACTTTGTTACCTAATACCCTAGTCCAGGGTGTGGGGTGTTTATGCACCTTTCAGTACGCGTACTTTGGTCTGACCTGGTGGGCGGAACGGCACCCACTCGCAGACTTTAATGGAAGCACTGGCACTGTTGCACACAGTGGCGGTTCTTCCGTCCTCCCCATTACATTGACTTCTATGGGAATGGGTAGTTACTTTTTCTGGTGCCTGGCTTTCGGGACCGCTAGGGCTGTAATGCCCCGGTAATTCCCCAAAGCCAGGCGCCAGAGAAAACACAATTCCAGCAGCAGCCGTGCCGTTTTTACCAATACGGCTACTGCCGGGGTCGTAATGAGGCCCAATATCCTCCCTGCTGTTTTTGTGGGTTACTACTCTTGAATATTCTTCTGAACCTCTCCTACGCGACAAGAGATGCATATTGTTAGGAAGGAGAATACACTGTCATAGTCATCTTAACACAACATACTGTTTACACATTAATCAGCGTATACCAATTGGGAAGGATAATGCTTGCCTCCATGTCTTTAATAGAATCAAGACCACCTGTGCTTTGCGCTTGGGCAATCTTCATTCTAAGTCAAGACCGGAGGTGAGCATCATGCTTGATTAAAAATCTCTACCACAGCTGTGGCAATGTTAGAATCTGTCTTGAAATAGAAGGTCCTGATTACTGAGTCGCTTGACCAGTCGGTGACATTCATGATCTCCTGCAGTGGAACTCTAGTTGCAAAAGCTCTGGAGGCCATAGCTCCTCTGGTCGAGTGAGCCCCAAATACAGAAATATCAATGCCTGCTAGGGCCATTATTTCCTTCACCCATCTCGCTATTGTGGCTGGCATGACGGTGTGATATGGTTTTCTGTGCGCTATCAACAGTTGCCTGACGCCCTGTGTTCTTACTGCTGCTGTTGCTGCTTCATAACAATTTATGCACTGAGCTATGCATAATTTACTATTGTTAGGGAAGTATGGATATGAGATCACCTTGGAGTTAGTCTTCATAGGCTGTGCAATATTAAAAGCTACACCTTCCGGGTAGAAAACCTTTCTGTCGATCACTAAAGCCTTTACGTCTGAAACTCTTCTACAGGATACTAGGTAAAGTAATGTGGCTAGTTTTCCTGATAATTGTCTTCCAAAAGGAAGGTCATTTCTTGGCCATTGTTCGAACAAACTTAAAACTTTGTTAACATCCCATAAGGCAGAATATCTTGACTGCATAGGTTTACTCACTTTTACTTCATTTATGTGCCTAGTCAATGCTGGATATTCACCAACTGGAGCACTGTCTACTAACTCCTGACTGGCTGAGATGGCTGACCTATATACTCCTACTGTCCTGAAGGCTCTGCATTGACTGGGCAGACTCACTAGGAAATAGATGACCTGCACTATAGTTGCTGAAACGGGAGGAATACCCCTCCCCCTGCAACATAGCTCCCAGGCCTGCCAAGCGTAACTATAGCTCCGAACTGTGGAAGGCGCCCATGACACATTGATAAGCTCTGTAGCTTCCTCAGAAAGTCCTGGCAAACAATATCTGTGCCAGAAATTCTGCAAGCTAATAGTGTTAGAGTCTGATCTTGTACTAGCGGGTGTGGGGCTCCTGACAGATTTGCTTGGAGATCTGCTCTATGAGAAATCCTATGGGGGAAATCCAAGGATAGTTCCATCAGAACTGGAAACCAGGCTTGCGATTTCCATTCTGGTGTCACTGTCACCAATTCTGCTTTCGTCTCTGCATACCTTTGCTAGCACCCTCGCCAGCATCGTGAACTGGGGAAATGCATAATGAATCTCATCTCCCCAGCTGTGGAGGAAAGCATTCATTCTTAGAGCCTCTGGGTCTAGTCTCCAGCTGGAATATTTCTTCAGCTGGGTGTTCAGTCTCAAAGCGAAAGGTCCCCACTTCCATTGTAACTTCTCAAAGACTGACTTGTGTAGCTTCCAGTCGTTCGAGCCTAGTAAATATCAGTCCGCTACTGAATTCTGAGCTCCTGGAAGATACTTCGCTGTGACTAATATATTTTTCTCTAGGCAGAAGTTTCAGAAGTCCTTTGCTAGTTCTGCTAGCATTCTTGATTTCATGCCTTGTAGCTTGTTTGTCTACCTTACTGCAGAGATGTTGTCCATCTGCAGCAGGATACAATACTGTGCTTTGTCTTTGGCAAACACTTTCACAGCAAAAGAGCCTGTCAGAAGCTCTAGGCAGTTGATGTGAAGCACTAGTTCCTCCTGCGACCATTTTCACCCTGTCTCTGTTTGCCCACATCTAGCTCCCCATCCTGATCTGCTGGCATCTGGTTCTATGATGAGCTCTGGAACGTCTCCAAAGATGGCTCTGCCGTTCCATGTCTCTATATTATGTAGCCACCAGAGAAGCTCTGTTTCGCTGTCTTTGTCTAGTGGTACTAGTTGATGGTATCTCCAGCCTTTCTGCAGGTATCTGATCTTGAGCCACAAGGGATCGATAGTGTAGGGGCATGGGTAAGATTGCTTGGCTAGAAGCTGCCAGAAGGCCCACTACTCTGGCTAGTGGTCCTGCGAGGTGGAATCACACATTTGAAAGTCTCTGTGAAATGTTCTGATTTGAAGTGTATTAAAACCGGAACCTAAGGCAATAAAGTAACTGCGATCCTGAACGAAAGTTCAATAAGTGAAAAGCAAAGTATGTGAACTCTGAATATGCCTAGAGGGAAAAGTATGTGAACTTTGAAAGAGGTCCAGGGGGAAAATTAAAGAGAATAAGAAACTAAAAGTACCAAGAAGCATTGTTGTTGCAAGGTGATAAAGATTGTTTATTGTTGAATTGTTTAAAGAGGAGTGAAGTGGTCATGCAGAGGTCTACCTAAAATCCTTGCAGCTTCGACAGTAAAATGATATGAAGAAAAACTTGGGGATGGGAACCCCCACAAAGAGAAAGACAGGTTTCAGCCCGGTGGAGGGAAGCCTGTACTGAACTGTGGTGTAAAGTGTGAAGGAAAGTGGGGAATGGAACCCCCAAAAAGAGGCTCGAGCACAGTGGAAGGAAGCCTGTGCTGAACTGTGAAGAAGTATGAAGGTGAATATAAAAAGAGAGGCAGGTTTGAGCCCAGTGGAGGGAAATCTGTGTTTAATTGAAACTAAAAGTCAAGAGTAGATCTGTGTATATGTGGCAAGGCGGACAAAGCCTAAGGACATGATTGAACTGCCAAAAGCTTGAAGCCCAAGCATGAACTGTTGAATTCAACCAGTAAGCCAAAGTGTGCAAGACTGATAGAATTGTGCCATCCACCTATCCTTTTAAGAAACTCTCGAGACCTTGTGCTGCTGAAGGTGGCGAAAGGACTTCTTATCTAAGCCATTCTGAAATTTCTTTTAAGACACTATTTTTAATTTTGTATTCCCTTAATACATTTGTCATTTCAAAAGGAGGGCAAGGTTAGTTTATTTTTGGTATACATCTTTTTATTTTGACTAGACTGGCTTGGACTTGTTTGTTATTAGTTTAATGGTGGAGACTACTCCCATTCCAGAGTTAGGGCCAGTTAGACATTCTACCAAACCAACCAAAATCTCAAAATAAAGGTTTTCAAAACTTGCATCTATTGTGTTTGTGTCTGCTATTGATACCATGCCTTCATTGCATTGGGTAATAATTGTATTTTTGCTGTGTTGCAACTAACCAATGATCAGCGACCTTGCGGAGATAAGCCTGCCCTTCCATCCACGTTACCCAAATTGAAGAAGGAGGTTAATAATGTGCCTTTGTTTCCAATCTGTTCAGATCCCTTCTGGTGTAATAGAGGTGCAGGGCTGATTGATGGTTTAGAAACCGATATTCATCCCTGGATCACTGGTGTCCTCGAAGTTGATTTGTCACAAATATATTGCCCAAACAAAGCTGACCAAATTACACAAGTTGTCCCAAAGTGAAAGCAGAAGCTTTGTGTTCTACCTTGAACACTGTATTAGTTACAGGATGAATTGATCAGGAACTTAGTTGTCAATAACAGCCAGGCAGTAGGCTCAGATACTTAGCAGCCCACTGTACACTAAAACAGCATGTGCTCATGAAGTTTTGTAAAGAAAATATGCACTGCCTTCTTTGATCAGGCAACCAGATGATGTCCCCTCCATACCATAGGTGAGGGCCTGGGGCACATGTCCCATTTGCCCATCCATTAAGGTGTCTCTGCAAACAAGCAGCCCTATCCATGAAAACAACATCTGGCAGTTGTTGGTTTCCTACCTGCAATCTTTATCTTCAACAATAAATGTCATTGCGATGCCCTTGAGCACAAAGTAAAGGAGTACTTTAAATAATGGTTGTGTTTCTGGAACACCCCAATTACCAATGACGGAACATAATGTATCGTTGGTTGGCACAGCCCATAAATGACTGATGGGAGATATTGAATGACTTTGTGGACATGCTCCAGCTATCACTGTGCTATGTTCAAAAGTTTTATGATTATATATCTTCAGTCTTGAGCTTGACAATTGAGGGAAATTTAATTTGGTTCACATTTGAAAATGGATTATCCGCCATGACTATGCTGATTGTCAACCAGTGATCAATTGGTTACATGTATTGATCCGCTATGCAATATAGCGGTATGATGGTATTGTTATAGTTTATATGTTGATGTACTTATAGTAGTCATACAATTCTTTAGTATTAGAGATAGAGTTCTGATTTTGAATTGGGAGGGGTGCTGGGGGTGTTTGGGTTTCTATGTACTGTAGTGTTGGCTATCAGCATTCTGTCAGAAGGGGGAGTTTGTATTTTTTTATATATATTTTTTTTTTTGGTAGAACTTCTAACTATTAGTGTACTTCCGGATTTTTTCAAGGAGATGGCATTGCCTGTGAAACAGTATTTAAACGAAATGTCTTGGAATGTTAATGGTTTGAATAACGTGAGCAAAAGACAAAGAATGTTCAATTGTATGGGGGACATGTAGTGTAATATTTATTTCCTGCAAGAGACGCGGAGATAAGACTGTCCTTCAATCCATGTTACCCAAATTGAAGAAGGAGGTTTATAATTTGCCTTTGTTTCCAATCTGTTCAGATCCCTTCTGGTGTAATAGAGGTGCGGGGCTGATTGATGGTTTAGAAATCGATATTCATCCCTGGATCACTGGTGTCCTCGAAGTTGATTTGTCACAAATATATTGCCCAAACGAAGCTGAACAAATGACACAAGTTGTCCCAAAGTGAAAGCAGAAGCTTTATGTTCTACCTGGAACACTGTATTAGTTACAGGATGAATTTATCAGGAACTTAGTTGTCAATAACAGCCAGACAGTAGGCTCAGAGACTTAGCAGCCCACTGTACACTAAAACAATATGTGCTCATTATGTTTTGTAAAGAAAATATGCACTACCTTCTTTGATCGGGCAACCAGCTGATCCCCCTCCATACCATAGGCGAGGGCCTGGGGCACATGTCCCATTTGCCCATCCATTAAGGTGTCTCTGCAAACAAGCAGCCCTATCCATGAAAACAACATCTGGCAGTTGTTGGTTTCCTACCTGCAGTCTTTATCTTCAACAATAAATGTCATTGAGATGCCCTTGATTACAAAAATCCTTAGCCAGGCCCTGGTCTACTGAATCGAATACTTAGTAGCCTAGGTGTACCTGGAAACTTTAGCCTTTACTTGTTTATATGTGAATACCTAAATGAAGTCCTGCAGACAGATTTGACGTTTCTGGCACAATTGTAAAGATGTCTGCACTGTGCGGGCTTGGCAGATAAACCGATCCTCCTTTTATCCTTAAAGGCTAATCAGGCTGGTATAAGGTACGTATGGCTTGGAGGCCTCCTTATCAATTAAGTTTGCTTTTTCAGGGATTGGGCACTTTTGTAACATTGTGGGGTGTCTCAGGTTGGAAGCTTCCCCATGTAACCGTACTAGAACATTTACACAAATACACGCCTCCGACGATTCCGGAAATGTTGGTCCCAGCACAGCAGCAGCTTAAACCTGCAGCGCCTGGCCTTCTCCCTAAAGATATTACATATATAATTATGAACTCAAAGAAGAAAATTCAGTTACCTGTCAACCCGATTCCTAAGAAACAGAAACAACTTCTGGAGATGGAAGATGAGGAAGATCCTAGCCCCCAGGCCATCTACAAGCTGCTTTGACAAGTTGCTCAGGATATTAATGATGTTAAGGTCACCATGGCAGATCTTAACTCTAAAGTTTCACCTTTGGATGTCAGGGTTTCAGACTTGGAAAAGACATCTTTAAATATGGGCACTGAAATGGCTGGCAGCTTCAGAGATTACAACATCCTGAAGAAAGTCCAGCAAGAAGGAAAGACGCTTGGAAGTGGACTTGAAACTGAGAGACAAAAAACATCAGGACAATTGGAATGGAGGAGAATACAGATCCAGCAGGGGAAAAGCTATCTTCACTGATTATCCACAGTTATGGTGTGGATTCAGTTGCTGAGTCTGATTTTGATAATATATATCGAGTTGGCAGATCTATTGGATCCAGACCTAGACACATTTGCGTTGCTTTTGCGCTTTCTAAGAAGAAGGAATTTGTTTTGAATGGTGCAAGAACCAAGGGTCCTGTCACCTTCAAGGGAAAACCTATTTTTGTATACCCAGATTTTCCAAAGGAGCACTTGGAAATCAGGAAATCGTTTAAGAGTGTTAAAGATCTGGCTAAAGTTCTATATGTAAAGGTTTTTCTCAACAAATTTAACTCCATGACTCTTTCTCTACCTACCAACTGGAGAAATTACCACCATTGACCCTGTGGAAACCACTACTTAGCTGGAGAAACTTTGCGAAAGTAATATGATTGTGTTTGAAAATACCTCTCAAATGGAGTAATCAGTTTTCTGGTAATTCTTTCAGTCTGTTTTTGACTTTCTTTCCATTTATTTTATATAGTACATTATTATTACAACACTTTTCAATTTGCAAAATAAGTTTAAAATGGTGCTGATATGCCGTTGCAGTTAAACATTTTAACATTTAAAAACACTTGTATGGGAAAGCGTGTCTTCGATTCGAAAAGTTCCTCGTTTGTAGAAAAAAGAACCTTCATTCCATCTGCTTGGTCAGCTGATCGACACATGGTGGCTAGATGAGGATTGTCTGGGTGCTTCAGTGTTTCTCATAGTTCAGATCCTAACACACGGATCGAGCTCATCAGAAATCGGAAATGCAACAAGGATTAGCTTCGGGTGAACACTGATTAGTTTTTACGGCGGTCTTCATGAACCACTTTGTAGCTGGATGAGGTACGTTTTGCGTGCTTCGGTGTTTCACGTAGTTCAAATACTAACACACGGATTGAGTTCATCAGAAATCGGAAATGCAATGAGGATTAGCTTCGGATGGACATTTTTTCGTTTTTATGGGCGTCTACATGAGTCACGCGAAATATACACTCCCGGAGCTTAAACACAGCACTAAGATATGTTTTCATGATCCGTGTTAAATATCAGATGCGAACCTGGATAAGTAGGACTACTATTATTACATTGGTAAGAACAGATATCTGTTTCTTCAAATATGACTGCCTCTTGAAAGCTTTCTGTACGATTAGAAGTCTAAACTAAAGCTACTGTTTTGCGGAACTAGTCCCAGTTTTAACAACTTTTACGGGTCAAGAAAGATGTGGCATTGAACTACCTGCTGCAGGTGTATTCAAGCTCATCCCCCATTCTTTGGAATACATTGCATAACTTTATATGTTAACTGCATAGCGCTATAAATATTGAGACTATGTATGTTCATATTAATTTGAAACGGTTTGGTTTATGATACGTATAATATTGATACTTTTTGAAAAGTTTCAAAAGCGCCGTGAGTCACCTGGAAATAGGCATTTGGGAAGAGAGATTGGACGTGGTAATGCTGAGGTGGAAAGGTTTGGGATCATGGGCTGGGGGGTGTAAGTTTAAACAGCACAAAGTAAAGGAGTACTTTAAATAATGGTTGTGTTTCTGGAACACCCCAATTACCAATGTTGGAACGTAACGTATCGTTGGTTGGCACAACCCATAAATGACTGATGGAAGATATTGAATGACTTTGTGGACATGCTCCAGCTATCACTGTGGTATGCTCAAAGGTTTTATGATTATATATCTTCAGTCTTGAGCTCGACAATTGACAATTTATGTTTATTTTGAAGACCAGCACAAAATGATATTGTTTATTACTATTGCTGTGCTGAAGTCTGCAGTTTTAACATCAAAACATTTAGCCCGTCAATATATATTTCTCACTTTATTTTTTGGTTTATTACAGTATATGCACTTTTAGAAGTTGTTCAGCAAACATGATAAGTTTGAGATAACTATAGGTAGTTCCACAGTGGATTTGCCTGAAGTAGGGAAATTTAATTTGGTTCACATTTCAAAATGGATTATCCGCCATGACTATGCTGATTGTCAACTAGTGATCAATTGGTTACATATATTGATCCGCTATGCAATATAGCGGTATGATGGTATTGTTATAGTTTATATGTTGATGTACTTATAGTAGTCATACAATTCTTTAGTATTAGAGATAGAGTTCTCATTTTGAATTGGGAGGTGTGCTCGGGGTGTTTGGGTTCCTATGTACTGTAGTGTTGGCTATCAGCATTCTGTCAGAAGGGGGAGTTTGTATTTTTTTATATATATTTTTTTTTTGGTAGAACTTCTAACTATTAGTGTACTTCCGGATTTTTTCAAGGAGATGGCATTGCCTGTGAAACAGGATTTAAAAGACATGCCTTGGAATGTTAATGTATTGAATAAAGTGAGCAAAAGACAAAGAATTTTCAATTGTATGGGGGACATGCAGTGTGATATTTATTTCCTGCAAGAGATGCATTTATTGAAAGAAGAGATGAAAAATGTACAGAAACTGGGTTGGCGTTGAGTTTGGTTTATGCTACTCCTCCAGATCTAGGGGAGTGGCAATATTAATTCATAAAAATGCACCAATTAAGATCCTACAACAAAATTCAGATAAAGATGGGAGAATTGTTGTTTTATTGGTGGAATTACAAGGTTTCAAGGTGATTCTAAGTAAAATTGATGACGGTTTCTTTTTCAGGAAAGATTCACAACTAATACAGAACTTTGATTCACCAAATGTTGTTCTAGGCAGGGACTTCAATTTAGTAGTTGATTCTCAACTGGATTGAAGCATTAGTGCGGTTGAAATTGGAAGAGAGCCACATTTCAGATAATTTCAGTCACTGATAGACGAAACTGACTTAAAAGATTGTTGGCGTTTAACGCATCCGCACTTGAAAGAGTTCAGTTTTTATTCCAACTCTCATTGTACTTATTCTCGCATTGATATGTTCCTAACAAGTGGTAAAATGACTGAACATTTCAAGGCAGGGGAAATTGGGAATATAGTGATTTCAGACCATGCCCCTGTCTCTTTGTCAGTGAAACTTGATTTTGAACTTTGTAAATCTTTCACTTCGCGGATGAGCACCTCAGTCTTGCAGGATGAGGACTTACTTGATAAAATTAGGAGTGAGGCAGACCATTTTGTGAAAGAAAATCGTACTGAAGAATTGAATATTAAGGTAATTTGGGAAGCATTTCAATGCACGATGAGGGGTCGTGTCTTGGGTCTTTCAAGTGGGAAGAGGAAAAAAATGGAGACATCAAGAATGAATTTAGAAACACGCATTAAGGGGGTGACTAGCATCTTGGTGACTAATCTGGCATATCCAGGTAGAAAGAGGGAACTGTGTGATTTAAAGAGAGAGATTAATAAAATTATTAATGAAAGGGCTGAGAAACATTTATTCCATCTCAAATGCTCCTACTTTGAGCAAGGCAAGAAGTGTGATCACTGGTTGGCCTACAGGCTTTGTCAGCAAAATTCTGAGGGGGCTATTACATCTATTTGTGGCCCTGATGGCCATACAACATTTAACCCCATCGAAATAAATAATATTTTCAAAAACTACTACACGCAACTATATCAGAATGAACCAGATATTACAGGTCATGGTGACTCCTTTTTCGACTCTTTGGAAATAACAAAAATACCAGATAATGATAAAAAGACTCTTGAAAATCCAATAACCATAGATGAGCTCTAATTAGCAATCCACAAATTGAATATTAGAAAAGCACCAGTACCAGATGGGCTACCGGTGGAGTTGTACAAGATTTTACCCAATTCTGCTTTAGACTTATTAAACGATATGTACATTTCCTCAAAGAAAGAAGGTGAAGAGAAAAGATGGAAACCTACCGGATGTTATCGCCCAATAAGCTTAATCAACACTGACAACAAGATTCTGGCAAAGGTCTTAGCTTTAAGAATTGATCACTTGATGGGAACCCTAGTTCGTGAAAATCAATCAGGTTTCAGTAAGAATCGCAAGACTTCTAGTAATGTACGGAAATTGTTACTAACAATGTTTAAGGCTCAGACCTCAATTGAGGACATCACTGCCGTATCACTTGATGCAGAAAACCATTTGACAGGATAAATTGGAACTATGTTTTCTCAGTCTTAAGAAAAATTAACTTTGGAGAGAGTTTTATCTCATGGATAAGCCTTTTATATACTCTTCCTATGGTAGATATCGGGACTAATGGTTTACAATCTGACTCATTTAATTTACAGAGAGGTACAAGACAAGGTTGCCCCCTGTCACCTTTGCTTTTTGTTGTAGCAGTTGAACCATTGGAAATTGTTTTAAGACATAGTCAAAATGTATGTGGACTTGGCTTCCAAGGGCAGAACACAAGATTTGGTTTTATGCGGGTGATCTTTTGTTGATAATAAAGAATCTAGATAGTTCTTTACCGGTACCGATGGACACACTAAGTGCATTTTATAAAGTTGCGGGCTACAAAGTCAATCGGCCTAAATCTGAAGTTATGCCATTATCATTCACTTGTGATAAGTCTTTCATTTCAACGTGGGGATTCGGATGGTGTGAGAAGAAAATTAAATATCTTGGTGTATGGCTGACTCCACGGATAGAGAACATGGTGGATGAGAACATGAGTGAGGTGTGTAAAGATCTTAAAATGTGTTTGGAGAGATGGGCTCTATTAAAATTATCATTATAGGGTAAAGCAAATGCTTTGAAAATGACTGCTACACCTATAATCAATTATATACTCAGCATGCTTCTGATAGAAATAAAACGTTCCTACTGGAAGGAGTTGGAATATCTAATTCAATCATTCATATGGGATAAGACGCCCCTGAGATCAAAACTATGGAAACTTCAGCTTCCATCGGAAAGGGGTGGCCTTCGCATCCCTCATTTTCGAGACTATCATCTAGCTTTTACATTTCAATTCATTATGCCATTTATTAAAGAACAACTGGATGATTGGGTTATTGCGGAGGCTGGTCTTGCTAGACCGCTTTTACCAAGGGCAGTCCTTACCACGACAAACACTACAAGTAAAAGAAACTCCATTACTGAATTTCTAAGAACAAGTTGGAAAAATCTATATGCCTATTTAGGATCAGATGCCTTGAAATCACCCAATGCTTGCATATGGATGAATGCAGCAATTAAAGAAAAGGGAAAGGTGTTATTTTGGGTGGAGTGGTTTATTGGTGGAGTGTGTTGGATTGGTGACTTATGGCAGAATGGAAACTGGATATCTGGGGCGGTCGTTCGTGAGAGGTGGGACATTGCAAATTTCACAGAGCTTGATTACAGACGCCTGAAAAAGAGCATTGGAGAAGTGGAGTGGAAAAATGATGTACATTTAGACCTATTAACTGCTGAAAAAGGACCTAGAGAAGGGGGGATTGCAAGTAGAATGTACAAACAAATTGTGTCTAAATACAAAGAAAATGTAAAGTTAAGAGAATAATGGAGTCAAAGGATAGGATTTAATATCTCAGAGGAACCATGGATTGGTATGTGTGGGAATGTGAAACTTTGTTCATTGAATTAGTGTGAAAGTTCCAGACAGATAAACATTCTTAACAGCGTTTATTGGAGCCCAGAAAGATTGATGAAACGAGGAATGATGGATACAAATGATTGCTGGAAATGTTTGAGTGATGTGGGCACACTAGAACACATGTTCTGGCATTGCTCGCAAATTCAAGGGTTTTGGACACTTGTTTGCAATATGTGCCTATGTGTTCTGGAAGATGTAATTGACCTAGACTTTAAGACAATGATTTTGGGCAGTAATGATTTATTGGATGATCTTACAATTTCACCATTTTTATTTTTTGTTCAGTGGTGCATTAATAGGTAAAAAGATGATACTTTGCAATTGGTAATCACAAATTGTACCTTTATCATCTGATTGTATTTCTGAGATGCATTCTTTTGCAGGTATGGAAGAAGAAATCTTCAGAAGGCAAAGAAAATTGAACATTTTTGAAAAAATATGGAGAACATTTCTTGAAATACACTAGTTCCACTATTTTTTAGTTTGCTTTTAAAGAGGAGGGTTGAGTTAAGTTTTGGATTGTATATAATATTAGTTCAGATTTCATTGATTGTTAATACATGTATCTTTGTGGTGATCATTAATCTGTTATAATTGCTGTTTGTTTTTAATAAATAAACAAGGTAAAAAAAGAAAACAAATACAAGCCTCCTGTTTGTTATGTCTGCACATGGAGCTGCGTGCAATTTGATGAGAATATGATAATTGGGGATGTCGGTTGAATCACGGGACCCCCATCTGTTGGCAGGGTTGGGCGCCTCCCTCACTGTCACAGCACGCCATGCCCTCCTAGAGCAACTTCTGCACGGTTGGTCAAGCAGTGCGCAGCATGGAGTCACAGTTACTTACCTAGATCTTGTTGATTCCCAGGTCTCTGTCTGCTGTTCATCTGCTTGTGGTGGAGTCATTTTCCTACCTTGACAACCTCTCTATTTCCTGACTTGCACTGTCCAAGCATGCCAACGTCTTAACTTCACCTCAGGGAGAAAGTCATGTCCAGTACCTTCAGGGTCCAACAATTCTGATCTTCAACTAGACATCGTCTTTAGTTCACAAACGTCTGACTCGAGGAGGTAATGAGTATCTGCAGCACAACACTGAGCACTCAACCAGAGTCAAAAATAAAAATAAAAAATAAATAAACACACATGCAGGGACTCACAAAATCTCCTTACATTATTGCCAGGGGCTCTGAAAACCTATCAAGAAAGAACCTCAGGTGGAGATTGAATTTGGGATGCAGTGTTAACCACGTGAAGCCCAAATGGAGTATGAGGCATGGATGGTGGTTCAGAATGTAAGGATGAAAGTCAGAGTGTTGTTTCTGGATTTTAACAGGAGAATACAGCTGTGTGTATCTCAGGAGAGTGGGGTATGCATGCCTGTGTGTTGCCTTAAATGTACTGGATAGATGTTCCTAAGGATGAATTCAATCCTGGAGATGAAAGGACCCACAACCTTATGAAGAGATGATTGGAAATTTCAATATTGGATAGAATTGGGTGCCACAAATGAGTATTCTTAGTAGATCATGATGGTCAGCCATGATTCAATTAATGGAACTGGTGCAGCTATTATGCACTATTTATTTTCTTTAAAAGCAGCAAAAACTGCAAGACAATGCATTTTTTCCCACTGGCCACCAATCTTTACCCAGGGTGCTTTACAGAGCATAGCCCTGTCCACCACTGTCCCTCTTTTCTGCCTACAAAAAACCGACTTGTCAACAGGGCAAACTGTCCTGACTGACCTCGCCAGTATACATTACAAAACACACATGCCTTAGAAAGTCTGAGACGACCCCCGCCATATTCTAGAAAAGAGCTCACAACTCCATTAGAACATGGAATGGTAGGGAGGGATAATACTCACCTTCGTGCAATTAATAGAATCAATACTGCATCATAATTTACAAGGACTAATCGGTATGTAGCCCTGAAAGAGCCACTGCCGAAGCATAATAACAGGCTTGTAATAGAACACATCAAAAGTTGAGACATTAGACCAATCAGCCACCTTAGTAATGCTTTTCAATCTGGTGCCTGAACAAAAGGCTTTTGATGCCCTAGCACCCCTGGTAGAATGATCTCCAAACATATCAGTGTCAACTCTAGTACAGCATCCTTTTTAACCCCTGCATCCACCTGGTTAGAGTAGGATAGGAAAGGGGGCAAAAAGTATCTTAATGAGAAGGAACATACACAGAAGATGTTCTCAAGTCAGCCATCAACCCTTCCTACAATAGTAAACAACCAACAATTGTAGATTATTCGGAAAGGCATTAAAACCAATCATTTTAGAAGCTGTTTTATTACCGCATTATAAGTCAAAAGAAACATCTGTTGTCCTAAATATTCTATCCATAAGGTCCATTGCCCGAAGTTCCAAGACTCTCTGAAACACTAACAAACACATGAGTGCAACGAATGTAGCTGACAACCTGCTTGGTGCCATCTCATAAATATTGACAGAAACAAATGCACATACAATAGACTGGAATATCTCGAGCGCAAGGACAAATGAGACATACTGCCTTCAAACGTTGGCACACTTGTGGATGTTGCCCAACTGGAAATGGCAGACTGGTCCAAATTCACAGTGCATTAAGAACCTAACCTAGCGAAATCTGTCAAACAATTCATGAATGTTACCTCAGCACCCTGGGAGGCATCAAACTGCCCCTCGAGAGCATCGGCAATGCCATGCAAATGATTCCAATTTGTAGGATCGAAGGGTACTGGGAGCCCAAGAACACTTGGTAAGCAAGGAAGCTGAATGCAAAATGCCCACGGGAGCCCCCATATCCCTCATTACAGCCATGCTATGAGAATAAACCCACTGTGCATTACCAAAGGATGACGTTCCCCTGTAGGAACCTTCAGGATGTCAGGGAATTAATAAAGAAGAACTGGATTGCCAATGGCCAGTTATAGAGTCAGAGGTATTAGGTGTGAGAGTGTCAAAAGAGAGTGACTAAAGCCAGAGTTGTCGCATGAGCTTGGATCTGTAGCAGGACACAAGAAATCATTGCAAAGGGAGTAAAGGCATACAGCATCCACTGACTGGAATGTTGGGAAAAAGTGCCCATTGCCATGGCCATCATGTCCGGCATTCATCTGAAGAATTTTGGAAGCTGGCCATTGAAGAGGATTGCAAAAAGATTTACCCCATGGCCCAGAGCCCCCAAAATACCTTTCTGTACAGGTGCCATCCCACTTGTTAGGAATTTACCACCACCTTCTGAGTTGGTGCAATTCAGATGGCCTGCACTCCGACATTGGTTGCCATATAAGATTGATGATTGGGGCTGGGCGTCTCCACTGCTCTGTAATTGTCTCACCTCCTCCGAGCTTCCGGCTCCAGGCGTGGTGCAGACTCCGGGTATGTCCTTTCCTTCAGCATGGGTGGGCATCACATCGGCCCGGGGAAGCTGCAGCAAGTCTGTATTTAAGGCACTGAGTAGCGAGACCTCCCGTTCTCTCAATGGTCCTGTTTGCTGTGGATACAGCGACCTCCTTGCTAATAGAATCCCCAGCTGTTCTATGCCTCAGTGCTATCATTTTAAGATAGGTAATTAGAGTTAGACTTTGAAGTTGCCAATTTGTTTTCCACATTTGGTTCCAGGTTGAAGACTGGACATGCAATACACACAGGTAAGCCTTGCAGACCTAACATCGTAGAGCATTTCTGTTACAACCTATTCTGGCATATCAAGTGTGTTCCTTACTTCTTACAATTGTCATCCTTGCTGCTCCAGTGTTCTGTGTCCTACGTCATTACATATACATCAGGAAGAATGTCTGTCAAGTAGCACTTCTGACCTTAGGAAGGGGCATTATTTGGTAGTTCCCTTATCAGCAGTTCAGCTTCTTAGGGGCTTGAGTGCATTGCCCTCTGTGGCTTCTGAGGACCACTGCTTCTGTGTTCAAGAAGTCCCAGTGAGTGACAGATTGTGAGAACCTGCTCCCTGAGCCAAGGAGACTCTCTTAAAGGACTTAGTGGCCGCACTACAGATACTCAAGGTGGATTTAGCTATGTCTTGCCAGAAAAACACACTACTCAATCAGTCCATGACAGTCTTGCAGAGAACGGTGGACCAGGTAGTCAAGGCCAAAACCCCTGTGGTTAATCCTTGGGGGCCTGGGACTTCCAGTACAGACACATCAGTAACCTCCAGGTCAGACAACCCACCTATACTTACCCCCAGCCACCCTACCAGCCCCAGCTGCGGCTCACACAGTTCCTTCTTCTCCTATGTCCGTTAAGTATGGAGGGGACACTCGTGAATTTAAGCCTTTTCTCAGCCAATGTAAAATCCATTTCCTGAACTGACCCTAAATTTACGCATACGATCAGGCTCGAGTTTCAGTACTCTGACTCAATTTGGAGCAAACTGCTTTGGCTTGGGCAACCCTGTACATAGATGGAAACATTTATACAGAGATAATGAGTACGCTTTTATAGCATGAGTCCTCTTTTTTTTGGGGTATGTTGGACAAGACCAAGTATATAGAGAAACACAAGAGGGGTTTCCAACAAACTACCATTACATATCCTCACCAGGGGTCAACATAACTAGCTCTCACACCAAATCCATGTAATCACAGACCATCAATCTTTTAACAAATATAAAGAGATGGTAGGCTACCTGAATTGGAGGCACCTCCTGGAAGGAGCTAAACATACAATTACAGTCTATACTGATCATAGGAATCTTGGGTTCCTTAAAACAGACCAGTCCACGAACCAAAGACAGAATTACTGCGTACATTTCTTTTCTAGGTTTAATTTTATAGTCACCTTTAAGCCAGACAATCAAAACACTAAAGCCGATGCTGTTTTCCGACCCTACAATGAGTCATCAGATACCACTGAATGTATACCATTTGTCCCCCAGAAAGAATCATCTCCGCTACAGATAACACTCTGCAAACCTATGAAGAAGACGTGAGAAGATTTTATACTCCTAGCCTCACGAGACGCTTCCTAAAATAATCACCTCTCCACCGAGAGGAACAAGGGTTAATATTCCACGATAACTATGGTTGCCCAAACATGCTAGTCAATACACCTTGTTCCATTGGTGCCATGATATTCCAGTAGCTGGACATTTCGGAACCAAGAAAACATTTGAGAAAATCATCAGGTAGGCCTGGTGATATACAATGAGAGCTGATACCCTGGATTATGTTAAAGGATGTGAAGGTTGTGCCTGAGCTAAAACTCTTAGAAAACTTCCTATGGAACTGCTACAACCTCTTCCCATCCCTCAGGGTCCATGGCAAACCTGTGCTATGGATTTTATCACTGACCTCCCTACTGGCGAGGGATGTACAGTCATTCTCACGGTCCTGGGCTCATTCACAAAATGGCTAATTTCATAGCCCTCCCGGATGTGCCCTATGCTTCAAATTTAGCTACCTGTTTTATCCAAAAAATGTGTTATCATCACCGACCGTGGTACACAATTTGTATCCACCTTTTGGAGAGCTATTAGCAAAGGACTGGGAATCCAATTGAACTTCTCCACAGCTTATCATCCCCAAAGCGATGACAAAGTGAAAGGAACCCAATACCTGTGATGTTATGTCACCGAACATCATCCAGTGTGGGCTCGCTTACTTCCCTTAGCAACATTTGCATACAATGACTCCTTCCACACTTCCATATGAGTTACTCCCTTTCACCTCTCCCTAGGTATAGATCCAGTCTCTATTCCTGTTACTGTCTCAAAATCAAGTCCTGTTCCTGCAGGCGATCATTCATTAGCTAGACTGTCCTTATGATTCAAGAAGGCCAAACTACATTTGCAACAGGCATAAGACAAAGCCAGAGTTTACGCAAATAAATAAAGGAAACCTTCTCCGGAATACCGTACCAATGACATGGTGTGGTTATCCAGGCTTCACCTCAAACTCCCTGCCTGTAACAAAAAGATGAAACCCTGTTACATTGGTCCTTTTAAGTTCCCAGTAGCCATGGAATATTAAAACTTCCTGTAAACTACAAAATGCACCCTCTTTTCCACGTTTCCCTGTTGAAACCTGTCCAAAAAAATAAGCACAGAGACTGCTCATAAAACAGTCTGACACAGGAAGAGTGTCTAGCAGCTGAGAATTAACCTCAGTTTTCCACCTCTCTCTTCTCACCCCAAAGGACGGAGGCACCACCTAATCTGCCACAGCAGATTATTCACAGAGTGACGCCCAAGATAAACTACCTGGTCCTGAAGAAGATGACCCCAATTGGAGTGGTCATCGAAACCAGTCGACCATAGGTTCATGAGTCCATTCTTGACCATGATGATGTTTCAATCAGTGAATTTGAACACGCAAGAATAATAATTTGCCCTAGTAGGGCTCATTGCTAATAGGGGTCCCACAATATGTGGGTGGTTGCTGTTTTAACCATCCAGTACTAAGTCTGTTGTTGGGGAGGTCTCGACTTAATTGGTGATTACACATTATCGAGAAATTTCTACGAGAAGTAACCTCGCATACAAAAATAACAAAAAAGAGATATGATCTAATACTAACATTCTCTACCAATACCTGTACTGGTGTTTTTAATTGTTATTGATCAATGTAAATGTGGTCTCTAGGCGAGGGAAAGATCTCTTGCTATCCCTATTAGATAGGCGGTACACCACCAGCTTTCTAGGGAGAGCTTGCTCTGGCAGAGTCAGGGTGTGCTTCTGCACAGGGTACTTCATTGCCTGTTCCTTTGTGATAGAATATGTTGACCATACTGGGAGGAATGTAATAGAAGTGTATTACGCTTGTAGTTTTGCCCTAGCTGTTTTTTGTAACGTTCTGGCAGATGCCACATTATTTCCAGGTCCAGACCTAAACTATTCGCTTGCTGAATCCACACTGGATTGAGTGATGAGGAACTGTCTGGTAATTGACCTGTATCTTCTGTCACACAAATGGTTGCTGTTTCATGCCTAATCATATGGCTCTGAATTAGTGGTTTTGCCCTGGTAACAAATGTTCAACCCTTTTTGACATGTTTACCTATCATATCAAGATGTTTATGTATGCATGTCGGTGTACATAGTGTACAGGAGCAGTCAGTGTACAGGAGCAGTCACACACCTGAAAAACACCTCATGGTGCTACTGGAAGACAGAAAGGAGCTAAATCGGGGGTCATGTAAGGTACCACAGGGAAAAGAAGTGCATTTTCATGATTTTCCTGAATTCATGATAATTCTCAAGATGCCAGAGTTGAAGAGGAGCAATATTCCATATGATTGTGGTCGGGAAACAAAAAACTCTGCTACCTGTCCTCTCTCTCTCTCTCTCTCCCTCTCCCTCTCTCTCTCTCTCTCTCTCTCTCTCTCTCTCTCTCCTATGTTGAGGACCTACCATACTATTTTGGTCAGCGGATCAGGGTCATCTAGAATGTTTACAGGTACTGAACTACTCGGAACTCGGATTGGCGTTGGAAGCCCGTGACGGAAATGTTTGAGGGAGAAAAGACCGAAGACTATTTTTCCAAAATATCCTTCAGACTTTTCTCCCCTGGACATTTCGGACTTGGCCCCTGCCCCACCCACATCCCCACCCCCCCACTCACGTTGCCGCGGCACACTTTGCTGTGTGCCGCCGTCTTGCTGTGTCCCTTTAACGCCTGTTCCCTTTCACTTCTACTACTGGGTAGCGGCGCTGCAGAGTCCTTTCCATTTTTTTTTGCTTTTTTTTTGGTTTTTGGGATTGGCTGCGGGGGACACCCCTGCAACCGCCGCAGCCCTTAGCACCGAATGGGGGTTTGGTCGAACTTTTCAGCCTAATCTCCCATTCTGGCTTTTTGGGTAATTCCGTACTACTCCAGTACAACATAACGTTTCTTGACTATGCATTGATGTCTTGTACAGGTCCTCATCTCCATGGGCAGCCAATGCACAGTGTTTGGAGCTGGGTAGATCTACTGAGGCTCATTTTCAGTTTGGCCGCAGCATTCTGCACCCGCTTGGGATGCTTCATATCAAACTGTGGAAGCCCCAGGAAGATAGTGTTATAATAAAAACACCTTGACAAGATAAAAGCAAAAACTAAAGTAATTTAGGAGGATTTCACATCTTTTTCCTTTTCCTCAACAAAGAGTTGCAACTGGAGATGTGTCTCTGGTGACTCAAACATGGTTTACCACACGCTGTGGACCCACACTTTATCACACCGCTACTACAGGCTAAAAGATAGTCTGTGCCAACTGTCTGACTGACATTGTTGGAGCCTTTGATGTGATCACTGACAATCACCTCGTTCCAGTTGGATGTGTTGTTTCTTTCTCTACCAATAAGAAAGACTTGCTAGTCAAAATCTCCACCCGCTCCCCTCTCCCCAGTGCAAACATCTGTGTGTCATGTTGTCCATTGTCCCCCTGCGTCCGATGCCTCCTGTGCTGAATCTTTTGCTAATTGGTCAGCTGTAAAACAAAATGTGGACGATTCTAATCTCTGGTGGAGTCAACCTTCCCCTTTGTATGTGTCCATGCTATCAGCCAATTTGGTGATGTTAGGACTAGCAGATTGTGCGTGACCACACACGCAAGCATAGTCGCACTCCCTTATTGCGGTGCGGACAAAGCCCACCATTATCCCTATTAATATTCTACTTGCCCCAGTGCCCCCTAAACCTTCCTACCCAAGCCGTTTAGACCATGGGGTACAATTGGCATCCCTACAGCAGTTGGTCACTGGGGGATCAATCCTCCAGGTTGGATACATGCAGGCGCTGAGGCATATGCTGCAATGATCTTAGCATGCTGGCATCGTCAGCTATCTCCTTACCCAGCCAAACATCCTGGCATACAGTCTTTGGAAACGCCCCCATAACCCCCACTGCTCGGTTCACTGACAGTATTCATGCTATGAACAGACAAGTAAAATATTTGAAACAGCTTTTGCGCTAATAGTATTTTCATAGTCCTACCTGAATAGAATACGGCGCCAAAAAGTGCTCCAATCAGGCTAACATAGGGCATTCTCCCTCTGTTTCTTCTGATGAATCTTATTGCACCGGTCTCTCGGGATGCAATGTCATACCTGAATTATTGTGTGCTTTCTCACTACTACCGCCACCCCCATCAACCCACCCTCAATGTTGTAGAGAGCTTAGAAACGTGCACCTTGCCTCATCAGTGCCATGATGCATTGTCTTGATATTAACCCAGATTATGTTAAGCGTCGAATGGCTAACCATCAAACAGTGCTCTGACTTGAAAGCTGTCTGCCTAGTAAATAAAGTCACACAGAAGTAAAGGCCAGAGAATGTATAAAACGATTTAACTCTCGTCAGCCACGTCCAGGACTCTGGTCATCTCCTCAAAGCCACATGTCTTTAGACCAAATGAGATAGCAGCGCTTTGATGGCAGATCCCTCAGGTGCAAGGTTTGAAGTTATTGAGCTAGGAACATGTCAATATCACCCACTGTTATGTCAAGGAGACTGACCCCCTCCAAGTTCTAGCATGTTCCCAAACCCCCTCCTTTTCCGGATCCATCTCGGGGGAATTGCCAGCCTGTCCACATATATTTCATTCCACAAAACCTCCGAGCGTTAATTTGTGCATTTTTTGTGGCAGGGGTACATTTCCACCATTGCCATGTGCGTTCGTTTTGCTTTCAGTGTATTACTTTTTACAGATTGCAAAATGAATGCAGGTTATTTCATTGTTGCTTGTGTTCCCTTTGTGTGTAGTGTGGCTCTCATGTTGGACATATAACTGGAGAATCCCTGTTCTTTAAAATCAATTTCTGATCTTTGAGGGGGAAGTCGTGTGAAGTGGGCTCGGGGCGGTGCAAGAGCAATGCAAAAACAATGCAAAAAACGAAAGGAAATCCATCAGACAGCTGCTTACCCAGATGTTGTTACACCTTATGCCTTGTGACGTTTCCTCCGCCTGGGTAAAATTGGCCTTCTTTTCTGTTCCAGTTTCAGCTTTGTGTGTCAGCGACCCCAAAGAATCAATCTGCAATGCTAGCAGGCTCTGTGTATGCGGGGGGAAGCTTGCCTTGAGGACTGTCTTTCTGGCTTTCTCTAAATGCCCATCATCTCCTGCCTTTGTGATTAATACCCAGGAACTGAAATAGAGAAGGCACCAGGAGAATGTTAATGAGTGAACATGGAGTATTGAATGGGGCCGGGACCTGGGAGCCCTCCAGGGAAATCCCTCCTGATATAGATCGCAAAAGGAAGGCTTTACCAGCGGGTGCTTTGGGTGTGCGGCTCACACATCATGTGAATAATTCATGTTCACTGAGAGCACATTCTTCATATAAGCATATGGAAAAACAGGATTTTAGAACACAGGTAATTAACACATTCCAATTAGAAGAACTCAAGGTCCGGTGAAAAATGCGAGAGGGTTTGCGATCAATTCCAGAAGAGTCGAACAAATGGCAGTACATTATGGCTAAGGAACCATATAGATAGGTTGCATCTTCACCCCAGAGAGCTACAGGACCTGCATTGCCCCGGGTGTATACAGGGCTTAGGTACAGAACAATTGCTGTTTCCATAAAGTATTTTACTTTAGTGACAAGGAAAACATGAAGTATAACAATGTGAGGAAACTAAGAATGCATGCAAGACAGGAAAATCATGTTTCTGGAAATACCCTAAACCTTGTGGAAAAAATGTGTGCAGCGCTGTGTGATCCTCAACAGTGTCAACATATCAGATTTGGTGAAATATTTGGACGCATCCCACGTATTTAATCCAGTAAGGGTTGCTGTGCATTGAGAGCTGAGCATGTGCACAGCCATTGTTACACTGACACCCATCTTAAATTCTGCCCATCCTTGGATTCTAAAGGACTGATTGATGTTGCTTGCAGCTATGTTATCCTCATATCCACATTCTCAGCCTGTACGAATCCGCATATATGCTTCAATGTTACGAAATGTTTCAAGTTAGAGAGTTTTGAAAAATGAAAGGAGCTCCAAGGTCAGTCTGCAGCATGTTTTTGGTGATTCAAGCATACAACCCCTTTATCACAGACATATTTGTCAAATGTAAGGATCCATGATTCTTCTTATGTTCCCAAAACACTCATTGATTTTATGCAATGAAGTCTACAACCAGCACTGGCGCTATTCTTCCCTTTACCCTTTCTCATACATTTTAAAGAGTACAATTTGAGTGTGCCAGACTGTCCATTGTGGAATCATAACCTGATTGCTGGTTGAAACAGAAGTACGAAATCCACATTTGTGAAACTCCGTGAAAATGAGCAAAATGTTTCATTTTCTTATTTATAAATGTTAGTTGTTTTTTTCCTTATTGGTTGCCACACCTTCAAAATCCCCTCTGCCCCTACAAAGCTTCCCTTTTACGTCATCCTTTATTACATCCTTTTTGTTTCTTTCTCTTTATTTTTCTCACTTTTACTTAACTTTCCATTTCAATCATACATATGTATGGTTAGTATGGAATGTCGTCAGAACTGGGCTGGGAAATTTGATTATGCATATTTTAGAAGTTTTCTGACTTGATAACTTCCTATCAGGAAAACATGTATATGCTTATTTTAGGTTTTGTTAATGTGTTTGGGCCCATAAGGCAAGAGTAATGTTCCTATTAAGATTGCAATATATACACAACGATATCATTAGAAATAAACATTGTACAATTTTAAAAAGGGCCCGCTTACAATGTTACTACAATTAAATAATACCCCTTTTCTTTAACAGCTGCTTCTGCAAAGAAACATGGCTGCCCGAAGATACCCGTTTTTTCCTGTGATCAAGTAACTGCCGTACAGGTCTCGGGTGGCTCTAGCCAACAGGAATCTCACTAGACAACTCTCACTCAAACAGAAAGAGACAGCAACATACTGCCCACTACTCAAAAATGAATGCAAATAAAAAAAAAGTTTACATCACATCCTTTTTTTAATTTTTAATTTTATTTTTAGAAATGCATAGGTCTCCCTGTTTTCAAACGCCACCTGCACATTTCAGTGGACTTGGACAGCAGCGAAAAAGATGTGATGGCTAGCCCATTTGCACACAGTAGCCTCTTGTTTGTTGCACTTAATTATTTAAGATGACTTCCCACTTCGTGAGTATATGAAAGGGAGAGAGTAGAGATTAGATGTGGCAACCAAAGATCTGGGGAGGGGACAGAGAAGAGGGTATCGGTGAAGACCTGTCTAGAAGTTGCACTCACATAGGTATCAGCGATAGGTAGGCCAGGGTTGGTGGTCAGGATTTTTTTTTGTGCTTTTTCCTTTCAGACTTTGTCAGAGAGAGAGGGTAGGTGATAGTGTAGCAGTTAGAGAAGATAGGAGATATGATGAGTGCCATCAGCGTGGCACAGGATAGATGAAGGAGAGGGGTGGCTGCACTGCACAGTCCTAGTCTAAACTCACCGGACGGCCTAATGGTTACAGTACAGGCAAAGAATACAATGCAAAATATGAAGTGTAAAATGTTAAAAACACACACACCTAGGTTTGAGAATCACGCAATGGCACAAAGTAAAGTGGAGAAGAGGACGATTAGGTGAGACTGAGAAGCAGAGTGAGAAAGCAACAGATATGGTTCAGTTGCGTTAGTGGAGGAGGCTGTGGAAGAGTTTAGCTATAACTCACTTTTCAAACTGCAGAGAGCATTGAGGTGCAGGAGTAAAGGTTTGTGTGGGCACCGGCTGCTTCAGGAGGCAGCTTCATGATTAGAAAGAGGGGGAAAAGGAGAAGGGGGGTCTCCGAGTCCTCCCAGCACAAGCACAGATAGGGCCTTAGCTATGGGCATTTGCTGGAAGGGGCTGGCGAAAGCCTGCTGGTACCCCAATAGGCCAGAAAATGGCAGCCCTGCATAATCAGTGTGAAGGAGGCGGGAGCTGCATTAGCCCCCATGAGTGTGGCCAGGTAGTCGATGGGTCAACTCCTGGTGTACCATCAATTTTGGGTATTCGTTTAGTAATTTTGCACCACCAAAATGATTCTTTTGGGTTTTTAAAATAATTACCATACCGCATGCGAGTGGTCCAGATGCCCCAAAGATGGTGCAGTGTGTCTGATGTGATGTTATCGCCCTCCAGGCATCCGGCAGGGAAGCAGTCCTCTCCTTCCTTTCTTCACGTGATGTCAAACGCCCCTTGGCTTCAGAGCAAGACCTCCTCACAAGGTCCTTAGGCTGAAGGCTGCATAGTCTGCTTCATCATCTCCTGCTTCTACAAAGGACCAAGTCAAGGCCACACCCACCAGTGGATGATGGATGGGAGTATCGGCTTTTCTATTTCTAATTGTTAGTTGGGTCCCACCAAGGGTACACAGTCCAGGTTTAGACTGGCCAGTCAGGCGCTTTTATTTCCTCCATGCATTGCATAACAGGCTGGTACTTGGCATTTCTATTGTCTATGTGGGATGGATTGATAAACATATTAATTCCACCTTTCAGCTATCATTGCAGTTGTTGCTGTTGACCAGTGAAGGCACACAGAGTCAGAGAGGATATTTTCCCAGTCACAAACAAGGTTCAACAATGGAAAGAACTAATTAAAATATATTGATGGTGTGGCTTATACCATTGCGTGGGTCAGCATGGTGCATGGCAGTGTGATGCACCACTTTTCCCTTTACGGTTGCCTTCCTTCACCCAATGGGATTATTGAACCTATTGTCTAAAGGTTTTACAGAAGTGGTGTAGGCAGGAAAGGGGGAAACGGCAACCAAGTCTGCTTATATTGTCAATTTCCTCTTCCCATCTGGCCTTTCACCTGCATGGAGACTTGTTTTGGTAGGTGTCAACTGATTACATCAGCCAGGTTCTTAAACTCCCTCAGCAGCCATTAAGACAAGAGATGTCACCCTGTTTTAGACACCATTGCTTGTATTCCGCCTTTCCAGCTTTGCTCCAGCATTCTTCCAGAAGCCTGACAGACTTGCTACCTGACTGTATACATTAGTGGCAGTACACACAAAGAACCATCAGTTAGCCAGCTATGAAAATCAGCCATGCGAATGAAGATTTTGGGGATGAATGCTCATACACGTGTGCTAGTGTGTGTGTTTCACTGTGTGTGTGTGTGTGTGTGTGTGTGTGTGTCTGACTTTCTGTATAACTGCCTTTAAGGGCTTCTCGGGTGCCTGGAAGTACCTCCCTTTCTGCCTGCCAATGATTCTGTTTGCCTGCCACCTCATGTCCGTGTGTTTAATACTCGTAGAAACTGGGCCAATATGAGCATTGTTTTGGAATTGTGAGAACTGGACCGCTGTGTTCATTACCAAATTGAGAAAGCTCAGGCAATTTCATCACACTGCTTCATTAAGAAAATACACTCATGATGTGCATTGCTGCAGTATGTTGCACATTGGGATAATATTTGTATTAAAGCTACTGGTAATGTATATAAACCGAGCCACTACAGAAAATGTTAAAACGTTCTGAGGACATTATGGAGCCCGAAAATTGATGTCCTGATAAGTATATCATATTTTTAAACAATGGGCATAGTAGGTACCATGTTTCCAGTGCAGTAAGAGCATTAGCGAATGTATGTACTGATATGATCATATATATGTATGTATATATATATGTATATATATATATGGCAGAACGTCTGTTTGTTCCTCATCCAATGCTACACTGTTCAACCGATCTGCACCAACGTTTGCATGGTTACCTGTTAGGACCCTCCAGACATTACTGTCTACATGACATTTGCACACACCATTCCTTTCCCCAGATTTGACAGTTGCCTGAAATTGGCAAAACGTCAATGTGGTCATAGAAGAACTGGACAAAGCTAATGTTAAGCATCTCGACACGAAAAACACAACTCGAGACTCCCTATGGTAGCTCGAAAAACATGTTTCAAGGCCCTAGAATGCACCATTGTTTTTTATATTTGCACTGCAACACACTGCAACCCACCAGGGTTAGGCGACAGGTGGGCAGAGCACACAGAGGTTGCATGGTTACCTGTTAGGTCTCTCCAGACATTACTGGCTATATGACATTTGCATGCCCCACATCTTTCCCCATATTTCATGGTTGCATGAAATCGGCAAAACATCAATGTCGTAGAAGGACCGAGCAAAGCTCATTCTAAGCGTGCTGATGTGAGAAATAAAACTCAAGTTTTAAGGCCCTAGGATGCACTGTTTCTGAGATATTTTCACTTGAACGCACCATGATGGGGTGAGGGGACAGGTAGTGAGAGCACACAGTAGGTCCTAGTACGCTGCAGCACTCCAACTCTCAGCTGCCATCCACGTCTGGTCCGGTTTATGTAAGCTAGCTACACAAACCCGTTCTCTGTTCAGTTTACTTCAGGGTGAAATGCACAACATGAGATAAGCGAGTCGGAACAGTCACCTACAGGATCATTGATTTCCATTTATAGAAGAGAGAGTGTCCATGTCTGTCTACAGAACCCGTGTGGAGTGTGGGTACTTTTTTGCTAGTACATACATAACCATAACTACACAGCCACTACCGTGGGCTGTGTAATATATATAAGTTGCTAATCCCATAGGAAGAGCACTTTTTCTGCAAATTGTGGTGAGGTTTGGTTCAGTGGGGGCAAAGTTATAGGGGGTCCCAAAATTATTTTTTTTCGACATAATGGGAAAAAACTTTGCGCAAGCCTACAGCTTAAACTGCTGGATGGATTTCCACCAAATTTGTGGCAGGATCAGCAGCCTTTTTCTGCAAGGCGTGCTTTTGTTAATTTGGTGTAAATCCGTCCAGTAGTTTTCTTTTAAATGGGCAAAAGGTAAAGCAAAAAAATGTGGGATATCTATGTCCGCTCCGCGGACACACTTCCCTGTTCGCTCCGCGGACAGGACACCGATGGGTTAATCGGCTTGTGTCATGTCCGTGGACACGCAACATATTCGCCGATTGGCTGGGGTGAGATGCGTCACATTCTTTTGGTGCACCCGCCATAATGGTTCCGCCGACAGCGCGGCGGCGAACAGAGGCAAAATGCAATTTTGTGGAGTGTGTTGGTGTGGTTTGGGGAGTAAGAGATGGGTCAAATACTGTATTTGTTTTGGTGGCAGGTGCCCCTGATGTGTTCACCATATCTGCAGTGTTCAGGGCTGTCCGCTGACATAATAAATGCACTAATAGCTATTTTGCTTTAGTATGATGTTGGTTTTGGGTTGTTAGTAGAGGATTGATTGTAATTAATATCCTCTATAAGCAGCTCAAATACCACAGTCAAAATGTTTGGTAGCATAGGTGTGTTATGCTGCGGTGGTTGTGGCTAGGGCCTAGAGTCTTGGGTGCATGGCCAAAGGCCATAGGCCACAGCATAACACACCCATAGAATCAAAAACTCATCAAATATCCACAACCCATAAGTGTGTGTACTGTTTCATTTGTACAGTTTGTATGTAAAATTTTGGCTAGGCTATGCAGTTAAGATTGTAGAGTTTGTAATAGAACTGCGTTATAAGATACCTTTGGAAGTAAATATTTTGGATTGTGGTGTATGAGTGTGGACATTTTCTTTGAGATCTAATGGTAAATAAACTACTTTGCCACAAATGCCTTTCACTAATTTAGAGGGAGGTAATTTTGCTGTTTGTGTTGAAGTCGCATTATTGCTTGAAGTGGGTGCACTGTTTGAATTATGATGCTCTCTTATAAATTTAGTTGTTGCAGGGGTTTTGGTAGTGGGAATAATTCCAAGTTATTTTTGAGAGCACATGAAGGTGTTTGGTTGTTGTCAAGTTTTGCAGTGCAGTAATTGCAAAGTATTAAGGGGTCAGTAATTTCGTATTTGTTTTCTGCTATAAGGTAGAGCTAATTGGAACCATTTGGAATCTTCATTGTCTTCTATTTTGTACGTTATGTCTACAGTTTTTGTGCTAGTTTTCTAAAAAGTCATGCGACAACACACATACACATGGTTTGGTACTTCACCAGAGGTACTTTTAAACTTTAGTATTTCTTGTTTGTATGTGTTTAATAGAAGGTTGCTATTTGTACAGTAGTTGGTAGTTTGTTGTAAAGCTAATGCATTTTGTAAGTGGCTTTCACTTCCAAAATATTTTTTCTGGATATGCTCTATTTGTTTGAGTAGTTGTTTGACTGTACCACATAGAAGATTGTTATTTAAATTGACTAGTGTGAACGCAGGACTTTTAGCATAGTAGAGTTTATGGACTAGATTATTATAGTTGAATGATGTGTTGATATCATTTTGATATGATGGAAGGTGCTTTTGGAAATAGGTCCTGAAATGCAGGCTAATGAATGTCCTTGTCGTCCTGTGTATTTGTGCACTGGACAGGAATCCTTATTTTGTAGTAGCTTCATTTTGATTTTGTCTTGGCTTTTTACATACTGATTGAGGAAGTGGCGTAAAGATTTGAAAGATTTTTTGTCAATGTTACACATTGATGTGCACTGTCATTTGTAGACTGGAAGTTTTGGTTTATTAGAATGGAGACGTGATGCTGAATTTTCTGTGGATATTTTTTAGAGCAGAGCTTCTTGTTTCATAATGGTGTTATTAGGTTTTTCATACCCTCGTCCACTGCTATGTATGGGAATTGGGTTTGTTTGCTTTTGTTTATATGCTTCTTCATATCAATATGGTTCTGTGCTCGTGGTGTGACTCCATTCACCTCCACAGATGTTTAAGAAGATATTTTTGTTGATATTCTATTTATTGAGAAGTGTTATTTGTAATTTAGTAGTTAGTTTTGTTAGTGGTTTCATTCTGTTTAAAAATAAAAGAAATAACTTCCTTTTGAGAAGGATTGCACTGTCTATGAGAGCTTTTAGGATTACTTTTCTACGGTAGGTTTTAAGGGTTGTCCATGACTTCTCTCATGTTTTTATAAGGTTCTGAAGGACTCTGTGGCAGAACATTTATTGTAAAATATTTTTTTTCGTATGGTTAGTTGCTACTATATCAACATTTATAGGTGCAGCGTTAGCAGTAGTGGTAGCTGAAGTCTTGTTAATCACTTTTTGTTTTGTTTTACATTTTGATAGAGGAGTGAAAGTTTGTGTACTGGATGCTTGTTTTGTTTTGCGTAATGACTGTATTAGCTGTGTTGTTTGAAGTTTTTGTACAACATCTGGTAGAGATGGATGATTATTTTGGACACTTTTATTTTGATTGGCTCTATTTCTGAGTTGCTTTCTACGGAGTTGCTTTTTGGTGGGCATATTTTGGAGTTTGTTGGAGAAAAAAAGAAAGTGTGGGTTGGGCTGTTGTGCTGTGTAAGCGTGCTTTGTGCATGAGTGTCTGAGTATGATGGAAAGGATGATTGTGGAGGCGTGTGATTGTGCAATGGGAAGCTATATCAAGTTGGGAAGGTTATTCTTGTATTTGTGTATTACTATACTGGCCTTCAGATGACAATATAAAGTATGCAACTGGTAAGGGGAAGTGCTAATAATACATCTAATAGGAAAGGGTTAATACACTTCTTTTTTCTACAACAGTAAAATGCTAGTGTGTTTGAGTCACAGTTAGAACATTTTGTTAGTATTGTACTTACTTTTTTGTATGGAAAGAGTAGGTTTCTTCGAAGTCATTGTTCGTACTTCAGACGCTGCTGCTTTTCAGGAGAGTGGTCTTAACTGCAATTGTAAAAGAAAGATGTTGGTGAATATGTGTGTTTATAGCACTTTTGTTAATGCACACATTGGTTATTTGTTTGTTTTTGTAGCAATAGTGTTTTCTTAGAACTGAGCATAGTATGCATATGCACTTTCATTGCATATGTGAATCCTGTAACTTTTATTTAGAATCAGTTAGTTGAGTATGTTTTACAAATGAGTATAATAGTAAACGTGTAGAGCACACTTGTTTTTTTACTGTTATGTTATTGGATGGTAAGAAGTAGAAGAAATAATCCTATGTATTTTTTGCTATTTTTACAGGGTAAATGGCAGAGATTGTACAGAAAAGCATGCATTGTATGAATTTGTGAAGGTGTGGGAAATAAAGGAGTAGGATTTCATACAGAGGCAGTGGTGTTGTTTAAGCTGGGAGCCTTTGCAATTATATTGTTTGTGTGTGTGCTTGAATGAAGATGCATGTACTTATCCTGGTTGTGTGTAATTTTATAACCCACTGGACAGTCTTTTTATAATTATACTGTTATTTCTGCCATATTTTAATATGAAATAAAACATTTTTAGATAGCTGTGTGAGTAAACAAAAATTTGGAGAGGAGACAGGTTTGCAATTGACACTGGATCATAGCAGATGGGATAAATGACAGTAAGGTAATTTTACAGTTTATACAGGGTATGTTTATATGTATTTTTAGAAGAGCTGTACATGTACTGTGTAGAAGATATTCATACCTGTAGTCTGTGTTCATGCATGTGGATGTGCATGAATCTGCAAGTAGAAATATTGGCCAGTTTTATAGCAGTTGTTTCTGTAGGTCTGTTGCAGTGACAGCCAAATTGTACAGAGAGTGATCAATAGTACATCTAAAGTGCTGATGCGTGATGATAGAGTTAGACGTAGAGTTCTTGGATGTGATTGGTGGATGATTGTGTGACTATTTAACAGCAACCAATGAGGAAATGGTCCAGAAAGTGAAGTGGAAAGGGTAGAAGTGCTGCCCCGCTGTTACGCGCTTCTCGGACATCGCGGGTGTCCGCGAGCAGGGCATGCCAGATCCGGGGTTTCTCAGCAAATGCAGCATGTAAAAGGGACTGTGGGGATCAGCCAATCAGATGTTGAGGTTGTGGTTTGTGTTGAAAGAGGTTGTGTGTAGTGAAGATGGTAGAGGTGGAGAAAATCAGGGTGTTGGTGGTTGGAGATATGTTTGTGCATGGTTTGGAGTAGTATGCTAAATGTGGGAATGTGGAAAATAATTTTGATGTTAAAGGAATGGAGGTGGTGTGGAGCACTGTGCCTGGTTTTAATGTGCAGGGAATTGTTCAAGTTTGTGAAGATATGGGCATGGTCATTATTGCTCATGTAGTTGTTTTGCACTGTGGTGCGTTGTATTTGGGGTATGTCAGTGCCCCTACTTTGTTGGCAGATTTGGAATATTTGGTTCAGACAGTAATGAAAATACTTCCAAATGTCAAGGTTATTTTTTCTGGTTTAGTATCTAGGGCAATATGAGACAATGGTTTTGTTTTTTGTCCTCAGCAGGTGGAAATAAGATGTAGGGTGTGGTTTATTGAGGTAGGTCGCAGACCGTCTCATTCTCTGTTTTACAGTAATGTTGGTATCATTATATTTGACCCATCCACACTTTTTTTGTATATATGCAGAGTAGTGACGTGTATTGGTTGTGGCTGCTGCATGGTAGTTTATACCTACGGTTGTGAAGGTTTTTTACCAAGTGATAGTTTACCATGTGTAAATCCAGTTAGCTTGCAGTTGTTTTTGGTACAATCTGTATTCTAACGTGAAAGCATTACTATTATGTATTTACTATGTGTTTGTATTTGTAAGGTGGCAAGATGCCCACACCATTCATCTCACTAGTGACCGAAAGTGGGATAGTACAAATACACGTGTGCAAATTATAGGTCACTAATATACAACTGTGGTCAATGGGGTTAGGGTCTGCGGCTTGGCCGGAGGTGGTTGTAGCAGGGTTTTCTTGGACCTTCTTATCCGACCACTTTTTGTCAGGGCTCCAGACTTTCTCCTTTTAAAAATGTTTGTCATTTGCTGTGTGAAGAGGAGATGGGATGAGGTGACAGGTGGTTTGGCCTGACTGTGGGAGTTGCTGGGAGAGTGCGAAGTTGTGCAGAGGAACAAAATAAATCTGTAGAAATGTCACCCGCATTGGTGAATGGTAGCAAACAATGATATGTTTTTCAAAAATATTTGTCATGCCACTGTGTTCTGAAGGGCTATCAGCTACCATTCTGAGTGAAGGTCAGTGCCGTTGAATTATTGTTTCCTATCTGAGAAACCCACGCATGGTACACAGTATAAGGTTCAATTGTTTTTTGACATTGAAACAAAGGGAGGATTCAAAAGGAATGTACGAAGGGAGGGATGTAAGACTTTAAAATATGATAATGTTCATGATTCAATAATTGGACTAAGGAACATGTAATTTCATTTTAAGAAAATTGGTTGAACTGAACGGAGTGTCTGTATTACGCTGATAGAATGGAAATGCTGAATATTATGTAAGTTTTACTTTGGACGATTGTATACACAAATAATTCAAATTATCATTCAGTGACATTATTGGTGGGTTACATTGTATTGTTTGTTGTTTGTGGCATATTGCAACAACATGCAATTACAACTTGTGTGTGCAGTTTCTTTTGTTCTGAGCACATGGGCAGTGGAGCATCGAGATGCGTGTAGTCGAGTAGTGGGTTTCCCCAGGTTGCACAAACGTGTAATTCAACACTAATATTTAATTAAAATTCTGTCTGTGTTCTTCTTGGTTTTATCTTGCTCTCTAATTGCAGTGTTAGCCATAGCATTCCATTTCGATCTGACCATAATCTATAGAGTAACTTCTAAAGCAAACTAAAGAGCACTTTGTATGTTGTTTTGTCTGAGTTCACATTGTTTCACGTCCGTGTTTATCAGTACTTGTAACAGGGTCCAAAAGAATGGTTAAATTGTAAACTGTAATAACGATTGGCTACTGAGACACATTTCTGTTAACTTTTTTTAAACAGCTACATCTTGGCTTACTGCGATTGTCATGGATTCCCGATACCAACAGACAGTTTTTTTTAACTGTCAGCTACAGATATACGTAAATGGATGGATCACAGTGACTAGCGATAAGGAGCAACTTGACATTGTTTACGGTGGCCTAGCGCCAAGTTCATGCCAAAGTCTTGCGATTCACAGTGCGTCCAAGGCGTTCTTATACCCAAAAGGAACACTGCATGACTTACGATAAACATTTGGGGATCGAGAACAAAGAAAGAAATTACCCATTTGCTTGAATATGGCAATCGCCGATGTTCTCGGATTGATTATTGTGAAATAAAAGTACTTTACAAATTGTACAGTGTTGCTATTTCCTTTAAAAGTATGATTTTATATTCAAAATCGGGACGTGCTATGTTGTGAGATGCTGTGTGTTGATATTCCGGGTTCAGCGTCAATTAACGTTATCACGTAGGTGATGATTGGGTGCATTTTACTACGCTGTATAGTAATGTCCTCGAGATAGGTGGAGAATATCACTAGGTTTGGTGATGTCAGCCTCAGGGGCCGGGAATATGAATGAGTGCCGCCAGGGCAGTCCACCTTGGGCGATGCAGCAACGGATAAGATTATCACAAGATGACCGCGCCCTGGTGCCTGATTTCGCATTTGTAAAAAAGAGGAAAATTACGGTAAAATGCAAAGGAAATGTTTGTACGATAGATCAACGTATGCTTAGAAGCACATGCCTGAACACTCGGGAAAATAATATTTCTGAGTGAACACATCTTTTAATAGATCATTTTTTTGCTGAATTCACTGCAGATGATTTTCTAATGTCTGTTTCTGTATTATTTTGAATGTCTGTATGGTGTGTTTAAATACAAAAAAAATGGTAAGTACAGATAAAGTAATGGATAATAATTTGCTTGTATAGAGAAGTGTAGTATCTTCAGTTGGTATCAATTTTTTCACTTATTTCATCACGAGGAAAATTTAGTTCCAGCCATTCCAAAGTAGTAGACATTTTTGTGTAAAATTAAATAAATGTATTATGTTTACTGTACCTAATGCAGAAAGTTTACAAATACATAAAATAAATGCTGTCTACTCACTAGTTTGTTGCTAAATTTTGATGTTACTGCTGCGTACGTGTGCTGCTGATTTTTGCTGTTCAGTTTGTGTGAGGTAATTCTGTTGGAGGCATAATTATTTTGTTTTGGTATATTGCATTATGTTGCATATGTTATGTAATTGGAAGGTTGGTGTGTTACATATACAGTTTGCACTTTTTTATTTATTATTGAATGTAATGTATTTATGTGGTGCTTTTTGGATATGTTTGGTGTTATTATTGTATGATACAATAATGTAAGATACCTCCTGAGTTTATGCAGTCTTGATGGGGACCGCGTCCGTCCATGGACATGCGCACGGTCTGCAGGCATCAAAATTAATAGCGTGGCAGGGGGTTTAGTATTTTCTATGTTATACGTATCTAAGCTAAGGGAGTTTTGGTAAACATTTATAATATTCACATTATCTATATCTATATTCAGTGAAATATAATATAATTCATGAGTGCGTACATGTACTAGAAAGAACTGTATAATGCAATGGTGCTTATAGCAATGCAGCGCTTAATGAAGTATTTGCTGAATGATAGTTCTTCCAAAGATCTCTGACATTTTTTTGCCAACATTACAATCACAATCCTGTGTAGAGGCTGTGCATGAAAACTAAATGCACATGTGATGTCATCAATGACATTTGTGATGTCATCTTTGATGTCCTGGGAGTTAGTCTTAGCAGTGCATGCTGGTGGCGCGAGTTATGGTTGCTAAGCTTACCATAACTGGCGAATTTCAGGGGGTTTCCGGTTTTACTTCGAACCATAACTTCCCTTTAACAAAGTTTTTTTACTGGTATGTATATATATATATATATATATATATATATATATATATTCAATGACACATCTTTGGTAAAGGGACGTTATGGTTAAGTTGCACTAATAAACACCTATGAAATTCATTGAAAAAACTTTGTTAAAGGGAAGTTATGGTTACAAGTAAAACCAAAAAACCTCAGAAATTCTCCAGTTATGGTAAGCTAAGTAACCATAACTTGCACCACTACCGTGCACTGCTAAGACAAACACCCAGGACATGATATATGACATCACAGGCCATGTAATACACATATATATATATGCAAAATAGCAGGGTTCCCCCACTACAAAAAATTAGCAGCACTCACCCCAACTGAAAAGTGAGCTGAGTCCATTGTATAAAGTCCAAAATTAATCTCCTGGTGGATAAAAGAAAAACATACACGGCACACTAATGAGTTTCACCCATCCTGGGCTTCATCAGAGTAAAGAAATATATACATTATAGTGCAGCAGTCAATGCACTATAGTTAAGTAGTGTATTAAGATACGTGGGAAACCTGAAAAATGAATTGCTAATAACTTTTGACTCACTTGACTGATTTGGCTGAAATTTTTCAAACAAAAAGTGTGTCATGCTCCATCCTCAGACTGATCATCTTGGAAACGACAGTTAAAAAATAAAAAAAAAATGTATTAAGAAAGTAAAAAAACACTGCTTCGGCCTAGTCCATTTTGCTCCAGCGTACAGACAAAACCCCTGGACAGAATTGGACTAGGTACGAAACAATTTGGACATGAAGAATTGACTCAATTTCCTGGGGGGTGAGTGTCTGGGGTTATTCCATCCAGTAGTTGTCAAAATATTTGACGGAGAAGGGGTTGCCCCCTTCTCCCAAAATATAGTTCTATCTCCCATGATGCTTTGCAGCAGAGAAGCCGGCAGGAATTTCAGAAATGAAAAAGCAGACTTTGTTTTACCAACATTCTATTGCTAATACCTTTTGACTTGCTGGATGAATTTGGATGAAAATCTCAAAACGAAAGGTTTGTCAAGGGCTCTCCGAATCTGCATATTTTGGGAACAATACCTTATACAATGAACAAGTTATTAAGAAAACACAACACCGCCATTTCAGTTTTCAGCTCATTCATTTTCCTATAGAGAAAAGTGCAGTTTTTGAACAGCCGTATAAGGATCAAATAAGAAACAGCTTGGGCACAAAGCATTGACTTAAAGTTCTTGACTTTGGGGTAAATCCCTCAAGTAGTCTTTTAAATAATTGATAGATAAGGGGTGCCCCCTGTTCCTTAAATTCTTTGTATTAGACTTGGAGCTTTTTACAGCAGAGAGGCTGAGAGAGGATAATAACCCTTGACTTGTTGGATGGATTTGGATGATATTTTCCAAACAAACAGTTTATCAAGAGCTCCAGTAAACTACACATTTCTGGGGACGAGTCGTTTGAAAATGAAAAGGTAATTAAGAAAACATAAAATCCCTGTTTTCAGTCCACTCACATTCATTTTCACTTAGAGAAAAAGTGCAGTTTTTGAACAGCCGTTGCAGGAAAACAGCTTCACAGATTTGGACCAAATGATAAACAACTTGGGCACAAAGCCTTGATTTAAATTCCTTGACTGGTTCAGATTAAATCCATGGAGCAGTTTTTAAAATATTCGACAGAGAACGGGATGCCGCCTGCACATTAAAACCTTTATATCTGTCTTTGTTCTTTGCAGCAGAGAGCCTAAGAGAGGCTAATACAATTTCTGGGGGGAGTGCTACCTTCTCTTGAAATTATAGATATATATCTGTCCTGCAAGGCATCGGAGAGTCTTTTCAGAAATCAAAAAGCCACAATTTCTTTTTTTTTTTGCTCGATGCGAGAGGTGACTGCGGTTATGGCGGCTATAACTGGGGCTTGCCGAATAAGAAAAGTGGAAAAAATGCCATTAGGAGGAGGAAAAATGATAACATGACATCAGGCTAGAGATGGGGAGGGAAAAGAGGACACCATGTGAAATTAGGGAGTTGGGGAGCAGGCTGGGGACAAGGTTCAAAGCTCAAACATTTTCACATAACTGGGGTTATCCGGTGGGCTAACCGTGGTTATGATAGAAAACTAAATAGGGAATGAAAGAGCGTCAGATGTAAAACAAGTGTTGGGGGAATGAGAGAGGGCTAGGGAGGGAAAAAGAACTTCAAGGGAGTTGGGGAGGGGGGCATGGCATAATGAGGGGGGCACTTGTTGAGTGCCTGGGACGGATGGGTAGAGTTTTGGATTTTGCTTGCTTTTGACGGATAACTGTTTTTATTTATGTGTGTTTACGGATAACCACAGTTATCTGCAGTAAATTGCTAACTGCGGTTATGGGGAACATTTTTAAAAAAGAGAGAGAGTTAAAAAAAATGTGATTAAGACTAAAAAGGGGAATTTTACATCTATTGTGAGGTGGTTGGTAATGGATGTGGCCGAAGACTATAGCTACTGGGTTACTTTAAGGAAATGAATGGTACAATATGGAAAGTGGTCAAAGGCCATGGCTAGTGGGCCCCAACAAAACCTAGTGAGCAACATTTCAAGGGGTCACAGCCAAAGGCCATGGCTAGTGTGTCAAAAAGAAACCTTGAAGTGTGGTCACGGCTAAAGGCCCCGGCTAGTGGGCCTGAAAGTCATGTATAGTGGCCACATCCAAAGGCCATGAAAAAATCCACCTAGTCGGTCCAAAAGAAAGAGATTGGGGAACATGTACAGTGGACACATCACCTAGTGGGCAAAATGTCAAAGGGCCACAGTGAAAGTCTGTGGACACTAGTCATGGCTAGTGTGGCCAAAAAAACCTAGTGGAGTAGCCACGGCCAAAGGCCATGGCTAGTGTGCTGTGATGAATCCTGTTAAATCATCACTAAAACTCCGGTATTGGCCTCTACGCATGTGGCCAGGGAAAGGCAGACGCTACCTGACACTCCCCCATATGTCCTGTTTTCCCCATTTCATCTTGGGCTAACCCTGGTTATACCTGTTATAACCGCGGTTATCTCTCGCATCAAGCAAAATAAATGGCTGCTTTTACATTACTAAAAAGCCTTGCTGATGCATTGTGAGACACATATATAGCTATCATTTTGGGACAAGGGAGCACCCCCTCCTCCATCAAATATTTTAACAACCACTGGACGGAATAACCCCAGGCACCTCCTGAATTGTTTATAGCCTCTCTCATCCTCTCTGTGCAAAGGACCAACACTGATATAAAGGTTTTAAGGCACAGGGGCACCCCATTTTCTGTTTAATGTTTTTAAAATGACTGGATGGATTTACCGCAAACAAGTCAAGGAAATTAAGTGAATGCTTTGTGTCCAAATTGTTTCTCATTTGGTCTACACCTTCCAAGTGGTTTTCATGCTATGGTTCTTGAAAAACTGCTCTTTTTCTCTATGGGAAAAATAATGGGAGTAGGCTGAAAACTGTGTGTTTATCCTTTCGTAATAACCTTTTCAATTTTTTGATAAATTGTTCCTAGAATTTCCAGTTTGTGGGGCCCTTGACAATCGCTTGGTTTATAAAATGTCCTCCAAATGCATCCAGCCATTCAAAAGTTATTAGCCTCTCTCAGCTAAACACCAAGACCAATATAAAGTTTGTAAGGCACATGCAGCAACCCCTTCTCTGTCAAATATGTGAAACGAATATATGGATTTACCTCAGACCAGTCAAGGAAAGTAAGTCAATAATCTGTGCTCAAATGATTTCTTATTTTTTCCTAATCTGCCAAGCGATATTCAGACTATGGCTGTTTAAAAACAGCACTTTTGCTCTTTGGAAAAATACATGCGAGTCAGCTGAAAACAGAGTTTTTATGTTTTTTAAAATAATGTTTTCCTTTTCTAATGAATTGTTCCCTAAATGTCCAGTTTAGTGGTGCTCTTGACAAACCGTTTGTTTGTAAAGTTTCATCAAAACCAGTCAAGATATTTAAGTCAACGCTTTGTGCCCACGTTGTTTCTTATTTGGTCCCATTCTGTTTGAAAACTCCACTTTTTCTCTAAAGGAAAATGAATGGGCTGAAAACTTCGAAAATGTCTTGTTTTGTTTTCATAAATACATTTTCATTTTATTATATTTGAGGTCTTCCAGACAAACACTTTGTTTTGAATATGTCATCCAAATCCATCCAGAAAGTCAAAAGTTATTAGAAAATTACATTTGGGGAAAATTGGCTGTTTTTACATTTCTTAAAAGCCTGTCAACCTCTCTGCAGCAAAGCAGCATGGGAGATATTGTTATAACTATGGGAAAAAGGGGCACACCCTTTCCTGTCCAATATTTTAAAAGCTACTGGACGGAATAACCTCTGACATACTCCCACCCTCCCAGAAATCAAGTCAATGCTTTGTGCCCAAGTTGTTTTATACCTGGTCCAATTCCATACAGCCTTTTTGGCTGTGCATTGGATCAATATTTTGACTTTTTCTCTATGGAGAAATGAACGGGACTGGGCCGAAACAGCAATATTTTCCTTTCTTATGAACTATTTCATTTTTTAACAGATACTTCCCAAAAAGTCCAGTTTTTTGGGGTGGTAGGTATGACAAACGTTTTGTTTGAAAACTTTAAGCCAAATCCGTCATGCAAGTTAAAAGTTATTAGAAATTAAAATGTTGTGTGTCCTATGTATCTCGATACTCAACTTAACTTATATATTAAATGTTGATCCAAAAGAAGACACAATGGGCCTCATCGCGACTTGAGCGGTAACGGTAATGCTATTAGCGCGGGCGGTATTAGCCCTACCGCCGAACTCCCCGGCACTAATAGCGCCAGATCACGAGTTCGGCGGTAATGTAAGACCCCATTCCCCACTGAGCCCATTCGGGAATGCCCCATTCCCCATTGGGCTCAATGGGGAATCTTCGTGCTAATACCGCCGGCAGATTTCCCGCCGGCAGTAATAGCGTGAATTTTCAGCGAATTTCCCCCCAGCTCAGAGCTGGGGCGAAATCCGCTGGAGCCCTGATTCGGCGGACCCTAATAGCACTACCGCCGGATTTAAGGGTCACCGGCAAAGTCGTGATGAGGCCCAATGTCTCCACTTCCCCAGGCAGAGATGGCATCTGTGCCTGGTGAAGTGGAAGCATGCCACGAAAGCTTACAAATAAGCAAACTAAATGACTTTGTTACCCCAATTAACCCTGTAAGTGCCATGGACGAGTATGCTCGTCCTTTTTGCTTAAACTTGCATAACAGACTCATTGTCTTCTTTTGTATCAACATTCTATTCAACAGTTGGCTAACACAGTACAAGAGAACTGATATATATATTTTATATTTATTTATTGGGTATTTATAATGCACTTTTACAGCAAAATGGTGTTTCATAAGTGAATATATATATTCACTGAAAAATGTGTGATGTCATATTTGTTGACCTGGGCGATAGTCTTAGCAGTGCATAACGGTGTGATTTATGGTTGCTTAGCTTGCATAACTGGCAAATTTCTTTGGTTTTTCATTTTACCTTACAACCGTAACGTCCTTTTAACAACGTATTTTCCATTTAATTTCAGAGGATTTTATTAGTGCAACTTAACTATAACATCCCTTTAACAAAATCGTTTCAATGAATTTCAATGGTTTTTATACGTGGACATGTTTCCTGATGTTACAGCACTGAATATGAGTTATTAATAATTCCTCTTTCACTATACGCCCATAACTTGATATGATATGGCATTTATAATGCACTTATACACAAGTGTTTCAACATGACCAACGGCCAGTGCTCATGGCTTGCAGCCATGGACAGTGTCCACAATCCATGAGGCATGTGCTTCTGTCATGCCGCAGGCACCAATAAGCAGTAGACATTTGTCCTTGCCGATGACCAGGCTCACTGCCCAGGCACCAAAGTTATATCACTATTTTTTTTACATACATATTAACACTTTGAAAAAAAGAATACATAAAACAGATTTTCAAAAACATGCTTTTGGATCCTTGCCAATGCGCCCCGCACAAGTTTGCTGCAAACCTGTGCAGCACTTCGAGCCGTGGCCGCAAGCAGAATTTTCTCCATTGAAGCCTACCCCGATTTCGAAAAAAGTTGGGACCACCCTACAATTTAGCCCTGTGATGAATCCTGATGACTCATCACTGATTCCCATCCTAAGGTCTCCTCCCATGTGTCTATGGTAGGGCAGCCGCTACCGGAATCTCATCCTGGTATTCTGAAGATGGATCACATAGGAGGAGATGGCTGTCAGGCGGAGGTTATGGCTTCGACAGGGGGGACGCTGTATTCTTCCTCTGACTGTGAAGAAGAAACCCTGATCCCAGATTTTCTTATGGCCTGCTGCCATTATTCAGAACCCTATACTTGTGAGATCCTAAAACCTACTTCGGTTAAACATCCTAAGCAGAATTGTATTCAGTCTTCACCTGTACCTAACCCCTCTAAAACTGCTTTGACATCTAATGTTGATGATGATTGTTATGCAACAATAGAATTGAAAACACAATGGTAATCCTTTGGACTTCAAATCGCAGAAAGCTTTAAGTACTGGGGCGAAGAAGAGGAGTATATAGTCAATGAGGAGCAACAGTAGTGCCAATAGTTATCTGCGTTCTAGTTGTCCATTCAAGCAACTGCGCAGGACATTTAAATTAGAGCAACAACTGAGGACGGGAGAAAGAGAAGTTGAAGGAGGAGCCACATTGGGTTGCAGAGTGCAAGGAGCAGGAAGCGTAGCTGTGAGAAAGGCAGACATGTGGAAGCAAACCAGGCTAAAGGGAAGAGGTGCACCCAACCTGCTACTTCTCAATATGACATAGTGGAGTGGTGGGAAACCCAACAGAGTCTGTTTGGCTCTGGGAAAGTGCAGCAAGTGAACCTGCAACCACAGAAAGGTTCTCCACGACGCTGTCAGAGCCGAAAGCAGCACCGTATTGGCGAGGGACCACAAAGCCAGAATTAGACCTGGAAATGGAAAGGGGTTTGACAAGCTGTAGAAGTCATAGCCAAAGCAAAACTATGCTACTACAATGAGCCATGAGTCAGAGTTGCCAGGAGATAACAGTGAGTTGGCACTTTGATAGTGATGATCACAGGGTGTTGCGACAGGTGCGTGGACAGTTAAGTAAAGGCTTTGAATACCAACCACATAGAAATACAGAAAGAACAAGAGGGTAAACATGTTGCAATTCTCCTGATACGAGATGTCAGCTGGGGGAAACCTGGAGCCATCATTGCCATAAGCCAAAAGACAACACAGGGAGAACCAGAGGGCACACACAGGGCAATTCTCCTGATAAGAGATGCCATATAGGGAAACCTGGAACCCGTATTGCTGTAAGTCAAAGACATTATAAGAGAAACAGAGAGACAGAAGTTGTACAATTCTCATGACATCGGATGTCGGTTCGGGAAAACCTGGAGCAAATATTACCAAGAGCCAAGAGACATTGGAAAGGAAACAAAGAGGCAGAAGTTCTCCATTTCTCCTGACGTGAGATGTCAGTTGAGCTGAAACCTGTAACAAGCATTGGCAAGTGCTAAGAGGCATTGCAAGAGAGGTGGACAAAAGGAGCTTGAACAAACCCTTGTACAAGGGATGATGGTATGGGGGAAATGGCTGCAAGTGTTAACTGAAGTCACCAAGGTTGTGCCACATAAGAGGTGCAATTGTGAGAACACTTTAAGATAAATGTGAATGTTGCAGAGAGACCTGATAAGAGCATTAGGTAGTGAAACATTTTTGAAAGAGATACATGGCAAGCAGTGCTTTAAGTGGGGTAAGAAATTGAGGGGGGGCCCTCGTTTGGGGGCGTGGCTTCCATTGTGGGCGTGGCCTAAAACGTGCACAAATCATTGTAAGGTGCGCAAACAAATATATAAATGTATGTGAGCATTTATATATTTGTATGCGCACTACTATGGTTTGTGTAACTTTCAAGCCTTATAAACATACCAATGTTACGTATTTCTAGGTTTATAAAAAGGTGGCTTGAAAAGTGCACAAACCATAGTTATTTACGCACACTTGTGTGCTTACCTTACTATGGTTTGTGCACTTTTCAAGCCACCTTTTATTAGCATAGACATTTATAACATATTTCTATGTTTATAAAAGACCGCTTGAAACGTGCACAATTCAAGGCATCTTTTATAAAGCGTTGGGGATGGCCAAAACCCGAGGTGGCTTTGTCCATCGACAAAGCTTTATAAAAGATGCCTTGAATTGTGCACGTTTCAAGCAGTCTTTTATAAACATAGAAATATTTCTACTTTATAAAAGATGGCTTGAAACGTATACAATTCAAGGCATCTTTTATAAAGCTTTGCCAACGGAGATAGACGCCTCAGGCTCTGTGATCTATCTGCTCTGAGCAGATAGATCACTGAGCCCGAGGCGCCTTTCACCCTCTGCGAACCTGCGGGCTCCGTGATCTAATCTGCATATTAGATCATGGAGCCCGCAGGTTCGCTGAGGGTCAGTGACCTGGCGAGGGCAAACAAAGGAACTGTAACTTCCCTGATGACCCCTCAGATGAGGGGTCATCAGGGAAGTTACAGTGACTGACAGAAGTGCCAGCCAGCCTCAGCGACGCTGTGCCTGGCTGGCACTTCTGTCAGCTCGCCTGAAATTAAACTGGCGGGCGCATCTCCCGTCGCGGCTGCGGCCGCGGCGGGATAATGCATCCCGCCAATGTTGTGTGGGATGGGGGGCCCCGGCATGGCCCCGGCTCAGTCCCACGTTTTGGAGACTGCCGGGGCCTGGCCCCGGCAGGCCCCGGCCCACTTTAAGCACTGATGGCAAGAGAGTTCACCCGGGGATCTGTGCGAGCCAAATGGGGGACATTCCTGGCAGGTGAGTATAACGGGACCGTTAATGTTGTGTTGGAAAAGAGTATTTATTCTAGTAATTCGTTGTTGAAATTGACTATTTCAGTGGAGGAGTTCCTGGCAAGGGAGCTCACCGGGAAATCCAATGTGTTGTTAAAAAATTACTTTTATTATATCAAGCCTTTGTTTGAACTGAACACTTTTGCTTTGGCCATGCTAAAAACTATAAAAGACTGTCTTTCAATACATTTCAACCTGTATTGTGAAAAGAACATTTGCCTTGCCATCTTGAGAAAAATACCCAGGAAAGAGTTATTCCCATTACCCTTAAAGGAACTTTGGTGAAACAGAGTATTTCAAATGCCTTTTTCCTGAAACCATTCAGGGGATGGGAAACTCAATCCTGGAGAGAAGGGTTGCTTTGTTGAAACTGTATATATATGATATATTTATTTATGTATTCTTGCACTTGTTAATCGCGCCTAGCCCGGGAACATCCTGGAGCTTTATGTTTATGATGTTTTGCACAATGTGGTTGAAGTGATGATCGAAACATTAGTGTACCTTTTGATTTTGTATGTTATTATGAGGGTCAGATGCATTTTGGTAACACAGTCAACTTTTTTTAGTTTTGTTTTCATAGGTAGGGATATTTTCTTTTTGGTTGGAGCAAGATAGGCCTTTTTCCAAATCCATTTTATTTCAGTATAAATGGTGAATATTGAGAACAACCTTAGCACACACGTTCAAAGTTGAGTCTATAATCTTTTTTGCAGACCTTTGTGCAGATTTGTCAACCGGCTCCAGAGTTTTAAGCCATCTAAAAATATTGAGTCCCTTTTAATTGTGACCCTTCTTGGCAAAATGTCATCAAACTTTGCAACAACATTCACAGATGGGTTTAAATTCATAATACTATATTTTGTGCAGTTTTGTTGAACTGTGCCAAATGTATAAATCATCTAATAACTGCTCTTCACTGACTCTGTAATGCACAAATATGCATTTATGTCCACAAACATGTTGTCAAGTTTGCAAACATCACAGCAATGTTCACGAACATCGGAGAAGAAAAAAACACAAGATTTGGGGATTTTTCTAGCCATGTCCTACTCCATCCTCATCACCCCTCACCTTCCCAGAGATTGTTTCATTTGTTTGACAAGTGTAATGTTGTGTTTTTTAATATGTTTTATTGCAGAGTTCTTGGACTATGGGCACAGTTTGCAAATCTGACATGTTATTAATTTAAAATGTTTTGAAACACTTCATGTTTTTAATTGTAATAATCAATGGACCAGAAGGAAGTATCTCATAAATATTGTTTACCTACTTTTTGGGTAATTCAAAAATATCTACTGGACAGATTAACACCAAATTTGCAAAAGCACAGGCCATTACTCCTTGCACAAGTTTGGTGCAAATCCATGCAGAGTTTTCTTTTTGTTTCAATTCAAATATATCCAGAGTTCAAAAGTTTTTGGAGCCCCCTATAATGTTGCCCCCCCTTGTCAAAACTGCACAAAACTTCACAACAAACTTCAGATTTGGCAGTATACTTTTTTTGCAAGGTTTTGTGAGGATTTGTCGAACAGCACCAAAAATATAAGCCACCCAAAACTGCTCTTCCTATTGGTGGAGAAATGTATCCATAACTACAGGGTCACTACCGCAGACCATATAACCTCATTGAGATATATATATATATATATATATCATCAGCCAGTGTAATTACATAGGCAACTCTTGAGTCACACTCCGGGATGGCTCGCAAGTTCCAAAAGAAATTATCTCCAAAATGGCTGCAAGAGGGTATCTTTATTATTAAAACCATAATCCCCAAGCCACAAGGTGAGCGGCATAGCAATGACGCATGTCGTAACTATATATATATATAATAAGGTTATGGTATGGTGTTGTTTAAAAAGGCTAAAAAAAAACCTTCACCTGAAATGTGAAAATAGGATCATTCATTTGATGCAAGTCAAACATGCCGCAACCCCACTTAGTAGCCTTCACCGGAAGTTCACCTCCAATTCAGAGCTACATGCATAAAGCATTGAGGGCATGCAAATTAGCCCAAATGCAAGCCTTTGGCTCCAGGCAGAACACACATTGACTTAGAGGGCACTGGTACTATATACATAGCATGATCAACCCAAGACAGACATTTCTCAAGGGTGCCAGACAACTACACTTAAATGTTTCACCCTTATTCGGGATTCTCAGTGCAGTATTGTCTCGTCAGCATTGTGGTTTGAGCACTGGGTTATGTTTTCTAAATGCCAGTAAGGTTATGTTGAGTTTAAACAGGCTTGAAAAAAAAATTCACCTTCAACTTAAATGTGAAAGTAAGACAATTCCTTTGAGCCAAGTCACATATGCCACAACGTGCCATCACTGGAAGTTCACCTCCAGTTCGGAGCTGCATCTGCAAGGCATTGTGGTATGCAAATGAGCACAAATGCAAGCCTTTGGCACCAGGCAGGAAACTGTCTTTGTCTTAAAGGACAGTGTTACTTTAAACATAGCTTGATATGCCCAAGATAGACATTTTCCAAGGCTGCCAGGACAACTACATATTGGTTTCACCCTTATGAGGGCTCATCAATGCAGTATAATCTTGACAGTATTGTTGTTGGAGCACTGGGTCATGTTTGAAAAACACAAATAAGGTTATGGTGGGTTTAAAAAGGTCTGGAAAAAAAAACGTTCACGTGAAAAGTGAAAGTAGGATAATTCATTTAGTCAAGGCACACATGTCATTACTCACCGGGTAGCCAATGCTGACTTTCACCTCCTGTTCAGAGCTACATCATCAAGGCATTGTAGGTATGCAAATTAGCCCTATGGAAATAATATGCATAAGTATGTATTGAAATAGGAATTTCATCAATGTGGTTCCTGCTCCATGAAGGGTATAATTAATACTCGGGCTAAAGTTACAGTCTTGTGAAGCAGGAGACCAATAAACCATACAATAATGGTGCAGGTGCCTCCAGAAAAAAGTAATATGGTACTCGCTGCTCTTAACGCTGACTCTGCTACTTTCCTTTACTCTCCTTAGCTGTCAAAGTGAGCTGGAGGGGCATATCCCCCAGTCCCTCTTTCACCATCAGATATTATTCTGCTCATTATTTATCACATTTTTCAGCCAACTGCTCGCCCTAGATCCTCCTGATCCAACCACTGCTGGTCACCTTAAATCTTTCTTCCCTCACCTTTACCTCTTACCTGAACCTCTTTCAACTGATAACCTTATAGCTCATGTGGGAGACTTCAACTTGCGCCAAATCCTCTTTACCCACCAATTTAATCTATCCTTTCTCCTCTTTGAACACTCTCTGACATCCCTCCACATGCTACTGAGCCTAGCCCAAGACATGTTCCTTGCTGTTATCTTTCTTACAACCTCCCTATATCTATCTCACGTAATTATTGACTGCCTCCCCATCTGGGAAGCTTTCACCTCTTCCATATCTAAATATATGTTTCAATTTGGCTCAATGGCTCCATACCTGGACAAAGTCAGATCCTCTCTCCTAACCTTTGGATCATCCGAGACCTCCTACTTTGAAATGGCATTCAATGTCTTCAACATGGCTCTCAGCACCACTTTTAAGCACCACTGCCTCATTTGTGCCTTCACACCTGCACCCCCACCTCTAGATCACGACAGTGAATCACTGCACTCAAAATAAAATAGGTTTGCATTTGTGGCGCAATTCCCACTTTTGTCCACCCCTGGTCTGCTTCAAGAATGCCCTAGCCTTCTCTGCCCTCATTACTACTGCAGATTCAACTAAGTCCTACTACTTCACTAATTCAATCTCCTCTGACTGTTCTCAGATTCAGGGGACCTGTAGCCAGAACTAACACTCCAGAGAGCATTCTGGCTCCCTTTGCCATTTAGAAGTTGAAGGTTCAAAACAGATTGTCAATCTGCACAAAAAGGCTAGTAGGACTGTACAGTAAGTAGCATTAGACAAACTATGATTTGAGGAAACTTGTAATATAGAACTTGACAAGATTAGTGGGCAGAGGTGAAGGGATGGGTAAAGCTCCATCATCCATTATTGGGGAAGTAAGAGCAAGCACTTAGCCTCATTGCAGTAACGGGCAGCTGTGTCACTTTGTGCTCGGCTTTAATGTTTTGGGGTCAGGTCTGGCTGAGAGTATGTGCCTAGCCTTTCACCGGATAAAGTGCCAATTCTGCCCTAGATTTGTGTATGTAAATAGAGACAGGCACGTATACATTGGCCCATGTGTGGTCGGGTGCAAGCCTCACCCAGTTGCACTCTTATTTCATATGTCTATGGTTCGACACTGGGTGGTGCATGGCTGGCAAGCCCATTCAATTCCATTGAGTTGCTTCAACTTGACAGTATCATGCACATGTACAAACAATGCTTTGAAGAAGCTCGGAAGCCAGCTCATCTGTGGCCTTGAGTTAGCAGGCAGGGTGAGAGAGATGGCTTATTGCAAACCTTGCTACATACTTCCTGGAAAACAGTGACTGGCAAAAGGAATGAGCATTCAGAAGCCCTCTTGTTGGGAGAAGAGGGACACATCTGTGCTCCAATAAGTGAAAGTGTCTGTTTGCATGCATGCGTGCGTGCGTGAGTGTGTGTGTTTTTTTGTTTTTGGGCAGGGGACTGGCAGAGAGAGAGAGAGAGACTGTCATGGGCACATACAGTATGTCTGTGCTCATGAAAGATTTTGTGAGTACCCACAAAACCTAGCATGCGTTGGACATGCATGGATTTCACTGGCCAGGTTTAATATCCAGTACATGAGAGCACTAGCCATATGATCCTTCCACCAAAGCGCCCAAACTGGTAGGTCAAGTACCATTGGCAAAGGAATATGACCAACACTAGACGTGTTTCAGCCTTGTTGGGCCTCATCAGTAAAGTGTTGCTTGAATTCCTAGACACGATGAGCAAGGCACTCAAGGATAGGCACAACCCCTCTCAATTGGAGAGACTCAAACTAGGCATTCAAATGTAACAGAAAGAAGGGAGTTAATTATCCATAACCTCTGGCTTTGCTCTGATTAGGTGCCTGTCAGGATGTGCCGTAACATCCTCAACAGCAGTCTCCCCACGTCGTTATGTGGTAGGACCACTGTTGTGGTCCTGGGCAAGAGGGAAGTGACGTTGGGGTTAGGGAGGGGGTCGGGCTAGAGGGGCAGTTAGAGGATGTTGATTGAATAAAGAAGACGTGTGTAGAGCTCCCATGTGTCCTGCGTATCATTGTTTCTGCGTGTGGTGTGTAGTGAGATTGAGAAGTGCGGCCCTTCTACAGTGCCATTCCTTTGTTTTATCGTAATTCAACCACTACAGAAAAAGGACCTGCCATGGATGCCTAGGACTCAAGCAGCACTTCACAGAAGAGGCTCAACAAGGCTGGACAATGCAGCATAACACATGCAGCGTGAGTGACGTAATGCAACTCGTAGGTACAACTCATATGTTACAAATTCTCAACAATATCCCATGGATATCACATTACTTTCTAGTTACCCTAGATGTTACTGCACTGTATACATCAATTGAACACACATTAGCTCTAAAAAAAATAGACCATTCATTCAGATCACACTCGGCATCACATGCAGTGCATGTTCAGATGCTTAAGAGTTTTGTGGATTTTACCCTTAACCACAACCAGTTAATTTTTGATGATGAATACTATACCCAAACTAAGGGCATTGCTATGGGTGCCAAATATGCCCCCGCCGTAGCCAATCTTTTCATGGCGTACTTTGAGGACTCACATATCATAATTCGTATATTGAGCTCATTCCTGTATGGAGGAGATATATTGACAATGTTTTTGAAATATGGGCAGGTACACTCAGCCAATTTAACGACTTCATGCAATTTCTTAATGAAAACCAATTTGGGATTCAGTTTACTGGTCAAATTGATGCCACTGAAATCATGTTTTTGGATCTTAGAATCTATGTAAACAATGAAACTCTACAAACCTGTACATTTCATAAAGAAACTGCAGTTAACTCTATTTTGCATGCTAAAAGTAGTCATAGAAGAAACGTGATTGATAACATACCATGAGGGGAGTTCCTAAGAGCAAGGAGGAACTGTAGTGAAGATGTGCAATTTGAAGCAGAATGTAAGTCTATAGGAGCCAGATTCCAAGAGAAAGGTTACACGAATACCACCATTCACCATGCATTGAGGAATGTGAAAACAATTACTCGACCCTCGCTCCTCACACAGACCATGAGTGAGCCAGCTAAAAGTGCTACTGGATTCCCACAACATGTACATTTTATCACAAAATGTTCTAGTGACTCCAAATTCATTTACCATATTTTGAATAAACATTGGAATCTCTTACATTTAGATCCAGATTTGGGGTCTTATATCACAGAGAAACCCAGAATAATTTTCTCAAGAGCGCCAACCCTCAGAAATTTACTTTGTCCCTCTTTTATAAAATGTGGTTCCAAAAGACAGGTTAACTGGCTCACGCAGAATATTAGACCCAGTGGTTTCCACAAATGTGGGATTTTTGTCAGTTTGCCTTATCTCCGACTGAAGTATTTGTATGTCATGGAAATTTGAGAACTAATATCACTGATTTCATTAATTGTCGTTGCAAATATATAATATATGGAATAATATGTGTCTGCGAGAAAGTATATATTGGCATTACCATCAGGGAGCTGAGTGTAAGAATCAGAGAACACCTTGCAAACCTGAATAGCCAAGATATTAAATTGCCATTTGCAACACACTGGCAAAAGGAGCATCAAATGGCACACAGAAGAGATATCAGATTTGTGGGCTTGCAACACATCAAGCCACACGTAAGGGGTGGTGATAGACAACTGAAATTATGACAAGCAGAAGCATTGTATGATTTGCAGGCTAAGATGTATTCAGCTCGGTCTCAACCAAGAACATGAACTTAATGTTTTTCTTTGATCTTAATGGTATAATGATAAGCCAAATCAATAACTCAAATTTGAGACTGCAGGCTGTTACCACATCACAATAGATAAGGCAGTCCTTCGAGGGGCTCGATCTCGAATCTTTAGCCTATATCTGTGTTCTAATCCGACCCATACTTCTTGCTTTCATGCTAAAATCAGACCCAGCTGCGTGCCTAGAGACCGAGGGCGGGAACATTATTCCTATCTTACATCTGCTTTTCTCTTATTCATTGATCTCATGTCTCGTCAAATATGTTGGCAAAAATATTTTAGCCCATTCAGGAGGTTTAATTTTCATTAAATGAGTTTGTCTATAAGACCTGCATTAGAGCAAATGCACCATAATTCACTATCAGTCACATAATTATTATAAATCGAGATTATTCATCCCCCTAACCTTTGAGATTTATTGAAAGCTCACATGTGCTTTTCAGTGAGCTCATGCTTTTAGTCTTTATACAGCAAACCAACGGAGCCCTTGTAAAAGAGCATGTGTAATGGCCAGCTCGGCTCCCAATAATATTACAGAGATGCCGATTTACATGATTAATGTAGCTTATTTTGGAGTGGAAATGATTCATGGTGCAAATAACATTCACATTGGCATTATAGCCACTCATATACAGTGACAGTTTCAATTTTCAAAAAAACGATTCTGTGCAAATTCACTATAACCCACTATTATTTACATATTTTTTCCAAGCCATGTTACCTTATCTTTTATTACAAAACTCACATGTGCTTTTCAGTAAGTTCATGTTTTCAGTCTCCTTACAGCTAACTAGCGGAGCTCCTGCAAAAGAGCACGTTAATTTGGAGCACGGCTCCAAAATCGCTAGGCACCTGGGGTTCTAAGATGGTGTAGCTACTCAGCATTCACCGTCATTTTATAACTTTCCGTAGTGCACAGACTATGAATTATTTGTTAAGAGATGTTGCTGCTTGACATATGTGATTCTTACTTTTATGAGGATGCTTATAGAAATCCATTCGGGATTCGGCGAACAAACTAAACATGAAGGAATTTGCCAAAGCTGAAACTACGAACAAGGTTGCTAGGCAACCACGGTTGCAACAGGTCACATGCCCGATGTCTTTATTATCTTTGCTGAGCTGCCATAGGACAGCCCAGAAAACACCCACATACCTTCAAGGGTGCGACCGGCAAGCCGGCAGGAATCACCAGACAGACACGCATTCAAGCGGCTAATGGTAAGCAAACTTTTGCATTGCCGCTAATCAGAGCACCTACACCCAGTGGCGTAACACAAAATGTCGGGGCCCCCCTGCGAGCCATGCTGAGGGGGCCCCCCAACTCGGTACAAATCACAGGTCGCGCCACACTCTGGGCCGGCCTAGATTGTCACGCTTGCGCAATACGCATGAACGTACTGCTGAAGGGGTATGCCGCACACTGCACTAGGAAAAAGATATAAATATGTGTTTTAATGCAATATATACAGCACACTTTCTGAGATAAATTGGCTATAAAGCCAAAGTGTTTGCAATTGTTTTGTAGGGTAACACAAACCAATGCATGCAAGTCACCAACAGTGCACAGGAACATTAATGCTTTGCTATTAAGAATGCCATGCCACAATGAAAACATGTCCAACTGACTGCACAATGTAGACCAGTGTAAACACGTAAAAACATTATAGTAAAGCATGCCAGGCCACATTTAGACATACCTAGACTGGTTGCAGCAAAATGCCAGTCAAAGCAATAACACTCATCAAGAAGAGAGCACACATTAAAGCATGTGTCTCCGCGGCCTCGAACAACACGGCCAAACTCTTTAAAATCTGCAAGGAACTGGTCAATCCTGTTGTGGTCTATACCTCTCCTGTTCCCTTCCAGGCCCTCTGTACAGCTCTGGCCTCTCATTTCTCTGCTAAATCTCAGGACATCCTGTCCTCTATGTCCTCTTCCTCTCTCGGACCCTTTTGGCCATCTCTACCTCTCCTCCTCCTTTTTCCTCTTTCTCTCTGACAACACCGGATGAGGTTTCTAGACAAGTCTGATCTATGAAAGTGCCATCCAAACAGGTGCTCCGCTGCTGCTCCTCCAGAGCCAAAACCCATATTGACACCCTCGCTACAGCCTTGGCCGATTTCTGTAATCACTCTTTCGCCACTGCAATGTTCCCCTCTCCCTTTAAGCACTCCCTTGTGCACCCACTCCTCAAGAAGCCGTCTGCTGATCCTACCTGCCCGGAAAACTATTGCTCAATCTCCATCACCCCTTTCCTGAGCAAACTCTTGGAAAAGCTTGCCATCTCCCAGCTTACTCTCCACACTGAATCTGTTGGTTGTCTCCATGACCATCAGTCTGGCTTCAGAGCTGCCAGAGGCATGGAAACTGCTCTCCTTAACACCCGTGCTGCTCTCTAACCTTGATTCCAGCATTCCTTCTGTTCTCATCCTTCATCTTTCCTCTGCTTTCGACAGGGTCAACGTCGCCATCCTGATCAATCGACTCTGTGAGAACCCGGGCATCACTGATCAGACCCTAGAGTGACTGACCTACTTCCACTTGGACCGCCACTCCGCTCCCAGGTCCATCATGGTCCCATTCTCTCTGCCACCTCTCTCTACCTGTGGCATTCCCCAGAGCTCTATCCTCTCACGCTTGTTTTTCAACCTCTACTTGGTCACTTGGCCTCCCTGATCTCTACCTTCTCCTCTAACTTTCAGTGTTATGCTGATGACTCAGCTTTCCTTCAAGCTCCCCTCAGCCTCCTCTCCTCCCTTGCTCATTCCTTACTGTCTATCCACGATTCAGGATTGGTGCGCCTCCAACGATCTCTGCCTTAATGCCAGCAAGACAGAGATCCTTCTCATTGGGACCATTGCCTCTGCGTTTCCTCTCTCACTATAGCAGACCACCTTGGGCCCTCTTCCTTTGCCTTCCTGCGAGGCAAGAAACCTTGCTGTCATCTTCAACGCCACAAGAAGTCCCACTACAGCTGCTCCTCCTCAAAGGGACACTTCCCTTTCTCACTCTCCACCAGAAGCTCACTGTCTCTAGGCTGGACTACTGCAACAGCCACTTTCTCAATCTGTCTTCCTCTAGTCTCCGTAAACTGCAAATAATCCAGAACAGGACTGCAAGACCTAGCCTTGGCCTCAAGCCCTGGGATTGTATTTCTCCAGCCCGGAAATCTCTCCACTGGCTGCAAGGATCAAGTTCAAGAACCTTTGCATTGCCCACAAGGCTTTCTGGGGCCAGTGCCCACACTAAATCCAATGCTCTCTTCCAAAATACCTTCTTTCTCGAGCCCTTCACTCTGCTACCTTCAACTCTCTAAGGCTTAGACATTTCTCCAGGCAGAGAGTGGGGGAAGATCTCTCTCCTCTGCTGGTGCCTCCCTCTGGAATGGCCTCCCTGCCCCTCTCAAACTTGAGGCGGACAACCTGAAGTTTCGGAAGCAGCTCAAAACTTTCCTCTTCTCCGCTGCTTTCTCTCTCTCTCCCCTGCTGGCCTACCTGACCTACCTGTCTGCTGTACCCACTGGCTGCTTGGCTACCCTCCGAGTCTCTCTGAGTCCAGGCTCTTTCTTGATTGGTCACCCTTGCACTGCCTCTGGGCCTACCATGCACTCAGGGGCTGTAACTGTAACCCTGCAGTCCCTTGTTCTCCTTGCACAAGCAATAGCTGCTCTGCCCTGGCTGCACTTACTCAGAGCATTGCTGCCCTTTTTTCCCCTCCCCTCTCACTTGCACCCCCCCCTCCCTTTTCCCTTGCACTTCTCGTTCTCGCAATGACACAAGGCCTAGTGAGATCATTTGTCTTGTCCTCCCTCTATCATCCCTCCCTTGTGTACACTTGTGTACAGGCGCGTTATAAATGACTTGAATCACATCATATCATTTTATCACTGATGCCCAGAAAAATATACAATGCCCCAGTAAGAAATGGCTAGACTGGCAGCACCCAAATGCCACTCTAGCCAGGTAATTAAAGTTAGCAGGACTGCTTTATCAGAAATGTCCAGTTAACAGAAAGTCATACCAAACTGAGGAATGACTAGACTGGCTGCATCAAAATGCCTCTCTAGCCACTAATACCACATATCATGCCTGCTTAGCCTGGACATGGACAACCATTATGATTTATCACACAATCCTGCCCCCCCACACATCCCCTCTCCCTCCCACCCACTACCCCAACCTCCACAATCAGCTCCTTGGCCCAGAATTACCTGTGTGTCCCTCTTCCTTGTCCCAGAGCTTACATATGAGGCTCCTTGTCTCATAGGTAAGTACTGGGATGAGGAACAGTGGGACTAGGAGTGATGAAGATTACAGGTAGCTAAATCAGGCATTACCTCCATGTGCCTCTACCTCTTCCCAGTACTTGTGTATGAGGCAGAGTGCCTCACACACACGTACTGCCTCATACATAAGTACTGGGACGAGGAAGAATAGGGCTAGGAGTAAGCAAGGCATTAAACACAAGAAGTAGCGCAACACCATTGAGTTGACTGGGCTTCAGCACTACCCCCCTGACATTTTGGGCTATATTGACTCAACCTGGCTAACCTTTAGAGCAGTTGCCGGACCAAACAGGACACAGATGTTAAACGACACCTGGTTTTTGCTGTTAACAAGAACCCAGCAATTACAAACGTAAAGCATTTCACTGTTAGTACCTGAATTCAAATGCCACATTGTTTAGGCAATTGAAATTGTGATGTGGGTTTAGTACTTGCATGCCAAGGGAGTGATTGGAAGGGTAGAGAGGGAACAGGAGACTTATAGGAGAGAGTTAACTGCTTGTTACATTGAATTTGCACTAGAATAGTCTCATTAAAATGCGTAAATAATTTGGATGCGCCCACACAAATAAGTTTCCCCCTCCCCACCGCATGTGAAGTTAGCGCCACTCCCAACATTTGAAGGGTTAGCCCCCCCGAAATGAAGGTTTTGTTGTGCCCCTGTACACAAGCACACACACCATTCACCATATATACACCCAGTCATCCATACATTTAAGTGTGCACCCTTTCACCATACACTCACACAGGCAGCCACCTATACATTTAAGTGTGCACCCTTTCACCATGCAGGCACACCCACACAGCCACCCATACATTTAAGTGTGCATCCTTTCATCATAAACACACAGGCAGCCAGCTATACATTTGAGTGTGCATCCTTTCACCATAGACTCACACACGCACACGTCATTAGGTTGAGGGGAGCCCCATTACTTCAAAAAGAAATTGGGGCTCATTACGGGTCCAGCGGTAACCGTGCCGGTGCTACCGGCGGGTTGCCGCCGAACCCGTAAAAAATTACTAGCGCCTCAGTTCCCGGTGCCACCGTGCTATTTCAAGTCCGGCGGTTGGGAAATCAGGTGCCGGTAATTTCGTTAATCCCCAGACTCCACGGGAATGGGGACACGGAAGCACCTGCACCATTGTTAATGGTGCCGGTGCTTCCGTGACAGGTCTGCCTACCGTGGCTGCTGTGCCTGGCAGGGTCAGACCTGTCGGGCACGGCTCCCCACCAGGCAGACCTGTGATATGCCGGTCCGGAAACAACAGTGCCTGTAAGCTTACCAGCACCGTTGTTTCTGGACCGGCATGGTCAGAATGAGCCCCATTGTTTCTTTTTTAAGTCACTATAACCTCATTAAGAAATTATTTCAGTTAAGGACCGAACCATAACCAAAATAATTTCTTTATGATGGCTGAGTGACTTCAAAAACAAACTATTTCTTTTTGAAGGCATAGGGCTCCCCCCCACCCGATGACATGGAGGCCTCCAGCCTAGGTTCTTCCATGTCATGGGGTACGGGGTCCCTCGGACTTCAAAAAGAAAGTTTCTTTTTGTAGTCACTCTGCCTTCATAAAGGAATAATTTCTGTTACAGAAATGTTCGTTATGAATGCAGAGTGAATTTCAAAAGAAACTTTTTTTTTTTAGAAAAACATTTATATATATATTTTTTTAACTGGGGCCCCCTCCCAGGACATGTGCTGGCGGGGCCCCCCACACCGTGGGCCCCCCCGCACCGCAGGGGCTGCGGGGGCCCCTGTTATGCCAGTGCCTACACCGCGAGTTGTTGGATACAGGTTTTGACGGCAACCATGCTTATTCTGTCTCTCTCTATTTACGTTCAACTAGCATACAAGATGACAAATTAGACGATACCTGTTACGGAAACAAAAGCTCATAACCTTGCGTGTATAATGGGAAGCTTGTGACTTGCTGGTAAGCTCGAGCATTTCATTTTACTTTGCAAATATGGAATTAATTACTTTATGCCTTACACATCTGTAAAACATAGGCCCTGTTTGCTTTTACAGAAATATATGCAAGTTGATAACTTTCCTAACCAGCGCTCACAATTCTAGTGCTCCTTATATCAGGTACCCCGTGCACATGGACAGCTCTTTCTTTTTGTGATGTGGTTCTTCAGCACCCGTTACTTATCTATTTCGAAGTATGTATTATTATATTGCCCAGAATGAGGAATTGTCAGTCCTAATTAATATGTTTTCTTTCTCTCCTTTTTTGCTCTCTCTTCCCATTTCTCTGTCTTGTCTTTGTTTTGCTCTTGTTTTCACATCAATGTATGGTATCTTTGTTGTCACAATTACCACTTGGCGATTATGGAAATGTTTCAATGTTTTGCCATAATGTTTGATATTGTTTCATTTTATTGACAGTCACATATATATCATTCTTTAAACGCCCTGAGGACGTCCCAGAGAGGGCTGAAACACGTGTTGGCGTGTAGTGTTTTCTGTGAATACATTTTTGTAACTATAAGAATGAGACTGCTGTCAGCCATTTTACTTTATAAGTGAAACTTGTGGGTACATATACCTATTCAGATATAGCCTATTCACATAATGACGGTTGGGAAGCGCAGATAGTGAGGCATTTTTCACTATTAGTCCATGTTTCCTTAGAAGAGGCACAGAGAAAAGGACCTGCAATAGATGCCTAGGAATCAAGCAGCACTTCACAGATGAGGCTCAACAAGGCTGGACAATGCAGCATAACACATGCAGCGTGAGTGACGTAATGCAATGTAACTGGGTATTGCAACATCTGAATTGCGTTGCTTTGGAAGACTCTTGGCGCTCAGTCCTGCAGAGAGAAGGATCTTTTGGGGAATTATAGAGGGCAGAGGGAAAGGAAGAAAATAAGGAAGAAGGTTGCATTCCATGGTTGCAACACCTGTAGAATATTTCTGGGATAACGAGACAGAATATTATAAGCGTAGAAAGCATATCATTGTTTGGATACAAGTGATTGCAATGAGTGGCCGTAACTGGGTGCAGCATATTTTTGTGACGAGAAAGAACACAAGTGGAGAAGAGGAATGCATAACATTGAAGGCAGGAGATTAGATTCTGGAGCTGTAACTGAGTGTGTTACACACGTGTTATCTTGTGTTGGCTTCCAATAAGAGGGAAAGAGAGAGCCCCAGTAGCCAATTGGTGTGACATTCACACATATGACATTTCATGTGAGTGGTATTTCACTGATCTTGATGCTATAAAAGATCCACAAACATAAGCGTTTTGTGGGGTTTTTTCAGGGGCACGACAGCCATAAGCGTTAGAATGTTCCAGAATCTCTCTGCTGCACCATAGCCGAAAACATAAGGCATCTTTGCACTATGCAAGACAGATGCACATGTCACATTTTTCTTTGAGTCACCCCACATTGCAATAGGTGCAACTGCAAATATTTTCCAGGCCCCCTCAGTTACTAGTTATCAGGATCTCCCCTAGGCATAAGCTTTAACTGCAAACATTTACCTAGCACTCCCTAACACATGACGGGTGATTCCTCCTTTCTTATCCAGTTGTCGTTAGTCTGTGAGGCTCTCTTTACAGTTTGCTGAGAGATTTTGCTTGTTGATGACTTACAAGCTCCATCTGCACAAGGCTATTTTCTCAAGCCATGATTCCCCAGCCAGATTAAATCATTCGACGTTGGATGATAGCTATGCGCCTGCTACATGTGGGCACTTAACGGTTATTGTTAGGTCGCCTATTGATTGGTAGGGCCTAGAAATACTGAGACCGGCCATTAAATTAGTACAATTATTTGTGTTGAAAAAAGGATTCTTGCACTTCAGAATCAGATTATGCTCTTTAATAGAGTTCTGTTTCGCTATGGATATGTGGAAGAGGCGCCCAGACATCAACACTTTATTCAGACCCTGTTATGTGCTTTCTTCCAAATCTATCAATATTATAGTCTTTAATCTTCAATGAATGCTTATATCAGATGATGGATAAGTGATAGCTGTTTTTATCATGGGCAGCAATCACGCCCCAAGATGGGGGAAGACATCACAGGTAACAGCCCGCTAGCCTGAGCCTAGGCAGGCCCGATCGAAGCAAGGGCCTCGGAAAGGGTTGCAGGCTGTTACTGGCATGTACACCGCCCAGCTGTGGTGTGATTGCTGTTCAAACCCTGGGGTTTTTTCCCCCCCTCAGGAGATGGACTCTGTGCTATTGCACAAACCCAAACTCCTGAGAAAAGAAAAAAAAAGTTGCCTGCTGCCATTTGCAAAGGAACTTAATCCCTTTTCCATTTCCATGGTGGCCGCAGGAGGAGCACCGGGACCAGAGCACACAACTCCAGTCCAGCAGGTTTTTGGGTGGGGGGAGGGCCAAGGGTATGTTTTGTATGGGGGGCAGGGTTGAGGGTGGGGAGGCAACAGGGAGTGGCTTCCTGTTGCCTCCCCACATTAATAAAACAAAAAGCCGGCGCCACCTGGGGAGGGTCTGGGCTGGCTGGAAACAACCACCTGATTGGCTGAGCTCCCTTACCCAGTTACAAATTATTATATTTATTAGTATGTCTTTTTATGTCTGAATTTATGTTATTGTAATGCTTGATTTATGTAATTACACATGCTTCATTTGTACAGTATTTTGTCTAGCATTTTGGAAAATACAAATCTAGGTAAACATAGTAGAGGATTAAAAGAAACCAAAAGAAGGAGCGGTGTAACACCATCCAGGAATGTTAACTTGGCAAATAAAGATACAAATTATCATGTGTTGTTATCTTACTAATAGTTGACGGCAATTCATGTCTCACAATGCATCAATCTGTGACACTTGAGGTGTATGCTGCGATTAGACACAGGAGTCTGTACTTAGTGTATGGACATTTTAGATAGCTTTTAGTTCAAATGATTGCATTGATCTTCACAATTCAAGCACATGCGCAGTCCATGGAGGAGGGGCTTGTGGGTGTTGTGAAGGGCACCTTAGCAACAATATAGGAGCTGGCTGAATGCCCTACACCAGTTTCTTCATCTGGGATCGGCGGCATGTCTGGATTCCAGCCTGAACAGCAGCCAAGGTTCCTTTCAATTGCATGATTCAGAGGGCCAGGTGTGCAAGGCGGAATGAGATTACTTTATTTTGGGGTTTTGGGAAGTGCTGTCCCGCTGATAGCATTTGCCTTGATCCTATGTAGTCCTGGTTGGATAAGTATCACAGTATTTAATTTTGAAAAATAAACAAATCCACTTCTTGACTGTGCAGGTCTGGTGGGAATCTATTCTCATTTTACGCTGCACAGTAAATCGTACAGTCTTTTTGACTAGACTACTGTGGATCGTACAGTCTTTTTGACTAGACTACTGTTGCCTGGTGTGCATGTTACTTATGCATGCTATAAGGGTGTAAGAGTAAGAGATCAACGCAATGGTGGCACTGTTGATTGTTACAGACTTTTATTAAAGACACGAGGGATGGGAAATACCTACCTGTCCCTCTGCCTAAAAAGAGTCTGACAAGATGTCCAAAGGAAGAAAAGTCCACCGTTATGTCAAAACCTATTTCCAACCCTTACACTAGGAACTCATACTAAAGTGAATAAGGATCTTCCTCTGGATGTGTGATTCAAAACCTCTTACCCAGTTCGTAAAAAAGTTCAATAACTGGTGCAAAAATAAACTTTGTAAGGACCAAGAAAATATCTCCCTTCTCTTGGCTTTCTATAGTGTTCACAAACAACATGGAGAAGGCATCCCTTCCCCTGGCTTCTTTTCAGCTTCTTCAAAGTGCCAAGAGTATGCCTTCCTTCTCTTGGCTTCTTTGTAGGTGTGGGTCCCAGACTCACACTTGCTTCCTTCTGTAGTTTAATAAACCTCGCACACAATCGCCTGCCAGGTATTGTGACTGTGAAGGTTGCTTGAGAGGCCTTAGCTGCTTTTATGGATGTGGGTCCCAGACTCACACTTGCTTCATTCTTTCTTTTGTCCACCTGTTATACTAGACTGCCAGGTACTGTGACTATGATGATTACACTGGAGGTCTGGATTGCCTTTATGGTTGCAGGTCCCAAACTTGCAATTGATTTCATTTGTATTTAGTCCACCTGCTATACTAGCCTGCCAGGTACTGAGACTAAGATGATTACACCGGAGGCATGGATTGCCTTCCCAAATGATTACACTTTGACAGTCAGGGTCCCCGGCACTAAGCTTCTGCTCTCTTCCTTGCAGCCTGCACCTGTAGCACTGCTGTGGGCCCTCTGTACCTCCCCTTGCACCTGTGTACCTTTTTCCTCGGTCTACAGTGCTCTCAGTTCTCTTCTGATGCTTCTGGGATGCCAAACTGCTTTCTCGCTGGTCAGCACTTACCTGCAGTCTGCGGCAGCTCTGCAAGGGAAACTGACCTACGGCTGGGGTGTTGTCTGTTCCACACGCTTGCCGGCTAAAGGGGATACCAGCAATTTCTCCTCCGGCTTTCCTGGGGCGGTCTCTCCACGATGGACCCTCCTTCGGCTGAGTTTTCCTGTCTCGGTGTCCCACTCTGCCTTCTCTTCCATTCCTGCTTCCACAGCCTCACTGTTCCTCCAGGGAGGGCTCAACCTTGCTCTAAGTCCTTCCTTGGTTTTGATACATACATTATGTACATATAGACTAGACTCTTACTACAGCTTCTGTGGGTTGATCGGTATTTCTCTGCTCCTCTTCCTCATTGAAGTACTTTTGATATTACTTTCTTCTAGATTGTTCTCTCTCTTCCTCATCTCAATCTTACACTCTTGTAAGGAAGGGCCATGTTCTACCTTACACGGATACATGGGTTAGAGGGCGAGGGAGTGGGCAAAGGGGTATTCAAATACCACAATCTCCTTATGCTATCGTCTCTCGTCCCATAATGGATTTCCCCACCCATTTGATGCTCCCATGGTGCACCATCCACAGAGGACCATTGGACTTTGGCCGCCCCATCGGTGGGTTCCTCCCCTATGAGATCTAAGGACTCGTCACAATGCCTAATGGACAGACGTGCCAGAGCCTGATTACAAGTTTGGTGGTAAAACATGCAGTATTTCCAAATAGTGCATGTTTACCGCTCCAGCATTCTACGAGACTCATTACCAAAAGTCTTTCTGTCTGTTTTTGGTCAAATAGCACAGTAGAGCGCTCGCTTTGACATCTGTGCAGAGCCTGCCGACGCATGTTCTAATCCCGGCAGTGCCAAACTCAGCCTTTCATCCGTCTGAGGTCGATAAATGAGCACCACACACTGAGGGTAATAATAAGAAGCGTTCAGATGCCTAGATAAATGCATATTATTATTATTATTATTATTATTATTATTATTGTTATTATTTTTATTATTAAAATTATTGTTATTATTATTATTAATAATAATATTATTATTTATAGAGGGAATTTCTCCCACAGAAAAGCATTACTGCATGCAGTATTATGCATGTCCCCAATGGAGTCCTACGAAATCTCAAATGGGGTATAGCAGAAGGGTCCGAATGACACAGAATCAGATGGAAACTTCATGTTACCGCATGCCTACAGAAAGCGGTAGTAGTAAATGAGTTTGGTGGAATTACCGTAGATAATACTCGCATTTGTCGATCAGCCCAAATTACCCAAACACTGTGTTAAATATCTCCCACACCTCAGTGCCCTCCCAAAGGGATCCAGAATCTGATGAAAAGCAATACATGGGAAAACAAAGACATAATTATTTTTACTCGTGTATTGTACCGCTGTTTTAAAATATTCCATCCAATTCCCTTAGGTGAAATGTGCACATTCCAGACTAATTCTCCCTGGCAGACTGATATATTCCTTTCTCGAGTGGGTTCATGAAGCGGTAGTGTGTTCTCCCAAGCATGCAGGTCACGCATACCAATTAGCAAAATAAGTTAAACCTATTAAGCATTGTGTTAATCTCCAGGGATACATTATGCGTGGCGTGGTTATTCTAAAGGATGCCTTCGACCTATCAAACACTCCACAAAAATGCAATTAACTTGCAAGCGTGGGGCTGAGAGCCCTGAGAAATGAGGGGCGCCCATGCAGAGGGGGTGTTTAGTTTCGTAGGGTAAGGTTTACTGTAGCAATTATATTAAGATATCTCCCTTCTGATCCTGGCTTTCACTTGACTAAATTGAGTGACCCAGGGCATATCACTTTACTTTTCTGTGCCCAAAGCTTTCCTGTAGTCCATTCTCCACTAAAAAAGGCTTTTTACATGGATCTCTTCTTCATTTCATTGTGGGAATTGTAATGCTGCATTTCTGATGGTCGTAGCACTTCCAGGTACACGAATGCAAAAAATAACACGTGGCCTGAAAGAACTGCTCATGTATGTCCTGACCTGGGTCTGCAGCCTTTGGCACTGGAGATGTATTGCACCACAACTCCCGCCAGCTGTAGTCACTATAGTCAATGGAGAGAGATTTTGGGAGCTGCAGTCCAAAACAAACTAGAGAGACACAGGTTGCAGACCCCTATAGGTCAACTTGAAACTCCTGCTGTGGCTCAGTTCCCTTAGTGACAAACACTGTGACTGCTGCATATGTATATATGCCCTTCCCAAGCAAAAGCCCATACCGTACTTTCCTGTTCTCCAATGACAAATGGATGATGTTAGCTAACTTAATAGCTTCGTGTAGATATGACTTGCCCATGAAGGTGGCACCGCCAATCTTGCTTGATTTCACCCCACAACTGTTCAAATAATTGAATGCTTGTTTTCCCGCTGGCAGCATTTTGGCGACTTGTTTAAGTACAATATTCTCAATGGGGCAAGCCAACATCAGCATCTTTCTTGATAGACTAATGCTATGGAGTAGAACAGAGTACATATTCACAAACTCTTCTATTATGCCTGTCAGGGATCGTGGTTCCAGAAATGTGACAGCAACCTTTGCTTCCTAACTACCTGCGCTGCTAAAGTTTCATCCATATGTTACCCAGCACATACAGAGCATTCTGGCCTATTGGGGAGCCTCGCTGGCCACTTTGAGGAGGTTCATCTACTTGGCCAGCTGTTCTGCTGTCGCCCACATTGCACAACTTGAGAATGGGCTGGATCATTAACAGGAAGGCAGGTAAATATATCCTCGCTCAGCCTGCGTTTACTTAAATACATGCCCTGATATAAAAGGATGTAGTTATCCCTTTAAAAAAGGTGTCCATAGTAACATATGGTATGGTATGGTATGGTATTGTTTATTTGTAAAGCGCCTATACACAAAGCAAGGGGAAAAAACAACAGTCATTCAGAGCCCTTGAATTTCTGAATGATACAAATCTGCACGGGCGGTGTCTGGAACAAGTGCTTATCATAAAGTGTATAGTGTGGATAACACCGAAAAGGTCTGACAACGATTATTCAGTTTTTCCAAGTGCATTGAGGCGCTACCATGCAAGGAGGGGAGACAAGGGAAAACAGATAGACGTTCTTCATGGCGTGGTGCATTTAGATCGGACAAGTGCACAGACAGGTTGAGGAGAAGGCAGGCAAGAACAGGGGGCGGGGGAGAGGGGAGGAGACCAAGAGCACCCAGCCAGTCAGTCAGAAGCTGGGGTAAGTGCTCATGGGTCATTGACCAAGTGCAGTAACGATGAGGCAAGTGCAAGACCCGCAGGCAAGTGCAAGAGGACCTGTGAGACTCTGAGGTATACCAGTCGGTCAGTCAGTCAGCAGGCTGCGTGGAAAAGGAGGGAGAGAGGGATAGATCAGAGAGAAAGGTTAGCAGGGTAGAGAGGGAGAGAAGGAAGAGGAGAACAGAAATGTCTTCAGGAGTTTCCAGGATTTAAGGAGATCAAGCTCAAGACAGAGTGAGGCAGGGAGGCTATTCCAGAGGTAGGCCCCTGCAGAGGATAAAGATCTCCCTCCAAATCTTTGCTTGGAGAACCGGCTCACTCGCAGAAGGTTGAAGCGGAGGGCATGGGAAGGACAGTAATTAGGTAGGCAACATTGCAGATAGGTAGGTCGCAGGCTCCAGAAAGCCTTGTGGACAATGCAGAGGGTCTTGAACTTGATCCTTGCATCCACGGGGAGCCAGTGGAGGGATTTCAGTGCTGGACTTGCGGCGAGGAATAAGCCTTGCGGTACTGTTCTGGATGACTTGCAGAGGGCGCAGAGTAGAGGCAGGGAGTTTGAGAAAGAGGGTGTTGCAGTAGTCCATCCTTGAGAGAACTAGGGCTCTGGAGACAGTGAGCCACTGGGGGAAGGTGAGAAGAGGAAGAGTACCTCTGAGGAGGTGCAGCTGGTAGTTGAACTTTTTAGAGATGTCCAAAATGTGAGTGGAGAAGGAGAGAGTGGAGTCGAAGATGACTCCAAGGTTTTTTGCCTCGCAGGTGGGTGTGGGCGCAGGGCCAAGGGAGGACGGCCAGAGTGAGAGCAGAAAAGGTGGAGCACAAGTCGCAATGCGAGTGATCTCAGTCTTACTGGCATTGAGGCAGAGGTCATTTGCAGCACACCATGACTGAATTGCATTGTGGACAGACAGTTAGATATGAGTGAGATAGAGGAGGTGGCTGAAGGTAGCCTGAAGGAGAGTTGCATCAGATAACACAGGAAGTTAGAGCTGAAAGTGTCAATCACACGTGCAACAGCAGCCATATAGACATTGAAGAACCAGTGGGATAGGTTAGAGCCCTGAGGAATGACACAGGTTGAAAGAGATAGTAGAGAGAAAGGACCCAACTTCCACATGGGATGGTGGTCAGAAAGGACAGAGGTTAACCATGCCAGAGCCGGACCTGTGATTCCCAGGGTGTCATGCAGACTTGCAATCAGGATGTTGTGGTTTACTGTGTCAAAGGCAGAGAAGAAGTCAAGAAGAATGAGGACAGAGGGAGATCAAAGAAAAAGTAAAATAACCTTTGCCCATCTCTCAAAATGTCTTCATTTGCGCCCGATTTTACCACAATTTTCTGGAACCAACAGCCTCTGACCGAATTACCATGACCCTGCCATGATACAGTTGGAAATAAGGGAGCATGGTTGGAATTAGAAATAACAAGTTATTTGCAAATAGTGCAGGGCAAAACAGGATTCTTGTACATGCAAAATCTATTCTTGAATATTGTTGACAGGTGTGCAATAAAGCATGCTCCTCATTATATTAGCATACAAGGCTCTACCATGGGGAGATCCAACTGCAGCTTTTCAATTGCACCACCTATTCTGAAGGACCGTTTCATGTCCTAGACTAACTAAAGCTACATTAGGTTTAAATATGAAATCACTACAAGGTGTGGTCAGGCCAGCTCCTAATCTCCAAACTCAGTTCATTTATTGTGTCAAGAATATGTATATCCTGAGAATGTGAATTATAGATTGAAAAATAAAATCCATTGAGCTGTAGCTGAGCTAGCAACCACCGCCTCACTGAAGCAGAGTGGAGAGGCAATGAAAATGGTGTGAGTGGACTTTCCCCATCTGAGGAAAAATGGAAATATTGATTAACAGAGAAGAAATGGGGTGGCGTGCCTTTGGTAAACCATAGTTCAGAAGGGACTGACTGGAGAATCCAATGTATTTGTTTATTTAGAAGTTCTTTACCATGACCACACATCAGCCATTGACCTCAATGTGCAATGCTAAATGGAGAGATATGTGAAAGGTAGGAGTGCTTTGACAACATGTGTTTGTCAGTCCATCTCTGTTGACCTTCACAACTGGTAAGGATCAAGTTGGCTTTGGTTTTCTGTTTGAGGATTTGGGGGGTGAGAAGGTGCGGTAAGTGGAAGGGAGGATTTGAATGGTTGCTTGAAGAAGATAGTCTTTAGGTCCCTTTTCAACACCTAAAGATTAGTAGATATCGCAGCTCTGGGTACATAGAACACAAAGTTCTGGAACTGCTAACATTATCTGCTTTTCCCTCTATGATTCCTGTGGTTATATCATGCCTAGACAAGAACATGTGAATGAGATGATCCTGTATTGCACCATGGAAGAAACTGATGGACATATTTACATGTGTGTATATGTTCTGCGTCGTGCCACATGTTAACATCCGCCACGGTGGATGTTTACATGTGTCACTAGTAAGAATATATGTACATCACTGGAAGCAGCATTAAGTGTTTTAGTCTATTTTACTTTACATGTGACACTAGCCAGAGACTCATCGTGTTACTGAGAGAAGCATAGCTTATTTTAATTAAAATATTCAAACTTCTGAGTTCATGAACAGTTTAGGAATAATATCCACATATTGTCCTTAAGAAGGCACAAAGGTTGTATGACACACGTGCCAACATGCTATTAATAATGTCATTAATGGCCAAAGTTTTGTTAGGTATTTTTGTGGAGATTTGGGGCCTGACGGTATTTTCTTACCACCGAAAAATAATTTAGCAACAATCACTCCTTGTATTCAGATTCGGCCATGTACAACAATAATACAGTGGACATGCATTATTTCAGCACACAGACATGCGTGGTTGGTATGCGTGGTTGGTGGTATTTTGGTGAGCATAATTCCCTTGTTTTATTTGTGGCCCCAATATCCAGAACGCCTTATTTTTGTTTAGATTTTTCGTGTAATCACTAGAGAGACCTCAGGCTTACATTTCAGGAACACCACATTTTCATTTGTAGTGTGCCACCATGGGCAATTTCTCTCTGTCTTATCTACGGCAGCGAGCTATCATGTGGTATTTTCACTATCTTATATACGGTAGTGAACTATGTCCCGGGCCTCCCTTTTTGCCGACTCATAGACCTCCCGCAGACTACAACACACACAGTTAGTTATAATTGCTCATACTGAATTACATTGTGCACACGGCTGCAGCCAAATCTTATGTTTAGCTACCTTGAAAATGACAATCGCACTGTCTAAACATCTCCCCACATCATCAGCACTGTATTGGTAAATATAAAACTCCCGTTTGCTTTCAGATATTTTTGTGTATTAGAAAAATTGCATTTAAACACGATCTCACTCTTTACAGAAATAAATGAAATAACACAGTAACAGCATTATCTGTGATACACTGAAAAGAGAGTGGCGGAGACAAGAACTCAATTTGCAACATTAAACACGTGAGTAAAGCACAGGAATCTCCTTTCCTACACTGACTGAATATTCTCGTACACACTCAGCCCCACACCTCAGCGAGATAATTACCAGGCTTATTCAGCATGTAACTTCTTTGGCTGTTCGCCTTCTGGAGGGGTTCACCCAGCAAGGACAAGCATCTGCCGTCACTCGAACTGGGGCTTGTTAACTGGAAAAGCCAGTCTCTGCAACCAAGTTGAATCTGCTTTAGGAATCAGGCCTCCCCAGCTGTCAACCCCATCCTTCTTCGAGCTGTGTCAAGATGTCTCTGCCTTTCTTCCCCCAGATTCTGCAGCAAAGCACTAGTCACAGCCTCCAACATGATGCTTGATGTGACGTGCTCCAATCAGAATCAATCATGTTCTATCCTCCTACTTTTAACAATGGTTCTTCTTGTACAGTTGCAACTGTAACAAGCTGATTTCCTGCTTATTCGAAGTCTTTGCTTCCTGCAGTTACTGTGGACAGAGCACAGGAAGGCAAAGAAAAAAAAAACTTGAATGTGTGTTTAAAACTGATTTTCAGAGTCTGCCTCTTTTTGCAGTGAAGACACATTCTTTTATTAATGAGTTATAATTATTAGTCTTGTTAGTGATATTAGTTTGTTAATTACCAAATGTGTCTGTGGCAACATAGGCATTTCAGGTGAGAAATGGTGTGCATTTTGAAGGTACAGATGTGTGCTTTTAACTGTGAAAAATGTATTTGCATTTTATATGTAAAAATCGTTTTTGACTGAATAACCTGCCCTTACTTATATGTCCATGTTACAGTGACAACACATTAGCTTGAAACAATTGCATCATAGCAATGCACCAAACCCATGCAGTGGTGCTGCATAAAAAAACATGCTACACATTGATCCTGTGCAGTGCTGATGTACTCTGTGCTGTAACACGCCAAATATCCTTACAGTTTGAAGACACCACCCCAAACATTTTCAGACTGAATGATTACAATCATTCCAATATTGGCAAGTCACAGGATCAACTTATCATGTTTTACTTTTTAATAAGTGTCAGATATTCCGACTGGCACCTGTGAAAGCCAGAATTCCTTATTCTGCTATTATACACTTGTTTAGACATTCACAGGTATTCAGTGCCAGGCCCGTATACTGCTTTGTAAACACTGCTAAGAATTTTATTTTCAATTCTTTTTTCCCCATGAAACCAGTCGTAAATTTTATGGAGCGTAAACGCTAGGCATAGTTTGAAGACTTTATAGGAAAAAAGTTCAATTCCTTTGCGTGAGTGCATGGGCGTGTTTGAAGGCATTATATGCCATTGACTGACCAATCCTCCATTTGAATGATACTGTGCAGTAGTACTGGAGCATTCCAAGTGCCAGATGGAATTACCAATAAACGCAATCAGACCCAAATAACTGGACATACTCAATGAATATGGCAAAATAATACTTTATCAGCTCAAATAAAGTAGGGAGGCCTGGTGAACAAACAGATTGCAGCTCACGCATAACTACATTTCAATTACACAAAGGTTTGATACCTTGATGTACGTCAGCTATAATGTCATCCTAAGTGGCAAAAAGAAAAAAACTTATCGAAAAGAGGGATTGGGTAAGGGAACATATATACTTATACTTTGTTTAAGTGCTAGTAATATATTTGGCTCTCCCTTATACGTAGCTAAGAGATAGTTCAAGGTGTGCTTTACAGATATTACAGATTCATAGTAGAATAACATCAGCCAATTGGCACCTAAAACGATTTATAAGTACACTGTTACATAGGCCCTCATGATTGGTTGGCACTCTCTCCCAGTCATGGACTTTCGGATTGTTAGCCACCCGTAAGCAAAACAAAACCCATGTGCAGGGAATAACGTCAGACCACTGCCCACTTGGCCAATTTGCCTACCATCTCTCATCAGTTAGGCCCAAGCCAAGCTTCTTCTCTGTAGTTGACCTTGCTGACTGTGATCTTCCTTCAGACCTTTAAGGGAGTGTAGGTACATTGCTATCTTCAGCTGGAGCTTAATGAATATGCTTTGTTTTCTGTCTTGCACCATGTGTGAGGAGACCACAATTTTGTCTATCTTGACCTTTTATTTAGTGCTATTTTATTCAATTATACTGGATGCTATTAATTCTCCTGGACTCTGGAGACTTGGTTGCTCCGTTTTGCATATGCATTCTGCATCTTTGATTGTTCAATACTTGTCGCTTGTAAATATTCACTCTTTTACTTAATCCAATAAAAATATGTTGCACATACGTAGCTTATTCTCCTTGACTCTCTTGTGCCTTGCAGTTACCTCTTTATGTGGCATCCTTGATCCTAACCTAAACAGATATTCTTTGTTCATCACACAAAGCCGTTTTCCAGCACCTGTCAGCTCTGCAACCATGGTCTCTTTATTCAAGGCTTCTCGCTTAATTTTTAGCTCGCTAAATTGTGTTTTACTTTGCACTCACATGATTGTATATTGATGATATAGTATTTTAGCAAATTTTCACGTGTTAAGGGAAATTCCGAAATTGTTGTTTTAAATTTGCTGTTTGCACTGAGAAATGTATATATTTGCTGCTGAATTGAACAGTTGATAATTGTTTGGCGAATTACTAGCAGAAACTGGACTTTTGTAAACGTTGCATGCTCTAACTGGCTGAAGAACTACAGTTCCCAGTTTTACTGTAGTTCTTTTGCTTCTTTACTTGCTGTCAGACGGGACTGCAAGGAGCCGGTTAGTACTGTTATAAAATCTTTCTCCTCTTCCCTTAGCTGCCTAAATTGTGTATTACTTTTCACTCACGTGCTTGTATATTTTTTTACCGTATTTTAGTGAATGTTCATGTGTTAGGGAAAATACAAAATTGTTGTTTTAAATTTTCTCTTTGCACGAGAAATGTATACATTTGCAGATAAATTGATCAGTTGTTCATTGTTTGGTGCATTACTAGCGGAAACTGAACTTTTATACATTTTGCATGCTTTGAATGGTTGAAGAACTACAGTTCCGAGTTATACTCGAGTTCTTCTACCCCTCTCCTTGCCTGCAGGGGCGACAGCGCCGGCACAACTGCAAGGAGCCGGTTAGTGTGAGTTTGTTTCTGGGGAGTAAGGGGTGAGCAGTGTTTGTTTGTTCTACTAATGTATCTTCTTTGGACCTTTACATCCTGTCAGGTAAGCGTGCTAATACCCCTTTGTTTTCATTATGGCCCACCTTAGTGATCTGTTTGATATATTGTGCAGCCCTAACCCTCTTATCCCTCATGATGGTGAGCATTATCATCCCATTCAAAAAAGTATTTTAAAACGTTATTCTATCACTCTCAGTACTGCTATTCTGCCTGCAATGAACACGCAGATCAGTACCGATAGGCTGGAAACAGTTACTACTTACATACTGTATAGGGTGGCAGATGAAATCATGCCTATAGAGGGAGAGGCTCTTCTACCACACAAGAGCTGCATTATAGAAAAGAAACACATCTTCTAATAATATTGCACAGGATTTCACTGATACAGATATTGAAGCTCCAGAATATGATACAACGGACCTTAAATTGACATCTGCATTTATAAACATGGGGCTTTTAAATACACATTCCTAGGTTAGAAGATTATCTTACTACTTCCAATCTTGATTTATTCGGTATCACAGAGACCTGGCTGAGTGATACTGCCAACTTGGCCGCCGCCCTGGCTGTACCACAGGATTATAAAATCCTTTGGACAGATTGTACAGATCAGAGGGGAGGGGTATAGAATTCCTGATTTAAAAAAAAAAAAATCAGTATTTTTATCATTTATAGACTTCATAACGATATGCCTTTATTCGAAGAGCAGTTTTTGGATCTTTTTAATGGTCTAACTAAACCACAATCGCCCATTCTCATCTTAGGGTCTTTAATTATTGGGCGGAGGATAAGCGTGATAAATCTTCAAACTCGCTACTTACTGCCTTGTACATAGTCGCCTATATTCAATGGATCACAGAACCAACGCGTAGGGATGGTCATACTCTCGATTGAGTTCTCACACATCAGTTAAATATTTGGAATCCCATTTCACTTTGTTGCCCATGGTCAGACCATTTATGGTCAGTTACACAATGTGTCTTCCTGAAGCACCTACTCGCCTGGACAATTTGCCAAGAATTTGGAAAAAGCGTTGTCATTTCAAAAACGTGACTCAGCCTATATACTGCATACTTTTGAAATCTAAATTGCTCCCTCCAGATTTAATGGAAAATGTTTCAACTTTAGTTTCTCATTTGACATCTACTATTTCATCTGTAATAAAGATGTTTGTCCCGAAAAAGATGAACTAATCAAACCTGAGACCTCAAAGAATACTTGGTTTAATGATGACGTTCTTCATTCAAGTCTGGAGAAAAGGATATTGGAGAGAGAATGGCATAGAAATACATCATCTCTGACTCTACCTAATTGCAAAAATTAAGTCAAGAATTTTATGAATACCATTATCGATGCAAAATCTAAACATTTTAACACCAGAATCAGCAATGCTAAATCTAGTTCAGGAGAACTGTTCAAAATGTTAAAGGAAGTTGAGGGTAAGAGTGCTGATAATATTAATATCAAACTTGACTCTGCCTGGTGTCAAATGATTCAGGAAGAATTTTCTAGTAAAATCCTTGGCCACCAGGAAGTTATTCACACACAGCTACTTGGCTTATATGCCTCATTGTAAGAAAGCCTTGCTCCTGTTCCTGACCTTATTTTTAAACAGTGCACTGAAGCAGAGATTGTTAAGCTAGTTACTAACTTAAAAACCCACTCTATGTAGGGGAGATATTTGCCCAGCAAATATTCTTCAGGATTCCCTTGATCTGCTGATTCTGTGGAATGGTGAACCTGTCCTCTAGTGAGGGTGTGGTTCCTGCCTCCCTTAAAGAGGTTTGGGTCACTCCCCTCCTGAAGAAGGGCTCCCTTGATCAATACCTAGCAAAAAATTATCGCACAATAACCAATGTCCAGTTTGTGCTCAAGACCCTGGACAAAGTGGCCTAGTTTCCGTTTTATGTTTGTATTAAGGAAAGTAACATCTTTGGTGTCCACCAATGAGGATTCAGAGCAGAACTGTTGCGCCTTAACACTACTCTGACTGACATTGTAGAAAAAGTACATCCAGCACTATTGATGCTACTCGATCTTTCCACGGCCTTTGACCTGGTTGACCATGGCATTCTTGTTGACCGGTTGAACGGTTCAGTGGGCTGATCTAACTTGACATCTGATTGGATTGCCCCCTTTATTGGCCCCCAAGTTTCTAGAGTAGCATATGAGGAAGCCCAATCCTTCCTGGATATCATCAAAGCTGGTGTCCCAAATGTATCCTGAATATCACCTGCTCTTTTTAATGTCCACATAAGACCATTATTAGATCTGTTGGACTACCTGGGTGTCCAGAATGCCAACTATGCAGATGACACTCAGGTGGCCTTTGAGCTATCAGGCAATTATGCCCAAGACTCTGAGACAATTAACCGTGTATATGCATTAATTCAGTCTTGCATGGTCGTCAATTCGTTGACGCTCAACAATGATATGACATAGATTCCTATTGTGGCCACTGGGCAACGATGAAAGAAACTGGATGTTTCATATAAATGTTTTGACATTGCCAACACCCAAACTATGGTTACAAACTGTGTTAACTCTTTGGGTGTCCATTTGGATGCAGAACTGAGTATGAAGTCCCATGTGTTGCATACGTAGTTATCCTGTGGATATGTTGTCGGGCTTCTTAATCAAATCAGGCAATTTATCTCAGTTATTATTAGATCAATCGTGGCTTTTGCCTTAGTGAACTCGAGGCGTGACTACTGCAACATTCTGTTAAATGGGACATCGTAGGGTAATCTTCAGTCACTTCAAACTACCCAGAATAGTGCTGTGCAAGCGTTTTTTTGTCTTCATAAACAAGATCATACCACAGACTCTAGAAGAGTACCACATTGGATGCCTGTTAGGCAAAGGATTATCCATAAAATGTTAACCTTGTCTTACAAATGCTGGACCCTTACTGATCCTTCCACTCTTTCTAGGCGACTGACTGTGACCATCCTTCTAGGCGTCTTCATCCAGTGACCAGCACATATTCAAACAACCTCAGTTTAGGCTTGCCAATTTGGAGGTGTTAGCTTCTTAGTGCAGGCCCCCTCAGAATGGAACACGTTCACACTGACAATAAGAAACTATAGCTCACTGTCTGTGTTTATGACTGTGGTAATAGCACATTTGTTTATTTTTAAGCCAGGGTAACTTGCTTAACCAATCTGCTGCCCCTCTCCGCTTCTGACTTTGGTTTCTTTGTTTTGTATTGTTTGTTTTTTGATGTGCGACCTGAGACCCATGGGCATGTGGGGTGAAATAAGAAATAAATAAATAGTACATCCATCTTGACATCATGGCCGCTTTACTCGTGTCATATTTTCTACTGCAGCAAGCTCTTATATGTCTCATCTACCTTGCATTTCTGCATATATACATCTACTAATTCTCTTCTCACTTATTTTCTCAGAGTATATGATTTCTTTGTATTTACATAAATATTTACTTGGTTACTTCAGTGACATTTTCATTCTTTAGTATCTGCATATCGTTTTAGTGGGTTCTCGCATCTTCCCTTCATGACGTCATTATACTCTTGTCTGATTTCACTTGTAGCTCTTCTATGTCCAATGGAGTATGCAGAAATCCTTCCACCACATCAGTGTGAGGGTTCAGCCGATAGGGTTGTCTGAGTGCATAATGTCTCTCATATCTTCAATGCGGTATTGATATGATACCAGCTCTCATACACAATGTCTTCCTGTTATTCTTCCAGCATGACGGATGTGAGGGGGCGGGCACTAGAGATGACATAGACATGTGGTGTGATGGGTGTTGTGTCCACTCACTGCCTTTACTGAGGGGGATAATAGCAGACTCCCTTTCCCCCTCCCCTTGACTACTGCTGAAATTCTGTACCTGCACCCCTGGAAGACCTTCTGCTCAAATAAAAACTGAATCACTCACCAGCATCTTTTCATGCTCTACTGAAACCAATAGAAAACCCTGTCCCTCCATTAGAAGGCACCAACTGTGGTGCTCCCTCCCCTGAACTTGTCGAGGCAACTAGATCACATCTCCTGTTTAAGGCCTCGTCTCTCTGAAGCCCCTAACAATGGCTGCATCATTGGGCCCAGATCATGTTGAAAAGTGTTAACAAGGCTACTAGTTTTAGCATGCTAAGGCAGCCACTGTTTGCTGTGTTGAGATTGTTGTCCCATGCAAGTATACGTGCTTTCTATATTCTGGGGTGCTGAAGAAGGAAAGATGTACGTTTGTGCAGGCTACTTTTGCATTCAGTTTTGTGGAGATACAGGCTACTTTTGCATTCAGTTTTGTGGAGATACAGGCTACTTTTGCATTCAGTTTTGTGGAGATACAGGCTACTTTTGCATTCAGTTTTGTGGAGATACATCTTGGCACCACTTTCAATGATAGCTGTAATTTTGCCGGACAAGTGCTCTTGTCTGCATGCAAAGATAGTTTTGTGGTAGTCAATGCAGGTATGTTCAGAACTATATCAGCCTGTTATCAGCCAGGCCATTTTCAATGTTTGACATCTATACTTGAGGAGGCAGAGAGTGGCTCTGAGCTAGGGCTTAGTTTGGGGTCTTTTTTTGATCTCCGGGAGGAAAGAACCACGGAATACCTCTTGGAAATGCTGTCTGACAAGGCTTTTTGGAGGGACTAAGAGTTAGTGTGGACGCAGTTTAATATTATTTATTTGCATGGTCATGATGGTATTTATGTTCTGCTCCAACAAGCAACTCTTATCAGTGTGTTGGGCAAAGTCCTGTTGGTGGTGAGGATGGTCAGGCATGTAGCATAGAGGAGGCGCTTTGTGTTGTATAAGCTAAGCGTGTGGGTGCTAGCCAATTTTGCAAGGCGCTGGCAGTGTTGTAGCAGTTGCCCATGGTGTGGGAGCATTGTTTTACACAAACATCTACACTGAGGTTACAACAGATGCATAGGCAGTTTCTGGGGATCGTGGCTAAGTAATCATCCGGCCAAAAGTTGAAATCTTCTGCTGAAAGGATGTCAATCGAGGTAAGGCGGGGCTGGAGTCAAGAGGTTTGAGCATGTGAATGGCTGGGCTGAGCTGAGAGGATGGCTGCAGATCATAGTTGTGTACTGAGTGTGATGGACCATCTATATTTCTGGAGGACTCTTATTCCATTATTGTTGCCTTTATGGTAAGGGTTACACATCCAACGTGTCCAGAATGCCTAATTGCAAAGCAGAGGATGTAGTGATGTGTGGGGCCATGTGTTAGGAAAGATGGAGCAGAGCTGTCAAGGAACCATATTCCATGATGAACACTATGCTAAGCACGTGTCTATGATGAAGCCATGCACGTTTTGCACATTGCATCTGGTAGGCCTGTTATTACAACAAATCATAACATCACGTGTGTGGCTCAATCATTGCTAGCATTGGCATCATTCACATGGTGAGACGAGTTACAGAGAATAGCACGGTTCACGTATAGCACGGTTCACGTATAGCACGGTTCACGGTATAGCACGGTTCACGTATAGCACGGTTCACGTTGTTTTGATGAAATCATTTTGGGAAAGTCAGTTCAGGATTTCATGCTTTCCCCACATGTTTCTGTGGGCGAGGTCAGGGTTCATGTCTCTCTGCTGGAGGATGAACATGGATTGTGGGGAGTTTCTATTGAATTTCCTATATATCATAATGATCTTACCTCTTCAAACGATGTTTTAGCTTTCAGAAGATTTCTGATTGATCAAAGTCCTAATGTAGGCTATTTGCATCCACTTCCCAGTCCTCCGGCAGGACAATGTTTCTGCAATCGTGTCTCTCTTAATTACACACTCAATGTCTTCATTCTGTGCTGACCCTTACCTGGCAACCAAGGCATTTCATGATATTGCAATCAATGTTCAGCGAGGCCATGCGCTGTGCACGTCATACTGCTGAAGTCTTTGCAGCCGCAGCACCATTCATGTGGATTTCACATAGGCACGTGGGACCATTTTAAACTGTTCTTTTCAAATTGTTATGTTAGCATTTAATCACAAAGAGCTGTAAATTAAAGTCTCACAGGACATTTGAGTATCAAGATGATAAATGTACTAATGTATGTTTATATTACGATTTTGCTTTCTGTTTGTGGGACATATTAATCGAAGGAGCTGTGTGCGCCTGGGTGTGTCAGTGGTGGGGCCCATACATAACTGGGAATTGATCAGACGATATAGTCCTTGATGGTCCAGTTTAATCCAGGAAATTGCAGGAAATAACCCATTATCGCAAAACAAATTGGGCACACTTTCTTCGGCAGTAACAAAGCGCTTCCGAAAATGAGGTACAAGTTGACTTGAAAATGAGAGTTGGCAATCCAACTCTTCCCAATCGAGAATTTAAAAAAGGATTTTCTCCAAATTAAAGAATATTATTGACACATTTAAATTACCAATGCAAAAGAAGGTCCCTCGTGAAGAAAGTGTTCACACCCTTCAGAGATATATAAGGGAAGACACTGATCTAGTGGCCTCTTGCAGCTGCTAAAGCAATACAACAACTATTGGAAACAGCAAAAGATTTGGCACAAGACAAGGCTAATTGACATAATGCCACTCAAGTTATAATGGGAACAGTATAAATATATCTTAGCATAACATAGCATGCGTAAGCGCATTTAGACCATATTAACACCATTTTGCAGCTCTTGCCATTTTTTGGCCAGGTGTTATCATCATGGCAGTGTATGAAAAATGCCTGCACAAAAGCCAGAGCTGTTGATTTTACCAATGCTTGTTTGTTAACAGGACTTCGGTGGGAAGGAACACATGCAAGGATGTGTATAATCAAGTGGCTGAAGGCACAAGTGGTAATGACATTTGTATTACATCGGCAGAGAGTTTACAGCTGCAACTAAGCCATTACCTCTCAGAACTGTGCTTAATTTCGCAGAGAGGAACTATACGGCATGCATTTTGATGTTACTGCTTTAAAGTGATAGTTCAAAGAGATCCCAGGAGGCTGCGATTGGGCAGGGAGGGACAACTATTGGGTGGGAATTACCATAATGTTTAACATAGCCTGGCGCACACTGGCTCGCGTGCTTGCTGAATGCTGACACGAGAGGTGCACACATCCTAATTCAAGCCTTCAACCCCTCCGACAGCAACACACTCAATCATATGGTACTCCTGTATCTGGCGTAATACTGCAATATAATTGGCCAAGCTCCGACCTTCATTCAGTCTATTGGTGGAGTTGGATTGGGCCGGCCTACTGTCACAGGAAGCAGCATAATAACCGGCATCGGCGGGCACTGGCACACGCGCACTGGCGTGAGTGCTTGCTGAGTTCTGACACGCTGACTCACTGGATGCTCTGACTGTGCTTTGTGCAAGGCACCGAGGAGACACCCAGAACAGGCCATTCCAGACTTTCTGCCAAGCGGTGGGTGATGCAAACCAATTCCTGGGGAGTAGCCTTTAAGTCCCTGCACGGATCAAACAGATGCGATATGAAGTGCTTGGCAAACCCAGAAATGCGGCTTGCGTAGTGCCTCTTGAGTGGCAAAAAGATTAAGGCTTCCGGAAGACACCATGAGTGCCCAGAAAAAAGACAGATCTGAAATGGTTGGGGGCACTCAAACTGTCATTACTAATTTCCTTAATGTTGCCACCTCCATACCAGCACATAATAATATTGTCCAAACCACTTCTCCTTCACCCTGAGCCACTATGACATTTTCACCTACGATTGACAACAACAATTCCTTATTGAACATGTTCATTGGCTTAAAATTGAATTTTTTGAGTAAGATTGTGTCACCTTGGCTGTGACAATCTAATTGGCACCCATCGTTGAGCCTCTCCAGATTTGGCAAGACTGGCTACCTCTTCAGATTCATCGTCAACCGTCTGTAGTGAGAGCGATAGCAAATCTGTCTTGGAACTGTCAGAGGCTCCACATCGCCCTGCCGCTGCCGAAAACACACTACTGACCACTACACTGAATTCGATTACATCAAGCATAGATGCCTTGATGGCCTTGTGCCCTAAAATCGCTAATGAGCAGCTGCAACTTAAGCAGGTGCTGGTAAAAGTGGTTGATTCTACCCCAAGGCCATCCACTGTTTCAACTAAAACAGAAGTAGGGGGCGGGAGCAATTGACCCCACTATACAACATTTAGGACGGTTCCCACTTAATCATAATATAAAAGGGGAAGCTTATGGAGGAGCTGCTATACAGGAAAAGGTTACTTTGGATGAGGAGCCTGACTTGGATTTTGAGGAGATTAATTATCTCTGACTTCAAACAAATTGTTCACAGCTAATGAAAGCCTCTTACGTGAGCCAGTCTGCACTCCAAAGAAACCTAAGTCTCGTTCCACCAAAAATAAGATTAAACTGAAAAGGCATAATTTGCCGCTTTGCCTGGGAAGATGTGCAGTGGCTTGAAATTGTAAAACTACATGTCTGATACCTAATTCGAAAACTAAAGTTACTCACACATTGGGTGATGGCGCGGTGAGGCAGGTACAACTACAAGATCCTATTGACCGCTAGTTACAGGTGTCAGTGGCTTTGGACACTTCTTTGATCTATGTCACTTCTGCGCTTAGTCCTCATATACCAGCTGTATGCATATTACCATCTATTAAGGACAGTGATAATAGTTCACTGGGAAAATGGGTGAAATTAGATGAGACCTATCTCACTGAGGCAAGACTATTCTTAAATCGCAGATTCATTTTAGAAATGTTCTCACAACGTTCCTCAGCTTAGTATGATTAGTTCGACTGATATTAAACACATCGAGTTACCCAAATTTGATAGCTTGACTATTTGGGTCTTGATGGAGTTTGTCTCTCCTTTGATTGTTTCCTTTCAAAAATATGCGCTGTGGAGTTAGAATATTTGGGCTTTCGATTTATAATTTCTTGTAAATGTACTCAGATCCTGATAGGAGAGGGAACAAAAGGATTAAAAACAGCAATGAGCCTGTCTAACTCTGCATTGACAAACCACTTCTCAGAGAGGGCATCTCTATTAGCCTTCAGACATCCAAAGATAATAGAATCAAGGGGAACAAATTAGCTGTGCAATGGTTAGGTGAAATAGTGGCGACCAAGTAAATCTGACAAAGAAATCATAAACCTTTATTCAGCTGGTTTTCATGGAACACAAGAGGCCATACATCCTTCCTCAGCCAATAAGTAGGTCTCATATCACTGAAGTCCTCCGATATATTTTTATTACAGAAAACACAGTTTACAGACAGTTTTACCATTGATGGTCTTAAAATGTCCACAGATTTATTTCAGATTTATTACCTAATCAATTATTTTCTCCATCTTGTTGGATTTGACGATGATGTAAAGCTTTTATTTGATTCATATATTTCTAGTGCGTTGGCTCTATAGCATGGAATTTATCATTGCCTTTCATACCACAACTAATTATTGACTTAAAACTATGTTGCATATCTCTTTTTTGTTTATAAATTGATATGTTAAACCTATTCACGCTGAGAGCAAGAATATGTTCTTATCATGAACTAGATTAACTTTATCACACACAAACAATGCAAAGCTAAAGGAGAGAATTATTCGAATTTCCAATCCTAAGATGTTGCAACATATTCATATTGTACTATTTTATGGACTTTAGCAACATGATTAAAATACCAAGAGATACGTATTTTTTTTACCAGAAGAGACCACAGTCACAGTGGGATGTCAGCAAAAAGTGTACAAAAAGGATGTTATGTTCAATAAGTTTGAAATCTATCATGGTGACATGATTTAATTTAAAAAAGAGGTGGGGATAGGAACATTGTGAGAAACCTGTAGACACTCTCACCACCACTTCCCCAGGATCTTCTGCTCAGGTGGCCAGGGAAGGGCCATCGCTTTTAGATCACGACCCTGTGGGTGGACAAATGTGGGAGGATCACCTGAGTTGAAGGTCCTTGGGTATTGGGGAGAGGGTGCCGGACAGCGAGACATGGTATCCCCCTTCCCTGACACTGATTTACCATTGTTTCCCTCAGCCTTCATGGGCTATTTCCACTCATACCCTAATTTTCCCTATAAGTTCCCACAAAGTACTGAGAAGAGGAAGAAGCCTGAAATAGGAATTAACACTTCCTATAGAAAACACCACTCTAGCACTGGGACGAAGAAGAGCGACTTGGGTGACTACAGAGATGAAGGTCAGGCATGTCCAATTCATTGCATTAACTATGGCCAGGCAAGAGAGACTAAGGACTCTCACCTGAACAGGGCTAAGCTGTATAAAAGGTGGAGCTGACAGCGGAAAAGCAGGCGTTGTCATTAGAGAGCAGCAAAGAAGCCGGTCCAGCCTGAAGATACCTGTGGATGACAGAGCGCGGAGAAGCTGAAGACATGCAGAGTGAGGCAGTCTACAGAAGCGGGGTGAAGGAGCTGTGTTTCCAGGGTGCTGGAGAGGTCGGAAGAAGGGAGCAGTGGAGATTGTCAGTCCCTTTGTTGTGAGTGTGAAGTGTTTCTTCCCCTGGGTGAAGGCACTAACCCAGGAGTGACTGAGGGGCAGGACGTGAGACCCTGACTTCAACCGCAAGGCACCATGAGAGTGGATAAACCATGGGAAGCAGCAACGTGACCAGTGAGTTTCAAGTGATACAAGAAAACTGGTGTGCAAGCGTATGACAGCTAAAGTGAATTACATTATATCGAAGTGGTCATGTACAAGCGGTACATTCTCGAAAGCCTCGAAACAAGAATAATGAAAGAATGAACTTGAGAAAGAGATTATGAGTGAACAGCAGAAGGGGGAGTAGTGAAGTGGGTAAAAAAACCCTGATCGTAATGCTGTGAGACTAAGGGTTAAGGAAAAGAGGCTAGTATTGAAAGCCAGCTAAACCGAATACATTGGAAAGGGTTGATTCAATAAAGGCAAATTGCCTACCAGGGACACTGATAAACAAAGCTTGGGAAAAAAAGAAGCCAAATGAGAAACAAACTGACAAACCAAGGGCAAATTGTTGCGTGACCTGTAGTGGGTGGACCGTGCGGTCTGTTAACTATGCCAGAAAGCTCCAACACTGAGGAGAGTGTTAAAAGGAATTGAAGAACAAAACGTTGCCAACACCAATTGAAATTTGTGCTTTAAGGATTGAACACTCTAAAATTGGACAAGAGAATCCTGAGTTCTGCTTTGAATATTGTGAATCAATTGAATATTGTGCTTTAAGGTAGGAGTATTTTACGCTTGTGGAAGGAAACCCTGTGCACTTGTTGAAGATTGCGAACAAGTTGAACATTGTATCTGGAAGAATCAGTGTTTGAGTTTGGGGAAGAACACCTTAAGCTCCTGTTGAACTTTGTGATTCAGTGAAACATTGTTTGAACTGTTTTGAACTTGAGCAAGCGGGAACCCTCAGAACATTTCTGTGGAACTGTATTTAAATTGGGAAAGTGAACCTCAGACAAAGTTTGTTGGAATTGTCTCAAACTCGGAAAGGAGGCGCTGAGCAAGCCAGGACCTGGGAGGAGCTAGGAGATTTTGTTTGAACACCGTTTATTTGATTATTGATATCCCTACACAATGTTTAGTGTTATTTTTGAAGGCAAGCACAGGTTTTGGCACAGACAGACTTTTGGTTTTGACTGACAGAGATAGACTTTCCTTAGTTTATTTAGGTCAGGGAAACCCCACCTTAGTTATAGAGCAAGAAAGGCATTAAATCAACCCAAAATCTTTCAATAAAGGTTTTACAAACAGTTAGCCTTGTTGTTTGTGTCATCCCTTGATACCATGCCTGTCTCACATATGATGTAAGTAGTGGGATGCAGCTCAACTGTTACAGATTGTGGAACCATGAAATATGAAAGGCAAAATGACAGAGCATTGAGTCCCACGGTGGCCACAACAGGGTCAATCAGATTTGATATCTTTAGTAGTTGGAATGAAACCATACCTCACAGAAAAAGAAGGCTAATACCTATGGACTTAGAGTGTATACCACCTCATGGGACTTACATTCAACTGGCACCCAAGTCAGGAGTCACCTGGAAGATTGGGGTTGATGTCCTGGCTGGCATTATTGATCCAGACTATCTGGGAGACATAAAAGTATTATTACAGAATCATGGTAAATATGCTTTTCATATCTAACCAGGGGATAAAATCGCACAAGGGATACTTGAAAGGGCAACGTTTCCCAAATTTAAAGAAGAGACAAGAAAGTGGAGACTGACAGGTGCCCTTTGTGTTTCGGGGTGAGGGGAATGAAAAACCTACCATCTCTTTAACCTCTAAACCTAATGAAGAAGAGCCTGACACCCTGCCTAATTTAGCCTTCACCCAAAGAAATGATCCTCTATTGGCCGAAGCCTTTTTGCTGGAGAAACCTGATTCCAAAGGTCAGGGAAAAGATAGGCCCTTCTTTTTTTAAAACATGGGTTACTATAAAGAGGGGACACTACCACTGAAGGCTTAACACAAACTCAATTGGTGGTCCCCAGGAGCCACAAACAAATGATTCTCGAAATAGCCCACTCTCACCTAACAGGAGGCCATATGGGACAGACCAAAACTCAGGCACACATAAGCAATATATTTTACTGGCCAGCGATTAATACGACCATTAAGACTTTTGTCCAGGCCTGTGATATCTGCCAGAAAACCAGTACTCCACGACATCCTGGACCTCCTCTCCACTCATACCAAACTTGGCTCCAAAACAATCCTCTTAGGAGACCTTCAGCTCGGACTCAGGACCCTAATGATCCTCTTGCCCTAGCAGTGGATAACACCATCTCTAACCTAGGCTTTATTCATAGAATTACAAAACCCACCCATTCCAAAGGCAGAACATTGGACTGGGTCTCTGACCTTAACTGTGACATTTCCATCACCCAAATCGAACCGGTTGCCTGGTCAGACCATCACCTCATCCTGTTCTCCATCCCTGGACCTACTTTGGACAAAGCTATTCCAGAACCCCCATCGCTATCCAGAAATTACCAGTACATCACCATAAACAGCCCACAGCCCCTCATTAGTGACATCCTTAATGAGTCTAAATTTAACTACCTCGACCCTACAAACTTGGTAGACCTCTACAACAGCACTCCTAAATCTGCGCTAGATATTGCTGCCCCTCTCAAGCTCAGGAAAACCAAACCATTGGCTCACCTCAACAAGTGGTTCACCCCCGAACTAAAAAGTCTCAGAAACACAAAAAGATCAGCAGAAGCAACCTGACGCAAAGTACCCTCCATATCTAACAAAACTGCTTTAACATCAGCACTCGCTATTTATAAAGCAGCCATCCTCTCGGCCAAAAAATACAGCTACGATTCCAGAATTCAGAATGCCAAATCCAGAGCTAAGGAATTATTCAACATATTAAAAGAACTTAAATCCCCTGCACCACCCACTGAAGACTGCAATAAAAATGCAGAATGGTGTACTAAAATCCAGCAAGCCCTTGCAGATAAAATCACCTTACTCCAAAATAAAATCAAAGCTAAAAAAGCAAGTCTCATCACAGGCTCCCAGCCTGTCCACCCCAACCCAGACAAAACTTCTCATCCCTGTACCTCCTTCTCCTTCTTGCAAGTAACTCCCAAGGAAGTTGAAGACATTATAAAAGGCCTAAAACCATCCCACTGCAAAGGTGATATCTGCCCTGCCACTATCATCAAGGGCGGAGCACAAAAACTAGCCCCTTTTATCACCAACCTGATAAACTCCTCATTTTCTGCTAACCTGGTACCTAACAATCTCAAGGAAGCCTGGGTTATGCCTTTACTAAAACAAAACAACCTTGACCCGAACATCCCCACCAACTACAGGCCCATCACCACTGTCCCATTCCTTCTAAAAATCCTGGACCATGTGGCCTATCTGCAAATCCAGAAACACCTAGAGGAGAATGACCTCCTAGGACTTAGACAATCTGGTTTCTGACCCAGACATTGAACTGAGACAGCCCTCCTAGATCTAAAAATACAAATGGACGAGGCGAAGGACAAAGGTAAGTTAGCAATCCTCTTACTACTCGACCTATCTGCAGCCTTTGACCTCATTGACCACAAATTATCACCAAACACCTGACCACAGCAGGAGAATTCTCCACTGATGCCTCTGACTGGGATAAATCTTTCTTATCAAACCAGACCACCAGAGTCTTCTCTCCCTCGGCCTCAGCAGACCCAACTCCGATATTGTGTGGTGTCCCTCAGGGATCCTGTGTCTCACCCACATTATACAATATCTTCACGAAGCTACTCTTCGACCGCCTGGACAACTTGGTTTTCGTCTACACCAACTATGCAGACAACACTCAAGTCCTTATCCCTCTCACTAGCTGTTACAACCACGATGCCAATCTGCTTAACAACATCTATCTTGAAATCCAAGCCTGGATGGCCACTAACGGCCTTTGTCTCAATGATGATAAGACCAAGTTAATGATCGTGGGTACACAGACACACCTGAATAAACTCGACACCAGATACTCCTCTTTCGTCATTGATAGCAATATAATCAAGCTCTCCAAAGAGATAAAAACACTGGGGGTTTACCTAGACTCAACTCTCCCACTTAGAAAACAGGTCAACATCATTACGTCCTCCACGGCCTACACCAATAAATTGATCTATAGTTGCAAACCTTTTCTTTCCACAAGTAGCTGCCTAACGTTGGCCAGAGCACTTGCTCTATCGAAAATTGATTACTGCAACACACTTTTCCTTGGCTCCTCGGAACACAAACTAAACAAACTCCTGCTGCTACAGAACAACTCACTGAGAGCAGCACTTAGTCTCCCAAGATCATTCCATATTTCGAGTCACAGGCATAACGCCAACTGGCTACCCATCCGTGACAGAATCACTCTACGCACCCTACCCATCACGCACAAATGCCTCACAAACTCAGCCCCGAAATACCTATCAGACAAAATTTGCCTACACCAACCCCCATGCACTACCAGATCAACGCATGCCCACAACTTAGTGGTTCCAAGATATAATTTAAAAACAGCAGGAGGGGCCGGCTTCCCAGTCCAAGCGGCCAAACGATGGAACTCTATCCCCATCCCCCTCAGACAGGTACCCTTGTTCCTCATTTTTAAAGCCGGCATAAAAAACTGGCTGAGTAACAAGCCTCCTCAGTAAGATTTACTCAGCAGGCTTGCTGATAACCTTCTTTGCTTTGGCTCAACCGCCTGATAGTGTACTAATGTATTTCTTCGGCTGTAACTCACATTTTGACCCATATGTAACCAGGGTCCTGTTTGTTGTGTTGTTGCTCTAATTATGTATGCCTGCCTGTGTCTGTAACCTTTAAGCTTTTTCAAGCGCCCAGTTACCTCAGGGTTCGGTGCGCGATACAAATAATAAACACATACAAATACCATCAGCTCCATTAAACCCCTTATCGATTATTGAAATCCCTTTTTTGAGGATCGGGATGGATATAATTGGTCCTCTCGAGCCTTCTAAAATGGGTAACAAATATGAATTGGTAATAGTGGATGATGCCACCCAGTACCCTAAGGCCTCCCCCCTGAGAACTGCTACAACACAGCAAATTTTAAAGCACCTACTCCTCTTCTTCACCCGTGTTAGTTTCCCAAGGGAAAAATTAACAGCTCAAGGCTCTAATTTCATGAGTAGACTTATTGGAGAAGTTATTAAAATGTTCCATGAGACCATCACGTTTGGGGTGGTATACAGATGTGTGCAATGTGGTTATATGCAATAATTTCATAATACTCTTAAAACTATTATACGGAAGCTAGTAGATCAGGATGAGAATAGTTGGGATCAGATGATTCCGTGGGCTCTATTTGCAATCAGAAAAACACAGCAGGCCTCTATTGAGATCCCTGGGATGTATTAGACATGCTAGGGGAAACCTGGGAGGAAAGGGAAGAGGCTACAATACCACAATCACAAACAGCAACTTGACTTAAAGAACACATGGCAGCCATCAGATCTTTGTTACAGACACATATATTTAGAGCCCAGGAGCAACAGAAACCATCCATTAACCACCTCGAGATTCATTTCTATTGGATAGAAGGTCATAATACTTCTATCTACATCCGATAATAAATTGTTTTCTAAATGACATGGACCATATGAGGTAGTAGAGCAGATGGGACCAAGCAATGATAAACTCTCTCAGCCTGACTGCTGTCTAAAAACACAGGTTTATCACATAAACATGCTTGGGGAGTGGTAGGAAACCCCTCTGAGGCCAATGCTACTATACTGTCCTGTTTGGTCCTGGAAGTAGTAGAGATATCACCTTAATTCCCTCTGACCTCATGAATATTCAGAAACGAGACCTTGACGATGTTGAGAAAGTTGAGGCATTCAAGGAAACAGAAAGATGTTTGTGTGTCTGATAGCAATCCCTTGACATATGTGCAAGGTCTACCACTGGAAGCCTACTTCATTTGACTGTGAAAAAGTGCTTTCTCTGTTTGTAACAGTGGAACATGTCTGGCTGCCTATGCTGGACATATATTAGTATACACAAAAGAAGGTGTAAACACAGCTGTCTTTATCTACAGGGCTAACAAAGCAAGAAACATGTATTACCAAATATACTTATGAATACATATATTTATTTAATTATGACACTCATAAATGATCATATTGCATAAAATTCATAGTCAAACACACAATATATAAAACATGTAAAAAACTGTACTTGACAAAAACACATGAAAATCCCATACTGTGGGTTGATTTTTAGTAGTTTTTACTTGACTCCGTGTAAAACTCCACACTGGAGTAATTTTTCTTCTCTCTGAATCCTATTAGTATATTTCCAAAACCCAACTTGTACAAGTTTCTGTCCTTAGAAAACAGATACATTTTTTTTTTATTATTTTTTTTTTATTGTAGTTTTATAGTTTGATTTACAAACGTTTTAAAACAATATTTCTTCCATTACAGTTTTTTTCGGATTTCGATCACTCAGGATCAGTGTCAGTGTGGTCCTTCAGAATTTCGTCTAAATAGTCAATAATTCGGCAAGTCAGCATCACATTTTTTCCTCCGAGAATTGGAAACCACCAGTCTTCCATATTCAAATTTTCTGGGCGAATTTCCCTAGGTGGAATGTTCTTTGGCTCTTTAAATCCACACATTCAGTTATAAGATGCTTGCTAGATTCTACTTCACCCTTACAGAATCTGCATAGATTGTCGATCATGTCTTTGGCATGTATCCTGAATAGCAGCTCTTTTGTCCTCAAGGCGTTTAGACGTAGTTTCATGAATGAGTGTCGATGGTGTCTCGATGGAAATTGTTTTAGGTACATGGGAAACAAGTCAAGGCAATTTGCAACTGGGCCCAAGTACAACACCGAATTCAAGTTGTTATAACGTTCTAAATTTAGGATCCACTGCCATTGTTTTATTTTCTTTTTTGCATTTTGAGGGCAATTTAATAGTATGTCCATGGTAATGTCTGCGTGCGACAGTATCACAGTGAGTTTTGCTTTCCAGTCATTGATCAAGGAGTTTGAGTGTTCATTGTGACAAATTCCAAAAATTGTGTACGCCGGTTCCGGGGCCCTTAAATTCATTTTCCTAAAGAGGGACATTGATTTCCATACGACAATTCCTTGGAGAGAATCTAAAGCAAGTTCATTTCGGATCTTGATAACTGATATGGGTTTGGGTAGCCTTAGAGCCTTTCTCCAAAATTGCCCTTCCAAATACGGCCAAATTCTATGGTGTAGATTCCAGGCGGCTTCAACACCATAGGTTAATGCTGGTGTGACTTTCATTAGGTAGAATATGCGTACAGGTTGCATCGTAAATTTACCATAAAGACTATGCAATTTTGCTGCTTGTAGGGCAAATGTCATTGTCTGATGCATTAAGTCCTTGGACCACGCCCATTCTCTTATGGAAGTATTAAAAAGGATTCCCAAATATCGTATTTCTTTTGTTGTTTCTAGCTTTTCCGCTCCAACTGACCACATAAAATTTTTGTTCCTTTTTCCTGGAGCCGACCCAAATGACATGACTTTGGTCTTTGTGACGTTAATGAACAGTTTGTTTTTGGTCATGTACTTGTCTAGAGCTGTTAGAAGCCTTTGAAGACCGATCCGGGTTTGGTCGACAAGGGCTATGTCGTCGGCGTAGGTAACTCCTCTTGTTTGATAGCCGTTGACTTTCGGAGGAGAGCAGTTTACTTGATTTAATGTAATTGGAATGTCAGTGATGAACAGCTTAAATAAGAGCGTGGCTAGAGGGCATCCTTGTTTCACGCCTGTGTTTGTCTCTAAAGGAGTTGTTAGATCTCCATTCTGGTTTAGCCGTACTCTGATCGAGGTGTTTACATGGAGGGCAATTATGGACTGTAAGATTTCTTCCGGACAAGCCCAGCTCCTTAGTTTTTTCCATAATAGTTCTCGATTGATGGAATCAAAAGCTTGACGCATGTCTACAAAAGCTAGATGTAAGTTCCTTTTTTGTTTTAGTTCTTCAAGCTTTAGTAAGTTCAGAATTACAAGATTTACTTCTGTCCCCACACCTTTGGTGAATCCAGTTTGTCGCTGATCCAGGCAGTTTGATTTTGCAGCCCAACTTGCTAGTTTCTGTTGTAGAAAGGATGCCATTAGCTTGCCAATCGTGTCTAGCAACGCGATTGGCCGATAGTTGTTTGGGTCTTCACGAAGACCTTTTTTGTAAATAGGCACGATGATTGCAGTGATCCATGATTGTGGCAGTTGTTTTTCCTTTGAGATCTGCTTGAATAGAATCTCAATGAAACATGCCCATTCTTGTCTGTTCTTTTTTAGCATTATATTACTAATGCCGTCCGGGCCTGCTGCTCTGGAATTTTTTAATTTTGAGATTTTAGTATTTATGTCATCGGATGATTCAGTTATGTCCCATTCCGCTTTAACAACGTGATTTCCAGTTTGGATACTTTCGTCTTTGATAAAGAACAGCTTGGCAAAATGTTTTAGCCAAGTGGCCTCAGCTACCCCGTTTGATAACATTGCATTCTGAGATGAAGAATGGTTGTTCAATATTGCCCAAGTTTCTCTCAAATTTTTGGTCAGGATTAGTTTTAACATCAGCGCTCCTCGTTCTTGATCTCTCATTGAGGTTTTTTTCCAGTTTCGATATTGTTGTTTCCTTTTTTTAATCATTAAAGGTGTTGATGCGTCTGGATTTTTGTTCAATTTCCTTATGTATTTCCATAGATGCTTTTTTTCTGTACAGATCACTCTATGTTGAGCATTGTTACTTGTTCGCCCACCTTGGGGTAATCGCAATTGCATCAACAAGGGATGTAATTTACCTGTGGATCCATGTCGGCTTCGTTGGCTCGTATTGAATCGGTCATGCTTATGATCTGTTTTCTATTTATTCTCAAGCGGTTTCCAGCTTGGTTTGTTTCAAGGTTCCCTGCAGACATCCTTTCGGAAATGTTTTGTTCGATTTGCCAGTGAAGCACTAAAGCATCATGGTCGCTTCTTGTCATTGCGTATATAGTTAAGTCTAGGACATGGTCCCAGAGATTCAAGGAAACCCAAATGTAGTCCAGTGTTTTATGTGAGCCCATGTTGTGCCATGTGGGATGAGGTGGAAAGTCAACAGTTACGTTGCCATTTGTCATGACACAATTGCGCATTTCCATTGCTTCAATCCAGATTTTGCATCTAGTCGAGGCAGTTTGTCTTGTGACAGAGCTTTCATTTGATTGAGGTGGTGTCTCAATTAGGTCGGCAAGATTTAAGTCGCCACATATTAGGAGCTTTAGGTCGGTATATTCTAACTGTCTTTGATCAATTAGAGTTGTTATTGATTTGATGACATTTTTTGTCGAGATCTTTGCTGGATTGCAGTATGCGTTGATGACCAGCATGTATTTTGATTTTCTCACTGCTTTGGATTTTAGTTGTAACAGTGTGCCTTGTACAAAGGGGTTTGGGTTCGTTGATTGAATGAACTCCCAGCCTTTTCCTTATTTTACCATCGTGATTAGCCCTGAAAAGGGTCTCCCTAAGCTGTTTTTCATTGCATGGTTCGCGAGGGTGAGGTAACCATCTCTCATGGGGGTCTTGCGCAGCCAAGTCTCTTGGAGACATTTAATCAAGTTCGAGGCTAGGTCAATGGAGAACTCATTGAAGAGATGTATGAAGCCCCTTGTGTTCCAGGATATCACTGTTGAGGGGGCCTTCTTGGTTTCAATTCATTGCTATGCGGGGATTCTTGCCGCTCGTTGAACAGGAATGCTCGCTCTTCTTGTAGACTCAACTTTGCCACTAGGGTCGCTGGACTTCATAGAGAGTTTCATTGTTTCCCTAAGCTTCAATCTTGCAAGCTCTTTAGCCTTTTCATTTGGAAAGGATGTGTGGGTGTAGTTTGTTGGACTTGTTGGTGTGGGCACTTCTGATTTTACCTTAAAGCCGAAGAATAACAATTCCTCGGAGGCCGCGAGTATAGCCTGGCGTACCGCGTGGGATTTGATATGCAACAGTACTATGTCTGTGCTGGTCTCCAACGCATATTCAACTATCTTGATGTCATCTGTAGTTATTGTCCGGAGAGCCGGTACACTCTGGAGTAACTTCAAGATGTTTCTGCGACTCATGAACCTCCTTGATTGGTTCTGTGGTCCTGAGTTTGTTTGTTTTGGATCTTTGAGCTGCTGTGTATTTGGGATTTGGATTTGTATCGTTGTGTGCTAAAGTGGCAGCATCTCCAACCGTTGATTTTTGAGTCTTTCGCTGGCATGTGACATCATTGTAATTACATCTTGGAGAAGTAACCGGGTTGTTGTGCTTCTGACAGTCATGTACTGTTGAGCTGGGAGCCAGGCTTGGATTAGAAGACACGTCTTGTTTTCTTTTCCAGTTCAAGTTTGATACTTGGACAAATCGATTTCACGTAGCAGCCGGGTTTTCGCTCTTGTTTTGATCGTTGCCAGACGACAACGCTTGGTTTAGGGCGTCAGCCGAACTGACTGAATATGTTGACAGGTTTTCAAGGTCAATTGATGAAGCTACGGAGTAGGTTGAGCTACTTCTGGATTCTCGACAAGCACGTTTTTTAGGATTTCCTTTGTCAGGAGCAGACGACTCATTTAATTAGTTTGATGTTTTTTGCTGTTGCGGTGCTCACGATCAAATAACCCGGGCCTGGTTGGCATAGTTAGATTTCTTATAAATTTTCTTGAACTGGTAGTTTGCTTTTTTGCGTCTGTCTTTTTGTTGTTTATTTTCTTCTTTCCTGACTTTGACTCCGTATCTTTTGTATCTTTGCTCGGCAGGAATTGAGTCGTCTTTGCCGGGCCTTTAAACATATCAAATGTCAGGAAGGCATTTTTGTTTTTGCCGGCCAGGTCATTCGAACCGGTGTGCAGGTCTGCTGAATCCGCATTCGATTGAATTTGTTGAGTCAAAGTCGATGATTGAAGAGATGCTGGAGGAGGGACATTGATCTCTTGCACTCGCTGCGGGACTTCTCTGCAGCTGTTGTGGCACCATTATCACTAGCGCCTGTCGCGTCGCCCCTCAGGTCTGATGGCAAGCCGGTTTCAGGCAGAGTTTGGGTGAAAGCATTTGAAGAGCTTTTTTTATGGGTGGCTCGGGTTTGAGACAGAGGCACAGTGCTGATCGAGGGGTCAGCTGGATTTGTGCCTTTGGTGGGATTGTTTCCACTCAGCTCCCTGTGACGCAGCCATTTCATGCATTCCATCAAAATTACCTTTTCATGATTGTCTCTTGTTTTGCGAGATCACATGGATTGGATTGCCAATCAGTTGTGTGTTCCGCTTCCTTTTCCAAGCGGGTTAGTAAATGAATGTTTAGGGTTTCCATTTTGTTTAGTTTTTCGTTTAAGTTGGTTAGGATGGAACCCTGTGTCATGATGCCGTCATTAAGCGATTCGTATAGCTTGGTAAAGGGGATCAGAGCCAGGGAAGTGGCAGCTAGAACGTTGTTGTGTATTTGTATAGCTGCTGCCGTTGAAATGTTTGGTTTAGGGGTGTCTTTTGTTTTACCATCGTGGGAGGCTGCACCCCATTGGTCAATCTGCTTTTTTCCAATTGTGTCGGCGTCAAAAGTATTCTCTATTGTGCTTGTGTTTAGGTTTATTTTTGGGATGGAATTTGTGACATACGGTAGTTCTCCCTTATTTTTTGAGGAGAAGGACGAAGAACTTCGTCGAGCTGAGTGTGTAAAAGCACTGTTTTCCGAGAGTGCAGGAGTGTGTGGCTCCCAATCATCTAGGCTGACACGCCTTTCCTTCTTTTTCAGTTTCAGATGTGCTTGCGTTAGTTTGACTTTCATGATTTCAAAGTCTTCTTTCAATCTTTTCATTAGGCGCATTTCTCGCGCGGCTGCTTCATGGGGATGTTAATACGCGCTTTCTTGTCTGGGGACATAAACTTGTTTGGAAGCGCTAGCGCCCGAGACCTCTACTTGCAAGGGGCTCGGGTTTATGGAGAGCAGAGGTATAGACTTGAGTTCTGTTTTATCGGTTGGCATCAAAGCATCGCTATGTTTCATATTTGCCGGAGAGGCAAGCTTGCTTTCATAGTCGTGTTGCCATTTCGATTTTGCAGCTGACATTTTTGCAAGCCGTTCAAACGTGCTTATGTTTGATACCAATTTGGTCGGTTCCTTTGTAATGCTAATTGGACTAGTCGAATCACCAAGTGTTAAGTTCGAGGAGTCCAGATGCTCTGTATGCGCTTTGTGATGATCTGGGCTATTTTGTCTTGAATTGAGAGCGCTCTCCAAGGCATCGATGTCAGCTGTTTTCTCTGCCGTCGGGAAGCTTCCGTTTACAAGCCTCGAAGGAGACAAGGCAGCTGAGTCTTCTAACAAAGCACTGTCGGATTTGTCTAGCGGAAGCCGCAGTGAAGATGCACTTCGGTTCCGGTCAGACTTTTCATGGTTTGTTGCCATAATGGCACACGGAACAGTGCAATGGGAGTCTTTGTTTACCGTCAGTGCAGTTTGCATCGATGATGGCGGCAACAGCTGCGAGGGCGGGCAGTTTCCTTCACAGGTTGTATGTGTATGTGTGAGAGATCTTTGTTCGTCCGGTTCACTTTGCTCAGACGCCACGTTAGCAAGTTTAGCGAGCGCCCAATTGTATGCATGCGATCACTAATGTTGAAAGGCGCTGGATGTTGCCATTGTTTTGTGGGCTAGATCGCACGTCCCTACCCCTCCCCATTTGCGCACCCAATGACTCAGCTAGCAACTCTGCTAGTTGGGCAGCCGGTAATTGTTCTGCCTCGCTGTTTGTAGATTGCGCAGCGGGAGCTTGGTTAGAGGCTTGCTTTGGGGTGTGAGTGGAGCACGGGTCAGGGATACAGTTGGTGTTTGTTGTTTCCAAGGAGCCCATTGTTTGGATTTCCGTTTGGAAGGGTTGAGAGCCATTATAGTTGGATTGGGGGGTTTGGGGCACCGCTGTCATGTCAAAAAGGGATGTCTCCAGGGTTTTATCCCGATTGATTTTGGTTTTTAAACAAGTCTGTTGACCAGAATCATACATATCATGCATATCCACTCACCTCTCCACGTCCACGTCCACGTCTGCAGACTGCAGACTGAACTCTGCCGAACTCCGCGCTCTTCTGGAGTTTTTAAGGGTGCTTGGGGTTGATTTTCTTAAAGCCACACTAGCACCAATCTGGTATCTGGAACCGGGCACATTAGCTGCAGCTCCTCTCTCCACCACAAGTTTCTGCAGACTGAACTCTGCCAAACTCCGTGCGCGCTCCGCGCTCTTCTGGAGTTTTTAAGGGTGCTTGGGCTTGATTTTCTTAAAGCCACACTAGCACCAATCTGGTAACTGGAACCGGGCACAGTAACTGCAGCTCCTCTCTCCACCACAAGTTTCTGCAGACTGAACTCTGCCGAACTCCATTCATCAGGGATAAAAATGATCTGCTTTTCAAAGATGATGGTATTTCCTTCCTTTGTGTATACTAATATTCTTATCCATGTGGTAAGGAGTGTGTTGGATCCAATAGAGCATGGAATTTGCCGTTTGAGAAAAATGCCTATGCTGGACACCACAGCTTGTTTAAATCCCTGCATGATCAAATGGACAAATGGTGTGTTAGACCGCGATTGAGATGAATCACCCACACTTGCACTTTTAATGTGAACAAAATCAGTGATTTTTCATTGTAGCGGATGACTTTGTGGGTAGGCTTATAATGTTAGACACTGAGTAGTCAGGCAATGTGTTAGGTAAGCATGCATCCATTAGTGTGTTGATATTTTGGGTTCCTCTGTCATGATTGACACAGTTCTGGGGGTTTTCTGCTTAAATTATACATAACTGTGCTCAATCACGCCATTTCAAAAGTCTCTCAACCCCTTTAATTTTAGGTAGATTACAATATGAATTATTATCCTGGTACCAGCTTGCCACTGTGTGCCGCCAACTGCAGACAACTGCGGTCTGCCCTCCACTACGCTGCGTGCTTCTTTTGATTTTTTGAAACTTCAGTTGCAGCAGGAAAATTGGTCTCAAGTTTAGTGCTACAAAAAGTATACAAGAGAAAATATGGCTTCTTAAGACATATTTCTGACGTAGACTTCCAAAACGGAACCCCATTATAGACAAACAGAACTTGATGGCAAAAGGTTACATCAAAACACTTCCTTCAATGGGATACATGATCACACAACTAATATTGGAAAACCTGTGAGATAAAAAGAGTTGATGAAACAAAATAATCTTTCTCAATGTGTGAGTGGCTAACATATGCAAAAGACAGACTGTTCCAACAGATGGCTCAAGAAATACTCTGACTCTCAGAGACGGTTCAAGGGTTATATTTGATTTTTCAGGATAGTGGGGCTTTGCGTCTCTCTCTCTCATCTAAAAAGCATCACTCCTCCTTACAGGCATCCCTACACCCCAGGTTATTATATGCTGCAGGTTCCACCCTCACTTTTAGTACTGGTGAAGTCTTGAAGGCAGAAACACATATCTGACTTCCCAGATTGCCCCTACACTACCCAGTGGTTGCTGATCTAAACATGTTTGTGCCTCTCAGACACTGTGTCTGATTCAGTCTCCTTTCCATCACGCCCACCTACTCCTCTGCGGTGTTGCCATAAACTCCACCCCTCACCTTTTACTCTATTCCCTATATCTTCTTTGGTCCAGCCAGTAGGTTTCTCTACTTCTAAGCCTCTTCTCCATTCATTGATGTTAATAATTATAGTAATAGACTCCTCTCCCTCTTCAGCAGTTTTACACTCCTCCCACTACTCATCCCTTCTCAATTGTACTGCTCCCTACTCCACACTACTACTCCCTCCTCCACATTACTACTCCCTCCTCCACATTACTACCAACCCAGACACCCTTTACTCCATCATCCTCCTTCCAAACACAGAAGCACTTTCCATTCACTTCATAAACTCCCTTTACTAACCACACTTGCTACTCTTTCTCACAAATTCACAACACACATTACCACTTGCACTTACTAGCCAATGCCTCCCCTACTCCAATATTCACCTCCACAATCCACTACACCATCCTTCCTCCTGGTGGTCTCTTGGTCTGCCACCTCCTCCATCTCAGACCTAACACAAACAACTGAAAATATTCTATTTTCAGGGGTCTCTTTTAACCCCCTCCTTATCCTCAGGTTTGTCTGCTGTCCCTGGCAAATCTGGCCCGGAATGTACCTACATACAACTGTTTCCTGTTTCTTTATCTAGTACCTTAAGACCTGCTCTCTTTCCCTGAGCAGGACTAAAAAAGGATGAACAATGGCATTAGTACAGTGTCAGAGTTCATGTTAGGGGGTCTGGCCTAGCCTCCCCTAAAGTAAATCCAATCCTTGGTTGAGGTGTTGCTGCACGTCCCTGTTGTTCTAGCAGAGCTGCTCTGCTCACTTCCTTGGGTTGGTTGATGCTGGCATGCGGTGCACAGCTTGGCTGACTGCTGCTTAGGAGCTATGAATTAATGTAATATCTCTGTCTCTTCTAAGTGCAGCGATGTATGGTTTTAGGGACAAGCCTCATTACAAGCATGGCAGTCCGGGAACTACGGTACTGGTAAGCATGCCGGTACCGTAGTTCCCAGACCGCCATATTACGAGCTGTGCTCGCAGGTGCCTGTCAGCCTGCCAGGTATGACCTGGCGGGCAGAGCGGCACCCGTGAGCACAGCACGTTGGATGCACCGGCACCACTCTGAATGGTGCCAGTGCATCCGACGTCCCATTCCCATTCAGCCCTATGGGGCCGAATGGGGATGGATAGTCTCTCATTACCGGTACCCAGTGAACCAGCAATTACCGGGTCCTCCATACTCGGCATGACCCAGTAATTGCCCTTTCGCGTGTCTGTTAAAAAAATGGAGGCCGGTGGCAGCTGTGCCTGTACTACAGGCACGGCTACCACCAGCCTCGTAATGAGGCCCAATGTAACTGTGAAAATTAAAGTTTCTGTTTCATGTATTGTTTAACCACACTAACTTGACAGGACCATTTCTGGTATCAGATTTATGCTCGGGAAGCTGTTTTTTAAGTATTTATATTAATTGTTTCAAGTAGTATTTACAGATCTGTCTTTAAACTATATCCATATTCTCCTAGCTGTATTCTCTTCCTGCTAACGGAATGTAAAATGGGATCCACTTTCTAAATATTGTCACAAAAAACATGAAACCTGCACTCATATATATATTAAATGAAAAACATTGTTAAAGGGACGTTACGGTTAAGTTGCCCTAATAGAAAGGTATGAAATTCAATGCAAAAAGTTTGTTAAAGGGACGTTATGGTTCCAAGTAAAACCGAAAACCCCCAGAAATTCACCATTTGTGGTAAAATAAGCAACCATAACCTTTGCCACCACTGTGCACTGCTAAGACAAAGTACAAGAAAGTACAAGAAAGATGACATCACTCATAACATCACATATTGTGGCCACTTGTTTTTTTTCACTGACATTTCTAGGCTAGTTTTTTTATTTTTGCTGACAATGAGAATTTAAAAAATTGAAAAGGCGTTTATATATATGTATGTCAGTGTTTTTGGTTTCACTGTGAAGTATAACATCCCTTTAACAACTTTTTTTACTGAATGTACATATATATATATATAGGGTAGGGAACGAAAACAAAGGGGCTACACATGTGATGTCGTCAGTGATGTCATCAGTTACATTTGAGATGACATCTTTCATGTTCTGGGTGTTAGTGTTAGCAGTGCACACTGGTGATGGCAAGTATGGGGGCTCAGTCTGCCATAAATGGCGAATTTCAGGGGTTTTTGGGTTTTAACTTGAACCATAATGGGGAGGGCGAATTTTTTTTTTTAGTGAAGTGCACAGGTTTTTCGTAGGGCATACCGTCCCCTCAACAAAGTTTTTTTTTGTAGTGTATATATATATATTACATGGCCACGCTAATGGACATGTAGTTATGGTTAAGTTGCTGTTTCCATAGGAAGAGCACTTTTTGGGTGGCTTATAACTTCTCTCCCCCCCGGACAAACCTCACCAAACTTTGCAAAAAAGTATATGCCCCACTCACGTTTGGTGAGGTTTGGTCCAGGGGGGGGCAAAGTTATAGAGGGGTCCCAAAATTTATTTTTTTCCCATAGACATAATGTGAACAAACTTTGCTCATGCCTACAGGCCAAACCGTTGGACGGATTTACACCAAATTTGCGGCAGGAGCGAGGGCATGGTTCCGAAAGCGTGCTTTTTTTTATTTGGTGTAAATCCGTCCACTAGTTTCTTTTTAAATAACCAAAATGTAAAGCAAAAAAATTAGTGATATTTATGTCCGGTCCGCGGACTCACTTCCCTGTTCGGTCTGCGGACTGGCCTCTGGCTGTGCTGTCTGTGGACGGGCCTCTGATTGGCCGAAAAATGTGCAGACTTTTGCATGGTCCGCGAACACCGGGACGCGTCCGCTGATTGGATGGTGAGAAAACGTGAAATGCGTCTGTTTTTTTGAAACGCCGCCATCTTGGATTTGCAGACTTGTTTGGGGTCCGCGAACAGCGTGGTGAATTTCTTTTTAAAAAAAGCAGCATTTCACTTTTCAAACTCAACAAACAATCTCTGGGGAGGTGGGGGGGATGAGGATGGGATGGGATATGGCCATAAGAAGCCAAAAAACGGGTTATTTCACCCCCAAAAGTCTGCGAACACTCCAGATGTACTGGGACAATCCTGTGGTGTTCGCAAAGAATCCAGATGCCCTGGGACAGTCCTGTGGTGTTCGCGAACACCCGAGATGTCCTGGGGCAGTGCTGTGGTGTTCGCGGAAACCTCAGATGCCTTAGGACATCTGTACCTATTTCTGCATCACAGGGTTGGGGAAAAGCAGTTTTGGATGGCTTATAACTTTTGCACCACTCAGTGAAACTGCATGTAATTTTGTCATTTTATTCTAGGACTAATCATGAATGGTTTTGCAAAGTTGAGTGGGATTCTGTCAAGAGGGGGCAAAATTAGAGGGGGTCCCAAAATATTGTAAAGGCATATAATTGTGGTGTCATTTGACGAATCTGCACAACATTTGGCAAAACGATTTTGGATCCAGATATAAATGATTTTCTAAAGTTTGGTGGGATTTTCTCAAGAGGGGGCGAAATTAGAGGGGGGGTCTCAACATATTTAGATGGCTTATATCTTTGTTGCTATTTGACGAATGTGGACAAAAGTTTTGAGAAAGATTATAGACCCAACCTTCAATGTTTGTGTAAAGACTGAATGGATTTTTTCAAGTGGGAACTAAGTTATATGACTATTGTATGTACATATAGTTTGACAAAATAAAACATGGGCAGGTTTCGAGCAAACTCGTGAGGAGCATTGGCAAGGACATTAAAGCATGGTTTTTCAAATGTGGCCATGTTTTATTTTTTAACAAGTGTAAAAATGTAGGTGCAAAAAATAGTCATATACCTTTGGTGACTGAGGTATAGCCTGTGGCCGTAGGCAGTTGCCAGATTGTCTGGGTCATGCCATGCCATAAGGTCATGACGCGGATATCTGGCTACTGGCCATGACCGCTAGGGACTAAAAATGGTGTTAAAGTGGCTATGTCTACCTGGGACCGGCAATGTGGTAAAGTTATTTGAAGGTAGGCTAGGTTTGAAAGGGGAAAAAAAGTGCTTGTGGTAATATGCTCATAGGGTTTTGCAGGCTGCCATGGCAAGGGAAGAGGGGCTGTGTACGGAGCCCCGCCTTCTCTTTCCATGTTGGCTGTCTTGGAAAAGGATTTTCCTTCCTACAGCGGGACGCCGAAGGCGACCCGCTGTAGGATGGATAATCCTTCCATCTTACAAGAAGGAGGAAAAATCTATGTTTTAGCAGCCTGAGTTCCCGCTTTGGGAACCAGGGGTGCTAATGGCCTTTATCCCCCATTTCAGGGGATGCAATGGATGATAATGGTCTGTAGCCCTCCTTGTTTATTTATTTATTTATTTATTTATTTATTTATTTATTTATTTATTTATAACGCACCAATGCCCGCAGACATCAGGCTGTGTGGTTACAGTGTTTGTTATAGAAGATGAGGTGGAGGAAGTTCTATTCTTTAACTGTGAAAGGTGGTTCCTAAAGGAACATTAATTTTATTGTTTTTGAATGGGAAATGAGGGAAGAGGCACCAAACACTACTATGGAGGGGCAGGTGGACAGGGGAAAATGTTGCGTGTGTGTTATTTCTAAGGTGGGAGCAGTGTTTCTCATGCTCCTTGATCAAAGCAGTGGTGGTGTCTCTTGGGGAAGAGGGATGGCATTAGCTGATTCAATTTTAAGAGAAATAGCAGTTTTGCTAAAAGTATGTACTGTGTACTAGATTGTTAATGGATGAGTAGGAATAGGTGTTGGAGCTGTGCAAGCAAAAGTTTTAAGTTGAAAGTTCCTAGATCAGTAGAAAATGAAGTTCCGAACTGTCCGCGAAGGACGGACCTTATTGTGAAGTGCGGACGGGTCCTTGGACACGTCATCTAGCCGCGCGCTAGCGTATGATCATGTGGCACTGTCCGGAAGGTCCGCAATGAAGTCAGATGTTCGTAGACATCTACGGATGCAAAACTAGTTGAAATAGTTGAAGAAAGTGTATAGAAGTGTTAAAAATGATTCCAGAAGGTTGGAAATGGCAGAGTTTTAAGGTGACACTTTGTAAATTGGACACAAATATTGTTATATTTGGTAAGTATGATATTAGTAAGTTGTAGGAAAATAACATGCACTAATAAAAACATATGAAATTCAATGAAACAACTTTGTTAAGTGGATGTTATGGTTAAGTTGCCCTAATAAAAAAAACTTTGTTAAAGGGACGTTATGGTTAAGTTGCAAAAATAAAAACCTATGAAATTCAATGAAAAAACATTGTTAAAGGGACTTTATGGTTCCAAGTAAAACCGAAAAATCCCGAAAATTCGCCAGTTATGATAAGGTGAGCAACCATAACTCACGCCACCACCGTGCACTGATAAGATTAACACCCAGGACATCAAAGATGACATCACAAATGTCATTGATGACATCGCTGATGACATCACATGTCTGGCTCTCCTTTTTTTCCTTTACTGACATATGTAGGCCACATGGTTTTGTTCAGTAACAGTCAGGAACTAAACATTGTAAATGTGCTATATTTGTATACTTATCCTTCAAGTAGGTTCCTACAATAATTCACTTAGGGTCCAGTCATATCATATGAAACATATACATAGGGGAAGACACAAGCTTGAAAGACAGCAATCCTTTCTGTGCATGAAGATAATCAGTAGTTATCAGCACTTTCTGATAGTTCTGTAGTTTTTTTTATTACTGTACTTTCCCATTATATGCTCATATTTGTATACATTATACTCACACTACTTTCCTCAGGGTCCAGTCACATCATGTGATACATATACATAGGGTAAGTAGCAGCTTTGAAACAGAGCAATCATTTCTCTGCATAAAGGTAATCAGTTAGGTTATGAACACTTTCTGCTACTACTGCTGTTTTTTCTTACTTCAATTTCCTTGCATATACTCATATTTGTATGTGGTGTTATCTCTTTGTGTTTTGTCTATAATAATGCAATTATGTAGTAAGTGGGTTTTATTACCTACGTATCACATGTTTCACAGTACGCAAAACTCTAATAAGAAAACAGTTATCATTTCACTATTCAACATGGCAAGCTTATGAATATTGCACCTCCATCATGTATGCTGCACACAATGCCTATGTTTCTACATGAGTACCTTAGTATACTGGATGGAACTTCATAATAGAATGCTATTTATATCAATGCATTGCTCAATGCACTAATTAGCACTTGATATTTATTCCAATGATCCTTGACACTTTTTTATTAACATTACAATAAGAATCCCTTGTACAGACTTTTTCATGAAAGGTAAATGCACATGTGATGTCATCAGTGATGTCATCTTTGATGTCCTGGGTGTTAGTCTTAGCAGTGCACGGTGGTGGCACGAGTTATGTTTTATTAGCTTACCATAACTGGCGAATTTCAGGATTTTTTTGGTTTTACTTGGAACCATAACGTCCCTTTAACAAAGTTTTCTTACTGAATTACATAGGTTTTTAGTAACGCAACTTAACCATAATGTCCCTTTAACAAAGTTTTTTCATTGAATATATATATATATATATATATATATGACACGGCCCACGGTAGCGGGCTTGTACTTATGGTTAAGTTGCTAAACTCATAGAGAGAGCACTTTTTCAGCAACTTATAACTTTGCTTCCCCTGGAGGATTCATCCTCAACAAACTTTGCAATAAAAGTATATGGCCGGCTCTGAATTTTTTTGCCGAGTTGGGTGAGGTTTCGTGCAGAGGGGGCAAAGTTATAGTGGATGGTCCAATTTTATTTTTTTCCATAGACTGACTGGGGAAAAACTTTGCGCACGATTACAGTCCGAACAGCTGGACCAAATTTGCATACAGAAAGCGTGTTTTTGTGTCTTTGATGGAAATCCGACCAATAATTTCTTTGCAAAGTACTGAAATGTACGTCCCAAAAAACTAGTAATATCTGGGTCCGCTCCACAGACCCATTTCCCAGTTCGCTCTGCAGACCAAAGTCTCATTGGTCTACGGTACACTGTGCTGTTGGCAAACAGTGCATGCGGCCGGTGGTTTGCATGGAGGGAAGCGTGCTGTGCGTCAGAGTTTTTGGGAAACACCGCCATGGTGTATTGGAGGATAGTGGCGCGCCGAAAGGCGTTGGAAAACATGGTTTGCAGGATCAGCTGGGTAAATGAGGGTGAAGCGAAGATATTGGCAATGTTTTGTGCTGTAGGCTACGACTGCCGGTGGTTATGTTGACTTAGTGCATTTGCGTTTATTTTGCGGCAGTGGGTTTGTTGCGAAATGTTCCCATGCTTGTCTTACTTGGCTTGTAGTGGTTGTGGGTAAGGCGTAGCCTTATTACTGCATGGCATGGCATGTAGAAAGAGCTTAGGGCTTGGGCACCACCCCCACAATATAATGCCTCCATCGACCAGAGAGCAGTGAAGCACTTAGCAGTTAGGTATACAGCAGAGTCTGGTCACACCGTTGCTGCAAAGGAGGCCATAACAACATGGAGAAATGGAAGGATTGTTTAGCAGCACTCTGTTGCGATATGGGCCATTCCCGCAGCTACTGACATACGCTGCATTGGTGGTTAGGTGCACAGGGGACTATCATATCTAGATCAGTGTAGGCAGACAGTATAGGGGATGGGGAGTGCATTGGAGATAATATGAGGATATTTGCAGTCAGTGTACTATGTTGTTTTGTGCCTGCGAAGGCCCTACTGCCTTGTGTGCATGGCTACGGCCCTTGGCCGTAACATTGTGGGCACTGGTTGTAAGTAGGTATGAGAATTGTTTGGGTCTGTTAGTGTAGCTATACATACTTGTAGGCAGGAAAGCACCATGGGAAATTTTACCATGCATGCCTCTATTGCCTTCCAGTGGTGTGTAGTAGGACTAGGCAGTTGGGTGCATGGGCGGAGGCCATTGGCCTCTGCCTATGTACTGAAGAGCCTAGGGCTTGGGCACAGCCTTGCTTTAGGGAGGGCAGTCAAACATTGGCACATGGAAGGAATGTGTACGCAGGTACTCACATATACCTTATTGGTGGGCAGTTGTGGAGGCGACTATCATTTTTTGGTGAGTGCAGGGAGACTCCATTGGGGATGGGGAGTGCATTGGAGACAGTATGAGGATGTTTGCAGTCAGAGTGCTATGTTGTAGTGTGCCTGCAAAACTCATATTGGCTTGTGTGCATGGCTGGGGCCCTTGGACATAATAGGGTGGGCACTGGTTGAAAGTAGGTAACAGAAAGTTGCCTTGATTGGGTTCATTACTGTATCGATATGAACTTGTGGACAGAAAAGGTAAGTGGTCACATGTTTCCATGCTGGCCACTGGTTGTAGCATTGTGTAAGTTTGTGAGTGTACCCCTACCTACCGGTAGTCAGGAAAGGTACGTGGCCACATGGTACTACGCATGCCTCTATTGCATTTTACTGGGTGTGTTGAAGGAGTAGGCCATTGGGTGCATGGGTGGAGGCGGTAGGCCTTCGCCTATGTACCCAAGAGCCTAGGGGTTGGGCTTGCTTTAGGGAGGGTAGTCAGACACAGGCACATGGAAGGAATTTGTACGGAGGTACTCACATATACTTTATCAGTGGTCAGTTCTAGAGGTGACTATCATTTTTCTGTGAGTGCAGGCAGACTCCATTGGGGATGGGGAGTGCTTTGGAGACAATGTGAGGATATTTGCAGCTGGAGTGCTATGCTGTGTTATGCCTGCAAAACCCCTAATGGCGTGTGTGCATGGCTGGGACCCTTGGACAAAACAAGGTGGCCACTGGTTGGAAGTAGGTTATAGAATGTTGCCTTGGGCCCTTGGACATAATAGGGTGGCCACTGGTTGGAAGTAGGTTATAGAATATTGCCTTAATTGGGTTTATTACTGTACCAATGTGTACCTGTGGACAGGCAAGATAAGTGGTCACATGTTTCCATGAATGGCTGCATTGCTTTGCAATGGGTGGGGTGAAGGAGTAGGCTGTTGGCAATAAAACTGCTACAAAATGCTGCAATGTATGGGAGTACTGTGATATTGGTATGTGGATTGCACACATATGTACAAAGAGTAGCACAGGTGTTCGGCACAATACCTGAAATGCAATGTAGGCATGTATGGGAGGACTGTAATAATGGTGTGTGAATTGCACACATATGCAGAAAGAGTGAATTGAGTCCAGGTAGAGTGCATTGGGGATGTGGAGTGAATTGGAGGTAATATGAGGATATTTGCAGTTGATGTATGATGGTGTGTTGTACCTGCAAAGGTGTACTGGATTGTGTGCATGGCTAGTGCTATTGGATGTAACAGTTTGGGCACTGGTTGGAAGTAGGTTGGAGAATGTAGCATTGTGCGAGTTTCTTAGTGTACCCATACATACCAGTAGGCAGGAAAGGTACGTGGCCACATGGTAGTATGCATACCTATATTGCTTTTCGGTGAGTGTGTTGAAGGAGTAGGCTATTGGGTGCATGGACCGTGGGGCTTGGGCAAAGCCTTGTTTTAGGGATGGCAGTCAGACATTGGCACATGGAAGGAATTTGTATGCAGGTACTCACATATACTTTATAGGTGGGTAGTTGTAGAGGCGGCTATCAGTTTTTTGGTGAGTGTAGGCAGACTCCATTGGGGATGGGGGTGCATTGGAGACACTATGAGGATATTTGCAGTCGGAGTGCTATGTTGTATTGTGCCTGCAAAACCCATACTGGCTAGTGTGCATGGCTATGGCCCTTGGGCGTAACAGTGCGGGCACTGGTTGGAAGTAGGAATGAGAATGGTTCCTTGTTTGAGTCTGTTACTATAGCTATACGTACTTGTATGCAGGAAAGCACTGTTTGAAAAGTTACCATGCATGGCTCTATTGCCTACCAGTGAGAGTATAGTAGGAATAGGAAATTGGGTGCATGGGCAGAGGCCGCAGGCCTCCACCTATGTACCCAAGAGCCTAGGGCTTGGGCACAGACTTGCGTTAGGGAGGGCAGTCAGACATTGGCACATGGAAGGAATTGTATGCAGGTACTCACATATACTTTATTGGTGGGCAATTGTGGAGGTGACTATCATTTTTTGGTGAGTTCAGGCAGACTTCATTGGGGATGGGGAGTGCATTGGAGACAATATGGGGATATTTGCAGTTGGAGTGCTATGTTGTATTGTGCTTGCAAAACCCATACTGGCTTCTGTGCGTGGGTAGGCCCTTGGAAATAACAGGGTGGGCCCTTGTTGGAAGTAGTTAACAGAACGTTGCCTTGATTGGGTTCATTACTGAACCGATATGCAACTGTGGACAGAAAAGGTAAGTGGTGACATGTTTCCATGCATGGATCTATTGCTTTGCAGTGGATGTGGCAAAGGAGTAGGCTGTTGCTAAGAAACCTGCAACGCAATGCTGCTATGTATGGGAGTACTGTGATATTGGTATTTGGATTGCAGACACATGTACAAAGAGTAGATTGACATTGTCTTAGGTCATTTGCATAAGTTTTTATGGGCATACCTTGTGCCATACAATACACTTGTAAATATGTAAGTGTCGTAAGGTCCGAGCCTTTGCAGAATCGTTGTGGCGGACATGGCCCAGTTCATAAAGGAGCATTGGTTAGATAAGACACGTTTAGGAGTGGTGTGGACATGAACAGAGCTTCGCTTCAGAGAGTGTAGTAAGAAAGTGGGACATGCAAGGATTGCTTTACAGCACAACATTTGCAGCATGGCCCAAGTACGCAGATACTAACATATAAAGCGTTGTGGGGTAGGTGCACAGGTGACAACCTTCAGAGGCTATTGGGGATGGGGAGTGTATTGCAGACGATATAGGGATTTTTGTAATCGGTGTACCATTTTGTGTTGGGAGTGGCCAGCGCCTACTGCCATGTATGGATGGCTACGGGCATTTGACAAAACAATGTGGACATTGTTCGGAAGTAGGTTTCAGAATGTTACTTTCTTTGGGTCAATTCTTATACTGAAATGTAACTCCAGCGTACACGGTTGGAAATATGTATGTCTCCTGTGGGTGCTCACTGTCACAGCATGGCTGTGGAGGAAACTTTGCAGTTGGAACACCAGTAGAGATGGTGTGAAGTGACTGCACTTGAATATGATGAATGTTATTGGCCATTCACATACTGAGATGCCACAATGAATGTACAGTATGGTACACCTCTCATAATACCCTGTACTTTGAAAGCGAAGGAAGGTAGTGTGACATGACACGAGTTAATAAGCATTACACATGAAAAGTATGGATAATGTACAGTCCAACACATACATTTGCTGCTGACAACATCATGAATGCTGTTAAGTCCAGCTATATCCAGGATGGCAGGCCATCTGACTGTTACCTTTGTTTGGTGTACTTGTTGAGATAAGCAACGGAAGCGGGTGGAGCTTTTTAGTGTGTGAAATTTTAATGTGTGCATCTCTTCCATTAGCTATGCCTGTGTGCCGCATACACCAATGCAGCAGTCACTGCTGCTAGTTACTTCACTTGTGGACAGTCATTCCTCACAGCATGCACTCCAGGTATTTATTTTATGTGCGTGCCAAGCGTAGTGCACTATGTCATGTGAGCACCTACCTTTGGAAAGGAACAACATAAACAAAAGCAAAAGCGGACATGCGCACACAAGGTATATGGTTCCAGAACATTCCATACTTTACTAACAATACATTGAGTGGTTGGAAGTGCTTCATTTTGGACAGAATGTAAATGACAACGTGCCAGTTGGTGCATTGACCGCTCTTTTATTTCACAAACAAAATCCAGTGACCAATGCGTCTGTGAAATTCTGTACTTATGTACTCATCTAGCAAAGTTTGAAAAGGAGTACGTAGTGGTGCTTGGTGGCACGTGTCGAAGAATACATTTTCTTTGAAAGGTAGAGAAGGTAGAATCTGGTGCCTCTGGGATGACTTACAGAATAAATGTTTGTAGGGTGGTCCGTATAGCAGGAACCACAAGTGGACTTACCGGGCCATATCGGTCATCCCAGATAATAACCACGGAAAAGACATTGCTTATGGTAAACTTCCAATGGTTGGTCCAACAGCCGTCTATTGGAATGTGGAAGGAGTGGCACGTGCAATAGGGTGTTGGATATCTGAGTAGAAATAGGAATAACAGTAAATGTAAGTAGCAGGTATTAGTGGCAGGATACAGGACAAAACATTGCAGGAAGGATATTGTAGTAATAGCTGCATGCCTGATGGACCATGAAATGTGTGTTAGTGCGTAGCGTCATATGTTAACACACTGCCTTGGTCTCTGGTTTTTAGGAAATACTGTGATTGTACGGCTGCACACAAGAAAATGTCTTGGAACCGTTGGGATTAGATTCTGTTTTTCAGTTTTTTTGTTTTTTTTACAAAAGTAGACAGTGGTAGCGAGTGTAGTTGGATCCACAGCACAATGTGCCTGTGTGTCTGAAAAGAAAGTAATACAATAAGACATGTAATGAGGGTCACCTCAGATTGCTGGAGAATGGAGCAGCTGCATTGGTAAGAAGTGTGTCAATGAAATGTGAGCTGTAGATGTTTGTGTGCCGGTTGACCGCTGCGTTCACCTGTGGCCGTTATAACATACAGTACCCTGCAGGTGCGTAGACTTAGTAATTTTGTGAAAGGACATACAAAGGGCAGAACAGGGAATGTAGCAGTGTACATGTGCGCAGAAGGTGTGGTGCTTTAGTGTACGACTTGCGTTCCATGTTCGTCTTGCCTTGTATGTCTGCATTTGGACTGGGTTGGGAAGAATGGCAGCAAAAGAAAGTCCAATGGCAGTTTCAATTTACTGGGAATGGTGGAGACATGGCAGTGTAACATCGTTTTTTTACTGCTGTCACAAAGGTCTGTGTAATGTACAGAGAGAAATTGAGCGGTAGAGCAAATTTTTAAATATGCATACGGAGGAGCACGTTAATAAATGTTAATCGTAATATACAAGTAATGTAAAGGTGCAATTGCATAATTTTGGCAAATTCCATGCTACTATTGGGTGGGCGTGAAATTGCAGTGTACGGCGTCTGGGATCATTGCAGACTACCTTTGGGGCTCATGGACAGAGGAACTGCAGTGTAAATAATGTATCTTTTTTTGCTAGAATTGTATACAATATCTGACCTTGGAGCTAAGCATGCTTCCCCTCAAGGCTGTTTTGTAATGAGTGTGTGTCCTGTTTAAGGAGTGGTATGTTAGGTTTCAATTTCCGGAGATGATGCAGGAAAAAAAGTACGGAATCAGCCGGCAATGTGTTTCGATTGTAGCATGTATTTACAAATGTTGGTAGTGTCATTATGGCGAAGGTAGTGCAAAGTACAATTTGATATGATGGTGCCGTACAAATGGTCCCGGGAATGCACAGATGGCAAATATATAAAATCTTCTTTTACAGTCGGTAAGGACCAATTATATGTGCAGTGTGTTACGAGGCAACGGTGGGTAATGTCAGACTGTTTTCACTGTTTCAGAAGACATGGGTGGGTGGTCGATCATACACAGTTTGGTATTGTGCTGAATGACCTTGTTTGGGGCTACTGTTCAGGAAAGGAAAGCAGTTAGTGTGAACATTTGTCTAACATTGTAAGGCGGTTATGGGCTTTAAATGGTGTTTCCTTTACACAAGAAAAAAGGGAAACAGAAGTTTAAAAAGTTAAGCAGTAAGGCAGTGGTTGCAATATGGCTGGGTAGTTATGATCTATGCGCTGCAGTGAAATATGGGTTGGCTATGTTTCTTGGAAATGGTGTACATAATAATGAACATTACCTAATGGCCTACACGGTGCCAGTGGAAAGCAAGGAGCACAATTTTGCAGCAGTTAGGACAGTTTCAAAAGATGTATTGATGCATGCATGAAGTTGCATTGTTGTGATTGTGCAGATTGTAGGGTAGGTTAATGTAGTTTTGTTATTTCAGAGCGTGCACTTTTGAGAGGGTTAGGTGACCAGTGTACGTAGGAAACAGGTTATGTACTCTGTGGAAGAAATAGCAGCCAATATCAACTGTAGTGACTATGTGGTAGGTGGCTGTGTTATGGGTGGGGTTAGTGGTACGTGGATAGATGTTAGTATGTATATTTCTGCAGTGCAGCAGCAATAGTGGGCAGGATGTACAATTTTTAGTTTATGGCTGGAGGCCCTACAATGTACAGGGTGTAGTGAAGCGTGTAGGGTGTAGGCACAAGCTTCATAGTGTAATATAAGTGTGCATTGTAAGTGGTGGTATTGGTATGTGTATAGCAGAAATAAGTGCACTTATTGCATTGTGGATATTGTAGAGAAGTATAATAGCACTCGTTGCAGACTTTCTGTTTGGATTGAGGAAGGCCTGCACTGTGTTTTGTGTATGGAGTGTAAAATGTTGTCGTACTGGTTGCTGTATTATCTGTGGGAAAAGAGAACAGAACATGTTAGCGCAGGTATTTCGTTAGTTTGCAGCTGGCAGTACAGCATACATTTCTTCATTTTGTGGGCCCTCATAACTAGTACTTCGTAAGTACTATGCTTTGAACCACTGTACTGTGCAATCAGCGCAGTTCCTGTGGTTCATTGCATAATCATTGGGTTTGGGGGGGGGGGAAGAAAATCCATGCTGGATTAAAGAAAAACCTTTGAAATGTTGTTTCTACTATGGTGCACAATGAATGATAGTTACGTGTGGAGTGGTTACAGCACTTTTTAAGGTGTACTCTTGAAGTATGAGGAAATGTAATGGTGTACGATACCCGGACTGTAGGATGGGTGGCGTTGTATAGCAGGTTGTGATTTGTTTGCCTGCTTCCTTTTTGTACCACTGTTTGTTTATGTGTTTGGTTGCTGCTGGTGGTTTGCAAGTATTATGACGTTGTTCTGTGCTAATGCAGAATTCTGACCGTAGTTACGTACCTATTGGCATACTGTAACTGCTCATAGTTGGGTAGTTGTGATGCTGCAAATAACATTGTTGTATTCAGGTTACAGTTAGATACCAGGTGGCGCATTCTAACTGTTTATAGTGTCCCGTTTGGAAAGGGTATGTAGAGAAGATTGTGCGTACCTGTGGTTACTTGGACATCTGTGTACATTTTGAAGTGGTACTGTCCAATTACGGATTTACGTGGTGGTACGTCCATATGTGTTGGAGTTGTATGACGATTATCGGAGAGCTGGTGACTCATTTGCATAGGTGGTTATTTTAGAGGTTACTGAGGATAGTTTTGAACCCTCATACTTAGCACTCCCCTTCCATGTATCCAGTGGAAAATACTGGTACTGTGCTTTGTGTACATGTACTGTGTGTGTGACTGTACTCCTTGTGTTCATTGGGGATAAAATTGTCCAAAACACACTGTAGTGCATTTCGTCAATGCTTCCAGTATGGTACGTTGCTTTAGGTCGATAGTGTGGAAGGAAAAAAATGTTTTGTCCACTTACGAAGGTACTGGTTGGTGCTGGGGAGTCAGGTATTGTAGGTTTGTACATCAATGAGTACATTTTGGCTTCAAGAATATTAAGTAGGCATTTGCAAAATGTTCAGGTAGTCTGTGCTTTGGAGTGATGGAAGTATTATTACATTCCCACCATGACGATTGCTATCTAATGTATGCAGTATTGTGGCCTCCATTGGTGGAGTCCCCTGTGTGGTAGATTATTGCTACAGTTATGAAGGATTTTTTGCCAAGTGATACCTGTCCGTGTGCGAAGGGAGTAAGTTTGCAGTTGTTTTTGGTACCGTTGGCATTGTATCTTAAGAGCATTAATGTTACATATTGACTGTGTGAATGTATATGTAGTGTCAAACGAATATCAGAATTGCACGACATACATGATATGCTATGGTTTGCATTTTGCACCAGTTGCTGAAATGGAATGGAGTCACAGTTAGGTGTTGATACATACACAAAGCATTTGTTAGGGATTTGTTCCTGAATGACATGGTTGCAAAGAGTGCATGTATGTTTCCACATATAGGAAATGTGAACGATTTCATTTATAAGTATGTTTTTTATTTCCAGTATTTGTAGTAAGTACATCAGAAATTCCTGTGGATCTTCTTGTCAGTTTAAAGTTAATTTCACCATTCCAGCACTGTAGTCCAATTCTTGCCTTATTCCTGAGACACTGTAAATGGTGTCAGGATTACTTACTGCATTTCTGTAAAGGACGAGCATTTGCAAATACAACTGGTCTGCGCCATTTAAATAAATGTTTTAAAAAACTGCTGGTATTTGGAATAGAACATTGATTGTAACATTTGCATAGTAATTAACACCAGTTGTATTGGAAAATGTGAATGGGCCAGGTACTTCTGTGTCTGAGCCCTTTGATGGAATGTTATGTGGTTTCTTTGCAGAGGCATGTTTTGTGGGTGGAGTTGAGTTTGGTTTGTCTATTTTACTCCTTTTGTATTTGCTTTTGGGAGTTGCTGTAGTATTAGTTTCTTTCAATTTCTTTGATGGTAGTATGGCAAACTCATTTAGCACTTCTGATGGAATGAGCCTTCTTTTCAAACCTTTTGGTTTTTGAGGAATAGGGTACATTTTTAGATGGGGTGTGTACAGTGCGAATAGTCTGTTGTACTCTATGACTGCAGTTGCACCAAAATTAACTAGATACAGTCCTTCCAGTGTACATAGCCCTGACAGTGCTACGTAACTCATGCCTTTTTTGAAGACTGTTTTGTCAATATCAATCATTGCTTGATCTAAGGTTAGACCTTGCGATTTATGAATAGTTACTGCATAAGCAAGCGACAGAGAAAACTGTTCTCTGCATACATACATGTCTTTGAAAAGAAGGAATCTCGCAGTTGTGCATCCTATATTTTTGATTTCTAAAAGTTTATAAAACTTGATGTTTAGAAACTGAATGCTGCTGTCCCGTGGGTATGTCTGGAAGCCAACATCTGTACCAAGTACTCCATTAACTAAACCTTGCTCTATGTCAATGTTGCGCTTTAGCATAACTCTACAGTTGACACATAAAGTTAACATTTTCTCCAAACCAGCTGCGTTGGAGATAGAGTTCTCCAAGGCTGGTAGTCGTGCTATGCCTTGTTGACACATAGGTATTGTCATCCCTTGTATGTCCAGTTTGTCTGTGGCATGAATTTGTACTAGTGGTTGTTTTTTCTTTTTGCAGCATTGTTGCATTAAATTGTGCACAGCTTGCTAGAGTTGGAATTAAGGCCATACAGCTGAAATATTTCTGAGCTAATTGTTCCATGACATCAGTAGCACATGTGTTACGCCCTTACAGCTCATGGATGCCTCGACTATTGGGGGTAGACTGCACCTCTTTTGATAGTACACCAATCAGTATGTTTTTTAAAATGTTGGCATAGGTGAGGTCTGCAGGCTGATGCATGTTTTGACTTGGTTCTCTGTATTGGAAACGTTGACAAAGATTTACATTCCCGATGCTTCCAAGACTTTAACGGCACTGTTTGTGTCCTAAGGTATTGAAGATTGCTTCACCTTAGACTGGTGTCAATTGAAGGAGATCTCCAAAAACAATTACATGTTTTCCTCCAAAGTGTTCTTCATAGTCTGCTTTCAGTACCTCTTGCATTCTGAGGTGAATCAAAGCCAACATTAGGTTGGAGACCATGCTCACCTCATCTATTAGGGGCATTTCCATTTGTTTCAAAACTCTGCATAGCTCCATAGCAGATTCTGCTGAAAGTTTATATTACTCTAATTTGTTTTGGTGTTCTACTGGAAGGCGTAGTAATTGGTGAAGAGTGACTCCACCTATGTTATAGGCAGCCAGACCTGTAGGGGTGGTTATAACCACAGAAAGGTTGTTGTTTGTTAATTGTTGGAGTTATTTACTGATCATTTTTATTAAGAATGTTTTACCTGACCCAGCTTCACCACTTACATACAGCAGTACAGGTTTGTAGTTTTCACAGGTGCAGGTTTTACTTTCGTGCTGTATACCATGTTCAATGGTTTCACTCACTTCTACAAAAATGGTACGCTGTTCATCGTTTAGTTGTGATTTGAGTACTGCCAACTCTTCTGTAGAGTGCTTACATTGAAGCATAGTGGTGGTTACCTCTGTCATGGCTAATGCTGCCTCATTTGCTATGGGTGGCTCTCCAAGTGGTTCTTGGCTGCCTGTTTGCAAAGGTTCACTGCTCTCAGAAGTGTCTAGAGTTAGTTGTACTTGATGATCTTCATCTTGTTGGAGTTCATTTTCCAATATGGTTTTGTACCATGTAAAGTTTTCATCTGTTATCGTACTTTCAGTGGCTTTGAAAGCATCTTCATAGGTGGTTTAGGTGGCTAATAATTCTTCTTCTTTTCTCCATGATTTGAAAAGTTGAAGTACAGCCATGTAGTACACTTCTTTGTGTTGAGGAGTTTTTAAGGACAACTTCATGATTAATTAGGCTACATTTAGTAAGTCTCACCAGGCAGGCTGCCTTCACAACTTTTACCTCTGTATCTGCCTTTTTCCTCATTTGGTGTAATGCTGTTTTTATATGAGAAGTTGTGGTCTCCCTGGTACAATCACAAGGCTTCTAAAGTACTACTTTTGTTTGGTTAGTATGTGCCCAATAAGCTGTTCTTCAAAATGTCCTGGCTGTTGGGATTGCTTTTGGCTATTGTGTTTATGTCTTTGTACTCTTCTTCTGGATGCAGCAGGTCCAAAGCTTAGCCACAGATTTCCCATTTAAGGCTGTGCCTGTTAAGTGGTCAGCGGCTTCATAGCTGCCACATTTTCTATGGGCTTAATAATTGGGTACTCCCTAGTTTTTTTTGTGCTGCTGTTTGTACGGAAGACATTACGGTCCTCTTTGCCGACTGGTGCGAGCAAGATACGAGAACTTTAAAACAGGTATTGTCATAGTAACCATCAGCGGATTGTCGCTCCGATTTGGGAAGCTATCCATCACCTATCTCTTCTAAACCAAGAGTGACATCGAAGACAGACCTACATATGTGTGTCTTCCAGTTCTGGACACTGGATGATAAAACAAGGTTACACCCAGCAGTCCAAGCTCAGTCGTCCTAATTATAAGGTGTGGATCACAGATCTGGCAATCTATGTGAATGGGGAATGAAACTGATCTTCTAGAAATAATGAATGTCCTGAAGATGGCCCAACATTTGTTTTACTGACCACCACAGACAAAGGTGGTACACCATCAAGGGCCGAAACATATGTCGACCTAAAAAGGAAAACTAAATTATCTTTTCCTATGTCATGCATGTCAAGAATAACTGCTATGCTGGAAGAAAATTTTAAGTTGTAAAACGCTGTTTTTGTAAAACGTATGAGTAGAATGAAAGGCGTGATTGGTTTGAATAGAAGTTTATAATGTGTTTTAAGATGTTTTTATGAATCATCATTAAAGAGATTTATGTTTTTGCAAAATTGCATTCCGTTTAAATAATTGTTCCCATGAAGGTGACAACTCTGCTAAACACATAAGCAGTCTCTCTTTATCTAAACCTGTGTCCATACAGGACTTCTAGAGAGGGGTAGTCAGTCTGTAATGCACATTTTCTATGGGACAGAATTTTAATGCCTAAGCTGTACAATTTTTGTGCCAGTGTTTCGTCAGCGGATATGTCATCCGAAAAGTCTTTGAGCTCTGTTTTCTCTGCTTTGGTTATGTAGGCGGTGACATATTGTGCAACAGCAGTGGAATTGTCTGCAATGGATCATCAACATTGGCATTCCATAAGAGGGCAATAACTGCATTGTAATCATTGATGTACTTTGATGCTTCGCTCCTTTTTATGCAGTTTGTGTGTTTAGGAGATTTTCCTTTCATACTGTGTCGAACCGAAGACATGAATCTGTTCACTTGGCCTGTTGTTGAAAATGATCTAGGTATATCAAAGCAACATTTGGTGTAGTATTTGCCTCTGTTCTTATATTTGCGTCGCCAATACTTGCCACACGTGTGTCTTTTGAATTCCAAAATGTGTGCTTGTAGGTCACTATGGGTACTTTCTGAAGGGATTTTGCAATTGACATAATTGTGAATGAACTGCAAAACAAATTCATTACTTTCTGCACCAAATTTAGGAGCACTTTTAAACCACAAAATCATGTGGATGTGTGGTGCTCCTCTGGCTTGATATTCTTTTCTCTGTTAAGAAGTGTTCCACTTCTCTGAGGGGAGGAAGTGCTTTATTGCAAATGAAGTGCAGCATGGCAAGGAAGCAATGATGAAAGTATTGTGAAACATTTACTGGATCAAGACAGCACAGCTCTCCTGGTGTTTTCATGTCTACACCTGTTTTGTTTTTGTTTGTATGCATAGGAAAGTGTGCAAGTCTTCCCATGCATACTCAGCACATCTTAAAGTGACAAACCATGTGGGAGGGCCAAGGTTGTGTAGCATTCACTGTACATCTGCATGCCGTCAGAACCAGTACTCTTTCGTACCACGCATGTTTGCCAAGAGATTTGTAAAACTTGACTGTAAAACCTTGTCCTCCTCTTGCACCTTTTGAAGTAGTTGTGTAGCAGACATGTTTTGGAAATGGGAACTTGTTTTTAATGTGTGGGCAACTCCATAAATTAGCACTGCTAGTTCAATTTCAAAGAGCAGGTAGAGTATTTACTCCACGTTCTGTCTAAATCTAGGGTCTTCAGAATACATTCATAAACAGCAAAATTCTGATGCTGTTATTTGTGTGCTTCTTTCATCATATCTTCCAACTTTTCCAGTGGGAAGAGTAGAGGAAAGGCTTGTACCTCAAAACATTTTCCCATATACTGATTGGCGATCCTTTGGCTTGCCGCATTTTATATGTTTCTAGTGCATCGTCTATGGTATGTTTGGAGTGCAGTGGGTGAATTGTATAGTGGTCTAAAATACTGGAGGCTGCACTAGGATCTAGATGTTCAAATTGCCACTTGTTGTGGAGTCCTGAATAATTTTGGTTGTTTCTCTCAAGTTTTCTTGTACGTTTATTTCCTTGTAGTATTAATTGTTTTCTTTAAGGTACTGCAACTCCTCTCTAACTTTGCTTAAGTTCACTAGGTGTTGCCTAATTTTTTTGTCTTTTGTAGGTACACCATTTACCAGGATAATCAAAGATTTGTGTATTGGCTTTTGTACTCTTAGAGCATCTACATTTTCTTTGAGATCTAACGGTAAATAGACTACTTTACCACAAATGCCTTTCAGTAATTCGGTGGGAGATAATTTTGCAGTTATTGATTGAAGTTTATTATTGCTTGAAATGGGTGCACTGTTTGAATTATAATGCTCTCATACAAATTAAGCTGCTGCAGTGCATTTGGCAGTGGAAATAGTTCAAAATTATTACTAATTGCCCGTGAAGGCCTTTGGTTATTGTCAAGTTTTGCAGTGTAGTATGTGCACAGTATGGAGTCGTTGGTAATGTCGTACTTGTTTTCTGCTAGAAGATACAGAGCTAATTGAAACCATTGGGACTCTTCATTGCCTTCTATGTTCTGCATTATATATACAGTTTTGGTGCTCTTTTTATAGAAAGTTCTACGACAACAAACACATACTTGGTTTGGCATTTCAGCAGAAGTGCTTTTGTGTAGAAGCTGTTGGCGAAGAAAGGGAAGTGTGAGTGTGCAAATATTCACATGTTTATGTGTGCAATGTGCGTCAGTGGGTAAATGGGAGGGTAGGCAGCTATTTAAGTGCAAGTGTGTGGCTGTGCAGTGGTGTGTAAGGTTAGGTTGGGGACACTATGTTAATATGTGGGCATTATTCTAATGGTGGCGACATAAACACTTAGCACCTGTGGAGGTCGGATCAGTAACAAAAGTACTTACTGCTGGATGGGCACACATCTATATGCTACAGTACAACAATAGTGCACTTGTTTAGTAAGAAATACAAGAGTATGCTGGTATTGTACTTTGTTGATGGCAGAGAGTATGTTTATTGTAGGCTGTATTTTGAAGTGCACACTCCAGTAGCTTTCCAGAGACAGGTGGATACTGCTCCTGTATAAGAAGATGGTAAAAACATATGTTGGCTTATTATATATTGCTTACATTTGTAAATTAAATTCTTCAGAGCTATAGGGGGATGTCTTGGCAGGAAGACGATAGGGGGATGTCTTGGCAGGAAGACGAAGTGTGTGTGTGTATAAATGGAAGGTGTACAATATGAAGGGCGCTTGGGAGCATAAGCATGTTTGTTAAGGGAGTAGGTGGGCTATTTGGGAGTTTAGTGTATCACTGGTTATGGAAAACGTGTGCTTATTAGTGTAGGCCTATTTACTCGACAAATGCAGCACTGCACATTGTGGAAGGATGAGACAAAGGTGCAGAAAGATGTACAGAGTGCAAAGCACAATGTTTTTGGGCATCCATTTGCATGCAGTTATTTGCATATGTATGCTTAGTACATGAGTTCCGGCATTGCTTTGGGGTTTTAATTTCATTATGCACATTTCCGAACGTTATTGTTGTGAATGTGGCGATAACTTTTTGTATTGCTTAACTGCTGTTGTTATGTATGACGTGCGGGTGGAAACTGTTGTTATGCTTGAAATGTATGCACTTTGCATAGTTTGGTCAGAAAGGCTGCCTGATAGTTTTTTGTGTGATTTGTACAAATTTGCTACAAGATGCTTTAATGGGGGAAAGCATTGTAAAAATTATGGAAAAAAAGAACACAATACCTTTTTCGTATACCAATGCATGTTGTGGGCAAATGGAACCTTTGGCATCACCTACCACTGTATTAGTGATTTAATGGTAGGTGATGGGAGACATAACAGTACACATTTTGAGTACATTATGGCGATATACTCCACTATCACTTTAACACTCCATACATTGCAGAAAAAGTTCCTTTTTTGATGTGTACGGATCTGGTTTGTGTCCGACATATAAGGGACCATGCGCACCATTGATCTGTTACCATGGTGACCTCACCATGGTTCTCCATTTGCAAGCTTGTCTGCTGGATGTATATTGGACATTATACTTTGTGGCACGTGCATAGTTCACTTACTGATACTCTTGCCATCCCCGGATTACTTAAACATATGGCACACGTACATTGCACATTTCTACCTATGCTTGCTGTGAGCACGATACAGTAAGTGGAATGTTTACATGGAAAAATACTCGCAGGACATGGGAGCACGCTTCCAGCTAGTAAAACTACATCACACGTTTATTTGCATATGTTCACCAGGGACAGTGGTACCAGGCATCACAGGGCGATATACGCATGTGTACAGTTGTGCCACAGATAAACGGACACTCCTGCAACTATTTATGAATGTTTTAATTGTGATTGCGCATAGGGCACCCAGGTACAGCAGTTGTCCACCTCCTACATTTTTCTCACTTGCAATCATCACAAAAAAAGGGACATACACAGTCAGTACACATTAACATATCAATCTTTATTAGCACACATTCATAGTGACTTTTCAGAAAGGGAAGGGGGACAAGAAACAGATACATATATTGTGGATTTTCCGATTTCAACAAGCTGCTGGTGAGGCGAAGAAGGGTTTGAGGTCTCATTAAAGCGTCTTTCATGACACTTAATTTGCCGGGAAGGGGGGCTGGGAAATGGGGAAGGCGGGCATGTGCAAGTTGGGCAGTGATTTCTTATTTTCCCCATTATATGTTTTTCTACAAAATTTCTCAAGGCGGAAAATTGGAGGAGCAACTGATCGATTTTGGCATCCAGGTGGTCAACTACTATATGCCTAGTGTTTACTTCAGTTTTGGTGGCCGTATGTTCCTGCGGAAAAGGTGCCGCTTCTGGTGTACTGCTTTGCATTCTGGTATGTTCTGTTAAAAGACAACAAATGTGGTTAATTCACATGAAGTATTACATTGTGATTGTGTTCTTGCCACCGCGTTCCCTACCTATGGGGTAACTATGCTCACTCATTTGGTCATGCAGGAAATTCTCCTCCAGCCATTTTAAGGTGCTTGCCCTTGCAGTAACTCTTTCCTTTTTCACAGTGTGGTGGGTAACAATGGGCCTATCGTCATCTCTCATTTGTTCATGCAGAAAATTCTCCTCCAGCCAATCTAGGGTGGAAGCCATTGTTGCACACAAACAGAAAACATCATGCTTTGCTACTATTGTACACTACCTGATCTGTGCAATTACAACATAAACTTTTATCTAATTACCACACATTGCCCTGACGTTCGGTATTTGCTGTTTGGTCCTATGCCTCTTTGTTCTTTGTTTGATTGTGCAGCAGGTGTGCGGTAACATTGATGAAGTCAAACGTTACTTCTCTTGTTGGTGCTTTCCATTATGCTGCATACCCTACGCCTTTGTGCACTTTATTTTTACGAAAGTATAGATTTTATACAGCTACAGCATTTTTGCTTCTCATTCACGCTTGCTACTGTTTGTATATGTTTTTTGTATTTGCTGCATGTTACAACTTTCTATGACCACCCCTCCCTTTCTGGGCATGTTGGACTCCACCCAATTTACACAAATGGACGCAGTGTTCCCAACCTTGGTGCCTATTACTATAGAGCCTCTGGTTTCAGTATGTTGTACAGTACATCTTTACAAACTAATCATATCCTGTAAAAATCTAATGCAATTCAGTCAAAGACACATTATTAGAGGGACGCTGTGGTTCACTTGTGCAACTCAAACCCTATCACCTTTCCTCTAAAAACTATAATACACAAACGTTATGGTTAAAGTGCCCTATTGAACACCTATGAAATTCACTAACAAAAAACATTGTAAAAGGGACGTTATGGTTAAGTTGCACCACTAAAAAACCTATGAAATTCAATGGAAAAATGTTGCTACAGGGATGTTATGGTTAAAGGTGAAACCTAAAAAAAAAATAAATTTGCAAGTTATGGTATGGTATGCAACCATAACTCACACTACCACTGTGCACTGCAAGGACTAACACCCAGGAAATCAAAGATGACATCACAAATGTCATTGATGACATCACTGATGACATCACAGGTCTGGCTCCCTCTTTTTTTGTTTAGTGACACATCTACACTAGGTGCTTTTCTTCACTAAAAGTGAGGAATTACAAAGTGAAAAGGTACTACATATGAACACCTTACCGTTCTCATATGTTCTTACACTGCTTTGCTTAGGGTTCAGTCACATCATATGCTACATATACATACAGGAAGAAGGAAGCCTGAAATACAGCAATCATTTCTGTGCATTAAGATAATCAGTTAGGTTATGAACACTTTCTGGTAGTACTGCTGCGTTTTTGCTTACTTTACTTTCTTTGTATATGCTGCTATTGGTATGTGTTGTGCTGTCTTTCAGTTTTGTGTGCAGTAGTACATTTATGTACTAACTGAGGGATTCGTAGCTACTTATCACATGTTTAACAGTCCACGAAAGTCTAACAGGAAAGCATGCAGCATTTCATTATGCAACATAGGAAGAATGTGGATATTGCAACTGTTTGATGCATGCTGCACACACTGCTTACGTTTGTACATGAGTTGGGTCATGCAATGGAAAGAAATGTGTAATGCAATACTGTTTATAGCAATGCCTTGTCTAATGACCACTTTATGTAATGATAGTTCTCCCTATGATCTCTGATAGTTTTCTGCCAACATTACAATGCCAATCCTTTCTGGAGGCTTTTTATGACAACTAAATGCACATGTGATGTCATCAGAGATGTCATCAATGATATTTGTGATGTCATCTTTGATGTCATTGGTGTTAGTCCTTGCAGTGCACAGTGGTAGCGCAAGTTATGGTTGCGTACCGTTCCATAACTTGCGAATTTATGGGTTTTTTAGGTTTTACCTGTAACCGTAACGTCCCTGTAGCAACGTTTTTCCATTGAATCTCATAGGTTTTTTAGTGGTGTAACTTAACCATAACGTCCATTTAACAACGTTTTTTGTTAGTGAATATATATATGTGTGTATATATATTACATGGCCACGTTAGTGTCCATGTAGTTATGGTTAAGTTGCTGTTTCCATAGGAAGAGCACTTTTTGGGCGGCTTATAACTTCGCTCTCCCTGCACGGATCCTCACCAAACTTTGCAAAAAAAGTATATGGGTCACTCTGAATTTTTTTGCAAAGTTTGGTGAGGATTCGTCAAGGGGGGCAAAGTTATAGGGGGGGTCCCAAAACTTTTTTTTCCCATAGACTGAATGGGAAAAAACTTTGCGCACGGCCACAGGCCAAACCGCTGGACCGATTTACACCAAATTTGCGGCAGGAGCGGCGTCTTGGTCCCGAAAGCGTGCTTTTGCAAATTTGGCATAAATCTGTCCAGTAGTTTTTTATAAAATGACCAAAACGTAAGGCAAAAAAATTAGTGATATCTGTGTTCGCTTCACGGACGGACTTCCCTGTTCGCTCCGCGGACAGCACCCCGATTGGCCCATGGCCTTGGTCATGTCCGCGGACATGCGACGTGTTCGCTGATTGGACGGCGAGGGGCATGGAGCACGTCAGATTTTCTGTGGCGCTCGCCATCTTGTATTCGCCGTCGACCGCGTACAGCACGGTGAAACGTGGATAAAAAATTGTATTTAGTGCTGTGCGTTGGTGTGTAAGAGTGTTTGGGGAGGGTGGGGGAGTATGAGATAGGTTCAATGTTTTGTTTTTTTATGTGCTAGACGTTTTTGTTGCGTTCAATTTGTCCGCGGAGAACACGGCTGTTCTGACATTTTGTAAATAAACTAAATGGTGGGGTGTTTAGAGGACAGAGTATGTGTCATTTTTGTTCGCAAGGAAGGTAAGAATGAGCTATGAACACTTGCGGTGTACTTAATTGCTCGTAAATACACAAACTGGGGGTGTCCTTAGAACGCTGTCCGTATTGTAATCTGCCTAGTTGAATGTGTTCTAAGTACACTCGCAGTGTCCCGAAATGGTTGCAATTACACAAAATGGGGGTGTTCTGAGAACGTTGTTTGTATTGTTCGTTGTCAGGGTGAAAGTGTTTTAAGACCACTCCTTTTGTCCGCTAATAGTACAATTTCCTATGGGCGTCAACCGACTTTTTGTCCACTAAAGAAACGATAAATTGGGCTGGTGTGCGCCGACATTATGTGATAATCCTATGACTGGCGCTATTGACCTGGCTGACTTGCTTTTGCGACACTAGATCATATCTCCCGCCCCTAAGCCTGATATTATCAAAGCATTCATATTCCCCGCCTCTCTCCGTGATGTTACAGGGTGCGTCATCAAACGCGCCCAGTTCTCTCCAGTCCTAAGTGACTTTACACAGAACCCGGAAGACAACACATATTATGTCACAACACAGCGCGCCACAATTTGGAATAAGAAACCGTGATTTAAAAGCAAACAGCAAGATTGTAAATTTTGTAAAGTACATTTATTTGACATCAAATGTTTAGAGAATATCCAGCAATTTGCATTTGTCTTTGTTGTCGATCCGCAAAAGTTCATTTTGAGGCACGCGATGTTCCTTTGCGGTACAGAGGGTGTTAGATCAGCTTACAACTCAGTGCGCCACAATTCGGAATATGAAACTGTGGTTTAAAAGTAAACAGCAGAATTGTACATTTGGTAAAGTACATTTATTTCACATGAAATGTTTAGTGAATATTCAGCGATTTGCTATTGTCTCTGCTGTCGATCAGCAAAAGGTTATTTTGAGCCACGCGTTGTTCCTTTGCGGTAGATAGGCTGTTGGTTTATGATAAAAGCAGTAAATGGTCGCTCTGATAATCGGAAGGTTGCTCCAACAACGAGCCATTAGACCACCCTATTGGTTGGTATGTTGTTTGTAGCCGCTAGTACTGTGTAAGGGCATATTGGTCCTTGGCGATTGTCCCATAAAATGGTGAGGGTCATGAAGTTGCATATTTGGACCTGCACCTGGCAGTTGAAGACCCCATCCGCTGGAGTCTGTAAATCGTGACATAGGCAAAATGGGGCCACGTACCTGTTTTAAAAAACATAAATTAGTCTCACCAGCCGATCTTCATTAAAAATCATCATTTTATTTATTAGGGAGTGAAACTATTTCCTATCGAAGATAGTGCAACGGAGTATATTAATAATAAAATAATAATATTTTCCCATTCATATAGCGCTACGAAACGTGAGGTATCTAAGCGGTGCTTATTATTAACCACGGTGTGTGGTGCTCATTTATCGACCACGGAAGGATGAAAGGCTGAGTTTGGTCTTGCCGGGATTCGAACTTGCGTTAGCAAGGTTGCACGGATGTCAAAGCGAGCGTTGTACTCGCTGTGCCACTTGACAGGCTACAGTGAAGTGGCACAGCGAGTAGAGCGCTTGACCGCCTATAGACCGGTTAAATTATTTCTATTAACCCACCCTGTGTCGTCTGCCTTTTTCAGAGCCCTCTAAACGACAGGGGATCAATTTTGGCGGTGATAGTGTGCGGTAGAAAACATTATGCCACTTTCAACGAACAAGTTCAACTTGAGCGGTCTTTAATGCTGCGCTATTGTAATTATATTTGGTATAAAATAATCTAAAGGGTCACTTACAGTACAATTGCAATTTCCATTGTCTACGAGTAGTGCAGTCCCAAAATACGACTCCGCGTGTGCGAACGATCTTTCGCATAGTGATATAATATATAAAAGTGGTTTTGTTTCAGAAATGTCATCCTTATCTTCTCTTACGTTTTAGCAACACTCCTTCAAGAGAAGTCTTTCATCACAATCTCTGTCTGTCAAGGTCAAAACACAATACAACCTTATAGTCTGCTTCGTGAGCCTGTCCGGGGCCCGAGTAAAAAATGGAAGCAGCTGACCTTCACTGTGAACGAGCATAAATTCTTACTTTGCAACATTCTGTGTAAAGCCATCTGTGAGAAGTTGCTTTTTGCACGCCATGTTTGTAAATTATTTGCGTGATATTAAAAAAAGTTTGTTTAAGGGACGTTATGGTTCTAAGTACAGCCGAAAGACCCCTGAAAATCGCAAGTTATGGTAAGCTATGAAAAATAACTCGCGCAACCACCGTGCACTGCTAAGACTAACACCCAGGACATCAAAGATGACATTGCAAATGTCATTGATGAAATCACTGATGACATCACATGTGTATGTACTTTTCATGGAATTTGTGTACTAGGGATTTTTATTATAATGTTGCGAAAAAAGTGTCAAGGATATTGCAATAAATATCATACCGTTATTAGTGCTTTGAACGAAACATTGATATAAATAGCATTGTATTATGGGATTCTATCTAGTATACTGAGCTACTAATGGAGAAACATAGCATTGTGTGCAGAGTACAAGATGAAAGTATAATATTTGTAATGTTAATATGTTGAAAAATGAAATGATAATTGTCCTATAATGTTCGGAAATTCACAAAATGGGGGTGTTCTTAGCACGTTATTCGTATTGTGTTATTGCTTAGCTGTATGCAATGAGGAAATGGCACAGAGAGTAAAGTGGACGCCGTCCGCGGACACCGCGGCTGTTCGTGGACAGGGCGTGCTACATCCGGGTTTTTCCAGGAAATCCAACATGGAAAGAAGACTGTACGGATCAGCCAATCAGATGTCAAGGTTGTGGATTTGTGTTGAAAGAGACTGTGTGTAGTGAAGATGGCAGAAGTGGAGAAAGTCAGGGTGTTGGTGCTCGGAGATATGTTTGTACATGGTTTACAACAGTACGCTGAATGCAGGCATGTTGCAAAGAACTTTGATGTGAAAGGAGTGGAGGTGCAGTGGAGCACTGTGCCTGATTGCAATGTACAGGGAATTGTACAAGTTTGTGAGGATATGGCCATGATGAACAGTCCGCATGTGCTAGTTTTGCACTATGGTGCTTTCCATTTGGGCAACGTCAGTGCCCCTACTTTGTTGGCTGATTTGGAACGCTTGGTTCAAGCCGTAATGAAGATCCTTCCAAATGCGAAAGTAATTTTTTCTGGATTACTACCTAGGGCAATATGGGACAATCGTTCTGTTTTTTGTCCTCAGCAAAACATTGCTAGGTGTGTCATCAACCGAGGCATGTGTGCCTTCATGCTTAGAGCTGGTATGTTCTTCTGTAACAATGAGAATATTGATGCCAGTAATGCTGTTAATTTTAAAGAAGATGGCATTTCTTTATCTTTTACGGGAAATGCCTTTCTATTTTGGAATGGAAGGGTTGCTTTGGAGAAGGTTATGTGAAGATTTTAGGAGTAAAGTAAGAAAAAAAAACAAGAAAAAAAATACAAAATAACAGGTGTCTGTCAAGCATCTGTAAAAAAAAAAAAACCTGCTCTTTTCAGAGCCAACTTCAAAGGGGAAATGGGGCACACTATTTAAATTTACATTCACCACGCTCAGATTTTCGATATGTCCGCGGACATGGCGGTAGTCCGCGGACATGAAAATCACTACGAGGGGGTTAGTATGTTCTATGTTACATGTATATGAAGTCAGGGATATTATGGTTAAGTTGTGCTACTAAAAACCTATGAAATTCAGTGAAAAAACTTTGTTAAAGGGACGTTATGGTTAAGTTGCGCTACTAAAAACCTATGAAATTCAGTAAAAAAACTTTGTTAAAGGGACGTTATGGTTCAAAGTAAAACCGAAAAACCCCTGAAATTCGGCAGTTGTGGTAACATCAGCAACCATAACTCGCGCCACCGTGCACTGCTAACACTAACACCCAGGACATCAAAGATGACATCACAAATGTCATTGATGACATCACTGATGACATCACATGGCTGGCTCTCCCTTTTTATCCTTTACTGACATATCAAAGCCACATAGTTTTCTTCAGTAACAGTCAGGAAGTAAAAATTGAAAAGGTACTATATTTGTAGACTTAGGGTCAAGTCACATCATATGAAACATATACATAGCGGAAGACACAGGCTTGAAAGAGAGCAATCCTTTCTGTGCATGAAGATAATCATTAGGGTTATCAGCACTTTCTCATAGTTTTATTTGTATTACTCTACCTTCCCTGTATATGCTCATATTTGTATACATTATACTCACTCTCCTTTCCTTTGGGTGCAGTCACATCATGTGTTACACATACATATGGTAAGTAGCAGCTTTGAAACAGAGCAATAGTTTCTCTGCATAAAGACAACCAGTTAGGTTATGATCTCTTTCTGCTACTACTTCTGCTTTTTTGTTTACTTCACTGTCCCTGTATATACTCATATTTGTATGTGTTGTTGTCTCTTTGTGTTTTGTCTGTAATAATTATGTATTAAGTGGGTTTTATTATCTACTTATTACATGTTTCATAGTACACAAAACTCTAATAAGAAAGCAGTTATCATTTCAGTATTCAACATGGCAAGATTATGAATATGGCACCTTCATCATGTATGCTGCACACACTGCCTATGTTTCTGCATGAGTAGCTTAGTATACTGGATAGAACTTCATAATAGAATGCTATTTATATCAATGCATTGCTTAATGCACTAATTAGCTCATGATATTTATCCCAATGATCCTTGACCCCTTTTGGTCAACATTATAAGAATCCCTCCTACAGAGTTTTCATGAAAAGTAAATGCACATGTGATGTCCTCAGTGATGTCATCAATGACATTTGTGATGTCATCTTTGATGTCCTGGGTGTTAGTGTTAGCAGTACATGGTGGCGCGAGTTATGGTTGCTTATGTTACCATAACTGCCGAATTTCAGGGGTTTTTCGGTTTTACTTTGAACCATAACGTCCCTTTGACAAAGTTTTTTCACTGAATTTCATAGGTTATTAGTAGCGCAACTTAACCATAACGTCCCTTTAACAAAATATTTTTTACTGAATATATATATATATATATATATATATATATGAACATTCTTATATCTTCTTTAAGTACTTTCCATAGAATTTGATTTGACCTCATGGTGCACATACATGGGACAGTAGGCAGGCCTCAAACACACAATTAATTTGTAGACCTGATGATCAACTCTAATGTTATTGTCATTTTTAGTGCTGTTGTTTCTTTCTTCCTTACTTTAGTTTCCCTGTATGTGGCTATAACTTGTATGCATTCTGGGTTTTTATATGTATTTTTGTACTAACACAAGTATGTCGTAAGTTTGAAATTGTTAGCTATTTATTGCATGTTTAACATTACGCAAAACTTTGATAAGGTAGCAATAATGATTTTACTATCGGAAATGACCAGGTAAAACATATTGTACTTTTTTGGTACATGCTGCAGCCCTGGCCATTGTTTTCATTAGATGAGAACATTCTTTAATACATTAAGTAATTTATGATAGATCTCCCAATCACCCCTGACATCTTCTTAACAACATAATACACACTACCCATTGTAGGGTCTGTTCATGAAAATTATTTTAATATGTGATGTTATCAGTGATGTCATTAAATATATTTGTGATGTCATCCTTCATGTACTGGATGTTTGTCTTAGCAGTGCATGGTAGTGGTGCGAGTTATGGTTGCTTAGCTTACCATAACTGGCAAATTTCTGGAGTTTTTCAGTTTTACTTGTTAACAAAGTTTTTTCATTGAATTTCATGGGTTTTTAGCAGTGCACTCTAATTTGCCGCAACTTACTAATATCATACTTACCCAAATATAGCAACATTTTTCTCCAATTTATAGTTTCACCTTAAAACTCTGCCATTCCCCATCTTCTAGCATCATTGTTAACACTTCCATAAACTTTGTGCCACTTTTACCACTTTTTTTGTGTGTGTCGATGTTTGCGAATGTCTGATGTCATTGCAGACTTTTTGGACAGTGTCAGGTGAACATACGCTCGTGCGCACATGAAGACGTTTCCGAGAACGGGTCCACACTTCGTGAACAGGTCCGTACTTTGCTAACAGTTTGGAACTGCATTGCTCAGTTCAACTAGGAACTTTGAAGGTCTGACTTTACCCTTGCACAGCTCCTTCACCTATTCTTACTCATTATCCATCAATAATCTACCACATAGCACATACTTGGAATAATATTAGGAAAACTGCTACTGATCCTAAACATGGCATCAGCTATTGCAATCCCTCTTCCCCAAGAGCCACCACCACCACCAGCAGGAGGACCTTCAGAATGAAAGAAGTGCAATACTTCAAAAGACAATCAAAAAGACCAGGGAGATGGGGTAGAAGAAGTGCCGAATCTACCACCCAGAGAGAATCATGGGTGTGGTAGTTCTTTACCACTGCTGGAAATTTACCAAAGGCTAAAGCCACAAAAGTAAAATGCACTGATTGTACTCAGCCACAGATAACCTGGGCATTACTCCCACGGGACCACCTCCATGCGCTGCCACACCAAATCCAACCAAAGCAATGATCTCAGAAAGGCTGTCCCTTTCTTAGGAAGTAGTAGGCTGTCTTCCTCTACCTCATCGTCCTTAACAAATGTTGTAACCACACAGCCCCTACTTCAGTGCTTTTAAAGCTGCAATCAAGGAGCATGAGAAACACTGCCCTCTACCTTAGATTTAACACATATGCAACATCTTCCCCTGTCCACCTGCCTCTTCCCTCATTAAAACCCCACAAAATAAAACATAAAAAACATAAAATTTAAGAACCACTTTTCACAGTTAAAAAATAAAACTAAAAAAATAAGCTTATAGACTCTATCCACTTTACATTTTTAAGTAATGTAATTAGATTCAATAAGATTCTCCAACATTCCCATTAGCATTTCCTACTATGCTAATGGATATAATGGACAATTGTATACTAGAGAAAAAGAATAAAACAACAGAAATAGATTTCTGTCTGAAATTCTTCTTTCTAGTATACAATAAACACCATAATCCATTGTCATTTAGAACTATTCACAGTCTCTGCATTCCCTTATCTAGCCCATGCCTTATTAGAAAACCCGTATTGCATATGCACACCATCACACAACACAGCCCATCTACTCTTTTTACTCTTATGTTTGCGACACACCCTCATTGCCTGCTTTAAACCATTCACACATTTATACACCAATGACAACAAAACTGTACATATAGCCTATCAACAGATTAAACTTCCACCCATCAACTGCCACTTAACAATGTTCCACAAATCTTTTACATCTACATTTCCCATAGTTATACCAAAAATGTGTACATAGTGCTCTTATAAATGCACATATGCATTGTGCAGTGACAAAAGTGCCTAAATAAAAGGGGCAGTACGGATGGAAAAGTGCTCATGGGAGCCCAGGAGGGAAGTGCCAAAGGAACCAAAGGTGGGCAGCCACTAGCTATCTGCTGGGGCAGAGGAGTCCCACGGTTGTGGTACACCTTAACCGTAATGTCCCTTTAACAACGTTTTTTTCTGTCAATTGGATACGCTTTCATAAGTGAAAATGTTTCATAATGTTACATCACTATTACATAAGTTATTAATAATTCCTCTTTTAACATATATGAAACAACTGTAAACCTCCTTTAACAAACATATATTTTACAATGCGTACTTATGTGAGTTGTTATCAGAAGCACATACACCAATAGGCAAATCAGAGTAGACATTTGTATGTGCCAAAGGCCAGGCCCTCTGCCCATGGCAGAAAAGTTATATCACTATTTTTTTGTAGTTAACGTTTCGATAATTTCAAAAAAGTAAAACACAGGACAGATTTCCAAAAGCATTGTTTAAACATTTGCAGTCTCAAATACAATTAATAGCAAATTGCTCTTTGGTTGACAGTGTTTTTTATTTTGATAAAGGTAATGTGGGTGCTGATTGGTGGTGACTAGTAACACTCAGACTGCTGAGTGTGTCACAATTTATGAAGAACAGAATTTACAAGTCACCTTCTGGCGCACCTGAAGTTAACGCTAACTATAGGTTAAATGATGTTCCAAAAATCATGTTTGTTGAATCATGAGGCTTTTTTATTCCAAAAATGATACTCCAAAAATTGTTCTTAAATAGTAGTGGCCTCTACACGTGTTTCACCAAATCTATTGATGTTTTTCTTGTCAAATGTATAGACACGTTTGAATTTATAATCTAATTCGTCTCTTAGAAATGTTTGTTGTTTTTTAATTTTGATCTCTTGTTTGTACTTTTCTAGATAGCTGTCCAGTATTTGAAAATTTTTGAAAGTTCCTTCAGGTATATTGAGATCTTCTATATTTTTGCGAGTTAATTCAATTTCCTTGATCAATTTGTCGTGTGTCTTCTTAGTGTTGGCTATAATTTTGTATATCATTTCTTTTGATGTATTCACTAGTAGGTCCTCCCAATCTTTCAAATCTTCTACATCCTCTTCACTGAAGGAGGGAAAGATGCATATTCTGAGGCCCCTTGGTATTCTTCCTACCTCCAGATATTTTTCTAATGTGGAGATTTCCCACCACTTCGATAATTCCCCTTTGGAAAGGAGCTCCAGATGTTCAAACAGCTTTTTAAGAGACTTGGAATTGATGTTGCTGTTGTTTTGTGTCTGATGAATATTGGCGCCTGAGAATAATCATTCTGCCTGAAGTTCTCTGGTTTTATACAGTTCTTCCATAATGGTACAGATCACAGTTGTTTTGTAGCAGGTTTTTAGGATTCAAAAGTAAATGTTCTAATTCTGCCGCAACTGTACGAATCAACTATTGTTTATACATTTGCATTCTCAAATACAATTGATAGCGAATTGGTCTTTGGTTGACAGTGTTTTTATTTTGATAAAGGTAATTTAGGTGCTGCTTGGTGGTGACTAGTAACACTCAGACTGCCGATTGTGTCACGATTTATGAAGAACAGAATTTTCAAGTCACCTTCTAGCACACCTGAAGTTAACGCTAGCTATAGGTTAAATGATGTTCCAAAAATCATGTTTGTTGTATCATAAGGCTTTTTTATTCCAAAAATGATACTCCAAAAAATGTTCTTAAACAGTAGTGCCCTCTACACGTGTTTCACCAACAGCATCCTTTCAGGTCCTTGCTGACGCTTCTTGCACAACTTTGCTGCAATCCCGTCCAGCACACTGGGCTGCAGTCGCAAGCAGATATTTCTTTCCCATTTAAACCTACAGCTTTGGCCATGCCGCATGTCCCAATAAGTAAATCAAAGTAGCCAGTTGTCCTTGCCGATGGCCAGGCCCACTGTCCATGCACCAAATGTCTCACTATTTGTTGTGCTTACATTTGGACCCTTTTGAAAAAAAAACACAAAAAAGATTTGCAAAACCATGCTTTCAGGTCAATGCTAATGCTCCTCATGCAGGTCTGTTGTCATTCAGTGCAGCACTTCAGGATGTAGTCGCAAGTAAAATATTTCTTCCCATTCAAACCTAGGGATCGGCCATGCTCCATGCCCCAATAATAAAATCAGAGTATACAATTATCAAGTAATAGCAGGGCAGTAGAATGGGTAGATCACTGCGCTTCATCTACCACAATAGGCAAATCGGAGTAGACATTTGTGTGTGCCAAAGGCCAGGCCCTCTGCCCACGGCAGAAAAGTTATATCACTAGTGTTTTGTACTTACGTTCCGATAATTTCAAAAAAGTAAAACACAGGACAGATTTCCAAAAACATCCTTTCAGGTCCTTGCTGACGCTTCTTGCACAACTTTGCTGCAATCCCGTCCAGCACACTGGGCTGCAGTCGCAAGCAGATTTTTTTTCCCATTTAAACCTACAGCTTTGGCCATGCTGCATGCCCCAATATGTAAATCAAAGTAGGCAGTTTTTCTTGCCGATGGCCAGGCCCCCACTGTCCATGCACCAAACGTATATCACTATTTTTTGTGCTTCCATTTGGACACTTTGGAAAAATAAAAAACAAAAAAGATTTGCAACCCATCCTTTCAGGTCAATGCTTATGCTCCTCATGCAGGTTTGTTGTCATTCAGTGCAGCACTTCAGGCTGTAGTCGCAAGCAAAATATTTCTTCCCATTCAAACCTAGGGTTTGGCCATGCTGCATGCCCCAATAATAAAATCAGAGTACACAATTATCAAGTAATTGCAGGGCAGTAGCATGGGTAGATCACTGTGCTTCATCTAGTACTTTAAACATATTACCCAGCTGCTGGTAATGGGGTTCTTTTGTAAAGGTGCCTTTCCTACTTCAAGTGTTATGTTTCAAATAGGAGAGTGAGCCCTGTTCACCTCAGCACTGGTTTATTCAATAAGTAACTGTTGTCATAATGAAGCAGTCTTCAAAATCATTCTTGATGCTATATTTAGTCTTTCTCAAGGAATGTGGATTGTGGGCCAGTCATTACTGTGAGGTTGTGGAAATGAGTCCAGCATCCAATCCCAATATCTTGTGCCACTATGGTCAGAAATAACGGTGGGTTATGATTTCAAGGGGTGGCCTGGTGACCACGTAGTCACCTGGTTTGGCATGCTTGGTAATTATCTGGTGATTAGCATTGTCTCAGAGTGTATGCAGCGATAGTCACTGTGATCTGTTCATGCAATCCTGTGCAGCACTACGAGCTGTAGCACCGGACAGAATTTTAGCCACTGCAGAATTTATTTTATCCTTCAAACCTATACCAATTTTGAAAAACTTCCCCACAAAGCCAGTCCCTGGTGGCCAAGCACACTTTAACCCCATTATCAGTATTTCGTGGTCATGGCCGGTAGCCAGATTTCGCCCCTCTTCACAAAATCCCACTAAACGTTGCAAAAACATTCAAATCTGGGTCTTAAATCATTTTGCAAATTCGTGAAAATGGCACCAAATTTATAAGCCTTTCAAATATTTTGGGATACCCTTTAATTTTGTTCCCTCTAGGCAAAACAGCACCAAACTTTGTAGAACCATTCAAGGTCACCTCTAGAATCATATCACAAAATGTCATACAGTTTCATTGAGTGGCCCTAAAAAGTTATACCACAACCTAAAACTACTGTCATCACAGAGATGTCCCAAACTGTACACAAACTTCTAATGTGGAAAACCACCAGTTTTCTGGCTTTTTGTGTCCATATGCAATCCCATCCCAAGTGCGATGTTGTATTATTGAATATTTTTTTACTGCAATGTTTGCAGACAACGGGCACTGTCTGTAAATCCAACATGGTGGCCGTTTCCAAAACGTATGCTGCACCTCACGGTTTTCACATTCAAACAGCGGCCGCGTCCGATGTCTGCGGGCATCACGTCGCCCTCTTGACCAATCGGAGGCCCGTCAGTGGACCAAACCCAGATATCACAATTTTGTTTACCTACTTTTTGGCTGTCTAAAAAAAAAATACTGAACAGATTTACACCAAATTTACGAAAGCATGCTTTTGGGGCCAAGCCGCTGCTCCTGGCTCACATTTGGTGAAAATCCGTTCAGCGGTTTGGGATGTAGGCATGAGCAAATTTATTTTTCCATTGCATCAATGGGAAAAAAACACACATTTTGGGGCCCCGCTTATAACCAACCCCCCTCCACGAAACCTCATCAAACATTTGCAGAATCAATCTGATGGGGCCATGTACATTTTTTGCAAAGTTTTGTGAGGATTTGTCCAAAAATAAGCCACCCAAAAAGTGCTCTTCCTATGGGTTGAGCAAATTAACCATAACTACAGGGCCGTTACTGTCCTACCATAGATATGTCAACACAGATGTCTATTTCTCATATGTACTAAAAACCACTTATTTTTCTAAACAGTTTTAATCCCATTAAATCTGTATGCAAACGTATATATATTCAGTCCATTTAACAATGTTTTGTCACTGAATGTGATAGGTTTGTATTAGTGCAACTTAACCATAACGTTCCTCTAACAAAGTTGTTTAACTGAATTTCATAGATTTTTATTAGTGAAACTTAACCAAAACATCCATTTAACAACATTGTTTTCACTGAATTTCATAGGTTTTTACTAGTACACCCTAGTTTGCTGCAACTTTCTAATATCATACTCACCCTCAATATAGTAGCATATTCGGCCGATCTAGGAAGTGTCAACTAAGAACTGTGCCATTCCCACACCTCCTAGAATATTTTTTTTAACACTTCTATTAATTTTTTGCAACTTTTAACACCAGTTTTTGGTTCGTCAACATCCACGAACGTCTGACTTCATCGTGGATTTTCTGGACAGTATCACATGACCATGCGTGTGTGCACGTGATTATGTGTTCTCGAATACGTCCATGCTTAGCAAACGTGTCTGTGCTTCCTGAACAGTTTGAGCCTGTATTTTCTGCCGATCTAGAAAGTTTCAAGCTGAAAGTTTAACCTTGCACAGGTCCTAGACTGATTCTTACTGATTTGAATCTTGGAGAACTTTAAAAAATGGCATCAGCCTTAGCCACCCCTTCTCCCCAGGAGCCAACACCACCACATTCACCAGCACCAGCTGGAAAGTTTAGACAAAGGAAAAACGCAATGACGCAGAGAAGAATCAAGAGAAACAGGAAGATTGGATAGAAGAAATGCCTACCTCTAGCACCCAGAGAGAATCATGGGTGTGGTGGTTCTTTACCTCCGTTTGGGGTGTAGTGAAAGGCTACCAAGGTGAAATGTACTGAGTGCAACGTTGTACTCAGTCACGGACAACCTGGGCAGTATTCCTACGGGACCACCTCCATGTGCTGCCACACCAAATCGGCACATGGAGGCTACTTCTTTCTCAGGAAGTAGTAGGCTGTCTTCCTCTACCTCATCTTCCTCAACCGATACGGCCACCACACATTCTACTCATGTGGGGCAGAAGATCCCAGCAGCTACCTTGCAAGCCATACAAGAGACTGTTGATCCATATCTTTCGAAAACAAAAGTACTCTGTATATATTGCAACACACCACTCTGCAGGGGGGAGCATTTTTGAAGTGCTTTCAAGGCTGCAATAAAAGAGCATGAGAACCACTGCCCCTTACCTCAGATTTAAGGCACACCCAACATGTTGATCTGTCCACCTGCCCCTCCGTATTTGTGATTGGTGCCACTTCCCTAATTTCATTCCCCAAACTTACTTCCTGGCCTCTTTTACAAAAAATAAAATGATAAATCACCCAAAAAAAGGTTCTAACCACCTTTCACAGTTAAAAAATAGAACTAAAAAAATGAACCTATAGATTCCATCTACTTTACATTTTTTAATAGAATAGTTAGACTCATTAAGATTCTCCAACATTTACATTAGCATTTTGCCCAATGCTAATGGAAATAATTGATAATTGTATATTAGAGAAAAAGAAAAAAGAACAGAAACAATGTTCTGTCACAAATACTTTTCTCTTGCATACAACAACCACCATAATCAATGAACTTTTATAACTGTCCACGGTCTCTGCAGTCCCCTTTCCAGGACAGGCATCCTTAAAACACCCGGAGAGCATGTGCATACCATCGCACAAGACAGCCCTTCTACCCTTTTCACTTTCATGTTTGCAACACCACTTCATTGCCTGCTTTCGAACAGTCACACATCCATCCAGCAATCACTTGCAAAAAGTCTACATTTAACCCTATCAATATAATGCAATTGTCACATAACAATGTTCTATAAATATTTTCCATCTGAATTTCCTTTACTTATACAAGAATTTGTACACAGTAATAGTATGAATGCAAAAATTCATTGTGCAGTAAGCGAAGTATATTAATGAAAGGGGAGTAAGGATGGGCAAGTGCTAATGGTAGCCTGGGAAGGAAACGCCAATGGGTGCAAATGTGGGAGACTACTACCTAAATGCTTGGTAGGAAGAGTCCCAAGGGTCGGGTGCACAGCCGCCAGGCAGTGGGCCTGCACGGGCAGTGCTGAAGGGGGGAGGTACTAATGTCAAGTAGGTATAGTGCCTCAAGCCTGTGAAGTTGCTGAACCGGCCACCACTCTAAGTGTCAGTGGGATCAGCTAAGAGAAACGAGAAAGGGAAAGAGGGAGACAAAAGCAGAGTTTTAAAAGTTTCCAGAACTTAAGAAAGTCCGGCTCAAATAAAAAACTGGCAGGGACACTGTTCCAAAGAAATGCACCAGTTAAACAGAGAGATCTACCTCCCCCTCTCTGTTTGGAGAAGGGTTTCACAAGCAGACACTTGGAGTTAACCAAGTACAAGGCTTGTAGCAGGGGAGTATTTAGGGACAGAAAGCTTTGTGTATCATGTAGAGGGTCTTCAATGTCATCCTTACAGCCACTGTAGACATTTTAGTGCTCCCGAAACATTCAGCTTCTGAAGGAATGAAAGGAAACATAGAATTCCTGTAAAGCTCAAAATGGCCTTTCTTCAAAGGGTCAACATGTGAGGAGTCAAGGAAAGAGAGGAGTTAAAAATAATGGCAAGGTTTTTGCCTCACAGGATGGGCGAGGATATAGAGACCAAGGCCAGCGGACAGATAGTAGTAAGGAAACAGGGTACAGGTGTCCCAATAAAAATAATCTCCATCATACTGGCATTCGCACAAAGATTGTTAGCTGCACACAATGCCCGGATGGCAGTCAAACAATCGGGGAGCACAGAGACAGATAAGAAAGTAGTATAGGGAAGTGTCAGGCAAAGCTGTGTATCAGCACCATAACATTAGAAATTAGGAGAGAAGGAACAGATGTGGTGAGCAAGAGGTGTGAGATACATATTAAAGAGCCAGAGCAATAGGATGGAACACTGGGAGACGCTGCAGGTTAAAAATGAGGTTGTGGAGAACAAATGGTCCAGTTGCAGCTGGAAAGGGCAGTTAGTCAGGAAAGAGGTCAGCCAGTTCAATGCCTGGTCTGTGATGCCAAGGGTCTCATAGAGGCATTCAATATACATACAATGGTTCACCATGCCAAAGGCAAAGGAGAGATCAAGGAGCACTATCCTCAATTGTACTCCAATCAAAAACACCATATACAATTCAATTATATCATTACACCACATTACATATAGAGTATTATCCCCGTATAGTACCTATAATAACTATGCACATATTACTATAGTGTAAAAGGCCAATGGCCAGATTCCTGGGGGCATGGCCATGCCCACAAGAATCTGGCCACCGGCCACAACCACCACAATATCATTATACCATAAAACACGTATGTACAATACAACTTCAAGTAACAACACTCACCCAGACCCCGCAAAATTAGAGGGGGGTCTCAACATTTTTAGAAGGCTTATAATGTTGTTTCATTAAGACGAATGTGCACATAGGTATCCAGAAAGATTATTGACCGAACCTTGAATGTTTGTGCAATGGCTGAATGGATTTTTTCAAGTGGGCGCAAAGTTATATGACTATTTTATATCAGTACATTTTGACAAGAACCTGAAATCATGGTTTCGCAAATGTCTCTGTGTATAGTGATATAACTTTGGTGACTGAGGTAGAGCCTGTGGCCATGGGCAGTGGCCAGATTGTCCGGGTCATGGTCTTTGGCTACAATCTGGCTACTGGCCATGACCACGAGGGACCAGCAATTGGGTGAAAATGGGCATGGCATCCAGGGACTGGCTATGTGGTAAGCTTTTTGAAATTGGGATAGGTTTGAATTGGAAAGAAAATTCTGCTTGTGGCTACAGCCTGAAGTGCTGGACAAGATTGCAGCAAATATTCACGAGGTGCATCAGCAAGGAACTCAAAGCATGGTTTTGCAAATCTGTCCTCTGTTTTATTTTTTTCTTAAGTGTCAAAATGTAAGTACAAAAAATGGTGATTTAACTTTGGAGCAAGGATAGTGGGCCTGGCACTCGGCAAGGACAAATGCCTACTCTGATTTACTTATTGGAGCATGTTGCATAGCCATAGCCCTACGTATAAATTGAAGAAAAAAATTCGACTTGTGGCTGCAGCACAAAGTGCTGTACGGGATTGCAGCAAACTTGCATGAGAAACATCAGCAAGGACCTGAAAGCATGCTTTTGCAAATCTGTCCTGTGTTTTACTTTTTTGAAAGTGTCACAAAGTAAGTAAAAAAAAATAGTTATATCATTTTGCTGCCTGGGCAGTGGGCCTGACCCTCGGCAAGGACAAATGTCTACTCTTATTTGCCTATTGTGGTATGCACCATGGCCCAAGCCATGCTTCATGAATTGTGGAAACTGCCCATGGCTGCAAGTCATGAGCACTGGCCATTGGTCACAATATGAGGGTATAGTGGACACTGAACTAGGATGCAGGGTAGGTGCAGTAGATAACTGGGCTGATTTGGTGGAGCTGGAGTCATGGTCGAACCTCATGCCTATGTCAATTCAACCATGACTGGCAATCCCAGCATGCACTGCTGATAATGACACACATCAGTATGCATACTGTAACTCTGGGTATGGGTGTTTCGCTTTGAAGATGGGTGTTCTATGTGTGTTTCTCTCAGACAGAGTGACCCTTCCTAAACATAGAATTACACACACACAGTCTCTAGTGGCCCAAATGAACACAAATAAACACATTCAAACATATATTTGTACATGCACAGATCACACTGCTACCAATGAACAATGTTTGGGATGTAAACTACTGAGGGGATTCAAACAACAAGCAATCAGCTAGAAGATTTTGGCTCTAATTGTAGAACCCTAGTTTGGAACCTATATTAAATTTGCATTAGCAATCCAGACCCTTTACTACACAAATAATGTTAGCAAATAGTCTTAATCGGGTAGTTCATTTAATAATATATTCATTTAAATGTGTTTACTTGATTGACAAGATACGTAAGAATAGCATACACCAAACAAAGAAATCCCAAAGTTGCAAGACATGGCATGTCAAATAAACGAAACACATTATATCCTGCTAAATGTGATATCTGATATTAATGCATGTATATCTACTAGATGCGTTGCACTAGACTAACCCTTTCTCTGTTAAAATTGTTTAGACGCAATGTGCGTGGATGGCACTGTCTTGGCGTTCTATATTCCAGTTGGACTGCAGGGGAAAATCACTGATCTCCAGGAATATTGTACCACCAATGGAATGAAATAAACTATTGACAAAACCAAGAGTCCTGTTTTTGGGAGAGAACAGATGAGATTGATGTGAATTACTGACTGATATATATGTCTGGGCCTCACTTTATTTGAAGATAACATGTGGGACAGTGAAAGGGCTGGTTACCTTTCAAAAACATATCACATGCTTGCTACATCACATTGGTGAAGGTCTACTGCTTAGAACTGTGCCTACATTAACACACAGAGCTGTGTTTCCAGTGTAACTACTGTGCAGTATATGTTTGCAACAACACCTTGCCTATGCTGCTGTAATTGGATCTGTTCACGATATCATTGTCTACTGAGCACAGTGGCTCATAGCCCAAGAATTTCCACTTCCAATGATGTGTATAAAATCTGCTTGGATAATGTGTATGCAGTTGAGCATAGCACAAGCAGGCCCTATTGGGCAAAGGTGAGGATTCTGCCACCACCACAACGTCTTTCCTTCTGAAAATATCCTATGAATACAGAGAAAGCTTTACATGTTCTGCTGGAGAAGAAATATCAAACTCGGGTGTGAAGAATTGGCGCGCGACCGATGTCGTGCATACCCTGGTTGAAATTCTTTTAAGACCCAGCATGGAATGGCATGGCTATTACATGAACGGCTTCCTGCCGATTTTCACCTGGATTCTTTTTTATTTTTGAATGGTAGGTCCCATCACATGAATATTCTGGGAAATCTTTTGAAAGTAACAAAGAGGGAAGAATTTCTGTATGAGAAATGAGGCCCCTGGGAACCAGCTGCTTGCATATTCTATTGAGCTTTCTCCTATTAATTGGATACTAAACAGTAGCATCTTAGAAGCCTACTGTATGTTATAAATATACGGCTTGAAGCAAAGAAGAGGTGATCAATCTATTCAGGGGTGGCTTCTCATAAGAGCACTCAGATGGCTCTGCAAAGTATATTGGAGAGGCAGAGAAAATTGATTATTCTGCTGGACTACATGCTGCTCATTAGGAGAAACCTATATGCTAATTTTGTACATGTTTCACAGTTTGAGCCTTGCAATTTTGTAGCAATTATTCCCATGGGTAGGTTTCAAACGGCAGGAATATACAAGTTCTCTCTCTCTCTCTCTCTCTCTCTCTCTCTCTCTCTCTCTCTATATATATATATATATATATATTTTTTTTTTTATTTTTTTATTTATTTAAATAACATGCTGCCGACTAATTGAAAGAAACTTGCTAAATGTTGAGTAGGTCAAGAATTGACTATGAATCCCTTCAGTCCTGATTCACTGACCATTTTCCAAAGGGGTTGTGCCATTATAAAATGCCTCTGTAAATCAGACCTTTAGTTTCTATCTCGCTTCCTGGCAGCAGAAAGTCAATGAAATAATGGCCCAAAAATGTAGCAAGTGCTTAACCTGAGAATGTTAGGGAATACATTAAAAAGGCTTGGAAAAAACACTTTCATCTGAAATCTGAATGTAGAATAATTCATTTGGGCCAAGTCAGACATGCCACAGCATCACAAACTAACCATCACCTTCTGTCTGGCACTGTAGCATGTGTGATTTGGCACACATTGATTATTCATCGTTCACATTTTAGGTAAAATAGGGTTTTCCAAGCCTTTTCAGATGTTATTCAGAACTACCTGGAAGAGATGTGGAGTGACGTGCAAAGGGAATTTTGCTGTGCCTCTCGTATGTAAGTGTGGTTGTTCTGTGTTTAATTGAGAGGGGAGCTATATTTGAAGCCACTGAACACTGCACCACCGTGGAGTATAGTAGTCAGTGGCCTCTCTAGGAGGGGGTAAAATGGGGGAGTCCCCCCTCTTCATAATATTGGACCCTGCGGCACTCCTCTCATTGATTAGCAGATCGCAGAGTCTGGCAAACCAAGCCTTATTTATGTGGATGTCAGGAGGTCAAACCAAAGAGGATGCATCAAAAATCAAAAAGATACTTATCATGCATCTCATGCTTGTTCTGTGGACAAAGAGAACAGCCATTAGGCTTAATTTAAGTGTTATTTTTTTTTATATATACAGGAGGAACAATGCTCTTTTGATCACAAAGAAACGTACAATAGTTAAGAAATCAAATGTGACAGAAAGCAGTGTGCTTCTTACAATGGGGTGGTTTGAGGGATGTTCTGACCAGGTTGAGGGGAGTAAATGGAACAGTCACCGGGGACAATACATAAGTGGACATACATTGGTTAAGGACAACCAACATTGGACATTTTTATTTGCCAGTAGGAGCTACAGCCAGCTGTGCTCGGGATGTGGCCATGATGGTTAACAGTCTAGAGTGGAAGCAGAAGAAGTGAGGGAAAGAGGCAGGTTAGAATTGAGGGACACATTTTAGCTAGCAGGCAGATGAGGGTTAGTTTAAGAGGGTAACTCGGAGGCAAGGAAGTAGGCTTTTATTTTGTTTTTGAACAAATCTGTGTGGACTGTTTCTCGGGTTGCCTGGGGGAAGAGAATTCCATGCAAGCGGAGCAAGAAGAGAGAACGAGCAGAAGCGAGAGGAAGCACAGAGAGGGCCAGGGGCCACAAGGGTAGTCAAGAAGGATTAGAGCGGCAGGAGCACAGAAGGTTATGGGGCATACACATTACAGGCAGCCTAGTGGGCCCCATCAGGAGAGTGTTATCTTCCACTAGCCTTGATGCATCCTGTGGTGCTGCTTGTAAGCACCTTATCCCCTATCCTCAACTGGCTAAGGCAGGACATGTTCCCTCAGTGCTCGGCTGCTACTGGGCTACAGAAGGAGCATGCTTGCAGCTTGTGTAACATTGTTATAACACTCTCGGACACAGCTGAGCTCCCAGGAACAGCAGTGTGCTACTGCTTGTCTGGGACCCCAGTTGCCTGCTTGTGCACTCTGTACTCTCTTGAACAAACACTGGATGCCCAACGTAACTTCCATGATTTGACCTGAAAGCGTTTACTGTACCACACCACATCAGCACTTTTGGTGAGTATTGCCATTTGTGTTTAAATATTCAGCAGCTCTGCAAGTTGTGTGACTTTTTTCTGAGTTCTGCAGATAATCTGTATAGTATTGCAACTATGTTATTCCTTGTGGGCTCACTCAGTGCATTTCTGTTATCTGAAGAAGTGAATCCTACTTATTTGTGCAACTTGTTTCAATTGTGATTTCATATGTATGTTCACCTTGATTTGTCACAAGACTTGGTGCTTTGCAAGTCAAATGTATTGAAGGTGGCCCTATTATAGTCATCAAAGACACATACATTGCATTGTATTTTGGTTTAAAAACTCAAAATAAAACTGTCTACAGTTTAAATGGTACATTGTGGAACCTGGAAACCATGGTTCAAAACCCAGCTTCCTACATGATGTGTTCCATGTTTAATCACTTTATCCCACAGTGCCTGTTTTCCCTTTAATGCCAAAACTGGGGTCACCCAGTAGTAAATTAATTAATTATGTTCAATGGATAAAATTTCACTCATACATTGTATATTGTATTACTCTATATATATAGTTGCAATATTAACCATTTATGTAGTGAAAAGTACAGAAAGTCTGAAATAAAGGCCCACATATGGTGTTTAAAGTAATACACAATCTTATGTATGATAGTAGGAGGGTGCAGGGGAGAAAAACATCCTTAGCACTAGGATGTACAATGACAATAGGAAAGATCAGTGTCCCCTGTCTGTGAAAAACGTGCATCCCCTTCACACCAAGTATTTGTAAAACAAACAATGATTACATTAGAAATGTATTTGTATAGTAATAAAAAAGAAGATAGTATTTGGAACCTCAAAGGTATAGAAATAACCTTCCAAATTCATTACATAATTAGTATCAAATTTGCACAATTAAATACAGAACCATTTCAAATTAATAGGTATTTCAGAACATAAATCAGAGCTGTACACGTTTCAGGGTAACTATTCCTTCCTCAGGAGCAAAACATTCTCTGTTTTAGTCTTTATAACACCATGGTAATCTTCAATTCCAAGATAAACAATACCTCTATTAGTATACGACATACATTTAACCATACAGGTCACTACCATCACTGGTATATCATCGAAATATCATGGCCCATTGTTTGCCCGTTCACTGGGTGTAGCTCACAATTAGATGATCCAATTGGATATCTTCAGTTCTAGTGTGCTTAAATCCAACCGTGATCTGCTCTTTTGAATAAGTAATGCAGGATTTTATCCAGGCATCCCTTTCTATTGTAATAACAAATGGGCGTTTTGTCTGAGGCACAGTGCTGTGACAGATTGTGTACCTCTATGCAGAAAATTAACACAACTGTGTAGTCTGCACGTTGCCTCTGAAAGATAATTTCCAATCAGATATCTCCAGACTAGTTGAAACCATTAATATATGGCCTAATATATAGATGAATAAGTCCACAACATACCTCAATCTCTTGAATGGCTTAAAAAAAATAGTCATAGGATTACAAATGACTGGGTGCCTCCCACCATCTCTCAACAAAAACGTCCAAAAACTTCTGCTCAGTATCAGGTTTTCATATAATTTGTATATATCACTTTATCTATGACCAAGCTTACGTCTCCCAGAGATTCGAATGTAGATGGGATGTTGGATTCATGTGCGAGTGTCTCATCAAATTCTTATTTTGTCTTGGAGCTGGCACTATATAATACACGGGAGTAAGTCCCACTAGTTCATGTAATTGCATGCTCCTATGGCTCTTACGTTTACTAAGATGTAGAGTGAGAGCAAACGTAAATGCTAACAGTGCAGTCTGCTGCAAAACACTTTCTCTGGTCTTCCTAGATCCTTTTTCGTGACGGCATTCCAAAATGGCTGCCTAAAGAATGGGACGTCATTGTGACGTAATGCGCAATGTTATCACTTGTATACAAGATGCGTTGTGAGGCGGCGAGCCTACATTTATGTAGTGCATATTGTTAGCTGAAGTGTCTCTGCTCAATCATGGCAGCTTCAGTCATGGTACTGTCCCAAAATAAATTAACCAGATTATATATTGCAATGGTAAGTGATAAATATGTTCTAAATGTATGTATAGTAACAAATGGACACATATGCTACATTAGGGCTTTGGTACCCCGTGACAGCATCTTTCTATAGGCATCCCTCCTGTTAGGTCACCTCTTTTTACTCTGCTCAGAAGTTTTACTCCCACAGCTGGTTTCTGAAGTATTGGACTATGTCATACCATTAGATTTCTCATCCTTCATTAATGATTCTGATCATGTTAAGGTGAAAGCGTTTGCAAATGTAACGTTTTTACTTTATAGATATCAATAATGTTAAGTGTATGACCCAGTATGAGTGGCATTGGGAGTGCATGCGTGGAGAAGCATGCATGTGTATAGGGCATCGCAGGTTTGGGCACTTGGCCCTCAATCATAATTTTGAAATTGGCACCGGCTCACCTTTGTTCTGCCATTAGCATTCGCTTACTTGTGAAAAGTTGCTGACAGCCTATGGGGCTACAAAGTTTGCATACTAAGTTGCTGCCCACTGAGAGACCGTTTTTTTTGTACCTTCCTATAAAAACACAAATATTTTAAGCAGCGATACATGGTTTGTTAAAAATAGTGTTTACATATTGCTCAATAGGAGGACAACCTGCAACAGAATGTAAGGGTTCATAAAATCACCACTATTAGCTGTTTTTTTTTTTTTAATTAAATATAAACATGTACTTTGCAGTGCTCTAGGGCTTAAGGTTTCCCTGCGGCATGCTTGCATTGGTCATTCTGTCTTGATGTGTGCTTTGTATTCTGGGTCTTGTAGCCTTCACTTTAAAATGGGAAAGGTAAAACTACAAGTCCCTTAAAACAAAGAATACAATTGGGACTGAAAGCAAGACCACCTCCTGTATGGAATGGGTCAACAGGAGAGCTGTGGAATTATGAGGTCCTGGAGGCTGCTGCACTCAAGACTTGTGGAAAGCTGGGCTTAGAGGGGATGGGCTCTGTTAGGCGGAAACCTGTGCAGTTCCCTCTGGGACCACTGCGAAAGATTTAGGACTACAGGTGTTTGGCAGTAAACCCACTTGGTAGCAGTCTGTACCACACAGATTCACTTGGTAGCTGTGGCTGAGCAGTCAGACTTCCCTCAAGAAGAGTTAAGCAGTATGTGGAGTATACAATATAGGGCAATTCTTCACAGTAAGACAAGCAAACACGCAACAAGGCTTCAGTGTAAAGATATACAGGTATTTATTCATAATGGAACATCTATAGAAAACACTCTGGCACTATCACGGCAAACAATTCAATTACAATTACTCTACGAAGCAAAAGATCAACCCCCCTAACAATAGTTCGACAAATCTAGGTTTTACCAGCATCACTTATTTGCAGACAGAGGTGTATGCTGCCACCTAGATGGCACTCTAGTATTCGTTAGGACGGGAGAGAAAAATAGTAGGTTACGAAATCAACACAGTTCAATACTTCACGGGAAAAATGCAAGGCAAGAAGACAAGAACCACAATAGATCATAATGTTCAGAGGCCAGGCACACTCGGAGAGAGGCAAGGCGATATGTCCCAAAAAGTCTCTTTGTGGAAATGCATTCGAGTCTGTGTAGCAAATTGTTATTGGAAGATTGAACCAGTTCAGAACAATACGCTGGAGAAAGCTAGTAGGCGACCCTAGGGAGAGGCCAGGATTAAGACACCTCACTCTATCCGGCAACAAGGGAAGCCAGGCGGACACAGTACCTTGATTGTGGAGAGACAGCTCCGGAGGGGGCAGTTGTTCCTGGTGGTGGATGCACGTCGGGTCTTTGCCAAGAGTAGAGATGATCTCGTTGTCGAAGAAAAGTGAAGTCCGGTGCACCACCAGGGAAGAGACCAGCCGCAGAGTGCTCCGTCATAAGGCACCACCTTTTGGTCGCGGTACAGGGGTAGTGGCTATCCGGTTGCCGAGGTGCTGTGCACGGACCACTGCGTCCTGAGACGAAGAAAAAGCAAAGGGGACTGGTTGTTCCCACCAGTCAGGGGAAGAGACTCTCCGGCAGGGAGATCTCCTCTGTCGTTGGGAAGTGGTGAGTCGGTTCAGCAGGGCTCCACCGGAGGTGTCGTCGTTGCAGGTCGGCTCAGCTTTACCCTCGTCCGATTCTTAGGTCCTGTGGCGACTTCTGAAGATCCAGTCCCAAAAGCCCTGCTTTTATGCAGAAAACCCCCGGGGAGGCTCACCACTTGGGCCAATCACACCAGAGTGCGACCGGAGTTGGCAAGGCAACTCGGTCCAGGGTGCCTAAACCCCCTCCCACACCCCTGTGGTAACCCAGACAGAACGGCACCACTTTGGAGGGTCTCTGTACAGAGGCCCGCCAAAAGTGGAACAAAGGGCTCAACCTTTGGTTTAGGAGTCACAGAGACGAACACAGACGCCATTTTAAAAAACCGAGTTCTGGCAGAAAATACCATCCGATAGACTTATTTAGGATAAGTAGACCGATGGTATGTCAGAGACTAACGAGAAAAAGTATCAATCTCCAACAATGGGAAGAATCCCATAGAGTTATATTCAGGGTCGAAAATAACAAGTAGTTTCCACTGCCACCAGCCAAAACTCAACGAGGGGGGACGGGACAGTGCCCCCTTGAATAACAGATCCAGGAGTAATCGGATTACCCCTACTAGTACGTCCACAATAGGATGGTTTGTACTAGTTTTGTTAGTAAATTTAGGTCTAGTAAAGCCAATGGTGACTTTACATGCCCGGGGAGACAGTAGTCAGTCCCCGGGTCTATGACGGGGTTCCGCTAGGACGCCCCAGTGTTACGGCACATAGGGTGCGGTGTAACACACATAGAAAAACATATGAGACCCTATGGATTAAAAGACCCCATAGCCCATAGAACACATTGACAGTCAAAGGAATTACACACATTCATGTCCAAGAGTGGGAGAAAAAGAGTCTCACTCTTGGCAGGATGGAAAAAACAAACTCCAGAAATCCAGCAAAGCTGCTGGGGGACTCACTAGGTTAGGAAATTCAGCCTAAACAGAGAACTCTCCCTAACAGGCTCGGGGAGCGTTCACTTGTGTCAGGAGTAACATTGTCATGTTTGCGCTAGCTGTCACTAATGTAAACATGCGAGAGAGAGAATGAGAATGCATATAACCTTGCAGTGAAGTAAAAATCTATTTGTGTTTTGATGGTAAGGTGGTGTGGGGAGCTGGTGGGTGGTAGTAGTGGGGTAAGGTTGTGTGGGGTAACCCCATTTAAAAAAAACAACAAGGTAATGCTTTAGAAGCAAATTACAACGTGGTAATGTGCTTACATTGTATGTAGTCAGTGGCGTAACACAAAATGTGGGGGGGCCCCTCCGAGCCATGCGGGGGGGCCCAACTCGGCAACAAATAACTGGTCTCCACACTCTTGGCCGACCTAGATTATCACACTTGCGCAATATGCACAAACGTTCTGCTGAAGGGGTATGCCGCACAATGCACTAGGACAAAGATTTAAATGTGTGTTTTAATGCAATATACAGCACACTTTCTGAGAAAAATTGGCTAAAAAGAGTGTTTGCAATTGTTTTGCAGGGTATGACCAATCCAATACGTGCAAGTCACCAACACAGCCAAACTCTTTAAAATCTGCAAGGAACTGGTCAATCCTGTTGCAGTCTCTACCTCTCCTGTTCCCTCCCAGGCCCTCTGTACGGCTCTGGCCTCTCACTTCTCCGCTAAAACTCCGGACATCCTGTCCTCTATCTCCTCTTCCTCTCCCTCTCTTGGGCCCCATTGTTCTGGCTTCAGAGCTGCCAGGTGCCCAGAAACTGCTTTCCTGATCACCCGTGAAGATCTGTTCTCTAACATTGATTCCAGCTTTCCTTCTGTCCTCATCCTCCTTGATCTACCCTCTGCTTTCGACTCGGTCAACTATGCTATCCAGATCAATCGACTATGTGAGAACTTGGACATCACGGATCAGGCCCTGGAGTGGCTGACATCCTTCCTCTTGGACTGCCCCTCCCAGGTCCAATTCGGCCCCTTTCTCTCTGCCACCTCTCTATCTACCTGTGGTGTTCCCCAAGGCTCTATCCTCTCACCCTGGTTTTTCAACCTCTACTTGGCCCCTTTGGCCACCTGATCTCTACCTTCTTCTCTAACTTTGAGTGTTATGTGGATGACACTCAGCTTTCCTTCAGGCTCCTCTCCTCTCCTCTCTCGCTCATTCCTGACTGTCTATCCGCGATTCAGGATTGGTGCACCTCCAGCGATCTCTGCCTTAATGCCAGTAAGACAGAGATGATTCTCATTGGTTCCCCTTCCCCTGCTTTCCCTCTCCCACTCTGGTCACCTGCCTTGGGCCCTCTTCCTTCACTTCTTGCGAGGCAAAAAACCTTAGTGTCTTCTTCAACTCTACTCTCTCTTTCTCTCCTCACATCTCGGACGTCGCCAAGAAGTCCCACTATCAGCTGCTCCTCCTCAAAGGAACTCTTACCTTTCTCACTCTTGACTACTGCAACAACCTCTTTCTCAATCTGCCTTCCTCTAATCTCTGCCCTCTGTAACTAATCCAGAACTGGACTACGAGACTTGTCCTTGGCCTCAATTCCAGGGATCGTATCTCTCCAGCCCTGAAATCTCTCCAATGGCTCCCGGTGGCTGCAAGGATCAATTTCAAGACCCTTTGCATTGTCCACAAGGCGTTCTGGGGCCAGGGCCCGCACTATATCCAACACTGTTTTCCAAAATACCTTCCTTCTCAAGCCCTTCTCTCAGCTTCCTCCAATTATCTAAAGGTTAGACGCTTCTCCAGCAGAGAGTGGGAGGTAGATCTCTCTCCTCTGCAGGTGCCTCCCTCTGGAATGGCCTCCCTGCCCCTCTCAAACTTGAGCCGGTCCACCTGAAGGTCCAGAAGCAGCTCAAAACTTTCCTCTTCTCCTCACCTCTGCTTTCTCTCTCTCCCTCCCCTGCTGACGTACCTGACCTACCTGTCTGCTGTACCAACTGGTTGCTTGGCTACCCTCAGAGTCTCACTGAGTCCAGGCTCATTCTTGATCAGTCACCCTTGCACTGCCTCCTGGCCTACCATGCACATAGGGGATGTAACTGTAACCCTATTGTCCCTTGTTCTCCTTGCGCTACTCAGAGCTGCGCTGCCCTGGCTGCACTTACTCAGAACATTACTGCCCTGTTTCCCCTTCCCTCTCACTTGGACTTCCCTTCTGCCTTTCCCCTTGCACTTCTCATTCTGGCACTTGCACAATCTGAATGACACAAGTCCTAGTAAGATTGTTTGTCTTGTCCCCCCTCTATCTTCCCTCCCTTGTTTTGTTGCACCTAGACAAACTTGTGTACAGGCACCTTAAAACTGACTTATATCATATCATATCATTTTATCAAAGATGCTAATGCTAAGTCAGGCATTACCTCCATGTACCTCTACCTCATCCTGGTACTTGTGTGTGAGGCCGAGTGCAAGTACTGCCTCATACACAAGCACTGGGACGGGGAATAATAGGTCTAGGAGTAATGAAGATTATCAATAAGTAATCAAGGCATTAAACACAAGTAGTGGTGCAACACCATTGAGTTGACTGGACTTCAGCACACCACTGAAATTTTGGGCTATGTTGACTCGACCTGGCTGGATCGAACAGATTACAGATGTTAAACAGCACCTGGGTTTTTCTGTTAACAATGGCCCAGCTACCTGCAATTGTCATTACTCCTAGTGCCACTCTTCCTCATCCCTGTACTTACCTATGAGGAAAGGAGCCTCATACGTAAGCTCTGGGACAAGAAAGAGGGATGTGGATGTAATTCTGGGCCAAGGAGCTGATTTTGGAGGTTGGGGTAGGTGGTGGGGTGGGATTGTGCGATAAATGATATTGGTTGTTCATGTGCAGGCTAAGCAGGCATGATATGTGGTATTAGTGGCTAGAGAGGCATTTTGGTGCACCCAGTCTAGTCTTTTCTCAGTTTGGTATGACTTTTTTTTAACTGGGCATTTCTGATAAAGCAGTATTGATAAGTGTAATTACCTGGCTAGACTGACATTTGGGTACTGCCAGTCTAGCCGTTTCTTGCTGCGCCATTGTATATTTTTCTGGGCATCTTTGATAAAATGATATGATGTAAAGCATTTCACTGTTAGTACCTGCATTCAAATGCCAAATTGTTTAGGCAATTGAAATCATGATGTGGGTTTAGTACTTGCTTACCAGGGGAGAGTAGAGAGGGAACAGGAGACCGCTCATTCTCACAGCAGTCCATAAGTGGGTGCTTTCATACGTAAAGGCGATAGTTAACTGCTTGTAACACTGACACTGCACTAGAATAGTCTCATTAAAATGCATAAAGGCACAACAAGGCAGCCACCTATACATTTAAGCGTGCCCCCTTTTACCGTACACGCACACAGCCACCCATACATTTTTGTGCACCCTTTACCATACGCTCACACACACACATGTCATGGGGTTGAGGGAAGCCCTATTGCTTCAAAAAGAAATTGTTTCTCTTTGAAGTCACTCTGACTTCATAAAGAAATGATTTCCATTAATGACCAAACCATAATGGAAATAATTTCTTTATGAAGGCAGAGTGACTTCAAAAATAAACTATTCCTTTTTCAAGTCATATGGCTCCCCCCTAACCCATGACATGGAGGCCTCCAGCCTAGGATCTTCCATGTCATAGGGTGAGCGGGAGCCCTCGTACTTTAAAAAGAAAGTTTCTTTTTGTAGTCACTCTGCCTTCATAAAGAAATTATTTATTTTACAGAAATTATTTCTTCATGAATACAGTGAATTCAAAAGGAAATATAAAAAAAGTGCTTTTTTTCTCCATTTTTATTTTCTCTCCAAGTGGGGCTCCCTCCCAGGTCATGTGCTGGCAGGGCCACCCACACTGCAGGAGCTGTGGGGGCCACTCTTAGGGTAGTGTATGTATTGTGTCTGCATATGGGAGCATGTGCCTAGACTGCAACCCTGCACATGCGTGTCCATTGTGCAAGGAGAGAGCCTGGATGGCTGCTCCAACGCTGTTTTCCATCTGGTTAAAATGTGCGGTTTTAGGCCTTTAATCTACAGGCACACTTTTAAACTTCAAGCCAAGTCAGGAAGAACCCGGATGTGCTCTAGAACGTAAGTCCGGTCCCCTATTCTGCTCTTTAAAATAGATGCTGCTCTCAGCAGGCATAACTGAATAGCAGGCTCCATTTAAGCCATGCTTAGTTGCATAGCATATGCCATGCCACCCTGTCCTCACAGTTTTCTTGCAGGTCTCATGCAGGTCTCCACAAAAGACACATTCATCTTCTGAACTTTCTTAAGGGAACTATCACTTGCCCCTCTCTCACTGATCTCTGCAGCAGGCACATTAACCCAGAAAGCTACTTTACTGGGATTCACAGGAATAACATTGAAGATGTTGAGAGATGCGACATGAAGAGTCACTGCTACAGTAAGTAGGCTATAGGTTTGAAATCTGAGGCAATATGATATGGCATTAATAATGCATCTGCACACAAGTGTTTCTAGGCTCCATAAAACGAGGGAGGGAAGAAAAAGGGAGGACAAGACAAACAATCTTGCTACGCCTTGTGTCATTCGGATTGTGCAAGTGAGACAATAGAAGTGCAAGGGGAAGGAGCGGGGTCAGTGCAAGGGAGATAAAGGAAGTGTAATCGGGGCACATGGCTGTGAATAAGTGCAGCCAGTGGGGCGCTGTTTTAGGTAAGTTGAGGAGGAAGGGGGGCTGTAGGGGTTACAGTTAGATCCCTTAAGTGCGTGGTAGGCCAGGAGGCAGTGCAATGAAAACTGGTTGTGGAGGAGCCGGTAACCAATGAGACACTAATGGGACCAGGCAACCAGTTGGTACAGCAGACAGGTAGGTTAGCAGGGGAATGAAAGAGAAAAGGCAGAGGAGAAAAAGAGGGTCTTGAGCTGCTTCCGGAACTTCAGGTGGTCCGGCTCAAATCTGAGAGTGGCAGGGAGGCCATTCGAGAGGGAGGCACCTACCTCAAATGACCGTTGATTGCATTAAGCTCACAAACATTTACCTACACTGAAATCTCCTCAGGCTCCTTCCAGGGAATCCATGCCCACATACACCCTGGATACATCCAGAGCTGTTACGCTACTTAAGCGGAAGAGTTGTTCATGTCACTAATGCCAGCCTCCAATCACATGGAATGTGTTCTGTGATTGGTGGGTGTCTTATGACCTTGCCAAGCTGTGAGAAATTCATTTCACTGCCCTGTACCTTCAAACCTGTAGCCTGCAATGTAACTTAGCAGACCATTTGGCTTCCATTTCTGTCAGGTGGTCGAGAGGAAAGTGTGATACTTTGACATTATAGTGAAAGCAAACAACGGAATGTTTAATTCATTTAATGGCAGTATGTTCCAAAAATTAACCAGTCCTTTTCAACTTCAGACATACCACATAAAAATCGTATCTTAAGAAGCTTTTATTTGCTTCCTTGAAATACATACAAGTGTCATTCTTATAAAGGTTTTGAGTATAGTATATGTATAAACACAAACACACAGGTGTGTCGTTGCCATTGACCATTATACCCACCTCCTTCTTTATCCCATGACCCACTCTTTGCACACCTCGAAATGTGATTCCTGGTGGTGCCACTGACAGTAATAGAATACAACAATATAGATTGAGTTAGGAGAATATACTATGATGGGTGTTGTTTGAAGACCACTAAGAGAGAGGATGCAGAGTGTTGCAGGCAGGGGATGAGGCGAGGGAGGTTTAATTGTTGGGAGGGTCTTCAGCTGTGTCCTCCCTTTAAAGCTATATACCTGTGACAGGTCTTCAGATGCCACCCCATCACCTCCTTGAAATATGCCGGCACCAAGCTTTTAACTGTTCCATGGTCACGACTGGAGGCGAGAAACACTTTCTGTTGGATGCACTCCTTCAATGCTCCATTTGATCAGTGCTACTCAACAATTGTATGTACTGCAAAACCCGTGACGTAACAAGAGCGTGGCTTACATTAGGCACTGCTGATTATGCATCCTGAGTGCATTTATGATGTGAACAGTGGCCTAATAATTTTGTGTTTCCTCCCAAGTGCTGTGACAAAAGAACATTGTGAAATTCTAACTGTAATTGGGATGATGTAAATATACTGAAAACATACACTTTTTAGTAGTAACAAACCGAATTGCAATAAGAATGACTGAAAATAACACTTCTAGTCCACATGCACCTTTAACCAAGCACTTTATAAAACGTTAATGTGATGCAGTTGACACCTCTGAGAATTCGTGACCAAACAATGGCAACGAGCAATGCAATTCAATGCTTCTGTACTAACCCAACAGTTCCAGGAAAGTGTGCTGTGCTCATAATGCACAGCACAATGGCTCGCGCAGTTTCTCCAAGCCATGGCTCCCCAGCAGACCACAGCCGGTGATCTCCTGCTTAACATAGAGCGGATACAAAGAAACAGAGCTGTCTGGGGAGTGCTGGTAATAGCCGCTCGCTACAGACCTTGCACAGGCCCGGAGGGCAGACTGTGGGCACAGAGGAACAGGTAAACACAACGGGAAGCATGTGCAGAAGTGGAAAAGGGCACCTAGATAAGCCGTCCCTATTATCCACATTTGCTTTACTGAGATTCTGAAGAATGCAAAGCCTCGTAAGAGGAAGAGTTGCCAAAATAGGGTCAAAGGGAAAATAAATAGAAAATGTAATATAGTTGTGCAGGCCTACTGACAAGTCTGCACCTCGCTGGCGTGCCATAGCGTCAGTGGACAGAGGCACCCCAGAAAATCTGCAAAATAGGCACAATACATAACCTCAGCCTTGGGACCGTCCAGATCTTGCTCCTTCAGTCCTCTGGTGGCCTGGCTCAGGATCTGGAAATATCTTTCTGAAACAAGTTGGATAGTCTACTGCTTCTCCTCTCCGACAGGCCCCTCATGTGAGAGCTGTCTACTCAAAATGGTCACCCTTCAAGAAAGTGAAAGGGTAGAGAATAGAGAGAGCACTGGCCGTGCCCTTCCTTTGTAGGCTGCTACCAGAAGTGCTTAATTCGAGCTTGAATTGCATGCATGTATTATGTTTGCCAGGGATTTAACCTGATCTCATGCTTTGTTAGCCTGTTCCCTTCAATAATCAGTCCTCTTAGTGTGCTGAGACGTTCTCTGTTGACTTCAATGAGACAGGCCCTTTCATGGACAAGAATCTTATCCCACCCTTGTTAAAATAATGATTACCTTCATTAATGCCTTTATGTAGACATTGGTAAACTGTATCATATATCATGCACAACAGTATGTGGGTGACATAAAAACAGGGATTTATACTGAATCTGATTTTGATAATTTCCTTTTTTGCGGCACATATGTTATGTTGCTGAGGGTATTGGGCTATGGTGCTAAGGCTTATCAGAGATTTGAAAATGTGCAAACCTACCCTAAAGAAATGCAAGGTGGCTTTGTAAAGAGGCAGATGTACATGTCATCTATAGAGCCCGCCCCCTCACCTTGTTATACTGGGAGAACAGCAAGAAAGCACTGTGCATGACACCTGGTATTATCCCAATACCACTACACATGTATGAGAGATATTATGTACTCAGATAACCATATCAAAAGTGCTGTTGGACTGAAATGTTAGACATGAGTCTGCAGGCACCACTGGGTATAGAAGAACTATAAGTAAAGTTTGACTGAAGAGAAGTGACGTCACAAAGAGAAAAGATTCATAGACACACTGAATCTGATAAATGGATGTCTAAAGAATGAAGGATGTAACTGAATCAACAAAGTAAACATATATGCAAATATGAAGAAAACCATATGCATATAGAAGATAAGTGACAAAAGATGTAGTAGATGTATACACACAGAGACGCAAGATAGATAAGAGAACATAGAAGCCTGCTAAAGGAGGAAATATAACACAAGTAAAGAAGCCATGTTAAGAAAATTGACGTTGGCATTGTATAATAGTAAGCAGGAAATCCCGAGGAGAAAGACCAAGGCTGCAGGGCTGACAGATGCTGGAATACAGCTTTGTGCAAGATCAAGGGGTATTTGCTTGGCTCAGGATCAAAGATGCCACAGCAAGAAGCAACTGCAAGGAACTAAAGGAGTCGAAGAGGATAAGCCATGTGCGTAAGACATATTTCTCTTAGATGAAGTAAAGGAGTGAATAATTATGAGTGTCAAGTATTGAACAATCAAATATGCAGAAAGTGCATGCAAGATGGAGCATTCAAGTATCCAGAGGCCAAGAGGAATAATAGCACACAATATAAAATAGAATGATAGAATGGACAAAATCATGGTCTCCTCACACGTGGTGTAAGAACAGAAAACAAGGCCTATTCATAACGCTCCAGACGAAGATAGCAATGTAGCTTCACTCCCTTGAAAGTTCAGAAGAAGACTACATTCATCAAGTTCAACTACAAAGAAGAAGCCTTGGCTTAGGGCCTAACTGATGAAAGATGGTAAGCTAATTACCTAAGAAAAGCAGTTGTCTGACGTTGTTCCCCTGCACCTGTGTTTTGTTACTTATGTACTGCTACCGAGCTGAATGTCTAAGGTTGGAAGAGAGTGCCAACCCATCATGAGGGTCTAAGTGATGATGCATTGTTCCACTGCTGGTGTTATGCTATTATATGTATTTTACAAAGTTAGAGGGTGTTTAAAGTGTGTCTACCAGATAAGGGGCAGCCAATTATGTTACTAACACTTACACATAATATAGGTATATATGATCCCCTAACTTTTTTTAAACAATTTTTATTGCGTCTTAGTTTGTTACAAACCTTATGCACATCAGATCCACATCAGTCATTGCATTAAAATACATTAAATTCAAGTTCCTTTACAATTATACATTTCAAAGCCAATCAATACATATTCCTACAAATACTTAATCAATTATTTACCAGCTAAAACACGTCAATTCATACATTATTTAAATTTAAATTACTTTGCTTATACACTTTTTAAAAGTATTCCAAATATAAAAATCTGGTGCTAGTGCCACTGGGGATTCGCCCAAAAACACCATGATACAAAATTGATCTGATTCAACACGCTCAACATAATACACCAAAGAACCATATCCCTTTGACATGTCGACTCGATTCTACCTTTGATCCAACAATTCCACACAACCTTTCAACCTGGGATACCTCAGACCAAGCTCCCATAGTCTCCTGTGTGGGTAATTGATCCAGCCTCATTCTTAGGGCAAAATCTTGTAACAGCTTTACTTTTAGTGTAGACCAGATATTTCTTTGGATCAAAAATGTAAACCCTGCCCGCAATATTCTTTATATTTACTTTTCTTTGATAAGAGATTGATTGTTCTACATTGATCTCACTATAATGCTTTTCGGGTAAGTTATCTGATGGAAACTCCGAATTCAAACAACAACTCTTCTTTGAAATGTACAGCCTTATAGAAATCAAGTACTTCATTTTCAAATTTCGTGAACATTATTGCTTTTTTGCTTCATTTTTGACATTGCTGAGAAACAGGAGGGAACAGTTTTTTCTTCCTTCTTCATATTTAACAATTTTCCCTTTATACATTTTCCATTGTATCATTAGGGGGAACCGCCCCAATTCATACTGAGGGAGCCCTAAGAAATACCTCCAAATCTTATCTTCTAACTAGTGTAACCATTTCACATCTTTATTTAGATATGGCTCCAGTCCATAAAGGATCCTTGGAATCATACTAGATTTATTAAGTTTAACCATTGCTGGAATAGAGAAACATCCTTTGTTTTCGAAAATACATAGTCATGCAATGTGTCTATCTGTAAGCTTGCCTAAATTGGGACTCCCAGATATACATATTTTGGATCAATTGCTATCTGAGTATCAGCCAATATCCATGTAAAAAGCTTTTTTCTTTGTTCTTTTTTCACCCACTACTATAATCTTTGTTGTTTGCATTAATTATCAGCCTGTTATCCTTTGAATATATGTACAGGGCTGCTATACTTTGCTGCAGACCCACAGCAGTCTTATCCAATGTAGCCGTGTCGTCTGCATATGCAATCCACCCCCATGAGCTGTGGTTAATTTTAGGAGGAAACTTGCTACAATTCTCAAAACAAATGTACATATCTGCCACAAACAGGTTATAAAGCAATGGGAGCCATAACACACCCTTGCTTAACACTGCAATTTGTCGCTATTTCCGAAGTTATAGCTCCCTTTTGATCCAGTCTTAAACTAACACTCATATCATCATTACATTTTCGAACCAAGTGTAAAATCGATCTATCACATCCCAGCTCCAAGTTCTTTTCCCATAACAAATTCCTTAATACAGTATTGAAAGCTTTTGTGTAATTTAGAAAGCATATGCATAATTTCTGATCAGCTTTCTTTAAACAATTATGTATCAAATATATAAGACAACATCACCATTCCTCTCCCCAAACCTGTTTGTTGAGGGTATAGAATAGCTGCTTGACTAACCCATTCATTTATTTTTTTCATTAAACATATTGAAAAAATGTGGATATACTATCTGATAAAGCAATCATCCTGTAATTACTCAGATCGGCGCAATTACCTTTTTTGAAAATAGGCACCAGTGGTACCTATTTCCAAGAAATCGTAATCTTCCCCAATCTTACAATATCATAGATTGAAAAGGATATTAGCTCAGATCTCTGCTTGTTCTTTTATTATGACATTAGGTATTCCATCTAATCCTGGCGCTCTTGATGGTTTTAATCCAATGATGATATACAAGATGTCCTCTACCTCACAAGTAAACCAATTCCCATCATAACTCCACGCCTCAGAGTAAGTGCAGTTATCCCCAGACCATTTTACCTTTACTCCAACACTTATGAAGAAAAGATCTTTAACAACGAAATCCTCCTAGAACGACTACAGGAGATAGGAAGAGTCTCGGACTCAGCATTGATATGGTTTAAGTCTTTTTTGACTAACCGTCAGCAGCGTGTGAGACTGGGAGAGTTTTTGTCGGACCTCATTTGTTTAAATTGTGGAGTCCCATAGGGATCCTCTTTGTCACCACTACTGTTTTATTTATATATTCGACCCCTCCTCGAAATCCTAAAACGGTATGGATTGGATTTCCATTCATATGCCGATGATACCCAGATATTTCTACGAATTACTAATTTCCAGGAAGCATTTAGCAAACTGGAGCAATGTTTGACAGAGGTAAGCAGCTGGATGTCAAAGAACTATTTACAGCTTAACGCTGCTAAGACCGAATTTATATTATTCAGTCCTAAACATCTGCTGACAGCTGCAAAAAAATTGCCTGTTCCAACATTGCTGGGTAAAAATGTACAATTTGTTTCAAAAATAGAAAATCTGAGATGTATGTGGCAAGAAGATTTGGGTAGTGAAACACAGGTGGGAGCAAAGACTAAAGCAGTCTATTTCGTTCCGAGAATGCTAAGTCAAGCACTTCCTTACATTCCCAAAGAGGCTCACGCTGCTGTGGTAGGGGCGCTAACTAGTGTCCACCTTGACTACTGTACCAGGCAATTGATGGGCATCCCTTCCAAACAACTCCAGCGACTTCGAAGAGCCCAGAATGCGGCCATCAGACTGATATTTAAATTAGGTAAATTCACCCATGTATCAGCATATCGTCGATGGCTCTCAATTGCTGACCGCATCAAGTTTAAGACAGCCTGCATTATCTTCAAATGCATAAATGGCATTGCCCCTCTGTATCTGAGAGAGCTATTTCAGCCATATCATCCAGTAAGACAACCTACGCTCCAGTGACAGTCATCTTCTGATCATTCCCCATTCAACTTATACCTCTCGAGATGACAGAAGATTTTCTGTCTTTGGTCCTAGGCTGTGGAACTCTCTACCTTTGCAATTTAGGACCATGAGCTCTCTTCTGCAATTTCGCCGAGCTTTGAAAACCTTTCTCTTTAGGTAGATAGCCCTGTTTTTTTGGGGGGGGCCCTGACTTGACTTAAATCTTCTCCCTTTGATGCTGTCATCTGCGCCGAAATACGATTCAGTTCGTCATGTGCCTGTTACAAATCTAAAAAATCAAATCAAAATTAACACAATCTATCCACACATTCTCTGAAATTGGATTAAGGTCCATAGATTTATTTGATAAATACCCATTTACCAGGTGCTAAAACTTCTTACTGTCCTTAGGCAATAACGCCTCCAATATAATACCCTACTGGATATTAAAATGGAATTGTTTATGAGCTCTGAACGAGTTTTTGAATTTTGTGTTCAGATTAGCCATCTCTTTCTCAATCTCATGGGACGGCCCATTACCTAGTTTATTAATGTTTTTATTTTTCTAATAGAGGCGCAATATTGTTTTCTTTTTTCTGCAATACAAGCATCAAAAGGTGTGTTATATACTTTCATTAATGATTGACTTACTTCCTTTGGCCCTGTTCATTAGTTTTTGCCCACTCAATCCCCTGGAACAAACACTCACTCAACTCTCCAGGCTCAACATTCCATCTTTCATGATCCAAACATCTGTTCTCCCAATATTCATACAATGGATAGTTAAACGATTTCACATTTCTAGCCGTCCATTTAACCTATTCCCTTGAGAATTACATGATGTTAAACTAAGCATTGGATTTTCCATAACACTCTGGTGCGTCTTTATAATTGCTTTCACTAAGACATGGTCGCTACTTCCAACCCCAAGCAGTGGACATCCCAGTCACACTGCTTTGCCTTGATGAAGACCCTTTTGGTCGAGCACATGTTGGCTGTTCTGTTCCTTCACCATTGCCCTATTGTTTCTATGATTATAATAGCAACCTGGCACAAGGACAGGACAGGCCCAGACACATTGCTATTTGTATATATTAAATGTGCCATCACATTATTGACAAATAAAATACAGCAGACAACTCCTTGACAAACACTGTAAGAGCAAAGTTGCCTTTGGTCCTTCTTTATTCAAGTTAACCCCTTGCGGCACTTCGGGTGTGGCCCCAGACTAAGGCACATGCTTCACTCATTCTTAAACCCAGCATCCCTATACTTGACACACTGCCAGCAAAGGTGATTAAACGGTCCATCACCTGGCCTTCTTGCCCCAACATAGAAAGGGTGCTTTGCCACCCATCCAGTTTTCCTCATGGTGTCCAGAATTAGAAAGTATCTAACTTGAAAATGTCAGCGTGTGGTCCTGGGAGGCTTTCCGGTCCTCAGGGAATGTTGGCCAATCTGTGGGAACCTTCTGCCAAAATGGTGGGTGGCATGCTACCCTTTTGCATATTCTTGTCTATAGAGTTTGCAAACATATACATACAAGGGTTATGTAAACACAGGTTTATTAATACATGGCTAACAATGATAGGTATCACAATCTTGCCACAACATCTGGCTCTTTGGGTGCTTGCATCCCTGCAGGAAGGAGCAGGAGCTTAACCCGGTCACAGAGAATCTGAACTGTCAAATAAGAATTCTGTTTTGGGAGGGGGGCCACAGCAATGGAAATTACAAGGCAGCCCACACCATTGCAAGTCTTAGCTAGATGCTCATTCCCTTAACAGCCAATTGAAATGCAGTATTCTTATATGATGACATTCCAGGTCATTTATTCTCTGAGTAAAGGGCAGGGAACATATATAACTAAAGAGCCATTCTGCCAAATGTTCCCTATTTGAAGTGCATTCCGAACATAATTTGAGAAAGCATTTGAGCAATTAAAAAACCCTGCAGTCTTAATTAACATCTTACACCCTAAAGGAAGTAGATGATCATTGGATTTAAGTGTTCAGCTACCCAACCTGACCTTTCTTTTGTGTTGTTGTCAGTGTAACAATAACCTATATAGCCCCTTAACAATCATGTAGTACCCTTTTGGGCTTGCGCTTTGTTTTTCGAAACGTAAAGACAACAGTATTAGCTTGAATCGATTTGATGGACTGTCTCTCCTTCAAGGGTTGTACTTTGGGGATGCCGGCAAATCTGTGGAAATCAGCCTGTACACACAAGAGCATTCATCAACCCCTGTTGATCATTTCAATGCAAATGTTCTGTTTTTCACAGAGCTCGTGTTATGCTGCATAACCTGTTTTTTGGCATCCCCAATTATGCCAAGGGGCACACCGTTTGTGCAAAGGGTTATTTGCGATTTTAGGAGCCAGTTCTTCAGATCCCATAGTGAACAAATGTGCCTCGTATCCTCCACATTATTCAAAGTTTACTAAGATTTCTATATGTCAACATGTATGAAGTGGTTAATGTCAATCCATTTTACAAGATGAGTTACAAATATATAACATTTGATAGGTCATAAAGGCACCATTGTGACAATCCTAGAGGGAAGAGATGCACCAATAAAGCAAGAAGGTAGCAAAAGCCTGTGTGATATAGATTGGCAAGGACACCTTCGAGTCTGTGGTGTGTTTGTTTGCATGCTAGTCAAGCACATTGTGGTCACTTGGGTGGAGGTGGTCTTAAATGTGACTGTTCGTTTGAAGGCTTGCCAGAAAAGCTGAGATATTGTAGTAATCCAATTGTTCAGTAAATGAACAACCAATCAATGTGAGCTTGTGCTGAGGGATGTCAAGTATTGCTGTGGTGAAGGAGGACCTGCTGCATTATTCCCATGGTGGATGGCTAGTTTGTTTTTGGGGTGTCTCAGCTGTTCACTGTTTAGGGTATTGTGGGTAATATAGTGGTGATTTAATGCGTTCCAGGACTTGCTAGGGAGTCAGTGAAGTTGAAAAAGGGTGGGCATTCCACATCTGTAATTAGTCATGCCTGTGTCATGACTCACAGTGTCACAAAAAGAATTGTGACATAGACATTATCATTGCTTCTTTCTGTATTTGGTTGCCCCTGCTGCTGGTTTGCATGGGCTAAGTAAACATTCTGTCATGTCTCCTCAAACCGCATACTGTTCCACCGTTTGGCTGTCACATTATTTCCAACTAAAGAATGTAACCCTAAACATCAACTCCCAACTTGATGACTGTCCCAAAGCTAAAACAGATTGACGCCCTGCTAAAATGTACACGATCAGCTAAATTTGACAAACTGGGTCATTAATGCGTCCCCTCCCAGAGATGTGTAGAAGTTAAGCAGGTCAATCTGGTAACCTTCTTGGCATAGGGGAGGAGCCATCATGTTTCCATGCTTTCCTTGTGTCTTGTCTACCCTCACCAAGTCATCGTTTGCCGTGCACCTGGGTTCCAATCGGTAGATCCATAAGTCAGTAAATTCCTTTAAAAGTTGGTGGCTACATCCCACAAGTCCTCTTGTAATGTGAAATCTGCTCCAAAGCACAGAGAAGCCTTTCTACCTGGTGTCCCTCCATTTTGGGATGGTATATAAAGAATATTTTTCTACCCAGTATCTAATGCCCTTACATCGGACCATGATTAAAACCAAGGCAAATGTTCTGTCTTGTGACAGATCTACACATTGTATTCCAGTCGCGTTCTGGTAAGCTGTGCCATCTATTTTTAGAACAGCTTCCAACGTAAGCCCCTCTTTGGACCTGACTTTACTGTTCCTGCCAATAACAGAAGAGTATAATTCTATTAGATTCTTATATGTGCAGCGCATAGGCTCTGGGGCTTCAGCAACACTCTTGCAGGGATTCCAGACCCCATCCCCATTGATTACAAGAAGCATTGAATTACTTTTCTATAATCTTATTCTGATCCTTCCTTCTTTCGCGAATGACTGTGGTCGGCCTTTAAAAAACCTTTTCAGTAGAGATTAAACATGTATGATTTAATACTGCATTTCCACCATTTCAAATAATTTCATTTTAAATTCGGTGTATTCAGTATTTCCCATTGCTAAAAGCATAGCGTTTTTCGCAGAATCTTCCAAATGCAGCATAATTAGGCATCAAGAGCTTTATTAAATGCCATTCCAATCACAATGTATGCTTACTATGCCTGTACTATTTCTCAAGTAACTGGTCATGTCATAGCGCCTAGCTGCCCTTGGGCTTTGTGCGCTTTACAAATGTAAGAATAAATAAATAAATAAATAAATAAATAAATAAAGTCAGTGTAGTATTCGGTGTTATTATTAACCCTTGAACCCACTAATATCTGAGACAGGTAGATCTTAAATAAAAACCAAATGTATTCCCCAGTATATTGACTCAAGCATATGGCTTTTTCTCTATTGAGGGTGTCTTTCTAATTCTGAAATGTGTACTTCACATTGTTAGTGTTTCATTGCCTAAATAGCTATTTGTTTAGTACCTCCGTGAACCAGGCGTTATCAGGGTTCACTATTGAAGGCTATCCTTAAAATGGTACTGTTGTCCATGGTCAGGAGGTTATGTGATATCATGTTTGTGAGTGTCCGAAATACTCACAGAGGCAGTTTTCAAGATGGCGAGGCATGCACGTGCGTCTGTGCTCAGCTATTGTTCATCTGAAGTCTTAAGTTTAATGGCTGGCACTCTTATTGTGAGTCTAGAGGAATTAGTATGGTTCACTTAATTAGCCTACACTTGCATTGGGATGTTTCTGTTTTATTCTAAATGTCCTCAGTGATCAATGCAAAAACATAATCATTTTACACTAGCTCACTTGGTTTTAGTGCATTCTAAACCCGCAGATGTGCACACGTTTGGAAGATGGTATGTGGGACATCTGTGCATGCTGCCCTTGTTGTGCCTGGGCTGTGCTGATCTCGCTTTCTTGCCCAATTCTTGTTTTCTCTGGTTTCCTCATTCCAGTAGAGATTTTTTAAATGTTGGCCCTTCAGCCTTATTTTTTCTGACAAGAGTATCCACTTAAATTAGTCCTCCCACACATCGTACATAATCAAAAAACGTTATCAAGTAAAGATCACTAAACTGCCACCGAAACATGTTGGGAACGAGATTGTTGGAAAAGGTTACATGTAAAGTCTGTTGTTCTGATTTTTTACTTGTTTAATTTTATTGTATATCAACTGGATTTGTTTATGTTATTGTGTATTTTATGTACACATTTTACAGTGGTGGAAATAGAAATAAATTGATGGGGGATCCCACAAGAGCCGGGGTGGGGGCAGTGTTTGGGGGTTGGTGCCCGAGGGGGGCAGGGTTAAGGGGGCAGAGCTCGCAGTTGACCTCCGATCAAAGGAAATGTGCAAAATAATAGTTTCAAAATATTCTTTAAAATGTACAATTCGTATTCCATTTTCTAAAAAAAATAACTTCCCCTTCGGTACAATTCAAACACAGTGATTTCTGTTCGCCATAAGCAATGTTTTCCTTTACTTGAACCAAGCCCAGCACAGCTCCTGCAGCTCCCCTCTGAAAGCAGTTGGGTGGCTGCATGTGTGTAATGTTAATAGGGGTATTTATTTATGCAATGTTTGTCGGATACCTGTGTATTTATTTATTTATGCAATGTTTGTCGGATACAGGTATCGGACAAATATTTCATGAATAAATAAAAAAATAATCGGGGTCCACGTATCTGAAAACCATTGCATAAATAAACTGGGTAGTGGCTGAGGACTGTAACTTCCTCTTGTGACCTCTTGCATGGGGTCACCAGAGGAAGTTACAGTTCTCTTTCCGGTGCTTTTTTTTTTTCTTCTCCCCAGCACAGAGCAGGGGTTTGGGGCGGCTGACTCTAGCCAGATCCCCAGATCCGGCTACACATCTGGTGCCGAATCTCGGATCCAGCAAGAGCCGGCCCAATGACCAGCGCTGACATTTTGGGAATGCCTTTTGGGGTTAGAAAATTAGCGACAGCAAGTGAGGCAAGGACCTCATGTAACTCTATGGATTATCACAATAAAAAGTGAAAACAAGTTTGATGCATATTTTGGGATTCAAGTATATTTATCAAAATGAAATCAAGACATGAAGTGGCACCTTGGGTTGTGATAGATTCACATGTCAGGATTCCCTGTCCTTAGAAACGAGCCCTCACACATTTGTTGTATATTTATTGCAACAGAGCCCCGTGCCTGAGTTCAGGAAATGATGAAAGATAGACGCAGAGTGTAGGGGAGACCACCTGCTACATAAGGACCCAGTGGCGATACATGGTGGATCCCTCAGGACCTCTGCCCTTTCGGGGTCCCTGCATTACTAGTAAAATAAGTCCATAGAAAGAATCGCATGGAATTTTGTTCACAGGTTCTCAGGTGTGCGCACACCCACTATAACCACTATGGCAGCCTGAAATCACATCTCCATAGAACAGCACCTATTCACTCTAGCACACGGAGCAGACGGCCTGTCAGATCCTTCCTCCAACTTGGGGACCCAGAAGCCGCAGTTTCGCCTCTGAACACCCGATAGTATTGAGACAGGAGAGAGGCACAAAGCGAGCGGACCATTTCAGAATCAGGCAGCCGCCATGACAGCCTATCCTGATTTCATTAGGGTGACTTGGATCTTTATACACTCAGCCCAAACAGTTGCAGGCCAATTAGTATCAATCGGAAGCCCCTTATCTCCATAGGGTTCAGAAGGGGGTTGAATGACATAAACTAAAATCTGTTCCCAATTTACGATCACCGCAGGTGCATCCAGTGTAACCCTTAGGAAGCGAAATGATCAACAGCCAGGAAAAAAAAGGGGCCAAACCTCTGGGGTAGTGTGGAAGTTTGGATGAGATTGGAGAGAGCAAGGCAATATGGAGATAGGAATGAGGAGCATGTAGACGAACAAGCATTATGGTGGTGGGATCATGAGGAAAAAAAGAGACGACATTAGAAGGAGGAAGGCAAAGGGTAAGTAACCGCTGCAAACAACCGTATTATCCACACTATCCGGCCTAAAATGTTATATTAAGGCTCCTGTGGTCAGCATTTAACTACACTCCTATCCTCATTAGGCTTGCCCTCAGGCCCTCACACACCCCACAAACACAGCGCCGCTCATTCGCAGTACATTCAAAGGAACAAAGCTCCCAGACACTTAAATCCTTATCACTCACATGCTCGTACATCCCATTTGCTTACATCCCAAGAGCAGCCCAACCCACATAGCGTGTTTGGGATGCTATCACCCTGTTCAAAACCCTCTGCATCGTCCACAAGGCCTTCTGGGAACTGGGACCTCAATATCTTCAACTCTCTCTTCCTAAATATCTTCCCTCTCAAGCTCTTCACTCATCCACCTCCAACTCCCTCAGGGTCAGTCACTTCTCCAAGCTGTGAGCCGGTGGTAGATCTCTTTCTTCTGCTGGGGCCTCCCTCTGGAACAGCCTCCCTGCATCTCTGAAACTTGAGGAGAACCATCTCTGGTTCTGGAAGCACCTCAAGACCTTCCTCATTGCTTCTGCTTTGTCTCATCCACTCCCCTGCTGATCTCCTTGCTGAACATGACACTGCTCTGTATCCCTAAAGGCCCTACTAGCACTTGACCCCTGATGTCTGTTCCTACCCTTGCAACTATTTATTGTCTTATTTATTTACTGTTGTCCTATGTACTGCACTGCCCCTTTCCCTTTCACTTTTCCCCTTCCCTTCCCCCCTGCACTTGCGCAATCTCAATGTCACCTGGCCTAGTAAAATCACTGTCTGTCTTCCCTCCCTTGCCTCGTCGTGCCTTGTAACACGTGTTCATAGGCACGTTATTAATGCCATATCATATCATACCAGCAAATCAAAAACTCCTTAATGATAGTCACCATTCTCAGACAGGATGCACCCCACCACAAACCTTCCCCACTAGTCTCTAGGACTGAAACACAAGACTCAGACAGCACACAAGTCCATCCACGTACAACCAGCTGATTGTTCATGCAAACCAGCCAGCAATACCGGCCTCGAGATAGACACCTCCTCCTACTCGCCCAGCCTCCTCAAATCTGAGAGCAAACTCTCAACCGCCCCCTGCACACCACCAGAACTCCTAACATCATGTATAGGCCCTGTCCATCTACACAGACTCCGCTCCAGAACCCAGAATGCCTCTTTGCAAAAATTCATACCCAATTGGCCTCCTACTTGCCAAAACCCTGTTTCACATTCCCCCTAGCATTCCTATTATATCTCCCCCTCCCCAAAGCACTGGCACCACACCCCCTCCCCTTACAATGATTTCTCCTGTTTACTGATTAATTCTCGCTCCATCTGCACCTATGCCCCCAACATCCACAACCTTCTATTAGGAAAGACCTTAGACCCATTAGCCTTATCTGAAACCTTGCTACACGATGCTGCCCGCCCCCTTGTCTCTTTTGCTGTATCTACTGGATACTCCATCCTACGAGTCGGCCGCCAGGAGGTGGTGTAGCCCTCATACACAAATCCACCCTCCCCTCAGATCCTCACCTCTGCAGAAACTACCGGGCTATTAAATCCTTCTGGCCAAACTTGAATACTCCCCCAAACCACCATTAACCTACTTCTCCTCTATCACTAATCCTCCCACACTGGTAATCCAGAAAATGATTTCTCCTCCTCATCAACCCACTCCTCAAACATAACACCAAATGTATTATCCTAGGAGACTTTAATCTAGGCTACAATAACCCCTCTGATCACAAGGCATCCCCCTCATAGCCACCATTGAAGAGATTAATTTCACTCAACTAGCCCTCTCTCCAACCCACGGAAAAGGAAGAACACTTGATTGGATACTCATGTGCAACACCCCCCCCCCCCAAGAATCCTCCCCTCTCCCCCTTCCTTGGTCAGATCACTCATTTATCCCTTTCACCTTCATCACTACCACCAAAAACACCCTTACTATCAGCGAACCCCTTCGCTGCTGACCCCCTCCATCCTAGCCTCCTTCAAATCAGCCCCAAACAATTTCCCCCCAAAGTCATTCTAGCATCCTACAACTCTGCACTGCTCACTGCACTTGACAAAGCTATTCACATAAAAATCCCTTTTACCACCCCTGATATCCTCCACACGTCAGCACCACCACAACTGCAACCCCTCCTCCCCAATTTCATTTCTCTGCCGTCTCCCCTCATGAAGTCCTCAACCAACCATCCAGCATCTAAAAGCTAATTGTGTTGGTGACACCTGCCCAGCCCACATTGTCAGAATGTGTGCAGAACCCCTGTCCCCTACCATAGCTAGCTTTATCAATGCATCATTTGAGTCCAACTCAATTCCCACTGCCGTCAAAGAAGCATGGGTTATGCCTCTCCTGAAGAAACCCACTTTAGACCCCACCATCCCAACCAACTTCCACCCCATCACAACAGTTCCATACCTCTTCAAAATCCTGGACCTCACTGCCTACTCACAACTGCAACTACACCTTCAAAGCCATAATCTACTAGATACCCACCAATCAGACTTTACATCCAGACACATCACTGAATCTGCCCTCCTTGACCTTAAGATTTAGCTTGACTACATTATGGATAATGGCAAGCTCGCTATCCTCCTACTGTTAGACCTCTTTGCAGCTTTCAACCTAGTAGATCACAAAGTCCTTTGCAAACACCTCACCACCACTTTCCACCTCACCCCTGAAGCCATCTTATGGATACAATCCTTTCTATCTGGCTGTTCCACCAGGGTCTTTGCGGGCCCCGAGTCAGCTGATCCCATACCTGTTTCCTACGGTGTCCCCCAGGTCTCCTGCCTCTCCCCCACCCTCTATAACATGTATATCAAATCCCTCTTTGACCACCTAGACAGCTAGACAGCCTCAACATTCCATACACTAACTTTGCTGATGATACGCAGGTCCTCCTCAAATTCACCGACAATCACGACCGAGACTCAACCAACATCAAACATGTCTTCAGCCTCATACAGGCCTGGATGGCCACCCCTCATCTCTGCCTGAACGATGAAAGAACAGAGCTCCTTGTTGGGGGCTCCCGACACCGCATCAAACTCCTCAGCCCCGCCTCTTCTTCCCTTTGCATAGATGGTAATACAATTCCCGTCTTGGCCCATGTAAAAACGCTAGGCATTTACCTGGATGCTGAACTAAACATGCAAAAACCAAACTTATAACCCTTTCTAGAAAATGCTTTACTTCTAACAGCTGTCTCAACCTAGCCAGAGCCATCATAGGCAGCAAACTTGACTATTGCATAAAATATCAACACACGCCAACTGCTCCAAAACAACATCCTCAGAGCAGTATGGGGCTTGAAGCGCTCTGACCACATCTCTCACATCAGATGGGAAGCACACTGGCTTACCATCACCTACTGCTGCTTACACAACATTGCCCCCCCCGCCTCACTAACCGTGTCACCAAGAAACACAGCATGTGCAATCTCCACTCTTCCACCACATCAGACTTGAACATATCCAGATTTGCTGGAAAGAGAGCTGGGGGCGCCTGCTTCACCACCATCGCTCGCACACTCTGCAATGCCCTCCCTCAGCAGATCCAAGATGAACCTGCCTACGCACTCTTCAGTAAGAACGTAAAAACCTCACTGTTCATCAAATATCAATAAATAATTTCGGACTGTCCTATCTACTCTGAACTTGACTCATGATCTATGATGTAATGTAACTACCATGCTGTTTATGACTCACGATCTATTATGTAATGTAATTACCATACTGCTTGCATCTACTTCTAACTTTGTACCTTTAGCACTGTGATACCTCTGGGTCTGGGCGCTACCAACAAATAAAATAAATACATACAAATAAAACCATCATGAGAAAGGAGGAAGGCACAAGCGGTGAAAGGGATTTGTTTCAAAAGGGAGCAGGAAAGGAAGGAACCCCTATGGAGAGAAGAGAAAAGGAGTTGCTGTCAGTGGTAGGTGAAGAAGGGAAAGTGAAGTAAGGGGGTGTGAATACAATGCAGCACTGGCCAAAGCAGCAAGGTACAAGATTAGGGGAGGAGTCAGGAGGTGGAAGGTGAAAATAGTGAGGGCTCAGTTGGAAGAGGGTCCGAATATCAGGGGCGAAGCAGATGAACATCTTACTGACCTAGTGCTGAGAGGTAGTGGGGGGGGTCACACCTAAATGCCCACGAGCAAGCAGACGAAGGCTTGACTAGCCAGGATTCTCAATCCAGTGCTGGTTGCATAGCGATCCTAAGAACACTAGATGGCCCAGCAAAGAGGAGGAGAAGATTCAGGTGAATGTGCCCTTTTCTGGAAGCTATAATGACGATGGCATGAAAATACACCTGAGGTCATCAGGAATTAAATCACTGGTCATCTGACAACCATATTTATCAATCTCAGCAACAAGGAGTCCTCATTTGTGGAGAACCATCAAAGGAATGGTGAGCTTTCTTATTGTGGACTTTTTTTTTTACTACAGACATTTATTGAACATTAACTCAGAGTGAGAGCCCTACCACAGCCTGGTTCTAAGTCTTCTGAACATCACCTCCACTTATAGTTGTTCTGACGGGTCTGCGTTTATGGAGACCTACTCTAACTTAACTTTAAACGTTTGCTCCTACCCAAGCTTGTGTAGCACAAAAGCACCTAGTTTACTGCTCCAAAACTGTCTTTGATGTCATCTACACAATACACCCCCAACATCCACAGTTGTTATGGTTAACTGGCTCGTCCAAGCTGAAGATGATCACTCCTTCAAACTTGGAATCTTGCATGCCCACCCAAGGCCATTCCTTCTCCACACGTAGGCGTTATTAGTAGCAAAAGGCGCTCTTCCATAGGGAGTGCACTCTTCATACTCACCTTGCCGAGCTGTAACCTGTGTTCAACCACTGTCGGAAAGCAGCATGCAGTTGCGCCTGACACTGCATCCCTGGGGCTGTGGATGCATTGCATTTTGTATTTGGTCACACTTCTGAAATGTCTATGGTGATTCAGACAGAGGTTTGGGAGAGGACGTAAGGAACAGGCTACTTGTAAATTCATGTGGATTATCACAATAAAACGTGAAAACAAGTTTGAAGCATATATTGTGATGCATGTCTGTCCAGTAATGGGAGATCAATAGACACAAGGCAGCACCTTATGTCGCTATAGAATGGGAGCGTGCGCTTATTTGTTTGTTTATTTATTTTAGTTCTTATATTTCAGCAACACGCAATCAGGGTAAACAACCAGTGGATGGCAGGAGTTGAGAGTGTACTAAGGCAAATTACACTGTGTTAACGAGGAAATGACTCTTAATCAATTCTGTGAATGCAAAGGGATTAGAAATTGCTCTGCAAGACGACAGTTCTTAAGAAAGGCCTCTAACATAGTGGGACAGAATCAACAACTGAGGATTGAGTTAATATATGTTTTGTATATATTGACAACGGATTGATTAATGAGAGTTATTGTATACTATCAAAAAGAGAATGGCTAAATAGAGGAATACACATGCTAATGTACTTTTTATGATTATAATAAAATGATCAATATGTTAGCTATGGAAGTTGTGTTGACTCTGTACCTTACAAATGTAGCAAAAACAACGTTCACATGTTAAAAGCATATCTACAGAAATGCTTTTAACCAATTACTGCCACTTGCCTGGTATTATAATTTCTGCAAATAAGGGTGCATCTGAGTAGAATAGTGTCAGAATATTCAACAAACAAGTGTCTCCTTAATGGTCCTTTTCAAAGCGGTAAATAAATGGTTCATGCAAGGATATTAAATATTTTCAAAAATGGAGGCAATTGGCCTCATTACAAGTAGAGTTGTAATTCCGCTCAACGGAATTACTGTTACCGCCGTGGTGTCCGCCTGAATTACTGCTATGTCAGAGGGTGACGGGAGTACGCACAAACCATCAACAGTAACAAAAATCAACTTACAATGGTAAAGTTGTCAAATTTCATCAGAATTACTATTAACACCGAAAAAATTGAGGAATTACTGTTGGCCGGAAACAGCATCATTTTGAAAATAGGAAGCTAAACGATAGCCATTTTTAAAAACACAATCCATCGTCAATCCACCATTTCCCTTTGCCATCCAGCTACCATAGTCAGCGGAAACATGGCGGGGGACAAGGGCAAGACAAGGGTGCCAGTATTGAGAGTCTGAAAGCACAAATTCAGAGAGTTATAACTGCAGGTATTGGCAGATGAGGTGATGGCCCATGCCTTTGAACTGTTTGCGGCAAATCAGCTCAAATCATCTGTCATCTGTCGCGCTATGGACCAACATAAGGGACAAGATAGTGGCAGTGGCCACTCTGCAGCGGGAGGTGGAAGACTGTAGGAAGAGGTGGAATGACCTGATGGCACTTGTCCTCAGTCTCCTCGCCACTCCTCCAACTGCCACTGGAGGAGACAAGGTAGGGTCACCACGCCTTACCCCATGGAAGGAGAGAGTGACAAGCATCCTTCACATGGAAGAGATAGAGGGAATGAGAGCAACAGAGGTGGAAGCAGGAAACCAACCAGAACCAGGTGAGTGCAAAAGCACACATTGAGGCAGGGAAATGTGAAGTTAGTGCATGTGTCGCAGTCAGCATTTGGCTAACACAAAGGTGACAATGTTGATGTTCAGTCCTTTGCTGGCTCACTGTCAACACCGACACAGGAGAGGTATGATGACACATTCCATGTGAACACCTGGAAGCTGCACCATGTGGCAACAAATTGAAACAAATATGATTACTCTAGACATCAGCAGACTAGTCATCTCATTCACCCTTGAAAGCCAGAAATGCACAATGTCATGACCATCAACCCAGAAAACCCCCTGTTCATGCGATATGCACATGACAAATGATTGTTCCTACCAGGCCCCCACACATGAGTCAAAACATGTAGCATACAGTATCAAAAATAGTATCTATACCATGATTCAGAGTACTATCACAAGCATGGAAAGACACATAGGGCTGGACAGGCACACTCCACAGACACAGTCCTAGGACTGGATCCACCTGAGCCAACAACCCTTGTGACACACCATAGCCATCACACCAGCACAATGACACACATGCACCCTGTATCAGTCAGAGACCAGGTAAGTAAAGTTGGAGATGCATAGTGTGAGGGGTCAGAAATGTGAGATGGACACAAAGGTTTGTCAAGGTTTGCCATTTATTCAAAGTAAAAAGGGGTTTTGATAAACGCCCAACTATCCCTAACCTAATAGAGAGGTCCCTGCCTAACAATCTAATACCAAAGAAAAATTACATAGTATCCAAAATATGTCTAACCCTCACACTAATACACACAATAAAATTATACAAGAAAAATATGGCTACATTCTAGTTCAACAAAATAGTTTTTTTTTTTAAGTCAAACTCAACTGTTCTGGAAAGCAGTCCTTGTGTGCAGGTTTGTGATCCCTTCCCCAGGATTAATTCAGAAATATTTAGATTACAGTTATGATTCAACAAAGTTCTGTTCACACATATTTCTGTCACAAAGATATCAAATCACCATCTTCTTTCCTGGTCCACTCACCTGCCAGGACTAATCCCCAATGGCCCTTTCCGGGTATACTTGCCTACCAGGAAGAAAACTCCAACAACTAATTTCAATCAACTTTGATGGCAATATTAATTCCAAGATTCTCCACACCAATCTCTCTTGGAAGGAGGTTTAACCAATAACTGCATTTTCTTATAGTTTCTGGACTCTTGACACCTTGTGTTCCCGTTTTCCCTAAACTGATAACAAAATATACAAGAATTACTCTCAAAGGGTCTCTCAATGGTTTCTAAACAGCCTTTTGACTGATAGAAGTTTGGGTTACAAGCTTTCTCAATTGAAAGCCCAAAAAGGAAGGGTTGTGGCCTGGTCACCTTAGTATGGTTTCACAATCACTTGGCTGTTGGCAATGTGAGATGTACACTTTCCCTAAAGTATAGCTCTCAAAAGGGGATTTACGTCTTGCTTGCTTTAAGATTTTCTCACACCATCTTGGCTGGTGCTAATGCTGGTTATGAGCTTTTCCCAGTGGATGTCTCAAAAAGGATATATTTGTTTATGTATTTATTCCATTTGTAAAAGCACCTAAGCCCTCAGGCATCAGGGCACTGTTGCATACCAGTTACATGTGTACGAAGGTTCGGGACAAAGACAAGATACACACAAATGTCAGTGGTATGCAAGGCGATATACAGTGTCTTGCAGTGGTTAGGCAAAGAAGTTTTCAGGGCTTTGTGGAAGGCCCAATAAGATTCTTGTGTTCTGAGATCTGGGATATGGATTCCTTCTATCGTGAAGGCTGAGAAGTTTGTGCTAAGGGTCTTTACCACTGACGGTGAGCCTACTAGTAGGATTTTGGTCTTGTCATCGTTGAGACATAAGTGGTTGGCAGCCATCCATGCCTGGATGGTGCCGTAAACTTTGTTGAGCATGAAGGAAGCATTGTCATAGGAACCTGACAGCGGGAGGGGCACTTATCGTTCACGTAGTTGGTATACGAGATAACTTGGTCATCCAAAAGGTCACATAATGGTTTTGTGAAGATATTGTATAATGATGGTGACACACATGATCCTTGAGGTACCTGCAAGGAATATGGATGGGTGCAGCATTTGGCAATTTCAGAGAAGTCTCTCATTGGTCTCTCTTCAAAGAAGGAAGCAATCCAGTTGGTGGCTTCTACTGAAAAGTTGGCGGCTGACGTGAGGTGATGGCAGAGTGTTTTATGGTTTACAAGGTCAAAATCTGCTGATAGATCTACTATGAGTAAACAGGCAGGTTTGCCCTCTTCTTTAAATGAATCCATTTGTATTGTAAGGTCTAGAAGAGCTAATTCTGTACCCTGACCTGGTCTGAATCCTGATTGCACATTCGCAGGATGAGATTTGATTCTAGGTAGCCTGCTATCTGTTTGTATATTGCTTTATCTAGGATTTTGAATAAAAAAATAACTGTGGTAATTGGGCGGTAGTTGTTGGGCAGTGAAGGGTCTACAAATTTTATTTTTAATAGGGGAGGAACCAGGCTTATTTGAGGTTGGTGGGTACAGTGTTTGTGGCAAAGGAGGCATCTCATGGCTTTAGGTAGTAATGGTTAGGGGCTTCCCCCACTGATAGTTCACCCAAGGTCTTTTGACAGCCTCTTGGCTGTGGGTAGTACTGGTTATTAACTTTCCCCTCTTGTATTCCCTTACCTTCTTCTTTGCCACTTAGCTTTGTTTTCTTTGTTTGTTTTTCAGAAAATAAGTTATGCGTTGATGTATTAATTGTTCAGTATTAAAAACATGACAGCTGTTATGACTCCATAAGATTCATCACAATAGGCAGCACGCACCCCAGTGCACTGTGCACAGAACAGGCATGACACCCAGATACGTGAATGAACGCAGGCTCCTGACCATTCCCTTTGTTCCGTGCATGTACATGCCACACAATACATGACAACTGATTCTAGGTTTTTACTCTCATTACAGGCACACAAGGCAGCCAGGTGAAGGTACCAGTGGCAGTGATATAGGGCCTCCACATGCAGCGCCGATCAACACAGGAGTAGACCCTGCAACCCCAAGCACCTCTTCTGCAAACCAAGAGCTCCAGAAGTCAGTGCAAGACCCCAGCCAAAAAAGCTAGATCAAGGGTGTACTTGGAAGCAGCTGCCACCTCTACCGGCATTGTCACCCCCATAGTGACCTCTGCACCAACCACTGCCACCAAGCTGCCTTCCCCCAAATCTGCTGATACACCCATCACCATCTCAGCTGCATTTCTCTTGGTTCTCCTCTGATCAGTCCTTCCCAATCTCCTGTTTTTGTAGACCTACAGTCTCTCACACAGTGATGACAGTGATGATGCTTTAGATGGTAGCGATGCAGAAATCTTTGAGAGTAAAATTACACCCACCACATTTCCTGTTCAGCCACCTACTGCCCTGCTCAGTGATGCCTTATCTGCCATCTGACAGTGGCCCACAAAAATGAAGAAGCGGCATGAGAGGATGCAAGAGCATGCACAGGAAATGTGGGATTTTGTGCACTGGACCACATGTAGAATAGCCAGGGAAGTGGGATGTCAGTGCTGTAACCTATCAGAGTCTACAGTGGTGAATACTGTGGTGGCCCAGAGGGTGCAGGAACTTACCGAGGCACTGTCATCTGGCATGGAAAATATGCAGAGGCGACCTCTCTTTGTGTAATTGTAATTGGTTATTTATAACGTGCTTCATACCTAGAGGTTACTAAGCGCAGACCCAGGGAACAAACCTGTGTTGCCCTGCGTTGCCTTGCTTCCAAGGTGAGCGCTTTGCCCCTGAGCTATGATATGCTATGATATGGCATCTATAACGCGCCTATACACAAGTGTTTCAAGGCACGACGAGGCAAGGGGGGGAAACAAAGGGAGGACAGACAGCGATCCTACTAGGCCAAGTGTCATTCAGATCGCACAAGTGCAGGGGAAGGGAGAGGGGAAAGTGCAGTACATGGGAAAAAGTGGAATAAATAAGAAAATAAATAAACGGCCAGCTGGTGGCAAGTGCAAGGAAGTGCAAACAAAAGTACTGGTAAGGGGACTGTAGGGATATAGAACAACGGTCCCCAGGTGCAGGGGTAGCCAAGGAGGCTGTGCAAGTGGGCAATTGACGGGGCCTGGATCTGAGACCAGACAGGGTGGCCAGGTAACCCGAGCAGTTTCAGTCAGGAAATCAGCAGGGGAGAGGGGGATAAAAAGCAGAGGCAAAGATGAAGGTTTTGAGGTGCTTCCGGAACCGGAGATGGTTCTCCTCGAGTTTCAGGGAGGCAGGAAGGCTGTTCCAGAGAGAGGTACCAGCCGAAGAGAGTAATCTTCCACCAACTCATTGCTTGGAGAAGCGACTGACACTGGGGGAGTTGGAGGCGGATGAGCGAGGAGCTCGAGAAGGAAGATATTTAGGAAGAGAGAGTTGAAGGTATTTCAACCCCCAGACCCCATAAGCCTATCCTCCCGGCCAAGGGTGAAGGTACGATGCACGATTTATCTCCACATGGTGTATCTTCATGATACACCACATGCGTGGCCTGGAGTCTGTCAGCTCTGCCTCCGTTACCCCACAGAAGGGCCACAAACTGGGAGTCCCCATACAAACTGGGAGTCCCCACAGAGGTTGTTGCGTTGCACCACTCAGACACCAAGGCTCCTTCTGGCCATGAGAAGTGCTGTAAAAATAATTGCCTAATACCAACATTATATTGGGATTCAGAGAAGTGTTAGGGCCTGGCTTTTGGGAATTGGGGGAGGTGGCAGAGCATGGGGGTGTTTGGGATTGACGGAGGTGGGAGGGCATGTGGATTGAGGGAAGTCGAAAGGTATTGATGTTGGGGATCGAGGGAGGTGGGAGAGCATGGTTTTCACAGACCTAATAGAGTTTGCATCACAAGTGAAGATTGGTAGTCTTTTGGGTTATGTTATTGATGTGAATGCAGTAATTGACTATTTACAATGTTTTTTATAGATATTGTGTTCAGAAACAAATTGTCTATCAATTCTTGACACTTCATGCGCCCAGCCCTTCTTTCTGCACGGCCATCCTGTGCCTGTCTCCCAGCCCATGTCTCATCACCCTCCTCCTCTGAGTCTGCCTGTGCCACGTCCTTCCCAGCAGGCAATGGTCCAATGCACATATTATGCAGCATCATACACACAAGGAATATCTTCCCAACCTTCCCTGGACTGTACATAAGTGCCCCTCCAGTCTGGTGAAGGCACCAGATACTACATTTCAAGAGTCAAAATATGTGTTCTATGTATACCCTGGTTTGTGTGTGTGCCTTGTAGCCAATTTATGTGGCGTCCTAGGGCCCTTATTGGATTCATGAGCCATGGTAGTGGGTAGCCAGAGTCAGCTGCAAGTGGAATTCAACTGTTTTTCTTTCAAATAGTTAATTGTCATACTTCACTGTCCGAATTACTGCATGCTTTTCACTTCCATGTAGTTAATTGAGTACACTCTAGTGCCATCATGTGCATTTCCCTTGCATTTGACAATGCACAATGACTGGTGCCCATCTTGCACTTCAGCATATGTATGTGCTGTGTTAAGTCAGAAGGAGTCAGAAACATAAAATAATAAAATAAAGTCCTACCTTTCCTTATACTAAAGGGTTTGCCCTACCTAACAGAAGGTTGCCAGACATTTGGTCGAAAAAAATTGGTCGACCAGACAAATGGTCGAACCAATTTGATCGAAAACCAAATGGTCGAATTTTTTTTTTTTTTATTTTAACCCTTTTTTTTTTTTTGGGGGGGTCCCCCCAACACCCTTTTTTTCTCTAAAAAACCCTTTTTATACTAAACGAAAACCCGAAAAATAAATATATAAATTAAAAAAAAAATTCGACCATTTGGTTTTCGACCAAATTGCGTCGACCAAATTGCAGTCGACCATTTTTTTTTCGACCAGTTGACTGGACACCCTAACAGACTATAGCTAGGGTGCTCGTCATCAGAGTGGATTGTCCAAAGTAAAAAAGCTGTCCTCTGTCAAAAAACAAACCTACTTCTGACGCTACCACTAATTAAAAAGGATTCATGAAACATAAAGGGGCTCAGGAGAATGGCTCCCTTCTCCTGGCCCAGCCTTGGTGAATGATCTTCTTAAAGTCTCTAGTAACAGTTCTGATTAGGCCCTGAAGCTCCTCAAATGAACTTCTTTGATCTTTCCCAAGTGTCCAATGACTATTGGCTCTCAATGTCCAAAACAGTTCTTAAATTAACTGTTGTTGATATATTATCTTTCTCCTGGTTTCTTGTTTTTGGTTGAACAAGCTGTTATTCCCTCTATTGGGACAAGGGAGGTTAGTCCTGTACCACTCTTATATTCTCTTAAGGTTTTCACAATCACTATGACACTGGAGACTGCCTTTTCTTATGGTCTTTATTATTGCTGTGACCTGGGAGATCAATCCTGTAATACTCTTGTTTTATCTTATGGTTTCTCATAATTATTGTGATGGGGGAGATCACTCCTGTAATGCTATTGGCTTTTCTTATGGTTTTCACAAGTACTATGACAAGGGAGATCACTCCTGTAACACTCTTGCCTTTTCTTATGATCTTCAAAATTACAGTCACAAGGGAGATTACTCCCGTAGCAATTTTGTTATAGTTCTCACAATCACTTTAACAAGGGAGATTAATCCTGTAGCAATCTTTACTTTGGTCATGGTTTTTACAGTCACTGGGACGATGGAAATTATTCATGTAGAATTTGTTACTTTGCCCTGAATCACTAGTGGCTCTCCCGCTGCTTCCATTACCTGGAATGTGATGGGGCACATTACTGGCTCTTCCTGGGGTTGCAAACTGTCTTGTTCTCCATAAAGGCTCCCAGCATTTCTCTCTGTGCTTTCTTGTGTGGGTCTACGGCTCTGCAAAGCCGTTAGCTTGTCGGTGTCGGCACATTTTTCGGGACCACATGGTTAACTTCCCAGACATGATGCCATCATCTGATTTCTACCAGCTTCCAAGTGGGATGGCTTTCCATCCAGTTAAACAGTAATCCTCTGACCCTTCCACGTCGCCCCCTCGAGCGAGGACCTGCTTCTGACCACAACCTTCTCATTCCCAGGTTTGTACTTCCCGGGCTGAGAAGGCTTGCTGCTGGCTTCTCCATCTAGCTTGTTCTCCCTCTGTTTTTATTCTCTTGTGCTGGGTCTTACACAGTATAGGATCAGAGTCCTTCCTTTGTATTATTATTTATGACGCCTTGCGGCCAACTCTTCTTAATGCTGGCTATCTACACTGAAGGAGTAGTTTTTAATGCACCTTCATTCTTCTTCTTCTCAGTACAATTGGGTTTCAACCTATTGACATTCTTCATATCTATTTTACTCTTCCTCTTCTCATCTTTTACTCTTCCTCTTCTCAGTGCTTTCAGATCTTGGTTGAGTAAAAGATGAGATACTACAATAGCAAACAGTAGTTTCTTCAGGTTGGACTTCTTGGGACCATGAGGTTCTTAGGGTCACATAGGAACAAGGATTAGGGAGTTCATTTATGGAATGGGAGTCCCTATTCCCAAGAGGGCAGTTTCTCCCTGTGTCGTCCCACTTACCACCATCCTTAGGGGGAATGCCACGTTGCAGGCTCACCGGGCAGGGCTCTCCTCTGGGAAAAAGAGACAAGATCCCATGAATCATCACAGTGCCGCTATAGTCTGGAGTCTCCAGTCATCCCTGCACATCCCAATGGTTACTTTGCATGTTGCAGCCTGTGTTGCCTTTTACTAGGACATCATGGTGTATTCGATGTGTGCCTGTGGCAGTGTGTTTACTTGGTGTTTTTCTTCCTCTGGACTGCTGTGTGCCACTGGTTAGGGTGAGGTGCTGCCGTTCTGCTACCATGGGTGGGCACCTGAGGCTGGCATCATTACTGAGGGGTAAGGGAGGGGACTCTCAAAAATGCATTTTCAGTTATGGTGTCCTTTGCTTTCTGGGTCTTGTGTCCCCTTGAGCTCAAGTGTTTTAGTGTGGAGGGGCATGGCATGTGGTGTTTGTGAGGCCATATGGATTATGCCCCAGGATACTTTGTCCTACTGTGCATCTTTAACCCCCCCTCCTTCCAAATTCACCTTTATGGATACATACCTAGGATGCAAGTGTGCTGTCCTCTGTGACTCTCCATTTACTCAGGAAAGGTGTTCATTCGTAGAACCATGGCATCATGATGTGAACCTGGGACATGGGTGCAGCAGTGGGTCACAGTGGGGTCTGTGTCACACGTACATTGCACATTCAGGGAATGGCTCTGTTTCCTGTTTTGAAACACATGCTCCAATATGTAAAATCGGGCCTTTGTGGCATTGATCTCTGCAGGGGTGCTGGACAGAGAGATGTGCTGGTGCACATGTTTCAGAGTGCATCCAGCACATCTCCCAGCACTTTGGAAAAGGATGGTTGCGACATGCCATGCAGCATGCTGACGGTGTGCTGATATGTGCCTATGACACGAAAGTGCAATGCCGATAATAGCTTCAGCAGCAGGGGTATAGCTGTTCGTATGTTGATGATACTCTCAATGCCCGGGTGGATAATGATGAGGAAGTCTGCAAATCTTTGGTGGTTGAAGCAGTACAGCGTTATCAACTGCATCTGCCAGTGACCAAGGCGATGGTCTCACTGTGGGAATGGGCATCCTCTCCTCCTCCACCTTGACCCTGGTAGGTTAATTTGTTGCTGCTGATGTGCTATACTCTGCAGGGCAATATATAGTAGGAGTCCCTGCATAGCAAGGTTGGTAACTACCATGGGCTGCATGGTGCTTGTAAATAGGTTTGGGGAAGATGTGTTCCTTGCATACCCTATTTGAGTCAGTTGGATGCACCTGTGTCTTCATTTTGTTCACCTGGGTGCATTTACCTCCACCTGTGCCCACTTTTTGGGGACATTTCCAACCATTTTTTGGCATTTGTTTGTGGTATTTCCACTTGTAATACATTAAAATAAATGTTTTGTAATCCTGGCAGTAATTCAACTGGGGCTAATTCTGCTGGATTTCAGCGGTAATACTGCCAGCGTCCATTTCCTGGAACGGTTAATTCTGTAGAGTAGTAAAAGTGACTATAACAGAATTACTGACACTTTGGCATTATTCCGCAGAAAATCTGCCAGAATACCACCCATAGGAATTAGTGTTACCGCCACTGTGGCAGTGCCAAAGTTAATCCCATTTTTTGAGAATTCGTAAGACACTATGTGGCCTTTTTTGTATAATTACTGCCGGCAGATTTACTGCTGTGGTAATTTCACCTATTTTGTTGATTTTCAGCAGAAAGTGGAAGGATTTACCGCCAGCATGATGCTGGAGGTGAATTCTCCACTCCAGGGCCATACTCGTAGTATGGTGGTGTGGGAAAAGTGGCATTAATTCTGTTACCACCAATGTTCTAACGCACCGTCATATTTCTAATGAGCCCATTAGTATTTAATAATGAAAACAATATTTGTGCATGCCTGCTGTAGTGATGGAAATGCAGCTGGTACAGCTATTCACACCATTTCTGGTCAGCACAGAAATACAACGGGTACCTTTTTTGGGAATGAGAGCATGGCCATCTCAATTTTGCACATCATTCACTTTAGGGTTTCCTCCACTGTTTTCACATCATAACTATAGGTGAATTGTTAATGCATACCTTTTCCTAAAGGACAACACAATTTTGCCTTACTAATGGGTGGATGGACACTGGTAGCAATTGTACCACCACCATATGCGTTTAGGTGAGAATGTATGGAATTTGAATGTAGCATTTTGACTCATAATCATGTGATATTTACCACACAAAGTATTCCCATGATGATGCCTATGGAAATGACCTTATGTCCTCACCCTTCATTCGACTGTAGAAACAGACAGTATTTCAAATACCTCTTGGTTTCACTATTAGTTCCAAGCTTATAATGACTCTGTTCTAGTACTTCTTTGATTTGCTCCTTACCTTTCCTTCATAATCCAAATGCTCGGGACCCCTTGGGCACACCTATCGAATCCACTGCCTCTTACAAAGTTTTGCCTACTTAATGTGCCCAGTGATCGAAGTGAGTGGGAATGGACGGGAGCGGTGTTCCACTACATTTATTTATTTTTCCTTTTACCATTCCTCTTCTTTTTACCGCCATACTCACCTTTCTTTATGGAGTATTTGTCCATTCATGTCCTTGTGCAAGTGTAAAGTTGTATTAGGAGCCTTAGTTACTAGTCACTTAGATTATTGCAAATCCCCCTGTGCAACACCTGGTCACATGTTGCACTATACTTCCGTCTACCCTCTTCCCTGCCAAGACCACAGTTCCACTTCTTTTTATGATACACTTCTACCACTGAATGTGCCCATTGGTTGGTGCTTAAGAAGGCTTAAGTGAAGGTTAAGCGGTTGAAAACAATTATTCCTATCCTTTATGTGTGTTTAAAGTGCCATACATTTCTTCTTCGCCTCACCTTGCATCTCCTTCCCTAAATTTAAATCTCATAATGTATCTATATCCATCTAGTTGTAGAACAAACTGCTGTCTGTTCTTTCATATCTGTTTAGAGTGGATTCAGAAATTTAGGGTTGCCAAATCATTCTTAGTACAGAATATATTTTTAAGTAGGCAGAGGAAGATACATTGTGATACTGTTACAAATGTATCAATGCACTGAAACCTCTGTCGACTTCTACATTCGGGTCTCTATTAATGTTGGGCATAGAAAAGCGATGTGTTTTCATTAATTTAATGCAGTTGTTTGCCAAATCTAAAATGTTTGCGTGTCTGGTAATACAGCAGCTTTTGTAGGATCTTCTGTGTTTTATTTCCTTGAGAAATGTGACTTGTGGGTTCCCCATGGTGCTTTACATCCTGTGAAAGCATCATGAAGCAAGGCACAGACAACAGATTAAAAGTTCAAACAAAACAATTTTATTAACTTAAATTTCAGGATGGTGTAAGGCCTAACTTGCTCTATGCTAGGGTGGGAGTTCACTACCTAAAGAAACTAAGGATAGTCTGAGTTAGTAAGTTCAACTGAAAAGTCTGTCTGTGTCCAACACCTATACTTGGCTCACAACTAAAGATAAACCATCTGTAGGATTTTCAGCAATAAAAGAAATAGTGCTTCAAATAAAGTTCTGAGCTTCTTCCAGCTCTTGGCTTACCAGCTCCCCTTCCCAAATTTTCAAAGAAGTTCCAACAGACCATCAGTGTTCGTTCCCTTCCCCAAGAAGACAAAACATTTCCAAAAGGGCCTCAAGGTTCCCTTCCCCAAGGCAACAACAACGTTCGCAAATGTCTTAGGTTTCCCTTCCCCAAGATGACAGCTTGTCCAGCTGGCCAACTCACACACAGTTTAAGTCTCTTAATACTCAAAACCAGTTCCAGGTCAACTTTACAATCCTTCAGGTTCTTCAATAATTTACACACATTGCAATCTTCTGCATTCACTTCAGCAATCTTATTCACAAGTGAAGATTAAGTAATCGTTACTTTTCCTTGGCTTTTTCAGATAGGATATCCTCGGTCTAGGCCTAGTCGTCGGACCACACGGTCCACCGATTACATGTCACGCAACCAATAACCCTAGGCTTTCGTGTCCACACAAGTTTCTCTGTCAATGCACCTGTGCTCTGGTTTACATTCACTTTGGTTTCTCCTTGCCAGTCTCTTGACTTTGCCACAGTGTGTTTTTCTCCTTGCTAGTCTCTTGGCTTCGCCACAGTGTGTTCTTCAACACAACTCACTCTGTGGTACTCACTCTCTTTCACCACCCTGCTTTCACAATCTTCAGCAATGTTCATTACTTGCTTTTCACTTTATTCACTAAGATGTATTCTTTATTTTTCAGTGTTCATTATGTGTGTTTCACACATGCTTTCCTTCCATTTGTAGGCATATCAAAGCTTTCCTTTAGTTCGGTATTCAAAAATGCTTTATTCACGCTCTTTCACTTATAGTTCAACGTACTCGTATAGTTCAATAAAACCGCTCACTTTGGGTTCTCTTTCAATTCCATATCTTTTCCAGTTCATTTGGCAATTACATTTGCCCTGTTGAAGCCCCACGAATGCCCCGGTATGAGGTTTCCCTCTGATTCACTCACTGGTCCTCTTCATTCTCGACTCCGCATACACTTCACTGCGAGCAGCGCTCGCCTCTCGGAAATCTCACTATGGGTTGCCGGTAGCTCTGCTCATCACTCGCTACCGGTGGCCTCCAGCACTTTGGAATCCTCCGTGCCCCACAGCTCCAGTTGTGGACACCTGACCAAGAACACTCTGCAGCTTTGATCCTCTCACGACCGCTCCGGCCCCGGCTTTGCAGTCTCTCCTGGACAATTGCCTGCATGCTGGCACACAGGCAGGACCCTCTTCGGCAGCCGCCTTCTTAGCCGGATTTCTCCTCTTGCAAACCCGTACCTCCCAGCCCAGAGTCTCTCCTGCTGGTTGCCCCTTCCTTGTTGGTTGCTCCACCTTTTATGCACATGTGACCTGTTAACAGGTTGCAGGTGGGAGCCCTCCAATTGAATTGCCTGACTCCAATTACCTATGTTCTTGGGACATGCCTGGCCATTGCAATAGTTTCCAGGCCTCCTCCTCATCCCAGTATCAGAGTGTTGTAATTGAATGTTAGTGTGCACAACTCCTAGTCACCTCTTCCTCGTCCATGTACTAGAGTGGTATGACTGAGGGGAAATAAGAGGGAAGGACTGGATACAACCTATGAAGGTAGGGGGAGAGTAGGGTTTGCCATCAAAATGGAAAGGGGGATATGATGCCTCACCTAAACACATCCCATACCCACACCCCAAGGATCCTCCACCCAGGTGAAACTCCCTCGTATCTCCACCCGCAGGATCAAGATCCAAAAGCGCTGGCCTTTCACCGGCCACCTGAGAAAAGGCTCCAAGGGGAGTAGGTGTGAAGATGCCTTAAGGTTTTTCACAAACCATACTGGTACCACTTTGCCTATCACCTTGTTTAGTTCAGTTACTGAAAAATTCTTTAATAAAAAATCTCCTGTTCTGATTATCTTGGGTTTTCTGAAGTACTCTTATATTCCGAATAATGCTTCTTCATGAAATGTTCTTGGTTCCTCACACAACTTGTCCAGGGCTTCAACTCACCTTTTTGTGATTTTGAAGATATAATGAAGGTGTCCATGTGTTCTTCTATAGTCATGCCCTGTATCCTCATAGGAAATTATACAAGGCTGGTTGCTATGATCTTGCCACTCTTGCCTTTGGGTATAACTTGGTGGTTAACTCAGTGGAAAGGTTGTGCCGCATCAATTGCTACTGCTCAAATCTTCTGGGCACGGTGCTGCAGTCTCTTACCCCTGCCTTGTTCAGGGCAGAATGGACTCTCCTAAGAAAGGACGCAAGAATTGTCACAGACATAGGGCCTGATTTACAAACTGTTTTCCACTGGGATTGTTCCATTGTAAAACATGTTTTTATATCATGCCCATAGACTTGGATATACAGAATGCTGTATCATGCTTCACATAAGGTGTGTTCCTGATCCCTATGAGGTGTGAGACTCCTTGGTATTCAAGGAATGATACAAGCATGCAGAGAGGCTCTGTCACAGAGCCCAGAACTGTCAGTGGCACACATCATATCTGTCTTTATACGGTATCAGGTAATAATATTGCCATATATATTGTCGCCGTAAATAATATCGCCGGGAAAATGTCGTGGCAATATTATTTAGGTGACCATATATATGGGGACAGGGGCAAAAACATTTTTTTAAAAAAATAAATCATTTGGGGGTTGCGGGGGTGTCCCCTTAATGTTCCATGCAATAATGTCGCCAAAAAAACGGCCATTTTTCGGCGATATTTTTGCATGGCGAGATTTTTGTGGCGACATTATTACATGGAACCCTTTATACTGAGTGGGCTCTATGCCCCGTCATTGGCAGGCTACCACCCTTCCTATATAATAAGGAATGTTACATGAAAGACAATACACAGCCAGGAAGAGTGGTCATGGGATACAACCTAAATAGCACCTAGTAGAGTCTCACCACAACTGCAGGTTTTCTGGCATCAGAGTCCTCCGGCACGAAGCACAAATGGTCTACTAGTGTGACTGCCTGCTACAAATGTAAAAGAAAAGATAGTAATCCTACAAAGACTGAAGCAATGTCGACCCAAAAGAAAGCAATCTGATTAATTAAATGTGCAGAAGGATGGTTAAAGGCATTCAACATAAATGTCACGGAAACAATCTCGTTATGTTATGTTAATGGTATTTATGCATACACCTTTGCCATTTGCCTGGCCTCCAGGTGCTCAGGCAGATCTGAAAAAAGAAGAAAGGGTGGGTTTGTAAGTAGGAGGAGGAGTGGGAGAGTGCCCAAGTGTGTTTGATATTGTTTAGGTAGTTTCAGTCTGGAATAAAATGGTCACTGTGTGTGGGTTTGCTTCTAGGTTGTAGGGATCAGTGGGCATGTGGGTACTTGAGTCCATATCAAAGGCATTGGCCCTCATTACGACCCTTGCGGAAATCGACCGACCGGACCGCCATAGCGTAAATAGCGTTTCCGCCATTGCACGACGGAGCAAAGTGCGGCTGATTCCGACCCATCGGGCACGAGCACCACGCCATGGCGGAAGTGCAAAGTCTGCGATGGCGGATATGTCCCCAAAACGCCCCTCACCGCCGTCGTACGGCGACCTAGGTGCAATACCGCCACCGGACATAGCGGTCACCGCAAAGAGCGGCAATCGGAAAATACGGTGACCGTAAATATACGGAAACGGAAGCAAAAACATGGCCCCGGAACGGGAAACAGCACGCCGTACACCTATAAAATCAGAACATTCACACAACCATCAAAAATACTACCCTGAGAGACATCCCAACCCGACATCCACCCTGGTGAAACCAAAACAATGGGAAAAGTTGCGAAAAAAGCGTGCGACCGCAAGCGGCAGGTCCACTTCTCACGTGAGGAACTCACGGTGCTCACAGAGACCCTCCAGGAGAATGCTGCCGTCGTCTTCTCGACGCAAATGACCAGGACGGCACTTGCGAACAAGAAGGCCATATGAGCCCTGGTGACACAGCGGGTAAGTGCGGTGGGGACCGCACCCCGCAACCCACAGCAATGCAGAAAGCGATGGGACGACCTGCGGATCCGCGTCCGTAGCATACTTTCTGCCAACCGAAACATTGCCACAGCTACCGGGGCAGGATCGGAATCACCCATCAAGCTGACCCCCTGGGAAGAAATCTGTGCCTCCACCATTGGAATGGAGACCATAGAGGGAGTCGGAGGGATGGAGAAAGGAGTGCAGACATCCGAAGAATCAGGTAGGTGGCCCAAATAAAACTATGCTAAAACCACAATGTCCAATCATGTGAAGTACCATGTGTCCACATAGTGCAACAGAAACACATGTCCAGGAGAACGTCCACTTACATTGGCCTGATAGCGGACATTAAAAGTCAAATTAAATAAATAAATAATTTAAATTCCTAAAAACACCCTCCACACGTGCAGCAGGCACCCCCTAACTGCAGGCTGCAATACAACTGCACCCTCAATCCACACAAAAATGAAACTACCTCCAAGGCCCTGACCCAAATCACCCTCAGGTACCACCCCAATGCATGTGATACATTGCCATTCCAATTTCCACAGACCCATTAATAACGCTCGCCCTCCTTTACTCCACCACAGGGTCCGATTCAAACGACGAGCTCCAGGACACCCCTACCAGCACACCTGCAAAGAGGGCCAAGACCAACGGCCAAAGACCCTCCACCTCAGCTGCACGCATCAAGACACGGCTGCAGCACAAATCAAGTGGCAGCACACAGGAGGGGACTTCAACAGGCACCCGAGCAGCCAGCATGGCCACAACACCACCACCACCACAGGCCCCCCCAATGGATGCCACAGAAGGCACTGCTTCTGGTGGCAGCAGCACCATAGGTGACACAGCATTAATGGCAGCATGCTCCGACACAGAAAACGGGGATGTCGAAGTACGATCCATCCATGACCTGTCTCAGTCCCCCTGTCTGTTTCATCCCATACAACATGAGGATACCACGCAGGGGCACTCACAAGACGACGACTGGCCATCCCCCACAAGCCCTGTGTCAAGGCAACATGAGGTGATCAGCCCCTCTGTGACACCACCGCAAATGGCCATGGCCCAGCAGAGGCAACAGTCCCTCGACCAGGTGATCGAGCAACAGCAGCAACTGGCCACGCTCCTCAAGGAGCATGCTGATGAATGTGGGGGTACCAAGGCAGCCATAGAAACATGTACAGAGACACTAAGGGCAGAAATGGAGAGAAGCACCGAGAGCCTGAGAGAACAAATGGAGAGAAGCACCGAGAGCCTGAGAGTACAAATGGAGAGAAGCACTGAGAGCCTGAGGGGGGAACTGCATGCGACGTCCAAAGACGTATGTGCTGAACTTGCCGCTGTGCGCCGTGTGCTCACTGAGCTCTCACAAACCCTTAGGGACATGCATGGACGTGAGCAGGCAGAGACATCATCCGTTGCAAGTTCCGTCCAGGGCAGCCCCCAACGTAGATCTGGGAGGACCCGGCGCTCCACAGGCAGGGGTGCCCCTGATACCCGGAGAGGGGGCTTGCAATAGCGACTGCCCACTGACAATGAGCATCCTTGGACACTGGTGTTCGGGGGGGAGGTAGGAGGGTGGAGGGGGTGTGTTGGGCTCACTTGGGTGGCGGGTCGATGGGGTGTGTAACACAATTTCACATATGCTATAAACATTTCACAATCATCCAATGAGATGTGTGGACATTGATCTTTGTGTACGAGGCCATCATAGGCGTACAGTCCATATTGTGCATGTTCCAGACACACACAGTGCCACAACTCCCGTGTCCATGTATCAACCACCAGGCGTGAGTGCTAGAAGCATGAATCGATGATAATCTGACGAATTTCACGGCCCTCCTGTGCCTCGCGTACTCCTTCAGGTTCTGCCACATCCCCACCCACGTCATGACCATATTCTGGTGCTTGCAGTTCTGCGTCAGGGGGCATGGGCACATTTCTACGTATGCACATGTTGTGTAGCATGACACATGCCATGACCATTTTAGCAACCTTCCCATGGCGGTACAGGAGTGCCCCGCCAGACCTGCTGAGGCAGCGGAAACGAGCTTCAGTAGGCCGAATGCCTGTTCTATGACTACACGGGTACGTGAGTGGGCATGGTTGTAGTCCTCCTCATGCTGGTCCTGTGGGTTCCGGAGTGGTGTAAGGAGCCATCTCTTCAGTGGATACCCGGCATCACCTGTATGTGGACAATGAAGGATGTTTGAGGAATGACATTGCTACGTAAGCACCCCCCCCCCTTCCTGGCAGGTCATTGCCGCATCACATACCCCACATTATCATGCATGAAATGAGACTCACCGAGTAGCCAGGATCTGTTCCCTGCATGTCGCTCCATGTAGCGTGGTATTGTAGAGTTCCGTAAGACCATGGAATCATGGGTTGATCCAGGAAATCGGGCACAACAATGTGTAATGATCCCGTTTTAGTCACACACCATTTGTACATTAAGAGAATGATATTGTTTTCGGTTGCGGTACTGGGCCTCCATGGCATGTGGGACAAACAATTCCACATGGGTGCAGTCCATGGCACCAATGCAACCCGGTATGCCGGCAAGTGCATGGAATCCCACTTTTGTGTTGGTAATTCCTTGCTCCGAGCGTGGTAGAGAGATGTAGTCGTCTGCGTGCTTCAGGAGGGCATCGAGCACTTGCAATAGTGTCCGTGAGAACAGTGGCTGTGATATGCCATGCAACTGTCCGACTGTGTGCTGGTAGGTGCCTGTGGCCAGGAAGTGGAGTACAGACACCACCTTCAGTAGGGGTGGGATGGCGGTTGGGCTATCTATCATGCTGACAAGGTCAGCCTGTGTCATGTCCACAATGGCGGTTATGGTGTCCCGGTCCAAACGGTAGAGGGTGTGGATCTGCTCATCAGTGAGGTTGAACGGATGTGCTCGGAGGCGTGGGATTGCGGGCTGCCTGCGTGGTGGTAGTGGCTGTGCTGGTGGGCCTTGCTGGCCCTGCCTTGCCCTCCTCCTCCTCCTCCTGCGTCTCCTCTGTGCGGCTGGTTGTTGTAGTAGTTGGTGTTCGTCGTCTTCTTGAAGTTGGAGTACTTGCAGTGCTATCAGGTCCCCCAGGGCCAACATCGCAAGTCCTGCCGGCAGCATTTTGGAGTGGGTGTGGTTGTGGGAGGGGGTTGGGTGTGCAATTTATGTGTTTCCAAGCTGTATAGCCTCCACCTGTGGTGATTCATTCCACCTGTGCAAGCTGCAATCCCCTTTGGGCGAGCACGTCCCGCACACAACGCTGCAAATCGACGCATGGCATCTTGCTATTACAATCATGTATTTCATCCCGATGGCAGTGAGATATCGCTTCATATGTTAATTCTGCTATGCTCCCATTGTTTCACATACTATATTCGCTGTCGGGAACAGACTTGTGAAGGGTCAGTGGAACGTAGTACTCGAGTAACGGTGGACCCTCATGCAACACTGCACCGAGGTTCACCGACGGGCGGGGCGTCCCATTTGTGAGTGTAGCCAGTTGCCATTTTCACACACAGCCGCACTAGATGGATTGATTTGTGATTTCAAGCGGCCACAGATGCCTTTTCGACGTGATGTTGCAAATGAGGAATTCGAAGGACGGCGCTTTCGGTTTTCAGCTAGCGGCGAGGAGATGCCCACAGGTCTGACTGCGAATATAATGTTCTATTGTTCAATGTCCTTGGGACAGGGGCCATGGCGAGGATGCAATGATTGATATGAATAGTATGGGATGCGCAATAGCGAAGTGGGCGATAAGGCCGGACGTTCCCAATTACACCAATTACATGTTGCTTCACAACACTGGAATTACGGGCTGGGGCACAGTGCATTTTGCAGGCTGCATTACGCACAGACTCAATGGAAGTTTCACATGTCATGTGAGTATGGAAGCAGGCGTTTGTGATAGTGTTTTCACCTCGATATAGATAGTTATGATTCGCTAGTGGTTTTTGGTTGGTGATGATCCTTTGGAGTGGGCTAGCATGCATATGGCTGTGGATTTGGTGTGATCATTGAAGTGAGTAAATCAAATGTAGTTCTGATGGCCATACTATTCTTTTTCATTTCGTTTGGGTGACAGGTATCTCCTCCCCTTTTGCCACTGCCATCTGTATGCCACTCCTGCAGATGGATTTTACTCCCGACACCTGCTGCTTCGTGTTGATCAGTGGAGCAGCATTATGATCTTATGGGACGATCGCCAATGGGCCACATGCCCTTACGCAGTACTAGTGGCTAGGAGCAACATTTCGGCCTTTCAGCTGGACTAGTGCCTCCCTATTGGGACGGCCCTGCGGGTCGAGGCGCTTCCATGTTGCCTTTTCGTATGAGAATGTAGCCCCTGTGTGCCATGAGGGTACAGGGCGTCACACAAGAAGTAGCTGGTCATTTATTGCGGATGCAGCCCACAATGGTGAAATGTATTTTGGAGTTCATGGCCTGATGGCTGTATGGGCTTGGTGATTTTGTTGTGCATTTATTCCTATTCTGATATGAACTGTCTAGCGTTCTTCTTTGCAGGTGATGTGTCATATTCCTATTTGGGGAGCGATGTATTGTGAGGAGATCTGCATTGGGTTCCAGCTTCGGAGTGTAGTTGCGTGGTACTGTGCTGGGCGCGTTTGCCTATGAAGCCCAGTGAGGTCAGGGATGAGGGCTGCCAATGTGACTGTTTTGGTGATGTGATGCTCAGGGGCGGGGGAATGGCTTTGGTGTAACAGATGCCGGTCAGCCAGTTGGATTGGTGGTATGATGTGATTATCAGAATATGGCTGGTCACAGGTGCCTGTGTTTGCGTGCGTTTCTTGGAGGGAGACTGAGGTCATGTCCATTTGTGTGGCTTCTGTATTCGTGCCATCTGTGCCCTGCAGCTTCCATTGGCCCCTCTTGAGATTCATTTGGTCGTTGGCAGGCATGGATGACTTGTACGTTTCACTGGTTGCATTGTGTGGCTTCATTGCACCTACGGGGAGTTGTACAATGTGGCCAGGGAGCGGTGTACAGGCACTCAGTAGGGCCGTTTACGGTTGGTTCGCGATGCCGTACTTCTCACCATGGCGGAATGGTACTTTCCGCCGTGCTTGATGTCGTTGAGTGCATGTCCGCTGGGGTCAGAATTCGCGTACCGTTGCGCCATGGTGGTAATTGCGGTTTGGCATGGCGCGCGCGCGCGTACTTGGTGCAGTTAGCGTTGGCGTTCACTGCGGTGTCGCTAATGGCATCGTACTTTGCGGTGACGGGTCATAATCGCACCGAGCGCTATTCGATGGCGGTATTGCATTTCCGCCATCGTTTTTCGATTTCCGCAAGGGTCGTAATGAGGGCCATTGTGTGCCTGTGGCATAAGGGTGCCTTGACTGTGTTGCTATTGTGTGGGTTATTGCAGGAGGTATGGAGTTTTGCTGTTTGGTGCAAGTGTGGGTGTGGGGTGTTGTGCTTGCTGTGTGTGGGCAAGTGTAATGTGTTTTACTTTTTATTTTTATTTTATTGGACATTTGTATGGTACATATACAAAGGTGTTGACAGGTGCCACAAGACAAAAAGGGGGGTGGGTGGCAAGGGGATTCATAAGAAAGAACAACAAACAAACAAAGAACAGTTATATTGGTTATATTGGCCTTGTTGCAATTCTTTCTTTCCAATCCAATCTCTGCTTGGAGAAACATTTGAACTGCTGAGAGCTGGTGCCAGAAGACTTCAGGACTCTGGTTGTGAGATATATTGGGAGATAAGGCTGGATTTAGAGAGGTCTCAGTCCCCAGACAACCTTGTGGATGATGCAGAGTGTCTTGAATTAGATTCTTGCATTCACCGGGAGCCAGTGGAGAGATTTTAGGGCTGGAGAGATACAGTCCTTGTGCTTGAGGCCAAGGATAAGTCTTGCAGTCCTATTCTGGATTAGTTGGAGGAGCCGAACGGAGAAAAGAGGAAGGTTCAGGAAGAGGCTATTGCAGTGGTAAAGCCAAGAGAGAACCAGGGCTCTGGAGACATTGAGCTTCTGGGGGAAGATGAGGAAAGGTAGAAGGACCCTGAGGAGATGAAGCAGAAAATTGGACTACGTGGCAAGGTCTGTGATGTGTTGAGAGAAGAAGAGAGAGGAGTCAAAGATGATCCCAAGGTTTTTTGCCTCACATGTGGGCGAGGCTAGTGCACCCAAGGAGTCTGGCCAAAGAGTGAAGGGGAGACTAGTTGCAAGCATCCCAATGAGAAGGACCACAGTCTTGCTGGAATTGAGGCAGAGATCATTGGCAGAGCACCAGTCTGGATTAGCAGTCAGGCAGTCAAGTGTGAGGGAGAAAGGGGAGGAGGAGGTAGGGGAAGGAAGACAGAAAGAGAGCTGGCTGTTGTCTGCATAATACTGGAAACGAGTTGAGTAGGCAGAGATCAGGTGGGCCAGAGGGGCCAGGTAAATGTTGAAGAGCCATGACGATAGGATAGAGCCCTGAGGGATGCAACAGGTAGAGCGTGAGGTGGAGGAGAGTAAAGGACGCAATTGCACTTGGGAGGGTCTGTTAGGGAGGAAAGCGGTAAGCCACACCAGTGCCGTGTCATGATACCAAGGGTATCACGAAGACAGTTTATGAGGATGGAGTGGTTGACATGTGAAAAGCAGAGGGAAGATCAAGGAGGATCCAAACAGAAGGAGAGTTAGAATACAGATTAGAGAGTGGGTCTTCTCGGGGAATCAGGAGGGCAGTTTCAGTGCCTCTGGCTGCCCTGCAACCAGACTAGTGGCCATGGAGGCAGTCAGCCTTTTCTGTGTGGAGGCTCAGTTGGGAGTTGACCAGCTACTCCATGAGTTTTCCCAAGAAATGGGTGATAGATATAGGTCGATAGTCATCCAGGCAAGGGTCATCAGATGGCTTTTTTAGGAGAGGGTGCACAAGAGAGTGCTTGAGGGGTTTATTTTATTTTTTATTTTATTTTATTACATTTCATCACGGCGTAGTTACAGACAATGGGAGAATGCAATCTTAGAAAGAACACAGAGGTACACAGGAATAGCAGTCAATAATATACAATAATATACAAAGCAGTCAGATATGTACAGTTAATTGGAGCGGATTAGTGCTCTGGTTCAGTTAGAACTTATTGAAAAGCCAAGTCTTCAGGAAGCTTTTGAATTTAGGGAAGGAGGTTTCGTTCATAATGTGGGTGGGTAGCGCGTTCCAATGTCTGGGGGCCAGTGTTTTGAAGCTATTACCCCCTGCTTTCTCTCTTTTGTATCTGGGGGTTTCAAGGTGTGCGTTTTTGTTGGACCTAAGGAGTCTGGTCTGGGGCTTCATCATGACTGTGTTGTTGAGGTATTTGGGTGCTTTGTTAGCCCTGCATTTGTGAGTGATGCTCAGGGTTTTAAATAGAATTCTGGCTTGGATGGGGAGCCAGTGGTGGTCTCTTTTGGTGTTAGAGATATGTTCAGATTTTTTGATGCCTAAAGCTACTCTGAGGGCTTTGTTCTGCATGCGTTGAAGTTTGGCTATGTTGGCTTTGGAAGTGCCAAGGAAAAGGATATTACAATAGTCTAGCTTAGACAGTATGAGTGTTCTGGCTAGAGTAACACAGTTATTGGCTGAGAGGAATTTACGGCTGAGGGAGACGAGTTTGGAGGTGTAGGAAGTGGACGAGGCTAATGTGCTTACTTGTTTAGACATGGATAGTGTTGCATCTAAGTAGACGCCAAGGGTCTTGACTTGTTTAAGAACAGGGATTATGGTTCCAGTGATGGTGAATGATTTGAAAGCGGGCTCAAGGGTATTGATTTTGCTGGAGGAGCCTAGTATGAGGAGCTCGGTTTTGTCGTCGTTGAGACAAAGGCTATTGTTAGCCATCCAGTTTTGGATGAGTGAGTAGATTTGTTTAACCAGGAGGGAGTCTTGTTCGTGATTGCCTGAGAGAGGAATGAGGATTTGGGTGTCATCGGCGAAGTTAGTATAGATGACACCCATGGCATCCAAGGCTGCAAATAATAGCTTAGTTTAGGCACTATACAGAGTGGGGGATAGGCAGGAGCCTTGCGGCACACCTGCAGGGACAGGCACTGGATCTGCTGATTCTTTGCCGATGGATACTCTGGGAGTCCTATCAGCCAAGAATGATTTGATCCAGTTGGTAGCGTTCTGAGCTAGGTTGAAATTGTTTGCTAGAGTGTTACAGAGTTTATCGTGGTCAACCAGATCAAAGGCCGCTGAGAGGTCCATGAGCATCAGTAGACAGAGTTTACCTGCTTCTCTAGTGGCATCCATTTGAATCTTCAGATCAAGGAGGGCTGTCTCTGTGCTATGGTTGGGACGGAATCCTGACTGGCGGTCACCTAATAGTTGATGTTGTTCTAAGTGGTTCTGAATTTGGTAGTAGGCTATTTTGTCAATTATTTTTAGGAGAAATGGGACCGTTGTAATAGGTTGGTAATTAGTGGGTATTGACGGGTCCAGGGATGTGATGTCACCCAAACTTTTTTGATACTGGTGGGGACTGTGTTAGTGAGGAAAGAGGCATTGATGAATTCGGTGATGATGGGTGTAAGGGTGGGGGCACAGAGTTTCACTATGTGGGAGGGGAATTGGTCTTCTTTACAGTTGGAAGCTTTGAGTTTCATTATGGTGTCAAATACTTCTTTGTTAGACACTGGTGTGAATTGAAATGGGTGGCCAGTAGTGGCATTTGATGTGGTCATTGATATGGTGGGTGGAGTTTTGTCAGCTAGGAGCGTTTTTTTACTATCAATTTTGTTTTGCAATAGGAGGATTTTAGATAGAGTGCGTTTTGTATAGTGGTGTACCAGTCTTTGCTAGCGTTGGAAGGTGCTGATGTTTGACAAGGGTTTTCAAGCTCTCTAAGGATGGTAAACAGTTCTTTGCTGTCTGAGGATGCATTAGTAATATGAAGGTTAAGGGCATTGGCTTTTTGGGTGATTATTGCTGATTTATATGTTTTGTTGGCTTCAGCGAAGGCTATTGCCGATTCTGGGGTATTGTTTTTCTTATGTAGGTGTTCAAGTGATCTTTTTGTGCATCTTAAGGCTACAAGTTCCTCATTAAACCAAAAACAGGAATGTTTGTCAGGTCTGCGGGTTTTAGTGGTGATGGGAGCAAGTAGGTCAATAGTTTGGGTAAGGCATTGTTGGTATTGTTCTGCTAGATAGGAAGGGTTGTTGGTGCCTAGAACCATATGGGCAAGGGCAGCATTCAGGGCTGGAGTGAGTTTGTCGGAAGAGAGCTTTTTGATATTTCTAGTTTCAAACGTTTGTGTTTTTTTAGGGGTGATGTGCTCTGTACTGGCATTGTCTATAGTGAAGTTAATTACATAGTGATCTGACCAATTGACTGGGAGGATGGAGTCAATGGTGACTAGAGAGTTAAGAGTGAGAAGCCAGTCCAAGGTTCTTCCTTTTGAGTGGGTGGGTTTATCTATCACTTGTACGAAGTTAATTTCTGAGATGGCTGTATAGAATGTAGATGCTTCTGAGTCCAGGGGGTCATTGTAACCCAGGTTAAAGTCACCGAGGACTATGCATTTAGTTTTAGGCTTGATGAGGGGCGTTAAGAGTAGCGGGATATCCAAGTCGGGGTGTGTATTTTTATTGGGTGATCTGTACACCACTAGTAAGTTAGTAGTGGTTTTCGGGTTGGAAGTATATTTCACTAGTAGGAGTTCATAACCTTGTATCTGTTCTATTGGGCAAACTCTGATTTCCAGAGTGGTTTTGGCTATTATGGCAACTCCACCTCATTGGGTATTTGTCCTGTCTGTTCTAAGGATGCTGAATCCTGGGGGAATGGCAAGGGCTAGAAGTGGTCCTGCTGCTGGGTGAAGCCAGGTTTTAGTGACCACCAGCATATCAAGATGTTAGTCCTCGATGAGGTCATGGATATCTATTCTATAGCATGGGCACCTAGTGAACGGGCGTTGATGAGTGCACGTTTGAGGGTGGAGGTGGGGGCAGGAATCTCTGGCAAACGAGTGGTTGCAGAGGTCAGCCAAGGCCGGGGCTAGAGTGTCAATGTTGTCCTTTTTGGTTTTGGAGGAGCAGGGTATTACCTGTTTAGAGGAGACTTTCATAGAGCGGACAAATCTAGAGATCTCATCAGGTGCAGTGGGAGTGAGGGAGGATAGTATGGGGGTTTAGGGTGCCAAAGGAGGTGAGAGAAATGGGAGGTGGGGGGGGGCAGATGACAGAGAGGATAGGATGTCAAGAGTTTTTGAGGAAAAGTGGGAGCCCAGTGCAGAGCAAAGGGCCTGGGAGGGAGGAGGAGAAGAGGAGACTGCAGTAGGATTGGAGAGTTCCAAGCAAGATTTTAAAGAGTTCAGCCGTGTTATTGGTGGCTCCAGAGATGCGAACTTGGACATGAACTCTTTTCTTGGAGCAGATGGAAAGACAGTATTGCCTTTGGAGTAGACGGCAGGCCAGTTTGTCAGGGGATGAGCAAGATATCAGCCACTTCCGCTCTGCTGCTTTGCACTTTCATTTCAAAGCGACTAAGTCAGAGTCATACAAGAGTTGAATTTGGTGGCAGGCTTCATGCGGATTCACATTACAGGGGCAAGGATGTCCAGGGTGTTAGTGATAGAGAGATTGAGGTTTGTAAGGACGGAGTCAGGAGGAGAGTCAAAAGAAGGGGTTGGGGGAGGGACGAAGGGGGAAGCAAAAGCATCAACTGACACCGGCTTCGTCAGCTGAATGACAGAGAAGGTGACTGGCAGTGTGGTGGGAGGAGACTGGGCCATGATAGTGCCATTGTGATGGACATTAATGGTGCATTTGGAAGATGCAAAGTGAGCCAAGAGCACTTCCCATCTAGTGCCACCAGTAAAGGGTAAAGATGAGAAAGGGGGAGGACAGAGACCATATAGGGCTCCATAGGTCAGAAGAAGGAACAGCAAAGAGGATGTCATTGATAGTCTGTCTGGAGGAGGCATTGATGTAGGTGCCTGCGATGGGCAGTCCAGGGTCGGATGTTAGAAGTGCCTTGTTTAGATTTTTCCTTCCAGACTGTGTGAGAGAGGGAGGGTAGGAGATGGAGAAACAGTTATAAAAGATAGGGGGGAAAGAGAGCACCATGGGAACAGGGAACAAGTGGTGGGTCAGATAACAGGTACGTGGTCACAGGCACTATGCAACAGTAGTATCACACGAGGCCAAGCAAACATAAACACTGGAAGTGCCCAGATTTACAGATCAATTACATGATTTTAGACTAACTAAATTATGCAGAAGACACTGTAAAGAATACAAAACGAAATGGCTGCACAGATGGAAAGTACACATAGATTTGAATTATGCAGAAGGCATGGCTTCAGAGATGGCAAGTACACCTAATTTCGAATTATGCAGAAGACACTGTAAAGCATACAAAAATGAAAAGGCTGTACAGATAGAAAGTACATGTACATTCAAATTATTCAGAAGGCACTGAAAAGCATACACAACAAAATGGCTGCACAGATGGAAGCAGAGAGTATAGAAAAGGTAAGGTATTGATCGACTTTAGGTGCAGGGAAAATGAGAGATCAGTAGAGGAGCAGTCTTTGCTAGGCGAAATATGAAGGTACTGTTGGTGGTGCTAGAGTGAGGTTACTGACAGGCAGCGAGGAATGGAGAAGGAATCAGGCAATCAGCGCAAAGGAGGATGCACAGGTGTAGAGGAACAGATAATAGAAAGAACATGCAGCAGATCAGCCATTTATTTCAGTGCAATGGCATCAAAAAATGAGTTATACGTACAAAGGTGAAATGCATCATATGGTAAGAAGTGAAAGCTGGTTCATGGATGAGAAGTTGTTTTTTTAGTTTCCACTCATTCGGCGCTTGTGCTGATTTGAAAATAGAGGTATTGTCTATTGTTTCCAGCTCTGGTGCATGAACAATTTGAGGTCCACAAAGGCCATATTTCATTTTTATTTTCAGGTTTAATTCAAATTAATTTTCCAAATGGTGGGGTATCAAGTGGTGCTGACACTTGTTTCGACCTTACAGGTCTTTTTCAAGGCTACCAATATGGTTTAAGGATACATGGTAATGGACGAGTTTGTAAAATGGGGGTCGTGCACACTGCAAGGTGGGTACGATAGCCCAGTATGAAGTGTTTCAAAAACATGATTATGAATTAGACAGGGTGTCATTATTCAACCACATGAAGGAACATCCAAGTGAGGTGACATTGTGTCAGAGTTCACATTTATATTATTACATTTTATGCCATTTAGAGAATTTAGTTAAATTCAACATACATTTAGTTATAATTTTGGCATATACATGAACATGTTGTATCAAAGTTGTATAAAAAGTTTTTGAAAAGAGAGGGGGAGAGAAGAAAGTTAATACGAGACTGTTAGTATTGTCCTAGGAGTGATATGGTTGGTTAGAAGGAGCTGTATCAGTGGGCAGGCTCACCTGATATGTGAGTGGCATAGGTATGCCATGGTTTATGCTGGTGCATTGGTGCCTGGTCCTTCGAGTCAGGCCTGCGTTGCTGGCAGTTGTGGGGCTTAGTCTGCCCTGGTTTTATTAATGTTGTGGAGGTATTTACCTAGCTAGTCAAGCATAAAATGACGGTGAGGTTCCATGCTATTACTGGTTGGTGTTGTTATGGTGGGTGCAGTGCAATGGTTGTGGGCTGTGTCCCTTAGTCATGCTAAATGTATTACGCATAGTGCCTGTTATGAGGCCCTTGAAAGTATCTACCACGGTTTGATTGGAGTGAGTAGAAATTGGTGGGTGACCTTTCCTCATTGCTGGGAACTGGTGCCCTGCTTCTAGAGCCCGATAGAGGGTGTGATAATGGCATAGTGTTGGTTAAGAATGGTGCCAGGGGTGTGGTCCCTTGCGTTCACTCAATGGTCACTATGATAATGTGAAGGGTGCCGGGTGGCGGTTGGCGGTTGGGTGGAGTGAGGGCTCAGGTGCCCGGTGACCCTTCTCTCAGTGGTGGCGGAGGAGGACCGGGAGAAGGGTCAGGTGAGGTGTGCTGAGAGCCGCTTAAGTAAGGGGGTCCAAACGTGGTAGTACTAGGGTGTGGGTGGTGGGGAGATTTCCTGGTGGTGATTACGTGGAGTGAGGGTTGGGTGCCCCGTCTCACATGGGGGCCATATGAGGAGCATGAGAGGGGTCACAGGCCCTGTGTTATCAATGGGTTAAGTCCCAATTGTTTCCCTTGGCGTGGCTCTGCGCATCGCGGGGGGGTGCCGGGTGCTGATTAGATAAGGGCAGAGGATTGTGTGCCCGAGCGGCTTTCTCCCAGGGGTTCCATTAAGTGGAAGGGGAGAAAGCACATAGGCTGGCCGTTTTGAGAGCGTGTGCTCTAAAAGCGGTAGTGGACATGCATTAAGTTTTAAAGTGGCGGGTGCCACTGTCTCAGGAGACATCTTACCTCCTATTATGTTCGCGTCTCTGCCATTGGATCCAGCTACAATGGAGTAGCTTGTCCATGTTGATTAAATGGTAGAGGGCCGAATGGTGATTGGCCTAGGTGCCTTCGCTGAATTGGAGGAGGGTTCCAGGTCCCTGATAGGTCCGTAGTTCCCGGCTGAATGCGGCTGTGGCATGCCACAGAGGTAATATTGATCGCAGTGAGCTAGGGCATGCAGAATAACGCAAAAGATGGGTCGAGAGAATAAATAATTAATACAAAATCAATTGGGAGCCAAAATACAACGGTGGTGTACGCGAGATTGGTGTGCTGAAGCTGTTGGTGTCACAAAAGGAGGTCCGTGGACCCTTTGAAGTTGACAACTATGAGTGTGGAGCCATGCATTGGCGTTCGGGCTATGTTACACTGTGCCTGTCCATGTGGTCCAGATTGGGGTGAATAATGTAGTGCCCCGAAGGTTCATGGATGGCAGACGGGTTGTGCAAGAAGGTCTAATTGTAGTCGGAGAAATGAAGAAACAGGGAGATCAGGGTAAGAGGGTTAGCAGGGCCCAAATTGTTGTTGCAGAAGCAGGTATTCAAAATGCAGGGCCTGCAACGGTGTCAGCAATGAGAGCTGTGTCAGTGTCATAAGTCACATTGGAGCGCTTACTGATTGCAGCTGAGTAAGGTGTGCGGTGTTACCTCCTACAGCTCCTCCAGGCCCGGAAAGGGCCAAACAGGGAGAGCAATGGCCCTTTGTTGTAGGACCTTCCGAGGGGGCTGTCGATCGCCTGCCGACTCCAAGGGCTCAAACAGGAAGAGGGAGTGTGCAGCCAATGGAATCAACCAAAGTGTAAGAGAAACAAAGACTGAATGGGTGATTTGGTCAAATTTCGGACGTTCAAAAATTCTGAATGGCCAAAAATTTTGACCATATCACCCATTCAGTGTTAAGGGCTGCATGGGTTGCGGGGGTGTCCCCCACATCCTAGTTCACTATATTGTGAGCGGGGGTTGCAAGGGTGTCTCATGCAGCCGATCCCAAAAAGCCCACAAAAAAAGGACCATACCGTGCCAGTTCCCGATAACGGAAGTGAAAGGAAACTGGCGTCGCACGGACCCAGCGAGTCGGCAGCCACTGCAAGGTAAGTAGGGGGGGGTGTGGATTTGGGTCTGGGTGTGGTTGTGGATGGGGGCATGTATGGGGTGGGGATTGGGGGACAATTCAGAAATGTTCAGGGGAGAAAAGACCGAAGGTTATTTTGAAAAATAATCTTCAGTCTTTTCTACCTCGAACATTTCCGTCACAGCCTTTCAACCCCGATCCCAGCCAATCAGGCAGGCCCTCTTCCAATCAAGGTGAAATGATGATGGTGAGACTGCCAAACACGGCAGCCATCATGGAAGGGCCCTTGTGGTGGGAAATACAGGAACTTAGTCTCCAAGATGGTAGTGGGCAGTTGTTGGAAGCCCAAAAGGAGGCAGGAAGAAAGAGTATGAAAAGTTTTAGTAGGGTAAGTGGGAGAAAGGGGGTGATCCTTATGCCAGCGTTTAGTGTTGAATCATCATTGTTGTGCAGGTTGTTTGTTGATTAAACTGATATTCAGTGTGTGGTGGTTAACAATGGTACGTCTCTCTTTCACTGTTAGGCCAACCCGCTTGTATCACATCACATGACCCGAGGATCCCAATTGAAGACCTTATACTTTGTGATGTATCTCACTCCATTAAATCTGTTTGCTACTCTTTAGGCATGGACATTTAAGTTAGCAAATGCAAGAGCCATGTTTTTTAGGACTTTCCTGAAAGTTAGTTGTTCCTCATTGTGCCTATTCCCTTGGGGAGGGAGTTCAAGAGTTGTGTTAAGATGTTTGAAAAGGCTGATTCAAGATATTTCATTTTCAAATATTGTTTGGTTCACAACATATTTCATTGCTAGTCCTCATGGTCCTTGCTTGGCTATAGATGGAGATTTTATTTTTGCAGGAATTCTAGTCCTTGGCCATGCATTTCTCTGAGAACAATGCAAAGTGTTTCTAAATAGATCCTTTTCTTGGCTGGTCACCAGTGTAGGGATCCTAGTGCTGGCATGGTGTGTTCTCTATTTCTCACTCTTTCTTTTGCTTAGCCTTAAAGGAGTCTTGTTGCTGCATTCCAGATTTGATGCAGTGTTTCTGTCAGCAGGTAGCAATCCAAGGCACATTCTGTTAGCATAGTCTATTCTTGTCATGACGAGAGAGATGATGGCAAGTGTTCTGTGTGGGAAGGTGAGAATGGGTAATATATGCTGGATAGCATGTTGCCGGATGAAGCATTTCTTTACTACTGCACTGACTTGAGGTTCCAGTGTTATGTAATTGTCCATCAAAATTCTAAGATGTCTAACTACTTTAGATATTTTTGGCGTGTTTCCCATTTCAGTACGCCATTGTATAGGTGGTTGTACAGAGAGGTTGTTGGGTGTGATCATGATTTCACTTTTGTCTGGTTTGGGTTTAAGGCTGTCATTGCTCATCCGTGTGTTGATTTGTGAGAGGCAGTTGACAAGGATTTATGTCGATGCCCACAATGGTATTGATTTTGTAGATGATTTGTGTATCATCTGCATAGATGTAGTATCTGAGTCCATGCTCCTTGAATAGTTTCATGAGAGCGATCATGTAAAAGTTGAAGAGTAGTGGTGAGAGAAATGAGTCTTGTGGAACCTGTGAGACAGGTATGGTTTCAAGCGAGACAGACTCAAAGAAGCTAGTTTCAAAACCTTTATTTACTAAGGTTCCTAGGTTGGTGTTATGCCTAACTGGCCCTAAAACTAAAGGTGTGATTCCCTTAACTGATGTTTCTAAGGGCCGTCAAAGTCTGAAGGTCCAAAGTAAAAATCTGTCTTTGTATAAACCTATGCTTGCCCTCAGTCTTTGTCAAAATGTGTTAGGAAATCTCTTAAAAGAAAAAGATAGTGATTCAACAGCGAATAGGAAACCAAGGTGGGCTTCAGGTGGTCTTCTCACCAGGTTCAGGTTGGTCAGTTTCACAAAAATGAGTTAAATCAAAAAGGGCTGTTTATGAGACCTCTCCACAGTTCTTGCAGTAGTCTCAAACACGTTCAATGTCTTAAGCTCTTTGGGATTCCCTTCCCTATGCTTTAACTCTTCCAAGTTCAAAATATAATCGAAAGAAATGTACACAGTTCCTGTTCAAGTTTCATGGGGTTCACTTTCCCAAGCTTTAACTCCTTCAGCATCAAAAACCAATACGTTTTCAACTTTGTTATTCCTCTCAGGGTTCCCTTTCCCAAGCTCAGGCCCCTCGCCCCCCCAAGCTTCAATTCCTTCAGTATCACAAAATAATAGGTATTCCACTTTGTTAGGCCTCTCAGGATTCCCTTCCCCAAGCTTAGGCCCCTTTTAGTTTTAAACACAAGTTCAGCTTGTCAGGATTTACCTTTCTCTCATATACATATATTAGGATGTACCTTTCTCTCATATGCAGTTATTTCACATGGAATGCATTCTGGTGGGTAGCATCAGAGACTTTAAAAAACACAGGTTCTTTCCTGCTCCCAAGCACAACCACTCTGATCTTTAGCCCCTCTCTTTATTCCTTGTGCTTCCTTTTTTTAACCTTTCACCTTCAGGTGCTTCCTGCATAACAACTTTTTCTCCTTTGTTTACTTTGCTTCTTTCTCATGCACTCTTAACCTTCCTTGATTTCTTGTGTACATTTTCACCTTTCCTGCATTCTTGTGCACACTTACACCGTCTTAATATCTTCACTTCCCGTTTGCACTGTTAGTGCCTTTTCCTTGTGTTGCTTTACTTATCTATATCATGCGCTTTCTGTCTTTCTCATATTTTCTTTCACTTTTTCCTGCTCCTTGTTGCTCTACAAGCTTTCTTGCGCCTCTTTCACTTTTACACTCCATGTCGCTTTACAAGCTTTCTCTCACTTCTTTCACTTTTCCGCTCCTTGCATCCTTACCAACTGTGTCTTTCTCCCGCAACACTCCAGTCAACTGCACGCTCCCGAGTTTCTCTCTCACTGACATGAAACTCACCGGGCAGCATCGCGTTGATGAGTGGTCCCTCTAGATACACAGGATTGAGGTCAGCATCTCACTACCTGCTCCTCAGATACCCTTGGGACAGGCAAAAGTTCCAATGGAAGAAACATTTTACCAACCGCCAACAGCAGGATGCAGGGTGCCTCGCTCTGGCTCCTTAGCCACACTGCAGCCCCTTTCAAACACTGGGGCAGGCTCTCTGCAGGACGGTGTCCATAATTAGTAAATGCCTAACTCTGCCTGACTCTATCAGTGGGACAGTTTGAGTTATGTCTTTAGCCGTTTTCCCTTACACTCACCATGTTGTTCCTATGGGAAATCTTCATTGATCTTAGTTGCATCTTCCTCATGTCAGTATTTGCTGGAAATGGGGAGGGGGGAGTGGGGTGTGATTGACAATACCCCGTGAAGGCTGAGGGAGCGTCTGTTGCGGCATTATTGCGAATGGGGGAATACCAGGTCTCGTCCTTGTGCATTCTCCTCCCAATCCCTCGTGACCCTCCACCCAGGTGATCTTCCCTCGCTTGTCCACCCCTAGGGTCGGGATCCAAAAGAAATGGCCCTTCACTGGCAACCTGAATGGAAGATCCGGAGGGTGTAAATTGGAGAATACCATCAGTTTTCTCACAAACCCCACAGGTGAGTGTTTCTGATGTCGAGCTGAACGATGGCAGCCAGGTGATTTCTGTTCTTTCTGCCAGAAAGGACTTCATCCACTGAATACAGTGTTGATTATCCATGCTTATTGGGTCCTTTTCATCAGGGTTGCATGGTTGACTGTGCCAAAGCTGCTGAAAAGTCTAATAGTATTAGGGCAGAAGAGATGTTGGAGTCTGAGTTCATTTTTAGGTTGACTCTGATGGAGTGCAGTGCTGAATCAATTCAGTTCATAGGCCTGAAATCAACTCGTGCTTTGCCCAGTCGGTGGCAGGTTTCCATGTTTCCTTGTGTGTCAGGGTTTGCCCATATAGATAGGGTTCTAGAATTTTGGCAGGGTAATGTTTGATATAGGCTGGTAGTTGGTGGGGTTGTCTGTGTTTCCTGAGCGATCTTTGAGTAGTGGTTTAATGTAGGCAGCTTTGAAACTACTATGGTTCCTGGTTCCAACAAATGGGTCATAAGGTTGTGAAAGTATTCTGCAGATGCCTTTTTACTGAGGTTGTTCTTGTAGATGTGCAGTGGGCAAGGGTATACTGGTAAGCTGGTTTCAATTGTTTCCTCTAGTTTAGTGAAGTTTTCTGTCAAGATCGGTCTGAAGTAGTTTAGTATTGTGGTTGTCACTAGGGTTGGATCATTTGTGATATTGATGCTTATGTTCTTGGGCATAGTTTTGATGACTTGGTGGATGTTTATGACTTTGTTTTTAAAGTGGTTTGCAAGCTCATCACAGAGTGGGTATGTTGTTGCAAGATGTTGGGTTTCTTATCTTATTGATGATGTTGAACATCTCTTTCTGTGCTCAGCTTGCTCTTGAGATGTGTTTAGCACAGTGCAGTTTCTTTGCCATTAAGATGTCTGTTTTTAGAGAGGGGTCTCTGTTCTTGGTAATTGAATCTGTCCTGTTTGTGTAATGTTTCCACCAAGCTTGTGCGTGTTTTCTCTTTGATTCCTTCAGAGTCTGAGGCGGGACATGAACCATCTGGAAACACATGTTTTGGGGGGAGGGGAGGAGGCAAAGAGTTTCTTTGGTGCGACAGCTTCTAGCTTCTGTGATACATTCATGAGGTTTCTCAATTCTTTTTTCTAGTGTAAGTGTGCCCAGGAGAGAATTTGCCGGTTTTGTGCATTCCAGTCTGGTGTTAAGGCCTATGTTGTTGAGGGATTTCCAGTTTCTTTTCTCAATTATAGTTATATGTATGTTTGTGGTGAGTACATGCCTTGGAGCATGAATCACAAAAGGTAACATAAGGTGGTCAGAGAACGTGTATTGGGAGTGCAATTATTGTTAGGCTTCTTTGCAGAAGATTACATTTAAAGTGTGTCTGGCTGCATGGGTTGCCCCTTGACCATTTGTTGTTGGTGCATGGTGCATATTTGTGATGTGAGTGTTTTGGCAGAGTTGGCCTTCGCCTCTTCAAACCAGATGTTAAAGTCTCTTATTTTGATTAGGCAGTTGTGTTCCATTGCAATGCTTATTATGTTGACGATTCTGACTAACTAGGAGGAGGAATGCTTAACAGGAGCCACTAGAAGATAGGAATAGGGAGCCTGATGTGGCATGTGTAGATATCACAGAACTGTAAGGAAAGAAGTGGCTTGTGGTTGTTTGAAGAAAAACGGCCTGAGATTTCTGTATACTTGACAATCCCCACAATCATTTTTTCCATATAGAGACATTGGCATTATAATCCGGTCGGCAGAGGGATTTAACGCTAGGACTGACAGATATCAGCAGCCACTGTGGAAACAGAGCTGAGCAGTTGATAGACGATCAGATATATGACAAATGCAGTGAAGTAATTTTGGCCCTTACCATCTGGGCACAGAAAAGACTCATTGGGGGCGAGTATGTGTTAAATGCAATTGGTTCAATACCATTTATAATTTAAGGGAATTCATCTCTTCTGCACAAAGGGACTGTGCTCATGATTAATAATAATAACACAACAGCATTTCGATTAAATGAGAGTTGTGAATGGGTATCTTAGACCCTTTACATATGTCATGTATGTAGGGTACTCCCATAGATGAATCCGAATTGGTGAGGTGAAGAAGAAATAGGATCCACCTGCAATCGACCTTGTCAGGAAATGTGTTTGAGAAGACACTATGTGAAAATACAGTGAGGAATTAAAACTTGTATTTTCTAAAGACAAGTTTGTGGATATTCGTATATTGTTCCCCTGAAGAATTTCCAAATAAATGTTTAATGAGTATGAAATAAATGAAACATGTTGGTTGAGAAAACATAAGTGTAAGGAAGATGTATGACGTTAATGGATGTGAAGAGAGTACATGGACACAATTCTGTGAAATGTGCATTGTTTATTGTTTTTTTTATATTGAAAATAACTTGTTGTGCACTATTGTTGGGAATATCCATCATATGTCTTATGGGAATCATGCTGCAATAATTTTGATGTGTTTAATAAGAGTAAATACAATACTTTGAGATTAACTTCACAGCTGTGTTGCAGTTTAGTTTTTTCATCTAACACATTTACTTAGTCTGATAGAGCTATTTGAGTGTCGTTTTGATCACCTTAGTATGAAATGGCATAGAACCATTGAAACATTTTTTGTGTATTTTCTTTCTCTATAGGGGGATTGTTTAGTTGGTTGTAATGTTAGAACTGATATAATATTGTTTCATCCTCATTGTATATGTTGGCCTATGCCCAGTCGCTTTTGCGAGGAAATCCGTATTACAAGGTCGTGACCTTAATTAAATCAAGCCGCCATTTTAGGTTAAAGCCGCCATTTTAGTTATTTGTGCAAAGTCACACTGCAGTCTAAAATGGCCGTCTCGTGTGCTCTTGTTCTTGCTTGAACCTCTCCAACCTCTGTAGGGGAGTTAATGTCCAACCTGCCTTCAGGCTACATGTTAGGGTCATGAAGACCTTGTCCTTCGTTGACCGCGGGATCAGGGGATTACTTGAATCAGCGATGTTAACCTACAAGTATTCAAGAACAATGATGCTATCCAAATGCGACATGCTAAACATTTGTTTGATCTGTATTAAAACGATGTGTAAAGAGTGTAAACATTAAACTAAAGAATAATAATGTGTGTTAGTAAATATGTTGAAAAGTAAATCGCATGCACGAGATATGTAAATTAGGAAAAGAACCTGGCGCGACCCTAGCCCAGTGTATAATTAACTTGTAAGAGGCTGGACATCATTATAACAAACTGTATAAATACGTTGATGTCCAGCTAGCAAACCCTGCTCATTGCTCACATTGAACCCTGCTGGTGGTCTCTGTGATGTATTGACAGCCAAATAGCTATTTGTGTACTTTGTTCGATACTGTTCAGTTTTGTAATAAAGATTCTGGGAATCTTTACAAGCCTCTGTCAGTGTATTTTCCTTTGCATGGTGTAAAAGCCTTAATATTGTACTTTTCTGATTCCACAGTAAAGCAGACCCTCTAATCTCTCTTTGCGTTGAATAAGTTCACCATATACAGAACATGCTAATGGTTTACTGTTGTACATCAATTTGGAACAATCTTAGATTCTGCCAAGCATTCCATACCACATAAAATCAGTATCAGGATTCAATCCTGATAACTACAGTGCATCAGCTAATCAGCTATCAGATGACAATGATGGTCCTCTTGTTAAAAGGCTGGTAATGAAAAATGTGATGGTTAAAATATCAGGCACCACACAATTCCCTGACTGCCTTTTCTCAAGCAACACAATCATTGCATGCTTTTATTACAGTACGATTTCCCTAACAGGGATTTTTATGGATTCTTTTCATATAGCAGAAGGATAGGTTTAAAGGGTTATGTGTGAATGGTTAGAGGTGAATGAGTGCAGGATTAGGGCTGAAGTCTTAGGGATGAAGGGTAACATTTTCGGGTGAGGGTGGAGCAAAAAAGCGAAACGGTAAGAGTGTAGGGATCTATGGCAGTAATTTTAAAAGCAGCCAGAAAAATGAGTGCAAATGACAGTGATTTCCTTACAAACAGCCAGTTAAATGGGTAAGTGGGATCACAGGTTAGCACTTTCAGTGGGATTAGTCTTAATGCAGAAAATAGATGGTAAATTATGTAAGGCAGGTAAAATACCACGTGAAGTCATTATAACAGTGAATTAGGCCTGTAATGACAAAGCAGAATGTTTGCAGAAAGACAGTGGATTAAAAGTGCATTATACACGTATGACATTATGAGAATTCCCATCTGTGTAAAGTTGCATCGAGAAAAATAACCCATATTAACTAATTAGCTTCCCTATTAAATGACACCCCAGTAACTAATTAGTTTTCCTGAATAAAATTGCAATGCAATGTCAGTAAACAAGGATTGAAATGTTGTCTTATTTTCCTCTCTCTTTTTGCTCCATGGAAAGAGAAGCATGTTAAAAAAAAAATGAATGTACTGTCTTTTTGTGCATTCTGAAGCTTCTTTGTTTGTGCAGGAAATACGTTGATACATACATGCTCTCATGAGTGATCGGACAGTGGAATCAGGAGCCTAGGAGTTGCTGAGATACGTCAGTGGAAGGCAGCTCTACCCTTAATTGACAGGCAGATTAATTAAATAGGGGGTGAACTGAAGGGCTGGACTTTCTTCTTTCTTGTGCTTCTGCTGGGTGCTTCTGCTTTTCTGCTGGCTGCCGAGAGGATTCAAAGGCTGCAGTCCTAGTCTGCTTCGGAGTCCAAGGCCACTTCTCGGGAGTGCCAGTGATCATGTGGGGCTTGGGAAGGATTCATCACAGACAGGCAGGAGTAAAAAAGGGGTCACGCAGATAAGACACAGCTACTTCAAGTCATTAAGTAAGTATTTGTGGAATTGAGGGGAGCATTGGATGACTGCCAATTATCTCTGTGACAGTTTAGACAAGAATAGGTCATTAGTTTTAACTGGGTCATTGTGGTTTATTTCGCACACTGGGAACTAAGAAAAAAAAAGTTTTGCAATGCATGTTTATATTTTGACTCTTAGATAACTGCAGCGGTGTCGATCTGTTGGAAAGAGCTCATAAATGTGTTATCATGAAATGTAAGGTTTTGTTTCTTGTTTTATAAATAGCTGTATTACATAAATAATAACTGCAATAACAGAAGCAGTGTTGGTGTCTATTTTTTTTTCTTTTCTTCTCATATTTCTGATGATCACTATTTTAGTGGGGGAAGTAACTAGGAGACATTGTGGAGATTACATCACAGCGGTAAAAGTGTTTACCGCTGGAGGTAAAATAAGAAACAAAAGGAAAATATTTATACAAGCTACAAATCTGGTGTGTTGTATGAATGCATTCTGCCATGCATGCTAGGGCTGAATGGGGCCCTTCAAGGGCATAGGCTAATGACATAGATAAGTCATTAGCACAAGGTATATACAATCTATACACAATCTATGACATAATTTATAACCCTACCGGGTTCCCTCTAAATGTACTAAGCCTGGGTGGATGCCTACGGTCAACCCTACTATAGGGCATAGTTATAAAATGGGGAAAGTTTGTCTTATCATATAGGGCAGTTTTTACCACTAATTTTCCACCAAAATAATATAGTGCCAATTTACTGTTAGGTAATAGCCCATTGATAAAACCTCCTAGAGGGGCTGTGGCTGAAATGTTAAAGGTGAAGGTGAAGGGTTAGGGGTTCACAGTTGGAGGTTAACAAGTAGAGGAAAAGGGTTAAGGATGGCGGATTATGATGAAGGGTAGGAGGTCAAGGGTTGGGGATAAAGATTTAGAAGGAGGAAATACAGGTTGGAGGTGAAGTAATTAACTAGGACTAGGAATGGAGGTTTATAGCTATGGGGTGATTTGTTGAAGAGTGGTTGGTAAGAAGCTTGCAGTGAAGGATGGGTTGAATGTAGAACTGAAGGGTAGATAGTGAAGAGTTAAGTTTAAGGGGCTGTAGGGCTGGGCAGAAGGGCTGCAAAGCGATAAATGTGAAAAGTGATGGCTAAGGTACTTTGCAATGTAACTGTGATAAAACAGGTTTCACTTACACTAGAAATAGCTCTTTTAACAAATAGCAAGCAACGTTTGCAAAATAGCCCCTGAATGTCCAGTTGCAAAATGCATTAGCAGGCAACAAGTGTCAAATGTCTCAACAGTTAACAATGTGAAGAATGTTGCCTTTTTTGACAATGTGTAGAATGCCAAACCAGTAGCAATACTGCTGCAGACTGCCCTGTCAATTAGCTAATCACATGTAAAGAATTCACCAACAATTAACATATACACATGTCAATATTTCACCTATAGCAAGGTATGTGCATAAAGTAGTATCAATTAATTTGTAGAATATCCCTACAGTCAACAAGTTACATGCAAGGAATGCCCAAATAACTAACAACGGGAAAATTGCACAGCCAATAAACATATAAAGAATTCCCCATTAATTAACACGTAAGACTGTACTAGCAATTGACATGCAACAGTGAACATAACCCCAGCAATTAAAATGTAGCATGTGCAGACCACCAAATCAATGAACAAATACATTGCATACCATTTACAAACCAAAACACGTCCCATATAAAGAATATACCAACAAGTAACAAGACCAATGCAATGAATGTCCATCAACTAACAATGTGCAGAATACCCAACTAATCAGTAATTAACAGGTGCAACATACATTTTAACAACAAACAAGTAAAGTGTGCAGACAGCTTGATTACAGAGAATGGCCCAACAAATAACGTGAAGAAGACACTGTATTTAGAATCCACAGCAATTCACCAGTAGCATGCGAAGAAGACACAGTATCCATTAACATGCAGAATCCCCAACAATTCACCAGTAGCATGTGAAGCAGACACTGTATTCATTAGTTCATTAGCGTGCAGAATCCCCAACAATTCACCAGTAGCATGTGAGTATGACACTGTATCCATTAATGCACCGACAATTCACCAGTGGCATATGAAGAAGACACTGGGCCTCATTACGAGTATGGAGGTAGCCATTCCCTTAACAAGGGCATGGCTGCCTCCATACCGGGTTCTGTGAATGAGGAATTGCCGGGTCATTCCGACCTTGGAGGACCCAGTAATTCCTCATGCACAAAACCATTCCCCATTCCCATTGAGCCCCCCTATGGCTCAATGGGAATGGGGATGGAGCTAATAACGGGCCTGTTAATAACGGGCCCATTATTAGCTCCTTGGTCCCCTCGCGGGACCCGGAAAGGACGTCTGGTTTTACCCAACATTTGTTCCGGGTCCCGCTAGGGGACCTCGTAATCAGGCATCCCGTAATGAACGATGCCGGTCCCTTATCCATTAACATGCAGAATCCCCAACAATTTACTAGTAGCATCTGAAGAAAACAGTGTATCCATTAACATGCAGAATACCCAACAATTCACCAGTAGCATGTGAAGAAGACACTGTATCCATTAACATGCAGAATCCCCAACAATTCACCAGAAGCATGTGAAGAAGACACTCTATCCATTAACATGCAGAATCCACAACAATTCACCAGAAGCATGTGAAGAAGACACTGTATCCATTAACATGCAGAATCCCCAACAATTCACCAGAAGCATGTAAAGATGACACTCTATCCATTAACATGCAGAATCCCCAACAATTCACCAGAAGCATGTGAAGAAGACACTGTATCCATTAACATGCAGAATCCCCAACAATTCACCAGAAGCATGTGAAGAAGACACTGTATCCATTAACATGCAGAATCCCCAACAATTCACCAGAAGCATGTGAAGAAGACACTGTATCCATTAACATGCAGAATCCCCAACAATTCACCAGAAGCATGTGAAGAAGACACTGTATCCATTAACATGCAGAATACCCAACAAGTCACCAGAAGCATGTAAAGAAGACACTCTAACCATTAACATGCAGAATACCCAACAATTCACCAGAAGCATGTAAAGAAGACACTGTATCCATCAACATGCAGAATCCCCAACTAGTCACCAGTAGCACGTGCAGAAAACACTGTATCCATTAACATGCAGAGCATTGCATTAACAACTCCGCTGAATTCCCCAACGTCAAACAATGTGTGCAGAATGACAAGAAACATGGGCATAATGCTTCAACACTCTCTAAGTAACGTATATAAAATGCTCCCACAGACATTTTATGGCACGAGCAGACTGCTAAAGCATTTATCAATGAACACATGCAGAGGTATGCAACAATAAACACGTGACAAGGGTGAAATGCCTCAAGATTGGCTTGAGGGAGAGAAGTGAGTTGTTCTCAGAGGTAGTGGGTTTTGTCAGAATGACCTTTCATGAAGGGAGAGGTAAATTGAGGGACATCACAAATAAACGAATGTGGGGTTAAGCGGCTTAGTGAAAGGTTACCCATCACTGGAAGTGACCTGGAAGGAAGTGTTGATAGGGAATGGAGATTGCATGTACCGTCCCAAGTGGTGCGAAGTAGCCTTTAGTCTTTTAAAATCCACTTTCTTTTGTCTCCGCTGGTTATATAGAAAACAATGCTTTAATGTGGAGCAATTGAAGTGTACTTGCAGACTTTAAGCCGTATCATGCTGTCCATGTGATTTCAAGGGTTCCTTTATGTCTTTAAAGATAATATAATGTTCATTCAGTCCCCTTGTAGTCCCCTCTTTCGTAGAAGTCACCTATGTTCGAGTCAACAACAGAACATTAAGCAGATAAGGTAGAGCACACGTTCATACCTACATGAACACATTGGCTATCTCCTGATTCTTCTAATGTTAGATTAGATGCTATATTTCAAATTCTACACTCTTCAGAACAGCTTAAGGTTGAACCATTCCTGTTGACACTCACAACTGAGGACAGTACATTACCTGCCCGAGCTATCTTTCAACCCAAGGCACAGCAACATCCTAGGGCTGTACTGGAAGAAGAGGAATGATATTGTGCCTATTTTCATAGCACATGCAGCATCATAAACTAAATTAGCCTTTTAATGATAGGCATCCAACGTAATGGTGCTTTCTTCATCAACTTCAAAGGCATAAAGGATGCAGTAATTCTTAGCCAGATTCAAACCTGTGGCATGTTTGCTTCACACAGAAAGCTTTAGCGGGTGCCTTACTTTACTGCACTTTATTATAGACAAAAGTCCCTAACAGGAAAGCAAGATGAGGCATATTGATCCTCGTGACAAAGTGCAACGTTGCACTTTTATTTTTTAGTAAATACATCGTTGTATTACCCAAATCAATACCACCCTGGTTATCCATTTCAGAAGGCTCAACAGCTGAGCCCTCAATGCCTGGATATGACCGCATGGTCTAGGATTTACAAAAATACTTTCACATCAGACGTGTTTACCTAGTAGGCTATCTTGCTGCATTCCTTACTGTCTGTCTATTTTAAATATCGTGATAAATGTGTCCTCGGGGACCCGTACCGGCTATTAATTCCCCACTGCCCTGTGTAATGGTCCAATGAAACTTCATCTGGAGCTCCTTCTGTTCACTTCTACAGCCAACTCTGAATTCGTTTTTACTCCCATCAGCCACAGCCTTCTGGCACAGGCCCTGGCTTTTATAAGGCTTAGGTCCTGTCAGCCTCTCTGGTGAAAGTGTACTCGGGTGTATTAGCTGGGATGGACATTGTCTGTCAGGCTCTTACCCTAAGGATAGATTACCACCCTGATGCAGGCTTTGGGATTAGTTTGCCCCTCCCTTTGGGTAGTCCTGTCTTGCTCTGTCACACCCTGTCCTTGTGTATGGGGGAAGTCAGTTCAGGAGTGTCTTTTCAGGCAGTCGGGGTAAGGACTTCCTGGTGGGTCCTTTCTGGCATGGCTTCTAGCTCAGACGTGCGGCCTGGGAATGTCTAGTCTCTCCTCTTAGGCTATCCTCTCTCTGATTGTGACACTGTGACCCTGTCCCCTGGTGTGGGGTGGACTCGCTTAGCCTATCTGTTCATAATTGCATGAGAGTGGAAGCCTTGTGTGATGGCTTGAGGACCGCCTCTTTAGTCTCCTGTTCTAATTCAGGTGCCTTTTGTTTCCTCTATATACTTACATAGATCCTGCACACACACAATGGGAGTAGAGCATGCCGACACTACCGGTTCTGCAGGACCTCCATTTCTTGATTACCTTAAATAGGAAGCAGTGTCTGTGGTGGTAATGTGATGTGCCCTTGCCCTCTGTGAGTGGCATGGTGAGGTTACCCAAAGATCCTACCCATGCCACCCCAGGCCCATCATCATGTGACTTGTGGCTGCACCTGGCTCACCATCCACCAACGAGGTCTGGCAGAGGTCTTGGTCACACACCCTATGGGCAAGAAGACCCATTTGGGTAAAACCTCTATTATGTTTTATTTTTATTTTAAATCATAGAGCACTATACTTAGACTCATTGGGAAACATGACGTCCATCCCTTCATTTAAGCTACTGAAATATAGAAATCGTGCTCACATAGCCCTAGAAGACGGGCACAAGTTGCACTTCTCAGCTGTCAATCTGTTCTGCCACAGAGAATTGTGCTTCTCCTTGATCATGTTCCATAATCGAACCTGCAACAGGGAGCTGGAGTTTACTTGATTTCAGGGGTCAAGTCCTAAAAATTAAAGTGGGGGGACTGATCAACAAATGCAATGGGACGTGATATCACCAGAAATTAGCATATCAAGGTGAAATATGCACATTTAATTAAATTGGCTTTGCATAACCACCCAAATTGCATGGGGCAAATGGCATTTGCCTTTCATAAAATCAACCCACACAAAACCAAAAGAGGACGGGCCTCATTACCAGTCCGGCGGTAACCATGGCGGTAAAACCACCTGGTTACCGCCGGACTCATATTACCATTCTGCCTCCGTGACTCCCGGAATTACCAGGGCATTACAGCCCTGGTGTCCCGGGAATTCTGGAGGCGGAATTCGGTAAATCCCCATTCCCATTGAGTCCCACATGACTCAATGGGAATGGGGAAGTGGAAACACCGGCTCCATCTCGTGATGGTGCTGGTGTTTCCACGTCCACCCGCAGGCGGGAGGTGTTCAACCCGCCAGGTCAGACCTGGCGGGAAAATCACCTCCCGCCTGCAGGACTCGGGATCGGGCGGTCCGGAATGAACAGTGGCGGCGGGTTTACCGCCACTGTTCATTCCGGACCGCTCGACCTGTAATGAGGCCCGATATGTCCTTCTAATAGTGTTTTTGAAAACGTTCACAGGTGTGCATGTTTTAAACTCCAACAACCGATACAAATGTTTTCTCTGGGACTTGCAGTACCGAAATGGGACATTTCACCTTTAGTTGTTTGTTATTTTTCATCAGGTTATATAGTGCAGCAGTGAAGTGTCTGGCCTCCAAACCTGACAATTGTGTTTCGATCCCCGAGGTTGGCTTTAATTCATACATTCAATGTTTCTCATTTTAGCAGGGGGGGGGAGACTGAGTCCACGCTGTGAAAAAAGTGGGTAGACTCCCCCGCCCTACCCTGTACCCTCGACTTGAACTCTGCTTGATTTGCAAGGGAAAGCTGCATGTGACCTGCTACAAGCTGTGCATGGCATGCAAAAAAGCAGACTTACCTCATCATGTATTGAATTAACACATACAAGGCTATTCAAAATACCGGGGACAAGGTGAACATTGCATCAGCGGATATAAACGCAAGGAACTGCAAATGTCGGTGGTCCCGTGCATGCCATGTTCAACTTTTGCAAGCCGTAAATCCAGAGGAAATGGCCTTTCCTCTTTACTTTCACTCTCTGTTGTGCAAACAAATAAACATGGCCTGAACATTACTCTTTGCAGAAGGCGTCTGCTAATATATGCCTAAAGAATCTGCCCGCTTATAGGTCGGTGAATCCATCCACGTTATGCCACATTTTACATATGAACATCTCATGGAGACATAATAAGAAGCATTACGTGCCCCTCCTTCACCTTATGCCAGCACGAAAATCGGGCAGAGTGGGAATTGAAGCTGTAAACGCAAGACGTCTGGCTTTTATGCCTCCATTTATCACATTGCCAGGTGGAAAATAACCCCCACAGTGTGTAATAATCTTACTAGTGTTCATGTTAGAGACTGCACTGACTGCCGAGTGGTAGGTGGGGGGCAAGTGGAGATTGCATGGAGCCGACCAACAAGATCAGCATTTGCATTCTGTTGTCCCCTCATGCCATTTTCCACATTTGCAAAATGGAGTGGAAAAGCAAGCAGTAACAGGAGGAGAAATCACCTTGACTCCTTGCTTTTACAGTCCTTTTTTGTAAGAAAATGTTAATACTGCTTGCTACACATGCATGGCAAACAGCAAGTACACTGGAATCCCATGGAACATACCTGCTACTATTCCATTTACGTCTGAATGAAAATCTAATGCAGGTGTAACACCATGTGCCCTTATTAAAGCGGATGAGGGATGCATAGTTGTTAAGCCTATTTCATGCCCCTACACTTCCATCAAATGCTTGGAAAATGCCTTGTGGTGTAAACGTGAGGTGTAAATGGCAGGCACCTTACATCTGTTCCTTAGATTTGCAGTCTAAGGCGTACGGAAATGTCGCCGAGTTACACTTACATTGGGTGCTTTTACTAGAGTACCATTTTCCTAACAGGGATTTTAAAGGATTTTTCTTTTCAACCACCACAAAGCTAGGTTTAAAGGGTTATTTGTGAATGGTTAGAGGGGAAAGAGGGCAGGAGTAGGGCTGATCAAAGATCCTGAAAAATCCATACCTTGATTGCTCCAAACTCGAGTATTCCTGTTCTGAACCATTACAGCTGCAGGGAATTACCACATCTGCAGCATTTCCACCTTTTTATATTTTAGAGATGTGCGCACTGGAGCTTCCAAAGATAAACACGTACATCCCACAAAATACACTAATGTCGGCCCAAAACGAGGCTATGGAAAGTAGAGTAAAGGGAAGTGCATTTTTGTTTCCTATTTGACATGTCATAATGTACTGCTTCCATGTTAGAATGAACAAGGGTCAGCAATTACAAAATTACTTAGAAAAAGTGTTACACAGATGTATAGGGAATTTCTTTACAAGGGTCAAAAGCATGTTTGCATTTTATGACATGTGCAAGCACCAATATCACACCACAGAGTTGTCAGGTGATGCTATATGGATGCCTCTTACGGTAAAGACTTCTAGTTAGTAGTAATGAGACTAGTATGTGACCTGCATAATAATTCCTATGTTACTGCTCTGTGATGCTGGACGGACACTCTTAGTGAGGTCTCTGGTGCCAGACCCCTTTCGGGTGCATGGAGATCCAGCCTGTAACCAAGCTGCAAAGACAAATATACAGTCTCCTCCCTAACAGGTCATTCACCTTTCTCCACACCCCAACTCTTGGGTATTAGTCAATAATGTCCCCATACATAATGTTCCCATATATAATGTCGCCGGGAAAAGCCATTGGCAACATTATATATGGTGACATGGGGATGCACTGCAGGGATGTCCCCTGTATCCCTTGTAAAAAAAAGAAATTGGGGGTTGCAGGTGTGTCCCCCGCATGCTCAATGTAATAGTGTCTCTGCAAAAAACAGTGACTTTTTTAGTCAGAAGACATTTTTTTGGGGACATTATTACATGGAACCAACAATTGCCAGTGATTAAAGAGATGCACCATAAACCACTTACCACCGGAGAACCCGATTTGTCTCAATCTCTTCTGTGAGAAGGTCAGTAAGCTGACCTTGTCACAAAGGGATAGGATCCCCTCTCAGCCTGGGGTGGGTTGCCCAGCAGGGTGGAGGTCAGATCAAGTCCTACCCCAAAGGGGGAAGGTGGCATTCGAGATGCCCTTACTTCCTGCCCCCTCCCCAAGTCCCTGCTTATGTATGTGCAGTACCAACTTACATAATCCCATGCCTCTCAAAGACATTGTTGGACACATTTTTTTCCCTTTATCTTCTAGAACCAGAAGTGAGACCACTACAGTGTCAAGAGACCACCAGGAAGAGTGTAACCCATCAACGTCCCACGCCAGTCAGTGGTCTACAATCATCTCAGCTGCAGAGAGAGAGAGACTTCAATCAAATGAGAACCCACGTACAGCTCCCGAGCACACCAGTGCACATTGTAACAGAACCGCTGCTCCAAACTCACTTCAACTAGGACTTATCATGGAACACCAGTTAACTACAAATCATTCACTTACCTTGAGGGGACCCTCACTGAGGCCTCCTAACATGAACCTGGGCACTTTGCAACATGGGCTAATAACACTGAGTGGAGGCCCTGCGTGGGGAAAAGGGGCAGCACTTAACCCTCCATTTATAACTTACTCTGTTTGTAACACAACCTGGGCGGAGAAGAGTGGGCCAGATTGGCTAAGGCCAGTAATCCAATGCGAAAAGGAGATGAGGAATAACAGGAAGGGAGTTGTGGGTTTTTCGGATGTGGTCAGAGGAGTAGAAGCACTATCCTCCGTGCGCTCTGGAATGCAAACTCTGCCTGATCATCACGTGCCACATTCCAAAAATGTCTGTCCTGAACCCTAAAACAGTAGCTCCTTGCATCATTATTTTCCAATGATGGCTGCTGCATTGAGTCTCTGCCCTTTATAATCGAGCTTGTGAAATAGATTCCCACCATTTCTCCTACAGCAAATTGTGACAACCGAATAACCTTCCAACTGTTGTACACAACCATACCTCTTCAGTAATTTTAGCATGACTTAACTTATGTGCACTCTGCACAGTTCCGTTCTGGTGAATATAAGCTACTATTTCACCACTCTGCACTCATTCTGATCTTCATTGTCCTTTGCCAACTAAGTTGTGCATTTGTTAGGTGTTTACACAAGGACATTGTGTTTCAAAGCACCAACAGGGGGTAAGTGTTGGAGTGCCTGTGCTCGTGTGTGAGCAGCAAATGTAAGTGCCCAGTATAGTAAGTGCTAGAGAGCATGCAACAAGTAGGTAAGTGCAGGCCTCCAGTGGTGTAGGCCAGTGGGTGCTGAGGCAAGTGCTGTGTGTAGGCACAGGCTGAGGCAATTGGGTGTGGGATGCCAGGGTCCCAAAGGAGACATAAGGAAAGGGAGGTGGTTGGTGTGGAGGGTTGGGCTTCTGGTTTCTGATGCAGCAGAGGACTCCTCTGGCCTTGGAGTTGTTCGGCATGGTGGAGGAGTTGGCTAGGAGCCGAAGGGACTAGATTCAAAAGGAGAGCAAGACCTAAAATGTGTAGACAAATGCTAAGTGAACAATTTTAAATAACACACCTGGGTTCAAAAGGAGAATGGGCCTAGAATGCGTAGACAGATGTAATGGGAGCAAATTAGAAATGCCTCGATTTAAAACGGGGAGCAAGACCTTGAAATGTGATTTTGGAAGACACTTAATGCAAAATATGACTACCTTACACAATTGGCTAAATGCAACCAATTGCTGCTTTCCACACTGAGGCTAAATAAAAGATATGGCTACCTTACACAATTAGTGTAAATTCAGAATATGGCTTCCTTACACAATTAGGCTAAATGAAAGATTGGCTACTTTACACAATTAGGGTAAAGTCACAATAAGGCTACCTGAGACAATTAGGCTAAATGCAACCAATTGCTACTTTCCACACTGAGGCTAAATAAAAGATATGGCTACCTTACACCTGTTGGCTAAATGCAGAAATATGGCTACCTTACACAATTAGTGTAAATTCAAATATTGCTACCTTACACAATTAGGGTACATGCACAATATGGCTACCCAGCCAATTAGGCTTAATGGAAAATATGGCTAACTTGCACAATTCTCTTGAAAAGTATTGGTACAGACAGGCTTGTGAAATGGAGGAAGATGTCACTAAAACCTAGCCTGCTTTGTGTGTGGTAGAACATCTACATTTCATTACAAGTCATGCAGTTGTTGATCATTCTATCCCTCAACAAATTATTAAGTTGTGAGGGGAAAGAGGGACACACGTTGGGGGAAAGGGAATGTGGGGTGCTATAGCAAGACAGGTGGAGTGTATGTGAATACGTATTAAAATATTATAATAGAAGGTTCCACACACATTCTGTGAGAACATATTCTGGGCCTGAACTAGCAGCATTAGTGGGTGAAACAACATTATTTAGCATCAGTTTTCATTAGGATGTTGAGTTAAAGGAACAATCCCAAAAACCCTTTACAAGGGTGCCAATGACATGGGACCCACACTTAGGCAAGCTGGTAATGTCACATCAGCATGACACATCATGGTTGTTTTTGCCTTAATGATTTGGGTACAGAGTTTCTTAGCTATTCTTGCCCAGTACTTCAGTCCTTTTTTGGTAGCAAGGTAACAGTCTCTGCTTGATAATAGCAAAGTCATTGTTCTCCTATCACGCCAATCGCAGCGCATGTGCGTGCATTGCAAGCCTGCATCAGCCACGGGCACTCCCCTGGGGCTCGCTGTTTTCTCTTAATGCCCCAGAGGAATGTCCTCAAATCATCTGCTTGTATGATTCTGGGGATCGAAGGTCAAGCCACCCAGTCATACTCACAAATCACTTATTGCCACTGTTCCACAGAGCACGCCATAATCTTTTAGAGACATTGGCGCTCAATACAAGCTTGGTGGCATCCTGGTGGTAAATCTGCCGAGATACCACCAAACTGTATTACTGTTATTACGGTATTGCCATCTGATTGCAAGTGGTGGTATGCTGGTGTTAGTCCCCATTTATCAAGTCCATAGGCAGCGCTGATGATTGGCCTGGGATCCGGCTAGAGTCAGCCGCCCCAAACCCATGCTCTGCACGAAAAAAGAAAAATGAAAAAGAAGCGCCCGCGAGCAAACTGTGACTTCCTCTGGTGACCTCGTGCAAGGGGTCACAAAAGGAAGTTACAGTCCTCAGCCATGACCCGATCCTCAGCCAGGACCTGGTTTCTTTCTTTATTTATTTATGCAATGTTTGTTGGATACATGGACCCGGATTATTTATTTATGCAGTTTGTCTAATACATGTATCCGACAAACATTGCTTAAATACATAAATATACAGGTATCTGAAAAACATTGCATGAATAAATAAATACCCCATTGAAACTATCACACACAATGCAGCCACCCAACTGCTCCCAGAGGAGCTGTGCCGGGTGTGGTTCAAGTAAAAGAAAACGTTGCTCATGGCGAACAGAAATCACCCCCTTTGAATAGTACCCAAGGTTTTTTTTTTTTTTAATGAAATGACATGCAATTTGTACATTTAAAGAATATTTACTCAGCAACACTGGTCAAAACTATTATCCGCATAGTGAAGTAACTCATCAACAGTGGTGACCTCGTGCAAGGGGTCACAAAAGGAAGTTACAGTCCTCAGCCATGACCCGATCCTCAGCTAGGACCTGGTTTCTTTCTTTATTTATTTATGCAATGTTTGTTGGATACATGGACCCGGATTATTTATTTATGCAGTTTGTCTAATACATGTATCCGACAAACATTGCTTAAATACATAAATATACAGGTATCTGAAAAACATTGCATGAATAAATAAATACCCCATTGAAACTATCACACACAATGCAGCCACCCAACTGCTCCCAGAGGAGCTGTGCCGGGTGTGGTTCAAGTAAAAGAAAACGTTGCTCATGGCGAACAGAAATCACCCCCTTTGAATAGTACCCAAGGTTTTTTTTTTTTTTAATGAAATGACATGCAATTTGTACATTTAAAGAATATTTACTCAGCAACACTGGTCAAAACTATTATCCGCATAGTGAAGTAACTCATCAACAGTGCCATGGAAGTGGTTTAAAGTGGAATTGATAGTTTGGAAAAGGAATAACATGAAAGAAATAGTGCTGTTTTAAACTATTATTTTGGACATTTCCTTTGATCGGAGGTCAACTGCCAGCCCCACCCCTCTAAACCCTGCCTCCGCCCCCACCCCGGCACTTATGGGATCCCCGACCGTTGAAATGGACGTATAATGCTGCGAAGGCGCTGGAATTGCATCCACCATTTCGCTGTAGGTTTTTCCTCCACCTTCCCACCATACTTGTACTTCCGTAGTGCGATAATCCAGCAGTAATCGTATTACAGCCTCATTTTACCTGCACTGCACAATCTGTAATGAGCCCCAAATGCGGTGTTAACATAATTTTACCTAGGCTTTAATCGCTAGCATTCCTCATGCATGAAAAGAATGCTAGGGCATCTCTGACAGGATGCTGCACATTTTCTAAAAACAATGCAATCAAAATCTGGGGAACAACAAACTAATTCAGCCACTGGAAATATTCATCGTACTTTTCTTAAAAGAAGGGGAAGCTAAAAGAATTCATTGCAAGGCAATGTTCAGTACATAGGACTGGAGGGAATGCACATCACTGCATCCTTCCTGAATTAATGCTCCATTTTATAAGGTTATTTCCTCCAATTACTGTGACAATACCAACATATTATCACTATAACTGCATAGTTTTATTATGCTACTGGGTAGACAGGAGTCTACATCCTACTGTTTCATAAAACTTTGATCATATTTTGGGGATTTGCTGAGTGTTAATTATTGCTATGTTTTGCAAAAAAATGCAGCCGCCTCTGTGCAGGAAAGTGAGGAGGCAAAACAAAATAAAGCAGGGGAAGACCTGTGGGAGTCTGTAACTTTCCCCCTACATGTCACAACAGGTTTAAAGGCTGTAGACCGGATGCAAAAAAACAGTTTTCTGTTTGATGCAAAAAAAGTTTTCTGTTCGTAAGACATTACGTGATTGTTTTTTTTAGTTTTCTGTGGAATGGAAAATGTACTCCATTTGGCATTTAGGCACATAGTTCAAGTATATTTGGGGTATATTTGTCACCAAAGGTTCCAGCCACACCAGCCATTCGGCAGCAAAGTTTCCAGACATACCAGACACAAGTTTCCAGACACAACAGACAGCCTGAAGCAAAAAATTTGAATCCAGATATCTACTCTCCACCAGCCGAACTAGATGCAAAAAATGTAGTGCATGATCAGTGCACGCCCAGGGCTCTTCTCTCTGGAATTTCCTAAAATTCTGATAAGGACTGAAGACTCACCTCCTTAAAATTGCGTTTGACTTGTAGACTCCTCTATCCCTCATGCTCTTCCTAACACAGATTTCTTCTTGCTTCCAATCTTTTCCAAGGTTTCAATACCGGTCACATGCCGAAAGAGGTTTTTTTTGCCACTCTCTTGACTCTTAGCCAATGTAATTTCTGGCCTTGCAGGCATCAGAGGCGTGTCCAGAGAGTGGCCTGGGGTGGCATGTGCTACCCATAGAATCTGATTGGCCACCCCAGGTGCCACCACATTATCCTAAACTATGATCATTATGTGTGTGTGCACTCGTACTTCATGCCACCCCAGCAAAAGTCAGAGCCCCACTTGGGCAAGCCCAGTTAAACGAGTCTGGACATGCCCCTGCCAGACATCCCACCTTCCTGTCCTAAAGCAAAGCACTGTGTGTCTCTTTCGTAGGGCATACACCGCTCTACATACACCCAATATAAAATGGACACATTATATAAACATACTTTCTATAAAACAATTGAAAGTGATAGTCTTGAAACTGCAAAAGAGATGCATATCAAGATTGAAATCGCAAACACATGCCTGACCTGAGACTCATAAGTTGCAAGAAGCCCACAAGCCCTCTGCCTTCTGATCGATTTGATCCCTTTTCACAATCAGCAGAGAAACAGAGAGCTATTCCTGGGTATTACTGATATCACTATACTGTACCTGACCCGCAACTCTTGTAATATTGCATCTGCCATTCAAAGTCAGTTGCTGTTGGCGCTATGTCTAAAACCAGCTCTCATTGATAACCTGAAATGCTTGTCCTACTGAATGCATTCCAGCCCCGCTAACTAACTACTGCTCTGCCCACTAATAATCACCATGCAATGACACTTGGACTATGCCTGTATATGTTGCACTGACCATTACCTATTAGGCCCACATCTGACGCTAACATTAGGATAACTGTATAGCCGAACTCTGTTGCGCCTCACAACTTGAACTTGAGTCTGATCGCCCCCAATTGCTACTAGCCTTAGCACATAGGTACTGCCTAACTTTGTTTCTGATGACCCTTTTGCCTATGCACCCTGCTAGTGATCTATGCTTTTGTGCCTTGACTGCTAGTGACCTATGCTTTTGTGCCTTGATTGCTAAAATCGAATCTAGGTGACCCTTTGCCCATGCACCCTGCTAGTGATCTATGCTTTTGTGCCTTGACTGCTAGTGACCTATGCTTTTGTGCCTTGATTGCTAAAATCGAATCTAGGTGACCCTTTTGCCTATGCACCCTGCTAGTGACCTATGCTTTTGTGCCTTGATTGCTAAAATCGAATCTAGGTGACCCTTTGCCCATGCACCCTGCTAGTGATCTATGCTTTGTGCCTTGACTGCTAGTGACCTATGCTTTTGTGCCTTGATTGCTAAAATCAAATTTAGGTGACCCTTTGCCTATGCACCCTGCTAGTTGACCTATGCCTTTGTGCCTCGATCGAAAAAATCGAATTTAAGTGACCCATTAGACTAGACCTTACGCTACTGGATAACAACTACACTGTACTAGCCTTATCTTGCCCAATATCACAATGTATCTCCATGCGCTTTACACAGTGTTACTGAGATCAATACTGCACATCTTGAACAGCCAATAACTAACTATGCTACCCAATTTACCAGCACTTGAGCCCGCATATAACCCATACACATCAACTGAAATGACCTCCACACCTTGCCCTGTTCTCATGAGGAACTTTAGATTACGTGCCAGGCTCTCAAGGCTCCATGACCCTCTATCTAAACTAGCCCACAATAAGGTGACTAGGACTCCATCCCTACACCCTCTTCAACTGAACAGTAGACTCCACCGTGAGCCCATCCGTGACCAGAAAAGTATGCACGAATCTGCGCCACCACCCCTATACCCAGTAGATCTCAGGACTAAGGGTGCACTAATAAATGCCCGCTCCATGGTAGCCCATGCTTCAGACATTGCCGACCTGCTACACAACGAAGACTTGGACTTCTTAGCAGTCACTGAATCTTGGCTCCACCCGACGGCAGGCCCTGCAATTATGCTAGCGGTACCAGATGACTACACGCTATTAAGAGTTGATCGTACCACCTCTAGAGGCGGAGGTCTTGCCATCATAGCCAAAACTAAATTCCCTATTACAATTGAATCACCCACTAATGTTACTTCCTGTGAATCTCTAACCGCCAAGTTAACACTATCTAATACCCAATCCATCTCCATTCACCTTATCTACCGACCGCCGGGCCCCTTAGGGTCATTTGAAGAAGACCTCACAGACATCTTATCAAACAATCTTAAAAATTCCTCACAACGCATCTTACTAGGAGACTTTAACCTAGGATTTAGCGACCCCGCAGACGCCAATGCCAGTACAATCAATAACACCTTAGAGGAACTGGGCTTCACCCAGAAGATCACTGAGCCCACCCATATCAAAGGGAGAACTCTGGACTGGCTAGCTGTGCACAACTGCCCAGTCCTAATCTCTGCCATACTCCCGCAGCCTTGGACAGACCATTACTTGATCTCGTTCACCCTAGAGGCAACCCCAGCACAAGCTAACAGCATAGCTCCAGCTGCCCAATCTCGAAATAAAAAAAACATCACCCCCGAAAACCTGATCCCGCTAATCACACCAACCTTGAATGCCATCCCGGCTCATACAGATCCATTTACGATGGTGGACATCTATAATAAAATCATGCTCTCATCCCTTGATGCCATAGCGCCTTTAAAGATAAAAAAGAGCAAGCCCCGGAAACACATCCACTCCTGGTTTTCGCCTCATTTTATAGCCCTCAGGCAGGAAAAGCGACGCTGTGAAAAAATCTGGCGAGCTTACCCCTCAGAAAATAATAAAAAAAAACTTGAGCAGTCTAGCTTCCCAATATAAAAAAGAAATTATATTGGCCAAACAAACGTCTTATAGTACGCGAATCTCACAAGCTAAATCTAACACTAGAGAGCTTTTCACAATACTTAAAGGGGTTGAATCCCCGATCCAAGTGCCCGACTCATGTATCAAAGATAAAAACTGGTGCACTGGCATAAAAAATGCCCTAGCGAACAAAATCTCCTCCCTTAAGACTAAAATAAGCATTAAAAAAGAAACTCTGCTCTCCTCTACTAAGCCGAGTACCGCCTCCCATAAAAAGGCTCGCCCGACTCAATCATCCCCCAGCGCACAACCCCACCTTTAACTTCCATAAAGTATCCACCAAAGAGGTAGAAAATACTATTCTCACCCTCAAACCTTCAAATTGCCACGGAGACCTATGTCCCGCTCAACTGATTAAGGATGCAGCCCATGATCTCGCACCATTTATTACCAAACTAATAAATGCGTCTTTCACATCAGGCACCGTACCTAATAACTTAAAACAGTCCTGGGTCCTCCCTCTGCTTAAAAAAACAAACTTAGACCCATCCACTCCAACTAACTACTGACCCATCACCACAGTACCATTCCTTCTTAAAATCATCGACAAATCAGCATACCACCAGATCCAACATTACCTTGAGCACTTCCATCTCCTAGGCGTCCGACAATCGGGTTTCAGGCCACAGCATGGAACCAAAACTGCACTTATATATCTCAAGGCACAGATAGATGAGCTGAGAGACCAGGGCAAGACAGCACTATTGTTACTCCTCGATCTCTCTGCGGCCTTCGATCTGGTCGACCATGAGATCTTATGCAACCACCTACAAAAAGCTGCCCACTTCTCTCAAGAAGCAACCAACTGGATCCAATCCTTCCTCAATAACCGCACAATGAGAGTCTTCTCATTGTCAGCAGCAGCCGACCCTACACCTATCACTTGCGGCGTGCCTCAAGGATCTTGCGTCTCCCCTACACTTTATAACATTTTCACGAAGCCCCTTTTCGATGATCTAGACGATCTGGGTATCACCTACACTAATTACGCCGATGATACCCAGATCCTCATCCCGTTGTCGGGGGATTACGACAAGGATTTGGCCTTCGTTAATAAAGTGTACCTCATCATCCAGGCATAGATGGCCTCACACGGTCTATGCCTGAATGATGACAAGACGGAACTCCTTATTCTAGGATCTACACACTACCTCAACAAACTGGGCCACAAATACTCATCGTTCATAATTGACGACAACAAGATCAAAGTAGCTAAGGAGGTTAAAACCCTCGGCTTCTATCTAGACTCCACCCTCACCTTCAACAAACAAGTGAAAGCAATGGCCTCCGCCACCTCCTACACTTGCAAACTCATTAGGGCAGCCAAACCCTTTTTCTCCCCCACCTACTGTACCACCCTGGCCAGTCCACTGATCCTGTCAAAGTTGGACTACTGTAACACTCTATATGTAGGTTGTAACAAATATATCTCAAATAAAATCCAAATCCTCCAAAATAATGCCCTTAGAGCGGCCCTCAGTATCCCGAAGAAAGCCCATATCTCAGTTTCCAGAAGATCTGTCAACTGGCTATCCACCAAGGACAAGATATTCCTTAAATAGGTATCTCTGATTCATAAATGCCTCCACCAAGCAGCCCCTCAATACCTCATCGCCAGATTTACTAGACCCACCCTCTCTTGCCCCTCGAGAACGGCCAATTCCAACCTTCTTCTGGTGCCCAGGTTCAAACGTACAATGTCTGGAGGTAATAGCTTCCCAGTAAAAGCAGCGCAATTCTAGAACTCCCTTCCTCCTACCTGCAGGGAGGACCTACCCTACCACCAGTTCAGAGCCAGGACTGTCCACTGGCTCAAATCTCTCGACTCATAATGACTTCCAATGCCCAGATGTGCCACTACCATGTGGCTCCTTACCTCATTGAATGTAAATATGTATATAGTACAGCCTACAATGTTTATGTCCTACCCTTCCTATTTGGTGTGATACGTCCGGCACTGTAACCGCAGCTAGACCTCACCCTACTGTATGTAACTAAGCTTTGCAACCCTCTTGCTGCCTTTGCGCCTGGCTACCCCTGGGTTTGGTGCGCATTATAAATAAATAAATACAAATACAAATCTACCCTCCACAAGTCTACCAGGTCAATTCCAGCAAATGTTCAGGCTCTGAATTTCATAAGTGTATACCAATGCTCTTCAAATCTCTGTCAAAGCATCCGTGGATGGATACCAGACTTCCTACATATACAGCCATGTGCAGAGTTTCCTTAAATTTACAGTGCAAATAGTGCATTCAGTCCCCGATATGCCTGAGCATATGACTGACAGAACCAGCCCTTCACTGGTCCCAAACCTACTCAGACAGCAGTAAATTAGAAAGTACAAGCTCCCAAAGAAACAGAACTGCATGTCCCAGGATGCATCAGGCTTACAAATCCAAAACACGGAGCAGATTCTGTAGTGTCTTTCAGCAATTCGAGGAAAGTCATAACCACTTCTCGAGAAACCACTTAGTCAACAGGTGAGGATCCTCAAAGGGAAAACCAAACGTATGACAACACCACTCTCCAAAAGCAGGGCTGTGAAGGATAACGATTTGTGTCCCTCCCTTGTATCCACAGCATTTAAAGTGAGAAATGCCTTCTTTCCCCTTTCCAAATGGATTTTTGCACAGGTTGGAAGTTACTAGAGATGTGCCTGTGCATTGTGATGGACTTTTAACATCGAAACCACCCCACAAACTGAATTTCTATGCAGTGGGGAGGGGGGAAGCTAGGAGGCAATGCAGAAGCAAGGCAGCGGGCAAACACCAGCTTCTGCACCTAGAAGCAAACTGAAAGAAATCCAAGAAAACAGTGAGCATTTCCTATACTTCCTTCTCCTGACCTGGAATAGGAAGCCAATTAACCAATGACTTCAAATGTTTGCCTCAGCCAATGGGAGAACGGTAAGGGCTTTATAACTGAGGTTAGGAAGCCTCATTACAAAAGTGCTAGTATTCCGGCTGTAAATCTGCCAGAATACCGGCAAACGCAATTACTGTTACCGGCACTTGTCTGCTGGTATTACTGGCAGATTACAAGTGCTGCTATACACAGTAAATCCCCATTGCATTAAGTTCCATAGGACTTCATGGGGGAATTGTACCACTGTTACCGTTGGTGCTGAAAATACAGACAGTTTCTTGCCTTTAGGGGTCAGATTTACCTCCAGCTCTTAGCTGGGTGTAAATCCTTAAACCCTACCAGCAAATTGGAGGTGGCTGGTTCAGTTAAAGTGCTGGTAAAAGGTATTACTGGCACTTTTACTAAGTACCGGCCAACTCGTAATGTGGTCCAGTGTCCTTTGGGCTGGGAGAGGAGTTTGTTGAGGAAGAGAGAGCACCAGAGAAGGGAAGCACCTTGAGCCCAGAAGAGAGATGTGCTCCAGCGTGGGCAACAAGATCCCACTGAATCCCAGAAGAGGGTTGTACTTCAGTTATGGGGAGAAGAATTCCTAAACCCCAGAAGAGGGTTTTGATCCAGTGAGGGGAAGAGAAGCCCCCATGAGCCCCACAAGTGGGGCCTGCTGCAGTGAGCAGCCAAAGAGCCCCTTGACCCCCAGTAAATGGGTGTGCTCTAGTGAGGGGGAGAAGAGCCCCCAAAATCCCCAAAAGGGGATATGCTAGAGTGAGGCAGAGAAGAACACCCCCTGAACCACAGAAGAGTGTGCTCCAATATGGGTGAGATGAGCCTCCCTTAACCCCATAAAATGGGTCTGCTCCAGTGAGGGATAGAAGATACCCCCTGAACCACAGAAGAGGGGTGTACTATTGTGATAAGTGTAGAGCCCTTTCAGTCCAAAAGAAGGAGACCCAAGACCAAAGAAAAGTTGGGGGTGAGTAGTAAGACAATTTGTCCCCAGCAGAGGGGATTTGTAGCAGAATAGGAGAGCACTGTGAGCCCAGAAGAGGAGTGTGGTACAGTGATGAGAGAGAGAGTTTGCAGGTCACCATATCCCTGGAAGTGTGAGCAGGTCACTATACCCCTGGGTGTGGATTAGTGAGCAGAGCATTACGTCACTGTTTGTTGAAGGGTGAGCAAAGCCCCATATCCCTGAGCAAAATAACAGAGGAGGGGGGCTTTTGGGCCAAAGAGAGAGGACTGTGTAACAGAGAGACAGAAAGCCCAGTGAACGGGAGGTCGTTTGGGACACATGGCAAAGGGTGCAAGCTCTAAATCCTGTGAGAGGAAGAAAGGCTTTGTGGTCTCCAGAAGAAGTAGTAAAGATTGAATGCTAAAGCAACCCAAAAGGAAAACCTTCTGACTGGAACTTTCTGAAAGCCTTTCTGTTTGCTGTCATTCATAGATAATCCTGAGTGCACCACATACATTTTGCAAGAACCTTTATGTCACAGGCACCCAGAACCAATTTCCATGCAATAGTCTTATGTTTTATTTTTGTTTAATAACATCCTTTAATGATATTTTGTTGTCAGTAGTTGTAGTTTTGAGTCCTTCTGCCATGCGACAATATCCTCATATATCCTTAGCAACCCTAAAGACACACTCTATGGCTGTGGTCCTACGATACCCACTCTAGACACAACAATGCTGTTTGTGGTCTATCAATCTCAACCATTTGGCGATGTGGGTTTCTTATTGTCATTGAATAATCGGATAAACTTGGGTAGTCTGTCATCAAATGCAAGTAACGTTGTTTTAGCCTGGAACGTGACCGTTCCAATATTGTATGTGTTCATTGTCAGTTTGTATTTTTTATATGGTGTTATGCTGTTGTTCCAGTCCTGACTTTATAGGGGTTTCGGTAATTTCAGTAAACATTTCTTTATTGTAATTCAATAGAGATATAGGTGAACAGTAAAAATGAGAACAACTGTGAACCAATCTTTCTTACTAAGGCCCCAACAGGAGGTAGTATAAGGGCCTGTCTGAGCTATTATAGAGGCAGATACTTTTGATTTCTTTCTGTCAGTTCGTAGAGGAAATGTATTTTTGGAGATAATTTCAGATGGTAAGTTTATTTAATTGTAGTTCCTAAGGTTAGAACGCTGATTATTATACATTGCAATGAATGGTAATTCCTAAAATGGTTTTGATGAAGTGGGGGAGGGCCTTAAAGGTCATAACGTTTTTTTTTTTAATGCTGTTCACATGCAGATTAGATGGACCTGCAGAAATACAAGGCTATAGCGTACAGTTTACATTTTTAAAAATGCAGGTCAGATGCAGATTTAATATGCCAGCAATAGCACAGGACCTTAAAGGCAGATTCCATTTTTTTTATTAGATCAGATGCAGATTAGAAATACCAGCAATATTGCAGTTCCTTAGGGTCCAGGTTAAAAATGATTTACACAGAGGCCAAATGCATTATATACACGTAGGCAATAATGCAGGGGCACATGGGGCGATTACTTTTTATTTTAAATGCAGGTCAGACGCAGATTAATTATACCATGCCCATAGGACCTGATCTCATTTTTAAATACATTAAAACATATTGAAATATCTTTGAAATGTACAGGAAGGTCTCAGTGCCAGGTGCCACTTTTCAATGGACAGCAATAACAGGTTAAGTGTGAGAGGTATTATAAGTCTTTAGACCTAGGTACGGGACTTATAATCAGAAGACAACAAACCACTGTGTACATGGTAGAAAGAACGAGAATGCAGTCTTTGGAGATTTGAACCTACTATACAGTTCAGTGAAGCGTTGTTGGTAAAGATGGAGGAGGGACGGGAGGGCCTGAGGCCTTGCCACGCCCTAACAGAATCTGTTTTTGTCTTTGGAGCCCTTCACTGTGGATGTCAGGTGGTGGTCAGAGTCGTAATGAATGCACGTGGACCTGAAAGAAAGGGCTTCCTGCTTCCAAAATGATTGCACAGGGGGAGACACCAGGCACAATGGTGGAACCCATTCATGGATTTCTCTCCTTCCCCGAGCAAGGCTGATAAATAACAAATCTGTGGTCCAGCAATCAGATGCGCAGGAATGGCGAGTCAGGGATCTACCTGCTTCCAAAATCGACACTCAGGGGCAAAGACCAGGCAAAATGCCAGGGTTCTTCTTCATCTGAACTCCAAGTCCAGCAGGGAGATAAGCAGGGTATGTTGCTGCTTGCTACTAGCTTCAAGGGAACAATGAGGGGCTATCTGTTCGAAGAAAAACTCACCCGTGAAGAGAGCTGCATTTCGTTTTGGGGGAAGTGCATCCAATCCAGCACTGTGTGTTTGCCGCTCCTCCCAACGCATCAGCGTGCTTCCTGGAGGAGGCGGGGTAGGAGCAACACGTGACTGGATCACGTGATCGCGGCCGCCTACAAAGGACTAAGGCAACCTCCCTTGTGGCGTTAAGCCCGGCTGGAGTAAAGCCCAGTGACTGTTGTGCGGCTGTTTGGCGCAGTTGGCGCAAAAATCTACATGTGACATGCAGGAGAACCAACAGCAGCCAATAACAGCTGAGGTGAACTTGAGGTAAGGTCTACATCGTTTACAATACTTGTTCATACAACGTGAGACTGCGGGAAATTATATCCTTTGATCACGCTGTTTTGTCTAATTACGACTCGATAAAAGACCTTTCTCCTCGGGTCTGATATAACTAAAGTGACTACTTAGCACTACATCTTCACCCTTGGTAGTGAGCACTTCTGACGTAAAGTGACTAACTACCTCAGACTTATTTAAAGTGTAGACACATCGCTTACCACTTTCTACCAACAAACGGTGTATACATCACAGATTGTTGATTAAACTAAAACTTGATGAAACTTCGTAGCACCAAAGACATGGAAGGGGCAGGGAATGGATCGTATTTAAATCAAAGCTGTGAAGTGATCATACCAACTGCTCAACTCGCTCAGGAGAATGCTAATCTGATGAATGGACAAGAAATCCAAGTTCTGCTACATGCTGATGAAAAACATAGTACTCCTACAAAAAGTCAGATAGAGAAAAATCCAAATATCGCTATAGTGAATAATTGGAAAAAAGGGTTGGAATACACTATCTCAACAAGAAAAATACAAAGCAAAATAGAAAATCATTTCGGGAATAAACGACATAAAAGCCACAGTGACATCGAAGGCGAATCCCTCATTCTTTGGGAAGAACCAAGACACTCTCAAACCCCGACTTCTAGTACAGAAATACACATTGTTGCAGCACACCTGGAAAAAGAAACCTGTACCTCATCTGAGGAAGACAACGCATTCACCCCAACCCCACAAAACCTACAATCTTCATCAACTGTTGTACAGCTAATGCTGGAACAAAGGGACTCAGAAAGAAAAGACGATGAAGAAATAACAACACATCCAAATACAGACACATTGAAAGCACTGAACTTTGTTCTTAGCTCATTGGTTTCAGTCTTTGAGATGCTAAAAGGAGAAGTCCAATCGCAAAATGGGACATTGCTAGAAATGACTAAAGAAATTTCTCTTTGTGACTCTACTTTAGTGGGCCTGGCAAATGCCATCAATACAAAACTGAGCACCCCAATTCAGGCACTGAATATTGAGATTGTAAAACAAGGACTCGACATCTCCTCTATCCAGCAATCACTGAAAGAAAAAAATCAAATTGAAAACCAAAACAACACACTTTTGAAAGAGATTTTGTCAGCCTTGAAGGGACAACTGCCCCCAGTTCAAATAGAAGAAACCCCAGACAAAATTCAGGAATACTCATTGGAGGACACCCCACTTTCAGATTCAATAATGGAAGAATTCTTAAGACTAGCTACAGTACTAGAGGAAGAGGCAGATATTGGAAAAAACACAAAAGAAACTAAATCTGATAACCAAAAAGCCAATCAGGTAGGAAAACCTCAGGAATGGCAAGAACAAGGGGAACAAACATCAAGAGGCAGAAGAAAAAGGAGAAATCACTTGGCAAAGAGAAAGAGCTCTAAATCTTCACAGTCTAAAAACAAAAGTAAACATAACAAAGGGCTGAAGCAAAATAAAATTGGAAAAGAAAAAGGTAAGATCCAGGGAAAAATACAATCCGCTGGGATTAGTGAGGAGCAGGACACCATTGTGGGCGACTCTAAAACCCCTCATATCGGCACAAAAAAAAATAAACTCAAAATAGGAAAAGGAAACCAGAAGGCCAAAATTGACATCTGTACAAAGACCAATTTAACTAAAGACAAACAATTGGACGATATAGTTCCAATAACGAAAGCAAGCATTGGCTTACAAACAGAGGAGCTGACAGGACAAAAAAACAATCTAAAAAAGAAAAACATAGAGATTGGAAAGGATCTGGAAAAACAGATAAATCTAGAGGAAATAACAAGAAAAAAAAACCTAGTCGCTCAACCTCAAAAAGAGAACATAGCCAAAGCAGTCAAATGGGCCCCAATTTTCACACAAAAAAGAAGGCAGTCTGTAGTAAAAAGAACTTGTGGGAATGTCACTGCCACAAATCAACAGGAAAACAGGAAAATTGCCCCCATCTTTCTAACAAAGAAGCCGTTGGCTTTCAAGGACCCAAGCACAACCCTTCCAGGTGTAACTGTTCCAGCAAACATGCTGGGGAAAAACACACCTGAAATAAATGACAACCAAATCAAAAACGGAGAAGGGAAATTCGTCAAACTTGATACCCATATGCATCGTGAGGAGAATGCTGCAGGTATCCACTCACTCTCTGAAATATGCGATAAACCAACTGAAAACACATCAGTGGGAAATGCCAATGAAAGGATTTGGTTGAGATTGCGCTCAAACCACGGCCACTATAAATCTTTAAACCGGGGAGTGATTCTGAACATAATACAAAAAATAGGAGACCTCCACTCTTTAAAATCCAACGACATTGAAAGCGTGAAATTCCCGTTGTCAAGTGATCCATTCCTGGTCGAACTCATTATGACTTCAGCGAACGCAAGAAATGATATCTTGCGAAACTCAATTGAGTTGGAATCCTATGGACTGGAAGTTTCATGCAATGATAAGAAAAACAACATTATGGCCAAACACTGCATTCTCCCATGCCCAAACAAAGAAACAATATATCAAAATGAGGCAATCCTCACAAAGCAAGGTAGTTTAGAAAAAGATCTCAAAACAAAAGAAAACACCCTTATGCTCCTACCAGACATACTGTCAGAAGTTCTGAAGAAGTTGGGCTTGGGCACACAACGACTTTAGAAAGAACCATGTTAACATCTTTAGTTGGAACACAAGAGGCTCTAGTGTCATCAGAGGCAAAGAAACAAGGTCATACTTATTCAATCAGGGGGATGCGATTCTTTTACAAGAAACCTGGTTGGTTAATCCGCTAAACATCGAAGGGTATGTGGTTCATTGTTTGTCAGCCGTACAAAAAACACTGGGCCGGCCTTCAGGAGGCTTACTAATAGCACTAAAAAACCAAGTCTTTAAAAATGTAAAGGAAATATGGAATAATCCCCAGGGCATTCAGGCATGCAGAGCTGAAGTATCTATACAAGAAACTACCACAACTTGGGTCTTTGTAAACATTTACTGGAACCCTGCAACATCGAAACTAGACTGTTTTCTAGAGAACTTAGCATCTCTATTCGAACTACTAAAAACAACTCTAGTTTCTAGTAAGATCGTGGTAGCTGGAGACTTCAACACGAATTGCATATATCCCCTAAAAGGAGACCGAGATCGAGTAATACATAGGAAAATTACTCTGGGAAAACAATGGCAGGATTTTATGGAACAATGGGACCTCCATATGGTAGTGGGCTCACAGGAGGGTGTAAAAGAACCATATATAACCTGGAGAAGAGGGAACTCATCCTCAGCCTTAGACTATATCTTTGTTTCAAAAACTCTGCATGCTTCGCCCTATACATTAAAAATAAAACAGGAGTCTGGCAGTGACCACAGTAGACTGGAGTTGTCACTCGAAAATATTCTAACAACAGAAGCTGAACGAGAACTACAGTTGCTTGAGGGGAAGAAAGGAAAACTTAGAGTCGTAAAATATAAAGATGGGGGAACTAATTTAAATGGAAAACTCAAAATGATTCCTGAACACATATGGAAATCACAATGCGATCCACACCGATTTACCAACTTTCTATGGGCAACTCTAGCACCCAAATACTTAGCGGGAGAAGCCAAACAGAAACACCTGCACGCCTTTGACGAATCCACACAAAGAAGAAAAAGAGAGCATAGGAAAACGTTAAGAGACATCAAAAAGGCAGGACTTTCAGTGGAGGATATGAAAACTGAAATAAGAACCCAAAAAGCCAATTACAAATCATGGTCGATCTCACATAATGCTCTTCGGATACAAACAGATGGCGAGCACATACTTAAAACACTCAGAGAAAAAAATAGCAAGAACTTCTGGGAAGTAATGAACCAGTTCGAAGGGGCGCACGCACAATCATTATGTAACCTAGTTTCAGAAGATGGCTGGGTGAGCTACCTGACAGAGACATATAAGAGCGACGACACCCGCGAATTTAGACCCAAATCAGATATCCATTGGCAACTTAATTTCTGTGAAGAAGACATACGGGAAATTATAGCCAGTTCCTCATCATCTAAAGCATCGGGTCTAAACGGCTTGACCTATCAGGCACTGAAAAGCGAACCAACATTGTGGTCAAAGTTATTATCCGCTCTCTTTAAAGAAATACTAAAGCAACGAACCTTTCCAGCATCTTGGAAAACGGCCCTTATAGTACCTTTCTTTAAATCCGGGGATCGTCGTATACCAATGAACTATAGACCGATAGCATTGCTGGACATTGAAAGCAAAGTCTTCATGAGACTATTACTGTCTCATGTCTCGAAATGGGTCGAAGATTTTAATATTCTATCACGCTTTCAAACAGGATTCCGCAAAGGCCACTCAACATCTATTAATGGCCTGATTCTAAACATCTTGAATGAGCAAAAGAGAGGGGGGAAAAAACAAATGCTGTACGGAGCCTGGATAGATCTGTCTAAAGCTTTCGATCAGGTTGAACGAGTCCTATTGTGGGACAAACTCCGGAACTGGGGAATGCCAGAATCTCTTCTATCAATTTTAGTGGAACTTCATAAAAACACCAACCTAAGAATACGGCTCGACGCAATGGGTCATCTGTCTAGACTAGTTGAAGTTAATAGAGGTGTAAGACAAGGGTGTTTGGGGGCGCCTCTGTTCTTCAACTTGTTCCTGGCAGATATGGGCCATTTTCTAGAAACGTCTGCCTTGATAAGCCCAACACTAAATGGGAGGAAAATCTGCTGGTTGGCGTATGCGGACGACATAGTTCTCCTCGACAGAACACCAATTGGGCTACAACACCTACTTGACAAACTGAACGAATATGTAGGACTAAACAAATTGACAGTTAATCCATCTAAATCAAACATTTTGATTTTCAAACACTCATTGTTAAAAGTAAAATACATAAACTGGAACATGGGAGGAGAACGGATTAAAACAGTAGAAACCATAAAATATCTGGGATATAACATCTATGCCCATCCAGCAACATACAAAGTAGAAAATGAAGTGTTAGCTAAAATAACACAATTCACATCACAGATGATTAAGTTAAATTACAAATTTTGTAAGTTCTCCATTTTGCCTCTGGTAAAGTTCTATCTCGCCAAAGTGGTTCCAGTTGTTCTATACGGACTAGAAGCAAAACCGGATCTTTGCTTCATAAACTGGGACAACTACGAGGGTCGCCTCTGGAAAAGAGTTTTGGGTCTCCCAAATTGTGCATCCTTAAAAAGCCTAAGATTTGAACTAGGCCTAAAATCTCTAAAATGTATGGCCGACTGGAAGCTCATTTCACTGTTCAGGGAAATAACACTAAGCAAGGACTCGACGTTGTATGGAGACCTCAAACACGAAGCACTATTGAAAAAATCCACTATTCTCATTTCGCTGGAAAGGAAAACGTTGGAAATGCTAAAGAAACTGGATCTAAATGAAGAGACTCTGGCTCTAAATCCACTTAAAGTAAAATGCAGACTAGAAGAACGGGACTGGATTGAAACAGTGGAGAAAGTAAGAGAGGACCCAACTCAAAACATATTTTTGAAGGGAGAAAAGAAACTTGGATCACTCTCATGTTATCTACTGAAATCTCCAAATAGAAAATTGCGTTCAGACTTCCTCAGAATGAGACTGAACCTCGTCCACTGTGGGGCTGTTCTGGTAAAACGTAATCAAGGGCAGATGGCAATAAAATTATGCTCAATCTGCTCAAACCCCGCCAAACAAACGTTAAAGCATATCCTAATGGATTGTGAAGGCACCTGGCCTCAGCGACTAAGATTCTTTAGAGATCTGGTACGGAGGGAGGAAGACATAGTTACAGACTTCCTCTGGGACAGAATTATCTCAGGAAAAAATGCTGCACTTACGTTTGCAGCAACCCAGGTGCTAATAGAAAGTGGTCTGACAATCTAACACAACGATCCAAAGGATAAATGTACCTAAGCATGGAATTTACAGGACTAGAAAAATTTGGCAGGGTTGGTGGACAGTAAGACATTTTAACACACGTTTTGTCTTTCTTTGTACTTAATGCAAATTGTTTTGTATTGTTTTCCCTTTTGTAAAGGCTTAAGCCAAAACAAATAAAAAAAAAAAAAAAAAAAAAACAATGAGGGGCTAATTACTGGCCAGGTGTGTCGGTACTAATTACTGGCCAGGTATCTCGGTACTCATTACTGGCCAGGTGTCTCGGTACTCTTAACTAGGGGTACCTGTACACTAGTAAAAACTGGATCTACAGTCCTGCAACAACATGGACTGGCTGGACCAATCGGTAATCTGTCTGCTTCCAAAATCACTACTCAGAAACAATGGGCAGGCAAAATGATTGACTCAATGCATGGATATTCTTCAAATCAGCAGCTGCAGCTCCAGCTGTTGCTACTGGCTTCAAAGGAACAATATGGAACACTCTTCCCTGTGCAAGGCTGTTAAAAACTGAATAATCAGTCCTGCAATCACGTGGGCTGAATCAGAGAAAATCCCCCTACATAGTGACCACTCAAGGACAAAGGCCAAGTAAAATGGTGGTCCCAAATGCAAAGATCTTCTTCAGATCAGTCCAACCTCCAGCAGGTAGCCAGCGGGGGCTGTTGTTAGTGGCTGCTAGCTTCACGGGAACAACAAGGACATCTCTCCTTCTTTGGGCAAGACTGATAAATGTAGACTTTAAGTCCTGCAATACCATGGGCAGGAAGGACCAGTCAGCAAGCTGACTGCTTACAAAATGGCCTCTCAGGGACAAAGGTCAGGCAAAATATTGGGCTCAATGCAGAGATCCTCTTTAGCTCTGATCCATTTCCAGCAGGGATTAGGCTGGAGTTGTTGTTTCTGGCTAGTGTTGGAACTGACTTTCAATGTCACATGTTGCTTCTCGCTGTGACTTTTTTTTCTTTCATGGCCTGGCCTGGCCAATACAGCTTCCCCATTATGTTCAGGAACACATACATACAAATATGTTCTACTCACATTCCTAGTACACAAATGATGCACAACATGTTTGGACACAGGGTAACCAAGTAACTTTAAACTGTTTGGCCGACGTGGTTCAATTAATTGTAGTTGACCACTTGTTCGTTAGGTGACTGGTGTAGCAGTCCCACTCATACTAGGGGAAATTGAGGTTTGGTGTGTTGCCAAGCCTCAATATCAATTTTGGCACAACCTTACATTTTCTTTTTAAAAAAAAGATATTGGTGAGGGAGTGACCGTGAACTCTCAATGTGTAGTTACAATGAACAAATCAGACATCCAGGTAAAAACTCATGCATATTTCCTGAGACCATGAACATGGCAGTGATGCGCAGTATAAATCACAAGTTACATAACATGACATAATTATTCAGCCAATTTTCTCTGATGAAAAGTGCTAGCCAATTAGGAGCACCATAATGTAGGCTTGATTCACTGGCATAAGCCCAAGTTTCCTGCTGCTGCTGGTGGGTGCCTTCCTGGCCAGGAATGCATTACTTGGCCTGCTGCCGGACTTCTGTCATCTTTCCTCTGCACCCAAATGACACTCCTGTCCACTCCTCTTCCTCCTAAAAGCACCTCCTTAGATCCTGCTTCCTAAAATACGATGCATGCCCCCATGGTATTATGCTTCTTCCTGGACCATGCTGGCAATGCCTACAAATGCCATGGAAATGGATGAGCTGCCACAACCAGAGTTCTTTACCTTGGAAGCCATTTTTGCCATTGTTCAAGGTTTGTACAGGTGGGGCCCCTTACCCGTGAACTGTGGTGTCCTACAGGGTTTCCTTTCATCACCTGTGCTGTTTAGCATCTACACAGGCTCTCTGGAAGATCTGGTGACAGGTTTGGGGATAAGGATACTTTGGTACACTCCTGAAGACACACAGGTCTATTTTAAGTTGTCTTCCTCAGCAGACATTGTCCACCTTAGGGACTGTCAGTGCTATTGAGGACTACATCTCTAAATTAACCCCTTCTATTACTAAATTTCTTTTGGTATCTTCGTCATCTATTTCTGCTTCACTCGTCCAAGAGTGTTTTTTTCCACTCACTTCTCTTGGCATCACTCCTACCCTTCTGTCCTCAGTTAAATCTCTTGTTTTTATCCAATCAGAACTTTATAAGATACATTTCTCACAGTTCAGGGTCTGGTTATTTTCAATTGTTTCTTCTTTCGGAATTCAAATCTCATATTCCTCCCTTTGACTTCTGGACCACCGCTCAGGCCTTCGCTTCATGGGTCTTCCCGGGTACTTCTTTGGCCCCCGCTACAATCGGCACTTTATCTGTAGCCCATTGGACCCCTGGTATTCGTAGGTTTGAGCATATCACGCCTATTCTCCCCTCTCATCATTGGCTCTCTTTACTCTCGTGCACTTTGATGAATCTGTTACATCACCCAAAATGTGGTAGTTCTAGGTCTAGTTCCAGGTCAACCATCGTGTCTTGCTGGGGAATTAACTATTTCTAGAGGTTTACGTCATACTAGGAGACCTACATCTAGGTTTTACAGTCCATGATACATTTTAATAGTCCATGTCAATCACCCACGCTTCTTATCACAGGGTTTATTCGCAGCTGCCTGCCAAGCATGGAATGCTCTTGCTCCTACTATTTCGGAATTTGCAAACCTTTACAGTCTGCACATCCTTAAATCACCTAGTTTCTTATACAACTGATCTTTTTGGTTTGTGAATTTTGTTTTAACCTATTAATTGTTATCATTGTTTATAAATATTGATTTAATGATTTTTTTTCTTATTTTTTATCTGTCGGTTGTACAGTGCCCCGCTGCCTTCAGGCCCTGGTTGCACTATATAAACATTAAAAAGAAACAGAATGACAGATCAATGTTGAAGTATTTTTTATTTACTCCTCCCCTGGTGTCCCTGTTTCGCTGGTGCTGGGACTCACATTAAGAGCAGCCATTTGGTTCCTCGTGCTAAGGGTCTCATCCATTCATTCTTTCGTTTGTTAGTATAGCTCTGTGGTGTCTAGAACATGTACTTTTGATTTTGCCAGTAAATCATGAGTATGGTGACAGGGTAACTCCATTTGACCTGGAGAGTGTACCAGAACTCATGGGCTTCCATTTTATTCACATATCAAGGCTTTCTGCAAGTTTTAGTTTTGATGTGCTGCCGTTGAATGAGCTCTCCTAACCACCATGTTTTCTTTTTTTTTTTAATTTGCCCAGCTACTGATCTTGAGTAAATGATTAAACTAAATAATGATGCTAGGGTTAGACAGTGTTGTTTAGCGGGGTGGAGAAGTTAGGGAACTGGCCTTCTGTGGCCCTGTTGAGCAACACGACCACCTTCCCCTTCCTCCCAAGGAATGGAAGCATGTTTGGTACGTGGCAACAGTGCCATTTTAAGATGCTTTTCTCCTGGGTCCTTTAAAATCAGACTGTTCCCTAATAACCCCAGGCGAAGCATAGATGTGAAATCTATAGGAAGAGATCATTCTGATTTTCTCAGGATGAGGGTAACAGGGAGATCTTCCCCTCTCCGAAAGATGTGTATCTGTAAAGGTGCTTAATGTGCATGTTCTCCACAATGTGAGGGTGGGTTTGCAAAGCACTGTGGTGCTGATTCACAAAGAGGTTACCAGGAATAACATTGTGTTTACTCCAGAGGAGAAACCTCCCATAGTGCAGAGAAATGACCAGTATTAACACTGACTTGAATGTCTCTTTACTTGAATAAGCCAGTAGTACATCAGAATAACTCCTGTTAACATCTTTGTGAATCGAATTGTGTATTTCCAGGAGTCAGTTACTTTGGGTGATGTGGTTGGAGGGGAGGAGTTATAGGGTGAAGTGGGAGAATGGAAGACCAGGCTCCCGTCCTTCACCTCTCGCGCTTGGCCTAGAGGGTCACGGCCCAGACACCCGCCGCGAGAAGAGTTTGTCCAGTTACCAGACGACCAGGTACCCTGGTACAGGAACATACGGATGTGTCCACCTGCCTGCCCAGCAGCCCGCACTGGCCATGCCGACACCTGCGGCTCGGATCAGCTAGACTAAAAACCACACGTCGTTAGAGATGCCATGACGACCTAGACAACGGGAAGCACATCTGTACAAATATACACACTTAACATTTCCACACCAATCTACACGAAGAACATACTCAGTGCTCTGACGTAGGCGACAGGCATATTCACGGACCTGCATCTTTATTATTTTTACATAGGCTTTCAGAATGCAGAAACGCAAGATGCATCATGAACTCATCTATAACGCTTGCTCACGCTTCTCTTGAAACCCGTTACCACCATGAGAGGTATAATGGAAACACGATACTGGTCATGGAAATATATGCCACTATAATCTAAAGCACCCATGCACGAAATGGATCACTTATGCACCAGGCCCAAGTAGGCCTCAAGCAAGAGTTCCCGTGGACATTAACAAAGCAAAAGTCAGGTTGCTGATCCTGCAGAATGAGCCTGGTGGAGCAACCAGCCAAGGTCGCAATGTTGCAAACCCAAATCCAAGAACAAATCATCAAAGGCACGATGTTGCAACCTCGCACTCCGCGTACCAACGTTAAAATCATATCTACAAATTAAACCAGACACACAGTGGAAAAGCAATATTAATTGTGCAGAATTCTGCCTCAAACACGGTCCTGCCTCACGTGACCAAGCCGAACCTGACGAGATGCCAAAACCCAGGAGAGAAAAGGCGTCTGGGTCCCTCACTACGAGACACAGACCGAGACACGTGAAAGGCTCAATGGACACCTGCTACAGTGGGAGCGGTCAGCCTTCCACCTATGAATAAATCCTCACATTGTCTGCACGTACCCATATTGAAACATTGTTGCAAACACAGGTACACCGAGAGCTGGGAACAACGGTGGTCCCAGGCTGGGGAGCTCACGGATGCACCAATCAGAACATGGGGCCCTTATCTCAGACGTCAGTAACATTAGCCAATCCTCAGGGGTCTTCATGTAACAATTCTTATGTATCTAATTGAAGGGACAACCCAGATATACCACCTGACTACACCTTGACCACTAATATCATTCTCTATATGTGTACTATACTAACCCTACCACTCGAGCAACCAATTAAGAGTGGCGATAGGTTTTTTGTTAACTTTCTGAAGTGACGCAAGTAGCGCGTCATAATGCAGTAAAAAGGGCCTGCGAGCCCCACGATTAAGTGTGTGTCAGGACGAACGCGTGCGCTCCTTGACCCATCCCTGCCGTTTTGTATCAATAAACAGCAGAGTCGCCTTGCTCCTTGTGTGTGTCTCATACTCTATCTCATCTGGGATATACGGGAGGAGTTGGGGCCTCCCTGCCCGGAGGTCTGCGGACGGCCCGGCCGACCCCGGCAGAATTTCCCCCCGACAAGGGGATAGTAGAAATAAAGGAAGGTCCTGTGTAGGAGGCAGGGGCCTCATGAGGTAAGTACTGTGATGAAGAAGAGTGGACGTGCAAAGTAATTTTAGGATTGTCTTAATCAATAAGGTCCGGTGTGTTTACCTATATCTTGTGCCAAGAGATCTGCATAGCCACAGTCCTTTGCAAACTCTCCCCTTAATTTGAGGCGCTACACAGGTTTAAGTTGTAAAATTGTAACATTGCACATGTTGCTTCAGCATTGTTTGGACTTTTGCGCCTTGAAACACCTTTTGCTGTATAGGCGCATTATAAATACCCAATAAATAAAATAAAAATGAGTTAGTGCGATCAGAGCTTTGCAGATCTTGACTGGCAACAGGAAATGTTGGTTTGCTTTGCCACGCTATGAAATATACACAAATAAAAGGTTGTAAGAACTTTATTTCTTACTTACATTTGTCAAGTTGCAAGAGACAATAGAGCTAACTGGCACTAATAAATAGGTCGGACGCAATTCCATAAATTACCTTTGGCTGACCAATATGCACCTGCAGCCATTCAGGTTCAAAGCCTTTTCCCGGCTTATGCACTTGCTTTGTGACTTTCAACAGATGACGTATTTTGAGAACTGATGTTCCAAGAGCAGAGCAGTCAGTACTGGGTCGATGTATTTCTTGGAATTCATTTTTCTGATCTTGATCAACCAGTATATTGTGAGCTGGTAGGTTCCCTGTGGAGGAGGATGGCAATGGGCACCAATAGGAAGAGGCTTTCATTATATCAATGCCTTGTGATCTTGTGCAAACAATATATTCTGAGATCCTTTGTGCCACGGGGGAAGCTGCTACATTCCTGCATCTACTACCATGCCAAATGTGTTTTATTTTTTTATTTTTTTATTTTGTTACAAGTTGCAAATGATATCTAGACTGATAAGGATATTTAGCATACACTCTGTAAAGGGAGATTCTATTTAGGAATGCTTCACGCTAAGAGCAAGGCCATTCAATCCCTGACTTCCATAATTCACGTGTCTTACAAGGATTTCCACATAACGCTTCTTAGCCCACTTCTCTAAATACAGATCCTTTGCTGCTGCTCACTTTTTCATCATTGAATGATGACACTCAACTAATTTTCAAGCTCCCTTCCTCCACTTCTTCTGCTTCACTCATCTCTGACTGCGTGCTATCCAGGAGAGGTTTGCCCCGAATGATCTCTGCCTCAAATCCCAGTAAGATTCTCCTCATCGGCACACCTGCTCCCTCCTTTCCTGTCACTCTGTGGCCGGCCTCTCTTGGCCCTCTTCCTGCTCCCACCGGTGAGGCTAAAAACCTTGAGGTCATCTTCGACTCCACACTCTCCTTCTCTCCGCACATCCCTAAGAAGTCACACTACCATCTGCACCTCTTCAGTGGTATTCTTACTTTCCACACATTCACCCAGAAGCTCACTGTCTCCAGAGCTCTGGTTCTCTCTAGGCTGGACTACTGCAACAGCCTCTTTCTAAATCTGCCTGCTTCTACTCTCTGCCCTCTGCAACTCATCCAAAACAGGACTGCAAGACTTATCCTTGGCCTCAAGCCCAGGGATCGTATATCTCCAGGACTGAAATCTCTGCACTGGCTCTCAGTGGCTGTGAGGATTAAGTTAAAAACCCTCTGCATTGTCCACAAGGTCTTCTGGGCTTCAATACCTTCAACTCTCTCTTCCTAAATATCTTCCTTCTCGAGCTCTTCGCTTATCTGCCTCCAACTCCCTCAGGGTCAGTGGCTTCTCCAAGCAATGAGTTGGTGGTAGATATTTCTTCGGCTGGGGACTGCTTCTGGAACAGCCTCCCTGAAACTTGAAGAGAACCATCTCCGGTTCCGGAAGCACCTCAAAACCTCTCTCCTGCTGAACTCCTGGTAGAACCTGCACTGCTCACCTGGCTACACTTTGATCTCGGGCCCATGTCCCCTCCCCTGCCAGTTGCACCCCTGCAATGCCTCCCTGGCATCCCCCACACTTTGGAACTGTTTGCTGTATCCCTACAGCCCCTTACCAGCACTTGACACCTGATGTCTGAACTTACCTTTGCACTTGCCACCATCTGGCTGCACTATTACTTATCGCTTATTTATTCTATTTATTGTACTGTCGTTCCCATGCACTGCGCTGCCACCACTCCTCTTCCCCTGCACTTTTCCCCTTCCCCTGCGCGTTTGCAATCTCAATGTCACCTGACCTAGTAAGATCGCTGTCTTTGTCTTCCCTCTGTTCCCCACTCCCTTGCCTCGCTGAGCCTTGAAACACTTGTGTATAGGCGCGTTATAAATGCCATATCATATAATATCATATCCCATTTAAAGCAGTGATTTTTTAAGCTTCATTCCTCAGTTGTATGGGCCGTCTGGTCAACTTGGGAATGAGACACTAACTGCTGTCCTTTGTGAAACGCTAACCAAAGATCAACTTTCCTCACAGGTGACCCACACATTTTAGAAATTAAATCACTGGGAACAACTTTTTCCAAAGATCCTTTCCGCACGGCTGCCTGCGCGCGAGCTGCGGGAAAGGGAGGGGGAGTGGAGGGAGGTCATTTTGCATATCGCCGGAGGGAACTGCAGGGGTTCGTGCTTGCAGAGCGACTGTACCTTTTTAATAAACCATCCCAGCTTTTGATCACAGCCTCGCTTCTCCCGCTCGTCGGCATGAAAGACTGATTCCAAATAATTTTTGAGCAGTTTTGCGGGGGTGGGGTTCCCATTCGGATGAAAGAGCACCAAGGATGCGGAGACTTTTACTTTACATGCGAGACCCTCTAAAAGATCCCTGACGAGTGAGGGGCAACTTGACGAGACAGACAGGGAGGCAGACACTTCTGGTAAAGGAGAAGGGAATTTACAGAGAACGCCAAAGAGAAAGTCACTTCTGTCTTTCTACTTCCGGTGCTCACTCAGTACTCAGTGCTTTGCTCTAAAGTTCTCTCCCTGTACACGCACTATACTTTCAGTGTGTTCTCCTTATCTCTCCCACTTTCGAACTCTGCTTCCTGCCTCAGTCTACCATTTCCCCTCTAAACTCCTACATGCAAGGTTGGCAGGAATGGTACACCACCTGTTCATTTCCCCCACGCAAACGCATTGTCTTGCCGCATTTGCCTGCATCTTACGGATGAGGAACGATGCAACCAAAATACGTCTGAGGTTGCGTGTGTTCCCATGCAGAGAAGGTTAAGCGCTGCTCTCCTAGAATAGAATGCTACCCTTCGCCATTGTAGATGATGAGAAAACATTAGCGTGAGCGTTTCCAAACATCATTAGGGGCTTTAAAAAGAAAAATATTGGTTCCCAGACTCTCTGCGTGCAGTTAAATTGTGGTTACTATTTTGAGGCAGCCCCAGTACTTTGTGAATTGCTTTTCTTTATTGTTATATGATAGGTACCACCTGAAACAACTGTCGTACAAAAAGGCGACTCTTTTCAGTAAGTCCTATTTCTTTTCATTACTCATCCTGAGCTTTGTCTTTCCACCATCTTCTTCTGTCACTTTCTTCACCTGTCTTTGTTGATGTCTCTGTCCTCCCCTTCTCTCTTCTCCTAAACCCCTTTCTTGCTTTTTCTTCTTTTTCTCTTGTCACTTTAACGCTAATTCCCTCTCTCTCTTTACCTCACTCCTTCTCTTTTTCCTTTCACTCCATCTGTCTCTTTCTAACTATGTAGCTGTGCCTTGCAGAGTTATTGGTGAAGATTGTCTGCATGTTTTCAACAGCACATTTTAATATAATGTGATATTCCCATACAGTTTAATATTCCTCCTTGTGCATATGAGCAGCCCATCACAATGTGCCATGGTGCCCAGGTGCCATTATTCTTTGAATTTGAGAGCATTGCTACTTGAAATCCATTAGACAGTGCCTGTTAGACTGCCATTTACCGCCCAAAACCCTTCAAGTTGCAGTATGCTGGTACTGAGGAGGGTCGCTTGATTTGTTTCACTTTAGGGTTTCAGAACTTTCTAGTTCCAAAGTCCCACTGCCCATGTTAATTAATTAATTAATACATCTTTTATAATGCACTTAACACCGACGACCATCATCATAAATTGAGTTTATTCAACATCCATCATGTTAGCACATATACATTGCCAACAGTAAGGAAACGTTAACAAACATAAAAACCAAAAACTCCAATAGAATACTCCTGACCACATATATAGGGTAATCTATCAAAAGCAAACAATGTAATCTTAGTACGGTATAAAGGGTTTACGTACCATAAAATACATCACATCAAATATAGATTATAAAATAACTCCACAAAATCCATTATAAGCAGAGCACCAATTGCATAAAAATAGAGAATTAATTTGATCTTGGTATATACAGCCTTGCCATAAGTATAAAACACCATTAAACACGAAGGTGTGGCCTTGTTTAAAGTTTGATTAAAATCTGATTTACGAGCAAAACATTTGCTGTGTGGGTTCTAAGAGTTGTTAACTCGTGAACTGGAGAGCCAAGCTCTGGGAGTATATTTAGTGATCAAATATACTGAGTTAAGATCTTCTGATTGCTTATAATAGATCGTACCCTGGTTATCACTGCAGATGTTTGCTAAGTTAAACAGTGGTTTCAAGTACCTATTTCTCAAAGCCTTATAGTAGTCATAGAACAGCATCAAATGAACCACTGTTTCAGGATCATGAACGCCAACCGGGTAATTTCTTGCAATCAAACAACCTCACCTGTATTTATTTATTTATTAAAAATTCTTGGAACATCGCGCCACATGCCCATGGGCCTCAAGGCGCGCACATATAAACAACAAGACAGACAAGGAGCACAAGTAGCATTAAAAACGATGCAATGAGAAGAACCAGGGGGCAAAGCTTATAATCCAAATATGAGAACTTGTGGTATAGAACAGGCCTAGTAAGGCGGCAGGTTAAAGAGTAGCATTTTGAGCTCTTTCTTAAGCTGAGCTGGTGTCTGGGCAGCTCTAAGGTAAAGAGGCAGCAGATTCCAAAGGTTGGGACCTTGCACATTGAAACTGCACCAACTGGCCTTCGCCAACCTGGATCTGGGTTGGGCCAGTTTAAGAAGGTGTTGGGATCTAAGACAGCAGGAGGGACATGTGGTTGGAGGCACACTGTAAGATATTGGGGTGCTGTGTTCATCACACATTTGTGTGTTAAAGTTCGGATTGTATGCTGAATTCTAAGTTTGACTGCCAACTAGTATAGACCCCGCCCAGCCGCGGTAACATGGGTTCACCTCGTAAGACCGGAAACTGCCCGCACTGCACCGTTCTGCGTGACCTGAAGGGCAGCTATGATGGAATGCGTGTAGCGACGGAGCAGACTGTTACAATAGTCCAATCACGTATTGATAAGGACTGAGGCTAACATGGCTACATTCTCCTGGGAAAGAAAGGGGCGAATATTGCAAAGGAGCTTAGCAATCATCCCGCAGGAAGATCTAATAAGGGCCACATGATGAATCATGGACAATTCTGCGTCCAGGACCACCCATAGGGTTTTAACATTCTTGGCCACAGGGATGAAAGGGCCCAGAAGTAAAAGATTCCTATACTATACAGAGAGTGACCTCAACTTGATGCCGGAAGCTACAATTAAAAACTCTGTTTTACTGGCATTTAAAGCCAAAGAGTTGGCTGCCATCGACAGATGGATGGACTTATGAATGATGTTAAGATTAGCTGTGTCCTAAATGTATGAGCGAGAGAGTTTTACAATCACCTGAGTGTCATCCACATAGTTTGCCACCTGGACCCCCAGGCTGACCAGCAGTTGCAGAAACAGGATCAAGTAAACATTAAACAATGTCGGCGAAATACATGACCCCTGAGGAACATCGCAGGTAACCCGGGGTAGGTTAAGAGAAAACTTCACCTACGTTTACCCTTGAGTTCCTGGGGCCCAAGAAAGAGGATATCCAACTGGCGGCTTTAGGAGAACACCCGGCCATTGACTGCTATCTGTCCTCAAGTAAGGAGTGATCAACAAGATTTAGTAACATTTGCCACATTTAGGATGCTAATCCTCAACCTGATATAAAGTGCTTGCGCCAGAGGTGGATAAATAATATCCAAATATTTTTCAAAACCAAAATTAATTTGGTTAAGAGGATACTTCGAGTTGCTCAATGTATAACTAACTTCCACCATCCTCCTCTTCCACATAACACCAGAGACCAATATCTGAGCGTGGGACCAGAAATTGAATCTGTGTTGCTCTGAATTGTTTTGTTTCCAAGACAAAAAAATGTGCCCTGGAGCTATCCTCTCGCCCGTTACTATTATAAGTCAATTATAAAGTGCTTGTCTTCCACAGGTATAGCCTCATAGTATGAGAGCCTTTGTACAAGTCAAATCGTGTATTGATCAAGGTTCCTGAAATTGCATAACACTTTTAATTGTATGCATCCTCATTGAATGATATGCATTTAAATAAGCTGTGTGGTTAATCAGGCATTAAGAAGATATTACATTATCCATTGCATAGCATAGCATACGGATAATGGTCTATCCCTTAACCGGGGTCTGACAACTGTGAAGGCATCATGAGCCAGACACAGACTACAGGTTCAAGTGTGTTAACTAAGGTGTTTTAGGCTCAAAAGGCAAAAGCAGTTTGGAGTAATGCCTAGCGTGCCCTAATTTAAGGTGGGATTTCCCTACCTAAAGAAAACTAAGGATAGTTTATGTCAGCAAGTCAAATCAAATGTCTATCTAGTGTCCAAAACCTATACTTGCCCTCGCAACTAACTGTATACAATGTGTAGGGATATCATCATCAATATAAGTATTCAAAATAAAGTTCAGAGTTTCTTCCAGCTCTTGGCTTGTAATCAGCTCCACCATTCCCAAGTTCAAAGCAGTTCACAATATATCAGAGCTTCCTTCCACAAGAGTTCAAATCTTCCAGCTTTTCCAAAACAACACATTCCTTGGGACACTTCCCAGCTCTTTCACCATCACTGATTCATGTAAATAGTTCTGTCTCTTGACTGCAAAACCACATAAACGGTTGCAAAACACAAGCTTCCTTATGAATACTTTAATTGGCTTGTTCCATAAAGGGGGACATGCACAGTTGTCAGACCACACTGTCCACCCATTACCAATCAATAAACCAATACCCCTTCTTAACTGATTTCTGACTACAATTGTCCCCTTCTTTCCTTTGACAGTGAAGTTTCTTATTTCATCAGTGTTACACCCTTTTAACACTTTACCATAGCTTGCTTGGCCACCATACACTTTGTTTTACTTTCTGTATTCCTAAGGCTCTTGCCAACACAGGTTTCCTCTTAGCCTGCAGTTCATTTAACCATTTTAGTTTTAGGCCAATGCTTGGTTTCTCAACTCATACCCTTCATGGTATTCTCTTGGTTTTGCCAACACTAATGTTTAAAACCATGCATTCTCTGGTATCTGCTGCATAAACCATCCTTCTTTCACTCCACCGACAAGTGCTCAAAACTTTTTTTTCCTTTGTGCAGCATTCATAGTGCTTATGTCTTTCAGTTTGTTCATTATTTTGAAATTTCTTGTTTCAACATTCAAAATTGCCTTTAGGTTTTCAGTTTGTTCGGTATTGAAAAATGTATGTTTCAGGTTCTCACAGCACCCTTGAGTGCTGTTTGGGGTTGTCTGCAATAATAAAGGAAGTGCATATAACTCTGTGTTGTCTCATCCTCATCTTGGTACCTGACTGTTGTGTGTCTGTATTAACAATGTAAGGCTGATAGGTGTTTATCTCAACCAAATGAGGATATGTAAAACAGAAAATGTGGATTAACGCGTAGAGGTCTGTGCGCTGGTGTTCACTGATTATGTTAATAATTCAGTTAAAATTAAGGAATTGGAAGTGTAAGCTGCATTACCACCTGCGCCAACCAGTCCACCCTGGCTGGTACTGAAAATCGTATACAAAAAAAAGGGGGTGAGGTGGAGATGCGCTAAACACTATGTTAATAAGGGACACTAGTAGTACAGTTGATGCTTTAATTGTAGCAGGAACAGCCTAATTGTAGCAGGAACAGCTGACACGTGTTTCGACACGCAGGTCGTTTTCAAGGCTGAATAGTTAAATGCAACATTGATATTACATAACAAAATCAAGATCCAAAATGTCACAATCACATTAAATATGAACAAAAACAACCGCATCACATTTCAGTAGATAATGATTTAAATAAGACCGAATAACACAACACATTGTATAATAAAAAGTCGTTGGCATAGCGTAAACCATGGTTGGAGAGTGGAACAAGCAGAATCACAGGCAGTTGCAAATATTAAAACAAAACAGAAGATATACGGTAAGTAACATGCTTTAGCAATTAGTGAATACATCACTCCGGGTATGGGGGAACAAAAACAGAAGTCCTCTTGAACTGTGCGCAGCCACACCGGAGCCTCCAGTCATGCATAGTGTGCACAAATCACCCAAAAAAACAGTGAAGTAAAAGTCCATTAGGCACCAAAGGAAACGGCCACAGATTGGCCAGAAGCCAGTGTCCGATGGACAAAATAGAATACAAGTAATGAACTAAACTTACCACAAGCAAATCAAATATATCGAAAAAGTCGATGATGGGTAATCCCTGTGCAAAATAATCATCAATGTCAAATAAGTGGCACGGCATAAGGAGCGGTTCTAACAATTGTATGGAGGTATAAATTATAAATCAAAGTATTCGAGTCCACATACCACAAAGAACAGGACGTTATAAGTATCACGCTGATGTCACATTCAGAAATTGAGTCTGTGCCGTAATGGCCGTAACCAATATGTAGCCTAAAGAAAATAAACAAATTAGCTGAGTACTACAGCCAGATTAGATAGAATCAATTTACCTAATACTGAGCAACAAGGAACCAAACTTACTCGCTAGATCGAGCTTTCACAATCACAGAGGAAATCCCCGAAGCAGCCGTCCAAGCAAAAGGTAAGAAAGAAATGAAGGAGAAGCAACCGACGTCACAGCGGTGACGTCGGTGGCGTCGCATGCATCTGGTGTTGCGTTGATGACGTCAGTTGTAAACAAACAACTGAATTAAGAGTGAGGTTAAAACTAAGCCGACAAAAACGTCATGTTGGAAGAATGCAAAGAAGACCAATAATGAGAGGCTGGTACCTGAATAATAATAAAAGGGTAAGGAAGAAGTAGAGGAGAAGCAACCGACGTCACAGCGGTGACATCGGTGGCGTCGCACGCGTCTGACGTCGCGTTGATGACGTAAGTTGTAAACAAACAACTGAATTAAGAGTGAAGTTAAAACTAAGCCGACAGAAATTTCATGTTGGAAGAATGCAAAGAAGACCAATAATGAGAGGCTGGTACCTGAATAATAATAAATCAGAAATTGGTTAATAAGCACAAAAATAGACAGACAGTATTTCCAGAGTATATTTAATTTCTCAGGTGGCACTAGATCAGCTCACACGGCCATCTGTTTACTACCAGAATCTACCAGGGCTTGAACCGTAATCCCATTCACAAATTCGTGGGTGGATTTAGTTGATGTCCCACAAATGAAATTGCTCTGAGTTTCAATAGGACCATACGGATAAGTATTCACCCATTCTTCTCCTATCAGGGATCCAATCGCCATTGGTTCTTCCTTTTTATTTTGGGAGCAATATCTCGCTATATGTCCTGGCTCTTTGCAGGAAAAACATACAGAGAGCATTGGTTTCATTGGTCTACTGTCTTCATCTTTGGCTTTGGGATCTGATGTTCTCCTTATCCTTTCCCGCTCCCCCCTAGTAAGGTGCCTGGTTCTATTGGGGATGTTTATCCTTTCTCTCTGTGGAAAGTTGGGACAGGGAGGTTGTCTATTTTCTTTCCTCTCTTCCACTGGGTGTAATGAATGAAACTGTTTGTTGACATTAGCCAAACTTTGGGCCGTTTCAATAGCTAAAGAGAGGGTGGGTTTGTTCAGTTGCAAGACAGCCCATTGAAGTGAGGGAGACAGGGAGTTGATAAAGTGGTCTATATTTAGGGGCTTCCAACACTAAATGTAAAGTTTTATTTCCTAACCATAAGGACATTGGGCCTCATTACGAGGTTGGAGGTAGCCTTGCCGGCTTTACCGCCAAGGCTACCTCCAAACTTGCATCCGGGTCCGGCACCCACGAAAGGCCAATTACCGGTCTATTCTGGCCCAGCCAGACCCAGTAATTGCCCTTTTGCGGGTGCCGGGCCCGGAACATTCCCATTCGAGCCCCATAGGATGGGGAGGATGGTAGCACCGGTACCGTTAATAACGGTACCGGTGCTACCATCATGTTCTGCTTGTGAGTGCCGGTACGGCCACCAGGTCAGACCTGGTGGCTGCAAGGGCACCCACAAGCAGAACTTCTAGTATGGCGGTGCTGGTAGTGATTCCGGTGCCATTGTTGCCGCACCGCCATACTTGTAATGAGGCCCATTGTGTTTTTAATTAGTTCTCCCAACTTCACTGGTGTTTCCCGGGGGTTTAATATAATATTTCTTAACTTTTGATGATAGAAATTGCTGGCTTGTCCCACTCTTTTTAAGAGAGCTTTTTTGATTTCAGCGAAGGTGGCTGTTCTGAGAGGTTTAGTAATTGGAAGAAAGTTTGTAGTTCCCCCTTTAATAAGGGACCTAGATAGCAACGTTTTAACTCATCCCCCCATTGGAACTGGGTTGCTAACCTTTCAAAGTTTAAGACAAAATGTACTAAATCATCACCCTCTTTATAGGGTTGAAGAACTCCCTGTGGAATGTTTGTTTTTTCTTGAGCGGCAATCAGCCCTTCTAACACGGTATGAAACCGTTTGTCTGCTTTTATTTGGTGAGCTGCCAAAAGGGCCAATACTTTGTCTAAGTATGCCATGGTGTCGGCAGGCAAAATTAATTTAATGGAGTTTTTGTCAGAATCAGAAAGAGAAACAAATTTGGAGTCCCTTTCTGTTTCAGGGTTTCAGTCAGTTTTAGTTTGGCTGATTAAACTCACCTCCCCTTCTCCCCGGACTACATCTGGAGAAGGGTGAGGTGAAATGAAAGGGGAGAATCCTTTTCCAGGACAAAAAGAAGCTAAGGCCCCTGTCGAATAAATATGTGGGGTTACCTAATATTTAAACAGATTCTATCCCCATGTTTCAAGTGATAAGTGGTCAGGGAAGGGTGTCAAGAAGGATTTGTGATCCATACACCAAGTCTTGACACTTATTTGGAATCTGCAGCTGTGTGGATAGTAACCTCTTGTCTGTTGCAACTTTCCCCTGAGCCTGAACTCTTACAATAGTTTCCTTTCCTGATGGTTGCTGGACTACAAGCAACATAAGGGTTCCTCAATGTGTACAAATCGAGAGTATCCCACCCGTGACACCATTTGTGAAGGCATAATGAGTCAGACACATACAACAGGGACAGGTTTGTTAACACAGGTTTATTAAACTCAAAAGGCAGGGTGGAGTAATGCCCAATTTACCCTGATCTAGGATGGGATTTCCCTACCTAAATAAAACTAAGGATAGTCTGTGCCAGGAATTTCAAATGTCTACTGTGTCTAAAACCTATACTTGCCCTCACAACTAACTTTATACAATGTGTAGGGATGTCCGCATCAAAATAAGTAGTGTTCAAAATAAAGTTCAGAGCTTCTTTCAGATCTTAGATTGTAATCTGCTCTTCCTTCCGCAAGTTCAAAGCAGTTCACAATAGGTCACATCGTCCATCTTTTCCAAAACAACACAATTCCTTGGGACCCTTCCCAGCTCTTTCACCATCAGTACTTTTCACTGCTTCACAGAAATAGTTCTGTCTCTTGACTGATAAATCACATAAACGGTTGTTGCAAAACACCAACTCCTTCATGGATACTTTCATTGGCTTCTTCCACAAAGGGGGGCAGTCAGTCTAGGTGCAGTTGTTGGACCATGCAGTCCTCCCATTACAGATCACGCAGCTGATACCCCTCCTGACTACTTTCCATCAACAACTGTCCACTGCTTTCCTTTGACAGTAATGGTTCTTTCTATCATCAGTGTTATACTCTTCTTACACTTTGCATTGAACCAGGCGGGTGCACATGCAATGCGTTTATTGATGTGATTGTCAACCTCTCTGTTAAGTATATGTAGCATCTTTATGTTCCCAGCAAACGGTCTGTAATCCTTCTGAATTGGGTTAACAGAATAAATGCATGTGTTTTCGATTTAACTAGAGGTTGGTTTGTCATTTCTGACCAGACAAAATCTTGCAGCCTGCATAATATTGCAAGTCCTGAAAGTTCAACCCTCGGCGCACCAGAGCTCATAGCCAAGCAAAGCAGACAATTCTTCACTCAGGGACACAACCCATTGGTAAAGTGAAAGGAGACATGTATTGTTTTAGTTTGGACTATTAGATGTCACTTTATAAAGTGAAAACGATCAACATAGAAATACAAAAAGGACCGAGATGGGTTGTGAGGAAAAACACACAGCATAAAAATAGTCATTTGCACCCCTCTATGAGAACGAACATGGCAAAAATGGCCGGTTCTATGTGAAGGTACCCACTCTAGAGTCCGCAGCCACACTTTAGCTCACTGTAACTTTCACAGATGGGAAATATCCATTTGCATATCAGTCTTTGTTTCGCCCACATGGGGCAGTCCAACACCGAAATGCTATGGCAATTCCCTTCTGAACAAGAATACCAACAGAAACCCCATATACGTATTTCAGCCTTGTTGGGCATCATCAGTGAGGTGGAGCTGTGCCTCTCTGAGCACAGTGAGCAAGGGGTCCACGTCTGGATGATCCTAGGAAACTCAGGGTGACTAAACCTAAGTCCCTTACAAAATAAAAAAATAGTCATGGGCGCCCCTCTATGAGAACGAACATGGCAAACATTGCCTGTTTTATGGGAAAGTACCAACTCTAGAGTCCACAGTCACACTCTAGCTCACTGTAACTTTCACAGATGGGAAATATCCTTTTGCATATCAGTCTTTGTCCCGCCCACATGGGCAGTCCAGCACCAAAATGCTATGGCGATTCCCTTCATAACAAGAGGGGTCCACGTCTGGATGACCCTAGCAAAAGAACAAGACAATGTTTGTTACCCTGAAATGCTGTAGAAGAAGAAACTATCCATGCAACTTGAATGTTCAGAGACTAGAACATGTAGATAGTTATAAATATTTAGGTCTACATATACAAAGCAACTTAAGATGGAGTAAGCACTGGGAAGTGATAAAATGCAAATGTAATATAGTGGTTAATATGATAAATTGCTTTGTAATGAAACAATGTGGGATGTCATTTCAGACAGTATTGTTGCTATGTCAGACGAAAGTCTGATCAATTCTGTTCTATGGTGTGGAAATATGGGGTTCAAATTACCTAGATGTCTTATGAAAATATTAAGCGAAAGTCCTACGCAAGCTGCTTGGGCTATCCCCCACAACACCAATCAAAATATTATATCTTGAGTTTCAGTTATCGGGCATGTACGATGCAACAAAAATATATATATATTTTGTGATAAACTACTAAAAATTGGACATGATGCAATGATTGGTGTATTTGTGGCATCTTTCTGTGAAATAGATAATAATCTCTCAATGGGAACCATGGGGCAGATCTTCCGCATATGCATGAAATGGCAAGCAGGAGGTTGTGGTATGGGACAAGATGGTGCTGTTTATATCAGGAAGAAACTGACTGACCACAGTGGAGAACAGTATTTAGTTAATCTGCTCTCTAGTAAAAATATTACCTCATTCTGTGATTACATTGAAAAAAGAGATATTATGCCATTATACATAAAGGCATTTCGTAACAGTGCAAATTGCGAAGCAATATGTAAGGCTCAAATTTAATACAACTTGTAGGGGGTTTTGTCATAGAGCTATTACCTAATTTGGTGGTATTTTTGGTATTGTGGTAAATTGGTGGTATCTTAGTGTTGTGGTAAATTAGTGGTGTGCATATTTATAGCACTGCCCTATATGATGAAACAAACTTTCCCCCTTTTATAATTATGCTCTGTTTTTGGGTTGACTGTAAGCATATATAACTGAACGTTACACATTTAGTAGGAGCAAACTATTACCATATGTTGTGCTGATGACTTATATACGACATCAGCCATGTTTAACGGTTCTGTTCAGCCCCCAGCATGCACAGCTGAACAAACTCAAATAAACACACAGGTTTTCTAGCTTGTTTGGATGTTTCTCAGATTTTTATTTCATACTCTACCACCGGCAGTAAATATTTCTACCTCCGCTGGTTAAACCATAACACCTCTTTATAGTTTCCCTCATCCAAAGTAACCAACAGAGACAAAAATTACAGCTCCACCACTTCTGTTTTCTTTGTGTGATTACTTTCTTTAATGCAATATTTTAAAATAGATGTTGCAGTACATATGTTACACAATCAGCAATTGTATGAACAATACATAAATTGATTTATACACAGTGAGAACATATTCTTTCTTACAAAAACTTGGAACACAATGAAATTACAAAGTGTGCTTTCCTAAGAGAAGAGACACAAACAATTCATGCCACAAGCCTTTTTCATTTTCCGTGGAATCACAGTGTCCGAAAGGAAAATAAAACAATGATTCTGTTCAAACTAATGATCTATTTCAGTCTATCTGATCGCAAAGACAATTCTTTCTCTCCGCACTCTCCTCAATTTACAGCTACTCACCCTAAACGGTGAAGTCTCTGTGCTTTATCAAGAAAACCCCTTCTGTTTCTGTCGTGGGTTATCAGCAAAGGAGTGTTGCAACGTCCGTGCTCTGTTCGCACCCCGAAAGTCAGCCTTGGAGCTGAGCTGCAACTAAATCCTGGCAGCCCAGTGTTTCCCTCTGCTCACCGTCAACACCTTCTTCTGACAGCCAACAGCCAAAAAGCCCCACACCGTTTCTCCTACCTATATTTATCTCTCCTGCTTGTCATTCAAAACTAAACCTGCCCTCTTTCTGACATTTTCAGCAACTTCTACAATTCTGATCATTCTGTCCAATCACCTAACGAGAGCCTGTATGTATCTTTTTACTTCCTGCATGAACAATGGCCTCCCCGAATGGAAAAAACAGCCCATTCATTTCTGCAGCACATTTATTTCCTCAGAACGAACAAACCAGAATTTTCCATCTGTGCTCACTTGCATTGCATTGTGATGTTAACAGGAGGACTAATTAGTTAATGGGATATCATTTAATCAGGATGGTTAGTTAATTCATCTGGGTTAGTTTCTATAATGCAAACTCACATAGATGGCAATTCGTATATAACATAAGTCATTTTATATGTGCTCAGTGCATTTTGAATCTGCTACCTTTCGCATCGATTTTTCTACCACCATTAAAAGCCTAGTAAACTGCTCCATATGAACTCAATGTGTTATTTTTGTTTTCTGCCTTCACCTGCACTACATAATTCGCTATCCCTATTTATCTTTATCTGTACTGAGCCACTACAATTAATGTCATGCCTACATAATTTGTTGCTCACATGTGCACCCATTTTAATGGTTGCTTCCATTGAAATCACTGCCCTAGCCTCTTCTATTCCTTCCTTTTCCGACAGTTATGACCTCTCATGACCTCATAGTGGGAGGAATAAAAATTCAATTCACTAAAATGCATGTATACAGGGTGCCTCTCCTTTCCCATTGCCACCAGAATAAAATAAACAGTTCAAAACAACACAGTATCGGAGGGCTCGATAGTCTTTACCTTCCTTTTCCATTCCATCAGAAAACAATAACCCAGTTATAAAATCAAATATATGTGTATCTCTCAATGAATAATCATCCATATTCAAATTGTGTACATTAGTCCACATATGCATGTCCACATTTAATGAAGTAAAATAAAATAAAATGTACACACCCGACTGACATGTCCATATTTCAAAATACACATCATAGACTTTGAATCCCACTTTCATCTCATATGTACACATTCTCCGGTATAAGCAAACTCTCCCATGGATACACAGCACAACTGTGCAATTGCATAGGAAAACAAAATTAAAACTTCTTGTCCACAGTCCACCCCCTATTTTGGTGGAGCACAGCATAGTATTATGTTCCATGATCCATAAATGAGAAAGGACATAAACAGGAAGATGAACAAAAAAAATGAAGATTATGAGAGTAATTCATGGATTATTTGCACTGAAAAAAACAGAATTTGTGCGCCATTCTGCCCGCAAATCCCTGTTTAACAAATGCGGATCTGCGGGTATAATGGCGCACAAATCCCATTTATTTCAGTGCAAATAATCCATGAATTACCCCCCTATGTGTTTTCAGCTCCTGGTACCCAGAATATATGGTATTCCCAGAATCATGCCTCTGGGATATCCTGTCCATCAGTCTCTGGATTAAAACTGCACATAACGCTGTTAAACAGTAGAATTTCTGCGGTCCGGCACTCCATGGAGTCTCCTTCACAGATGTCATTGTTTTGGCACCTCAGACTCTATATCTTCACCCTCATGCTTCAGTCTGAGGGCTTTCCCGGGGCCTCCTGCTGTGGTCTTTAATCCTGAGACCTCCAATGCCGTGGCCTCCTATCTCGTGGCCTCCAATGGTCCATCGCCCCAGTGAATTGGCTCTGCCGGGGCAATTAATTTGTGATTTCAAAAGTGAATAGAAGAGAAACAGGTTAAACACATAGCATAAAAAAATTGTCTATCCCTCTTCTACTACAAGATCTGAAAATAAAATCTGATTGCTTAAAACACCATGGCTCCCTGGATATGCCACTTTGGATACCTGCAATTAAATAGATAGTATACAAAAACAAGACAACATTTTATATTATGCATCAAAATAATTCCCACCAAAACACACACTCCTCCATAATATTTCATATCTCTACCATCCCTTGCCATATCCCGTCACTTACTTGAAACCCATGCAGAAAAACTTTATTACACAATATTATGATAGCTCAGTTTGGGTAAGCGCCTTTTCATGAGAAAAATTAACACTTTTGTTTTTCTTTTTTTCCCTTTTTTTTTAATACGTTACATGTGGCTCTATTCACTTCTGCTTGCTTACCAGGCCATATTTTTGTTTGTTCATGGAGTGAGGCCTTGTGTATGCTACATTACACATAATCTCACGTCACTGTGTTACATGTATTATGAATCAGTCTCTTTTCAATGTGTCTGCTAGCAGATAAAATACTATGTGTTTTCATGATCTTGTTATACCTCCTAACAACCAGGCATAGTTACCTTAATTACACTGTCAGCTATATTTCCACTGCATTTATTATATTCAACTAGTCTCAACTTGCTCAAGCCTTTTCACCTCATGTTTTGTGTGGCAGGGTTTAATTTGGTTGATATGAACAAATTAATCTGTCACCATTTCACCCTCCTTCTTCATAATTTTATACACTACAGGGGAGATTTTATCCACAATCTCAAATGGCCTTGCCGTACCGTGAGAAATTTCAAATTTTTATTTCTGTTTTTTCCAAAGTGGTATTTATACACCCAGTCACCCACCTTGTATTCTCTTACAGATGTCTTTCTATCATATTAGTTCTTTGAACCATCAGCGGCTCTCTCCAGATTTTGCTGCACAAATGCACATGCATGTTGAAAGTGCTTCCTCAATTCCTCCACATATTCATGAACTGTGGGTGCACTCACAAGTGTTTGCTTATGTGTCCTGTATAATAAGTGTTGTGGCAACACCATTTTTCTTCCTGTTAATACTTAATGAGGAGTAATACCTGTTGCTTTAGCAGGGGTTGATCTAATGGCCATTAATACTAAAGGCAAGCCTCAGCTACAAATGTCTTTAGTATATCCACTAAAGATCTATTCCTCCTCTCTACTCCCCCTGATGCAGATGGTTTATACGATATGTGCAGTTTCCTCCTTACACCCAATATCTGCCACACCTTGCTCATGAAGGAACTAGTGAAATGACTTCCCCGGTCTGATTCTATCCTTTGGGGTCAATCAAACCTTGAAAATATGTGATTTACCAATAAGGTGGCTGCTGTTGGCGCACTGCAATCCAGTGCAGGAATACATTCCACCCATTTGGACATCATACATACCACAGTCAATAAATACTTATTTCCTATAGCTGATCTTTTTACATCCCAACATAGTCGATTTGCAAATCTGACCATGGAGCAAACCTCTTTTCATTAATGGAGGCTTATGCATTGGTGAAGCAGGTTGAAATTGTGCACATACCAGACACCCTCTGGTGTATAGTTTGACATCTTGGGACATATTCGGCCAGTACGCATAGTCCTTTAAGTCTTTTGTGAGCCTCTGTGTCCTGCATTTATTGCGTCATGCGCATGATGTAATATTAGCCCTCTGAATGAAAGAGGCACCACCCATTGTATTTGACCTGTTACAGATTCCCTAATCATCAAACCATCTTGTAGCCTAATCTTTTTTTTGTTTTTCAATAATACCCTCAGCTCTTCTTTTACTTTGCAGTCATTTTCAGATAGAGGATTATTTTCTGCATCTACTAAATGATTGTTTAATATGCCTACCACTGGATCTTCTTTTTGTGTGCCTTAATTAGATCCTGATCTAGCGTATCATAACACCATTGCACCACAGGCTGTTCAACCTCTTTTGGAGATTTGGAGCATGTAACCGCATCTACCTGTATTTCACCCATCAGGTGTTCAATTGGAAATAACTCTCCCATTACAGCCCCAATCGTGGCTAAATGATCTGCTTCGTCATTTCCCTCCTTATCCTCCCCTTGTGTCTTTAAATGGCCACAGAATTTTCCCCAGTGTATTATTAAACCATTTTCTGATACTAAATTGTCTATAGCTTGGAAAAATTTTCCATGTTTAAGAGGTTTTTTGTTATATGTGAGCATACTTTTCGCCTTCCAGCCAGGCAAATACTCCCCAAAACTGTTTCGTGCATAATCAGAATCAGTCACTATGACAATTTCCTTGAATTTATTTTCTATTGTGGTGACAGTTGCCTTATAAATGGCAGCTCATTCTGCTATATAGCTGCTGCTAGCTCCAATTCACATACCTATATTTGGAATGTAGTCTTGTTTAAACCAAACATTTCCTATCCCTGCCACAAGTTGCTTTTCAACATCATTTTTCACATGATATGTGCATCCATCTACGTACACTGTTGTTAAATCTTTACACACCTCTTCAATAAAAGCTTTGTGTGGGGATTGTTCAAATTCATTCAAATTGAGTTCTATTTCTGTTTCATCAGATGTACATTCAGCTGCACAATCATGCAGATCTGCTAACCATTAAGCAACTGGGCCCTTTTTATTCTGACCATATTTTCCCTCCACGGGGAATCCTTGTAATGCAATTTTCCAGGAAATAATTCTGGACTGTGCCAAATTACCTGATCTAATTCCTTTACTTTGTAAATATTGAAAGGGCTGGTGATTTGTTTCAACAATTACTTTTTCTCCCTGAATAATGGGACAGAAATGCTGCAACGCCCACACAGTGGTCAGAAGAGCTTTTTCACATTCACTAAATTTAGTTTCAACCTGAGATAGCGCCTTGCTCGCATGAGCGATAGTTTTGTGATTGAGATCATGCCTCTGAGATAATACAGATGACATACACTGATCTGTGAATCCTATTTCCACAAAGAAATCCTGATTCTTTATGGGATAGGCCAAACACGGCGCCTTCATGAGACATTCTTTCAATTTATCTCTGCTTCAGATTGCTCTTTTTCCCATTTCCATGGGACACTCTGCTTCAGTAATCTAGTTAAGGGTTGAGTGATCTCGGCGTAATTCTCAATACATTTTTTGCTATATCCTCTCATCCCTAATAAACTTTTCAGTCCTTTCAGGTTAATAGGATTATTCAATTTCTGTATTGCTTCCACCTTTTTCTTTTGTGGATTCAACCCATGTTCAGTCACTTCATGACCCAAGAAATTGACTTTCTTTTTGCACCATTGTGCCTTCTGCAAAGATCCATTTCCTTGGAATCTTCTCTTTGAGGCTGTAAAGGCCCATCCCCGTCTTAGCATGTGCAATACAAATAAAATAGACACACCCCAACGGGGAATGAGACTAAGAGAACAGCCTGCAAGATTTAGTTTTCTTTGTAAAGAATTGGCATCCAGAGAACTCTGCTGCCTGAGAGCGCTCTGGCAAACAATATACTTACAATTGATATAAAGGCATAAAGCATCATAAATGATGTCAGACATAAATGTTGCAAAGTTCATTGTGGTTAGACACAAGCTTGTGTTGTATAAGCACCTATAGGTGCTGCTCCTCCGTGGTTTGCTGCTGGGTTGGTGGGAGGGTGAGCGTCACGAGGTCCATCTGTCTGTGTCCAGGCGGGGTGCGGGTCAGATTGCTGCAAGGCAGGGTTGCCGCTAACTAAGCGAACATAATACACTACCATTAAACATGCACTAAACAATAGTCACTACAACTCCTTTGAGCAAATCATCATAAACCTATAAATTGTATTCATGTAATCGCACCATTACTTATTGGGACTTATATGGGGTACCAGGTTAAGGGTCTTGGCCAGTATGATAAACCAATTGCGAGGTGGGTCTGGCCTTATTAAGGAGGCGGGGGCCAGGTTGACATTTGTTAGTTAGAGGAAGGAATATACTGTAACAGAGGTCTGATTTTAGCTAAGTGCATGCTGGGGTGGGCTTCATGGCAGGGTCACATATCTGGTACATCAAGAGAATACCTTGCAGGGACACAGAGTTACACTGGCAGTAATTTTCCAACAGTGAGGGTGAGAGGGTATGGGCAGGTTTGTGGAGATGGATGAGCTACAAGGCCTGGCTCACGCCGGTTCACACACGGGACAGTGATCTCAAAGAATGGAGCTGCGAAGCTTTCAGACACAGTGAGAAAGGGTGGGGGCTATGCGCGCGGTACGCGCAGCACTGCACAGGGGAGAGAGGCATTTTTGTATTATCGCAATGGGGCCTAGTCCAAAAGGATGGAGTCGAGGGTGTACAAAATGGATTCCAAGTGTCTCTCGCAATAGCTCCATCAATGCCAATGTCAGCATAAGGCTGATGTTAACATAAGGGCAATGGAGGCATCCCCCACCATTGGAAGAGCAAGTGGTCCAAGCTGTACTGAATGTATGGCGGGGGCCCAAACGACCCCTCACTCCCCTCTTTCGTTACATCTAAAGTAGCAAACTATTTACTATTCTTATTCTCATTTAGATAATACTCTGCTTCTGCAACCACTTCATCCCAAGCAGGTGTTCCTTTTATTGGCATCCAAGCCCTACATACGCTTCTCAAGCTATGGCCTTTTCTTGCATATTCATATGGTGTGCATGCCATATATATTCCTCCATCACCATCCAGGTCCACTCACACTTACCTTTACCACTGCAGCTCCCTTGGTTCTTTTATGGTGGTGTGATATACATTTTCTACCCTTTCCCCATTCTGGCGATATACAGCTGTCATCCGACATTTTGGTGGGTTCGGCTCTTCAGTTTGCATTTGTGCATCTACCATAGTAGCCACAGTTGTCTGTTACCATTGCCCATTGTTACCATCATCATTGTTGAGTTAGGCAAAGACTTTGCACAGCATTGGATACCTAGTTGGCACACACAGAAAAATAGTAAAATAAAAATGATGACAGGAATAAAAATGTTCATCACGGTGTTGAACCAGGATGGTATCCAGTTGAACATATTGTCAAACCAGTTGCATGGCTCTATTCCTCCTTCTTTTGACATCCTCTCCCCCAAACTGTGTACTGCTGAGATTACGTGGGAGAGAGTCCCATTATCCGCACCTTCAGATGGTACGAATTTACAGCAGGCGCTCCTGATTTTTTGGCAAACTCCGCCGTCCATTGCTGTGAGGAGGTCTAGGACGTACTGGTTCTGCATTGTCATTAGGCACAAGGTGCAAAGTTCCACTTCGATCACATTGAATCCCTCTTCAGTGTCGTTGGTCAGTTGGATTAGCTCCCAGTGAACGATCTGAAACCATGTGGCGTTTGTTTGTGCCTGGAGTCTTGGCGTTAGGAGGGAAGCAAAGAATGTCTCTGAAGAATTGAAGAGTTTCTACTTTGTTGGGATCCCAGCAAGAAGCGCGGATGATTCGCTGGAAATGTAGTTTGATGATCGCTTTTTGCAGGAGAGTCTGTCCTTTAGGTCACTTTCCGACAGGATGTCGTATGAAGGAAGTTCTGTTATTGCTGGTTGGGGCGCTGCCGATGTGTCCGCCGATTGCCCTGCTGCCGATATACCAGCCAAACCATTTTCTCCTTGGATATGGCTTTCTGGGATTACCATCAGAGCTGAATGCAGGGTGGCTTGTTTGCCACAGACCCAATACATGTCCATAAATGCAGCTGTGCCTTTTTTCATATCCAGGATAATGATTGTTTTGTTGCACTGCTTGTTGGCACCCATCTGTACCTTCCCTTCTCCGTGCAAACAAAGATCATGTGTTATTTCTTTTTGGGTCTTGATAGGTTTTTCTAAAGTGGTAAACCAGGTGAGTTTTGCAATGTGCTGGGACCAGACATGAGCACATGTTTCTTTGACTCATTGAAAGTTGTCTTCAGTTAGTCCCCTAAGTGCTTCAGCTTTGCACTCAATCGTTTTGTCATGCCACTTGTTTTCTGTGAATCTTGTTCCTTTTATGACGAAGAATGGTTCTTTAATGCAGATTACGCCTTGGCGCTTGCTTTTGCATGTTTTCTCATTCCGCAGCAATTCTATTGTAACTGTGTGTGCCTGGAAGGTGCTCCGAATTCTACATAATACAAGATTAATTAAACACTGGGCGTCTGACAAGGGTACTTCTTGTGGTACTAGTATTTTGGACGTGCCTGATGCATGCAGTATGAGAGAGCAGACATAGCAGCTCTCGTTCGTGGCTTGTGTTGCTGTAGCACTCATGTCTGAGTACCATTTATTTGACTGGTCTGGGTGTCGAACTGGAATATTAAATTATGCCCCCTATTGTAACGATTGTACGTATATTGGCCTACGCCAAGTTGCTTAAAATTGTACGCAAATAACTCTCTACGGCAAGGTATTGACCTTAGAAATTGATGTAAGCCGCCATCTTAAATCAAGCCTCCATTTTAGGTTAGAACCGCCATTTTGGGGGTTTTGTACAAAGTCACCCTGTAATCTAAAATGGCCGTCTTGTGTTCTCTTGTTCTTGCCTTAACCTCTTCAACCTCTGTAGGAGAGTTAATGTCCAACCTGCCTTCAGGCTACATGTTAGGGTAATGTAGACCTTGTCCTTTGTTGACCTCGGGAGCAGGGGATTACTTGGATCAGCAATGTTAAACTACAAGTATACAAGAACAGTAACGCTATCCGAATATAAAATGCGAAACATTTCTTTGATCTGTATTAAAACAGTATGTAAAGTGTGTAACGTTAAATTAAAGAATAATGGAGTGTGTTAGTAAATGTATTCAAAAGTAAACCGCATGCACGAGATATGTAAATTAGGAAAGTGAACCTGGCGCGACCCTAGCCCAATGTATTATTAACTTGTAAGAGGCTGGACATCATTTTTACAAATTGTATAAATACGTCGATGTCCAGCTAGGAAATCCTGTTCACTGCTCACATTGAACCCTGCTGGTGGTCTCTGTGATGTATTGACGGCCAAATAGCTATTTGTGTACTTTGTTGAATACTGTTCAGTTTTGTAATAAAGATTCTGGGAATCTTTACAAGCCTGTGTCGGTGTATTTTCCCTCGCTTGGTGTAACAGCCGTAATATTGTATTTTTCTGATTCCACATGGGTGGCGGGGGTCTTCAATTTCGTCTAATCCCAGGCCATGGTAGATATCATATCTTTTCCCTCCCGTCCCCCTTTTCCGTCTCCTCCTCACCCTTCCTGGTTATTCACTGTTTTTACTTTTCGATAATTCATGGGAAAAACTCATGCCCATGTTGTGTCATTGAATTCATTCACAGTGTACTCAGCTCAGCCTGTATTTCTGGGGTCTCCTGGGTATTAGCAACATAAAAGCGCATTATAGTGCCTTGTGAAGTAGGTTCTGTGGTTGTTCGTACATCAATATTTATCAGTTTAGGTTCATTCTCCCAAAAGTCATTGCCATCATACTGGTTGGTCTCATTGTCAGTACTCGGGCTCATAGCAGCAAGTGGAAGGAGGGGGGCTGTTGCTGTGCGATTTATGTGCAACGTAGTGAGATTTGCATTAACAGAATAATTATTAACAGAATTATTATGTTTTCACGTGGTTTTCACACCTGCCCATATAAGTATTGATCCTTCTCGTATTAGCTTTGCCCTGCTCCCACTCTTTTTCATGTCCTCAACAATGAAAAATACAGGATAGTACTGTGCCATGAAAAATAGCATAATCTAAAACAATATTGCAGAATATCTCACGCTGCACTCTAAATTATAATATTTATTTACTCTATTAAATACCCTATCACTAACTAAAACTGTGTTGTCATCTGTGCCTGTACTCCTTTCAGCCATTTTGCTACCTAAAGGGGCGATATAGAATTGTTAAGTGACATGCATACATTATTTATTTCATTACATTGTCATTTTATTGTTTACATATCTACTATTGCTAAATGATGCTTTCTATGGTCTGCACACCAAAATGCTATTTTTTTATTTGTATTATATTATTTCGTATTTAACATCATTTTCTTTCAATAATAAGCATCATTTTCCTATACAAGCTGTCAATTTAATTTCTTGATATTGATAGAAAAAGAAAGGGAGAGAGAGAGCGAGAGAGATTGAGTCCTAACAAATTTTTACTCAATGCTTTTCAATTTTTCATTTCCTTCATTTTGTGCCTTTTTTACTGTTCCTCTTTTACCCACTAGCAACTTCATTGCTGTTAGTTTGTTCACATTGAGGGATTGCACTATCACATGCTCTTCTCACATCTGACAGATGCACCCAATATTTAATTCCCTTAACTTTTACAGCGGTTGGTGTGCAGTATATTACTTCGTACGGGCCATGAAATCTTGGAGAGTTCCACTTCCGAACAAAACTTCGTACATACACATTTTCTCCTGGCAATAACTGACCCTTTGGACTGTCTTGGGCTGGGATCGGAGTGTCTGTCACAGCATTTTCAGTAAATGGTGGTGCAACTTGTCGTGCTATGCTATGCACTGCACGTGTTCACTGTGTGAGGTATTCCTTGAATTCTTCCCCCAGCACTGTAGCAGCTCTGTGAGCATCTGAAGCTTTTCTTACTGGGGAGAGTGGCGTATGAATACGCCTGCCCATCACTATTTCGTGCAGGCTGAATTGGTGGCATTTACTTGGCTGTGTTCTGATTTTAAACAGTGCTAGGGGCAAGCAATACACCCAATTCTTTGTAAGCGTGTTGCACAACTTTGATAACTTACTTTTGAGCAGGCCGTTGATTTTTTTCACCAACTCATTAGCCATTGGGTGATAAATCGAACACAGTTTGTGCTTGACCCCCAGTAATGACGTTACTTCCTTGAAGAGGTCATTCACAAAGTGTGTGCCAATATCTGATCTTATTACATCACATATGCCCCACCTTGAGAACACCTCTCATACTAGGAATTTCGCGGCGCACTTCGCATCTGGGTGCGGGCATGATCCAGCTTCCACCCACCGTGAGAAGGGACAAACTATCACAATTAAGTATCTTGCTCCGTTACATCTTTCTCCCATGTCCGCATAGTCAATGTGGAGCTCTCTGAATGGGCCCACAGGATGCTGTAATGTTCATCGCAATGTCCTCAGTGTCATTCCTGAACTGTATGTTTGGCATGTGGTGTAATCTATATTGAATTTTGACAGATGTTCCTGTAAGTTCAGAACAAACCAATGTTCCTGTATATCAGCTGCAATATGTTGTTTAGTTACATGTGTCAGAAAGTGTAGCTGTTGGAAAGCTATTTCCAGCAACTCCACTGGCATCACTACTTTCCCTGTTAGTTCCTGTCTCCATATTAAATCTGTTGAGGATTGTTTGAACCCTCTCTTGGCCCATAGTTTTTGCTCTTCTACCGGTGGCAACTTTGAAGCTCTATTATTTGGGATATTGGTGTATGGTTGTATTCCTCTTCTAATGTGTCTGTACCCGGCGTTTTGATAATAACTACAATTGCTGGTGGAACATTGAAATATGCACCCTCTTTCACTGCTGTGTTTGTTATTGGTATGCGCTTGGCATTTCACCACTGCTACTACTCATGGTTCTCCTTGTGCTTCTATCAGCTCATTTAGTAATGCAGCATGTTACACTTGCGACCCATCTGCCCTCCGGAACCCTCTCAGTCGCCATCGTTATAGCCCTGAGTGTACTGTTGTTGTTGCATATGCCGAATCTGAATATATTGTCACTGCACATCCTTTAGCAGTGCCCAACGCCTCAATTAGTGCAGTCAATTCTGCTGCTTGTGCGCTTCTGTACAATGATCTCATATCCTTCTTCTTCCATTGTTACAACCGCCACCCCCACGTGTTTTTCTCCTGTTTCACTATCTATTGATGCTGATTCATCTATGAAGTATATCTCTCCTTCCTGTAGCGCATTCTCACTCGCTTTGGGAATAGCATCCTCTTCTCCTTCATGTGTAGCACAATCGTGTTCCTGCATGTCTCCTGCAGTGCATGGTAGTAATGAATGTGGCTGGGTTTACTGTCTTACACCTGACCACATGGACATTTGGACAGGATAATATTATCTCATAAACTGTGTCGTTAATGTTGATTTGGATCTTTCTAGGATAGCAAAGAGTGAGTGTTCTGCGTATAAGGACACTGAGCATTCCATCACGATGTTGGCGCTTTTTTCAATTGCGAAGGCCGCTGCAGTGAGAGCTTGTTCGCATGCGAATTGCCCTTGCATAACTGAATCTAATGTTCCACTGTATTAGGCCAATGGCTTGTGACCTTGCAGTGTTTTCTGTGTCAGTACTGCAGTCATTAGAGTGCCATTGCAGTGTGAAAATAAGTAATATTCCCTGTCGTAATCATGGTTCACCAGAACAGGTGCGTGTGCAATAAGATCTTGCAGTTTGACATACTGTGCCATCATCTCATTTGTCCATTTTATGGGACATTATTCTTTTGTGCTTCCTTCAGTGGTTGTAGTGGTGGGCGTGTGTATGCTGCGTAATCAAGTATCCATGCACAGCAGTATATACAGATGCCAAGAAACTTTTGCATGCCCTTTACTGTTTTTGGTATTATCATATGGCGTACGGCTGCTGCCCTGTTGGGCAATATCCTCTTGCCATCTTTTGAAATTAGCTGCCCTAAGTAGAGCACCTCTGCTAGGCAATATTGTAGTTTTCCTTTGTCTACCTTGTACCCTTTCTTTGCCAACAAATTCAACAATGTTATGGAATTGGCCCTACACTGCTCTTCACTCTTGCTGCAGACAAATAAGTTGTCTATGTATTGTATTATCGTACTTTCTACATCAATGTTTCCGAGTTCTTCATGCAAAATCCTATTAAAAATGCTGGGGCTTTCACAATATCCCTATTGTAGTCTGCAATCTTCACATCTGTTGCCCCCTAGCGTGAACGCTGTGAGGTACTGAGAGCTTGGGTCAATCGCAATTGGGAAGAAAGCATTCTTCAAATCCACTACTGTGAAACATGTGGCATCTTTAGGTATGCTACACAATATCGAGCCTGGATTAGGAACTAAAGGGAACTCTTTCTGTATGACGTAATTAAGTGGGCGTAAGTCCTGGATCATCCTCCAAGCCCCACCCTTTGCTTTTTTGATTGGAAAAATTGCCATATTACATGGTGAATTAGATGGTACTATTATCCCTTGTAGTAGCAGGCGTTTATTGTCTCTTGTATTCCTTCCTCTGCCTCCTTGGAGAGTGGGTACTGTTTTACTCTGGGCAGTATGGCCCCTGGTTTTAATTTTATTTTGATTGGTCTAACTTCGTGTAACAACCCTACATTATGGGGGCCTGTGGTCCATATTTCTGGCAGCACCTTCTCCATGTCTTTCTCAAATATGGTGGGTGGCACGTTAACACTGTCAGAAGAGGATTGTGTATTTCCCTGTGCTGAATCATCATATCACAGGGTATACTTATTTCCATTATTATTTCCCCGTCACTCTCACTGTCAGTGAACAATTCTTGATCAGTTAGGTTGCGCAACATTATGTTTGGGTCTATGCACAGTTCTTTTCTCTACTCGCACCCATGTGTGTCCAGCCCTATTACTGCAATATGTTTTCTCGAGAACTGTACCCGCACTAGGTCAATAGACAAAATTGTTCCTGATACAATATCGGTGCTCACAATCGGGCTGAAGACAAAATCTGATGGTACCTTCCACTCTTTTCTTGTTATCTCTGGCACCACCCGTGCTAACACCTTGATACCATAAATAAAAATATCCATGTCAATGGGCACCCCTCTTACCGCAACTTTGTTTGTCATTGTGCTGATCATCAGCATCGCCCGTGCAAGGCACACTCCTCGGGTGGAACAAACTATCCCCTGTTCAGTAAAGGAGATGGTCATGTTTAACTTACTCAGAAGGTCTCTTCCAAGCAAATTTATTGGCGCGTCTTCATGGTACAGTAGAGGTGCGCAAAATGTTATATCAAGATGTTTTGTGTAAGGAACTTTTAAGGTAGCCCCAGAGAACCCTTGCGTTTACGAATTTCTTCCCGGGAGCGGGAACTGGCCTTCCATGAGGCATGATTTTTCTGCTCCTGAGTCTACCATAAAGATGGACTGTTTGTTGCCTATCTCTGCTCCCACTAGTGGTTCCTCTTCTGCACGTAGGGTAGTGGATAGGACTGTACATGCAAGTGCTTTCTGTGGGCTGTCCTAATCGGCAGATGTCTCAGTTCCTGGTACCAAGAAGACATTATCTCCCACCACTGCTGCACCGCAAAAAGGTGCTGGTAAACCATTAGCGGATGTGGCAAAAATGTTATTGTTTGCATTTCCTACAGTATTTTGTCTTGCCATTTGTTGTTGCATACCCCTCTGCTGTGGTTGTTGCTGGTGCTGTTGCCTTTGTTTTATTTAGGGCTCATTATAATATTGCTCGTTCTGCCCACCCCTACCATTGGTAACCCATTGGGACTGCCTGGGTTTGGGTGGCCATACTGATGTTCATTTCCTATAAGGGACTGTCCTTGATAATAACCCATTGGTCGCATTTGGCATTCCCTTGAATAATGCCCCCACCTTCCCTAGTTCCAACATGACCCTTGTGGTCCTCCCCTCACCCTAGGCCCTCCAAATCCTCTATTTCCCATTCCTCTGAATCCCCCTCTTGGGCCTCTGTACCCACCTCATCCTCTTGCTGGCCTGCCTTGCCATTGGGGCACTCCGTATTGTTACTCTCCATCCCACTGCTCCTGTCCGCTTGCAGCACATGTTGCGGCCATTCTGGCTGGTGCGTTTCCCACTCCCTCTACTCCTTCGCCGTTCCTGCCAGTTGATGTTGCAACTTTCAGCGCTGCGGTCTTCACTAATTTATTTTGTACCAGCTTTGCTTTGTCTGCCAACCTCTCTTTTTCTCTTTCTTTGATCCTACTACAATGGTGCACAATTATGCTCTGAATCACGGGCCAGCACTTGGCTTCTATCCCAGCTATTTTATCCAAGGCCTTCTGTACTTCCTTTGGGAGCCCTTTTCTAATTATAAAGTAGAACAAGGCGGGAGATTGGTCCCACACCGTACCCGTTTCACTTCTCCACATGTCTTGCACCCCGAGGATGAATTGCGTAGGCTCCTCCTCCTCTCCCATAGTGCATTGCGTCACTAAATGTAAATCTGGAATATCTGGAAACGTTCTCTGCAATGCATCCATACTTGTGCTCTAACGTTGTTAATTGGGGATCCATCATGGCGGTAATAGCTCATTGTCACTCCCGTGAACCCCGCCTTCACCCACACTGCATCTGCTGGATGACCAACTGCAGACAGTAGCAAACTTTTCACATCCCCTATGGCCAATTTTACCCCTGCTGTGTTCTTTTCGAATGCATGTATTGATGTCCCCGCCCCACCCTAAAGTGGAGGGCGAAGTTTCAACAAGTTATTCTTATCCATCTGTGCCCACGGTATGTAGTGGGGTCTCGCTGCTCCTTTATGTATTAGAGGCATTTGCAGCTTTGTTTTTCCCCCTTTTCTTACTTACCGTTCCCTTCCTTGTTTTACTTACCAGCATGTTTCCTACTTTTTGCCTTAACCTCCCCTGCAATCTTGATGCAGCCCTTTCATCTTCTTCGTCGAATGGGAATGGCAGTGGAGATCCCGTTGCAGCCACTCCTTCTTCAAATTCATCTAAATCACCCCATACCTCCTCCTCCTGTTCCCTCCTTTCCTGCATGTCCTCTCTCTGGCTGCCCGTGGTTGCTGGCTGTATTATTCTCATGGGTTTGCCGTTCAAATGGAACAGAAACTCACCTGATTCCCACTCTTGCTCTTGCCCTTTTGGTATTGGCACCGACGGTGGTGGCGGGGATGGTGTGGTTCCTCCTGCGCCACTTGGCGGAGGTGTGAGGTCACCCAATGATAATGGTGGTACTTCCCCTCCCCCTGACAACATCTGGTCCCTGTCGCACAAGGCCTGTAACTGCGTTATCTCCAATTGTGCAAGCGCAAGCTGTCTGTCTAAATCTCCTGTTAACCATGCCAAATTCACTGGTGGGGCACTGGTTGGGCCATACAGCCCTTCTCTTTCATACAGAGGCAGTGCAGTGGCTGATGACGTTGCCGGGGTTGTCGGTGTGGTGCATGCTGGCACATACTGGGGCTCACTGTACCCCACTGCAGGCCTTGTCATCAATAGGTATATTCTAGTAGGGTCAATCTCTGTTGTGGTTGTCGTACATTCTCTCCCTATAGCCCCCTCTCCTCCTTCTGGTGCCTTCTCTTTCTCAATTATCGTGTCCTTACTTACCTCACCAGAAGCGCTACTTCTTCAAACATCCGCCACAAATCTAGCACTTCCCTTCTGTTCTGCAATTGCTTTTGCCTGTATTTCGTAAGCAAATGGGTTGATACTAGATCCAATACCCTCTTGTCAAAGGACCCCCCCCCCGGCCATATCGCGTTACGCTGTCTCCTTTTATTTCCACTACCCATGATCATGATACTTTTGTATTTTCTCACTATACAAAGGGAGATGCTGACAAATGTGTGCTAATGGTGTTCCCCCTCCCATTGTAGCGTATTTGTACTCAGCCAACAATCTCTATTCTGTGACACTTCTATTCAACCTTGTTTAACCTTTGGCGCTGATAATATTTCAACAACCTTTTTACTTATACCACCTTGCTGGAACCACAACTTATTTCAAACTGTATTCATTATTTGCCAATATTCAACATACTAGAGTCTACTAAATATATGAGACTCCTACTGTTTTCTCTTTATCTTCACTTATTTTCCTGCACTGAATCAGACAATGCTTCACAGCACCTCCTTCTACCCCCTTTGGGCTAGGATCCCTTGTACCTCTTTACCTCTTTTTCATTTTCTCCACAAAACCTAATGGCCATATAAAGGATAGATAAGAAAAAGCCTCAGTATCATTCACACAGACCCTAACTTTGCCCTCTTTTATTTTAGCCACTCTGTTATATATGCCCCCTTTCCCAAACCCTCTTTTCTCCCCTTGAAGTCTCGCAACCGGTACTCACGTGTTCAGTATGATGGTCCGAGAGCCACCGTTCACGGTCTATACACAATCTGGTCCTCACCCCATTCAAGTTTTTAGTTGGGTATTCAGAAAACGGGAACCCTCAGGCCCTCTCGTTGTTCACACTGACAGGTCAACCGCGGAGGCAATGGTTTTTCTGGGGGGCGTCCCAGATCTCGCCGCATGGCACAGGGCCTCGGGGCACCTGTCCCAAATCACGTCGGGGTCCCCAAATGTAAAGACCCATCCCCGTCTTAGCACGTGTCATACAAATAAAATAGACACACCCAAACGGGGAATGAGACTAAGAGAACGGTCTGCGAGATTTAGTCTTTCTTTGTAAAGAATTGGCATCCAGAGAACTCTGCTGCCTGAGAGCGCTATGGCAAAAATACACTTACAATTGATTATAAGGGAATAAAGCATCATAAATGATGTCAGACATAAATGTTGCAAAGTTCATTGTGGTTGGACACAAGCTCTTGTTGTATAGGGGCATATAGGTGCTGCTCCTCCGTGGTTGGGTGCTGGGTTGGCAGGAGGGTGAGCGTCACGAGGTCCATCTGTCTGTGTACAGGCGGGGTGAGGGTCAGGTCGCTGTGAGGCAGGGTGGCCGCTAACTAAGCTAACATAATACACTACCATTAAACATGCACTAAACAATAGTCACTACAACTCCTTTGAGCAAATCATCATAAACCTATAAACTGTATTCATGCAATTGCACCATTACTTATTGGGACTTATATGGGGTACCAGGTTAAGGGTCTTGGCCAGTATGATGACCTCAATTGCGAGGTGGGTCTGGACTTATCAAAGAAGATGGGGCAGGTTGATGTTTGTTAGTTACAGGAAGCAATATACTGTGACAGAGGTTTGATTTTAGCTAAGGGCACGCTAGGGTGGGCTTCATGGCAGGGTCACATATCTGGTACATCAAGAGAATACCTTGCAGGGACACGGGGTTACACTGGCAGTAATTTTCCAACCGTGAGGGTGAGAGGGCATGGGCAGGTTTGTGGAGATGGATGAGTTACAAGGCCCGGCTCAGGCCGGTTCACACACGGGACAGTGACCTCTGAGGAAGAGCGAAATGTTACATTAGTTTTTGTTGCAATTGCCTCCGGATTGAGCATGAGAATGGAGCTGCAAAGCTTTCAGACATTGATAAAGGGTGGGGGATATACGCGTGGTACACGCGGCACTGCACAGGGGAGAGAGGCCTTTTTGTATTATCGCAATGAGGTCTAGTCGAAAAGGATGGAGTCGAGGGTGTACCAAATGGATGCCAAGTGTCTTTCGCAACAGCCCCATCTATGCCAATGTCAGCATAAGGCTGATGTTAACATAAGGACAATGGAGGCATCCCCCATCATTAGAAGAGCAAGTGGTCCAAGCTTTACTGAATGTATGGCGGGGGCCCAAACACCCCTCACTCCCACACATGGCCTAGGACGGTACTGGTTAGATTCAAACTGTTTGAATCTGTTCTGGTATCTCTCAGGAGATTTATTTCTATTTGAGTTGTTCTCATGGGAGGTGGGAGCGCGGTGTAACCATTATTTGGTTGTGATTCACTGGTGGTGGTGATTGATTATAATGGCGCATAGTGCATGTTTTGTCTTTCATTTTGTGGGAACTATCCCCTATGCTGATTTCCATTTTCAATGAACCGATCCACATATCGTGGTCTGTCCTGATTGCCATATACCATAGTGCTGGGGTCAAATCTGCTCTGTGCCCCCAAGATCTGGTATGGACCATTGTTTCTTTGATCCTGATTTTGTCTTTGATTGTTATTTATACCTGACAAATCGGGCCGGTATCCTAACCTAGGTCTGTTTGCAATATATCTAGGAATAATGTAATTTTCTCTATTGCTCGGATCATGTGACTGGAACATCAGTGTTTGGGATGGCAGCCTCTGTGGGGCGCCTCTTTGATCAGATGTCATATTATACCTGACCTGGGTTTAGGATGATTCAAGTGGCATTTATGCAGATTTTATCTCCATTACCATTAGTGTGGAGTCTTTATATTTTGATTTTACCTCTTTATTTCTAACCCCCTCTTCATTCTGACAATATATGACCTCATACAGTTTAGTCCCTTGTTCTACAATCTACTCCAGTGATTTCTCATGATCAAACTCGCAAATTAACTGTGATATAATGTATTTTTGTAAACCATAAAAGTAGGCAGTCTTAAATTCAGTTGTATTAGGGCTAAAAGATACATCCAAGCGGGAGAATGCTCTTTTTAATTCTTGGAGAAACTGCCGAGGTGACATATTTGGTTTTGCTGTCATGGTATACACTGCCTTGTTTGCATCCTGCAATGACTGATATGGGGAGAAGTGATGCCTAACCTCTTTTTCAAATTCGGCCATGACATATTTTCTTGTTTATTTAGGTCTCTGATAATGCTCGGAGTAGCAGCATCAAGAGTTAGGTGAAGATACTGTCTATATTGTCCCCTGGGTATTTGCAGAGCTTTACATTTATCATGTACTGTTTCCAAATGATCCTGTATGCAGCAATCGTCTCCCTTTTTGAATGGTTAATCAAGGCTTTGATCAATTTCCTTAGTTTGATTGGATTACTTGGCACTATATTTGGTGTTGCATTATTATCTTGTTCATTCTTTGTATAGGACTGATGGCAACTGCCAGTGGGTGAGTCAAACCCCCCAAATGCATTAAAACCAGGCGTAGCCACCTGCGTAGCCACTGGTACATTGCTCCCTCATGTAGAAGTGGGGCTAACCTCAATCCCATTGAATGTGTTGCTTTGTTGCTTTTCCTGAGATTAGAAGTTACATATTTGCTGTTCTAACTCATTACACTTTTTATGTAGTCGGTCTGCTTCCTGACAAAGGTAAGCATTCTCATCACCCCTCTTACTAATCACATCCTGCATTTCACTTATTTGCATTTGGCATTGATTAAATTCCCTGTCCTTTTTGTCATTTTCCGGTAACATTTTAGCCATCTCCTGTTCAATAGACTGGAACTCACTTTCTTTCTCCATAGTGTCCTTTTGGAGGGTTTACATCTCCAAAATAATAACCTCTTTATCTTGCCTGATGTTGCTTAATGCCCCTTTCAGTTGTTTTAACTCTTGCTCGCTCTCCTCAAACCATTTCCTTCTCAGAGACAGTTGTTTTTCTAATTCACTGCATTTAGATTGCATTTCTTTATGGCATGACTCCAATGCCTAATTTAGATTTTTATTCTGCTCATCTGCCTCTTCTAAATTGATCTGTAATCTATTAATTACTCCAGCATCATTCTCCTGCATTCTTAGAGACCAATTTAAAAGAAACCAGGTCTTGGCACGGAGCCTTATTAAGCAGTCTGTTTCAGCATTTTTGTCTGCAGCTCTAGACAATCTCAAGAGGCAGACTTAGATTATGCTGCCCTCTTCAAAAACATTACTTAATGTTCTTTCTGCACTTCTCCACAAATGCGGTCATGCAAAAGGATGGCATTGTCTGATGACCACACCCAATGCACAAATAACATTGCCTCCAAGTATTTCACCAGTACAGCAAATGTGGCCTCTATTTTGGAAATAATGGTACAGTGTGCAGTGCTACACTACTCTCACAGAATGAGTTCCCTTTAAATGCACCAATGGATGTGTGGAACACACTTGCCGCACCCAGTAGCTGCTTTACAATCTGTTCCCACAGGGCCAACGCACCAAATATGTAGGGGGTTTTGTCATAGAGCTATAACCTAACTTGACAGTATTTTGGTATTGTGGTAAATTGGTGGTATCTTAGTGTTGTGGTAAATTAGTGGTGAGCATATTCATAGCACTGCCCTATATGATGAGACAAGCCGTCCCCCTTTTATAATTATGCTCTGTTTTAGGGTTGACTGTAAGCATAGATAAATGAACCTTACACATTTACTAGGAGCAAAATATTACCATATGTTGTGCTGATGACCTATATACAACATGAGCCTACCATGCTTAACGTTTCTGTTCAGCCCCCAGCATGCACAGCTGAACACACTCACACAAACACACAGGTTTTCTAGCTTGATTGGATGGTTCTCAAATGTTTATGTCATACTCTACCATGCGTGTAAATATTTTTACTGCTGCCGGTTACACTATGACTCCTCATTATAGTTCCCCTCATCCAAAGTAACCAACAGAGACAACAATTACAGCTCCAGCACTTCTGTTTTCTTTGTGTGATTACTTTCTTTTATGCATGTCATATTTTAAATAGATGTTGCAATACATATATTACACGATCAGCAATTTTTTTTAGAAAAAACACAAAGCGATTTATACACATTGAAAACATATTGTTTTTCCAAAACTTGGAGCATGATGAAATTACAAAGTGTGCTTCCTGTAAGGATATTTGGCGTGTTACAGCACAGAGTACAGCACTACTGCACAGGTAGCAAATGTTTTTTTTGATGCAGCACCAAATGCCTATGGTGCATTGCTATATGTGTTACCAGATTAACAAGGAAAGACAGGCTATTCAGTCAAAAACGATTTTAACATATAAGATGCAAATATATTTTTACAGTTAAAAGCACACGTGCACATTCAAAAATGCACACTATTTTTCACCTGAAATGCCTATGGTGCAAGAGACACATTTGAAAATTAATAACTAACATTACTCATAACTAACCTGACTAATGAAACTGAAGTTAACATAATCCACTAATAAAAATGTGTCTCCACTGCAGAAATAGGCCTACTCTGAAAGTGAACTTTTAAACGCACATTCATTTTTTTTTCTCTGCTGCTCTGTCCACATAAATACAGGAAGCAAAAGGGCTCGAAAGAACAGGAAATCAGTTGGTTACAAAGTATTACTATAAAAATGAGCCATTGTGTAGAGAGGTGTTGATTCTGATTGGAGCAGCGTCATAGCAAGTATCATGCTAGAGGCAGTGATTAGGGTTTTGCTGGGGGGAGTTTGAGGAGAGAGAGAGGACAGTGGAGATTTGGAGAGCTAGGAGAAGGACCTGTTTTTTCCTGGTTGGAGCATTTCTGCTGAAAAAGCTGAGAGCTCCAGGCAATGACCCCGGTTTGAGAAGGAAAGGCGCTCCTTTTCACTGGCGTTAATCTTCAAGGGAGCCACATTCAGAAAGAGAACAGCTGAAGAAAACTCGGCTGAACAGATAAGGTAATTACATAAGTGTGGGAGCTGAGTGTGTACGAGAATATTCAGTCAGAGTAGGAAAGGAGATTCCGGTGCCTTAATCACATGTTAATGTTACAAATTGGGTTCTGTTCTCCGCCACTCTTTTTTCAGTGTATCACAGACAATGCTGTTACTGTGCTATTTTATTTATTTCTGTAAAGAGTGAGATCGTGTTTAAATGCAACTTTTATAATACAGAAAAATATTTGAAAGCAGACGGGTGGTGTATTTTATATTTACCAATACAGTGCTGATGATGAGGGGAGATTTTTAAACAATGCAATTGTCATTTTAAGACAGATGTGTGCATGATCATATTCAGTATGGACAGTTGAGAGTGATTGTTTGTAGCATAGCTCGTTGGAGGTACATGAGCCAACGGGAAGAGGGACTCTCTGAACATAGTTCCCTACCGTATATAAGGTAGTGGAAATTACCACAAAATTACCACATATAGCTCTCTGTCGTAAATAAGTCAGTGAGATCGCCCATGGTGGCACACTAACACTGAAAATGTGGTATTCCTGAAATGTAGGTCTGAGGTCTCTCTAGTGATTACACGAAAAATCTAAGCAAAGATAAGGGATTCTGGACATTGGGGCCACAAATAAAACAAGGGAATTATGCTCACCAAAATACCACCAACCACGCATACCAACCACGCATACCAAATATGCATGTCTGGGTGCTGAAATAATGCATGTCCACTGTATTATTGTTGCACATGGCCCAATCTGAATACAAGGAGTGATTATTGCTAAGTTATTTTTCGGCTGTAATAAAATACCGTCAGGCCCCAAATCTCCACAAAATACCCTACATTCCCTAAGAGAAGAGAAACAAATAATTCATGGCACATGTATTTTTCATTTTCAGTGGAAGCACAGTGTGCGAAAGGAAAATAAAACAATGATTCTGTTGAAACTAGTGATCTATTTCTGTCTAACTGACCACAAAGATAATTCTCTACCTTGACACACTCCTCAATTTGAAGCTACTCAACCTAAACAGTGAAGTCTCTGTGCTTTATCAAGAAAACGGCTTCTGTTTCTGTCATGGGTAATCAGCAAAGGAGTGTTGCAACTTCGGTGCTCTTTTCACGCCCCTGAAGGTCAGCCTTGGAGCTGAGCTGCAACTAAAGCCTGGCAGCCCAGTGTTTCCCTCTGCTCACCATCAACACCTTCTTCTGACAGTCAGCAGTCAAAAAGCTTCACACCCTTTCTCCTACCTATATTTATCTCTCCTGCCTTTCACTCAAAACTAAACCTGCCCTCTTTCTGACATTTTCAGCAACTTGTACACTTCTGACCTCTCTGTCCAATCGCCTTACGAGGGCTTGTATGTATCTTTTTGCTTCCTGCACGAACAATGGCCTCTCTGAATGGAAAATAACTGCCCAGTCCTTTCTGCAGCACATTTATTTCCTCAGAACGAACAAACCAGAATTTCCATCTGGGCTCACTTGCATTGCAATGTTAAGAGGAAGACTAATTAGTTCATGAGATATCATTTAATCAGGATGGTTAGTTAATTAATATGGGTTAGTTTCTTTAGTGCAAACTTACACAGATGGCCATTCATGTATAGCATTAGTCATTGTATATGTGCTCAGTGCATTTTGAATCTGCTGCCTTTTGCATCCATTTTTCTGCCACCATTAAAAGCCTAGTTTACTGCACCTCATTAATTCAATGTGTTATTTTTGTTTTCTGCCTTCACCTGCACTACATAATACTCTATCCCTATTTATCCTTATCTCTACTGAGCCACTACAATTAATGTCATGCCTACATAATTAGTTGCTCCCATCTGAACCCATTTTACTGGCTGCTTCCATTGAAATCACTGCCATAGCCTCTTACAAACTGTGGCCTTATTGACCGAGGGTGCTCAGCGCCAGATTCCACGTAACATACAAAATTGTCGGTTGTGTGGTACTGACACTGATGAGAGTTTAGAACATTTATTGTTGGAATGTGAAAATCTCTGGGAACTACGTTGGAAATACTTGAAGGCATGTAATAATTGTATAAACATGGCAGATTTAACATTGATACGGCTGGCATTTCTTAATGGATGTGATATTAATTTAATTTTTGATATTGTAAAATCGTATTGGAAATGTTGTGTAATTTTACAGATATTGAGCTAATGTGTTTTAATTCATGTGCTTATCAACAGCAGTATGCATTGTAATTGGTGTTATTATGAATTGTGTGGGATAATTGTAAATATGTGATCATCTGTGAGGTTTTAGCAAATTGTTGATTTATAAGGATGATGTGTGTATTTTATCTGTGAATTGTATTCACGTTGTATATAAAAGGCATTTTATGCTGTATGTGTATTAAATAAATAAATACATAAATTGTTTATTTGTAAAGCGCTTACACACAGGTGAGGTGTTTCAAAGTGGGAAGGGAACAAGGGAATACAGTTGTCATTCTTAGGCTTTGAAGTTTCTGAATGATATAACAAAAATAACTTCCATACTAGGCCTGAGGCATTTCTACTAGGGTAAGTGCCTGAAGGAAAGAATACGAGAAGTAGGGTGGGGGGTAAGCATACAATCAATAAACTACAGTACTATGCCTAATGACTTGTCGGATAGTGCAAGTGCATGTCAAAGAGTGGGGAGACATGAAGGGAAAGGTCATACAGAACAGAAAAATAATGTACTAGACCTGGCCACATTCAGATTGATTGGTGTCTGGTCATCACTAATGCGCCTATGTACAAGTATTTCAGGCTCAACCAAGCTAAGTAGGGGAGACAGAGGGAGGGCAGGACAGGCAATCTTGCTAGTCCTAGTACATTGAAGGTTGTGCAAGTGTGCAGACAGGAAATGCGAGGGAAAGGGACGGGGACAAGTGCGCCCAGTTCATCAGGGGCTTGGGTTAAGTGCAGGGTGATGGGTGGCCAATAATCTATGCCTGTTTCGTCACAGCTGATATACTTACTAGCATGGTTTTAGATTTTTGCTCAGTGTATTAACGGGATACAGCAGTTACACTTTAGCCTTTTGCATGGTCGGGTAATTTCCCAATCTAGGAAGATATGGCATGCTCTGTGAAATGTACATTACCCAGTAGGGCAGTGGATGGAGCATGGGCTTACCATTAGCAAGGTTATAGGTTCAGGTCCCTCTTTGGATAGAATATCTCAAACTGGTATTTTGTGTTTTCCATTGTGAGGAAATAAGACCCGTGTGCCAAGGTGTGAATATAATTCAGTGGTTCTCTATCTGTCTTGTTATTTCTTAAGAGTGGGATTTTTACTCCCATGCACCTGGGTTGCGATGTTGTATTGGTGGACTGGGTTCACTACAAAAGAGATGAGAGGTGTAAGTAAAGACCTTCTTTTTGTATTTTGGTTTGACATGTTAATGTGCTGTTTACTGTTTGACATTATGCGTAAGTGAGGACTCCCTGTCCACACAGGGTGGTACACAAGGTTGGTAACTGATTGCCAACTAGTTCAGTGGATAGCTCAATCACAACATGCTAGTTGGGGCAAGAGTCTGTATCTGGGGCTCGATATCCTGCTTGTAAGTTTTTTTGCCCTCATCCGTACGTTCATGATATTGGTTCCTCTTTTTGTAACTGATGGGATGCAAATAGGTATATACAAATTGTTACATTATTCAATTAAATTGGTTTCTGTTCAGTGGGACATTTTGCCATACTGCTGCTGGTGATGGGCTGTAGCCTTGGCTGGGCAGTTTCTGTCCGAACAGTTTCCCTTTCCATCCTGTGCACTGAGGATGGAGACCCATTAGCTCAGTAATTAGTGCATGAGCTTACTTATAGCAAGGTTGCAGGTTCAAGACCCTCATTGCCTTGTAAATACCCTGAGTTAGAATTTAGTTTGGGATGCTCCTGCCAACTTTGGTATTCAGTTTAAATGTTTATCATCTACGCTGTATTACTGGAGGTGAGAAGACTCTGATATACATTTGACAGCAGACTGTAGTGGTTATTGAATGGTGTGGATTTTATCTACTTTGTCTTTCAGGATGCTGATCCATCTCTAAGGGCCTAATTCACAGAAGTGTTTTATAATGGCAAAACCCCATTGGAAAATGCTCTGTGAATCAGGGCCTTAACGCTTCGCATTGCTCTGTTTTCATTGTTGCTGTGCTCACTGAGTGTTGCATGAGAGCTCTCAATCTCACTTGGTTTATATGCACAAGGCGTTATCCTCATTATTGAGGGTGCCATTGACCATGTTTCTCTGTCAATTGTGGATTGCTTCTGCTCGTGGTTACATTTTATCCTGCTTTTTTTTTGAAGAGCATGATGGTAGTCAGATGGTGCAAAAGGGGGTATGTTTCTTGATTCACAAGATCATATATGTGCCTTTGAGCTGTGTCATTTGGTTATCTGTGGATCCAGCAGTCTCTTGGCACAGTAAAGAACTTATTGCTTTGTCTATATAGTAATCATTTCAGGGGCTCCTGTATGCCCTTTTCTCCCTTGGTTGCAAAAGCAGAATATGTAACTGTGCAAGTTACATGCTTTAGATCAATGCCTTATGTCTGGCTTCTTGGACATATGATTTGTTGTATTATGCAGTGGGGAATTGGGTGTGTTGGTCTGGTTGACCTACTATACATTAGCTGTTTATTTGACATTTGAGACCGTTGGATTAGTAGAATGTAGCTGATCAAATCATTGTGGTACAATGTATGTGTTGCCTTGGTACAGTGTCCAGTGTATTGGTAACATTCATTTTCGGACAGTGTTCTCTGCATACACTGATTTACTGAAATTAGGGTCGTAAATAATAAGTGGAGGCATCCTTCAAAGGTCTTTTTTGGTGTATGTGCTTTCAAATTACGCTCTGATCTGTCCAGGTCTCTGTTTCTCTCTTGACAGGAATACTGACTGTGTTTCTCCTGTGGAGGTTCACTTACAGCCCAAATGCATACATCACTAATGCTTGTGTGCCTGCCCCTGCAGGGAAGTGTTGTTACCACACAGGTCATGCTGTTTGATAATTTAGCCTTGATGTGTCTGCCGGCGGTCTGGTTATCATATTTGACGTTGTAAGATGGCCAATGGAAGCCCAGAGCCCCTCTGGTGTCAGAGTATTGGAGTGCTAAGCATCTCTCACCTGGTTTCCACATGGGAGATTTCTTAATGCTTATATACCTCTCCCCTTGGAAAGGGGAGTGGGTTATGATTCCTCCATGTTTTACTATCTTATAGGGCTTTGATCCAGCCACCTGATGGGATTTTGTACAAGGGATTGTGTAACATCATAGGATTTTTAACTATACTAACATCCTTTTTATGTGATTTTAGCATCATGGGGCTTCCCTTATATATTGTTTTGTAGGCTTACACATAAGTTGTGTATTTCTTCCCCTTCTGGTTTGATGTAGATGTTTCTTCTCCTCATGATGATACTGCATGGCACTATCTGTTTGCAATTGCGTGGGCGATTTATATGGGATTATGACATGGCATGTGTCAGCACACAGTGTTTTAGATGTTGTCTCTCTATGGACTTTGGGTAAGTGTCTAGGAGCTTTCTACATCCTAATTTATTTAGTAATTGGACAAGGAAGATTGCATAGTGAGGAAATGTCCTGACTACTGACCAGTAATCATCATTACTCTGAGTCAATGGGGGTCATTACGAGGTTGGAGGTAATGGAAAAACAATGCTGGTAAAGGATTACCGGCATTGCATACTGCTCCGGGCTATTCCGACATAAGAACCCGGTATTAGAGGTACCGCTTATAACAGTGCCTCTAATTAGCGGCAAGGGCGCGGGCACGCAGGCCTTCAGGCCAGCAATACCAGGATGCCGCTAACAGGAGGACTTCACAAGTCAGGCGGACATGCAAATACCGGCATCATGAAGGCGCTAATAGGGGATACTGGCATGCCGGCAATACCGGCATTGCGAAGCACCCGTAAACTGCTATGTGCAGTGTTCCCAACTGCCACAGGTGCACACAATCAGCACAGATGGAGGCAATGGAGTCTGGGCCAGCATAAAAGGAACACACCCACACACCACACCCCTTCCCACACCAAAATGATTCCACTAGTAGTAGCAATACTGGGGATGGAGGACATGCTTGCATTGCTACACCAGCAGCAACAACAACAGCAGGCACCACAGAGGAGACGCAGGAGGAGAAGGAGGGTGAGACAGGCCCAGCATGCCCCACCAGTGCAGCCAGTGGTACCACGCAGGCAGCCCCTAATCCCTCACATCAGAGCCAGTCCATTCAACCTAACCCCTGAGCAGATCCACACCCCGTACTTTCTGGACCGGGACACCATCACCACCATCGTGGACATGATACACAACGACATTGTCGGCCTCATTGAAATACGCACCGCCATCCCCCCTCTACTGAAGGTAGTGTCGGTGCTTCACTTACTTGCCACAGGCACCAACCAGCACAAAGTAGGGCACATGCATGGCATATCACAACCCTTTTTTTCTTGCATGCTGAACCAAGTGCTGGATGCCTTCCTGAAGCACACAATGGACTATATATCCCTACCACGGACTCCCCAGGAGATTTTTAACACAAAAGGTGGCTTCCATGCACTGGCAGGCATGCCAGATTGTACAGGTGCCTTCAACTGCACCCACGTGGAGTTGGTTGTCCCGCATGCCATGGAGGTGGTGTACCGCAACCACAAGCAATACCACTCCAATGTGCAGATGGTATGTGACGCCAGCAAAATCATCGCACATTGTTGTGCCCGGTATCCTGGATCAACACATGACTCAATGGTCCTGCGGAACTCCACGCTACCACGATACATGGAGCGACATGCAGGACGACATGCCTGGCTGATTGGTAAATTGCATGACAGGCACAGGGCAGTGAAATGGGGGGATAGATGCAAACAACACCATGGGGTCATTGTTGATATCACAGCACGATGTGCACATCACAAAACACTTTGCCCCAAAGCATCTCACACTGAACATGACAACCAAATCCCATAGCAATGAAGTAAGCTGGGCACCTATCACAACATGGCAAACTTAAAAACACCCCACATCCCACAACACGTCCAACACCCATCATCGTACGTCACCCTAACACTAACACAATCCAGCAACATGCTGTGAATATTCCCTATGTAAATGTCTGCAGAAAATCACTACACAGGACAAGCATCAATGGGAGTGCACTGAACATAATCAACAAGGGAATCCACTGCTTGTCACAGGGCCGCCACCACCACAGAAGTGCAGCATGTCACCATCGTAATAATCAGCGCTGAATGCCTAATATTGTAGAGCCTACTGCCAAAGTTGCCAGTTAGAAAATCATACAGAGCACAACACATCACAAATTTGACACAAACACAGCGTTATGCGTCCACAATGCATGAGCAACATCAAGGCAGTGTACACCGTGTATCATCTTGGAGATGCAAACCACACCATAAATCCATGGCACAGAACACATTGAGGGAATTACAATTGTGCGCATACAACCAGGGACATGTGCATGTGACCAATGATAATCTGCAGGCATGTGTGAATAGTACAGCTGTCCATCATGAATCGACTAACATATACCTTTTATTGCCTCTCATGCAGGTGATATTGGTTATCCCTTCAGGTCTTGGCTCCTCACCCCTGTCCGAAACCCACAGAACAGGCATGAGGAGGACTACAATCGTTCCCATACCCGTAACCGTATGGTCATCGAACAGACCTTTGGCCTGTTGAAGGCACGGTTTTGCTGCCTTAGCTGGTCGGGTGGGGCACTCCTCTACAGGCATGAGAAGGTGGCCAAGATCATCATGGCATGTGTGATGCTGCACAACATGTGTATCCAACGGAACGTGCCCCTGCCCCCTGAAATTGAACTGCAACCACCTGGTGATGTTGAAGGGAATGAAGAAGATGTGGGTGCACATCATCGCGGTGCCGATGCACAGGAGGGACACGCTGTGCATCAGTCAGTGATTGCACAATATTTCTAACACACATGGGTGCAGAGGCTGACATGAAAGTTGGACAGAGGGCACTGGGCGTGGGAGTACATGTACACCATGCACTGTATATCAATAAATGACACATATGCAATAAGGAATGTCCAGAAAGATTTATTTTTCACACAACGGGTGTATTTAACTGTCCAAAAAAGATTCATGTGCTCAAACCCTCCACCTCACACACCCTCTCCCCTCCCCCACAACGGCCCCACACACCATCATCCCCTCCGCCTCCCCTACAACTCCCCCACACACCTTCAGCCCCCTCCCCCTCCCCTACAACTCCCCCACACATGGTGTCCAAGCAAATGATTCATGTGTCAGTGTCTATTGCCTTCATCAGGCTGCCCGTCTACATCCTGCCACTTCCTGCACTTGGTGGCGGCATGTCCGAGTGGTGCAGGGTGCGCGCTGACCTGTATAAAGGGCTGGTTTGGATGAAGCTTGATGAACAAAGGGTGGCCGCTTGCTCCATTCTGGGGGCTTGACGCTCAGCCTCCATGGAATCTGCTATGCGGGTGAGGACCTGCCTCAGAGCAGACACCTCCTCGCATAATTTATTGGTGCTTTCCACAATGACCTGCCTCAGGGACGCAGTGTTGTCGCGCCCATTCTGCCTTGCTTGGGCACTGTCTGCGACAAACTGCCTCACCAGGGCAGTGAGCTCCTCCTGGCACTGCGCTGCGTGTCCTGCCTACTGCACCCCCACCTGTATACCAGTGGAGATGGAGGGTGCATGTGTGACATGGGCAAATCCATTTGGGTCCTCTGAGGGACTCATGCTCCCTTGTATGGACTCCCCTCCAGACTGTTCTGGGGTGGTGTCATGGTAAGAGTCAACAGGTGTGACCTGGGCTGTGGGACAGGACGGGACTTGGTGTTGCAGGTAGTTCCGAGGAGTCATCCTCGACAGGCACACACACCTGGCCCTGAACGTCATTATCTGTCAGGGGTGCCGTAGCTGCCCCCTCCCCAACAGAGCTGTTCTCTGTAGATTGTGCCCCACCGACTGTCTCCTGTGCAGGTGTCACAGGTGTTGTGGCGACTGTGGTGATGGGCCTTAGCGTCCTGGGCTGTTTTGGTCTTGCCTGTCGTGGCTTGTCTGGGCCTTTCGAAGTGGAAGGCCTGTTGCCTTCATCCCTGGCCCTCTTCCGGGCTGTAGTCGCCTGTGGGGTGAGTCCCGGGCCTCGCTGTCAGGATCTGAGCCTGTGGGGGACCAAGAGAGGGACGGCATGAGGGATGGTTTGACAAGCATCATGCATACATTTGTATTATTGCTCTTTTACACATTAGAGGGGATTAGGCAGTGGAGTTTTGATGATCACGTTGCTTGCTATATGGGTGGAGCATGCAGGCATCCGTCGTGGTCACTCATGTTGGGTCGGGCGTATGCTATGTGACATGCATTTCTGTTGTGGCCTATGTGCAGTGTGACTTGTGCCATTTTCATATTTGTGTGGTGTGTTTTAGGTATGGCATTGCCATGCTGCTTGCATGTGCATGTGTCTGCGGACGACATCTAGGCAGGGAATGTGTATGTATTGGGCCATGCCTGGCCTCTTTAGACAGACAAATTGGTGGACTATCATAATACTTTGCATTACAGTGTTTTCTTAGGACACTCACCTCCGTCCGCTGATGAGGTGGCGCTGCGCTCCATATCGCCCACACCTTCGATGGCCTCTATGCGAATTGTGCTGGGAAGATCTGCTCCCACCGGCTTATCTTTATTGGTGAGCTTGGTCCTCCACCAGTAGCCATGGCCTGGCTCCTGTTTGCAGAGAGGATGTTTCTGACTCGCAGGTGCAGGTCATCCCATCTCTTCCGAACATCCTTTGTTGTACAGGGGGTGTTGCCTACTGCTCTGACTCGTTGGGCAACAAGTTCCCAGATTTCTTTTTTCTTCATCACTGCCTCCCTCTTGAGGCTGTTTGAGAAAACAACCTTGGCATTGTCAGCCAGAGTCTCAGACAGCGTGGTGAGTTCATCCTCATTAAAGCGCTCTTTGCGCTGGCGGGAGGTGACTTTTTTTACTGTCTTGGGCATGATTTAGTTGTGGGAGGTTGATGTATGTAGTCAGCAAAATGCTCCAGGTCCTGTGTGCCGAGGATGGCAACGGATTGTGTTTTTCAAGATGGCTGCCGTGCTCTTTCCCGTTCCTGTGGGATGACACTACTTCCAGTTCCGCTTTTTTACGGGCACCGTATTTACGGATGCCGGTACTGCTGTCTGCGCTTTCCATGATGATGCTAAGGGTGATTTTTTGGACTTTAACGGCATGCCGGTAATGTCGTTTCTGGCATGGCGCAAAGCTTGTCCACACAAACTCATAATAGCCCTCTATTAGCGGGCTCTTTACTACACGGACACAGTATTTGCTCCATGCCGGTAAGGACTGTTACTTACCTCCAACCTCGTAATGACCCCAATATCTTCCTCATCCCTGTCCTCTTCCCTCCAACCTTCCCAGTGTGTCGTGAAATTTGAACTCGAGTTGACTTTCGAGATGTAAAGAAGCTGCTTGCTAGCAGAGGCCTGTTTTGGGGCTGGCACCCCTCACTTGTCTAGGATTGGGATGAGGGTGATATGGACTCAGAGTAATGAAGATTACCAGTTAGCAATCAGGCCATTCCCAGCAATAAAGCTCTCATACAAAATAATCCAAAGTGCTACCAAACTACACAACAGTCAGAGTGGAAACAGACCAGGTGGTTGTGGAGGTCCCTAGACTGAAAAACACACGCTCAGACACTCAAGGCTGGTTAGTGGCACCACTAGAATTGAGTCTTACATGTGACTATTACTTTAAGACACTTTTATGTTCTACTATTTTACAGAACCACACCAACTTCATTTAAATTGGGCCGTGAGGCCGAGAGTGCTGGTAGGAAGTGCTGGAGATCATTGGTTGATCAATTTTCTGTCACTGCATACAAACAAGTATGCATGCATGTCAACAGACTGGTAACTGCACAGAAAAAGGCAATGTGAGTTCCCAACACTTTTTCCGAAAGCTACACGTAGACAATGCTTTCGAGGCACCCAGGAAGAAAAAGGATAACATAAACTCATTACGTTATTTGATGCACAACTGAGACTACCTATGATAACATGGCAATGAGGGCTCAGCTATATTATCATTGTATGTGTTTATGGATCAGCACCAATAGCCGAATGGACAGCGGATCAGCTCCATTTTACATAGTCTACATGGCATCCATTTTGTCATGACCAATTTGATCTTTTGCAGATTTGATCCGAAGAAAACCATGGATGGGGAGGCAACATCATCTAATCGTTAGCCATTGCCTGACTACAGATGTCCAACAAGAGCAGGATTTTGATACGTAGCCAGCACTTACGACCCATCTCTGTCTGATTTATCCCGACCCAACTCCTCTTCTTCAGAAGCCGCATGTTCAATTGGTGATCTGCAGAAGAATTGAACTGCAAGGCCTGGCCCATAAATAACAGTCTGACTCATGGCGAATGTTGCTTCCGCTGCAGAAACGCTTTTAATTCCATTAGCGGCATGCCTAGTCAAGCATCGCTGCATCAGGCATGCAAATGTCTGCAATGATCCAGTACTCTTATGACCTCTATTGTTCAGTGCTTTTATTCCCATTTCTGCTGATAGTTCAAATCTCTCTGAGCACCTACTGCTCTGAACTTCTGATGCTCAATTTGTTTTTTTTAAATTGAAGCTGGTGTCTGTTCTCATAGATTTGCAATGACACTCTTTATTAGTGAGTATAAGGAGGGTCAGATAGATAATTAAAACAGGCATTCTACCTGTACCATTCCAGGAATCATGACAAAGTGCTGCCCAGTAAAAGGCACAGAAGCGTAAGGCAAAGTCCACTTGTGGTGCATCCGTGGACATCCAAAGAATCAATGAATATGTGAAAATTAGGACTGTCAAGTCCAAACAGCGGACTCGTGTTCAGAGCAAACAATACTCCAAAGACCTGCCTTAAATTCTGGTATGATTGGTTCGCTCTATCTGCATCTGGAGATTGCTAAATGTATCCACCGTCCTTAATGTGAAATAGTGCACCTTGCTTTTGAGTCTCCCGCCCTTTGCCCTCACACCATGACCAAAGTGCCATTTTAAAAAAGTGCCAAAAACGCTATTCCAAAATATTTGAGCATGCACACGTATCCTATGCAAATCTGCTTGCACATGTGTAAAAAGCATTTGTGCCTGGGGAATTGTATCAAAACACTCCCCAAGGCCTCTTGCATGGTATTTAATGAGGTTTTTTTTGTCAGATCTACCCTCTCTTTTTTGGGCAATGTCGGAGCTTGGATGATGTGGTTTCTGTAAAGACACCGGACAATTCCTGATGCAAAACACAACCGTGTTACTTCCGGGTAACAACAAGCAGAGGCATGCTGGATGCTCGCTACATGAAGTCTTCAGAGGAGCACACAGTCGGCGCATCTATAAAAAAAAAAAAGCTCATTATACTGTGCCTTATTGCGATACTCTATCCTGTGCTTGTCTATCCTTTGAATCCTGTTTCACTCACCTGTCTTTCTGGGCCCATTGTTGGAATTGGGTCGTATTTCCCCAGATCTGGCAAAAAAATGTCTCCCCGAACTCGGATTCCGAAAATCCCGAAGCCCTCATCCCAATCAGCCGTGCACCTGCAGTGTTCAGTGGGTTTGGGGCTATTGTGAACAGTGCTGACCCAGGTTGTTAAGAACAGAGGTCACTCAGGTCAGACACCCACGAGACAACAGTTTTATTATGTGCCAGCATCATAATAGGAAATATTCCTCTCCAGGGTCTATTTATTTATTTTGGGCCTCATTACGACCCAGGTGGTAAGGGGTTAACGGCGCCGTTAACCCCTTACCGCCTAATTACGAGGTCCCTTTGCGGGTTCCAGCCGTTAAGGATTGGACCCGCAAGAGACCTTGGAGATAATTACGGTACCGCAATTTGCGGTACCGTAACTACCGCCTTCCCCATTTCCATTGAGCCCTACGGGGACAAAAATGGGAATGGGGAAGGGCCAATAGTGAATGGGGAATTACCGCCCCGCCAATCTTGGAATGGGGCGGTAATTCCACCATTCACCATGGCGGAATCGGTCAAATGCCGACGGCAACCATGGCGCTACTAGCGCCATGGTTACCGCCTGGGTCGTAATGAGGCCCAAATTGTCATCTGTATAGCGTATAGCACACCTAACCCAGAGGCACCTGGGTGCTGGTTACATAAGAGGGTTGATTGTCTTAGTTACATATTGCATTGAGTGACAGAGGTTGTATTTCAGTTAGTTACAGAGTTTGTGGCAGGATTTCTAGCCAAAATTACATTGGGAGAAACAAACCAGCATTAAGATTAGGGCATGGTAGGTACAATTCGTGGCAGAGGTTGAATAGCCAACAGAACATTCCGAGAAAAGATAATATTGTACATTTGAGAGAAAGGATAGCCTTGACATTAGGGCATAGTAGGTGCTACTCGTTGCAAGCAATGTACATTGCTGGCAGCTGTGGGGTTATAGTATTGTATATGTCTTGGGAAAAGTGCCAGGTTTTGAGTCCTTTTCAGAAGGACCAGACGGGGGGGTCTGATCTCAGGGCTAGGGGCAGTGAGTTCCATTGTTAGGCAGCGACCACAGGGAAACTGCAGCCTCCAGCTTTTTGACGTGTGTATCTAGCCAGGTCGCAGGAGTATGCAGATCTGTTAGGTCTATTGGATTGGAATTTGGAGATGTGTCTGGCTAGGTAGAGTGAGGCGCTATTAGACAGGCAGTTGTGTGTCAGAGATAAGGTTTTGAAAGTGATGCGTTCGCGGACCGGGAGCCAGTGGATATGTGTTCTTTCTTAGAGATGTTAAGTGCAGCTCTTACAGCGTTATTCTGAATTATTTGTATTTTGTTAATATTTCGGGAGCTGGAGGCTACAAAGAGGGAATTGCAATAATCAGTCCTGGACAGAATGAGGGCTCTAGTGATGGAGATGCAGTTATCGGTGGTCAGGAACGGTCTGCTTGCATTGATCAGTTTGGCGGTGTAGGCCCCTGCCTTTGCAATTGCGTTTACTTGCCTTGTTAGGGAGAGCAATGAGTCAAGATACACTCCTAATATTTTTACCTCTTTTGCTACAGTGATAATGTTGCCGTCAATGGTAAATAATTTATAGGATTGAAAGAGGTTGTTTAGCTGAGATTGACTTCCAATGAGGAGAAGCTCAATTTTCTCATCATTAAGGCATAGCTCCTGTTGAGCCATCCAGGCTTGAATGGTTAGGAATATTTCACTTATTAAGTTGGAATCAGTGTCATAAATGTCAGTGTTGGGAAGGAGTATTTCAGTGTCATCCGTGTAGTTGGTGTACGTGATTCCCAGCTTGTCTAGGAGGTCAAATAGAGACTTGGTGAACACGTTGTATAAGGTTGGTGATGCGCAGGAGCCTTGTGGCACTCCACAGGTGACTGGGGCTGGGGGAGTTGCCACAGTGGTTAAAAATACTCTCATTGTGTGGTTAGATAGGAAGGATTCAATCCATTTTATGGCATTGGTTGAGAATTGTGCAGATAGGGCAAGGTGTTGGCATAGTATATTGTCATTTACCAAATGAAAGGCCACTGACAGGTCTAGTAGGAGGAGGACAGCCAGATTGCCCTTGTCTTTTATCTCATACATTTGGATTTTAAGGACAAGGAGGCTGGTTTCATTCTGTGACTAGGGCAGAAGCCTGACTGGCAGAGGCCAGGGAGGTTGTGCGTTTCTAGGTATTTTTGGATTAGTACGTAAGGTTCCAGTATTTTCAGGAGGAAGGGTACTGTTGAGTTGGGGTGGTAGTAGGGATGTTAGCGTCCAGTGTGGGATTTTTGAGAAGTAGGAGTAGCCAGGCTTCTGTAAGGTTTTCTGGTACATTGCTGGTGGAGAAGGAGTTGTTGATCAGGGCTGTGATGAAGGGGCCGAGCTCTTCCGCGCAGTCTTTAATGAGGGAGGCTGGGCAGATGTCTGCTTGGCATCTGGTGGCTTCATTCCGTTGATGATTTTGGTGGTTTCGGAAATGGTTACACGGGTAAAGTCAAAACTGGGTGTGGGGCTGGGAGGCGTGGGTTGAGGGTCTGGATGACTGGGTCAAGTTTTGATTTTTTGGCATTGATTTTATTTTGGAGTAGGTCGCCTTTGCCGAGGAGGTTTTCTTGAATATTTTTGCACCAGGGAGGATCTTTGTTGCAATGGTCAGGTGAGGGTGCTGGTGATTCGAGTGTGCGTAGAATTGTGAAGAGCTCTCTTGTTCCTGAGTTTGCTTTTGAAATTCTTTCATTGTATGAGTTGCCTTTCGATTGGAGGATGGCTTGTTTGTACTCTACGGCCATGGTGTTGAATTTCTGTTTGTTTTCATGAGTTGGTGATTTCTTCCAGGTACTCCCAGCAACTCCTTTTTCATTTTGTAGAGCTTTGAGGCTAGTGGAATAACTGGAGTTAATGTGGGCTGCTGATTTGGATTTACGGTTGCCTAGAGGAGACACTTTGTTAATGGCATCAAGGAGGGTTTGGTTGTAGAGCGTTACCATGGAGGTGGGTCAGTGTTGGTGTGAGAGTAGCAGAGGGAGTTTGTTGTCTGGTGTGATGTTTCATGAGTTTCTGAAGGGTGCCTTTGAGATTGGTTGAGGCGGGGTGTTCAAATGGGCTAAATAGTTGATAGCGAATAGGATGATGTTGTTGTCTAACCAGGGGCATGGGTGGTTTGCTAGTATGTTGGTGTGGCAAATGAGGTCTGCTAGCCAGTCAAGTATCCAGCCGTTGTCGTGCGTAGGGTTGGAGAGTCTGTGAAGGAAACCTTGCACTTCAATAGTGTTTCCAAGGGCAAGTGCCTGGTAGTCTGATGGGTTGTTGAGTCCAGGTTGAAGTCTCCTGAAATGATGATTTTTGAGGAGGGCTTGATGTTGGCTGAGAGTAGTTGTGTGATGTCTCCCTCAAATGATAGCAAGGGGCCTGGAAGTCTATAGATTAAGTGGATTATGACAGTGGATGAAGCGGAGAGGTAGGTTTTGAGTGAGATAAGTTCTCCCGACAGGATAATTTGGTTGGGTATTTCTCTGATGGTGAGCTTATTTTTGGTGATGACAGCTACTCCGCCTCCTTTAGATACCAATCTGTCTTTCCTGGTGATGGTGTAGTCATCAGGGATGGCCATGGAGTTGGGTGCAGCCAGGTTTCTGAGATTGCTAGGAAGTCAAGGTCATGGGAGGGGATGAGATCAGCAATGTCAAGTGAATGTGCCAGGAGGGATATGGCATTGATGAGGGCTCCCTTAAGGTGAGTTGTGTTATCTGTTTTCGGGTCATGTGGTGCAGTGACCTTTTTGGCATTGGGTGGTAGTGGTTTTTCTTTCTTCGGCATCCAATCTATGGCAGTGAGAAGATTGCACCTTGCTGTCTTGAGTGAATTTGTGTGAGGAGCTGTGGCCCTAACGGGCAGGTGGGCTTATATGAACGTCTGGGTTGAGTAGTGGGATTTTTCTCAGTGGGGTGTGTTGGTTTCTGGTCATTGAGGGGGTATTAGTTCTGCAACTGAGTTGTTCGTTTTTGCGGATGAAGGATGAGGGGGTAGTTTGTGGGTGTTGGTTCAATGTGATTATGCGAGATGCTAGGCATTTGTTTCTTTGTTCGAGAGACCAAGGTTTCTTGGAGTTTAGGGTGGTCTTGTGCCTGGTGGTTTGCCTGGTTGTAAGGGTGTAGTTTATGCGGGATGCTAGACGTTGTTCCTGTAATCAGGTGATCAATGTTTCTTTGAGTTCAGGGTAGTTGTATGTCCAGTGGATTTCCAGATTGATGAAATGCAACTTGTGCAGGATAGGCAGGATGCTAGGCGCTTGTTCCTGTACTCTGGTGAGCAGGGTTTCTTTGAATTCAGAGTGTTTGTTTGTGTGAATGTAGAAGGCTGGGTTGGCCATGCTATAGGAAGGAAGGGGGATGGTGTGATGTTGTGTGAATTAGGGAGCACAAGAGCCATTGTCAGGGAGAGTAGGAGCTTGGGTTTGGTGAGGGCGTGTGGGTGTTGGTGGTTGAGTCTGTTGGTTTGGAAGTGGGCATCTGTGGCGTGCTGTGCCCGGATGTGAGTATGGCTGGCAATTGTGCATAGTGTTTGGTCTGTGACAGCTGTTAGGTTCTAGGTGGCTGTGAACTATGCCGTATTAGGTTTAGGTGGGGGCCGGCAAGCCTGCTAAACATTTTGAAAAACACACCTAGATTTGATGGAGGCCGAGGGACCTGCAAAACATTTTGTAAACATACCTAGATTTGATGGGGACCAAGGGGCCTGCAAAGCATTTTGTAAAACACGCCTAGATTTGATGGGGGCTGATGGTCCTGCAAAACAATTGGTAAAAACACATCTAGTTTTGATAGGAGCAGAGAGGCCTGCAAAGCATTTTGTAAAACACACCTAGATTTGATGGGTGCCGAGGGGCCTGCAAAACATTTAGCAAAATACATCTAGATTTGATGGGGGCCGATGGGCCTGCAAAGCATTTTGTAAAACACACGCAACAAGTAGGCAGCATGCATAGTCTGTAGAAAAGGCTAGGGGATAGCAGCCCATAAGAAGTTGAGTGCTGAGGTGCAGGAGTTTGTATTTCGCGGGCGTTGATGTTGTGGGTGGAGAGGTCATAGGCTAATAGCGCGATTGGTGGTGGAGGCTTGTTCAACACGCTCGCAACTGCTCTCTGTTCGCTGGCAGTAGATGAATGGGCAGTGGAATTAGAAGATTTGCAATACGTGTCTCTGTGTGAAGAAGATCTAGTTATGAGCTGCTAGTCCACCTTCTGTGGTATTGTGCGCACAGCCTTACTTGTGATACGTGGAGTCCACCTGGTGTGAAGGACCAGCGAGCATGGCATTGCGCTGTGAGTCACGGTTCTGGTTTCGGCGGTGATGGGGGTTTAGAGTGTTGGGCGAGAAAGGTCTCATGCCACTCTGACAAGATAAGAGAGGAGCCTTAGGGTGGTGGGCTTGCTTTTGCCTGCAGGCTATTCAATTGGTCAGGATGAAGGTGTTTCAGACCAATCAGTGCAGCTTCAAGCTGTAGCTTTGGTGCTGCTCAATCTGGTGGCCATTTTGGAGGAACAAGTTACATGAATGGCAAGTTACAGGTGATCTCTGTGGTAACAGTGCACATTCACTTTTTAGCAAATAAAAAGCAGATGCCTGCTATTTCGCTGGGAGCACATTGCAGATCGAGGTATTAATGGCACCACAATCCGTAGCGCTTGTGTTGGGCATACCTGTTGCTTCTATGCTGATTAATGCAAGGCTGTACACACGGGCCTCGTGGTTCTGGGGATGCTGTCTGCAAACCGCAGAGGTGAGGATCTGGCTTCTTTCAACGGGGAGGAATGATGGAAAGTCGTAGGAGTGGGGCCTTTGGGTGGGGGCTGGCTTTTGTCTGCCGGGTTATTCAGTTGGTCCAGATGAAGGTGTTTCTGACGAAACAGTGCAGCTTCAGGATGCTTCAGCATGTAGATTTGGTGCCACTCAATTGGGCGGCCATTTTTGTAGGACAAGTTCAAATAAAGAATGAATGGCAAGTTGTAGGTGATCTCGGTGGAAACAGAGCTGGGGATGCTGTCTGCAGAGGTAAGGATCTGGCTTCTTTTGTCGGGGAGGAATGAGGGAAAGTTGTAAGAGCCTTAGAAGTGGGGCCTTTGGGTGGGGGGGCCAACTTTCACCTGCCGGCTATTCAATTGGCCGAGGTGAAGGTGTTTTTGACCAATCAGTGGGTTATTTTGCAGGTGTCCATGATTGATATTTTGGGAGGCATAAAGGTTTATGGGATGGGGGTGACAACAGTCACACTCAGTCCTCCGCCACAGTTCCCCTTTGGTGGGTTCCAACATGGTGGGTTCCAACAGTAAATTATTTAAATTCCAAGCACTCTCTGGGCCTTTCCAGCTCTCTTCATTCCATTCTGTCCTTCGGGGACCTTCTGCTTCTTTCTTTTCTCAGTAAACTTGTTCCATCTTTGAGGACGGATTCCATGTCATTGGCATTGCTTTCCAATGGTCTTGGGCTCCTTGTCCTGGACTTACAGATAACCATCAGCAAATGCATTGTGATTCATTATGTCTACAAGAAATACAATCTTAATATTTTCTTTGAGAAGAGAAACATATGCCTACAGAAATGCTCTGCTTTTGGTAGTTTGCCAGACATAGCCCTGGTTAAGTGTTTCCTTGTTTTACAATGACCACTTGCACTTGTGTTGGCTTTATTTGAGCAGAGTGGAAGGATTGTCCATTTAATTCATGTGAATTGCCTGCAGTGTTATGCGTCGAAACATAACACTTTCTTCCAATTCGCCAGACGAGTGTAGGACTATCACACTGACACAGATAGTCATCTTCTGGGTAGCTCGCTGCACCTCGAGTTACTGCAGGTTCACAGCATACGACAAACCTGCCATATGACCTATCATTTCAAGACACAAAACAAAATCGGCAATACATTTTAAGACGAACGATTTATAACCAGTTAATGGCGCTCGTGACTAGAAATATACTTATCGTTAATTATCCCGAACGCAGATATGTACACCCAAAATATAATTTACACTACATTCACTTTAAGAAAACAAACGAGTGTGCCTGGAGGTCCAATGGGGAAAATCAGCCTGTCTATGCATTAACATGAAATATACTTTATGAAAACTGTCCTCTAGACATTATTTGAACTCAGATTCAAACCACATCTTTTATAGATTTAAAGGAGTGTCAATTAACTCTCATTCAGCTGTTGAAAAAAGCCTGGTATTTTTTCTAAGATTCAATAAATAATACATTATCCTTCTTGACAATTTTGGAAACTTGATTCACCAGAGGTTTTGCAGTTTTGATGAAATATTAATACTTTATACATAGCTTTTTGTTAAGATAGATAATGGAAACGTGGTAGAGCTGTTGCCTTAATAATAGAAGAAAAACTTAGCAGCTGTGATATTGTTTTTCCTGCTGGCTCTTTATTCCAGCATTTGGTTGTTAAGTTCATATTGGGATGGTGACAATTCTTTAATCATTTATTTTTACATTTGTAAAGCGCACTGGCAGCCCAGAGGCATTGAGGCGCTGTTGCGTGAAAGAGTTATGATTTATCACAGCCACACACAGCAAGACCATCATTAAATTCATAATGTATTTTCGACCTACCTTCCTGGTATTTGCCATGTTTAACTGTCTGGTCAGTGAGCCTAGTTATTTTCTTTGGAGAAGCCACTAATAGATGTGCTCTGCCTGAAAATGATAATACCTATTGAGGGGCACTTATGTTAGACTTCACATTAGTGATTTGTGAGGCTGCATTGTGATCAAGCTGCTTCAGTTGTGAATCTCTATATATTGTATTCATATTAGAATAATTTACTTGCTGAAGGGAACTCGAAGAATCTCTGGTTAATCAGTACATTCTCTTGAAACTTTGTATACATGCATTTGAATTCATATTTATATATTTATTGTGAATTTGTAAGGTGCTTATAGAGCAAGACATTGGGCCTAATGACAACTGTTACCCGACTGGCATAGTACAACTCTGCGGGCGGGTGCCATCCCGCCTGCCAGGCTCAGACCTGCCGGGTGGGATAGCACCCGCTCGCAGCAGAGTTCTCACGGGAGCACCGGCACTGTTCTTTTTCTTTTTTTTTTTGTAATTCTTTTTATTGGCATTTAATATTCAACATTTAACAGAAAAAAAACCTTTACCTCTCTACCTCCTGCTGCACGCAATTGGGGACATATTTTCTCATTACATAGAGTTTGTACGTGGTTCTCCAGTGAGTTGTCATCTGTTGCATCTCCGGCACTGTGGGTTATTCGTTTATGGTGGGGTTTTTGTGGACCCTTGCAGTCCTCAGTTCTGGGTCCTTGTGTGGTGTTGTGCTTCCGGAAGAACTAGCCTACTCGTGCATGCTCACAATTGCAGACAGATGAGTGTTATTCCGTACTTTAAGTATCCCGGTGTTCGCTGAGTGTTGATCACTTTTCGAGCTCCTCATTCCCAGATTGCCTGATCAGTATAGCGTGCATGCATTCCACATTTGTCACTCCCCCAACGAGCGCCTTGCAGGTTGCCCCATGTGGTCTCCATATCGTTGCAGTACAGGATGTCCGGGTCCAGCGGGCGATCTTCGGGTATAGCCTTCCTCCACACACCATTGCCACCCGCCGTTTGGCCAAAAGCAGAAGGAGACGCGCCAGTTTCCTCACCCCTTTGGGTATCATTTTGGTATAGCCTAGCAGGGCCACCATCGCGTCTGGCTCCAGCGTTTGTCCAGCGATGTCCCTGATCAGCTCAAAAACCTGTCCCCAGAATAACTTGAGCCCACTGCACTCCCATGCCATGTGGAGAAACCTTGCCGCCTCGTGCCCACACCTGGTGCATTTCCCTGAGGATTGTGGATACAAGTTCTGTATTGGTGTAGGAATTTGAAGTGAATGAGCTTATATCTGGTGCATACCGCCCCTTTCATGATCATTGTGCAACAGTATCCCCACTCTGCCTCTGATATTTCCCTATCTAGTACCTTCTCTCAGACCACTCGTGGTGAGGCTGTGGTCGCGGGTCTGCTGGTCAGAGCCGCGGTGTACAGGGCGGACGTCACTCTGCGTCCAAGGTACCCCCGCACTGCTTTATCCAGTGTGTTGGTAATCTGGGGTTGCTCTGGGAAAGATGGCAACAGCTGCTGCAAGGTTACGCGGAGCCTATCATATAGGAACACATCTAGTGCTGATAGTGCCCCTTTCTCTTTTAGTTGTTCTAGCATTATAAACATCTTGTGGGGCAACAGCTGTCCAAAAGTTGTCACCCTGAGTCTCCTCATCAGGGATACAAATTTTGGTTCGTACGACAGGCGGATATCTGGGATGTCTATCACTGGAATCTCAGGTGTGTAAAGTATGTCCCCTTTAGTTTTCCGTTCAATGTGGGACCATGCCTTGCATGCCAGGTCCACCACATTGCCCGCTTTGTGCATCCGGCTCAAGGCAGTGAGTATTACCAATCTCAGCATTGCGGGGGCCGCAATTGCCCTTTCAACCTCTACAAGTTGGCAGTCGCCAGACGCCCGATACCAATATAGAAGAAAGCCGACTTTAGTTGTGTTGTAGTACGTTTCAAATTCTGGTAGTGCTAGTCCCCCCTCTCGTACCGGCGCTGTGAGCTTGTCCCAGGACACCCTTGCTTGTTTGCCTACCCATATGAATTGTGTTACTGCAGATCTTAGCTCACAGAAATATCCCCTGGGCACCATCGTGGTTGCATTCGGAACTATGTAAAGGAATCTAGGGAGCAAGGTCATCTTGACCACCGATATTGTGCTGTAGAGATTAAGTGGGAGAGTGTTCCATCTGGCCATCGCCGACTTGGCAGCTTCTAGCACTCATAGGTAGTTCTTGCGGTGTACCTTCCCCCTGTCTCTGGCTATTGTGATCCCCAAGTAGTGGGTTTGGAGCATGTCCCATTGAAACCCCCAGATGTCCTGGAACTGCTTGACCGCTTCTGTCAGAGGGAATATGACTGACTTACTGGTGTTCACTGTTAGCCCTATCAAAGCCCTGTATTGTTGAACTTCTAGCATAATCGGATCGAAGTTGGTTTTGGGGTTGTTTATAATTATTACCATATCATCAGAATACAATGATATCACTACCTTGTGAGTGTGTAGTTGGACCCCTCTATGTACATGCAATCCCTGTATCTGTTCCGCCAGTGGTTCTATCGCCAAGGAGAATAATGATGGGGACAGTGGGCAAACTTGGCATGTCCCTCGCTCGAGCGCTATTAGCCCAGTTACCTGCCCGTTGACTCTCACCTTCTCTGTTGGGTCCGTGGACAGCAGGGATATTAGGGATATAAACAGCTCCCCCAAGTCCATGCGGTGCAGGATTGTGAACAGGAATGGCCATTCGACCAAATCGAAGGCCTTGGTGGCATCGAGTAAAGCTGCCACCGCTGGTTCTACCCGGGGTAGTGCCGCTTTAAGACCAAACATCCTCCGACGCCCATAGGATGTGGAGCGTCCCGGGATAAAGCCCGACTGGTCCTCTCTAACCATGGTCCTCATCAGTGGTGATAGCCTAGTTGCCAGAGTCGTAGCCAATATTTTATTATCGAGATTGATAAGTGATATTGGGCGATAGGATGAGCAGTTGTTACTTGGCTTATCGTGCTTCATCTGTACCACCAACATCACCTCCCTGAGGGAGTCTGGTAATCGTCCCGCGCTCACTGCCTGTTGATATACCTGCAGCAGGTAGGGGGCCAGCTTATCAGCGTAATGTTTATAAAACTTGGCGGTAACCCCATCTGGGCTGGGGATTTCCCGGTTGGCAGGGCCTTTATAGCCCCTAAGACCTCCTCCTTCACCAGCAGTCGGTCAGCCACCCCCCTTGCTCCTCTGTGCACCAGTATAGTCCCACCTGATTCGTACGAAAGTACAAATTCATGTCTGCCTAGGAAGCCTGTGTTTGGGTCGAGTACAGTTGTGTGTAGAGTTTATGACATTTGTGGATTATTTTCAGATCTTCAAACTGATCTACCCCATGCTCATCGGCTATCACTGTTATCCTGCCCTCATCACTGCTCATTCTGGTAGCTCGAGCAAGTGAGCGGCCCAGGGCTTGGCCCTTGCCGTACTGTTGGGGTGCCGCCCTGTCTCACAGGTACCTTATCTCCCTCTGCGCTATGCCAAGGAATTCCTGTAGTTTCCACAATAAGTCTGCTTGTTGGGCATGTGTAGGTGTAGGGTTGGTATGCTGTAGAAGGTGGATATCTGCTTCTTTTTTGGCCAGTTCTCTCCTAATCTGTTTTACGATCCCCAGCTCACTTGCGATGCATCCCCCTTGGATTATGCATCTGAATCCCTCCCACAGAGTCGCCACTGAGTCGAATGAACCTTCATTAATGTCAAAGTACGATTCTATGGCTGCCGTCAATCCGTCTCTAAAAACCACATCCGTGAGTCCTTTGCTCTTACACTTCCAAGGGGGTCTTGCCTCCCTCTTCCCGCTAGGCTAATGGACAGAAAGACAGGGTCATGATCCGACAGTGTGCGAACCAATATGTCCACACTAACTATCCGGCCCGAGGCTGCTTGCGACGTCAGAAAGAAGTCAAATCTGGATGCAGAGTTGTGGGGGGCGGAGTGATGTGTGTGCTGACTTTTCTCCGGTTACCTCACATCCTCCAATCCCCAGACCATCAACATGCCCTGGAGTCTGCTCGTCACCTTGCTGTGAGGGCACTGGACCCCCCCGGTGCAGCCTCGGGACAGATCCATTAATGCGTTGAAGTCCCTGGCCCATATCAGTTCCCCTTCGGATATGTTCCCCAGTTGTCTCTCAATCCAGTCCAGGGATTCCGTCGTGCCCTGGTTAGGGCCTTAGTAACTGACCAGGGTGTATAGTTGCCATTGGATGATCCCCTGTACTATCAATGCTCTACCCTCCTTATCTCTCAAGACCATAGTTTGCTGGAACCCCACAGAACTGTGTATCAAGATGCATACCTCTCTGGTATCTGAGGAGTACAAGGAGAAATACCTGTGACAGCCCCAACCTTTCCCAAATTTAGATTCTGCTCCCACCGCAAGGTGGGTTTCTTGTAAGAAGGCCATCCCTACCTGGTGGCGTCACATATATTGCAAGACTTACCAGTATTTGGGTGGAAGGGGTTATGCCAATTAAATTCCAAATAAGAAAGTTAAGTGTGGCCATGATGGAGCGGTGCAATATGTTCAACCCTAGGCTGCTTGTATTCTAGTTGTGCCATTGCTGCAATATCACTTATAATATGTGTTGGCCACCTCCCATCAACCACATTATATGCTCTGAATGTGCCGTTGAGTCCCCCTCCCCTTTCCCTTGTCCCCTCTCCTACCGGCAATCCCAACCCGCAAGTGATAGTCCCCTCCCTGGTCCCATCCCCCCCCCTTGCAACATGTCCCTTATGGATCCAACCCCCCACTGAATATCCCAACTCTTCAGCTTCCGATCAGCCCCCAACTCAGTGAACTGGTGCTTCCACTCAGGGATAGCAAAGAGGCTGACTCTCTGCTGCACCATCGGTGGACTCATGACTTTCTCGGTTCTGGATTCAAAACATAGTCATGCTCAATGCTTTGTTGTCGTGATGGATTTGATTCTCTTGGATGGTCTATCTGTGATTGCTCCCTCGTGCTCTGGGCATTCCCGCTGGAAAACTGAGCTTTCCTTTCATGTATGACACGCAGTTTCGTCGGGAACAGCATAACGTATATGATGCCTCTGTCTCATAGCTGCTTTTTGACATCGATAAAGTTTCTTCTGGACGCCTGTACCTTGTCCGAGAAGTCAGGGAAAAAACTAATTGTGTCGCCTTTGCATGAAACCGTTCCTTTCTCCCTGGCTTTGCAGAGTGCCGTGTCTCTGTCCAAAAGTTCCATACGCGAGCAATCAATGGGTGGGGTGGCACTCATGGGACTGATTTCTTGCCACCTGGTATCCTATGTGCTCTTTCAACCATGCATAGTGGGGAGAACCCCTCGGGGCCCAGTGCCTCCTGTAGTATTCCCTCGAGCAGGGCCTCCATGTTCCTCTGGTCTGCCGACTCTGAGAGGTCAACAATTCTGATATTGTTTCTTCTCGACCTTGATTCCAGGTCCTCTTGCTTCCCCTTTAGTTCTCTCAGTGCTCTCTTCACACCCGACATCTCTCTGGAGGTGGTGGCCGACTCGTCTTCAACCCTCAAGATTCTCCCCTCTGCCTCATCTAGTCATTCGCTGTGCTTATCGAACCGGACCTGCATGTGTCCACTTTACAGGTGAAAGAGTCTAGATTCCCATCCAAAGATTGGTTAATACTCTGTAGTTGTGTGAACATCTCTTTGATGTCTTGGAAAGCAACCGCTGGATCTTGGACCGAGGCAGAAAAGTGTGTTTCTGATGTATCTTCCATGGTCCTGAAGGGTCTGTTCTGTGGGGCCGCATCGAACTGCAGCTTTGTCTGCTGTTTGCCTCCCTTGCCGGATTTGGACATAGTTCTTGATCTGGGATGTGAATGAGCGCAGAGCCCCGTGGCGGCCGGAGTTTAATCTTAGTCGGGGTCTCTTTTGCGGGTTACCAATGTATCTTGGGAGGAGGGTTTTGGTGGTTTCGCTGTTAACCCTTGTCGGGTCGTCCAGTTAATACTCCCCTGCGGAAGACAGACCGGTGTTGGCTTGTTGTTTCCGAGTGCTAACTGTTTCATGGTGACCCCCGCTTCATTTGCTTGTGAGTCACTCCTTCCCTCCACCCTCCGCAGGTCCACAGTGTGTGGACCGGTCATCCCGGATGTTGTGATACCTGCTCGATCAGGGGCAGTGGGAGGGTGGGCTCACTGCTTCTTAGATTTCCCCAGTTATCCTTGTCCTGGTTCTCAGCAGGGGTGTGCCCCGGTTGTCTCCGAGCCTCGGCCTAGTTCCATGTGCCCCTGGCCGGAGCTGCTATGCTGAGGTCCTTTGTGTGTGCCCAGCCTTTGTGGGAATCCACAGCACTGTGGGGTTCCTGTTGGTTTGCACCTCAGGATCCTGTGCTGATGGTGAGGTCACGTGTAAAGACTGTGCCCGCTGGAGTGTTCCCCGGTTTTCATAATCTCAATGGGTCCACTACCAGGTCCCTGGTATATCCCCCCTCCCGTGACGCCAGCCCCCAGGATAGAGTCTCAGGAGATCTGTCAATCCCCCGACTACCCTTCGGCATGGTCAGGCTGTCTGCCACTTTCCCAGGTGCATGGTGAATAACCTGGTTTGTTGCTGGCCTGTGTGCTGGTTGTCCTCGAGCGCCTCACTTCCTTGACTTTTTTCTCACCCGCTCCTAGGTTTTCTATGCGCGCCCTATCCTTGTGAGAGTCCACGTGTCATCAAGGGTTCTGGCGCATAGTGCCCAGGTGGTAGTGGCAGTGGTGATGCCCTTTGCTGACCAATGTTCTCCGGCGGACCCACCGGTCCTCTTGGCCTGGAGGGCATTCTGGTCTGGCTCTGAGGTTACCTCCCCTCTCCCACGAAGCCAGACCGAAGGGTTGGGGTCTCTGAAGAAGTGCCTCTGCTGCTGAACTTAATCCGGGACGATGAAAGCAGGCCTCTCCACCTTTCCCTGAGCCCATGATATCTCCCCCACATTGTTACGTGCCAGGGTTATGGGCCATGTCCGATCGGCCCCCGTGGGTCAATCCTCGGCAGGCCCATCGAGATGTTGCTGTCTCCGTCACTGGAGAGGCTCCCTCGCTGACATTTCTGCCTGGTGGGTCCCTTGAATGTGGTTCTGGCTCGCCTGTCCTCCACTGTGCCACACAGTGTCCTGTTGTCCCTCTGCAATGCCTCGCCCGCTCCAGAGAGTCAGTGCAGGCAGGCAGCAGCGTGCAGTGGCAGACCAGGCCAGTTCTCCATGTGTTTCTCGCCGGCAGTTGGTGGTCCGCACCTTCTGGCCTCTCCCGGTAATACTCCCCCCAACTGTTACACCTCCGCCGGAGGCATCGATGCAGTCTGTGCACAGAGGGCCAGGTTTCCGCATCAGGTCGCTGTATAACTGTATAATGAACCACTGCCTTGGAGCTTGGTGTGCGCAGCTCCCTCAGGGTAGTGAGGGAAGTTGGCGGTTGGTTCTCCGCTGGACAAGCCTTGGCACGGTGTCCAGACAAATTTGCACCTCCCCTCGCTCTTGTTCCCCGGAGTGTCACTGCACTCTGCGCCGCTATCGATATTTAAGTCTCTCCAGTCCGATTCTCTCTGGGAACGACACTTTACGATGCTGCGAGCGTTCCTCCTTCAATGCAGTTACTTTCTTAGGAAGTTTATTTAGAGAAAATCATCGGATCTCGGCCCTGATATTTTGGTACAGAGGAGCATAACGGGCCCGCAGCCATCTTGGTCAGCTCTCTAGCGCCTCACTGGCACCATTCTTAATGGTGCTGGTGCTCCTGTGTCCCCATTCCCATGTGGGAATGGGGACTAACAAAATTGGCGGAGCCTGACTTCCCGGTCACCGTACTTGGAATAGCCCGGTGGCACCGGGAAGTCAGGTGCCGGTAATTCTTTACGGATCTGGCGGCTACCTGCTGGTTTTATATCCAGGTTACTGATGGACCTGTAATGATGCCCATCGTGTTTCAAAGCACCCACAGGGCAAAGGGAGGGAACATGGGACAAAGGCAATAGAGTACAATAATGAAAGGATAGAGGTGGTCCTACTAAGCATTGTGAGCATTCGGATCGTGCAACAGCAGAGAGAGAGAGAGAGAGAGAGAGAGAGGGCAAGGGACAGGGGTTAAGTGCTAAGGACTTTCCCCCAGAGGGGGGAGTGTCAGGAAGTAAGTTGCCGGTACCGGTAAAGTGCTAGGCAGAGGTCACAAATAAAGAATGCTCATCTGCTGATAAAAAGTGCAATCCTTTGAGGAAAAAACAGGACAGTGGATTGGGAATACGGCCATGAGCCAGGAGGACACATAAGGGCTAAGGCCACAAATCTCAGCGACTGAGGGGTTTAGCACAGGCGGGGGGTGGGGAGGGGGAATGAGGAGCTGATGAGGAAAATCTTGAGGTGCTTTGGAATTTGAGGAAATCCGGTTCAAGACAGAGAGGGAAGGGGAGACTGTTGTAGAGGAGGAAGCCAGCGAGGAAAGAGATCGGCCTCCAGCTCACTGCTTAGAAAAGTGCTTGACACACAGAGAGGGAGTAAAACGCTAGAGTTTAAGGGTGCTAGTAAGTCAGTAGTGGGTGTTAGAGTTGCTTGTCCAGGGACAGATTTAGTGGTAGGTTAGGTGCTCAATTCTTCTGAATTTAAAGAAGTTGCTCCTGCAGGGGTACCAGTGGAGATAAGTAACTGGTGGAATTGTTTATTGCTGTCAAAGAAAATTCCCAGTTGTAGGCCTTGGGGATTGGTGATAAGAGGCTGGGGTAAAAGAAACCAGGGAGGGGAGAAGGCGTAGAACAAGGTGAGCGGGAAGGTACATTACTTCAGCATTAGGAGAGCTGTGCATTGGACAGCAACGTGATATCCCTGTGTTTCACAGCTGGAAACAATTGAGACAAAAGGTCAAAAGCAAAAGTAGGAAAGGAGAGGAACTGTTTTGTATCATTGGCAAACAGGTGATAGGGGAAATCAAAGGAGGATGTCAGCTTACCAGAGAGGAAATCCAGTGAGTGGATAGCAGTGGGCTCAGGGTGGAGCCTTGCAGTAGTGCACTGGGAGGTGGGTGGAATCAGAGCTCTTTGCATTCCAGGTTGTAGAGAATAATCAGTTGGAAAGAGAACACTCTATTAAAAAAAAATGTAGAGTCCTGGAAGCTGAGGTGGGAAAGGGTTGTGGGGAGGGCAGGGAGATTGACAGTGTGGAATGCTGCAGACTGGTTGGAAAGGAAGTGGTAAAAAGGGAGTTTGCAGTGGTGAGTAGGGTTAGAAATTTAGAGATGGGGTTAGTCTTATTTTCCATGGTGCACACCAATGAAATGTACATCTCTTTGAACCCATCCAATCCAGATTCTGCTGAAAAACAAATGTTCAGGACGGTACAAGGTAGACAGACCTGCAGTTGGAAGCCAAATAAAGATCAGCAGAGGGTTTCTGTAAGGATGATTAGCATGGTGACTTCTCTGGAGCAGGTGGGGAAGATGCCTTTTACAATGGTCAATGAGAAGTAGGGACAGGTGGCCAGTGACAGAGCTTATGGTTTGAGGAACAAATTGGTCATTAAGCAGATAAAATGGTTTGCGACTTAGGGAAAAAAAAGGTAAGTTCAACAAACGAGTTGGGGAGAAGTAGAGCCAGTAGGGAGTAAGGATGAGAGGGGGAGAGTCAAAGTAAGTGTGAGGGAGATGGGAGGCTCATAAATCTTTTTGATCTTCAAGGAAAAGTAAAGCATATAGTCATGAGCAGATAAGGAACAGGAAATGGAGTGGTGGTGGACAAAAGCATGGCCTGGAGGGAAGTGGACATATTTGGGTATGGGAACAGAGAGAAGCAAAAACAGCTGGTGAAGTTGCTAGACCTTGCTCAGCCCATAGCAGTGGTATGGTCAAAAAGGACAATAGTATAGGTGTAAGAGAGAGTGACTTCTGCACCAGTGTCAGAGATTGAGGTTAACTGCCGTCCAGAGACATCAAATCTCACGGGTGGTGCAGGATTCGGGGCATGGCGCAGCAGAGGAAAGGGTTTAAGGTTGGTAGTGGCAGACAAAGGGTGAGTTGAGGGCTAGGTTGAAATTTAAGGAGTCTTGATGAATAAAGGGGATCTCTCATGGGGATCAATAAATTAGAGTGGGACTAGGTAGTGAGTGTCGGATGCATTTAAAGGCCCCAAACATAATTCCCTTTCACATGAATCGCAGGCATTTAAACACTGAGACAAAAACGGCCTGGCTTTTGCTTTTGTTTTTCAATTAAAGTTAAAGAGCCATGTGGAAAGTGGCGTACTGTCATTACCAATGGACCAGCAGCAGTTTAATTAACAAAAGAAGGAGGAATCAAAGATCCGTAGGACATGGAAAACAGGATTTTTAAACAGTGAAAACAAAAACGGCCTACACATGTGTGTGCATATAAAGACGGCTTTAAAAAGCCAAAGTGGAAACAAAATATCACTGCTCTCAGACAAATGTCAGGAAAACAAAACATGATGTTTGGGTTGACTAAAAAAGCAATGTATATTATTGTTCACCTACAAAACTCCAGTGACATTTGCAGAGCCATGTTGTCTTCATGGAAAACCTCTTTCTTGCTGTGGTCAAAACTTCACAAGGGAGAACTCCCACTTCCAGCATGGATGTCACATCTCCCATCTAATGACCCCCACAATAGAATTTGCTGCTGAAGGTGTTGAAAGCCCAGTGTCCTCCAGACCTGCTGTCGCTGGAAGCAGGGGCTTCAAGGAAATTCTTCTTTGTCCAGAGCACGACTAAAATGTGTGAAAATGGGGGCACCCACTTCAAAAAGCAAACTATCAACTTCAAAGAGACTCGTAAAAAACGTCTGGTCACAGGCTGTCCCAGGGAGACAGATGGCTGGGTTGGATGAAGCAGACCTCCCATTTTCTGAACATGAACAGTCACAATACATTTAAAAAGACTACTATCATGTAAACCTTTTTTGCAGAAACCATACTGTGGATTGATTTAATTTTTCTACCATTTTTTATGTAATTTGCAGGCGATTTTGGTGATATAAAATGTATCTACCTGTGACTATGGGATCTGTAATGGCCAGTTAGACTAGGTTTCTGGTTGATCTGAAAATGTTCCAAATATGAGAGTTGGTGAGTGGGTGGAAAATGAAATTAGGGATATGCTTAATATCTTCCATCCTCATAACTGTTGTACTTTTTATGGAAACAGCAGAAATGTGCCACATGGCCATGCTACATTGTACAAATTTGGTGGTCGACTTATCTAATTCTCCATGATCAGCTAAAATTGAAAATATGTTTGGTATGGCAGTTGGTAGTAAAATAATGAAGTTGTGATATATGACTAGTTTTTGCCAAAAAGGTTGAAAGGCGAACAAAAGGTTGATTACAAATAGCAATTGCCATATGTTGCTCCAAACCCATAATCCAATCGTGACTCGGATGCAGGGTTGGGAGAATACTGAAAAAAACAAAAAAAAAGGGGAGACAGAAAAAGGAGAAAGAGAGGAAGGCTACAGAAATCTACCATCTGACAGCTTTAAGGAGACACCAGAGGAGATTGCTGACTGTGCATTTGGCTGGAGCTGTCTATTTATAGGAAGTAATCAATGCTCACTGGGTCCTGTGGTGGAGAGGGAGTGGAGTGACCAGACCCTTGTCCTATCTTTCCAGAGTGTCCTGAGATGCAGCTGGCCTTCTGGGACTTTAAATAGAGTATTGCTATGTAAGTAGAACTAAGTTCTGGAAAACCAAAATGTGGAAAGGTGGGGGGGGTGTCTGCCTGCCCTGAATCCTTTCACTTCATAGTGGGTGGTGGGGGGGGCAAAACTGTGTAGATCCTTAGCCTATATAACCATAAATAATAATTTAATGTATTCCCCATTTGGCAGAACACTACGGGGTGAATTTTGTTCAAATTCAAAATTAACAAAGCTCACTTCCCACTGTGCGCTGAAAACTATAGCCTATAATTTAATTGGGTAATCCCTGTTGTCCAGCTGACCCCAACTTCTATAAGGAAGAGGGGGGGTCTTTGCTCTTAAATCAGCCCAACCTTTATATCCATCTTCCCCAACAAAGACCTCTCAGTAAGTGGGGTCTGAAATCCAAAATTCCCCAAAGCATTCACATTTTTCTGTCTGACTTTCAAACATAGACCAAAGTAAAGGGGAGGTCTGACAAACAAAGTGATGAATTACCCTGTGTATTTTGTAAACCAAACGTTTGGGGTGAAATGATATTATTGATCAGTGTAATTATTTTGTGAATTGAGATTTACAGAAAAAGAATAATTGTGTCTGTGTTCTTTTTAACTCTCATTTGTGATTTATTTATGCTGGGAGAAGTTGATTATGTTGTGCCACGGATAAAGTGGTGTTTTTTATATTTATGTGCTAATTTCTGCTACTGTTAATTTAAATAAATACCTATATATGCCCTGTACACCTGACAGATTATTGGTTTATTGATAGCTCAGGGGAGAGGGATCCAAGGGGCATGATATGTGTCTGTGATAGGGCTAAAAAAGAATATGTTAAACAGTTTGTTGAATAACCACTTGAGTGGGGAAGGAACAGTCTCCCTGTGTTGAGGGTGGCTTCTCAATACACATTTACCACATGACAGTGTCACTCGGAGAAATGCATATTTCAATGACAGCCACAATCGCAACCTAAAGCTTGTGAGAATTAATGTGGTTGGATTGGAAGAAAATCTTGTTGCACAGATATTGCAGGTTTTGGGGTCCTTGGCAGAGTGCAATAGATCAGGAGGTGGGGGATAGAAAATGGAGGAAGAGCTGTTGAGATGGAGTTGAGAGGTGTAGATTACATTGAAAAGAGGAAAGTGAGTATGGTGTCATTTGTTAAGGATGCAGAGTACACTGAGGAATGCGAGGGAGAGAAGTGTATGTGGGTTTTCCATTTGATGTAGTTATGGAATCCACAGGGGGGCATAGTAGCCTAGTCTGTACAATTGTACAAACAGGTAAGTACATGATGATGAAGTGGGATTATTGACATAAACTAGGGATCAGGCTATGCCAACAAACTGACCAAATGGCACAGCAGCAGACAAATGTGCATGCAGGCTATGCATCTCACTGCATCGTGCCGCTAGACAGCAAAATCAGCCCACTATTGGGCAGGTGGTATGCCTCAGTGTGTAAGGGGGTCAGGGATCATGTGCAGACGTAATATTTGGAGTGCGACAGAGTGCCTTTTGTGCCTGGGAGAATGCTGGTGTCTGTTGATCGATCCTCCTTTCTGCCCATGGATGAAAGCCGAACTGCAGTTTAAAGCTTCATTGAATGATTCAAATAATATATTCATTCTGCTAAGCCACGCCCCCATGATTCTGTCAGCTATTATATATCCAATGGGCTGCACGCACCCAGAGTGTGTCAGAGTGCCTGTTGTGCAAGGGAGAACACTGGCTGCTGGTGATTGCTCCTCCTTTCTGAGCGTGGATGAAAGCCAAACTGCATTTTAAAGCTTCATTGAATGGTACCTTGAATTTATAGAGACTGAGGACACTTGAACTAGATGAAAAAAGTATAAATACTTACTACTATTTCTCATTGTATTCCTAGATTTAAAGTAATATACTCATGTTGCTAAGTCACGCCCCCTGATTGTGTCAGCTGCTATATAGTCAACGGGCGGTGCGCACCTGGGGAGCATTTCTAGAACAGCAGCAATGCCTCTTGCCTTGTCTACTGACAACGTTCAGGACATGCTGGAGTGTGCCCAACAGTGCTCACACGATAGCAGCAAGGAGCCTATTGTGCCCTTTGATATACACACAATTGATGGTTTAGAATCTTCCCAGTTGCTTTTTGGTGAAGATTGCGACACAGAAGCTCTTAACATGCATAAGGCTGCTTGGGGGATTGAGCAAAAGAAAGCATCAAATGAACTGGTCATGAACCATTAATTCTTGAATACCCCCCAACCCCCAAATTTCCTGCTCTGGGGAAATTACTCTGATGGGATTATTGGAACACCTGGATGGAATTGAAGGGTATGTGGATGTACCCGCTAATTGCGTCATGGAGTCATGGATAAAATTGTCCCACACTAAAAGGACCAGTGGATTGGACAGTATTGTTAGATCTGCTGAATGATAAAATACAGGGTGAATTGAAAAAGCATACTGCAATTCTGATTGTTGCGACATTTCTTCCCGAAAAGATCGCCAAGTCTCTGCTAACTACAGTCCTGCCCCAAAAGATGGAAGCTGCAGTTTCTCATACTGAACCTTCATGGAGGAAAGACATATAGGGCCTCATTACAACTCCGGTGGCTGCCGTGCCCTTATTAAGGGCACGGTTGCCGCCGGAGTTGCATTTTTTCCGGCACCTGCGAATGGGCAAGAACCGGATCATGCAGAGTTCGGCGGACACGGTAATTGCCCATTTGAGGGTGCCGGAATCAAGGGCCTCCCGATCCCCATTCTGCCCCATAGAGCTGAATGGGGATGGGGAGGTCGGATGCACCGGCACATACAGAGTTGTGCCGGTGCATCCGACATGCTCTGCTCGCGGGTGCCGTTACACCCGCCAGCAAAACCTGGTGGGTGAAATGGCACTTGCGAGCAGAGCATGTAGTATGGCGGTCCGTTAACTATGGTACTGACATGCTTACCGGTACCATAGTTCCCGGACTGCCATGCTTGTAATGAGGTCCATAGATAGCGCAGAAATTAGGGGGGATGAATTTACCAAAGAAACTGCAGAGGTAAATAATATTGATGCTCTGCTACACTCACCTGGTCTCTGTGGGGGCGTTGGGACACGGTTGCAGCCCTCCTGGGGGTGAGGTTGCTCGGGTCTGACTTCGCCCTCTGTGCTTATGTGGTGACTGGTGGTAATAGGTGATGCTGCTTGGACTGCTCCTGCATGGAGAATAGGGGGCATGAGTATGCCAGCTTGTGCGCCTGATCCCCTTCCAGACCCTTTCTCCTAAATCGTGGTACCTGTAGGATGCGCTGTCCCTGGAAAGCTCACCTGTTGATTAGTTTTGACAAGCAATCTGTCCTGCTGCTTCTGGCAGAAGAGCTTGTATGATCTGGACCGGCTTCCTTCACTGGTCCCTTGCACGTGGTAGTCCAGTCCTGCTGCGACTAAGCCACTATACTTCAGGTAAGTGTTCCTGTTTGCCTTTGTCTTTCCCTGTCTGTTTTTGTTGTATTGTAAAGTTTGTTGTCTTGTTTTGCTGTCCGTTCCAATTTTGATGTTTGCTCTTTTGCTCTCTTCCCTTGCAGGTGATGTTGCCGGCCCGGCAGAAGCTGCAGAGGTTGAGGAGGCAGCCGGAGGGAATGAGGAATGAAGCTGCAGTGGTACAGTAGCTGATAAGTTGTTAATTAGGTGGCGCGCAGGGTTCAAATGCGGCGCGGCCCTAGGACGGATGTTCCAACTTTGTCTTTCTTCTTCTTCACAGGGTCCGAGTTTGTGGATGCGGACTGCGGTGCTCCGGCGTCAGGAGCAAGATCACTGGCTGTCGGGAGATGATTCTGCAGATGAAGCAATGAAGCACTGGGTTCCTGGAGGTAAGTATGGAGGAGAACGCCTGGTTTCAAAGGTAAGTAAACTGGTCCAAGCGGCGGTGAGTGTCACGTTGCATGCGAGTGCACAGTGACGCGAAGCACCGGCCTTAATGATGGAGCAGTTTATATAGCTCAGCTTCTGAAGCCACGCCCACCAGGTTCAGCCTGCCTGCCACACCCAATGAGTCAGCACATGAAGACCAGGCCTAGCGAGCCACACCCAATGAGTCAGCACATGAGGATGTTCTCTGGATAAAGGCTTTCAACTCCTGTAAAGTTCATGTAAAATAAAAGCACTCCTGCACTGAAATAAAGTAGAAACACTCATGCACTGAAATAAAGTGTTCATGCTCACATCTCTATATGAGCCTGCAACCAAAGGTGCCAGGACTGAGTCGAGCCAGGGCCCCTGTGTTTATGGGTCTGAAAGGGACATAAGTGAGTCAAGTGACCCATTGCCCCCATCACTAGATGGTGTGTTTTTTGTGTTGTGGGGCCTTTGGCCATGGCATGCTCTTCCTCCTCAAACCTCAGATTTGGGTACATTCACTGTAAAAATTGTGAAAATAAATAAACGGAAATTGCCATTGGCCCAAAATGCAATCAACAAATCATCATGTACATTTTTAAGGGATAAGGGATTCTGCAATTTGATTGCTATCAGTTAGGTAGAGGAGGAAGTGCTCATGATTTCTCATTCATATGCACCAAGTATGGGTGAGCCACAGAGCTCAAAAATACGATTACATCAGTCACATAGATCACATTCCAATAGAGCCACACAGTGTGAATACTTGGAGGGATCAAATAGGTTATCAGAAGCTCTGAAAAATAAGAAGCACGCAGGTAGGATAGATAAACCTTTAAAATCAATTGAGTTGGGAGTATTGGATATATTTGATATATTTGAAAATCGTGCAGCTCTTTCTAGATCAAATACGCCAACCTCAGCGGGGCAAATAGCCTTGAGAGAAGATGGATATCCAGCCCATTATGGACTACCGGGTCTTTGAAAGGTATTTCCTCTTGCACATTTGGGAGAACTTCCAAGTAATAATGAGCTGTGGTGACTGAGCAAAATCATATTTTATTAAAGGATGACCCTCAAGACATGGTAAACGTGTCAACCAGTCTACTAAGTACTTTCATGCCATACTACAATAGATTCTGCTGATCACCCTCATAAAACATGTGGCCTTCTAGATAGGACTATTGATGAAGACTCGATTTGTATTATGCCAAAAAAGTCTAAAGCCTGATGGACCAAGGGATCTACATGAATCGCATTCCAGGGGAATATCTGAAATGAAAAATAATTATGGATGTCGTGCTGCTTCTCAGGGGAACATTGTAAATAGAAGTGTGCATGTTAACAACGATGTTGCGATGAAACCTAGAGACACAGGAGGAATTGATTATAAGATCCCAGAGAAGAAAAGGACCTTGGAGTTATATGACTGTTTTAGATCTCCAGTGCTACCTGACAAACCTAGTCTTACCTTGTATCATTTATTTGAGGAAGGCAGCCCCATTCCTTGAATATATCTTATATACTTAGTTAATGTTGGATATACCTGAATTAAGTTTAATTTCATCTGCAGATATTAAACTGATTGATTTTATTAATTTGTGTAGTTTTAAAGACTCATAATTCCCTCTCCTCTTGTTAGATCATTGTTACTTTATTTTTATTTATTTATTTATTTATTTATATATATATAGCGCTGCAGCCCACAGGCATCAGAGCACGTTTCATAGAGACGTGACATGGGAATTCAGGACAGGACAATGGAAAACCACACAAGTAGGTCAAGTGAGGGATAGTAGCGTAGGTATATTGGTGTCTATCAGGGTGTTATTTGAACAAAAGGGTCTTAAATTGTTTTCTGAAGCATAGATGGTTTGCTTCCAGCCTCAAAATCACAGCAATTTCATTCCATTTTAGGACGCTTCTGCTTGTGAAGGCCCTGACTAGACCCTTTACCTTTTTTGCTGCTATTATTTGAAGGAGGCCTTTATTAGTTGATCTCAGATTACGGCTGGGCTTGTGCCATTTGAAATGCTTTTTGAGGTATGTGGGGGCATTACCATACAAGCAGCGATGGACCAGTGTAAGAGATTTAAAGATAATTCACTCCCCAATGGCCAACCAGTGCAGATCTCTTCTGTCGCTTGTAATGTGCTTCCTTCTTGATTTGCCTGTGATGGCTCTTATGGTGTTGTTCTGCATCACTTGGCCTTGTTTCAAACATTTGTTATTTGCGCCTAGAACTAGGGAGTTACTATTGTCCTATCGGGAGAGGATTATTGCTCTGGCTATGGTGGTGCTGTTCTTCTGGTTTAGCAAAGGTCTGATTTTTTAAAGTAATTTTTGATGGTATTGGCAGTTTCTTTTCAGATAGGCTATGTGGGCCTCTGCTTCCAGTGATGCCTGTAGATAGACTCCTAGCGTCTTTACCTTTTCTGATATTGCAATTTGTGCCTTTTTGATGTTGAATGAGGAATATGCTGAGCTCAGTTTTTTTCTAGCATATGGAGATCCGAAAATCATTAGCTCAGTTAAAGTGCCATTAAGGCACTTCCAATTTGCCTTCATCCAACCTTCAATGATGTTGTATATGGATGTATGTTTTTCACTATCCAGCCCATAGTCTCCACTGAGTTTGAAGACTAATTGTGTGTCGTCAGCGAAGTTGGTAAAGAATATGCCTAGCTGGGTCAGCATTGTTCACAAGCAGCGTATATATAGGTTGAATAGCAGAGGGGAGAAACTAGCACCCTGTAGAACTCCACAATCCACTGGTTTGGTTTGTGAGGCGTGGTTGTCCCAAATAATCCTGGATTGTCTATCCTGTAGGAACGAGGACACCCAGTCGGAGGCCTCTTGTGAGCAGTTTTCCTATAATTCCAGAGCCTCTCGGAGCCTCCGATGATCAAGTAGATCGAAGGCTGCTGAGAGGTCTAATAAGATCAGTAGACCTGTTTTACCTTTGTCGATGATACCCAACATTTCTGTCTGCAGATCTAATAATGCAGATTCCGTGCTGTGACCTGTCCTGAAACCCGATTGTTGAGGGTGGAGGAGATTATTATTGTCCACATATTTTTGGAGCTGTTCAGTGGTGATCTTTTCTAGAACTTTTAGTAAGAAGTTACAATTTGTTATTGGCCTTAGGTTGGCGGGGTCCTGTTGATCAAGTTCTGGTTTCTTTGGTAGGGGTGTTATGGTCACTGTTTTAATTATGACGGGAACAGTTTGGTCCCTGAAGGAGGCATTTACCATTCTTCTGAGAAATGGAACAAAGATATCAGCATTTTCTAGTATAAGTTTGGATGGCAAAACGTTTTTTGTACATGAGGTACATCTAATTTCTTGAAAGAGTTTTCTTCATCTCTTCCAATGATATTGGTGCAAATTGGAACTTGGGATTTTGTGGTTCAATCTTGATCTCACATGGCTCGTCCGGGATAGGTGGGTTGCGATTCTGGCAATTTAAGATGGTTTCTCTGGCCTTGAGGATTTTGTTGTGAAAGGCCATTTGGACCTTTTCACAGTCTTGTTCTGATGGTTGACATGGCGGAGAGAGAGCTTTCGGTTTATCAATGGCTTTAAGGATCTGGAAGAGTTTACCGGTGGAATTGAAAGCCGTGCTGATTAATTCATTATAGTGATTTTTCTTGAGTTCAGTGAGTTTGGTCTTGTATCTGGTATCTGCATTTTTCCAGTTCATTTTATTTGAATCTGTGGGGTCTTTTGACCATTTCCTTTCTAACTTACGTTTCTCCTTTTTTAGTTTGGTGGCTTCAAGGTTAAACCATTTTTGATGGTTTATATTAGGCCTAACTTGTTTTTATTTCATAGGAGCATGGAGGTCTAGTAGTTCTCTTATGTGTTGGTTGTAGATCAATATGATATCCTCACATGGATCGCCATCTTTAGTTTTCAGCATAATTTGATTTATGCCTTCCGATAGAATGGCGGGAGTGATTTTTTTTTAGGTTTCTATCTAGTATTGTTTTAGGTGAATTATTTATTATTACTTAAGGAGGCCAGAAACATGGTTTTGATATCACACATTTTTATGCTCCAAGTCATACTAACATAAACTCGAGAGGTGATGTGCATTGCTCAGAGGAGGTGGGAACTACCCAAGAGGTTACTATTGGTACCCCAGAAGGATTGGTGACAAAATCCACAGAAAGTTCAGGATTGGAGATGGCTGGCAATATCCCTTTGGGAATCTATTGTTCAATTAAAAATGCTAAGCCTACCCCTTTAGCTTAGTTGAAAATCTTCGACTAGTGTCATGGAACTCTAGGAGCTATTTGCATCTCGTATCGAATGAAAATTTAATATCTGAACTAGCTCAGTTTCACTCTATATTATTACAAGAGACCTGGGCAAGAGGAAATGTATTATGGGATGGCTTTGATGTTCAATGTCTGCATGCAGGTTGTGGTTTGAGAGGGCATCCCAATTAGGGTCTAGATCTGTCCTATAGACAAGAAACAACAATTCAAAGGGTGTCAGATTGGAAAATATTTTGTTCATTCTTGATTGTTACATTTCAGGTTGGCCTCCCCAGGGGAACTATGGATCTGATGACAATAAATGTATACTGGAATGCGCTTGATTAGTCAGATAGTCAGTTGGAAAAAGCACTCGATAACCTGAGTATTCTGACTGATGATTGGCTCTATCAAAATGAAGGAGGGCTCATCAGATTGACAGATGACATGAATGCTAACTGTAATCAGGACACATCTACTATTGAAGGGACGTTGGCCTCCTTGGGTAAATCAACTTCACAAAATGGGAATAAACTGTTTTGGGGAGCTCTCTGCCTGACAATGGCCAGCAGTTGGAGCTTGGAGCTTATTCACAATAATTTGGCAATGTGGCACGAGGTGCCTCATCTATAATAGATTATATCTTTATTTCTAACAACTAGCTGATAGATTGAGATGCTTTGAGTTATGCTCTTCATCTTGTACTAATAATTTCATGCTTATCCTGAACCTGAAATGGTCAATGGGAATACAACTTCAAGGGGCATATTGTGATGGAACAGAAGTTAAATGGAAATAGAGTGAAGTGGACGCGTTAGAGTACCAAAAAATGTATGGTATCAATGCTGCATGATTTCAATATGAATACTTTAGAAAAATAAATCATTAATTATTCAGTGGCTAATTTTCCATTTTATCTTGGGTGTTTGATGCACAAACTAACAATTTCTGATATATCTGATTTAACATTTGAGTTAAAACACAAATATTCACCTGACTCAGTGGTACGAGAATGAAGAGAAGAGCGCAGTTAAGGAAAGAAATAAGACCAATACTTAAACAATGTGCTGAAATGTCATTACTAAAATCTAGGATCAAACATACTAGACAGCTATATAAAAACTGGGTGATATATCATCAATCCATTTTACACCAAAGAGACAGTGAAAATATTTTTACTCCATTGAAAGGCCATAATTCCCAAAACTTCTGGTCTCTGGAGAATAGTATGGAAGTCACTCATGTACAGTTGGTAATAAATCTGATAAATGAACATGTTTGGTTGGAATACTTTGAAATATGTATAAAGCATCAGACAAAGCCCAATGCTTACTGTCATTTCCCACACACTAATGGACATTGGAAATATCAGTTGATAATATCTCAAGATACATTATTAATTCTAAAGCCTTAGAAAAACGTGGACCAAATAATCTTTCATATGCTATTTTGAAACAGAACATTCATGTGTGGGCTAGAACATTAAATATACTTTTTACCGATGTAATCAGGTTTAAGAAAATGCCTACGTCCTGGAAAATATCTGATGTCCTTCCTATCTTTAAAAAAGGGAGTTGTATTTGTCCTATGAGCTACAGACTGATTTCCCTGATGGACATTGATTCTAAAATATTCATGTTAATAGTTTTGGAGAAGATTTTGGTCTGGACAGATGAGAAGAATATATTGCATCGTAGACAAAAAGGATTTAGAAAAAAAAATGGGCACTGACTGTGGAGGGCTCCTTTTTGCAAGCCAACAGAGACAAGCCTGGAGAAAGATACCCTACCTGTATTTGTCGCCTCCAATGGATTTGTCAATGGCATTCGACATGGTAGACAGCCCAATTCTTTGGAAAAGGCAACTGGCACTGGGTATAGCTAAAGGCCTATTAGATCTATTCATATACGTATATTCCAATACCAAGATGAGGGTGAGGCTAAACACAGAGGGCCTAATTCACAGAAGCATTTTACAATGGCAAAACCCCATTGGAAAATGCTCTGTGAATTAGGCCCAGACGGTCTAATGTCCAAAGACATAAGCACTGATAATGGTTTAAAACAAAGGTGCATATTGGCACCCATGCTATTTAATTTATATGTCTCGGGTGCTGGTAAAGCATTAACAAATTGCGGCCTAACAAGACCAAAACGATGCTCTATGAGACTACAATGGATTGCTTATGTGGAAGATTTTCTATTGTTAGACTGTACTAAAATTGGCCTTCAGCACTTATTAAAAGCATTTGGGACTTTTGTTGCTGAACTGAAACTTAAGATCAATCCCTCAAAAACATTCATCCTTCACCTTGCTAAGGGAAGCAAACACATCTATAAGTACACATGGAAACGTGAAGACAAAAGTATAAAATCTCAGAATGTACTTGACTATCTTGGATATTCTTTCTCCAGACATTTTCAAAAATGTTCTTCAAGAACTGTTTAAAGGTGAAGGCTGTTGCTGCATCGAAGCAGCTACGCTTAATTGAACGTAAATATGGAAATACTCAATTTTACCCTGTAGAGAGTTCTATTGCCTTAAGGTGATTCCTCGACTGCCATATGGTCTGGAATTTCTTCCTCTTGAGCTATTATCTCATTTAGAAACTATGGAGGCATTATTATGGCAAAGAGTTTTATTCTATATCGCAAAGTGTGTTCCATTTAAGCTAATCCGATATGAATTTGGATTGAAATCTTTGAAAAGTTGCATGAATAAAATGTATTACATCAAACAAGGTCTGTGTGTATCCTATATTTGGAGATGATATTCCTGGACTGTTTATGACTGATCTCAAAAGGGATGCAGAATCGGTGCTCCTGAATTTGGGATCTCCGCTTCAAATTTTGATTGATAATCCTAACAAGATAAAGAAGTTAATTAGAGCCAACGATTGGTGCGAGAATAATGTAGTGATCTTGAATTCAAAATTATATTTGCAAACAGTCCATTTTTGGAAATTATATCGGGATCCTGAATCTTATGTAAAAAAATCCCAGTAGGTCTCTCAGAAACAGCACTATGCGGTATTGCTTTAATGTCATGAGAACGTAGGAGATTGTGAACATGTGCTATCCTAGTTTGGAAGATTGGAAATATTGTCATTTCTGTCAGTTAGATGGTGATGAAGAAACCCTATCACATTTACTGCTTGTATGTCCCAGCTTGCTGTCCCAAATAATTCTCTGCTTTTCTCAGTTTGTGAATAATATTAATTTAGTATATAGAGTACATCTGTGGTTACAAATGCTTCATGGAGACTCAATTATACTGAACATTAGAGTGATTGTATTTGAAAAAAATGCATGTAATATTACCTGAACAGGAGTCGTGTCAATGTTCTGGTGATAGGTTTTTCTTTAAGAAGTTTTAAACGGAATTACTTGCTTTATATTCTCATTCAATTTCTTTGGAATTTTCTACTCAATTGTTACCTTTTGTACATATGAATTCACCTTTTATGGATTTTATATTTTGTAAAGGTTTAAATAAACCAAAAACACTAAAGGAAAAAAAATATATTTGGAAAGTAGTAATTGCTCCTCAACTTTAGCATCATGATATTCTGCATTCTTTAAATAAACAATGACATTTCCATAAAGTGGGGATATTCTTATGGTGGGGGATTGTGGTGAGAATCTCACATACATCTCCCTTTTAGAATATATTTGGGGCCAGTATTAAAATAACAGCCCTATGCATACAGCACATTGTGACTTTGGCACATTGGGGTATTGCAGAATGAGTTATAAGGACCCTTCAGTAGAATTAACGTACATGGTTATTGAGGCCAGACATTCAATCAAACAAATGTTGTTTCGGCATTGCTGCCATAATATTTGTGAATATATAAACCATACATTGTAACATTAATGCTAAAGCAATATAGAAAGAGATAAAAACATAAAATATAAATCATTCATACATCAGTATTTACCAAAAAATGAAAATATAATAACGGTATACAGTATAGGGCCTTGTAAATTGTACACAATACAAAGATAGAGGATTGCTTTTCTTCTTGTGGCTAATTATTTACTATAAAATGCCTAAATGGCTAGGCAATCGATTTGTTGCTAGCATTCAACAAATATCGCATTGGTGGTTGGCATTGTCTAAAGTTCAATTTCTGCAATTCAAATTCCGCAATATGGGACTCAAGAATTTCTCGCTCTCCTATGAATATTGTGAACAAAAAAGGGGAAATGTCTCAGGGTCTCTGTTTTATTTAAACACAAAGGTCAATGATTCAGCCCAAGTTCTTTTCCAGGAAGCTGTAAGAGAGTATAAAACCAAGAAATCTGCAGTTTGGTTTAACCATATAGTGTTTGGCATATGGAGACTACAGGCAATAAACTTGAGGACCAAAGATGATAGAAATGGCTCCATGAACTCTGAAGAATTGTTTAAGCTCCATTTCTTCGCTTGCTATTATAAATGCTTGTAAGAGAGCAGCCCTATATTTTTTGATAGATGACATATTTAAGACCTTGAAGGAGTAAATAATCTCTTGGTTGGAGTGCAGATTTGCTTTATTTAGGTCTTTTTTCACATGTCTGACCCAGGGAATATACATGGAGTGATCACTTTTCTATAGATCATTAATTATTTGATTGTGTTAATCTGGGTTGTTTCGTTAAAAAGAAAACCGTTTGTGCAATATGGAATTGTTCATCTATATATGTAAGACCTAATTCCCCATTACATGCACAATTAGGGGCAGAAAGTGGCAGATTCTGTAACCTTTTAACAAAGGAGATTTGTGTTCATTGTAGGTTCCCTCCATTATCATTAAAGCACGAAATATCTGAATAACGAAGTGCATCTGGGAGAACTTTAGCCTTGCACACCTTAAGCATCATTTTAATAGGTTCAATGCGATAATATCCCAGCAACAATATTACCATACAAGAATGGCGCCATATTTTTGCAACAATATTACCCCATGAACCCACATATATTTTTAAAGGGAGCGGGGTACACCCCTGGAGCCCCTGCACCCATTTACCCCATAAATTATCCCCGCAAATAATATTGCCTATGCTGTTTTCCAGCGACTATATGTATGAAGTTATTATTTGAGGGAATATTATTATCTGATACCTTTTAACAAGTTGAAATTGTTGGGTGTCTTGGCCCACGTTCAAGTTATTATGCTGCAACACTTGGTGCTGTGGGCTTAGGAAATCCAAGAGGGCAGAAAAGCCCACATTTGCGCCAGAATCCTGGAGAACCGTGCAGTTTGCGCATAGCAAAATGGTCCCCTGACCTGCCACCCACCAGTGCGAGCGTAAGGGGCCAGGAGTGCCATGAGTGAAATGTGTGCCAAAGGAAAAACAGCAGTGCCGGTGGCTAAAAAAAAAAGCGCTTTGAAATCACCTTTGTTTCTCTGAATTGCAAGCTCAAAATGCCTATATTAAACATTGCAAGATATTCAAATATCTCAATGAACACCAGCAGACATTTGGCAGAATGTATTCTTGTGTGCATACTAAATCTGGAAAGAGAAAGAGCCCAAAACAATGTTTATAACAAAACTGGCTGAGCTGTGGATGTCAGCAGCTGAAGTGAAATTGGACTGAAAGACACTAAAATCTAAACGTTTAAATTAAATGAGTGACCTACTGTTGAGTGTCACATAGTTTGCAACTGTTGAAATGTCATAGTTTTGAACTTAGAATCAGCGTTCTAGCTGCATGGGTAAAAATTGTCAGTTTGGTTTGAATGTAGAAAACTGGGAACTAAAGTGACATTTAGCTGAAGACTGGCTTAAAGAGAGTGAATTCTGCCCGGCAACTACCCCCGACAGGAGTGAAACTTGCTCAGCCACTCTTCCCAGGCCTGGCTGCATTCTGCTGCCCCTGCCAAAAGGAGATGACACCTCCCTGATTGAATCAGGGTAGGAGCACCTGGGGACTACAGGAAACTAAACAAAGCACTGTCCTTGGCCCAGGCAAATGTTAAATTAGGGGGGGCGTAAATGGCTTCCTCTTGGAAGGAATCGGGGAGGGGCACTGCATCTGTAAGCCAGCTGAGCTTGGGGGAAGTGGATAAACTAGAAATTCCACCATGTGCTTTGGAAAACCATACCCTTTTGGGGCCAGAGCATAATTTTAAAAAGAGGGATAATTCATAGTGCAGACTTTTAAAAATTATATAAATAACATCATCATTCTTGTGATTTTTCTGTGCACATTTTAAGAGGTGTTAGGACCCTGTGGTATATTCTTGGGGATAGTAGCAGAAAAAAGGTTGTTACTCCAAATGTATGCATGTTAAAAATCTGACACTTTATCATCTGAAACCCATATCCCTGGTGCACATTTGTGTAAAATCTGGAAAGGTTTAGAGGTCATTATCTGGATGAAAAGGGCAGAATTCTGTCATAAGTGGACACGACATCTTACAAAGACAGGGATCGGATGGTTTGGTGCTACAGAAAATATGTTAACTGGACGTATAATATTAGAAAAATGGTACATAGATACATATGTATTTGGATCAGAAATAGATTTGTGTGCAATTTGACAAGGGGAGGATCCTCTGACCCATAAACCTACCTAATCACTCTGACTCACAACCCAGTTCCCCCAATCAAGGGCGAGAGGAGGAAATGGCCAATGATAAGTTAAGAGGGTTGGGCATGCAGAACGAGCCGACCCACCCACTTTCTAAACACATAAAAGGAGACTGTGCAGGACAGGTAGGGACATTCACTTCCCACTTCAAGCTGATTTCTTGCAGAACGTTTTGCCAGAAGACACCGGATCCAGCACTTAGACTTCAAATCCAGACAGAGACCACAACTTTGAATTCAGACTTCAGAATTTGTCAGCAGGCCTCAAAATCTTTTGCAAACTGATTCACCCCAGACTTCCAAGGGGCACATCAGAGTAAAACAGCCAGGCTGAGCTGTTTGATTCTGGTCTAAAACCCTTTTCCAGAAACACCCAGAAAGCAGAGCTGTACCCGGAACCAGAGACCAGACCGCCGTGCAGTGCCAAGAACTTTTGCCAGAACCAGAGATCCAGACCGCTGTGCAGTGCCGCTAGCAGAGCTGACCCAGATCGCTGTGAGCAGAACCAGGCAGAGACCGTCCGTGGCGAGGGAACCGCAGTCCAATCCTGACCCGATCCGTGGCGAAGTCGCATTCCTGTCCAAAATATAGTGTGAGTACCGGCAGAACTGTGCAAAACCCAATCTCTTAGTTTAAAATAATCTAATTCAAACTATTTTAACCTATTGAGAACTGCATCCGAGAAATCTTGTGTTTCTTCTGTGATCTCAAACTTGAAAACTGTCATCTGTCATTCTGAGCTTGACTTTTCTTTTGAGAATCTACCTTCACGAAATCGTCCGTATCTCCGGAACCGTTTGTCCTAGGAACGTAATTTAACTTTCATCGTAAAGCTAAGATTATACTTTTTCCATAATCGCGCTCGACGCACTCAGAAAAATTGGCACGAATTGCGATTTGGCTCAATTTCTTCACTTGGCAAAATAGCAGCTCCTTGCTTTCCTTTGCTGAAATTCGTTTGCCACCTGACAATCATTCATAGAGCATTGCTAAAGTGATCCTGAACTAATACAAAGTAGCTGTCACCCACCCTGAACCTCTAGAGGGAATTAAAATAATTTTAGCATATTTTTCACTTCTTTGCATACCACCTTTTAAGTACTTTGCCTGTGTTTAAAATCATCCCTGTTGATCTAAGCTTGCTAGGGGGGAACTGAATTGGGATTGTACTGTGATTGTATTCCTGAAGACTGTGTGTGTCACTTCCACCTCCTTACATTGCATAGAGGGGGGTGAATCTCCAAAAGGGGAAAAGTGATTATATTATGTTTTGCTATAATCATATCAAGTTTATTCCTGAGTTGCTTCTTTTCCACCTTGCATTTCCTTGTACCATATAAAGCATTCTCAGCTACCTTATCCTATATACTACTCCTAAGTAATTAAACCAGTGTGCTAGTATCACCTCATCCATTGCTGATTACTGCTCATATTCACAAGTGTGATATCAATTATTAATTTATCATAAAAGTGTGATATATATATATGTTTAATTCTCAAATAAACCTTTTAAATTTGCAAAACAAACTTACTTCTTGGCTCAGTGGGGTCAGGGGGATTCTAAGAGAGGGGTGTTATATAAGGACTGTCATCCAGAGTACACAAACTGGACACAAAAATATATAAATAAGGGCTTCCCGAGCAATCCCAGACAAGGCACTGACTTAGTGGGACTGCTTGATTGGAGTCTTTAACAACATTTAAAGCTTCTTCTAAAATTATATATACTCCCAAATGGCTGTTTCAGCCTACTTGATTGTTTGGTTACATGTTTCTTGTTTTAAAGGGTGCGTGATAATATCATCCCTAACTAGTTACATTCATTAAGTTTTGATATCCTCTCTACTCCTATGAAAAGCAAACAATGACAAGTAACTGTTATGGCCAAAAAGATGATAGCATTAGATTTACCAGTGTTAATGCGCAGACCTCACTCAGTTGTACAACTTAGTTAAGTATCAAGTACAAGTTGAAGTTTCTTCGGGAGGCATGCCAACAGCACATAGTCATCTGCGTAGGCAATAACAAGGACCTGCATACTCTCTCATTGCTGAGAATAAGTGTGCACATGACATAAATTACCATTTTATATCTTCAATGATATTACTGGAAACTAGAGCATACTGATGACATCTCGGTCTATTTCAAGACACATGACAAACAGTGTAGAGGCATATGTATAGTGCATGCTAACAGCAATGTAATATAGCAATGTAATACACCTGCTGCCCCATTGTGGGGTAAAGTAGCCACTGGGCCTAGTGACAGTTCCACTGGCCCAAGACCTGCAATGGGAATAAAGTGGCCACCTGCAGGCCAGGTCCGTCCACTGAACACTTTGGATGGCTATACAGGGTCTAGGGCATGTGGCCACTGTGGTCATGGCCACAAGCAATGGCTAGTGACCACAAACACTCTAAGGGGTTGCGTGGCCATTGGTTCTAGCTGCAGGCCAGGCCCAGTGGCTGCTTTAGGTGACTTAGCAGGGTCTGGCGCATGTCTGAAAGCCATGCTCCAGGCAGTGTGACAGCAGGCCATGACCGTTGTCAGTGTGATGCACTTTCCAGTGATGTCATCAATGATGTGTGTCATAAATGTTGTCATCTGGGAGGTCATGGGACAGATAAGATACACTGTCATTGGGATCTAAGAGAACAGGGAGGGCAATAGAAGGCTTTCAGGGCGGCATGTAGGGGGCAGCCAAACCATGAAGACATTTCAAAACAACACAGAAAAAGTGAAACAGTCAACGATATTCCAAGGAAAGCCAGTGAAGAGAGAGGACAGCAGGGTTGGCCAAGTCGCAAGGAGAAATGACAAATAAGAGTTATAAATAGAACACATAAGAGCTAAGTGATTAGCAGGAAATCAAGAAGGATGGCTGAGCATTAATTAAGCATTAAATGACAAGAGAGGCGATAAGAAGATTGGTAGCATGAAAAGAGAGAAAGGGACAATCTTTCTGAATGTTGAAAAGTTGAGGTCAATAGCAGAAATGTAGAAAGAAAATGGAAGTGGTGAATCAAAGATTTCTACAAGGTTACCGGCAGAATCTGACAAAAAATAGAGGTTTTAGAAAAATAGATCGAAGGAGGAGGAAGAAGAGGGAGCATGGTTGGTGAGAGAAAGAAAAGAACCTCCATCTCGAATGGATTAGGTTTGTGGTAATTTTCAGACTTCCACGATTGAACAGCAAATATGCAGTCAGAAAGGGAAGATAGAAGAGAATCAGTGATAGAAGAAAAGGAAAATAAGCTCCGGGAGTCATCTGCATAAAAGTGATAGAATAAACCATGTGAACCAATAATAGAAGAAAGTGGAATGGTGTAGAGAGAGAAGAGGGCTGGGGAAAGAACCTTGTGTTAAAGGAAGCCTGCCGTGGGTGCTGCGTACCATATATTCCTGGTGAATGACATGAAGAGGAAGCCAGTCTGTCTTCAAGCGTAAGCGTGATGATTTAGCGATGCGGGACACCAATGCAGCACCCTCCTGAAATTGAAGCACGTAGGAGATGGGCTAGCTCCCAAAGCCATGGGGCGGACTTCCCTGATTGAGGTGGAGTCTGGAAAGTGCAAGCCCCTACAGGGAAGGCCACACAATATCTGGCAGGATGCATCCAATAGAATGATGAAGATCCACGAAGGCGAAGATTTCTGAAGATAATGTGCAGGTCTCATGAGGCAGGGCGCATGTCTCAGGAGGCAGGTCTATCACGGGCCCCCAAGCAAGCGCAAACCCACAAACATGGCGGCACCCAGGGAGCTGGCAACCGGAGCCGAGAGAGACCGCAACAAGTACCACTGAGGATACATCATCCAAGTCAGGGCACGCTGGGCCCGGTGATCTTGCCTTCCGACTCTGGTGAGTGATATTACACCTTGGGGAACACTAAACGGAAGTCGGATGGTACCAGCGGAGGTGTCAGAGTAGGTGCAGTCAGAGAGGTGTGAGCAGCAAAACAAATCAAGGATATAATTCTGGAAGCCCAAGTAAGAGAGAGTGGAAAGGAGAACATAATGATTAACAGTGTCAAAGGTTCTTATCATTTAACAATGTACATGGTCTAGAAAACACAGAGGTTGGTGGGGGAATCCTGATCTTACTATAAAGAGACAAGGCTTTCCACTTTATCCAGGCAGATAACGATAAAAGGTCTAACTCATGAAGTATTATGGTTGCAGGGACACACTGAGACAGCCCCAGGATATTCCGCTAAATTAGGCCCTCAAGAGAGAGCCACTCATCACCAAAAGTAGCACAAAGAAGAGCATAATCATGGAGAAGAGCTGGAATCACCTCTGATCTATCATGATTGCAGGTAGAAGAGAACATTTACCATATCTATTGATAAGCCTCTTCAGTTGAGCTTTGTAAATTACACATTTACTCCTAATATAGTCAAAGTGCTCCTTTTCACCAGGTCATCTGCATATGCCAAGTACTGATTTCTCATGGAGCCTAAATGAGGGGGTAAAGCATTAGCTTGGGCCAGCCAAGCTCATGGGTCTGACAGATAGAGGTTTGAAGAGTGCCAGAGCCAACACACACCCTTGGCGAACTTTATCAGTTATAGGAGACTGTGTGGAATCTGCCATTGCCAACCTTTTCTTTGAGAGAATGGCCTGCTTATACTGTTGAACGCGGAGGAGTGATCCACAAATGACAAATAGATGGGTCTCTTCTCCTGACTATATGATTTATTTAAAAGGGCAAGCAGAAAGCCATTCACCTCCATCCCCAGGCCACGTGTGAACGCCGCCTGGTTTTCATCAAAATGGCCAGCAATGTTAGTCCACTCATTTATTGACTTTAAAACCAGTGACGCAAATATGTTGATACTCACATCTAATAATGCAATTGGGTGATAATTAATAGGCAGTAGTATGCGCCAGTTATTAAAGATTGGTATGCTAATTGCCTCTTTCCATGATTCAGGGATGCTTTTAAAGACCAGCATGTTCTGAAAAAAGACATCCAAAATACCGGCCCACAATTCTGGGTTGGCCTTCATAACAGTATTAGACAACCTGTCTGGGCCTATCGCCGTAGACAGATTAACAGACTTACTCACTGACTCTAAGTCATCCCTGTCAAAGGGGAGCATCTAGGGCTGACACCCTGGATCATCACATTATTATCTGCCTTCTTACCATTTAATTTCTGAAAAGCTGTCAGAGAGAACCTAACAATAGTTGCTTTCTCTATCTAAATTCAATCTAGGACTTTCTAAACTATCCCTACACTGTTGATGTTGTATAGGTTTGTGCCTTTCAGACACACTATCTGACTCTTTCCTTCCTCTCATGCACTGATGTTCTTCTCCCTGTCCCTGAATGCTCTTCTCTCTCGCTACTCTTCTCCATCCATCTCCACCCACCTTCGATCCTCTTCTTCATGTGTCTTCCTCTTCTGTCCTTCTGTGGCCCTCCCTCCTTCTACGACCTGCCTCCTCTCTTTCTATGTTACTATTACCTCCTCCAAGCTACTGCTCCCTCCGCCACACTACTTCCCTCTTCTCCACACTACTACTCCCTCATCAACACTAATAATAATACCACTCCACCCCATCTTCTTCCCACTCACCATTAAACTCACATTTCACTCAATCTTGACTCTCCCACTAACACACTCTGTCACTGCACTTACACACACAATCACTACACAGTACCACTTTCTCGCACCAAGCAATACCTCACCTTTTCTACAATTCACCTCCACACTCCAATCCAACATCCTTCCTCCTACCGGTTCCTTAGTGTTCCACTTCCTTCTCCTCTGACTACAACTGACCAATCCACAACTTCCCTTTTCCTGTTGTCCCTCTCATTTTCCCCCTCCTCTCCCATTGGATTACAGTCTCTCACCATTCTGGTCCTGTCTTCACTGCCTTAGAGGTGTTGCAATCATCAGAAGATACATACAGTGGGTTAATCCTCACTCATTTTCTCCATGTGGGGGCACCATGCAGCAACAGCGCTGGCCTTCAATGCAGAGAAGTTTCAAGGGGTTTTAGTGATTTATTTGACAGGGTTCAAGGGCTGTCCCTGCACTATCTTGTCCAAATACTGAATTTTCCACCCTAGCCCAGGCATCCCTAGTGCCCCCCGTTAGTTTATAGAGACCATTAACTTCTACTACATAGTTTCTGACTATCAGGGATAACCTAAAGGCAATCACATTTTCTAAATTAAATCCCTCCAGGACCTTCTAAACTACCCCTGCACTATCAGTGTTCTTAGTAGCTAACAGGATTTTATTGTTGTGCTTTCCAGACACTCTACCTGACCCAGTCTCCTTCCTCTCATGCCCTGATGTTCCTCACACTGTTTCTGAGTGAGATGCTACTCTTGCTACTTTTCTGTATCCAACTCCACCCCTATCTCTCCTTCTTCTCCCTGCATCATCCTCCTCTTTCCCTCTGTCCCTCTGGTTTCTTGATCTCTTCTTTAATTATTATGAAGAGGAGGGTATTGAGTAGAAGTCAGGGGGGTGAGTCTGATGTTGATGGGGAGGAGGTTTCAGAGTCTTGGGGCATAGATACAGAAATACCTTTTTTTGTTCTTTCCTTCCTGCTCAGATGTAGTTCAAGTCTGCACATGTCCTTACATCTGATGGATCGTAGGCCTTCTGAGATTCTGAGTTTCTCAGTGAGGTAACTTCAGGGCGACAGACTTGTCAATGATGCAGCAGGAACAAAGGATGATGTGGGCTTGCAGCAGGAGCTGGTGCAGATCAATGAGGGTCGGGGTGATGTAGGCACATTAGCTTTGTCCTTTGGCGAATTGTGCTGCAGCATGCAGGTCACATTTCAAGGGAGCCCTGATAGTTACTGGAAGGCCTTCCGAAAGGGAATTAACATCATCCAGGTGGGAGAGGACCAAGGCTTGGACAGCAGATCTGAAGTTGTTTCTGGGATGAAGGGCTTGATTTTCCAAATTGAAGAAAGTTGTTACCAAGCAGTTTATAGCTTCCTTGCTATGTGCTGTTTGAAGGAGAGGTGACTGTTGATGTCAAACTCAAGGAACTTGGTGGAGGTTGCCAGCTGGGTTGTGAAGCCCTCGAGGTGCATGGCAGAGAGCCAGGTTGGATGTCAGGGTGTTCAGTGTTGTCAGTCAGGAGTAAAACATCCATGACTGGATCAATGTGAGGCAGACCTTCAGCCTGTGGATGTCTTTGATGGAGGATATTGGTGGATGTGGATGTTGTATGGAATGAGAAGGATGCCAAGTGGTTCTATGTAAAGATTGATGATCACAGGGAGAGGATGGATGCTTGCAGGACTCCACAGGTGATGGATAGCGTTTTATCTATCGAGTAGCAAGGGTTAAATTGTGTTTAACAGCAAAGTCTTAATTCAATTTGGTGTTCAATAATTAAGCCTATTGCTTAATATTTGTTTTCTCTTTATATAGTATTCAATAATTGTTCGTTTTACTTTAGATGCATAAATCACTGTGCAGAGATCTTCGAAAATGTGTTTCTCATAACACACGACCACTCCAATGCAAGATATTCCATTTTTGTTAAATGGTAGATACATGTAAATGCTTGTTTTGCTTAAACCGGATAGTTCAGGTTTCCAAGTCTTTTGAGAAAGTGTTCCTTGCCACACGCGACCACTATGATACAAAGTATTCCCCTTGCTTGTATACTTCACAGGTATAAATGTTTGTTCCACTTTAATGAAGACTCCTCTGAAGACTAATTGATAAGAATGTCTACTTAGTTAGCTGTTCTCGAATCCACAATGTGATCTTACTCTATTGCTCAAGCCTTATGTTCTATTTATATGTATATATGTCATGTAAACTGTTGTGTTATATGTAATGTATACTGTTGTGTTTAGTAACCACTGCCCCAAGATATGCCCCCCTTAGCCTACGGGCCTGGTTTGCACTATACTAATAAAATAAATACAAATACAAATACAAATTGATCTGCTCACTGTTCAGAGACCTTTGAAAATGTGCTTCTTTCAGCACGCGACCTCTCCGATACAATGTATTTCAAAAGAATGCTTAAGTTCACACACGTGCAACTGGTTTCTGAAGCCCCAGAAACACACCTGTCACTTAGGATTTTGGGCTGCAGCACAGATCACATGGCCTTTTTACTCTTGTGCCAGGGCTCCAGGTTCTGCCCCTCAGACACTCCTGGGGTGGTCCTCTGCCATAGGGGAATGAGCATGTTAAATAGAAAGGAACAGGGCAGCCTTCCGGCATGGCTCCCTTCGACTTCTGTGATCTTGTCCAGGGAGTCCCCACTCCCATGCCATGCTGAACTGTCCTCTGCTGCATGCCCCGCCCTCCTGGTCCTTCTCCTGTAACTCTCTTTGTCACTGGGTTGGGCTACATTTATACCTGCAGCCCTTTGACAGGGTGCAGGTGTGGGTGATTATTCAGTCCTGCCTGACTCTCATTAAAGGGACATTCCTGACCTCTACTACTCTTAGCAGGCATCCTCCTCTTCCCAATACTAGAATGGTAAAAGAGGATAGTCTTCATTGCTCTTAGTTGCCTCTTCTTTGTCCCAGCACTGTCAAGTGTCAATTTTAGAGTAGGAGGGGTACTGACCTACAGTAGCCTATAAATGTTGGTGAAGGGTTGGGCTGGTTGTCACCATGGAAAGAGGGATACCATGTCTCACCCAAGGGCAGCCCACTCCCAGTTCCCAATGATACTCCACTTAGGTGATTCTCCCTCACTTTTCCACCCCCCGGGTCAGGATCCAATTGTGATGGCCTTTCCCTGTCTACCTGTACAGAGGATCCAAGGGGTCTAGGAGTGAGAATACCCTCAGGTTTCTAAATTGCATAGTGAGATATTATTTTACTCCCAGAAACCTGTTTTGTGCTTGATCATTACACAGAGAAGGAAGAAGGAAGAATATACACACCAGAAACTCATACACTTCTGAGATATTCCCTAAATTCCCAGGATGTATAGTCAATGTATCTACCCTGCCCCCTCAGTACTTTCACTAATAAAAAATACTAGGATTTAATCTAATCCACTTTAGAGTATCGCTCCACTGAGGAATATGTCATCCTTGCATATGAATTTGTTTTGGCTGTCTCACAGACAGGTGGTGCCCTGTTAAAGACTGGTTTGAATGAGCCTCTTCTAGTAACCGGTGGTCATCAATCAGCAAGATGGGGCCTGCTTCCCTCCACAGCATAGTCTCCCCCTTTCTGTATAGGGGCCTGTCTGCTGTTTAAATTTCTCACTGAATACGTTCTGGGTCTTCATCTGCAAGTAGGCATCAATTACAGTGTTCTGCTGTTAATCCAAAATGGGTCCAAAGGAAAGTAATCTATTCCATTCTCCTTTCTGTTGTTATCATTCCTCCTTCTCTTAAGCTTCAGTCAGCCAGTCAGCAAATGAGTGAGTGAGTGTATCTTCAGAATCTTTGGGTTTGAACTTTTACAGATCAGAAACCATACCTTTTAGAGTTGTGTATCATTTCTCTAATCTAATTTGTCAATGTATGTGATTGGACAGTGTTCCAAAAGTGACATCACACTAAACCACACCCTCTGTTCGCACTGGTCATATTAATGAAGAGAGCAATATGATGGTATTAACTTCCAAACTCAGTTTCCCTCCCATTTGATGTTATGTCATCTTGGAGATTTCTACATTAAACAATTGTAATTTTCTGCAACAGCATGTTCCTCATATGTGATCATGTTTCTAATAAATGTGTCAGATTGCTCTCACTCTGACTAATCAAATAATGTCATGTTCTTCTGTGCTTGATATGGGATGTGTGTTCTAGATGTGTTGGTGTTGTATACACTGATACGTGTACACATACATTCCATTTCCAGCCCAGAATAATGGGCTCTCCGCACAGACGTTAGGATATAAGAATCACAGATGTGTTCCGTTTTTTTGCAAAAATATGCATATTTCCTAATTCACATGATGAAGATAATGTCAAAAATATAATTTTACATTCAGCTAATAGAGCATTTCACCAATAACATGTTTTTATTTATTTTTTAATAAGTCTCTAGGACATTTCCTTCTAATGTTACAAGCAATATTGTGATTCAAAATGTAAAATTCTAAAGGCTTTTGTCTCTACTTTAACAAATATTTAGTGGCATCTGCAGTTCATCTGGATGGCAATGGAACATCTGATATCACATACTGTTAGTTCCCTTGATCTCGGTTTTGGGGCATTTATGACTCCTGAGAATGTTGGTTGTCATGGCAAACGTCCTTTGAAGTACAGAGGTGGCAGAAATATTTGTGATTCAGTCCGTCCCCACAAGTGATTGCAGGATCTACCTACCCCTTGTCTCAGAAATCCAGTCTACAAAGGTGCAACATGTCCTTCCCCCAGGAAGATGGGGGATTTGATTACTTGAGAGGGGACCACTGCCCAGAATCAATGATGCATATTTATTATGCATTTCGGTAGGCTCAATGACAAATGGGGTTGTTAATGAGTACCATTTGATTTGCTCTGAAAGGCCTTTTCCCATAACAAAAGGTCCAGGCAGAGTTATAAAGTGCATGGTTCAGATTCAAAGTCATTGAGTTTCATTTCCTTGTTTCTTTCTACAAAGCTGATTCCCAGTCCCGTAAACCAACATATACAATGCATGGCACCATATTGTTTTTTCATTTTGCTATACACTGTTGTGCTGTTCATCCCAGATTGGATTGTTTTTCCATTTTAATAAAAGTTGCTGGACAATTTCTGTTAACCAGAAGTGTTTATCTTTATCTTAACAGCTACTTAGGACATAAATTCTGATTGTAGTTGGGCTGCTAACAATGCACATTTCATTTTTCAGATGCTGTGAGCAGGTTGCAGCAAGAGCCATGTCTCTATCTGGAAATGCCCTCAAGTAGTGCCCATCCTCTTACTTTGCTTGACACTACGGAAAGCCCTGTTCATAGAGGGAGCAATTTGTCAACATCTTTCCTCTCCAATCTTCCTCCGAAATATTTTGTATAAGTGGCAAACCCTTTGCTGTTGTTGGAATGACCTCACCAGTTGTGTTTGAGTGAGTGCTCGGGCTCAAAGGGATAAGGTCATCATAGTGGGGAAAGGAATTGCTTGTGTTGATTAATTCATTATGTTCTCCAAAGGAGTATATGGTTTAGCAGCTGAAAAATGATGGTGACCAAATGTAACATGAAGAGAACATGATGGGTTTAAGACAATACAGAGCTGGGACTGGGGATTACCTGGAGACTTCTGTACAACCTATAATGGTCATGCAAACCCCTGTACTCTGTACCCTGTACCATGCGTTTTGCTTATAAATTGTATTATTGCCCTCTCCATCTTTCACATCTAGATAAGAGAGCTATGCAGTTATTGGTAGGTTCCCTGTACTCTAACAACCACAATACAGTATATTTCGAATGACTGTTCCTGCACAAACTATGGACTCTTTTCTAGGACTGTCCAACATTTTTCATTTCCACTGGCATAATTGTGCAAGGTTCTGAGCTATGCAAAGTTACAATGTTTCAGGGGGTTGATGGGGGGTTCTGACTTTGCTGGCAGTGACTTTTATGCTTTTCTTGCCTGCACTGTTCATTTAGCTGAATAGATTTCTCGCAAAAAAATGTTGTTGCTCACAATTATTGCACACGTGTATGCGCATAAAGTTTACAAAAAATGTTTTTCTGAGAACTAAAAAATACATGCAACCACATATGAGAGAGTTTAATATTGCTGCTACATTTACTTGAAGACAAAGCATGCATAACATCATTATTGGAAAAAATACATCAGTTGAAAAATAAAACATTCATAACCACATTGTGGAACTGTACTTAAACTCGGTACACATGACGTAGGCCCCACCATTCGTCCCAAAAAAAGTCTAAAAGTTCGCCATAAATTAAACACATCTGTTTTAAGAAATGTAAATAGTTATTGTACCTCATTACGGGTCCAGGGGTAACCCTGCCGGTGCTACTGGCGGGTTGCCACCAGACCCGTAATATTTTACCGACGCCAAGCTATTCGGTGCCACCGGCTCATTACGACTCCAGCGGCTGGGGAAGACAGGTGCTGGTAAATTGTAAGTCCCAATTCCCAAAGAGTCCTATTGAACTCTATGGGATTGGGGACACAGAAGCACCGGCACAGTTAGCAACAGTGGCAGTGCTTCCGTGAACAGTCTCCCTACCATGGCCTCAGAGCCCAGCAGGGTCAGACCTGTCGGGCACAGCGGCCACGGCAGGCAGACTGGAGTTTGCTGATCCAGAAGCAAGGGTGCTGGTGAGCTTACCAGAATCATTGTTTCCGGACCGGCTAACTAGTAATGAAGCCCTTTGTCTCTGTTTTAGAATGGGAAACTGAGATGATTACACAACAGACCAAAACATGCAGCCAGATTCATCCATTCACACGGATATAGATAGGTATTACTCCCAGGGCCGTCATAAGAGAAACACAGTAAGTGCAAGTGGTATACTATTTTGCCTAATGCCTGCAGTGCATGGCATGCTTGCCTCTCTCATCCTTTTGACATGGAATTAATTGGTCTGTGAGAAATGATTTAAGAAAATAGTGATTTGCAGTAATCCTCTGCACCGATTTCCATGGAGCGAGGGGCATATGTTACGGGAATTTATTATAAGGTAACAGCTGGCTGTGGAGGTGAAAAGTTTCTCTAGAGCATCATTCATAACTCTAATATAGCATATGCTTACCGAAATAAACACACAATCCAGTTTGTGGCTATTTAATGGCACATGTGAGCAACTTTGTGAATTTGCAAAGTTTTTCAGTGAACTTCACAAAATGTGCAAAAATGAAGTCCTGCAACTATGCGCAGGACTACTTTTTAAAATCTATATCAGAGTTTTATCTATGCTATGTTATTGTTATTTGTACCATGCACTGTTGCATTTTTATGTTCTCGAGGTGCTCTGGCGGATCTGATTAGGGCTCTGGAGGGTTAGTTAGAGGGATGAGAGAGAGAGCTCAAGAGAGCTTTGCTGTGCTGTTTGTATCTTCAGTTCAAAGAAACCAGTCACTGTGTTGTGGTTTGCTGTTTCTCTTCAATGGTAATTCATGTATGGCTCTGCAAGTTAAAGAGACATGTTTTTAGTAATCCTCAACATTTTAGGGGTTAGGTTGTTCATATTTCCTTGAGGAGTGAGTTCCAAAGTTTTTCCGAGATGCAGGAGAATGCTGATCCACCAAATTTCAACTTTGAATATTGTTGGTCTGAGGCAAATATCATTACTGGGCCTCCATTTTCGGGTCGGTTTGTATATGGAGATTTTTTCCTTTATTAATTAATCTCCTTGGCTGTTGTGCGCTCCGAGGGGTATCCAGAGCGCTTTGAGGACAATTCTGTTTTGACTCGAAGCCAGTGTAGGGTTCTCAGTGTTGGTGTGCTGTGTTCTCTATTGGTGAGTCTGAGGAGTAGTCTTGCATCTGCGTTCTGTATTCAGTGTAGTTTTTTGGTGAGGAGTCAGGCATTCCGAGATAGATGCTGTTGGCCTAGTCTATTTTTGACCTGACGAGGGAGATGATGGTGAGTGTGCTGCGTGGGAAGGTGAGGAAAGGAAATATCCGATTGATTGTGCGTAGCTGGAAGAAGCAATTCATTACAACTGGGTTGAGTTGTGGCTCAAGTTTTAAGTCATTGTCCATTAATATTCAGAGGTTTATAACTACTCTGGAAGGTTCCGGCTGTTTTCCCATTTCTGTGGGCCATGGAGTGTGGTGTTCGGTTCGACGGGCTGTTGGTTTGATCAGCTGAGGCCATATAGGAAACAGGTGGTGAACAATTAGCTTATTTAGACATTGCCACATCATGATGCACATTTTGAAGTTAATGTTAGTCATGACTCCTGACAGGCTGATTAGTACCTCTGTAAAAATGTAACACTGCAAAACTGAGGTCCTTGTCACAATGAACTGTGATGTGGTTAATAAATATTATTGTGCACCTCAGTTATGGGTTTAGTTTGAGCTTTTGATACAATGGCCTAATTGTTGATACAATTTCCTAATTTCTACACATATGATTTAACTTGCATACACTATTTTCCTGTAGCGCTCTGGTTTCAGATGAGTCATCTCCTCATTATCTAGCAACCACAGGAGCAGAGACACAGCTAAGAGAGTTATTGAGCACCATCTTTCGATAGCATGAATCAGCAAGAAAATGCCAGTGAGGTAGTCCTTGTAGTCCTGTAAGTGATGTCTGCTGCATCATTTTACAGCCAATGGGGAATACAATTGACACTTGCATGTTCCCTCTTGTGACTCCTAAGCCTGAAATGTACCTACTTTCAAATCATTTTGAGGTTACTGACTGCATTATTTTTCTATTGACAGCCAAAGATGTAGTCATTGCCACAGGGAACCATGATTCCAGCTTAATGCAAGTGTGGGAAAATATCTGTTCATGTCCTTAAACATTAGTAAATAACATAGCATTTGCTATGCTTTGAGCATTTTATGTTTACCAACTGGTGACACTGTGCCCAGTACAGTTAAGGATGTGGCCCATTGTGGGTCTTAGGTAGAGCCGGCTCAGTGAGTGGACTGGAGTATGGCTTCACCAGCATGATGGTGTGTGAGAGGCAGGGGTGGACTGGGACCCAAGGGAGGCCTGGGAAATAGTTTTCAAAGTGGCCCCATATGACACATTTTGAGCAAACTAAATCCTTTTTTTATGAGACAATTTGGAAATCCCTACACAAAAGTAGCACATGAGGGTGCTCGGCCTACTGTGAAATCTCCAGAGTTCCCTGTAGGCCAATCCACCACTGGTTAGTTTACATTTCACTAACATTCTGTATCCAAGGGCAGCGCATGAATGTAATATAAGAGTCCCTCTATATCACCAACAGTCAATGGAATGTCTGACAGTTTTCTTTTAACCTATTAACTGCTAAGGACGTACCAGTCGACTTCCTTGTGCCATCAACTAACTATAATAGAGAAAAACACTCCAGCACTGTAAAGTGTCCAGAAAGCATCTAAAGCACCTGCTCTGCTTCATTTACAAATGTAGCAAGCTAGAATTTCTCATGAGGAAATTAGTTGCATGTATAAAACGCAGCACATGCCGTGTTTAGATATATGTTTTGAAAGATAAAATGTTAATATTAGAACACTTTACAACCTTTTCAATCTACATTTTAACCAGAAAAACATGGCTCTTGTGTGGCCCTCACTTGATGAGTCTATCCCACAGATTACCCTCCATTGTTTAAAACAACTGCCTGTTTTCTGATGAAACATTCGCCCACTGCAATGCTCTTCCAATGAAGCTTTTGGAGTAATCGGGATATCGGGATTTCAATGTCACGGCACCCTTGGCGCAACTTGGAATGTATGAACGCTTTGGCTTCCACTTTCTAGTTATAAGCCTGAAGCGTGCCCCCTCTGAACACGCAATATATTTTCCAGGCTGTCAAGTCATTGGAAGAAGATTCAAGCTCCAACTTTTGCAATGCTTGCGAAAGTAACTCCCTGAAGGGCCGGCATGGTCCTTGTAAATGTGAGTTACACTGCACAATCTCGATTTTTAGCATGTTCTTTTTACATCGCAGAAAGTAAACAATACGTGTTTCATCAAAAATAAAAGTGAGGGTACATCGACAGACGGAACGTTGGATGTATAAAACAGGGACTTATGTTTCTACATTGACCCCCACTCCAGTGGCCTCCCTTTCCACTGTCAAACGTTGTCCTAGCCCTGCAGACGCCCTCTAAAGTGCCAACCAGCCTATAGCAAACAGAGCACCCCGTGTGCCTCCGTAAGCTCAAGCAGTAGTCATGCCCACCATCAAACAAGGGCCACAGTTGAGGGCCCTTCCCCAGTGCATTATTTCCCAGAAAGTGCATGCAAGCCATATAAACTCTCAAATCCACAAAACCCTTGTCTCACTGGAGCAGTTAGGAATCAGAATGTGGGCCAAATTGGGAGGCAATTCTATGCAGTTAAGGTGCTAAAAAAGAATGTTTAGCCCATGTGCGCAATTGGTGGTTGGGGTTCAGTAGTGGAGGGTGTGCGAGATGGTGAGCCTCACAAGTAAAATATATAGGAAAAGCTGAGGAACAAAAAAACTGGTAAGGGAGGGATATGGGGTAGTAAATGGAGGAACACCGCAAAGGAAAGTAAAGCAAAATGGAAGGAAGACAATAGCCATATTCAGTGCAGAAAGATCATATTATCTATAAAACAGCATTGTTGCAACCCGTGACTTTCTGTGCTTCATCCAGGGAGCTGCTTTTCACGCACACTTTAATTGAAGAGCACATAGAAACACAGGCAGCCACAGGCAGCACAGATGTGTTTCTAGCACATTGACTTCAGGTTTTCTGTTACATGGATCTGCACAATACGACAACTTCAAGAAAGTGCGTTCTTTGTGTATGTAGTTTTGGAGACACAAACGAAATCCGCTGCAGCCTAATCGCAACAATGGAGGTAAACTCTTAAGTGAGCATTGCATTAGCCCACACATTGCTACCATAGAGGCCCATGTTGATCTTTGGTATACATGTTGTCGCCTATAATCCACCCTGCGGTGTGCGTGACATGTGCTGCTCCCCAACACCACAGTGCGTGCCCGCTTCTATAATTTAAGCATTGCTCTTAAATCCCATTTGCATTTGATTTGTTTGTACCAAAGAAAATATTGCACCAGGTGTGCTGTGAGTATCAGCAACACTCTGTTCTCTCCTCCCCTCCCCTCTCCCTTTTCCTATCTCCTCCCCTCATCCCCTTACTTTCTTCTATGCACTTACTCTATCAGAATTTTCCCTGGACCAATTCTGATAGCAACCTCGTCTGTCGCTCCCCTATCCACTTGCTGTTGCCCCCCCCTCCCTTCAGCACTATCTGAAACGTTGTCCGGCCTAGTACGATAGTCACTTGTTTTGTTCCTCCCCTCCCTTTCTGCACCCCTCTCCCTCACCTTTTGTTTTCCTCCTGCTCTACCAGAAATGTTGTCATTTTCTTCTCACTCTCCGCCTCCCTTCCTTATCTATGTCTTAGCTCTTGCACTATCTGAAATGTCGTCAGGCCGAGTAAGAGAGTTATTTTCACATCCTTACTGTTCATGGCCTGTAAGAATGTCGTTGTATTTTCCCTTGTTCCCTCCCTTGCCTTGAAGCGCTTTGAAACACATTGTGTATAGGCGCTATATAAATGAAATATCATATCACGCAAAGCGCCTGCACTCCTGTAATGTAGGAACCCGATATGTGAGCAGCGTGATGTGTATATGCCAAAAGATTTCATGTCTGCACAAAGGGGGGAGTAAGTTGCAATGCAGAAACTGACCCACCGCACAGAAAACGTCTTGGGCTTTTCGGCATATTGAGTGTTGAACTCCCAAAAATGCATACAGGGTTTTTTCATTTTAGTCAAACACATGATCATAACGGGAATGCCCTCCCACATTTGCACGGGTCTAAAAGCATACATTATTAACCCAAATATCCAACGCGAAGCATTATACCGACTTGCACCGGGCTTTACACGCTACCGCTGGCCATTGCTTGAACATCCTACAAGCTCCAGATTTAAGGTTTGCTACGGTGCGCCTTTAGGTGGGACAGAGGAAGCCAGTATTTGCAGCCTTATCACATGTATAATAAAGGTGTCAGAGACAATGTCAGGTTGACTATTCCATTGTAGTGGAAGAAACTCGTTGCAGGCTCAGGGCAAACAGCACGCTTTATGCTCTTACCCTTGGAGTGCAGGGAGAGCAGTATGAGCAGGGACACATCTGCGAGTTGGGCTCCTCCAGCCAGCCCATTGTGCCGACGCTTGCGTCCTGTGACTCACCTTTAGTTTGGGTCTCCTTCCGTTCACAAGAGGACCTTCATGCAGCTCTGTCAGATCCTGAAGAAGCCTGCTAAGCACACTAAGGCACGTGTATTTTTGTGCCCCCCAAAATGCACAGGTAGGAGCCTCCATGGCATGGAAGAATCAACATAACGCGCATGCGCACACATTTATGTATCCTTCCTCCCCTAAGAAAAGAGGCCCTATGTCCCGAGGCCGACCGGGAAAACTCCCGGTGTCCTGGTGGGCCAGTCCAGGCCTGGTGAGAGGCAGCCTTGCTTACTGTGTGCATCTGTAAATGTTTGATGTGTCACTGGCTGACTCTGTGAATGCAGCATCTCCTTTGTGTAGGAGCTTCATTTACTGAGTGCAGTGAACAAGATGTGTGTCGTGGGTTGGTTTCATGAATGCAGTTACTCTGCCAAAAGCGCACTATCTCCCAATGCGTCATTGAAACTGTGGTGGGCAGTGGTTGTAGCTTAGCACCTTTTTTTATACATGTAGTGCTGCCATCTACTGGTGAACATGTGTTCCTGTAACCAATTGCAACAGACTTCCTTAGCCTTTTATAAATACAGAAAGATGTTCATCTTTTCCCTGCTGAATACATTTCAGACATACATGTGATGTTTACTGGGGACATTTGGATACGTTTCATGTCAGTTCTTCCAATAAAAATAATTGTATTTTTGAATTAAATATTATTTTCTTTATATTCATTGATTAGCCTACATCTAAAAAAAAATCTTTACAATAAATCAAAATACATAGTTACGCTTAACATGAGTATTAGCTGCATATAAGGATCCATATGAATAAGAATCAAGTTTTCAGAATCAAACATTGAAAAAACAAATATCTTTCCAATTGAATAAAAAGAATATTTATACAGTATAGGAATGCATAAAGCACTCTGAATGTTGTTTACTAATATATAAGAAAGTACAATATTTTACAGTCAAGAATTAAGACAAGCACTGGGATTCGTGCAATTGCTTGGCTGCATAGACTGTATACATGTCACTAGTGCCTTTTGACTGTGCCACTTCTAACAATAGCACCAGGAAAGTCAATATCTGACTTCCTATACAAACACTAAGCAAAGCCACTGTGTTTTGCATTCTTTGTAAGTGACATATTTTGGTGTCAGGCAGTTCTAAAAAGAGACTATTTGCATAGATTAGATGGGATAGGATGATAGATAACACAATCTGTGCTTGATGAGGGAAAGGTCCTCTTAAGATTCCGTTCAATACTGTTGCAACCTGGGAGGACATTGTAAGAACCCTCTGCAAAAGGACACCCTGATTTCTAACCTCAGAGAGTTGTGTGGGGCTGTGGAGCTGCCCTCCAGGGGAGAATCGAAGTTGTTTACAAACACTGATTCTAGTTTACCATTACGGCCTTCTTGAAGAGCCCCATACTTCAAAATTTGTTATGTATTTTGCGATTACACTACACTTTTACGGTGACAGCGGCTAATATCTGGTGGTTTGGCTTGTTTAGTTAATACATGTGTGCAAAATGGAAGTGCCTCGATCAGTGTGTCAAAATTATGCAATATAATCTATTTCGCTGTGTGAATGAGCCCAAAAGGGCCACAGGTAATAAAGATGTAGAACTATCAGCAGTCAGTGACACACCCAACACCTTAACCAGCCAGTCACAGCACAACAGGCATATCTGGTTCTTGGAGTATAGGGACCAATCACAAACCACCTCCCCTTGATAGCCAACCAGAAATGCATTCTATTGTGAGTGAACCCATGTGTGGTGGTAGCGTGCTTCTGTGTGTGTATGGAAGGGTGGAATGCAAGAGAAGCAAGGGTGTGAATGTGTGATGAGCAGGATGTTGTCCATGAAAAAGTGAGTGTGGGAGTTGGAGTGTGTGGCGAGTGTGGTGTGCACTCCGAGATAGCAGGCTACGGCATCCGTAACTCGGAGAGTGCACATGAGCTGCATGGAGTCACGCTCACGTCTGACGAGTCCATGAGACCCAGCCGGTATGAATGAGAGACGATTGTGAGAGGGCCAAGAAAGTGTAGAAAAAGGGATGGAGTGGGAGAGTGAAGCTACAAGAAGGAGCCATATGAGCTGCCCAGTGGTGACATTGAAAAGGGACACCCATGTCAAAATTGTATTAAAGGCAAGTTTAACTTGTCTGTGGCTGGCTCCAGATCTCTTGGTGTCCAGGCATACAGAAAAGTGGTGACGTGTGTCGTCAGCCCATGACAGACCCACAAGGCCACACAGGAAAAAAAAAGAAGAGCAAAAGAAGCCATACAGGAATGTCGCTGGCCTTCGCAGAGTGCTGTTGCCACCTAACGGTCAAGTGACTGAAACTAATTTACTAGCAGTTTTAATGTCTATGCCAGGAGAGTGGAAATGGCTAATATCACAGGCCCCACATTGCAGCTTCCTTCTCCAGGAACCTCTGTAATTAAATGGAAAGACTGGAAGGAAGACGTTCTAAAGCATGTGCCAGCGGTACATGGCCCTAACTACACTAATGACAGGAAAGATGCCCTGCATTTCCACTGTCTTGCTCATGAACGACAGAATGTCCTAAAAAGATTACCTGAGATACCAGGCAACAACACGCCCTCTTTCGAAAGAAGTATAATTAAGTTGGACACTTACTTCATGATCAACGAGAACAACATATTGGCTATATTCCATTTTGAGAAAAGATACCAAAAAAAGAGTTGAAAACATTGAACAGTTTGTGAAGGCATTATGAGGTTTAGAGGTTTGGCCAAAAAGTGTGAATTTGGACATCACTAGAGCATATTAGGATAACGTTCATGATTAAATGTGAGAATCATAAAATTAGAGAAGACATGTGGACATAAAAAGACCCATAATTAGACAGGATCATTGAAATTGCCAAGAATGTGGAAGACACATAATCATGTCTCAATATTATTGAAGCTGGCATGCAAAGAGGCCATCCGGTGATCTATTTCTGGTGCCAAAACTAAGCAGTGCGTTGGGCAAAACAGAAGGAAAGAATAAGCAGAACTGCAAGGGTAAAATGTCATTAAATGAGAGCCGGAACTCAAGCAATCAGCAAATGCTACCATTGTGATAGTAGTTCATATCTGGCATATGACAAGGAATGATTTGCTATGAACATAACTTGCTCAGAGTGTGGAAGGAGAGGCCATAAAGCCCATTGTTGCAAATCTGTTAAGATACACTGTAAGAGGTAGCTAAGTTCAACAGTGATCAGAGCCTAAGAGATTCTGAAGAAAAACATATAGTCAGTGCTGCAAGAAGGAAACACTAAAGAGAGAAGCCATTCGCTGCCATCAAGTTGAATGGAGTAGACACAGAATTTCTCATTGACAATGGAGCAGAATATACGTTAATAAGCACAATGACGTGGTACCTAGTGTGATGAATTACAGGTTTTCACCCCTTCTCCCCAAGGGGTAGCCCCTTCCTCCCCCCTGTGAGGCTAGGAAGGTGAGCCGGCTCTGCAAGACCTTCTCTAGGGGTTGAGACAAATGGGACCTCACCAGGAGAGACTCCTCCTTTGGGGACAAGGGCTCCCGTTCCTGTGAGGAACACCATACACGAACAAATGTAGTTGGATACATGGGACTACCTGATAAGCCTCAGAATGTGGCATCATTATGTTTGGCTGAAGGCAATGCAAGCTGAACCCTAATGGAACTAGAAAAGGAAATTGTCTCTTTAATGCAAGATGTATATATCACTGTTTCAAGGAAGAAGAGAAAGGAGGAGAAGCCTGATGCACAGGGGAAGCCCCATAGCATAATTATGCTGGCTGGAGACAGAGCAGAATTTAGTCAAGCAGCATGCGACTACTGGAGAGGGAGAGAATGGGAGGGCAAGAAGCCGGAGAACAGGCACATGCAGAGGCAAAAAGAGTCTTGTGTCTACCATGAGACAAGCAAGCAACCCAGTGGTGGTGTGACCACAAGCTGGACGTGGTGGGACAGCGAAGTACAATTCCACTTTCGATTTAACGCAAAAGAATATTGGCAGGTTCCCTTAAATCCATTGGGCAGTGAAAAGACAGCCTTTGAAACAACCCTGGGCTTTTCCCAGTGTAATAATCTACCCATCATACTCCATGGAGCACTTACCACCTTTCAGTGACTTATGGATAAAGTTTTAAAACCTTCCTCGGCTTTCTGGGATATTGACATGGGCTTCCTCGGCTTTCTGTGGGTCTTTAATTCGACAATATCCTTGTACATAGCAACAGCTGGCCAGAACACTTGCACCATCTGTACTCTGTACCCATGATCTGTGGAAAGCAGGTTTCTGAGCCAACCCTTGAAAGTGTCATCTAGCCCAATTTGCAGTGAAATATCTTGGATACCTTGTGGGGAATGGCTTCATCCAACCTCAACCAGAGATAGCGAAAGCGGTACGACAAACCCCCATCCTGAAAACCTAATGAGATCTCTGAGCCTTTGTGTGTCTAACGGGCCATAACAGATGGTTTATCCCCAACTTTTCCACATTGGTGGCAAAATAAACGGATAAATTAAAGAACTCCCAACCCCAGAAGTTGATTTGGACTAAACAAGATCAATCGGGTTTCGAGGGCCTGAAGCTCATTTTATGTGAAAAACCTGTCCTCAAGATGCCCAACTTTAATAAATGTATTCTACAAATGGATGCACCAAAGACAGGCTTAGGGGCAATATTCTCTCCAGAGCATGATGGAGTGGAACCCCCGATCTTGCATATGAGCCAAAAAATATTTTTCTGAGAGCAGTCCTATTCTACGGTAGAATTATAAGCACTAACCATCAAATGGGCCATCGTTCACGTAATATTTTACCTTACAGGAACAACATTTAGACTGCTGATGGACCATTCTTCCTTGACCTGGATGAGTATAAGAAAAGACACTAATCTCAGAGTAATGAGGTCGTTCCCGGATCTACAACCATTCTGTTTCACCAGAGAGCACCTGAAGGGTAAAGACTTGGAAACATGGACTTTCTCAGTTGATTTCCTCTTGATAAACATGGGGAATACATCACCTTAAAGGGAAATGTATGTGATAAATTGCACTCCTTCTCCCCAAGGGGGCACACTCTTCTCTGAGACTACGGAGGTGAGCCCACTCTGCAAGACCCTCGTAGGGGTCAAGGCAAGTGGGTCCTCACCATGAGAGACTCCCCCTTTGGTGGACAAGGACTCCTATTACTGTGAGGAACTGCCTACACTAATGAATGTAGTTGCATACATGGGACTACAAAATAAGCCCCAGAATGTGGCATCATTATCTTTGTCTGAAGGCAATGCAAGGCGAAACCGCATGGCACTAGAAAAGGAAGATGTCTCTTTAATGCAAGATAGATATATAACTGTGTCAAGGAAGAAGAGAAAGGAGGAGAAGCCTAATGCACAGGGGAAGCCCCATGACATCATTATGATGGCTGGAGGCAGAGCAGGATTTAGTCGAGCAGCATGCAGATACTGGAGAGAGAGAGAATGGGAGGGCAAGAAGTCGAAGAACAGGCACAAGCAGAGGCAAGAAGAGTCTTGTGTCTGCTGTGAAATGAGCAAGCAACCCAGTGTTGGCGTGACCACAAGCTAGATGTTGTGGGCAGAACGCCACAGGAACAACACTGATAATGCCTGTACAGGAAGCAAGGGTTGCTTCACACCAGCAGCAACAGTATCAAGCAGGAGTCTGACTCAGACTCAAGAACCTGGGCATCAGCGAGAGAGCAGTCCCAATGGAAAGCCAAGCCCAACCACCCGCCCCTGTCAAGTAAAAGGTACCTGGGGGACTGGGAGAAGCGGGAGGCCCGGCCGGATATCTGTCAGAAGAAACATGTCCCAGAACTCAAAACGAGTTATCAAATACAGAACAATCTCATTTAAGAAGCAAAATGCCTAGAAGAGAGGGGCTGAGCACAGACAGTTGTTGTATGAGCAATATGTGGAGAGATAGCCAAACCAGAGGTGAAAAGCCTAGAAGAGAGGCACTGCATCAGTACAACTGAGGAATAACCAGTAAGGAAAGAGACACTCAGTCTCATAACAGATGGTAATAGAAGCGTAGAAAGCGGCAGAGGAAAACTCCTATCAAGTGCTCCAGATGAGAAGGCCTGGAAAGAGGATGCAAATACCTATCTGAGTAGCAAGAAAGGAGCTATGGTAAACGACATTTGGAAAAGAGGACCACAGAATGCAGGAGAAAGAAAAATGCTCTTGATCGGACTATGAGGTGGCATAATTCAAGACTATTGAATGGCCTGAAGGGGAGACCACGCAAAGACAAATCATTCCCTTGGTTTATGTAAGTTAGTTAACATTCTTGGCAGGGCCAGATAGGGTAATTTGGATGGAGGACATATTTTCTTTTGACTTTAGGACAACGGGCAAGCACCTTTAGTTTTTTTTTTAGATATTTAGGGTATTCCTTTTAGCGATAGGGAAAGTTAGGCCTTCTATTTCTAGTTCATTAAAAACCTGCACCATGTCCTCTAAGTGTACTCATCCTTCTGACCTGCAACACTATACACATGATTAGAGAATTTCAAGTGTCAATAGAATTCAATAACAGAAAGGCTAGTACCACAATTTGTGTGGCTCAAAAAGGAAATAACCTACTATTGTGAGACGGCCAGGTGGAACTGGAAAAATATGGGGTCCAGGAGGATCCATACAGATTTTTACGGCCATGCCACACTTGTATGGGACAACACCCTCAGGAGAAAGCAAAACATTGTGTGCACAGGTTTTGAGGAAGAGTGTGGTGTCTCTTAAAGGATCTGTTCATCAAATGAGGTTTAAGGAAGGCACGATCCCTCTGATTGCCAAAGTAAGGAAGGTGCTTTGGCACTTCGTGATAATGTACAAAGAGAATTGGACATATCGGAACAGGAAGGAACCATGGATAAGAAGGAAGCATCTGCATGGATAAGTTCTATAGTTCCTGTGAGGAAAAGTTGTGGTGAAATCAGGCTGTGCATTGACTTACATAGGCTGAACAAGAACGATGTGGCATAAAAATGTCTACTTTTTATAATATCTTAAATGATCACAGACATTGAATGAGTGACAATGTTTTCGTTATTTGAGCTCAGGTTGGTGTACCATCAAGTTTGTTTGCAATAAGATTCCATGGATTTGACAGCATTCATAACCCCCTGGGGACTTTGTTGATGCATGAGAATGTTGCTTGCTCTAATATCTGCCGCCACCATTTTTTTTCTCCAAAAGATTATGCACAAGCTGGCAGGAATGCCATGAGGAGTGAAGGTACACCAAGAAAATATAGAAGGTTGACTAAGGTGAGAGGTAGAGTTAGGAATGGAATTCAGACCATGCTAGAGAATTAAGGATGGGTTGAGTGTCATGGGTGATATAATATATAGGGGACACATATTGGTCGTTCTAGAAGGGGTGACGAGAGAGGTCATTGACACTGGTCATGAGAGTGCCCTGGGGATTGCCCAGGCCAAGGCCAGTTCAGCCTAGACTTCCCCTTCTGGGGTAGGACCAAGCATGATTTGCAAACAGTCTTTCCCCTTTGTAATGACTTGGCAGACAAAGAACAATGGTCTGTAGGGTCTGCAAATGTGAAGGTGGGATGGGTTAGTAGGTGAAGCGGGAGTAGGATAGTGAGAGGAGTGGTGTTCTGTTGGCAGCTTCAACTCGGTATACACCGGGTGCTGAGCTTCGGTGCGAGTATTGGATCGATGTCAGTCCTCGTGTGCTGTTGGTGTTGCTTATGTGTTGTTGCAGTGTTGTGAAGTGTGTGTGGGTTGTTGTAAGAGAGATGGTTGTTTGAGATTTTTGAGTGAGATTAGTCTGCAGAAATGCTGAGTTTTTTTTAAACGGTTGTATGGAGGTTAACAGAAGTTCAGAAATCTGTCTGAGTGTGGCACTCGCTAATCCTACCAATTTCATCAGTGTGGGCAAAAGGGCTACGCCTGGCAGGGTTTGGTTGGTGTGGGCCACTCCCTGTGCTGTTCTGACGTGTTTTGTAAGTGTTCCGATTGCTCCTCACCGTTCTATTCTAGCCAGCTCTGTAGATTTTCTAATGCTGATGGATTGATTAATGTGGGCTGGGTGTCTATTCTCCTCCTTGGGTGCTGGGGATGGTGTAGCGGACTCCTCTCAAACTCTCTATCTAAATACGTCTGCCGGTTTGGATATGGTAAGTCCGGAGGGAGTGGGTGAGTCATTTAAGGCTTTCGTCTGGGTCTGATTATGTGATCAGTCTCTGGAGGCCTCCTTTTGTGGCTATTTCCCATGACATCTTATGGTCTGTCGTGTGGTCGGTTCTTTGGTTTCAGTGTTTGTCCATTTGAGAGTGCCCGAGGTTGGTGTTATTTTCGTTGTTGTTTTAATGCGGTGGGCATTCTAGTGCATCGCTGTTGTGGTTACGCTGTGAAGAGCCATGATTTGAGGAGTTTCCTGAATGCTAGGTGGTTTGTTCTGTTCAGTATATTCTTAGGTAGGTCATTCCAGGTTTTCGGTGTCTCGTGAGAGAAAGAGGATCCTCAGAGTTTTCTTCTGTTATAGGGTTTTGGTTCAAGGCGGATGACGGTGCTTGATCTCAGTGTTCTTGTCAGTTGATGTAGGCTTAGTTTATCGCTTAGGAATTCTGAGCCTTGTTTGTGTATTGCTCTGTGCGTAATGCACATGGACTTGAACTTTATTCACTGTTTTAATGGTAGCCTGTGTAGTATTTTTAGCACTGGTGTGATGTGTTCTCTTCTGGGTACCTTGAGGAGGAGTCAGGCTGCTGCATTTTGTATGCGTTGTAGTTGTTTTAGAAGTCGTTCGGGCATGCCCAGGTATAGGCTATCGGTGTAGTCTACTCTGGACATGATCAGAGCGATGATGGTAAGTGTTTTGTTGGTGAACTACAGGAATGGTAGGGTCCTTTTCGCTGCTCGCAAGAGGAAGAAACATTTCTTGAGTAGAGAGTTTACTTGTGGCTCTAGAGTGAGGTTGTTATCCATCAAGACCCCTAGGTTTTTTACAGTTGATGATGGTTCTGGTGTGGTGCTGGTCTCCTCCCTTTTTTGAAACAATAATTATCTCAGTTTTGCCTGGGTTGATTTTGAGGTAGTTGAGGTTCATCCAGTTGAATATCTCACAAAGGCAATTCTCTGGTGTAGTGTTTTCTTCTCGGGTGTCTTGTATGTTGAAGATTATTTGAGTATCGTCGGCGTAGTTGTAGCATGATGAGTTTGATTAGTAGGTACATGTAGATGTTGAATAGAAGCATTCAGAAGGATGATCCTTGTGGTACTCCGCACGTGGAGTCTCTAGGTTTGGATTTAAAAGGTTTCATCCATACGGTTTTGCTTCTGTTTGTTAGGAAGGATTTGATCCATAGTAGGGCGGTGTCTGTTATCCCTAGTCCTTCTAATCTCTTTATGAAGATGTCATGGTTGACATTGTCAAAAGCAGCAGACAGATCAAGGAGAATCAGGGCGGTGCTGTTGTCCGAGTCTGCGTTCATTTTTAGGTCGTCCCATATTGAGAGGAGAGCTGATTCTGTTCCTCTCATTGGTCTGAAACCAACTTGTGCCTGGTCTAATAGGCAGTACTCTTCTATGAATTCTTGGGTTATTTTGTGAACGTACATTTCTAGCAGTTTGGCTATGTAGGGTATATTGGAGATGGGTCTGTAGTTGGATAAGTCCTCTATGTTTCCTGTTGTGTCTTTGAGCAGCGGCTTGATGTACGCTGATTTGAAGGCCTGAGGTACTTTACCTGTTGAGATTGAGAGGTTGAGGAGGTTCCTGTGGTATTCCGTGGGGGTTCCTTGTTTGAGAATTGTTTTCTATATGTCCTGGGGCAAGGGTCTTCAGGAGAGCCTGATTTGTTGCTTTAGTTTACCAGTTTGACGAAAGCCTCAACTGATATGTCTGGAAGCTTTGCAGCTTGTTTGGGTGTTCCTCGTCGGTGTCGCTGGGGTTTGAGCTGTGATTGCTTGGTCTGTTCTGTATGGTTTGCTGGATGGAGGTTATTTTGTTTTTGAAGTGGTCTCCTAGGTCATTGCAAAGTTTCATCGATGGAATTGGAGTGTTGTTTCAGCCCTGTGGGTTTCTTATTTCGTTTATGATTTGGAAGAGTTCTTTTTGTGCATTTGGTGCTCTGAAGATTCGATTGTCGTAATGTTTCCTCTTCGCTTTTTGTATTTCCTTTTTATATGACCGGATCTGTTGCAGGAATTTCAATTTGTTTGCAGTGGTGTTGTTTGTCCTCCATTCAGATTCTAGTTTTTGTTTTTTTCTTTTCATGGTGTAGAGTAGTGGGGTGAACCATTTTGCTGTTGTTTTCTTACGTGATGGGCTGAGAGATTTTCTTTGGTCATATTGTCTAGAGGTGTTGCGATCCAGGTGTGGATCTGGGCAACCTTTTTGTCTAGGTCTGCTTCTTCCATGGTTGATGCTTGTGGTTTGCTGAGTTCTAGGAGCTTGGTTAGGTTGGAGTTTTTTAGGGTTCTCCAATTTCTTATCATCATGATCAGTGGTTTTTCTTGTTGCTTTTTGTTGGGGCGGCCGTAGTGATTATGAATGGAATGATGAGGTGGTCGCTTCAGAGTATTTGAATTGGGGGTGCCGTGGTGATGAGATCCTCGTTGGCAAAGATTGCGTCAAGTGTGTGCCCTGCTGAGTGTGTGGCTCCATTGACTAGTTGTAGGTTCATGGCTGCTAGTTGGGCGGTTAAGGATTTTTGTGTGGTTGTCGTTTCTTCGTCGAACCAGATGTTGAAGTCTCCGAGGATGATCAGATGATTGTACTTGATGGCTAGGAAAGTGATTGCTTCCGTGAATGAATGCGTCTATGAAAGTCGCATCGTAGGTTGGTGGTCTGTATATCAGTATGAATTTCAAGTTAGTTTTGGGGTTTACTGATAGCCGTAGTATTAAGGATTCACATTTATCGACGTTCAGTGGATCTTCCAATTTGATGGCCACTTGTTCTTTGTGGATGATCGCTAGTCCCCCCCTCTTTTGGATTTCCTGTTTGCCTGGATGCTTTTGAAATCTTCAGGCAGGCAGTTGTTGAGGGTGATCTTGTAGTTGTCGTCTAGCCATGTTTCGGTTACAAATAGGATGTATATGCCTCCTTCTGATCTGAGGTTCTATATTTCCATTGAATGTTTGGACATTGACCTTGAGTTTATTAAGTTACAGTGGATTCTCTGGGTGTGATTTTGTTTTGTGGTTATTTGTTGTTCAAGTTTGTAGTTGTCTGGTCGTGGTGTTTTCCGCATTGGAGTTTGTAGGATGAAGAGCGGCGACGGCTGCTTCTTCATTGAAGCGGTCCAATAGGTTGATAACGGGGCTGATCAGTCTTGGTGTGTCTGCTGTGATGCTGCTCGGATGAAGATCAGCGATGGCTTCTTCATTGAGTCCGGTTGTTGGGTCGGTGGTAGCATTGTTGGTTGTCCGGTCTTCGTCGTATTGCGTGGGATGTTGTGGAAATCGATGATGCCCCTCTGTTCTTGTGATGTAAGGGGTGATGGGGTTGGAGCCCTCCCACTCTCTTGTGGATTGCTCCCATCTTTTTTTCAGGTGTTTCGGGAAATTCTTTGCATGTCTCAAGGTTTCCGTGTTGAGGTGTTGGTGTTCCGCGGTTGTCGCAAGGTAGGGTGTGAGGTATAAGGATTTTTCTCTTACAGATTTTGCTCTGGTTATGGTTGCGTTAGGCGTGTTTCCTTCCAATGGAGCTGCTTCTTCTGGGTTCTGTCGGTGTTGTGTGTTCGCGTCTCTTGTTGCACGATCTTGTTCTCTTTCTCTGCGTCCTTTTCTGGGTCGTGACATTTTTCAGTTTAAGGTGCAGGTGTAGTAGGGTAGTTCGTCCTCTATGCTGTGTTGTGCAGGCACAGTGATATTGGTTTATTCCTTCTCTGGAAACGCTGGGGTGCTTTCTAGCTCAGTCTGTCGTTTCTGTCGGTGGGTAGGGTGTGTTTCCTAAGGGTGCACTGTCGGAGAGGGTGAGTCATTAGGCTTACCAAGCACTATCGATGGACTAATGGGAGTGGGCAGGGGCGGGATGGGAGGCGGGCGGGCCGGGGATTCAGGAAGAGGGTGCGGGGAGGGAAAGGAGAGCAAGAGAGCAAAAGACATACACTCAACCCTGGACCCAACTGTTACCAGAGCCCACCTCCTTAACCGATCCGAGTCAAACCTGTCCCACCACTCTACGCAACCTCAGACTAGGATCTAGATCGCCCAAGCCACCACGAACATACATGTGTACTGCACAACCCCTCCAAAAGTAAACCAAGCTGCACCCAGAAACCCTGTACTAAATCCAAATAAAATTATGCCCAACACTGACCACACCAGTGCTACTATAAAAGGAACACATAACCTGAAGGGAGGCCTCATCAACGCCAGATCCTTAATGACCCATGCCTCTGAAATTACCTCATCACTTGCAACCAGCTCGACTTTCTAGCAGTGACAGAAACATGACTGCATAAAGCAGCTGGCACAGCCTTAATGCTCGCCATTCCCCCTAACTTCACAATCTCTAGAAAGGATAGAGAAACCTCCAAAGGAGGCAGCATAGCTATCATCTGTAGAACTGACCTCACCATCAAAGAAGTAGATCATTTTCCCATGCCCTCAGCAGAACTATTCTCCCTCAAACTAGGTATCTCTGCATCACGCACTATTATGGTGCACCTTATCTACAGACCTCCTGGCCTACTAAATTCCTTTGAAGAAGACATAATTACCCTTCTCAATACCAATGCTCAACCGGAGACACAAATCATCCTACTTGGGGACTTCATACAATGACCCTACAATGATCCAGCAAACACAATATTGGAAGCAGGCCTGAGCATCTGTAACAATGGCCCCACACATGTCAAAGTTCGTACTCTGGATTGGGTGTCAGACATTAACTGCACCTCTACCATAACGGCTATTGAACCATGGGTCTGGTCTGATCACTACCTGATCTTGTTGTCCATCTCTGACCTACCCCAATCAAAAACATTCAAACCTCTGGCACCTCGAGCCCTTACATGCTGCAAGAAAAAACATAACAGTAACAAATCTTCTCCCTCTAATTCAGCCTATCATTAATCAGTCTAATCACACCACTAAGCCTAATGAACTGGTTGACCTGTATAACAACACTATCAACGCAGCTATAGACATCATTGCCCCATTGAAACTAAGTAAATCCAAAATATCTGCCCATCTAAACACCTGGTTCACCCCAAGCTGAAAATCCATGCGTAAAGAAAAAAGACAAGCAGAAGCCCGCCGGAAAAAAAAACCCTCTTCTCATAACATAAATCTCCTCACCACCCTCACCAACAACTACAAGAAACAAATCATTCAGGCAAAAAAAGAGTCCTTCAATGACAGAATTAAAAAAGCAAACTCTAACACTAGGGAAATCTTCACCATCCTTTCCTTAGAGAATTATAAACACCCATCACACCCATTGACTCATGTACCAAAGATAAAATGTGGTGCACCAACATCCAAAACACCTTATGCAATAAAATCACTATGTTACAAGATAAAATCTCTGCCAAAAAATCCTCCCTCCACAACATTGCGCTCTCTACCCAAGAAGCCATCCTACAGGAACTCTCCATCAACCAAACTAAACCTCATAACCAATTTAACTTTAGAGCTATCTCCATCGTAGAAGCTAAAAACATCATCACCTCTCTTAAACCCTCTCGTTGTCTTGGTGACACCTGTCCAGCCCCTGTTATCAAAAAAGCTGCTTAAGAACTAGCCCCCTTCGTCACCTCCTTTATTAAATCCTCCTTCAAATCCTGCATGGTACCCACTAACCTCAAAGATGCCTGGATACTAACCCCCCTAAAAAAAAACTAACATTGACCCCAATCCACCAACTAATTACAGACCTATAACTAACGACAGTCTGTTCCTCCTTAAAATCTTAGATAGAGCTGCCTATCTACAGAGCCAATCCTACCTGGAGATTAATAACCTACTAGGCACTAGACAATGTGGATTCAGACCAAGACATGGAACCGAGACAGCCCTCCTTGATTTCAAAAACCAACTAGATGATCGTAAAGACAAAGGGGACACATCTATTTTCCTACTCCTAGATCTATCAGCCGCATTCGACTTGATAGATCATAAAGTACTTTGCAACTACCTTAAATTGGTTGCCAACTTTTCCTCCAAGGCCATGGCCTGGATAAACTCTTTCCTGGACAACAGAACTATAAGAGTCTTTTTGCCTACTTCAGCTGCTGACCCAATGCCCATCACCTGTGGGGTTCCTCAGGGTTCATGCGTCTCCCCTACTTTGTATAATATTTTTACAAAGCCCCTCTTTGATATCTTGGATAAACTGGGTGTCTCATATACCAACTAGCTGACGACACCCAGATCCTCATTCCAATCCAAGGAGATTACGACAAAGACAACATCCTCTTAAACAAAATGTACCAAATCATCCAAACTTGATGGCTACACACGGCTCATGTCTTAACGGCGATAAAACCAAGCTCTTAATCATTGGATCCACTAGCAAACTAAACAAACTTTCCAATCTATACAAATCCTTTGATATTGACGGTATCAGAATTAATGTAGCCAAGGAAGTCAAAACGTTAAGTTTCTCCTCAGACTCAACAATCAACCTTAACAAGCAGGTGAGTGCCACAGCCTCAGCAACTAGTTACACCTGCAAGCTAATTCATGCCTGCAAGCCATTTTTGTCTGCGGACAGCTGCATTACCATCACACGAGCCCTTATTTTATCTAAATTAGATTACTCCAACACACTCTATTTGGGTACCAGCAAACACAACACCCACAAACTCCAAACCCTGCAAAACAATGCCCTCAGAAAGGTACTAGGCATTCCCAAAGATCAAAATATCTCGGACCACAGAAGGACTGTTAACTGGCTGTCCATGAATGACCCTATCAAATTCAAAACCCTGAACATTACTCAAAACTGTTTTAACAACAAAGCACCTGCATACCTTACTGAGAAATGTATTAGGTACACATCTGAACGCCCCATTAGGAAAGCCCAAGCCAACAGCATCATAGTCCCTCACTTCAAACTGAAAAGAACAGGAGGTTCTAGCTTACCAGTATTGGCAACAAATCTTTGGAATTCTATTCTGGACCCACTTAGAGCCATTCCCTCCTTTTACCTCTTCAAAACGAATGTCAAATTCTGGCTTCAAACCAACGATGCTGACACCGCTCCTACGAATGACTGGTCTCCTAGACACCTCTCCCCTTTCCTTAAGCCATCCTCCTATCCTTTTTCTTCTCACTATTATCTGTATATATATCCTAATATCCTGTATGTAACTTGTAAGATATGCCTGCAACTGTAACATAAGAAATATTAGATAACTGTATCATAACAAATTTAAGATCAGAAATGTAAGCTATTCATGTAACATTAACTTGTAACTGCAACTTAAGAAATGTTAAGATATTTATGTAACTGTAACCTTAGTTTTTCACAAGTGCCCAGTTGCCTAACGGCCCGGTGCGCTCTATAAATAAATAAACAATACAATACAATACAGGTTAGCACCACATTCAATTACTGAGAAATCACCATTTGAAGTGATGCTAGGAAGAAAACCTAGCTCAAATGTGTGCCCTCTATTGACGGACAAGGCAAGGGTAACAAAGATTGATGAAGTAATAGTGGCAAGGTGGTGTAGTGAGTAAGAGTAAAGCTAATAAGCCTTTTGAAAGGCTCAATTTGGTTAAGGAAAGGTACTTTTTTATGTAAAGCAATGTTAGCGTACTTTTGCCTTGAGAGGTGTGCACGAGAGATTCAGGTGGTAGTTGCAGAAGATCTTAATAATGCAGTGATGTTGAAGGAAAGAGGAGTTTGGAGCAAAGAAAGGATTGCAGGACTGCAGTAAGTTGGCATGGATTGCACTCTCAGTGGTCAAGGAACATTGTCACCAAAGTTAAATATGACTGTCAAGGGAAGGAGGTGTGTTGTGAGTGAAACCATGTGTGGTGGTGAAGTAACTGTGGATTTGTTTGTGTGTATGTAAGGGTGGAAGGCAAGAATAAGCAAGGATGTGAATGTGTGATAGCAGGATTGTGTGCATGGATGTGTGAGTGCAGGAGTTGGAATGTGTGGCAAGTGTAGTGTGCACTCTGAGATATCAGGATATGGCAACCATGACTGACAGACGGTACACGAGCTGTAGGAAGTCACACTGACTACAACCAAAACAGTGATGGGTGGAATGTTTTGAATACATCTGAACCACTGGCACTGCTATGGGCAAACTTGCACACCACTGTTTTTAAGCCCATCTGGGCCATTGCAAAAATTGTCTAGGCATTTGCAAACCAGGTCCCCTCTGCACAGAATCAGAAGCAACCCCAGACATGTCTCGGCCTTGCTGGGCCTCCTTGCTGAGTGCAGCTTGGTTTCCTATGGTGCACCGAGCAAGAGACCCACGTCTGGGCAAACCCTCTCTCTCATAGGGAGGCAAACTTCAACCAAAAAAGTGAAAGGTGGAAGGTTTTGAATAAAGCTGAACCACTGGCATTGTCCTGGGCAACCTTCCACACCATCGTTTTTCACAGCCCATCTGCGCCATTGAAAAAGGGGTCCAGCCCTAAGCAGATCAGTCAGGTAATGCCACCAATGGTAGTACCCCAGCCCGAATTGCTAGGCTAAGTCCCCGCTGCACAGATACACAAGCAAGCCCAGACATGTTTTGGCATTGTTGGGCCTCCTCAGCGTGTTTCAGATTGGTTTCCTATGGCGCAGTGAGCAAGGGACCCACTTCTGGGCATACCCTCTCTCACATAAGGAGACAAACTACAACCACAAAAGTGATGGGTATAAGGTTTTGAATAAATCTGCACCACTGGCACTGCTCACGTCTGAAGGGCCCATGACGTCTGAGCGTGACTGAGAGGTGGTTGAGACAGTGAAGTGGAGTGAGGACGCCGGAGCAGGAGAGGTAAACAAATGGGGGCCTTATGAACTAAGCAGCAGTGATATTGACATGGCAGATCCATGTAACAATTTGATTTAAGGCAAGATTAACTTACTTGTACATGGATTCATCTCTCTTGGTTTCTAGGCATCCAAAAGCCATCTCTACCATCCTGAGACATCGGCAATGGTTTCTGTTGAAGGCCGGAATTAATCTTAATGTTGACAAGACTACTACAGTGGTGAGCTGGCACATTATAAAAATCCGAATTAATAATAATAATAATAATAATACTAATAATAATAATAATAATAATAATACATAATAATTTGCTTTGATTTCATCTGTCTCGACCAGAACATTCATTAGGCTGTTCCAAGTTATTTGGCCTCTGGAATCTGGCTGTGCAGGCATGCCTCGGTAAGTACTATTTCTGTTTTTTCTCCCCAAGTTCCTGGTTAAATATTGGGCTGTTTGTGTATTAAGCTTGCTTTGTACCGGCAAATGTCATGCCTGTATATTTGTACAGGGCTCAGTCCTTTCTAGTACTATTTTCGGAATTAAACTTTTCTTTAATAAAAATACAATTCTCATGTTTTCTACAAACTGTCCACTCTCATGCCTGCCTGCCTTTGTCATTAGCTTACAGTGGCGAACGTAAGGCCGGGAGAGAGGGCCGAGAGATAAAGAGAAACAGTGCATGCTGTTAAAAAGCTGTCCTGTGAATTTTGTCTCTTGCCTGAGTGGCAGCAAGCGGCTAAGAGCCTGTAATTGATGATTTTGTACTTTTCATCGGCCCTGAGGGGGGAAAGGAAAAAGGCACTCTCAACTTTACCAACTGAGGTAATTAAGTCCAAAGAAGAGAAGATGGAGCGATAACTGAGCGAGGGTTTAAAGAGTGACAGACTTGTCGATTTCCAAGACGATCCAGATGGGATGAGGCGGCTAAGCACAGAGCTATTAGCATCCACAGCAGGAGCGGCCGGGCTAAGCCATCACTTCACTTTCTCCAGAGTGAAAAGAAAGCTGAGGTGCTGCGTGCCGGCTCTGAGGATGTTGCAGATTTCAGCTCTTGTCTTTTCCTTTTGCTGATGCTTTTCTGATACTGACTGTGTGATTCGGAGCCTGGGGTCGGACTGGGCCATAATATTGCCTCGGGCACTGAAATGTGGCCCAGTTTCAAATGGCTATTCACTCCTTTTGTGACACTGTTTGAATAGTAATCAAGGGGGCGTTTTTTGATAAAGTGAGATGTATTTAAATAATATTTATTCAGCAACACGGGTCCAAACTATTAGCTGCAGAGTGAATTAACTCCTCAAACTGGGCCATATTGCCCTTAAAAGTGGCCCACTTCGACACAAAAAACTAGCCCAAACCAGCATTTTGTGTTTTTGCTTCTGCCATGGGCCTATTGCCCTCTAGGCCAGTCCGAGCCTGAACAGTTGTCAACTACATAAACTCTGGGCCTCATTACGAGTTTGAAGGTAGCCATGCTGTTTTTAGCGGCATGGCTACCCTAAAACCGGGTCCCGGGTTCCAGAAAGAGGGAATTAATGGGTCATGCCGACTTTGGTGGGCCCGGTAATTCCCATTCTCGGGACCCGGACCCGGTACATCACCATTCCCATTTGAGCCCCCATAGGGCTCAATGGGAATGGGGAGGATGCTAACAGCGGGCCCGTTAATGACGGGCCTGTTAGAATCCTGGTCTGCTAGTGGGTCCCGCTAAGGACGTCTGGTCTGGCCAGGCTTCCAGAGTGGGACCCACTGCAGACCTCGTAATGTGGCGGCCTGGAATGAACAGTGCCGGTCCCTTACCGGCACCGTTCATACCGCGGCCACCTTCCTCGTAATGAGGCCATCTGTCACCTCTTCTTAAATTGAAGGATTATGGGTCACGCAAAATTAAAAGAAAATGTAACCATGCCTCGATCCAAAGGGAGGAGGCGGGGGTGGCATTCTTGTGTGCCTCTGAAACCAATATATGTGTGTGTGTTTAAATATGTTCGCTGAAAATCAAGTTAGGTTTAATCTTCTGTCTTGAACACCTTTGAAATTCACAGAAAAAAATTGTAGTTCAAGTGTATTTAATGTTATAGTGTAAAATCTTAAAGACACTATCATTCTACTGTTATATTTAGCAACCCAACAATAACTCACCCCTTTCCTGCCACGGTCAGCTCCTTAACCATAACATAACAAAAAACGTTGTCGATGACCTCACATTTGCCATCACCAATGTGTGAAAACCCTAAAGTATCTTTACTAGATGGTGGTATTGTATTCAGGGTATGTAAACCGCTGTCATAATGTCTGTTTGTCATGTCAGGTAGGAACAGACTTCAAGCAGCAGTTGTCAGGGATACACGCTGATAAATTTGACTCCCTGGTATTGCCTCTCTGGCAGCATCATCAGCATAAAGCAGGATGTGTTGGCCCTCAGTTTTGTCAGGTAATTGAAAACAAGGAGATGTTGAAAAAGTCTTGGGCCTTTTAGGGAGGAAAAGGCAGTTCCTATTGAAGAACAAGAAAGGGGAATTCTGATTTCTGAACACATCTCTGAATGAAACCCTCTGCGTTGTTCTCTGGTGTTTTTTAATCCAGGGATCAGAAATGTTCTGAGCTAGGTAGGAAATAACTCTCTGACACTGATGTGTTTGAACGACTGAGGGCCTAGCTACGTTGACTAATGAAAACCATACAGTACAGGAGATGGGTGAGCACCACAAGAAGTCAATTCTAAAATTATTTCTCATAACATGATTAACCTGTGTAGATCTATAGGACATTAATGCAGTAAGAACCACTAGACTTTGTTTGAATAAGGAATTTCCTTTTGGCGGGGGGTTGTGATGAATCATGGGATTCTATCACTTCTCCCCAGTGAGAAGGGAGGAAGAGAGGGGAGCCTGCTCTGCAATACCCTCCTTTGAGGTTGAGGCAAGCAGGACCTCACAGGGAGAGACATGGACTCCCATTCTTTTGAGAAACTCCCTAAGCAATATATCACTAACCCATCTTCAAAAAACATCCAATGACGAAAGATATGAAGAACAAACCAGAATCTGGTCTTGTCTTTCTTCCAAACGCTCTAATTATACCTGTGAAGGAATACCTATATGGTACTGAGATGAAGAAAACCATTGGAGGAATACAGAGTATGAATCAAACAGTGATATGGGTAAACTGGCCTTCACTCTAAACAATCAATATACAAAGAAAATGATATAGCAACACAATATAATAACCAAGATACACACAGTAGCTTTATGGCCTTCTCCTGTCCTGGGTAAACTCTCTTCCCCAGGCTTCAAAGTCACATCCAATGTTCAATAAAATAAAAGAAAGGTTTCAAAGTCAAAACAAAGGTCACCAAAAAGAAATCCACTGGTAGCCACTCTTTATCCTTGGATGAAAAGATCCCTCTTCCAACTTCCAGGAAGCAAAATAGCACCAATGGTAATCCTGGGTATGATAAACACTGGTCTTTACTTCTAGATAAATTGCCACAGTTCAAAGAAAGTGTGATATTCTTCAATTGCCCATAATATACACTTCTTGATAACTTCTTCTGATACAACTTTACATTGGGTATATTTGTCCGGATGTTCTGCTGCTTCTACTTCTGACAACCATACTATTACTGTTGGTACTATGAGAATAGTCCGTTTTTCCTCAAAGCACAATATTGCTTCAACCATTTTGATGTGACATCTACTGACAATTTTATAAATGACCACAGTTCAAGTGTAACTGCCACTGCTTCAGTATTTATGACTTGCTATGTAGATTTTAGCCAGACAATAGACCTCTGTAGGTAGTCAATGCACTCTTCGTTTTAATGGCATTCTTAAAAGGGGCAGCCCATTTGCCTCTTCAGCCATTCTAACTACCACCAGAATAACCTGCATCTGCTCACAAGACTCTTTCCCTTCTAGCTGCAGCAGTCTGTTGCACCGCAGGTTGTTTTCTACGTCAGGGTATTCTTCAAAGCATTTGATTTCCCCTTCTCCAACTTTGCACACACCCTTCCAGCAGGTATCAGCCCAAGTAGTTACACAAAAGCTTCTGAGACACTTTCTTGGCTTCAGGTAATAAATTGGTAATTGCTTCTTATGCAACTTAATTTTTAACAACCTCACGAAAAAGTTAATTAGTACTATAATTCTTGGCAAAACAAGTTTCACTCTAAAAAGGGGAGTTCTACTGGCTTGGGTAATGTTTGTTCTTCTCCTTAAAGCTTTTAGTCTTTTCTTCAAATGGTTTGAATTTCAATTTTGGATACAATACAAAGTTTAGTCATGGTGAAAACATAATAATGCACACAGGACCTTTCTTTCAAGCAGTCTCTAAGATTTCAAGTTGACAAAAAAAACTTGTGTTTTCACATAATAGCAAAGAATGAAGTTCAGGCTTCCTTCGGGAAGTATAATTAGGCACACATGATTTCCCTTTCTTAAGGTTTCCACTCTGCTACTTGTTACATGTGTATAAACAAAGTTTGGTATTCAGTAAGGTTTAGGAAGCGTTCTCTCAACGTAATTAGAGACATAGGACCATTTTGTTGTACAGCCAACAGTCTTGCATACATCAACAATGGGGTTCAAGTGTTTAAGCTTCTCACACAAACAAGAATCTTCAACGTTATATGTGAGTGCTACACCTTCATTGATGAGAAGAGTTTTAATACAACAATGTTTTCTCACATTAACTCTAACACAAGTCAATTAGGAGTTAGTTACAGTTACCAACAAGGCTCGTGCAGTGCACCTGAATGCCATGCTTTGCTCACTGGCTTCAGTGACACTGGTTCTGCGGGTCGCGTTGCTTCCCCAGCTTTCTCCCACTTCTTCTGCTACTTCTGGCCTGCTAGTGACTGACACCCCTCTCCAGCACGGGTGTCTCCAGTCCAACCACTTGCTGTGGGAGTTTCCTTTTCTCCCGAGACCCTCGGCTTGCCTTCTGCTTCAGGCCGTAGTCTCTTGCAGCACTTCCACGGTTCTGCAATCACTGCAACACGGCTCACATGGGGACAATTCAGCCTCCTGCACATTGTCCACTGCACTGCCTCTGCAAATGAGAGTTTGACAGAAAATGATTCTCTCAGAGCTTGCAGGTGAAATCTGCTGTCTGAACTCTCTGGTATCCCTTCTATTCTGCCACTTTCTTGTGATGTACCAGCCGGCCTCATACTTTGTATCTACTACTGCTACTCCAGCTAGCCTTCCAGACCTTGTTCCAGTTCCTTTCTGGCTGGAGAGTTGTATGCCTTCCAGCTTGGTTAACAGACTTCAGGTGTGAGTAATCAGGTTCTGACTCCTACAATGGCTAGCCCACAGTACACCACCCCCAGGGTTGGGATCAGGAAGTATCTACCTTTCCCTGGCCTCATGAGGGGGGTCCCAGACTAGGTTTCCCAGGAGAATCATCTCTGATTCTTCACAGTACCCACCAGATTTGAGTCCAATACAATGCAGAAAACATAGCCTGAGAGTGATAAACTTTGATGGAGGTGGAGACTGCTTGCTGCCAAGCTTTTTGGAGAATCCCATTGTTTTTCCCTTCTGCTTAGTCATTGTTATAGCACTCTTTTCGGCTTGGGGAAGCCAGCTCCCATTGTTGGATGTCTAAACTCCCAGATAGTCAAAGAATGCTACTTTGTCTAATTTCAATAGTGCAAACAAGAAACTATAGAATTATGATTTATTTCCTAATGCTGCCGCTCATACATTTAGTTTTTTGGGGGTTGATTTGTAACCGCTTTACCTTGCAGCACTTCTTATAAGTTATTCAACTGTTTCTGCAGACCAGCTGGAGTTTTAGAGATTCGACTGGCATCATCCACGAATAAAAGTATGACTATTTTCTTTCCTCCCTAAGTTGTTGCATCTGCTTCCAAATGTTTACTATCTACAGCTAATGAAATGTGAGTCAAATAAAAACAAACATGGGGCTAAAACACACCCTTGCCTCACCCCTTGGCCAACGCAAAAACTTGATGTTAACTCACCCCTCTGAACAAATATAACCCTTGCTGTATTATCTTTGTAAAGGGAGGCGGAACCCTCAAAATGCCCAATTTATTCCACAACTGCCCTCTTGGTATAGTATCAAACACTGTTTTTAATTTTAAAAAAAGTATTGGGACACTTGGTTGACTATTGAAAGATCCTTCTAAAACCTGCCTGTGCATCTGCCAGAATATTGTCACTGGTTACCCATTCCTCTAGGAGAGCCAGTAGAACTCTCCCATACAATTTGGAAGTTGAATCTATCACTTGTATGTGCCGTTAGCTAGCCGGATGCATTCGATCTCCCTTCTTGAAGATCGGAATAATTACTGCACTATTCCAACCATCCGGAATCCATGTCCCTGGTCAATAATGTTAAGAAAATGTTTTAGGAATCGTGCCCAGGTATTGGTTATGCTTTTGAATACATCGGCTGGAATCTTTTGGGGCCTGGAGCTTTATTTGATATCCGCGCAATTATTACTAGCTTTATTTCTCCTTCCCTAAAGAGGAGGTAATCCATACCCTTTAATTCGACCAGAGCCTTTAAAGGTAAATCAGTTACTATCTGTCATATATTGACCACCTTGGGGGATGTGAAATTTACTTTGAAATAAACTGTATATCTGTTGTTTTACTTTTGAGACACTGATTATGCAAAACGTATATGGAACCATACATTGCATAGTGACTGACTCTTACCTTTTAGGCTACTGGACTAATTATAGCAATGGTCCATTCCATTCTGTTATTAATATGATTGTTGCATACACTTGAACGGACAATCAGATATTCATGCAGTTGGTATTGATTTATTTTTCCTGTTTTCTTTTATTGGTTACTTGTTATGCTGTGTAAAAGTTGTTGTTTTTGTTTTCCTTGACAGTATCTCATGTATGCTGCACTAGGCATAATCTACAGTTGTTTATGAATTTGGACTTTCAACATTTCAATACAAATATAATGTTAAGCAAGATAGGCATAAGCCAGGATATGTAATAAACTGGCATCAAAAACTGCAGCAATTGATAATAAAATGAATATTTCTTGCATGAGGAATCTGTGGGCATCCTCAGTTCTTTCCCCAATATATCCTCCTCCCAGGTGGCCAGGGAAAGGTTGTCACTTTTGGATCCTGACCCTAGGGGTGGATATGCAAGGGAGGATCACCTGTGTGGGGGAGACTTGGGGAGTGAAGATGAGGCACCCTTGGGTGAGACATGGTATCCCCCATTTCCTTTTTCCAGTGAACCTAAAATCACCCAGGCCTATGTAGGTTGTCAGTCCCTTCCCTATCTTTCCCATACATCATTTCACAGTAGACATCAATCAGTTACTGGGATGAGGATGAGACTCCACAGAGCCATACATCTTCTTTATAATGACTCTTACATACACGGACATCACTTTGGTACTGAGACAAGGAAGAGGCATCAAACATAGAAGAAAGATTGTTGGTTTGATACTGAGCGTTCTAGTCTTTCTGACATCATAATTGGTGCTGGGAACTTTAAATCAAGGATGCAATGGCAAGAGAGAGACTTCTGTTTCCCTGTGAGAACACGGCAGGACACGAGAGGATAAGCAGAGACCAGGAGAGGCTGCAGAAACGGAGAAGCAGGAACTAGAGAGAAGCCAGGCTGAGACTTGCGAGCAGCTGCAGAGATGCCATGAGCAGAGAGAGGCTTCCTGGGCATTAGGAGGACTGTGCTTACCAGTGCTCCATGCAAGGCAGCAGGATGAAGCCAGGTCCTTTGTGGAGGTTCCCAAGGCCATGGAAAGGTGGCACAAGGCAGAGAGAAGGAGGTTCTCAAGCACCGTACAGAAGCTGACTGGCACACGACTGGAAACCGATGAGTCTGCCCAGAAGGCAGTGGGAGCCAGGGGCATGTTGAATGCACAGCAGAAGGTTTGAAACCAGAAAACCAAGAGCTGTAAAAAGGGGGCATTATTAAAAGCCGAGTTATCAATGAACGGAGTTAATGGTTGCAATGAACATTTTCAAGAATCGAAAAGGCAAAAACGCATTGCCAATACTCTTGAGCATTTTTCAATGAAGCAAGTTATTATTGAAAGGAATGAATGATTGTAATGAACATTGTCAAGAGGCAAACACACATTGCCAAGAATCAAGAAACACTTAATAGGTTTCCTAAAAGGAGAGTGTACTGGGAAGCTTATACTGGTCTTTGTAAACAAAAAAGGCTATAAGTGAATGGTGATAAAGCAAGATATAACAAAGGATCAAGGATATGTGAAGGAACATTAAAGTCAAGCCTCATTGAAAAGCGTAACCTGTGGCATAAAGCATGTAAAGCCAATCTAAATAAGGTGTATCATTTGCGTGACCTGTAATGGGTAGACCATGTGGTCCGACAAGTGTGCCTAGACCGAGTGCATCCACCTAAGAAAAAGCCACTTTTGTGATTGAACCAAAGAAGATGTATGTGTAGTGAAATTAATTTGATGGTTGAAGCTTGCTTCCATCTTAGATTTAGGTTAGGCGTTTATCTCACCCACTTTTGCAGTTTAATAAACACCCTTGAACTGTGATCCCTTGTGTCTGTCTTTACTGTTGCCACCATGAGTTCCTTACATATGGTGTCAGGAGTGGGGAGTGACTCAAATGAAACAAATTGGGGAACCCTACAATTTCAAAAACTTAGTCAGAGAGCCTCTAACTCTTCCATCGCCACCAAGGAATCAATAGGGTTTGATATCTGTAGCAGTTGGGAAGCTATTATTCCCCCTGGGAAAAGTGGAATGATTCCTACAGACTTAGTTTTTATATCCCCTCCAGGGTGTTATATCCAATTAGCCCCAAAAGTCTTAGCAGGTGTTATTGATTCTGACTTCTGGGGAGACGTGAAGGTTCTCTTACAGAATCATGGTGAAACCCCTTTTGAGGTACGTTGGTGGATCAGATTGCTCAGGGATTTTTTGGAAAGAGCTGTATTCCCTCAATGTATATAATGCTATAATGCTAACTAGAGAAAACAGAAAAAGGTAACTTAGGCTTTGGGGAAGCTGATAAATCTCTTATCATCGAAGAAACAAAGGGGGAAGGACCCACCATCTATCCTGACCTAGCCTATGCCCAGCGAAATAATCCAGTCCTCGCTGAAGCTTTTTTACAAGCAATACCGGAAGAAAAAGGCAGAGAGAAGGGAAGTCCCTTTTTCTTCTTAAAACAAGGGTTACTGTACAGAAGAGAAACCTGCACCAAAGGTTTGATAAAAACCCTACAGGTAATACCCAAGAGAGTTGTGCCAGAGATCGCGCATTCCCATCTTACCAGGGGCATTTAGGACAATTTAATACAAAGGCGCACATTAGTGGGAAATGTTATTGGCTGAGTATCCACGCTGATATAAAAACTTTCATCCAGACATGCGAAATATGTCAAAAGACCAGCACGCACATCCAATTACCTGCCCCTCTAAGCCTGTTACCGACCATAGAAGTCCCCTTTTCAAGAATTGGCATTGACATAATAGGACCTCCCGCGACATCTATATTGGGCAATAAGTATGTCCTGGTGACCGTAAATTATGCAACTGAAGGTGGTCAGTCCCCACCATGCAATTAGAAATTCAGAATAAAGGACACATCCCAGTAGGGAAGGAGACCAAGAGATTGGTTGTGAGAGACAAAAAGGTTTTATCTAAAATTCAGCATCCAGAGAACTCTGCTGCTTTGAGAGCGCTCTGGCAAACAGTACAGGTTCCCTACATTTTAAAGGGTTACAGCGACATAGATGACGTTTGCCATACAGTCTACAAGTTACATTTGGATTGGTGAGGGAATGGGTCTTAGTATAGTTTTATGGGGGCAGGCTTGGTTCCTAGTGATTTTTTCAAATGCCATAGTTTCGAATGGCAAAGTTTCAAATCAAAATGCTTTGAAAAAATGCATTTAAAAAAAGAAAATGTAATGGGGTGTCCCCCACCTCTGTTTTTTTATCCCTTAACACCCATTTTAGTAAAAAAAACCTTTACCTACAAAAAAATGATTTTTTTCGATCCATTTAAAAAAAAAACTTTTGTCATTCAAAACTTTGTTTTCAAAAAAGTGATTGGATACCAGCAGGCTCCACGAGATTGGCTGGTAGTTTGTCGGGTTGGTGGAATCACATGGTTCAGCTGGGCCGGTCCGTGCGAGGTGAAGGTCAGGTCGGTTCCGGGAGAGGCGACTGGTACTGTCTAACTAATCTACATGCTATCACAGGACATGCAGTAAATAATAACCCATAAACTATACCTTTGATGTTAAGAAAGGCCTATAAATTGTACATACTATTTACATTATCCTGCCTCAGATCATTAGAGAGGTGAAGGGTGTGGGGGGTCTTGCCCTCCAGCTGACTTGCTGGGGGGTGAGATTAACAGTTGTCGGGTCTGGCACTTCAGAACGAGAGGGGATGGATTGATATGTGTTGGTTTAGGGCAGAAGCTTAGTTTTATTGGGGGCATTCTAAGGTGGTCAGCGAAGAAAGGTCATCCCTTCTGTTACATCAAAGGAAGACTGGAGGGGCACAAGGATGAACAAGCAGTAACTTTTGAACAGTGGGGGTGGGAGGTGCAGGAACGGGTTTGTGGAGACGGGTGGGCCACAGGTCATGATTCGGCCCGGTCACACGCAGGGCAGTGATCTCAGAGGAAGGATGAAAAGAATACACTTTTAGCTTGCAACAATTTGCGCCAGAGCATCTGTGAGAAATGGGCTTGGGGGGCACAGATGCAGGAGGAAAAAGGTGGGTGCTGTCATTGCTCACTGTGTGCAGCGCTGCTGAGGGGAGAGAAGACTTCACAGTTACCAGAATGCGGCCAAGTCCATAGATGATGTCTGGGGTACACAAAATGGAGTACAAATGTATCTTGCAGTAGCCCCACTTCTGTATGTGTCAGGGACTGGGCCACTGAGACCACAGAAGGGCAAAGAAGGTGTCCCTCCACTTTTGCTAGAGCAGGTGGTCCCTCTTGTGTTGAATATACGAGGATGGGGCAAACCAACCCCCTCCTTCCTTACATTCCCCCCTTTCGTTACATTTAAAGTAACAGATTATTCTTTATATTACTAGCATTCCTGTAGTGTTCTGCCTCCAGCACCACCTCATCCCAAGCAGGTGTCCCTTTTATGGGCATCCAAGCCCTACAAACACCTCGTAAGCTTTGACCTCTTCTAGCATATTCATCAGTAGTGCATGTCATGTATATACCCCATCCCCATTCAGGTCCACCCACACCTCCTTATAAAATTCCAGCTCCTGGGGTTCTTTGATTGTGGTATGATATAAACTATCCACCGTGTCCACTGTGTTGCAATACACTGATGTTATGCAAAATTTGGGATTGTTATTTTCCCCAGTTTGTATTTGCACATCCTTCATTTTTTGCAACATTATAGTTTTGCCCATTGTCACAATCATCATCGCAGAACTAGGAATTGATTTTGCACAATATCGGATGCCTACCTGGCACACACAAAAAATCAGTAACAGGAAAACTATAATTGGGACAAGTATTTTCATCATACTTCCGAACCAGGAAGGGATCCAGTCAAAAATGTTGTTGAACCAATTGCTTGGTTGTGTCCCACCTTCTTTCTTCATCTTTTCACCAAGGTTGTGCACTACGGTTATCACGTGTGATAACGTTCCATTGTAAGCATCGACAGAAGGTACGAATGTACAACATGCACTCCTCATTTTTTGGCGAACACCGCCGTCCATTGCTGTGAGGAGGTCCAGGACGTACCGGTTTTGCATGGTCATCAAACGCAGGGCTCTGAGTTCTCCTTTGATCACATTGAATCCTTCTGTGTCGTTGGCCAGCTGGATCAGCTCCCACCTCTCTATTTGCAGCCATTTGGCTTCCACTCACATCTGGATACTGGGCACAAGTGAGGTAAAGAATGTTTCTGCTGTGTTAAATACTCTGTATTGATCAGGAATTTCTTCCAAGAGTTCTGAGGATTTGCTGGAGATATAGTTTGACGATCGTCTCTTGTGGGGCACTCTTTCCTGCAACCTATCTTCTGACAGGATGTCGTATGTGGGGGGCTCTTATGTTGCTGGCTGGGGTGCCAATGACGTTTTGGTTGGCACCCCATCCCCCTGGACATGGCTTTCTGGGATCACCACCAGGGCCAAATGCAGTGTGGCCATGGCACAGGTACCTCTCCATGACGGTGGGAGGTGCAGATACGCTTGCTTGCCACATACCCAGTAAGTGTCCATTAAGGCTGCTGTGCCTCTCTCCATGTCTGGGAGAATGAGAATTTTGTTGCAGTGCTTGTTTTATCCCATGGACATCTTCCCTTCTCTGTGAAAGCAACATTTGTACTGTATTTCTCGTTGTACTTTGATGGGATTTTCAAGAGCTGTCACCCAGGTCAGTTTGGCAATGTGTTGAGACCACGTTGGAGTGCATGTTCGTTTGACCCATTGACATTTTTCTTCCGACAGTCCTCACAGTGCTTCTGCTTTGCACTTTATCTTCTCTTCTTGCCACCTGTTTTCAGTGAACATTGTTCCCTTGATCATAATAAATTGCTCTTTCACGCAAAGAACTCCTTGAGGTTTGCTGTTGCAGGTTCTCTCGTTCTGCAGCAATTGTGCTGTTACGGTGTGTGCCTGGAAAGTACTCTGAATCCTACAAAGGGCTAGATGAACAAGACACTGAGCATCCGACAAAGGTGTTTCTTGGGGTATGAGAACTTTAGGTGTTCCAGATGCATGGGGTATCAAAGAGCACACGTAACAACTTTCGTTGGTCGCCTGTTTAGCCATGGCACTCATATCTGAATACCATTTATTAGATTGGTCAGGGTGGCAGGGGTCTACTACAGCATCTAATCCCAGGCCATGATATGCATTGTACCTTTTGCTTTCTGTCCACCTTTTCCATCTTCTATTCCCCCCTAAACCATTATATATGTTTTTCACCCTCTGATATTGTATAGGAAAAATGTCTGTCCATGTTTCTTCATTGTGTTCACTATCACTCTGCCAGGACTCTGAGATTGAATACATGTGTGGGGTTGAGGTACGGGGCTTAAAGTGCATATTCCCGCCATCTGAGGTAGGTTCTCTGGTTGCGTGCATATGTACATATGCGATACTGATACATCAAAGATTGGATTGTCAACGTTATAATCATTTGATACTTCATCAACATCATAATTCGTAGCAGCATATGTCAAAGTTGGGGCTTTAATAGTTTGGTTTTTATGCAGAGTGGTGAGATTAAGATTTGTAGAGGCATTGTAGGCCCATAATAATTGAAACCCTTTCCAAATAAGAATTGTTCCATCTTTTATTAGTTTTATCCCGTCCCCCCTCTTTCATATCACCCAAAATAAAAGTAATGCTCCAGTACATCCCCAGACAAAACAACATTATAGAGAAAATAATGGCAACAAAATACAACCCACACTCATAACTATAAGCTCTAGTAGCACTAACAGTTCCCCTATTGCTATCTATATTTGTGGTGTTGTCAGTGAGGGCCTACCTTTCTGCCATATTTGAACCTGAAGAGGTGATATGAATGGGTTACGTACACACATAAACAATAAACCATAATTTCTTTCCTCATTGTGCAATGTAGTTAAGAAGAGGACCAGTAGTTTTAGAAATGAGAAAAGCTAGAGAGAGAGAGAGAGTAGTATTAGAAATGAGAAAAGCTAGAGAGAGAGAGAGAGAGGGAGACAGAGAGAGAGAGAGTAGCATTAGAAATGAAAAAAGCTAGAGAGAGAGAGAGAGAGAGAGAGAGAGAGAGAGAGAGAGAGAGAGAGAGAGAGAGAGACGTTACATTTATTTATGTACATTTTTTCCACCTCCATATACTCTTAGGAATACTGCACCCTGTATTTAAATTTTGCATTCACTTTTCTACTTTTCGCCCTTCGTTTGTCAGTGGTTTGTCGATCCTTTTTTACTTATGGTACAGCACTTTCTCATGCTTGTGGTTGTTCCCCATGAGGTGCTGTGCTATTGTGTGCTTTTCTTACGTCAGAGAGGTGTATCCAGTATTTCAGGCCCTTAACCTTCACAGCCGAAGGTGTGAAATACACTACTTCATAAGGGCTGTGAAATCTTGGAGAATTCCATCCCCGCACAAAACTACACATGTACACACTATCTCTGGGCATAAACTGCCACATTGGACTGTCTGCTGCTGAGTTATTTGTATCTCTTTCACCTTCTTGTATGAATGGGGAAGCTATCCTTTTAGCTATACTTCGCACAGCTCTTGTCAGTTGTTTAAGGTATTCTTTAAACTCGTCCTCCAGCACTGTGGCAGCTCTATGAGCGTCTGATGTCCATCTCACTGGAGATAGTGGCATTTCAATGAGTCTCCCCATCACTATTTTGTGTGGAAACAGATGATTGTCCTTGCTAGGCTGCGTTCTGAGTTGGAACAGTGCTAGGTACAGGCAATACACCCAATTATTTTTTAGGGTGTGACACAATTTGGAGAATCTGCTTTTGAGGAGAACGTTGATCCTCTTGACCATCCTGTTCGCCTGCAGATGGTAAACCGAACATAGTTTGTGCTTTGCACCTAGCAATGATGTCACTTCTATGACAAAGTCATTTACAAAATGAATTCCATTATCTGGCCGTATGGCGTCACAAATCCCCCACCTGGGGAATACCTCCCTTAATAGGAATTTTCTGTACATTTCGTGTCCAGGTGTGCACAAGGTCCTGCTTTCACCCAGCGTGAAAAGGGGCACACCAACACAAGGAGATACATTGCTCCGTTGCATCTTTCACCCATGTCTGCATACACTATGTATAACTCTCAGAATGGTCCAACTGGGAGAAGCAGTGTCCCCCATAGTGTTCTAAGGGTAATCCCCGAGCTGTAAGTCTGAAATGTAATGCATTCTATTATTAGTTTTACAAGGTGTTCTTGGAGGTTTGGAACAAACCATTCCTCCTGGATGTCTTCTGCTATGTGCTGCTTGGTAACATGTGCAGGGAAATGAAGCTGTTGGAATGCTACGTGCAATAACTCTACTGACATTACCACGTTTTCCAACATTTCTTGATGCCAGAGGAGGCCTGGGGCAATTGCTTGCACCCCCTTTTTACCCATATTTCCTGTTCTTCTATTGGGGCACACCTCTGCAATTCTATTATTTGCATAATGGCGTGAAGTTTTACCCTTCTTCTTTATCGTCTTATGTGTTCTATTTTACTATACATGCTACTGCTTGGGGTGTGTTAAAGTATGCTGCTTCTTTCGCAGCGACGTCCACTGCTGCATTCCTGAGCGAGATGAAGTCAGTGTTATTGGTGTGAGCCAGGCATTTCACCAAAGCAACCACTGATGGCTCAGCCAATGCTTCGATGAGATTATTCAACAACTGTGCGTGTTGTACTGGGGTGTCAGGGTTCCGTTCAGTTCTTCCTCATCATGTCGTGAACCAGGTACACACAAGAGGAAACATTCCCTTGCCTCCAGAAAATCTGCCTGTATCCCTAAGAACTTGGGACTCAAACTCCAATTACAAAGCCCTCAGAAAACACATTCATCCAGAAACATGCGTTCATTCAGAGAACGTTATGGGTTGCCGTGGAAACGCTGGCTTCCATTGCATAAGCGTATGCCTTCAAGATTACAGCGGCGCGTTGTGCATGCAGTCAGCTGTTCGTGATATAAACCCCACCCACTCTGCACGGCGCTGCTTCTGAATTTGTTCAGAAAGCTACTACCTCTTCTTGTTACCTTGTTTCCCTGGTTTTGATTCTGGTCTGTATTTTGACCTCCCTTGCTCCGTCTCCTGATTCTACTCTAAATTTCTACCTGCTGCCAACTTGGAACGCTTACTGTACTGCACCCGCTTAAGCCCTCTACAATTCGCATGCCCCTGTTGCCAACTCGGAACGCTTACTGGATTGCACCCGCTTAAGAACGCTACAATTCGCCTGCCTGTTGCCGACTCGGAACGCTTACTGGATTGCACCCGCTTAAGCCCGCTACATTTAGCCAACCTGTTGCTGACTCGGAACGTTTACTGGACTGCACTCGCTTAAGCCCGCTATACCTCGCCTGCCTGTTGCCGACTCGGAAAGCTTATTGGACTGCAAACGTTTACTGGATCGTCACGAATATGGAACATTCAACTGTTCATCAAATCTTCACTTCTTCTCCTGCCTGAAGACTTCAAATAACTCTAGGGTCATTAGCGCAACAGCGCAAGGATCAATAACTTTTTTGAGGCGTCCTCGTGCCGGCAGGAATATTCTAACAAAGACTTTTTTACTCCCGGAATTACACTTCTATTGCTGCCATCTTCCATCAGAAACACCCCAAGACACATAACATCCTTCTATCGGTAAGCCAACTACCGTTTGAGTCTTTGCTCTTCCATACCTTGTTTACCCTCAGTAATTGCTACCTCTATTTTTCCCAGGGTTACTCAGCATCCAGTTTGGAAAACCTTAGTCACTTCTCTCATTCTTTACTTGTGAGTAACGACTACTATTCTCATCTTAGTTCTATCATTGCTTTGAACTGTACATTAATCCTTGGTTTTTCTTTTGCAGCCAGCTGTGTGGGTACCTGGGTGTACCAAATATTTTCAATCTGTCCTTTTGTACTCTTGAGGGGTATATTGTCAGAAAGACTCTATTGCTTCACGACGTGTCAAGCCACCGCTTCTGATTTTAGCCCTTGGGCATAACACTGGGGATCTGTCTGCACTTCTGAATCCTATGCTTCGCCATTGTGACAGACCAGAGTGTACTGTGGTTGTCACGTATGCCGAGTCAGAGTATATTGTCACTGCACATCCCTTGGCTGTGTGCAATTCTTCAATCAGTGCTATTAATTTTGCTGCTTGTGCAGAGTAATTGGAAGGGAGACGTGTTTGTACCATCACCTCATATTCATCTCCTTCTACTCTCACTACTGCTGCTCCTACACGTTTTCCCCTGTCTCTGGATCAATGGACGCAGATTCATCCACGAAGTAGACCTCACCTCCTTCTAGAGCGTTTTCTCTAGCTTTGGGAATATCGTCGCCTTCCCCCTCATAGGTGGCGCAATCGTGAGCTTGCATGTCTTCCACTGTACATGGTGCTGTGATGAAAGTGGCTGGGTTTACAGTCTTACAGCGCACAATGTGTATGTTTGGGCTCGAGATGATGATTTCATATGCTGTGGTGAGTGTGGATTTTGATCTTTCAAGCATGGCAAACAAAGAGTGCTCGACAAATAGCATCACTGAGCATCCCATTACTATGGCAGAGCTTTTCTCAATTGCGAAGGCTGCTACTGCGAGTGCCTGTTCCCACACAAAGTGCCCCTGCACCACAGAATCTATTGTGCCACTGTAATAGGCCAATGGCTTGTGGCATAGTGATGTTTTTTGCGTGAGCGCTGCCATCATTAGGGTGCCTTTACAGTGAGAGAATAAGTAAAACTCCCGTCATATTCTGGTGTCGCTAGAACCAGTACTGCTGAAATAATGTCTTTTAGTTCATGGAATTCCCTGATTATTTCCTGTGTCCATTTTATTTGCGCACTTCTTTTTTGGGCTTCTTTCAGTGCCTGGAGAAGGGGACGTGTGCATGCTGCATAATCGAGTATCCATGCACGGCAGTAATTGCATATGCCAAGGAATTTCTGCACATCCTTTACACTTTTGGGCATCATTGTTGCACGTATGACTGCTGCTATGTCTGGAATTATTCGCTTACCATCCTTTAATATTAGCTGTCCCAGATACAATACTTCTGCTAGGCAGTACTGCAACAGGGTTATCGAGTATGCCCTACATTGCTCTTCACTTTCACTGCAAACTAAAAGGTTGTCTACGAATTATTGTGCTCTTTACATCAATGCTACTGAGGTCTTCATGCAAAATTCTGTTAAAAATTCTGGGGCTCTCACAATAACCCTGGGGCAATCTGCAATGCTCATACCCCCCCCCCAGAGGTATTGGGAACTGGGGTCAAGTGGCACTGAGAAAAAAGCATTTTTCAAGTCCACCACTGTGAAACACGTGGCCTCCTTTGGAACGCTACATAAAATGGACGCAGGATTTGGGACCAGAGGGAACTCCTTCTGTATGATGTCATTAAGTGGGCGAAAGTCCTGTATAATCCTCCAAGCCTCACCCTTTGATTTTTTTGATCCGATAGATAGCCATATTACAAGGTGAATTAGATGGCACGATAATGCCCTGTTGCAGTAATGCATTTATCGTCTCTTTTACACCTTCCTCTGCTTCCCTGGACAGGGGGTATTGCTCTACTCTGGGTGGCACTGCACCAGACTTTATTTTTATTTTTATAGGCGTGAATTCTTGTAAAAGCCCTACATTGTGTGACCCTATAGTCCATAAATCTGGGGGTTACTGTTTCATGTCTTCATCAAAAATTTAAGGCGTTGCACTGACACTGGCCATGAGTGGGTTATTCACTTCTCTATTCTGAATCATTATGCTGCATGGCATACACATTTCCATGATTATCTCCCCATCAGTGTCACTGTCAGTGAAAAGTTCTTCATCAGTAAGATCACGTAGTGCTATGTTAGGGTCTATGCACAGCACTGTTCTCCACTCACATCTATGCGTGTCCAGTCCTATTGCCACAATACGTTTAGCTGATACTTGAACCCCTTGTAGGTCTAGTGAGAGGATGGTACCTGGCACAATTTCTGGGGTGACCACTGGGCGGAAAATGAAATCAGATGGTACTTGCCTTTCCTTTTGTGTTATTTCAGGTATCACTCTACAGCTAGTACCTGTATCCCATAAATGAACATGTCAACATTCGTGGGCATCCCCTCACTGCTACTTCATTTGTCATGGTACTGATCATTAGCATGGCTCTAAGTAGGCATACCCCAGGAGTGGAGCACACTATCTCTCGTTCTGTAAATGAGATGGTCGTATTAAGTTTACTAAGGAGATCCCTCCCTAGCAAATTTATGGGCTAGTCTTCATGGTACAACAGGAGTGCCTGCATCGTTCTTCCTCCCAGCATTATATTCAAATCTTTTGTGTAGGCACCTTTAAAATAGTCCCAGATAATCCCTGTGCTTCCAAATTTTGGCCCGACAACAGAAACCGGCCTTCCATGAGGCACGATTTTTCCGCTCCTGAGTCTACCATAAAGATGAACTGCTTGGCCCTCATTACAAGTCAAGCGTTAAGGCTTTAACGGCGCCGTCGGCGCCGTTAACCCTTAACGCCTGATTCACACTTTAACGCCTGCTTTTTGCAGGCGTTAAAGTCCAAGGCGCTAAGCGACCTTGGTGCTAATTACGGCACCGTAATTTACGGTGCCGTAATTAGCGCCTTCCCCCTCCCCATTATGCCCTATGGGGCAAAAATGGGAATGGGGAAGGGAAAATGGTGAATGGGGAATTACCGTCCCACTCACCTTGGAATGGGGGCGGTAATTCCGCTATCCACCATGGCGGAATCCGGCATGGACCATGGTGCTAATAGCACCATGGTGCACCGCCTGATTTGTAATGAGGGTCCTTGTTTCCTATCTCCACCCCCACCAGTCGTTCCTCGTCTGGACGTAGGGTAGTCGATAGGACTGGACACGCAAGTGCTGTCTATGGGCTGTCCTAATCTGGGTAGGTATTTTTTCCCGGGACAGAGAAAAGATTTTCTCTGACCATTGCTGTTCCATGGAACGGTGCAGGTGCACCGTTTGCCATGGTAGAATAGATATTTGTGTGGGTGTATCCCACAGTGTTTTGACATGCTAATTGTGGTTGCATGCCCTGTTGTGGTGCTTGTGGCCCTTGCTGAATTGGTTGGGTCCCTTGTGGAAAATTATTATAATATTGCTCTTGTTGCCCTTGACCATCAGTAATCCATAACTGCTGCCCAGCTGAGGGTGGCCAAATTGCTGCTCACTTGCAGATCTTTAGGGCCCTTGGTAATATCCCATGGGTCGGGTGTAGCATTCCCTTGAAAAATGTCCCCACCTCGCACAATTCCAACATGTCCCTTGTCCCCCTCCCTGAGGCCCTTGTCCTCCAAACCCACCTCTCTGTCCCCTGTACCCACTGTGTCCTCTTCCAGACCTTCCCTGCCATTGTGGTCCCTCGTACTGCTCCTAGCCGGCCCATTGTCCGTGTCCATTTGCAGACCATGTTGCTGCCATCCTTGTCAGTGAAACTCCTGACCCCTCCTCCCGGTCTCCCTGTCTCTCAGTAGGCAGGGCCACTGTTACCACGGCCACCTTCACCAGTTTATTTTGTACAAGTTTGGCCTCATCTGCCAACCTCCTCTGTGCAATTTCTTTTTCTTTTTCTTTGATCCTCCTACAATGGTGTACTATAATGTTCTGTGATTCAGGCCATCCTTTGGCTTCTATCCCGGCAATTTTATCTTGTGCCTTCTGTACCTCCTTCGGGAGGCCTCTCTTGATGATAAAGTAGAAAAGGGAGGTCGATTGGTCACAAGCCATGCCTGTCTCCGATCTCCACAGGTCCTGCACCCAAAGGATGTACTGTACAGCCTATCCTTTGTTCCCCATGGGCATTGCATCACCGAATGTAAATCTGGGGTGTCAGAGAAGTTCCTTCGCAGTGCATCCCACACTTGAGCCCATACATTATTAAATGTTGATCCATCATGACAGTCGTAATATGTTGCCACTCCTGGGAAACCAGCCTTCACCCAAATTCTGTCGGCCTGTTTTCCCACAGCGGACACCAACAAGCTCTTGACGTCCCCTATGGCCAGCGGGACGCCTGCGGTATGTGTCTCAAAAGCATATGTCCACATCCCCCCCACCCGAAAGTGGAGGCGATGCCTTCATCAAATTATTCTTGTCCATCTGTGCCCATGGTATGTAATGGGGCCTCCCTGCTCCCTTGTGAATGAGGGGCATTTGCAATTTTGTTTTGTGCCCTGTCTTACTTACTTTTACTCCTCTCTTCTTACTCAATGACATATTTTCTAACCTGCTTCAGAGCCTCCCCTGCCACCTTTCTCGCACTACCCCATCCTCCGACTCTTCTCGTAGTGGCAGTGGCTTTCCTGCCGCCGCCGCCACTCCGTACTCATGTTCATCCAGATCACTCCAAATCTCATCTATTTCTCTGTCAGATGCTGCACTCCCCTGTTCTTCACTTGACTGACTACCTTCTTGTCCTACTCGTACCTATCTTTATTGATGTATTGTTAAGATGGAAATAGAATTCTCCTGATTTCCACTCATTCTCTGCCTCGCTAGATGGATTCCTGGACGCGAGTGGTGACAGTGTTGGCCTGCCTGCCGAGATGGACGGCGGCTCCCCTCACCTGGGCAACATTTGATACCTGTTACAGAGAGCTCTCAATCGTGTCAATTCCATTTGTGTGGTGGCGAGTTGTCTTTCTAAATCATTAGTTAGGTGTGCAAGATTTACTGGTGGGGCACACGTGGGCCGTATATAACCCTCTAAGGTCATAGGGAGGTGGGGCTGCTGCTCCGGGTGCAGAGGGCGTGTTTGGCGAGGGCACATATGACGGGTCGATGTACCCCTCTGCGGGTCTTGTTAGCAGTGAGTAAAGTCTGGTGCGCTCTCGGTCCTCCATTTTTGTTACTTCCCCTCCATCCACTTTTACTCCCCCTACGACTGAGCCTGGTGCCGTCTCTGGCGGCGCTTCCTTGTCTGTGCTTCTCACACAGGGTGTTTCCTCAAACATCCTTCAAAGATCTAAAACTTCCCATCTATTTTGACGTTGCTTTCCCCGGTATTTAGCCAACAAGTGTGTTGTCACAAGATCTAATATTCTTTTGTCAAATGATCCCCCTTCTGGCCACACTTGGGACACTCACTCCCCTTTTATCTCAGTGAGCCACTGGTCGTGGTACTTTTGCATTTTCTCGCTATACAGGGGGAGGTGCTGGCAAATATGGGGTAGGGGTGTATCTCGCCCCATAGTTCCTTGTTTGACTCTTGTGTGTGTTTGTGGGTTTGTGTGTGTTAATAGGAGCAAGAAACACTTCTGTTCACCTTATATCACTTAATAGGTAACTTATAACATCACAGGTTAAAGACCCTTTCACTTATACTTTTCCTACTCCAGTGTATTTCAGAACATAATTTGAACACATTCTACACGAAACAATTTTACATATACTCATAGACATACTGACACGTTTTACTTCAACAATATTTAACATAAAACACAGATCTGTTACCCTTCTTGTTACACCCACCTCCCATCCCTTGATCACATTATCGTATTCTCTTCCCACACTCACTCCCCTCGTTCCCCTTCCCTGAAGCTCTTTTGGGCCTACCTCTAAAAGAGCTATGCACACAAGAAAAAGAATTTGCTAATGTTTCCCAAGCCTAGTCATTACACAAGACTCCTACGTTTTTCTATTTTATCTCCACTTATTTCCTGCACTGGTCGAGACAATGCTATGCAGCGCCGCCTTCCAACCTCTTTCGGAGCTAGGTTCCCGTACTCCTCCCATATTCCGTTACCTATATATTCACAACCTAATGGCCATATGAAGAAAAGAAAAGAGAAAGCCTAACAGACAACACTCATACAAGTCCTGTACCCTAAATCTGAATCCCCCACTATTCCCTCACTGTTACACTTATATTCATCACTTCCTTTTTTAATCCCCCTCATTTAAGGTTCTCGCAACCAATACTCACGTGTCCGGGATGATCCGCGAGCCTCCATTCATGGTTTATCCACAATCGGGGCCATACCCCAACCAAGTCGTGACCCGCCCCGGCGAGCAGTCTGGTATTTGCAATGGCCGGGGCCTTTGGAACCTCTCTGATGCATACACTCACTGGTCAGCCGCAGGTGGCAATGGTTTTGCTGGGGGGCATCCCAGAACTCAGCGCACGTCACAGGGGTATCTCTCGGTAAACACTCCATCGCGTCCCTGGGGTCACCAAGTGAAGGTGGTCAGTCCCTACCATGCAATTAGAAATTCAGACTAAAGGACACATCCCAGTAGGGAATGAGACCAGGAGATTGGTTGTGAGAGACAAAAAGGTTTTATCTAAAATTCAGCATCCCGAGAACTCCGCTGCATTGAGAGTGCTCTGGCAAACAATACAGGTACAATACATTTTAAAGGGTTACAGCGTCATAGATGACGTTTTCCATACAGTCTACAAGTTACATTTGGATTGGCGTGGGAATGGGTCCTAGTATAGTACTACAGAGGCAGGCTCCACAAGATTCGCTGGCTGCTTGGCGGGTTGGTGGCACCACGTGGTTCAGCTGGGCCAGTCTGTGCAAGGTGAAGGTCAGGTCGGTTCCGGGAGAGGCAGCTGGTACTGTCTAACTAATCTACATGCTATCACAGGACATGCAGTAAATAATAACCCATAAACTATACCTTTGGTATTAAGAGAGGCCTACAAATTGTACACACGTATTTACATTATCCAGCCTCAGATCATTTGAGAGGTGAAGGGTGTGGGGTTCTTGCCCTCCAGGTGACTTGCTGGGGAGTGAGATTAACAGTTGTCTGGTCTGACAATTCAGAGTGAGTAGGGATGGATTGAAATGTGTTGATTTAGGGCAGAATATATAACAGCAGGAGATTAGTTTTATTGGTGGCACTCTAGGGTGGTCAGCGAAGAAAAGTCACCCTTCTGTTACATCAAAGGAAGACTGGAGGAGCACATGGTTCAAAAGACAGTAACTTTCCAACAGTGGGGGTGAGAGGTGCAGGAGCGGGTTTGTGGAGTCGGATTGCCACAAGTCACTATTCGGCCTGGTCACACACAGGGCTGTAATCTCAGAGGAAGGATTGCAACACTGCTTGCTTGCAACACTGCTTGCTTGCAACAATTTGCACCAGAGCATCTGTGAGAAATGGGCTTGGGTGGCACAGGCGCGGGAGGAAAAAGGTGGGGGCTGTCAGTGCTTGCTGTGTGCAGCTCTGCGCGGCTCTGCTGAGGGGAGAGAAGGCTTCACAGTTACCAGAATGCGGCCTAGTCCAAAGATGGAGTCTGGGGTACACAAAATGGAGTCCAAATGTATCTTGCAGTAGCCCCACTTCTGTATGTGTCAGGGACTCGTCCACTGACGCCACAGAAGGGCAAAGAAGGCGATCCTCCACTATTGCAAGAGCAGGTAGTCCCTTTCGTGTCGAATGTAGGTGATATGTGGGGCAAACCGACTCCCTCCTTCCTTACACAACTCAATATCCCGAGGTGTTCCCAAATTGAAATAACACCACCCAGCAAATCCTTAAGTATCTTTTACCGTATGTCTCCAGGGTTGGATTTCCCAAAGAAATACTAACATACTACGGTTCAAATTTTATGAGTAAGCTTATGGCAGAAGTCAAAGAGCTACTCCACATTACCACCTTGCAAACTTCTGTGTACCACCCCCAAACCGATGGCCTGATAGAAAGATTCAATAAGACCCTAAAGGTAATTTTACAGAAATTAGTAAACAAGGACGGGAAGGACTGGGACCGAATGATCCCATGGGCATTCTTTGCTGTGAGAAAAAAAAAAAAACAGGCCTCCACCTCTCTCCCTTTGATTTGCTTTAGAAGAGAACCCAGAGATGTCTTGAACATGCTCTGGGAAACGTGGGAAGAACAAGAGGAGGCCCCCATTTCAATTCACAAACCACCACTCGAAATTGAGAACACATACAAATGGTCTGAGACTAAGTTTGTACTCAAATGGGCAAGACCCAGAGCCAACAAAAGGCTGCTTATGATAAAAAAGTAAATTTAAGATACTTCTCCATAGGACAGAAAGTACTGGTCCTTTCACCCACCTCAGAAAACAAAGTCGTCTCTAAGTGGTATGCACCTTATGAGATAATAGAACGAAAGGGACCTGTATGTATAAAATAGACCAAACGGACAGAAAAGAGAAAGTCCTCTTATACCACATAGATCTTTTGAAAGAGTGGAAGGAGAATCCATCGGCCACCCAGGCCAAAATACTAGCCTGTCTGGTTCCTGAAGATATAGATAACTTTGACTTAATTCCTGCCGAGCTATCTACCCAACAACGAGAAGATCTAAAAAAAGTAGTGGTCTAATTTCCTGATGTATTCGCAGAAAACCAGAGAGAGAAAAAGGTACATACCACTATATCAGAACACCTACATGTAAAGTGGTTCATCTAAAGCCATATTGACTACCAGAAGCCCGTAAACAGATAGTGATCGGGGAAGTCAACAAAATGGTGAATGGCAGTATTAGTGAAACCTTCTCAAGTCCATGTTCCTCTCCTATTGTGTTGGTCACTAAACCGACCGCTCCTGGAGATGCTGCATAGACTACCGTCAAGTTAATACCCTCTTGGACTTTGATGCCTATTCCATGACCCGCAATGATGACCTTATTGATACATTTGGAACAGCCACCTATCTATCCACCCCAGATCTAACAAAAGGGTACTGGCAAGTTCGCGTATATGGGCCAGATAATGAAAAAAATGTATTTTCAACACCATTAGGTTTATTCCAGATTCAAGTCCTCCCCTTTGGCCTGCACGGTGCACCAGCCACTTTCCAACGCCTCATGGATAGGGTCCTGCAACCTTATTCAGATTTCTGTGGAGCTTACATTGATGATATTGTCATTTATTGCAAAACTTGGGAGGACCATCTCTTCCATCTTTATGCCATCATGAAAGCCCCCAGAAACGCTGGCTTAACTGCTAATCCAGCTAAGTGTAGATTGGCCCAATCAGCCGTTAAATACTTTGGGTTTTTTGTAGGGAATGGGAACGTACAGCCCCAACAGGAGAAGGGAAAAGCCACCTTAGATACACCACCCTCTAAGACCAAAGGGACTTTAAAACTTTCCTCGGGTTAATAGGAAATTAGAGTAGGGTTATCCTCAACTTTTCGGACAAAACAGCCCGGCTAACAGATAAACTTAAGAATGCCAAACCCCAGAAACGTCATTGGAATGAGGAAGACAAGATATGATATAACATCTTGAAACAGACCCTGTGCCAGAACCCAATCCTGAAGGTAGTCGACTTCTCAAAGGAGTTTGTGTTACAGACAGATGCTTCCCTTACGGGTTTAGGAGCCATCTTGTCCCAAATTTTCAACAGACTAGAACATCCTATACTATATCCCAGTTGCAAGTTGCTCCCAACATGAATCTGTAGTAGAACTAGAGGCCCTAGCCATCAAATGGATCATTATCCATCTCAGGTACTACCTATTAGGACAAAAGTTCACACTGGTCAGCAACCACTCACCCCTAGTTTGTATTAGCCAATGTAAAGACTCTAACCCTCGGGTCATGAAATGGTTTCAAGACCTACAACCTTATTGTTTCATGATGGAACACTGAAAAGTAAAAGACCAGCGAAATGTAGATTTTCTTTCCCGGTTCCCTGTGAAACAAATGTGGCTACATCGCATGGAGGAAGGGTATGTGAGAAACCTGAAGGTGTCTCTCCAGCTAGTCTCGAGAGATCTGCCATCCAGCTGGCCAGGACACGACCATCGCTGTTGGATCTAGGTCCTGGGGGTGGACCAGTGGGGGAGAATCACCTGTATGGGTTTTTTTTTGGCGAGTGGAAGTGGGACGCTGACTGGTGAGATGCCCCCCAAAATACTGCTTTAACCCTTTTCCGAAACAGACACTTTCTCACACCACAAACAACGGACTAACAACAGAGCCACTTACTTAGCATGTCCCAACTCAAGGGTCTGGCATGGTCAGGTAATTGACCAGAATCACTCACACTTGACAGCCACTTCCCTTCCCCACAGGGATATAAGGTGGAGCACGAAAGCACACTGCGAACAAGGCAGACTGCACGATGTGACAGCTATCCAGACTCAGCAGTTCAAGAGGGGGAGAAAGGCTGTTAAGTCGAGGGGAGAACCGATAAAAATGGAACTGTGTTGAACGAAAGCCTAAAAGTAGCAACTTAAGGGAAGTTCAAAGGACTGTTAAGAATAAAGGGGAGACAAGCTGCTGAGTGATCCAGCACCACGTGTGTGCTTACTTAAGATACTCTGGTCAATCCTCTGTTTGTTAAAACTACTAACACCAGAAGGCCTCGGGAAGGATGCAAAGGAACGGTCAAAGTGGTCATACTGGGGGCTTGCAAAATCCTCTGTACATTCGAAAGTCTTTGACCCACAGGTGATTGAGAAAGGCACGATTGATAAAGTTGACGTCAGTGAAGCCGTCAGAGGGAGGCTGTTAGAATGGGGCAAAGCCTAAAGTCCCTATGAACAGTGTGTTGACAGAAGTGAACACGACCGAGGGATATCCACACCGAACTGTTTAGCAAAAGTTGTCAAGAGTGAACTCAACAGAGGGATGCCAACAGCAAGGGGTGAAGCCTGAAGAATTGTTTAAAAAGACATTAAGATTTGTGAACCGAGGAAAAGCCATAGTGAACCCAAAAGTGGGAGGCTGAAAAATGAGAAGGGTCTGCGCCTGAAAAAGGGGAAGTCATCACCGTAACTACCATATAAAAGGAACTTTTTGGTTTATTTTCCAACCCTCAAAGCAAGAAACTTTTTGCAGGAAAAGAGCCTTGGCCATTGAGGTTCTTGAAGGTTGAGAACGGAACTGTCGTCTCATGCTGGGAAGCCCGAGAAGTGTGCTGTGCTCAAAGGTTCCACCTTATCCTTTGCTCAAAATATGGGTAAGAGAGACCCCGACTACTGCATCCTGACACATTATTTATGAACACTTTTTTCTTTCTTAGGAATCCTATCCCACATTCTTTTTGTAATTAGCATAAGGATTGGCAATAGGTTTTTCTTAGTATAGGCCATTTTATTTGACACAACGCCACTACGACTGCCTTATTTTCATTTGAAGGTCGAAGCTTGCTCCCATTTTAGATTTAGGCTTAGGTAAGGCATTTATCTCACCGACTTTTGCAGTTTAATAAACACCCTTGAACTGTGATCACTTGTGTCTGTCTTTACTGTTGCCACCATGAATTCATTACACCTTATCCGGCCTTATCCAATAGAACAAGCTGAGGTTATGGTTGAAACATCCATTCCGATATTTCCTGTAGAATTGATAACCTTTAATATACATTGGAACACCTACACGAATAGAGGAGACAGGCTACCACCCTGAGAAGGAAGAGAAGGTATAAAGCTGCAAGAAAATAGAGGTAAAATAAAGGCTAATGAGGGAGATGAGATCTTAGAAAAGAAAGCTAGAATGAGAGAAATAAGAATGACCATAGAACATGTCAGGACAATCCATTATGTATACTGATATGCTTTGTGACTTTAGGATTGAAAGGAAGTGACTGTAATGCATGTCTAAGGGTGATTCCTGTTTTCTAGTGGACTGATCAATTCTGCAGTGATTGGGATTAAAGAGGTCAAGGTTGGAGGGCTGCTTGATGCCTAATTACTCTCATTACAGACCTCACTTTTCAAACCTCAGAGGAGTGAAACACCCCTGTTGGTGGAGCAAAATGTGTTATGTGTCTGTGTGGTGCAGTACATGAATTATATAGTCAGTGTTGGGACAGTGTTTAGAAAATGTATTAGTAACAGTTATGTGCCTTAATGTCCCTTTGGCTGAACTGCCTAGAATGCTTTGGACCCTAGTGTTCCCTGTCCCTGATGATAGGCCCTCATAGTGCCTGCAGGACATGAGCCTAATCATTTGCGGTGACTGACCAGGGGCATGCAACTGGCAAGAGGTAGCTTGCGGTTGTATGATTGGTGCCGCTTGAGTAGTGTGGTTTTCTGGCTTCACTCTGTATATGGTTTGTCAAGTGACTGATATAGCAGGGTACTGCAATGTGGAATGCTCGGAGAATGGCCTGTATGCTACTGGGTAAGAGTCATTTAATGTTGGATGGTGAGGAATTATTCTGTGGGTGCTCCACTTTGTTTCCTGAAACATTGACCTGTAACTTATGAAGAATAAAGCAAGCTAGAAGAAACATGCATGACTCATGTGTGGTTATTACTGCTTACATATTACAAATTGATGATGCGGTATGAACGGAAAAGAAGCAGGTTTTCGAGGCAGCAACCAGGGACACCCACTGACCCTCCAACATATAAAACCATCATCACCACCACCACCACAAAGAAAGTACCACCTCAAGAGACCGATCAGTAAGACACATGAAAAGAATCAGGTGCTTCACATTGTGCAAGCAAGGAGAGAGAGACGATTCCTATGTTACACTGGGTATGGTGAATCTGTTGGGAAATTTACTTGCTATAAGGAACCAGTGGCCTGTTGAATCTGTTTAAGAGGAGCTCTAGTGGTATAGTGAAAGCTGTGCTGTTAGCCGGGGACAGGAGAAGTGAGTGTAAAAAGGAGCATCTGAGGGCTGTGAGTGTCCAGCAAGTGACTCTGGTTGCAAGTCCATTCCTCATGCCCTGTGGAGATGCAAGTATTTCACCAACACTTCAGTAAAAGTCTACCTTTCAGGGATCAGGTGTCAGATCCCAAACATAGCAAGAGGTTCTTGGAGAATTTGTACGATGCCCACACAACAATGGAACCTTACAGGGAGTAACGTTCAGCTAGTTGCATTGGGAAGTGTTCACAACCTGTTTCTGAGGAGCAGTCTCAGCTCTTGAATGCTCAAATTGGGGTCCAGTATATATTCAGTCACCCCAACAGCAACAGTGGAATGCAAACTGCATCTTAGCAACTCCAGTGCAACCCATGCAAAGCCACCCAAATGCAAGGACAACATCATCCCAGGGGTGTGGTGGTTCACAAGCTGCATATCAGCATCTCCAGTGGAAAGTGTCAGAGCCATTCCTGAAATGCAACCCCAGAGTCAGCATCCACTGCTGAAGTGAGTCAGCATACACGGAAAGAGAAAGAACATCCCATGTTGTCTCAATTACTTTAGTACAATGCCGACTGCAAGATCTGGAATGTAAGCTGCGTTCTTATATAAAAGATAAAAGATAACTATTATGTGCAATAAGGTCGCTTAGACTAGCAACGCAAAAACGGTGAGAACATTCACAAGGTGGTCAAGATGAGTGGAAGCTATGTGTGTTCATCGAGATGAAGGCTGGACAGTTAGACAATAGGGGGAGGGTCTCTCACTCCATGATGAGGCTGGTGAAATGCGCATTACTAAATATAGAGGTATCAATGGATATTAATCATGCCACAATGTTCATTAGCAAACATCCTAGCAACTATCGTAAAGTTTGAGTCTTGCAAGGAAACGCATCTTAAATGTTGATGAGTGGAATACAGGCTTATGTTTCATCCCATAGTGGAGGATAGCTCTGGGGCAACACACTCGCCTTGGAAGCAAGACGATGCAGGGCAACACAGGTTCGGTCTGCGCTTAGAAACGTCTGGGTATTAAGTGCATTATAAATAACCAATCACAATTACAATCCCACATAGGTTTGGACAGGTTTTTGAGAGACATTTATATGGACATATTTGAGGATACTGTCCCTGGTAGTGTCTTACTACTTCCCTGGTTGGAAACACAGATATGGGAGGAGGTGCTAAATCTATTATCATGTCTATAAAACACATTTCCTACCTGCTGACCCAACGTACTCGTCAGGATGTCAAAATAACAATGACCATCTAATTGACCCTAGCACTAGATGAAAAGGGAAACACAAGAAGAGAGAAAGTATGTTCACACTGGAGGTCGTCAATGCCTCTTAGCTGACCCATCTCCCATGCATTTTTAACCCAGGATACGATTTCTGGCCTGGGTCACCACAGTGACTTTGAAAAAAATAAATTAAAAAGTGTGCCGTCTGCTGATGAATTGTGCCTCACATGTCTGGAGTGGGAGCTCTGCCCTGCATTTTTCGTGCCTCAGAGCTTGGTGCTCAGCATTCAGTTGACTGCTTGGCTGCCTTTAAAAACTCCACGCTGAGCAAAGTGCTTGCGAGGAAAGTGCGGGTCAAGTGTGAGGAAGCAGTTTGCAATCTGCTCTGTGAATTGTTCCTGACTTGTCTGGAGTGGAAGTTCTGCACTCCATTGTTCATGCCTCGGAGCTTGGTGCCCAGCATTCAGTGGGCTGCTTGACTGCCTTCAAAAACTCTCTGCTGCACGAAGCACAAACGAGGGAAGTTTGTGACAAGTGTGAGGAAGCAGTTTGCAGTTTGCTTGTGAACTATGCCTGGCATGTCTGGAGCGGGAGCTCTGCGCTCCATTTTTCGTGTCTGGGAGCTCGTGATCAGCATTCAGTGGACTGCTTGCCTGCCTTCAAAATCTCCCACCTGAGCGAATCACGTGCAAGGGAAGTGTGGAACAAGTTTGAGGAAACAGTTTGCAGTCTGATGGTGAATTGTGCCTCATGGGTCTAGAGCGGGAGCTCTGCGCTCCATTTTCCGTCTCTGGGGGCTCGGTGCTTGGCATTCAGGGGATTGCTTGGCTACCTTCAAAAACTCCCTGCTGGGCAAAGCATGCACAAGGGAAGTGCAGGCCAAGGTGAGGAAGCATTTTGCGGATTCGCGAGTAAGTGGTCGTGGTGCTGTGGTACTCTGAGAACTAGCCTGACTAGCATGCTCACACATTATTAATTTGTTGATAACTCTGTGTAGGGTACTTTGCATATACACTATAACTGTTACCAGAGGCGTTGCTGGGGGGGTCTGAGGGGGCTATAGCCCCAGCTCTTTTGGTTGTAGCCCCGGATAGAAGCACAGGGGTTACAAACAAAAAGGCTAGCCAGCCCCCAGTTCCGACAGTCCCAAAATTAGCATAACCCCAGATCTTTTACAGACCTAGCAACACCCCTGACTGTTACAATGAGTTTGAGACAACGGGTCAAAGCCAATATCGACTTTGCAGTCAGTCCTTCCAACTAGGAGGCAATCCTGGTCCTCTTGAAGACAGATTGGAGTCTAGTTTTGTTGACTGCTGTATGCCACATATTGAGGAGGATTGTCCCCCCAATCGTCAACAGGGTGTGAATGCACAGAGGAGATCATCATTGCTGATTTACACAAAGAGTTGGGTGCCCCCCCTTTGTTGAGTTAAATGAGGGATGAGAAAGATCAATAAAATATTGAAGTAAAAAAAAAACATCTGGAGGCCATAAAGATGATACCCATAAGAGGTCAACAAATTACTGACTTCTTCAAAAGATCAGGCACACGCACAGAAATACACTCCACGGCTTTGCACTGTCCACTCGCTTTGGTAGAACAAACACATTTCAATGATCAAATCATGAAATGAAATGGATGGAGTACCCTCAATACCTGAAGCAGTAGTTATGGCTAGCCAGGAATTAGAGAAGAGAGTGCAATGGAAGAACTGATGTCAACTTTACGGGGAGACTCTGGACTGGGCACACCAACAGTATTAACATATCTACTTTCCTGTAAAGTAGAGGCTCTTTAAATTTAGGTAATAGTGAAAAGGAAAGAGGCCAGTTACATCACATGCTACGAGAGGTGGATGAAAGTATTGAACTAATCTCCCCTATGAAGTAAGCCAATGAGTTAAAAAATGGAGGTCCAAAAGAGAAATCACATGAGGTGAGAGATGGTGGCACTCAGAAGGATATGGAGGTGCTTCTGGAACCTTCTCATTCCCTGGAAGTAAACCCGTCAAAAGCGGACAATGAACCTGAAGTAATCTTATTATGCAAAAAATGTACAATAACCTAGGGAAACAAATCAGAAAAGTAAAACATGAGAATAAATTGTCTCGTAAATTCTTATGTTCATTTACACTTAACAGGGGTACCAACTTTGCAAAACAAAGAGGCGGAGGGCCCCAGGACAGGGTCAAGTGATCGTAAGGTGGATAAAAGATGTAGATTTGGTGCCCTCGAGTGCAACCAAGTGTAAAACCACTGCAACTAAGACTCATATGATTATCCCGACGACAACAAACGAAGCAGCCCCTGTGAAATGTGACTTTGGAATGCAAACCAGTATGGTCGGTACTAGAGAAAAGTGTGTCAGTGATCTGGTGATAGTGACTCATAAAGTTTGCCCTAATGATGCGAAACAAATTATGAAGGAAATGGTTATAAAATCACTAACCTTGCGTTGTGTTTGGAATGATTTTAGGGAGCAGGATGGTATTCATTTAAATCACGGGGCTTCTTCATTTCATTGTGTAGTTCCAACAAATGTATTGTGCCGACGTGCTGATTATGATAGACAAAGTGTACATTGTAAAATAAATGTTGGAGAGCAGGTGGAAGATATTTATGAGATAACACAAAGATCTCATGTTACAGTGTGCTGCACTATTAGTATGAGAAGTACAAGCTTGTGTAGTGTATCAGATTCTCCCCCTGAGGGACAACGGGTATACAACACAAAGGAATTTAGTACACAGACAGAGGCAGTCACTGGCTTAATTATAGTCTGCAAGTCACTGCAGCGGATTGGGGGGCCTAGTCTAACAAGGGCGGACAAGTGCTTCAAACCGTGGTGGAAAAGTGGAGATTTTAAAAACACAGATGGGAACATAAGAAATTTAAAACATTCAATCCCAGACAATTTTTCCCCATTCTTGGTCTTACAATTTATGCTGTGGCATTATCAAAATCCCAATATAACACTTAATTGAGCAAATGTGTTGGGCCTACTACATGCAATTCCCCGTCTTTGTCTCATATCGAAGAAGGACATAGAATTGGTTGACTTTTTCAATGATCAGAGAACGGACGCAGTGGCTTTAAAAAATTCCATCTAAAGCTGTCCAAACTATGTTGTTGGAGGAGGTAGACGATTTAAGGGCCATGGGCTACGGTTTATGTCCTAGCCTATATTTACTCAACAGTCAAGAAATGAATGCGGAAACAATGTCTGGCTCAATACAGGGTTTGATGGATATTAGCTGTGTGATAAGGACCATAGAACTCACATGCTCTGAAGGGAATGATGCCAGAAAAGTGCTTTTTGCGAAGCCCCAAAGCTTAGATGATTGGTCTTAGGTGCCGGCATCTTTGTCTGATAAAAATAAATTTTAGTAACTACCAGATATCATCCCTAATAATGGGTGGGAAAGAGAGGACACGAATATGAATAAGCCCTACAGATTGGATACGGTTGAAATATTATCCTGGAATATCAGAGGCTTTGATAACTTGATGAAAGATGGAGAACTGACAAAACCTCTGAGTGTTTATTCTATTCTATTGCTCCACTAAACATGTGCGGTGGATATGATGTATTGGGACGGGCAGCAATGTTTCCAACAACTAGTCTTACACATAAAGAGGGCCGGCCTTCGGGCGTGGGGTGCTTATTATGCTTGATAATAGACTGAGTTTGGTGGAAAAATATGTTTCCCACAATATTAAGGGAATCTTGCAGGAAATATTTGTTTTCCAGGGAATCTTTCAGTGCACCAGATATTATTTCTTAATATGTACTCGTACCCCTCTCATTCTGAGCTTCAAGCTTTTTTGGAAGATGTACATAAAATTCAAGAGTCATTTAAGATTGAGGTGCCAGAAGGAGATAATATTTTGTCTGGTGATTGGAATGCAATATTCATCCCCTGGGATAATGTATAAAAACCAATAAGGATATGGGAAAGGAATATGTAAAAAGACAACGAGAGTCTGGTTTAGATTCTAGATGTTTGTGAACTCTAGGGCTTTCTAATTTTTAAATGGCAAAGTGTCTGGGGATATCCTGAGTAAACCTACATAACATAATGAGCATCTAGTAGCATGGACTGATTACATTTGTCTTTCTTTAAAGCTTTTTCATGTATGTACTCAAATGCAAATAAAAGAACATAAAGCAAGTGACCATTACATCCTGGCCAAGACATTGCAACTGGCGGTTTATGTTGCTTCTAGAAGTATGTGCAGGGAGCTAACAACAAACATAAAAAGAAATGGTATTAGATGGCAGCCGAATCATATGGAAGCATTCAAAACAGAAGTTGGCAGCTTCTGGAATAACACAACAGGTTTATCTAAATGTTTGTCATTTTCAATTGTATCCTTCCCCATTTTTATTAAAGAGCAAGTGACAAGTATTTGTGAAGAAGGAGCTAGGTTTCCTATGAGCCAGCATATTCACAGATATAATAGTGAGGTACAACATAGGAAGAAAATAAAGAGGTCTGAAATAAAAACAATAAGAACCGGTCCAGGCACTACTAATATGCAGAGCACCTAGATTAAAAAGACAAAGCAGAAATATAAAAATTGGATAAAAGCTCATACATTTCTGCTTGCACATCAAGATGGGAAAGACATATTAGAGATACTTTTGTGGCATGTCGCAAGAAATCTCTGGACAGTGGTGCAAAACCAGGGCTCTTTCAATGTGGAATCACTAACAAATCCAATTGCTGAGCCTCTGTGGATAACGCACTTCGAGGATTTGTATAGGAAAACATCTTTTGAGGTTTTTTAATCTGATTTTGAGGGCCCTTGGACTTTAAATCTGTCCATGGAGAATATGTTGACTGCAATTCAATCTGCCTCTCATTCGCAGGTCTTGGGTCCAAATGGTCTGTGTAACATGATCATTAAGTTAGTGCCAGAACTTTGGGGCTCCATTTTGTACCTCTTATTTGAAAATATATTGGGGAGTAGGATGACCCCCCAAATCCTGGAACTCATCCATTATTGTACCAATATATAAGATCACCTATTACCTTGCAGTTATCGCCCGATCGGCCCCCTGGACACAGAGAGCAAGATCTTTTCAATCATGTATTAAAAGAGATTGAGGAATGGATACGATTAACTGACGGCTCTTCAAATTCCAAATGGGTTTCAGGAGGGGGATTGGGATGGAGGCAAGAGGCTTGGTGGTAAATGGTCTCATAGAGAGAGTCTGCGAAAAAAGGAGCAGATCCATTGTATGTGGCCTGTGTGAACCTCACTCTAACCTTTGAGAGGGCGGACAGGCCGCAAAATTGACTAAACTGAGTAGGAGGAATTTTAATCTTATGCAATTCTCTTCATCATGGTTTACCTACACTATGATAGCAATTTAAGAGGTCTGTTGGATTTGCAGGGTGCAGTATCAGGATTCATTCTGACAGCAAGAGGCTTGAGGAAGGGGTGTGTTTTAGGCCCCTGCCTCTTTCAACTATATATGTCTGACTTGGGTGACTCTTTGGATGTAGTCTAATTTACACCTCACAGGATTGGAGAAGAAAAGTGCCCATGGCTATGTTACGTTGATGATGTCCTCCTAATGGATAGGACTCCAATAGGACTGCAGCATTTAATAAATTGCTTCTCCATGTACGCCTCAAAAAACAACCTAAAAGTCAACCCTTCGAAAATGAGTATTTCATGCTTTAAGGGGGGTAAAACAATTCTACTAGATTCTCTTGGAGATTGAACAATGATACATTGACAGTGGTACAGTCCATGAAGTATCTTGGTTTTACTTTGGTAAATGTGTTGCAAGAGTGTGATAAAAGATTACCTTTTGGCTAAAGGAACCCAATTCGGGGCATGCATGTGTCTCATTACAGCTAAATTCTGTAGATTTACACTGGTCCCTCTGGTTACAGTCTATAACCGCGCAGCTCTTCAACTCTTATATGATTTCGAGACCACTTCTTCTATTCAAATGTTTGATTTTTGTAAACTAGAGGCAAGGCTATGGCAAAAGGCTTTAAATTTACCCAATTGTGTTTCCGTCATTTTTATATGTTTTGAGTGTGAATTGACTTCCATTGCTGTATTGTTGGGTGGAAAGCAATTGCATTATAGAGGAAAATGCTGACGGGATCTAGGAACTCTTAATATTTCTTGATGGGGAAGGAACTGAATAACCTCTTGATGGGATGTTGTTTTAATTTTAAATGTAAATGTATGGAGATTTTAGTCAAATATAATGTAAGTGTGGATCTTAAAATAGAGAGAAAAACAGATCAGCTGGGGAGAGGAGGAGAGACGTCAGAAGCAAAGAGGAAGGTCTTGAGGTGCTTCCGGAACCAGAGATGGTTCTCCTCAAGTTTAAGAGTGGCAGGGAGGCTGTTCCAGAGGGAGGCCCCAGCCAAAGACAGAGATCTTCCCCCAGCTTGATTCTTAGAAGAACAACTGACCTTGAGGGAGGGAGAGGTGGAGGAGCAAAGAGCTCGGGAGGGAAGGTATTTACGGAGGGAGAGCTGAAGGTATTTTGGGCCCATGCCCCAGAATGCCTTGTGGACAATGCAAGTTAATCCTTGCAGCCACTGGGAGGCAAAGGAGAGATTTCCGGGCTGGAGAGATACAATCCCATGGCTTGAGGCCAATGACAAGTCTCACAGTCCTGTTCTGGATAAATTGCAAAGGGCGGAGACTAGAAGCAGGTAGATTTAGAAAGGGGCTGTTGCAGAAGTCCATCCTAGAGATAACCAGGGCTTGAGAGACAGTGAACCTCTGAAGGAAGAAATGGAAAGGTAGAATGCCTCTGAGGAGGTGCAGTAGGAAGATGGATTTTTTTGAGACATCTAAGATGTGGGCAGAGAAGGAAAGTGTGGAGTCAAAGATGACCCCGAGGTTCTTATCCTCACAGGTGGGGATAGGAGGAGGGGCAAGGGAGGCCCGCCAGAGAGTGATGGGAAAGGAGGGTGAAGGTGTGCCGATGAGGAGGATCTCCATCTTGCTGGCATTCAGGCTGGGATCATTGGCGGCACACCAATCCTGAATGGCAGATAGGCAGTCGGAGATGAGAGAATGGAGAAGAGGTGGCTGAGGGAAGCCTGAAAATGAGTTCAGTGTCATCCGCATAGCCCTAGAAATTGGTGCAGAAAATGGCAATGCAGTGGGCAAGAGTTGCCTTGGTTGAAAAGCCCGGGTAACAGGGTAGACCCCTGGGGAACACCGCAGGTAGAGAGGGAGATAGATGACAGGAAGTACCCAAGTTGGACCTGGGAGGTTGATCAGAGAGGAAAGAGGTCAGCCAAGCCAGAACCTGATTGGTGACACCCAGGTTGTCATGGAGACAGTTGCGCAGGATAGTATGCTTGACCGTGTCAAAGGCAAAGGAGAGATCGAGTAGGATGAGGACAGAGGGGATATTCGAGCCAAGGTTGGAGAGAAGATCTTCATGATGTTCAGGAGAGCAGTTTTCATGCTTCTGGTCTCTCTAAAGCCAGACTGATGATCATGGAGACACCCAACAGAGTCAGAGTGAAGGTTAAGCTGTGAGATGGTCAGCTTTTCCAGAGGTTTGCCAAAAAAAAGGAGTGATGAAGATTGGGCGATAGTTAGGCTGACAAGAAGGGTCAGAGGTGGGTTTTTTGAGAAGAGTGTCCACAAGAGGGCGATTCAGAGGAGAGGGTGAAGGCTCCCTAGGCAAAGGAGTGGTTGCAGAAATCTGCCAGTGCAGGAAACAAGGTGTCGATGTGGTCCTTGATGGTTTTGGAGGAACAGGGAAGAACCTGTTTTGACAAGACTTTCATAGATGTGACTTGTCTAGATACCTTGTCATGGGAAAAAAGTGGAAAGGATGAAAAAGTGGGAGGGGGTGGCTGAAGAAGGGCCAGGGTTAAAAGAAGGAGAAGCGATTGGGAGGGGACGAGAGAGTGGATAGGATTTTCTGGGCTTTTGAAATGAAGTGAGAGGCAAGGTCTGGGCAGAGGGCATGGGAGGCGACAGGAGACGTAGAGACCGCAATAGGATTGCCAGCTCCTTGCAGATTTTAAAGAGTTTGGCCGAGTTGTTAGATGCCATGGAGACATGGGTTTGATGGTGGGCTCTCTTCTTAGTGTGGACAGCGAGTCGGTATTGTCTTTGGAGCAGGCGACTGGCCAGTTTGTCAGAGGATGAACATGAAGCCCTCCATTTCCTCTCAGCCACCCTATACTTACGTTTAAGTGTAGCTAGGTCAGAGTCATACCAAGAATTGCACTTGGCTTTGGGCTTCAAGCGGTTCCTCATGACAGGTGCAAGAGCATCAAGAGTATCAGAAATTGAAGAGTAGAGCATAGACAGGGTTGTGTCAGCCAGAGGTGGAGGGGGGGGGGTGTTGGCAAAAACCTCAACTGACACACGCTTCATTGATATGATGTCTGAGAAGGTAGGTGGCATTGTTGGAGTTGGCTTGGCCTGGGTGGTAGCAAGGGAGAGATGGGAGGAGAGGAGGGACTGATCAGTCTAGGAGAGAGGAGTGGTTAGAGGGATGGAGAGGGGGAGGTTAGAGGAGATCAAGATATCAAGAGTATTCCCTGCAGAGTGATTTGGGCCAGAGGGGAGGATAGGAAGGGAGAGGGAATCATAGAGGTCACGGAAAAGTACAAAAGAGGAATTGAGGTTGCCAAGAAGGAGGAGTTGAGTGAGGAGGAGTTGAGTTGAGTGGTAGAGGCCAGAAGGGAGGAGGAGAGGTTCACCCACTCAGAGAGAAATGAGGTGATCTGACCAGGGGGCCGGCAGAGAGTAGCCACGGTAAGAGACTGGCTAGAAGAGAGAGAAGGCCTGCAGACAAGGCATTCAAAAGAGAAGTAAATCTGTATGGGAATGATAGAGGCAGGAATACACTCAGTAAAGAACAGGGCTATACCCCCTCTGGACCGGGTGGATCAGTGTGCAGAGAGGATCTTGTAACCATCTGGGAGTGGAGTGTCTAAGCTCGTGACAGAGATGGCCGAGAAACATGTCTCGGTAAGACCAAGGACATGGAGGTCATGTTCTTCCAGGAGGTGGCAGATGTCAGACGAGTGTTTGACAGCAGAGCGAGAGTTGAGAGTGGGAAGATGAAGAAGGTTGCCAGCCTTAAAGGCCTTCTGGGAGGGTACAGATCAGAGGTACGCCCTGCAGAGGTGCAGAAGGAGCCCGAGGTGGTGCAAGAGATGAGCGAGGAGAGGGCAAGGTAGCCAAGGTTGGCAAGAGGGAACAGCAGGATTTGAAAGGAAATTGAGAGGGGAGGGAAACGCCTGTCAAAGAGGAGTAGATTGGTCTGAGGGCCTTGGACCATGACAGTGACGTTTAGATAGACATTAATGATGACCTTAGAGGAGTTGAAGTGGGCCATAAGGGCTTCCTCGCGGTTGCCACCATTAATGGGAGAGGAGGAGAGAGGAGAGAGCACAGAGATCATATGCAGAGTCCATAGATCTGGCGAAGGAATGACAAAGAGGATGTCAGTGAGGGTCTGTCTGGAGGAAGCACTGGAATAGGTATCAGCGATGGGGAGACCAGGGTTGGCGGTCAAGATATCCTTTTTAAACGTCTTCCTACCAGACTTAGTGAGAAGGGAAGGATAGTTGTTAGAGAAGCAGTTGAAGAAGATAGGAGAAATAGAGAGTGCTATGGCTGAGTAGAGAGGGCAGAAAAGTGTAGCACAGGCACAGCGGTATGGAACAGTCACTGGACCAGCAGGTTACAGAGTAGCATGTTATTCAAGCTAAAAGGGCACAACAAGTCAACACAAGAACACTGCTAGTTCAACCCAATGCAAATTGCAGAAGCACAGCTAAGTTTGACTTTCAAATAGAATGCACAAGCAAAGCTAAGTTTGACTTTCAAATAGAATGTTCAAGCACAGCTAGGTTTGACTTTCAAATAGAATGCGCAAGCACAGCTAAGTTTGACTTTCAAATAGAATGTGCAAGCACAGCTAAGTTTGAAAAGTGCAATTGGATTTGGATCTAGTGGTGGGTGCAGAAACACAATAGGCCTCATTACCCATGATATTACCGGCACCCGCAAATGGGCAATTAGCGAGTTTGGCAGACCCTGTAAATGCCCATTCGCGGTTGCCGGCAATAAGGGACTCCCCATCCCCATTCGTGCCATAGGGCTGAATGGGAATGGGGAGTTTGGATGCACCGGCACCATTCATAACGGTGCCGGTGCATCCACGAGTTCTGTTCGGGGGTGGCGCACAGCCCACCAGGTCTGACCAGGTGGGCAGAGTGAGACCCGCAAGCACAACTCTTCGTATGGCAGTACGGTAGAAACAGTGCCGGTAACCTCACCGGCACTGTTGTTACCGTACCGCTAGGGTCGTAATGAGGCCCAATTCCTTTGCGAGCATTAACTTGGCAGAACAAGCTCTACTTAAATGTCTCTTGAAATGATTTAGTAGTAGCCAGAGTTGTAGCCATTATTCAATAAGCAAATCAATAAAATGTTAGTAGACGTAGCAGGCCATTAGAGGCGCAATAGAGTACAATTATTGATTCTGCATTGATTTGCATACTTAAAGGAGAGTTCCGGGACTTTTTTTTTATTGTCCCTACGGTTCGGCCATGTGTTTTTAAGCATAACTCGGTAGATCGTAGAAAACTTTCTTATGGACCTTACCCGACTTTTCGTCCATTAACGCACTCGAAATCAGCCGCCATTTTATGATAATCCTATCATTTCCCCTCATCGACCTGGCTCACCTGCTTTTGCGGCACTAAATCAAATCCCCCGCCCCTGAGCCTGACATCAGCAGACGCGTACCGCCCATTTCCCAACGCCAAAGCACGTTTCGTGTCAACAATCGCTGCGCCTCAGCTAATGAAGTGTCGCCATGAAAATGGCAGGACGCCTCTTTCCTCAATAAGTATAAACACACCGTTTCACAACACACAGCAGCAGATTTTCGATTCCATTCCTCTCTCTGTGTTACTTTGAGTATTCTGTGACTCGTTTCTGTGCTCTGGTCAGCTACCTTCGCCGCTTCTAGGCCTTGTGAACACCTGTACCATCTCTGTAAATTATTTTACTTTCTTTACCACACAATGGCTACAATAATGCCGTATATGTACGAGCCCGAGTACACCGAGGAAGAACTACTGGAAAGGCAAGCACGCGAAAACGATGGGGATTCGGACGGCAGTTGGGAGGACCAGTCAACGGATGAAGAGCCTGGACCATGCCGCATGGACGGCGTCTCCACCTGGTGCACGTGCAATCGGTGCGAGCTAATGCCAACTGAGGAGGAGAACTGCTGCTGCCGTGAAAATTCCGGGTGCTTGGCCTACATTTCGGAAGGCGAGCCAAGTCCGCAATGCATCACCGAGCTGCCAGAGTTCAGGGAAGCCTGCCTCTCACGGACCGTGTTGAGGATGATGATGGTGCTAATGCACGAGCTTCGCGGCACTGTACGTCCGCGTAATCCGAGTAACGAGTAAGTATACTCTGGTTTTGATGTCAGTGATGCCACTACTATGTCATGGTCGTCTCCCACATATAAAATTACATCTACATATCATTCGAATGCATGTAAACTGGTTCCATATTGTGCATTTTCTAGATAGAATTTTTTTCAAAGCAGAATGACATTTTTTACCTGAATCGACATTGATAAGAAAGTTTTGTCATTTTAATACAGTTTGCATCTTTCATTTTCACAGGTGGTACAGGCTGGTGGCCTATCGTTGCTTCACTTGGTGGCTTCACGGGAGGCTCGGACACCGCGTTCGGAGAGTAATACCTGCCTGTGCGGTACTTGCCATTAGACAACATTTCCCCAGCGACAGTGGACAATACCGCGGATTTTCCCTGGATGTGCTGCAACCGGAACTTTACAATGTGTAATGTTTATTATTTATGTTCAATTGAAATTAAGATCTAAAATAAAACCCAACATATATTTTAACAATGCTTGTTTGGATTTTTTAAATGAATCTAGTGTGTCTCCATTGAATAGTCTTCCTGTGCCTTGTCTTGTCACACCACATGTCTCCGGCCAGCATCCTGCAGCCTGCCTCTTACATGCAGTTAGATGGCCTCTCCTTGGTGAGGCCCTGCGGCAAACGAGTCTTGTCTGCACGACCACCGCCCCAATCCACCCCCCCGCCCTATCAAAGGCAGTTCGCACCGGGGTACTTGCGCTGGCAAGTGGAGCTGTCAGGGAGCGATAAAGGCCAAGAGGTGCCGAAGACCATGTGCACTTCAAAGTGGTCTATAGAGCATGGGTTGTTGTTCCCATGTCTACCTCCAGACCCCGTGTCTCCTGCCAAGCATCCCCCCTCACGCTGGACGGCCCCCTGCAATCCACATAAGTGTGTCTCCATTCACGAGTCTTCCTGTGTCTTGTCTGCACGACCACCGCCCCAATCCACCCCCCCGCCCTATCAAAGGCAGTTCGCACCGGGGTACTTGCGCTGGCAAGTGGAGCTGTCAGGGAGCGATAAAGGCCAAGAGGTGCCGAAGACCATGTGCACTTCAAAGTGGTCTATAGAGCATGGGTTGTTGTTCCCATGTCTACCTCCAGACCCCGTGTCTCCTGCCAAGCATCCCCCCCTCACGCTGGACGGCCCCCTGCAATCCACATACGTGTGTCTCCATTCACGAGTCTTCCTGTGTCTTGTCTGCACGACCATCGCCCCAATCCACCCCCCCGCCCTATCAAAGGCAGTTCGCACCGGGGTACTTGCGCTGGCAAGTGGAGCTGTCAGGGAGCGATAAAGGCCAAGAGGTGCCGAAGACCATGTGCACTTCAAAGTGGTCTATAGAGCATGGGTTGTTGTTCCCATGTCTACCTCCAGACCCCGTGTCTCCTGCCAAGCATCCCCCCTCACGCTGGACGGCCCCCTGCAAACCGCATAATGCCACGACATATACACGTCATTCATTCACAAACACACCCCTGTTTCGAATTCTTTATAACCCACTTCATATTTCTAATGAGAACTACTTTGCGCTTTGCTAGTCAACCCGTGAAGGTGCTGGTTATCTGCTCTTCGTCTCTGTGAACTTCCGTGACCACTTCGAGGAAACTCGTCAGTTTGCAACCTGTGAACTGCTCCCTGTTCTACGACAAGAAACTACTCTGATCCCTGCATCTAACTGTTTGTTCGTCAAGGTAAGGCCATGTACCATAATCATTTTGCGTGCAATTTCTTTTCGTTCAAGACAGTACATGCAAGTAACTAGTCACATGTTCTGAGTTTAGTCAAATTATTTTTCTATTTTTTTAAAGTTATTCAAATACTTATCCGCATGTGAATAACGTGTATAGTTCCAAGAACCAAAACGAACCTTGCATTGAACCTTTTATGTGTCATTTAATTTTTTAACACATTGGTATTCATAGAGAATTGTTGATCTTTACTTTTCAGAACTTTCCACAATGCCTGCCTGTTCTATTGGCGGTTGCCCTTCGAAGACCCATAATAAATCTGAAGGTATTATAATGCATGTTTTCCCTAAGACAATAGATCAGATAAGAGAATGGGTCCGATATTGCGGATATCCACCGTCTGAGCTTGAAAGTAGAGTCCTAGAAGTCTTTGCGGACAAGAGGGGTGATCGATACCGCATCTGCAGCAGGCACTTTAGCTCCGACATGTACTCCACATCATTGCTAATAAAGAAGAACACACCGCGAGCGAGGCGAAAATTGCTCTCAACCGCTATTCCCACTCTATTCGTCCACATCCCTCCACTGGTGAGTCAAGTTTATGTATTTATCTCTCGGCCTTGCGGTAGTGTGTAGCATTAGCTAACAATAATTTCCCCATTTATGTATCCACTCAATATGAAGGCGGAAGATTCTCCATCCGTGTCGTTATTGCAGTCATCAGCCACTTCAAGCGCCTATCGGGTAATCTTACTTGGCTATTCTGCCACTGACTTGTTTTAGGCATGTAAATCAATAGTTTTAATTTATCGTGTAATTATTTTACCTAATGGTACACCCTTGTACTCGTCCTGTAGTCTTTGTTTTCAGTTATAATTATTGTTATCCAAAATAATGCAAGTACTGTCTTTCAGGGAGATGCTGAGGAGTCCAACGTATTGACGACTACCGTTGATGTCACTCAGATGCTCGAGGTACGTTTCAGGACAGTTCCATCGATGGAGATCATCAGATCTTGCATTCTTGTAGCGTGATTGTTACACACAATGTTTCTTTCGTTTTTAGCCATTGATATGTCCTTCTGTCGTCGCCCTCCTATGTGTCTTCTTTTTTCAATATTGTGTTCATTACTAATGAAAGTCCTATGTTTCAGGGAGTCGATGGAGCATTAGTCCAAGAAGAATATGGGGGAGCGTGCAGTTACGGGTCGGCGCAACAGCTTGCAGAAGTGTGCACCGCAGTTACATCGTCCCTTGATGTTCTTATGCATTTCGAGGTATGGATACTGACAGTTCGATCAAGCGAAATCATATGACGTCATTACATCCGCTATACTTCCTTCTTTATTAACGCAAGTACTATGTTTCAGGGAGATGACGGAGCTTCTTCTACAAGAACATCACCCCTAGTAGTTGATGCAGATCTCTGGGTGGTGACACTTCCAACGATCGAGCAAATCGAATCATATTTACATATCCATTATTTATTTTAGACAACTGATCGTTTGTGCAGGTCTATTTAGATGAGCCGTTCACGCCTGCACAAAGTTTCTGTTCTTTTTATCAAAATAGAAAACCATATTAATGCAATTACTGTGTTTCAGGGAGTCACTGAAGCGTCATCTTCAATAATATCATCAATGGAAGTTTATGAGGAGCCCGAGGTATGGATCTTGACAGTTCCATCTAACTAGATCAACAATGCGTGAATAATTGTCGTTTGAATGTTCTACACAAAGCGTTCATTCGTGTTTTGCTATTGACATGTACCTGGGTATTGGTCCCCAAGTACATTTTGTGTTTTCGATATTATTATACATACTAATGAAAGTTCTATGTTTCAGGGAGTCGATGGAGCGTCAGTGCGTGATGGATGTGCTTATCATGAAAATATAGTCGTTGCAGCGCGAGAGGAAGTGGAGACATGCACACACGAGTCGGAGCAACAGCGTCCTGATGTTGAAGTTCGAGGCAAGAAAGTTTCAAAGAAAAGAAAGCAAAAGAAGGTTAGTGTCCTGGTCACTATATTATGCTGTTTTTCACTGTTAATAGTTCAATACTGTAAGTTGTGTTTAAACTGAACATCCCTTTTCCAATCTGTCCTCTAGTTGCGAGTGGTTGTACGAACTACATCTACACAGACAGTGAAGCGAACGAGAGATGTTGCTTGTCAAACCTTTTGGCAGGGACTTGAGACTGGAGATGCATCGTGCCAATGGGAAGAATATGAAGTGATTGACAACGGAGCTATACCACCACCAGCCATTGATAGTGAATGTCCTCCTGGTAGTTCGGATGCAGTCGGAGATCAATTCACAGAATCCACACCCGCGAAAACTAAGACCGCGAGAAAGTTGAAGAAATTGTTTTATTCACCCATCGCCGGAGAAGGAACGGATGTTGCAATGGAAGAGAATGAAGTGGACGACAATGAAACACCATCAATATCACTGAACATAGCGGAAGACGATATCAGAGATTCTACCTTTCATGTGAGTGACATGTCCTCAACGTTACAGGCCGAACCAGCTGGGATGCAGAGTGACAGTATAAGTAAAGAGGCCAAATTCATTGTATTCGATAGTTGTTTGATTGATATTATTATTCGGATGAAATGTGGGCATTCGGTTGGTGGGGAAGTATGTGGGGAGTCATTGATTAATGTGACTCGTGCAATTCGAGGCACTAACCTTAAAATACATGCCACCTGTACAAAATATCATCCTTTCTCATGGTCTGCACAACCTATGCTGGGACAACTGCCAGCAGGCAATCTACTTTGTGCAGCGGCTGCACTTTTTAGTGGTTCAAGTTTTAAAAAATTAGAGTCTTTCTTTCAGTTTGTGGGAATCCATTTCATTGCGAAAACTCAGTTCTACAAATACCAAACCGATTATCTATTTCCAGCCATTAGCGAAGCTTGGAGAATGGAAAAAATGTCTATTGATAGTACATTCGCGGGCAAACGGTTCAGGCTAGCCGGTGATGGACAGTGCGACAGCCCAGGATTTTCAGCCAAGTACTGCACCTACCACTTTCAGGACATGGAAAGTAAGAAAATTGTGAGTTCGGTGGTCGTACAGGTGTCACAAAGTACATCCTCAGTGGCCATGGAGAAAGTTGGCTTTGTAGCATCATTGCAAGAACTACAATCGCGGGGAATGGTGATCGACCTGATAGCCACGGACAGACACGTTTCAATTGCCAAGACAATGAGAGAACAGTACAAAAATATAAATCACCAATTTGACGTTTGGCATCTTGCAAAAACAATCAATAAAAAATTGTCGGCTGCAGGTAAAAAAAAAGAAACGCAAGGTATTTCACAGTGGTCCAAGTCAATCAGCAACCATCTTTGGTGGAGCTCAAAAACATGTGGAGGGTCGTTGGAAATCCTACTGGAAAAATGGCGGTCAGTAATGCCACACTGTACAAACGTTCACCGATGGAACACGAACCAACATTTCCACAATTGTGAACATGGCCATTTGTCCACAGAGGAGGCACGGAAGAAGAAGTGGTTGATTCCTTCATCACCCACTCACAAAGCCATTGAAAAGATTGTATTTGATAAAACTATAACAAAAGCTTTGAGGGGACTCACGGAATTCTGCCACACAGGAGATTTGGAGGTGTTCCACAATATGTGCCTAAAGTACAGGCCAAATCGATTGCATTTTGGCATGGAGGGCATGATAAATCGGACTCTTCTAGCGGTCTTGACACATAACCATAATGTTGGCCGTCAACAAAGTAGGACGACCGGAACTTTAGGGACGCTTCGCTACAATAAGGCCTTCACTAAAAGAAGTAAACAATGGGTGATCAAACCAGTGTTTGAGGATATGCAATATGGGTTTATTGAAAGACTTATTGTTGACGTCCTAGATAGGCACATAAATGGAGTTGTGAACGAACCTGTGCAGGGGACAACTGCATTGCCACCCAACATTGCCTGTGTTCCATGTCCACCTAAAGAAGAGCTCATTGAGAAATACACATCACGGTTTAAATGATTGTAATTTGATTGTCTGTTCTCTCGAGTCTCCTCATGTCGCAGGCCCATTGAATATGTGTAGCTATGTATTGTGTAAATAAAAGTGATTGCTCAGTGTACATGCAATGTGTCTCTCCACCGTTGCCCCTCCCTTCACTGTGCAGTTGTGCGAACCACCCGGGTGTCACCTGTGACTTTGCTCTGGAGTCTCCTCATGTCGCAGGCCCATTGAATATGTGTAGCTATGTATTGTGTAAATAAAAGTGATTGCTCAGTGTACATGCAATGTGTCTCTCCACCGTTGCCCCTCCCTTCACTGTGCAGTTGTGCGAACCACCCGGGTGTCACCTGTGACTTTGCTCTGGAGTCTCCTCATGTCGCAGGCCCATTGAATATGTGTAGCTATGTATTGTGTAAATAAAAGTGATTGCTCAGTGTACATGCAATGTGTCTCTCCAACCTTGTTCATTTGCGCATTAAATTAAACCAAACAGTAATATAAATCATTTTTCAAAAAATATAGAATGTCTCCGTATTTATGGTTCTGTTGGGCTGCAAAGCACGCAGACAAAATGCAAAGATGGAGTGTAAATTTCAAGTCCTGTGAGATGGCCTTAAACTGAATGTAGCTAACTAGGAATGTGTGCTCGTTCAAAGTGAAGGTCAGCTGCTTTGATTTTTTCTCGGGTGCCAGAATGGCCCACGACTCAGTATAAGGTTCTATTGTTATTTTACCTTGACAGGCCGGGACCACGTAAGAAACGATAATGAATATAATTTCAGAAACGAAAGCCATTTCATGTTCGTTCATTAGAAGAAATAACGTCGGCATAGAAGGAGTGGTATTTCGGGGCTGCCCTACGCACAGACACAATGGAAAATGCAAATATAATGTAAGTAACTCTTTAGATGAGTTTATACCGCAATTTAATTACTATACAGTAGCTTACCGCGCACTAGAACCGTCTCCTTTTACGGAAGCACCTCAAAACCTACCTCTTTGCTTCTGCTTTCTCTCCCCCTCTCCCCTGCTACAACTGGTCCACTGTCTGCGATCTCGGTCCTGGGCCCTTCCACTCTCCACCTGCACTCCCTGTCAACCCCTGCACTGGGGGACTGTCTCAGTATCCTACAGCCCCCCCTTGACGTATAAAACCCTGTTGCACTGTCCTAGCTATGAAATAATTTCCCGACCTAATATATAAAATGAATAATTTTAATAAAGATCTGATGGTGAGACTAATTTCATTTTTTATGTTTTTCAAACAGGTACTTCATCCATTACTGTCTGTGTCACGAGTACCAGACACCGGCGGATGGGTTCTATAATCGCCAATTGCTTATCCGCGTGAACAACGTTAGCACCCTGACCATTTTGTGGGACGATCGCCAAGTACAAGTATGCCCTTACGCGGTACTAACGGCTAGATGCAACATACAGACCGTTGTGGTGGCCTAGTGCCTCGTTGTTGGAACAGCCATGCGATTATCAGTGTGACCGAAGAGCTTATTTTATCGTAAACCAACACCCTGTGTACTGGACACGAACATCGCTTGCCTCAAGACAAACTATTTTGGATCGAGAGCAAAGAAAAATGCAAATCGCTGAATATTCTCTAAACATTGGATGTCAAATAAATGTACTTTGCCAAATGTACAATCTTGCAGTTTGCTTTTAAACCACAGTTTCATATTCCGAATTGTGGCGCTGTATTGTGAGATGATCTAAGACCCTGTGTACAGCAAAGGAACATCGCGTGCCTCAAAACGAACTTTTTGGAACGTGAGCAAATAAAAATGAAAATCGCTGAATATTCTCTAAACATTTGATGTCAAATAAATGTACTTTACCAAATTTACAATCTTGCGGTTTGATTTAAAAGTACAGTTTCATATTCCGAATTGTGGCGCGCTGTGTTGTGAGCTAATCTGTGTTGATTTCCGGGTTCTGTGTAGAGTCGCGTAGAAGACGCCTGGGCGCGTTTGCCTACGCAGCACAGTCACGTCACGAATAGAGGCGGGGAATATGAATGTTTTGATAAAGTCTGTTTCAGGGGCGGGGGATTTGATTTAGTGCCGCAAAAGCAGGTGAGCCAGGTCGATGGGGGGAAATGATAGGATTATCATAAAATGGCGGCTGATTTCGAGTGCGTTAATGGACGAAAAGTCGGGTAAGGTCCATAGGAAAGTTTTCTACGATCTACCGATTTATGCTTAAAAACACATGGCCGAACCGTAGGGACAATAAAAAAATAGTCCCAGAACTATCCTTTAAGTTTACTTGTACATAAGTCGATAAAGGGTAACTTGTCTCTCTTTCTAATACTATGCAATGGTGCAAGAAGGAAACGAGTTACACTAATATTTGAAAGGATTTTGACTTCTCAAATGGTCAATATAATGAAAAGCTTAGTTTAAACATGGCGCCGAGAATTTTCGTAAGAGTGAGGAAGTTCTCTTTCTATGTTGAAAGGTGCTTGACCTTCTCCAATGGTCCGTATAATGATAAACCTCGTTCAAAGTTGGTGATCGGGATAATTGCAACAGTGAGGAAGTCCTCCTTTTTTAATTTGCTTTCATTGATTACACATTTTTAGCAAAAGAAAAAGCAATCCATTCCATTCATTCAGTGTTATCTTTAAAACCTTGAGTAGATATTCTGAAACAGTTTGTTCAAAAACATGACAACTGCTATCACGTATGAAGTCTTTCCACCATTCATTAAAATAGTCCACCAATCTTCTGAGTCATGTACGGTATATTTAGACATCAACTGATAAAATTGCTTCCTTCTCTCATCATTAAGCCCTGGATAAAGTAGCAGTAGATGTTTCAGTGTTTCCACAGTTGAGTCCTCTTTACAAAAATGACATTTATTCTGTTGAGATTTCGATCGTGTTGCCAGGATTTCAATTTTGCCAGGATTTCAATTGTGGGAAGGTTTGGTCGTGCTCTGAGAAATTGGTCTCAATAGATTCTGTTTGGAAACTTTGTTAGATAAATAGGTAGAGCATTTATTTTTCGAGTCTCCACCACCAAATGAGTTACAGATTGATAAATGGCAGCAGATTTCAATGTCAGTATCCAATCCTGCTCTTTCTGTTTTTTCTTTACCCTTGTCGGGTTTGAAAACAAGACTCCCTCAGAACATCCACTTTCATTCAGTTTCTCAATGTTATTTCTGGCCCAGTTAGTTAACATCAGTATTCTGAGATTTTAATTCAGTGTTACGTCCAAGATCAGGGCTTGAGGGGATGCAAGACATTTCCTGTACAGTGCCAACCTGTTCCATTGTATTGTGGCTTTTAAGGATGGAAGACCTAGCTCACGGCGAATGATCTGAATTGGTGTGGACAATGGAAGATCAAGTACTTTTTTTTCCAAAAAAGGTCCTCTAGCCGAGGCCATACTGTGTTCGAGATGTTGAACATTGCCTTGGCTGCGTAGGTCAGGGACAGACTCTCCTTTGCTTTACAGTAGTTTATCACTGGCAGTGATTTACTTTTTTCTTTTAGGTGATTCATCATCAGGGTTTCAGTTTGGGTGTCGCTGAGCCATAGTCCTAGATATTTAAACGATGGAACTTGTTCGATTGTTATGTTGTCCAGGAACAATTTGTGTTTGTTTCTCCCTCTATTAGAATTTACAAAACTTAAGATCTTGGATTTGTCCTTATTTATTTGTAGCCCGTCCTCTTTCCATGTGGACATAGATGCTTTAATGAAACACTGTAAAATGGTGCCCATTGATCACAAAACGCTGAATGGTGTGTTTATCAGTACATGGAACAGTTATTCTCAACAAGGTAAGATTTGCAATTAGAGATCAACCTATAGCTCTGACGTGAGGTTTGGACTTAAATCAGTATGTACATTAGTAGTTTCTTGTGCTACTTTACAGATACGGAAAGAAACACAGTGTGAAAATAAATAAGAAAAGCTACATTCTAGAGGAGGGAGGAATCAAGAAAAAGTAACAGGTGATATCACTTACCTCATTAGAGAAGGAATATTCATTTTTTTTTATTATTATTTGTATTTAATCAGTTTTGATTTTTACAAAGACTTTTTCTGGTTGTAGAATAAAGAGAAGAGTCGTTTTCTGTTCTTTAGTAGATTTCTCGAGCGGGTGCTTTAACGAAGAAAGGACTCTTTTACGTCACTTGCATAGTCTTCTCCATAGCGATGGTTATAATTTTGGCTGCCGCTATTAGCCAACGCGTTTGGGCTCCTGTGATGAGGCGGTTCCACCAGATGTTTTCGTCAATGATGTGGGATGCTTTATACACAGGACCGAGGAAGGCTTCTCTTTCGAGGTCAATTGCCGGACAGACTATTAAAAGGTGTTTGATAGATTCAGTGGCTTGGAGGTCTCCACATAGTCTACATGTTTTTTCTTTAGAAGCGGATCGAATTGCTAAGACTTCCTGCGTCGGAAAGAGGTTTAGACGGGCTTTCAGCAAAGTTCTCATGAGAGATTTACTTGGATATTTGGTGCAGTACTCCATCGGCTGTTTCAATTTGTTGAAGACTGGCGGCAGATGGGTTAGTAATTTGTTCGAGACTGCACTGTTGTTGGTTTTTATCCAATCAAGCCACTCCATTTTGGTTTTTATTCTCATAGGATTCTGGAATAGCTCTTCTTCTGAGCAAGCTATTTCTTGCAATATGCGCCTTTGGTTGTCTGCCCAGTTGTTTAGGAAGCTGTTGCTCCCTTTAGATATTTCCTCGGAAATCATCCTGTATATTTCCAGGCTATCTTGGCTCTGAATTTTCCTGTAAAGTTGGATCGTACTCTGAGCGACAACTGCCTCCATAGAGAGCAGCCCAAGTTCACGCCTTATGGGTGCTACAGCTGTTGATTTCGGTAAGCCTAGTGTAGTTCTCCAGATGAAGCCTTCTAGTTTGGACCATAGGGTCAGTGGGATTGCGGGGTTAGCGTCCATGCCATATGTCAATGCTGGAATTACTTTTGACTTATAGAATTGGATTGCCGGGAGGAGGCTGTATTTACCGTATTTTCTGTCGACGGCGCGGAGTTGGGCCGTTAGGTTTTTTGTTTTTGACCACAAAGTTTTCTGCATACTTAAAGATCTTTTCGAACTGTCGATGTCAACTCCAAGATATTTGAATGTTGAGACGGTTTCGATTTTCGAGTGGTCTAGGAACCAATTCAATGGCTCCTTTTTTTTCCGTCCCTGCTTCTGTAGAATAAAAATATTCGTTTTTGAGTTGTTGATCTCCAGATTGTTCTCCTTGATGTATCGGGCCAGGTTGTCTAGTTGGCGTTGAAGGCCCACTTGAGTGTGGTCTAAAATAATGAGGTCGTCTGCATATAGAAGTCTGGCGACCCTTGTACTTCCGATTTTCGGTGGGAAGCATCTGATCAGTTCTTGTGAGGTTTGAAAATCACCAAGGAAGGAGATAAAGAGTGCTGGGACCAGAGGACAGCCTTGTTTGACTCCTCGATTAGATGGTATGGATTTGGACAGTAGCCCTTGGTGGTTTAACCTGACTGATACAGTATTGCCGGTATGCAGGGCGATAATTGGGTCAAGGATTTGGCTTGGACAGTTCCAGTTCTTCAATTTGGCCCACAGTTTCAGTCTGTCCACTTTATCGAAGGCCTGGGATAGGGAAGGCAAGGAAGATTCGGGGAGCACCAAGCAGAACTTTTTCTTTTAGGATGTTTAAGATCATTATATTGGCAGCAGTACTGGCATTTTTCTGGGAACCCGTTTGAAGTGGGTCTCTGGCGGGAGAAGATCTTGCCCAATTCTGGAAGTGAGTCAGAAGAGCGGTAGCGAAGACTTTGCCGATGACATCTAATAAGGCAATACTACGATAGTTGGAAGGGTCTTCTCGAATGCCTTTTTTGAAGATCGGAACAACAATAGCTTGGTTCCAGGAACTAGGTATTATCTTTCGTTCTTTGCAGTGTTTGAAAATCAAGCTCAAGATCGCTGACCAGGCCTCCGGATGTTCTTTTAAGTCGGTATTTGCTATACCATCTGGTCCAGGAGCACGTGATACTTTCAATTTCGAGATGATTGCCCTTATATCATCTGTGCCGGAGAGATCGACCCAGTTTGATTTGTTAGGAGATGTCTTCTCCGTAGCAGAAGCAGGGCAATCGAACACTTTTGAAAAATGGGTGATCCATCGTTCTTCGGAAACCGCATTTATCATCTGCGAATTTGGCTGAGCTTTGATGCTGTTGATTAATTTCCCAAATTCTCGTTTTTTTGCCTTTTTGCTGGATATGGTCTTGATCATGTTTTCAGCGTCTGCTTGATAAAGTGCTGATCTGGTGTTTCTTAGCCATTGTTTGTAGGATCTCAGCTCGAGAAGATAGGATTTCCATAGCGTTGAAGAGCTCGCGGTCGTCGCCTCTTTTTTTAGTTTTCTTAGGTGACGACGCCTGATCACTAGGCTACGATTGTAAGTGTGGGTGTGGTTGCTAGTCAGGTTTCCGAGCACTTTTCTGGGTTTTTTGTATGTCAGAAGCAGTGGAATGTAGCTAGACTTAAATGTTGCATCGTTTGCTTTGATATCAAAAGTAAGAGTTTTATAATCATCTCCCAAAGTTTTGATATCTTTTGCGGTCATACGCAGACGAGAAAGCTGAGTATTGGTCTCGACCGCTACGTTGTAGAATTGTTGATCCCGATGCTGTATACTGCATGTGAGGTTTAGCAGGTTGTGGTCACTAGCCTCAGTTCTAATTACTTCAAAAGAGGATATAATCGCGTAGATTTTTTCTGAAACAAAAATGTAATCGAGATTAGCTGTTGATTGGTCTCGCTCCCATGTAGGAATGGTGGTTTGATTAGTGGATTTTGCAGCGTTCCGAAGGTTTTTAGATTTCGTTAGCGATACCCACTGTTTTCCTCTTTCTGCTGCCGGTGTGTGATCTGACGGGTTCAAGCAGTTGGAGTTGAGGTCTCCACAAATAAGAATATTCAATGTTTTGTGTTTGATCATTAGTTCATCGATGATGTTAGCTGCTTCGTTGCAGAATTTGTCGGCAGAAGTTTTTTGTGGGTTCCAGTAGGCGTTGATAATAGCTCAGACTTCAGAAGACTTGTTGTTGCCCGTTGTTATGAGCACTGCCAAGAAAGCATATGTGGCTATTATGGTCTTACTGATGATTATATTGGATCACGTCCGAATTGCTATCAGGAGGCCGGAAGACGGTCTACCGAACAGACCTTTTAAAGATGGCGAGATTTCGATGGAATAGCCATCAAGGACAGGCTTACTCAGTAACCACGTTTCTTGTAGACATAGGATATCGTGGACTCCTATGTTATAGCTCCCAGTTTTGGTTAGGAGTGTGTGACCTCTGGTGTTCCATGATGCTATGGATATATTTAGGTTCTGAAGAGTTTCGTATTTTGCTTCGGGTAGCCGTGGAGACGGATAGGCTCCCCGCGTTTGCTGCTATCTCTTGAGGCCTGGGGTGAAGGCGTCTCGCAGCCAAGACCATGTATCTTTTGTTGGCTTAGGGTCTGGGTGGGTAGTAGACTGGTTTATGTTCAGTTATGATCGTCTATACTGGTCTGGCAATGCTGGTCTTCGTTCCTTATGGCGCTCTGATGATTTATAGGTGGACGTGGATGGTTTTCTCAGCTCTTTGCTATTTCTTGAATCACTTTTTTCATCAAATCTTGCATTTGTGTCCCGAAAATATTTCGAGTCGTTGGTTCAGGGTGGATAGTTCCCCGAAGTTCTAGGTTCATGGTGGACAGGCTTCTCCCAACGGGGCGTTGTTCTACCCTGTCTTCGCGATCTGTACAGATCCTCAGTTTGTGACTTGTATCTGTAGTTTTTTACTGGCAGATTTTTGTAGTTTACTGTCTGGCTCTTGCTGCTGTTTGTATTCTGGATCTCCTTCAGGATGAAGCCTGCATGATCCACTTTATCGTAGACTTCTTGGGTGATCTCTTGGAGCGCCGAGTTTTTGATGTGGAGATAGGTTTTTGCTTGCTTGTTTCTGTGGTAAGGCTCTATCAACGTGAAGTCGTCAGACTTTAGGGTATTAAGTATATCAATCTGTTTGAGGATCTTGAGGACAGTTCTTCTGTTCAGGATCATGTGGAATTCTTCTGACGGTTTTTGTTCAATTTTGAATAAGCGCACTGAGTCTGTGATCTCATTTTTAGATCTAGAAGAGGATTCATGTTGATGTTCTTTTTTTGACTTTTTTTCTTTAGTAGGTGAATGTTTAATCGATGCATTCGATTTAGTAGAGTTAAGTTTTTCATAAAGTTGTTCAATACTCAAGTCTTCCGCTTGGTTTGATTTAGGTGATTTTCTGCTCTCGTTAGAGAGTGGGATTGTGTCCGTGGCTTCTTTTGGTGAGTTTGATTGAATTTCCAGTTGATTTTCAGATATGTCTCCTGTTTCTGTGTCAAGCTCACTGATTTCTACTGAGTCCTCGTGTTGTGTTAGATCAATCAATGAGCTTTGGCAGATGAATTCGTCGGCAGACCGTGGAGATTGGATTGGATGGGTGGCTGAATTGGTATTGTTTTCAAGTACAATCACTTGGTCCGTGGTCTCTATTCTAGCTTCTTTAGAAATACCCTTGCTGCCTGTGGTCGGTCTGCTGTAGATTCTTTGGGCATTGACCACAAATCTTGCTGTGGACTTCTAGTTAGCTTCAGTAGGGGTAGTTTGGTCGTCGGAACTGATGGTTTTTTGGAAATGGCTTTTGCTGGTGCCATTTTTGTGTTCACCGTTGGTTGAGGGGGTGTTTTGTTTCTTCGGTTGGCAAAAAGCGGCGCTGTTTTCATGGGTTGTGATTGGAGTGTGGTCTGTGTTTCTTTATCGTCTGAGGTGGTTTTTTCTTGGCTTGTGGTTTGGAGGAGTCGTAGTTTTTCCTCCAATACCGATAGCTTAAGTTCCCAGGATTCTTTATGCTTCTTATTGGTCTGTTCCAGCGCGGTGATGAAACCTTCTACAAATATCAACTTGGTGTGCATCATTGCTGTTACTGTGATGCTGTCCTTTAACGAGACGTTGATGTTTTCGTAGAGTTTCCCAAATGGCGCTAAGGCTATTGTTATCGCCAACATGATGGTTGCTAGGTCGTTTTTTTTTTTACGGCGAATCCTTTGAATTTGTAGGAGATATTTCACTTAATCTCCTGTTTCTTGGAGGAGAGCATGGTTGAGGAGTTGAGTGCAACGGTTGTTCTGGTTGAAATAGACTCTCCTCTGTTTGAGTAATTTGATCTTGGTTTTTTGGGTTCCCAGTTTGTTGGTCTGGAGGAGATTGTATGGTCAGTTGAGTCCCCAATGGTTGATGGTGGGCTGGAACTAGAGGCAGGGACAGTGTGATTTCATCGTCCAGTTTTTCTTTGGGAATGCTTTCCATGGTTAGGGGGAGTGATATATCAATTTGCTTTTCATCCTGTGGAAGTGTAAGAGTTTTGGTGTTAACTACAGTCTCGGCTTTCCCATTGTTGCTCAACCTAGGGGAAAGCGGACGTATCGGCTGTGGGATGGCGACCGTGGCGCTTACAGTGTCTTCTTTTGGGGGGGATACAATTATCTCATTTTGATCTTTCGTAGGGTGCCTTCCTCTTTTCAATGCATTATTTAGTTCAGGTTTGCTTTTGACGGGGCTCACAGGCTCTGTTTGTTTTTTTGCATACCATATTGTTTTTCTTGCTTTGGTAGCTGGTGGGAGATCCTGGATTGCTTCTAAAATTTCTGCATCTGAGAGTTCGTTAGCTTCGTCCAACTTTCTTTTACATTGTTTTTTTAAAAAGTCTTTTAACGCCGAAGATAGCAGAGGGCAAAGAAGATTTTTCTTTCCTGTGTCTTTTTTCTTGTATTTTCTTTTTAGGTTATGTGTTTTTTTGGGTTGAGCATCTTGTTTGTAGTTTTTTGCCGGAACTTGGGGAACTGCTGATTCAGGGACCAATAGGTCAGGTAGTTCATCAATGTCATCGAGAGATGCTTTCGACATGCAGGTTTTACTTGCTTTGGACAAAGGAAGGTCTTTGGAGGGTGAGTAGGTTTCAATGTTTAGTTCCCAGGTATTTGGACGGGACTGCTTATTTGCTAGACTGCTCTCCTTAGTTGGGCTTCTTGTCGATTTTGTTGTTGTTTGCGTTTTTTGTGGTATTAGAGTCGCTGTTGTTGCAGATTCTTGACGAAATTGCTGGAGTGATTTGCTCTCTTGGTACGTGGATTTGGGCAAGAGTTAATGCTGGTGGTACCAGCATATTCTCTGGCTGGCAGAATGACCCCTGCGGGGGCGCTGTAGCGCTGGCCGTTTGATTTGCTGGCAGGAGCGGCAATTCTCTAGACGCTTGTGGAACTCTGTTTTGGGTGGTCGGGTCGCTGCCGGGAGACCACATTCCCGTCATAGGAGTGCGATGCTGCATTCCCACACGCGTGGGTTCCCCTCTCTTGGCCGCCGGGTGATCACCCACTGTTTCCACTGTATCCTCCTCCACCCGATTCTTTACCCAGGCAGCAAGCACAGGGACGGACGCTGACCGTCCTCCGACCGTCGAGTCGTCCGCACCTCTCGCCACCGTGAGGGCTTGGCGGGAAGGCTGAGCAGGCTGGGTGTTGTCGCTGGCGGGGGCGGAGGGAGGAGATCCCAGTGAGGCGTGCAGTTGCTGCGCCGGGGGGACTACAGCATTATGTCGATCCATTGAGACCTGAAAATCCTCCATGTTCACGACCGGCCGAACAGGGGAGACGGGGAGTTCCATGGTAAGAATATCTGGGTTTGTTTGGTTTATCGGAATGCTAAGAAGTTTCGGTGAAACTGTAGAGGTAAAAAGTGGTGATTCAGTGAATTCGTTCTGAGAGAGCAGCGTTCTAGGGTTTGTTTCAATTGTGGGATTTGTTAAGTTTATGTCGCTTGTAGCTGCCTGCGTTTCGGTTGCGCTGGATAGTGACCTCGTGGGCTCCGTAGGCTCCATGGGTGTCGAGCAGGAAGCGAAGGGCAAACGCTGGGTACCATCAAATGGATTTTCCAAATCAAATTGGGTTGGGAGGGCTGAGAGGGATTTGCTTGGCGACATATGTATCGGGGAAGCCATTGAAAAGTTTCTTTGTGCTGTAGAGTTTTGTGTCAAGGGATTCTGTGACACAGTATCCTGAGACTTGAAGTTACTTCTTAGCAAGCGCTGTTCTGTTGTGCGCTCGGATTGAGGTTTCGGCGGGCTTGATGTAGTAGTTAAAGATCCGTGCAAGGAAGTTTTGCAAGGCCCACGGGGCGCTCGGGGCTTCATTCGGAGGGCCGTGAGCCGCGTAATGCCGCAGACTGCCGGAGACTGCCTCAACCTTGCCTCAAGCTCCGCTCACCGCTGCGCGGTGTACACTGTTATTTAGTGGGTCCTCCCACAGTAGAAAGAGTAGACAGGGTAGAGAGACTGCTGGAGACTGCCTCAACCTCGTCTCAAGCTCAATTCAGTTATGCTTGACTGAGGTACAGTCATTGATTTGGTAATTCCTTTGTTATATGTTCTTTTCTTCATTTGTACTATATTTTCATAAATAGAAAATGGGGAAAACTATAAGGCTGAGAGACATCCCGGGGGCCTAAATTTTAAAGAACTAAATGAGGCCCTCCACAATTCGATTGGACATATGAGAATAAGACACACCTTCCTTATATCCATCAAAAAAGATTGTTTGAGGAGAAACTGAACAGGTGGGATTGGAGCATGAACACCACCCATCTGGCTAAGTTAAGTGGGTATGAGGCAGTAGTTCAGGTAACACACAGATATCGAAAACCTCAGCCTTACTTGCTCCTGTGCCCGGCGCCAGATGTGAGATGCTTCATACTGAGACTTAGGACTAATCAGCTGCCCATACTAGCCATTACTGGGGCCGCTTGAAGATTCAGATTGAAGCGAGAAATTGCCGGATCTGCCAGATTGCAGGATTGCTGGAAACTACCAGACATGTCTTAACTCTCTGTCCTTAACTTGGCCCGCTGTTCATGTGTGCTTTTGCAAAATGGGTCCACAATTATGACTTCATAATGGAGGAAGACTTCTGGATCAGTTGCTTAAACTCTGAGACCCTGGGACTCCAATTGGCCCTTTTTAGGATATGGTCCAAGTAAAGTCCCTTTGGCTAGGAGAATCAGGACTGTAACATGTGGCCCTTGCCCTCTGATTTATTTAATGGCTAAATATGGTATTGCTCATGTATGCTTTTTAAAACTACTTACTTATGTAAATGTATTATCCTAAATTTTGATATGGTTCATATGGTTTATACTGTGTTTGTGTTAATTTGTGTAAAATCCTAATAATTTGGATTATATCACAATAAAGTATTTATTATTATAAATAAGACATGTTTCAACAGGTAAAATAGACATATGTCTCAAGACATCTAGCATAAGATTAATACAGGAAGACATTTCAGGTAGGTGATGTTAATTAACAAGATTGTGTTGGGATACTAATTGAAGTGACACACATTAGGAAAGGTTATTCAGTTATGAGGATAGGGAGATCTCTTTTTTATTAGAGAGTGTCATGGACTGCCAGAATAGTGGTTTTGAAATCAAATCCAAAAGTAATGTTAAGTAGACCAGAGTACAAGGTTAGACATTTGATTTAAAGAAAGAATAATCACATCATATGAAATAATGGTTACATCTTAAATTTCTACATTTAAGTGATGATTTCCCATGTTTTTTGCTTCCTGTCTTTTTCTCTTTTTCTGTTAAATTATGGTATAATATCATGATCTTTTTGTGTTAATTATTTGTACAGCCATAGATATGACTTTTTATAAAATGTTCAATAGTTCTTGACCAGAAGAAAGAACAAACTTCATATTTCAAACATTAAAACAATTAACATGAAGCTAAGATGTTTTAATCTGTGCCATCCAAACAGTCCTCACTAATACCCTGTATCCAGCTGAGATTTAACGTCTGCCCATATCTTAGTTAGATGGTAGATCTATATTATGTGGTTGCTTTCCATGTACTGCAAACCTAGGCAGTCACTATCCATGTGCAGTCAACTATAATTCCCTGTTCCACATATTTTATTAATTCTAAGATCCAGAGTTTTAAGGCAAGCACATAGGAGATGTTTGGCAGTCTCGATTTTGCTGGTAAAGCATCATCTACATATTCATTCCTCTTTTGGTATGCCATGTCTGGCCCCCAATACGTCATGCCATTCAGCCAAATAAAATTTTATTTTTCTATAATGTGTGTGTAGCAATGAGTTAGAAAAGGCGAAACGGTAGTTCGCCAGACTAGTCTGTGGCTCAGGTACACCCACGTAGTCTCTAGTACATTGCTTCGTTGTCAGACCAATCCAATTTAGCTCACAGTCAAATTCCATTATTTTGGCTTTGAGCAATATTCAATGTTTGCTTCCACAAAGACCCCACCTCTATGAGGTTGGGGCAAGCTGATGTATTAGGGATTTTAGAAATCGTATAGGCTTCATTTAGAACGTCTAACAGGAGAGTGTTGGGACCAGCATTGGCCCCTTTATGGTGGAACATTGACTTTTTTAGAATTGAACATTTATCCTTGAAATTTAATTTGATATGGATTTGTGAAAATCAATAAAGTAGATAAAAACAATATGGGTAAATTGGAAAGGTTGCAAAGAACATATTGTACTGATTTATGAGATACATGAAATACAGATAAAAGATATTAAATAATTGATTGCTTTCATGAGTGCAATAAAGATATCATCTAGATTATTAGTCAAACACAAAACCCACCTGGTGGGTGGGTCAATTGAATGAACACAAATATATAGCCTCATCACAATCACAAATAGCCTTCAGATGACATTTACAATATTTCCTATGGAGTGCACCTGCTTCTAGCAGATGCTAAATGCAGGCGGACTGCATAGAAATTCACTTGTTTTACGTCTGCAAGAATATCTCATACAAAGGCACAAAGAAGAGGTTTTGTAGGTGGAGCAGGAAGGAAGAAGAGGTAACAGACTCCCACTCCACCTTCAAAACATTTTCAAAATGAACCTGAGGGTTAAACGATGTTGTAAACAGCTATGTGCCCTTGTTTTACAAATTGGTTTACCACGGCATGCCATTGACTATGACCTGCTAAATGATCTTGTTAGAGTCCGATTCATGGAAATAGTTGCACAGGAAATAGGGAACTTGTGCGCCAAACTGCGTGCAAAATCCTGTTAGTCGATTTATGGAATTGAATGTGCAGTACTTTTCCAGGACTTGCTTGGAGTTCGCGCAGGCTTGGCACCTCTCTGCGATCCGTCAAGCGCCTTGCGCGAGACTCCATGCAAAGCATGGGCGTGGCTTGCGCAGAGGGCTGGGAAGGAGGCAGAACACAGAAAATGGGGAAGAACGTGTGAAAAAGTGGGTGTTACGAGGGAACGTATTCATGAAACCACCCGCGCAGCCTCTTGGCATAGAAAAGGCCACGCAAATACCTCGATCTCTACGCCACCTGACGGCAGGCATAAAGACACTTACGAATAGGAATCGCAGCACAGAGGTGGGTTTGCAAGTCCCATTTAGGGGTGCGTGTACACAACCGGAGTTCCGATCTATTTTAGCGGTGTGTTTACGCAGTGTAGAGGGGTGCAGGAATGGTTTACGTTGCTTTGCACGCAAATTTTCTGAGTTTAACCCAAGTTACGAAGTATCATACTCCTGTTGTCGGGGTGCCAGCAATAGGAGATGCAGGCCTGCTTACGGGGGCTCCCACACACTGTTTTTAGGGTGCATGTTTTCACGCCCGGGTGGCACGGAAAGGTAGCTGTTCTAGCTGTTTCTGCTTTGCGTGGGGGCGTGTTGGGAGCCTTCCAGGCGCGACTTGGGAATACAGTTATGTTGCACAGTACATTCCATGAATATGCAGGGTGTGCATTTTTTATTCTGCACACAGGCTTGTGCAGTGTTGTTCTCGGCACGCAGCAATTGCTGGAGAAATGCACACTTTTCCATGAATTGGACCATTAGTGCGTTTCTCCCAGACAGATAAGCCAAGTTCTGACACCAGCTGGTACCCAGGGGGATCCCTCCTTCTTTACTGGAATGATAGCCTCATTCTAGGTAAAGCTGGACAAATGTTTTTGTTTAGAAAAATAAAGGAATAATGGAATAAAGAAAGGGAGGTGTTTTATTTCATCCTTGAAAATCATGAATCTAACTTTTTTGCAACAGTGGTTACATCTGAAATCTCCTTCTAGGCAATAAAGGAAACCTAACAAGTGTGTTAACCTGTGGGACCTATGTATTGCCATCTGCTTCTGTATTATTCTTGGAAATAGTGAGGTGTATGCCACCCGCACCTGGCTTATTCACAGAGACACCAAAGTGCCTCCACACCTGCACCATAAAACCCATCCAAAATGTGGAGCAGACTGAAATAGGCACCCTACTTGCACCTGCATGTTCCATGGAGACAATACATTACCCACACCGGCTTTTAGCCCAGGTCATTAGGTAACCCTACTTTCACACTACCAAATTGGCAGAAATAGAACCCACTCAAAATCTAAACTGGTGGGAACTAAGTCCCCAAGACTCACACTTTCCCAAGTGACATTGAGGTACCCAACTCTGTATATTACCATCATATAGCTAGGGACGGTAACCAGAGATTCTCATATAGGCCAAACACAAAACCCACCTGGTGAGTCAACCAAAAGAAGGAGTGGAAGATGGACCATGTTGCTCGTGATGACGCAGAAAGCTATTTGGTTAGATGAGGTATATAAACGAATGCACCGCCAGACCCATAAGAGATGATTGCTTTGGTACTAGATAGGCAGCCACGCCGGGGCATATCTGGTAATAGGGATAACCATTGTGATAAGGATAATGTTATTCCTGATCCAAGTCCTTGAAGGAAGATGTACCAAGCACCACTATGGAAAGGATTTTAGGGAGCCCGTGGTTCACCAAAAGACCAAACATGAAACGGTGAGGCAACTTTCAGAGTATTGGCTGGCACAATCATAGTTAAAATGAACATGAAGAAAAGTAGTTGTGGTGTGTAACTGTTGAGAATACAGCTATGCAATACCCATGTTGTAAAGTGCATTAAAGGGATACACTGATGAGCAGAAGGCTCACTATAGATAGGTGACCTCTTCCTTACTGATGCCATTAATTACAATGTAGGAATTGTTCTGTAAGGAGCACCCACAGGGGAAACTGACATGGAAGGAGCTATCACACTTAATATGCACCCACGGTTCCACACATCATCCCAGCTATGCCATCACACCGTCTTTGATCCAGGAAAAGCATTCATTGTTCCACACACCTCCTTTCCTTCATAAACAAACACATATACAGACTTCTGCCACTTTGACCACTCTGTGAACATTCCACCAGCCAAGTGGAAAACCAGCAAACTGACAGGAAAAAGGAACATAACTATGACGCTAGACGGAAGCACACTGGCGCCATGGTTTAGCAAAGAGGCATATACCAATGCAATGTGCAAATTAAACTAAGTGATCACGCATCAGCAGAGCAATAATGCCTTCAACTTTTCCACATGGATGAAATTTCAAAAGCATAGATGACAGCACAACCATAAATATACAGGCACACATTCCACCACCACCCCTGTGCCGAGCATAAGAGAACTCACACGTATCTAGATAACTCCATAGCCAAAATAAAGGGCAAAGGAAACACAAACATGACCCGTGTTCCCCACAAGGTAATAACAAGTCTACAATCAATCCTAAGGAGACACGAGTCACCTGTCAATTCCAACACACACATCAACGCCCCTGCATGAAGAGTCAGACAAAGCCGCATGGAAAAAAGTATCACAGAATTCTTGAACGCACCGTATACTGCAGAACTCTACAACGCAGCAAGTATTGCAGAACGCTAGAATGCACCAAGAATTGCAGAACTCTAGAACGCAGCAATTACTACAGAACTCTAGAATGTAGCAAGTATTGCAGAACGCTAGAATGCACCAAGAATTGCAGAACTCTAGAACGCAGCAATTACTACAGAACTCTAGAATGTAGCAAGTATTGCAGAACTCTGTAACTCACCAAGTATTGCAGAACTATATGATGCACCAAGTATTGCAGAACTCAAGAACGCAGTAGTGGGCGTTTTGCTACATGTCTGGGTGGGCAAGTAAATAAGCAGTACATGTTCGATTAGAGGCAGGACACATGACCACAAACTGAACAATCCAGATTAAGAATTCCAGCAGGATTACAGCAGCATTGATAAACAGAACACTGTGTATACCTACATTAGTATGTCACTCGTGTGTGTGTGGTACAACACGGGGAGAAACTCTTAATGCTCAATTAACTGTCCTCGAATCACATTCTCTTACTTGAGTTTATTATGTTATGAACGGAACATTTATAGTGCGCCCGTGCACCCAAAGGCATCTTGGCGCAAGGATAGCACATTAAAGACAATTGCTAGCCCGAAGCTTAAAAAGCAGAATTTTGAGGAGACAGCAGAATTGCAGGTGGTTTTTAGTAAGTCACAGACTTGCCGGGAGAGCATTCCACAGCTTGCTGGCTGCCACTGAGAAGGCCCGGCCTTCCACTCTGCTCAAATGAAACTTGGCAACCACAAGCAAGCAATTGTTGCTTGAACAGAGTGCCGTACTTGCGACGTAAGGAAGAAACATATTCTGAAGGAAATCTGCACCTACCTTATAATAAGCCGGATGAACCAGGCATAAGGATTCAAAAACTATCTTTTATCCACTGGAAGCCAGTGAAGGAGTCTAAGGACGGACTGATGTGGGAACCATAGGGGATGGCCGTGGCCACCCGAGCCACCACACTGAGAGAAGACTACACTTAAACCCAGGGTGCAGCACTACATGTGAACTTTGATGCCTCTATTCATTGGGCATGTATGGGGGAAAAGGGATAAACCCAAGCAAATGAACTACACTACCAGTTATTCAGGACATGACTCCCATGGGGGATAGCTGCCCACAAGCCCAATAATTGCCAGAACTGCCTACCTCTGAAAGTCCAATTACCCTCAGTAACATCGAAATAGGGCTTCCATTGCCAGAGGGTATTACAATCTAAAGGGGAAGAGGGAACATGTAACACACTGGTTAATTGCCCCTCTATCTGGGAAGATACTACTGGCTCGACAACACATGCTTTTTTGATAATTAAGGACCTCTTAAGTGGAGCTCACTCAAACAGTTAGCTATATGAGGAACTTGGTAAGCATTCAGAAGCAGTGCTGTAAATGGAAAACATTTATTGTGGGAACCGTCACTTCTCAGGAAGGGTGGGGCTTTGGGAAGGAGGGGGCGGGGCTAAGGGGCATGGCCCCCGATCAGATTCCACAACACAATGGGCCTCATTATGACCCTGGAGGTAACCATGCTGCTTTTTGCGGCATGGCTACCCCCATACCGGGTACTGGGTCTGGGTTCCCTGAATGGGGAAATACCGGGCCATTCTGACCTTGGAGTGCCTGGTATTTCCCCATTCAAGGAACCCAGACCCGGTACATCCCCATTCCCATTTGAGCCTCCATAGGGCTCAATGGGGATGATGCTAACAAAGGGCCCGTTAATGACGGGGCCCGTTGTTAGCATCCTGGTCGGCTCGCAGGACCCGCTAAGGACTCCTGGTTTTACCAAGCCCCCTTGGCGGGTCCCGAGAGCTTACATTGTAATGAGGCGGTAGGGGGTTAATGGGGCCGGCAGCTCTACCGGCCCCGTTAACCCCCTACCGCCAGGGTCGTAATGAGGCCCAATATCTCTATATAGAACCCAATCCTGGCGATTTGCACAAAAGCAAAGAGCATTATTGGAACAATATAATGTCTACAATTTCAAATGTTAAACATTTCTTATAGTGATTCATTAAGAAAACCTTTTAAGCAAATAATGGACTCTCCTGTTTTGTTTGATCACAATATTCACCCTAATAAAGAGATGTCTGTAAAATGCAGGACATATATACCAGTTTGAACAGCTGCAAAACTGTATGTGAGGCTTTGGCAGTTTCTGTGTGTGTGTGTGTTCTGAACTTGTGTTCAGAGTGCTCAAAACAAACAGACTGCTTTCAGAAGAAAGTGGTTTGCCAGAATAAGAATGGGTTGTCCAGCGGGAGCAGCCTTTGCTACAATGAGCAGACTGATTTCAGGAGACATGGCATGAACGCGGAGTCTTCTGAAAGCGTCTGCTCCATGAGACACAGGATCTGCGAAAGTCGTGTCTGGGTCACCCAGAGTCTGCAGGACAGAGCGGGACTAGGCCAAAGCATTCTTTGCTGGAGCGCTGGTCTGTCTTGCTCCGGCCCATTTCCTGCACTGTAGAAGAAGGTAGAGTGGTAAACAACCATTTGATTAATGATGCATTCATTCCAAGGATATGCCCACATGTGCTAAATTGCATGCAGCAGAAACTCTGGAGGTACCCATTCGAACATGATTAAATAGAGGTAACACTTAACTACGCAAATTGAAGCAATAATGACACCATCAAAGAGACCAGTGTTGAAGTGACACTCCTCACCCCTAGATTCATGACAAGAGGAAGAGCCAGAAACGCTTGCAGCCACCCATCCTATTTCGGACGAATCCTGAGTAAACCAATGATTGACCAATACACAGAAAGGTATCCCCTTAGCCAGCCATACAGACCGAATCCAGTGCATGTCTTCACAGTTTAATGGAGGAAACAGAGATCCTGGATGGAAACACCTTGATTGACAGTCCCAATTAAAGCACCAAGAAGCCACAATGCTGACGTCACTAGTGACACCATGACGTAGCAGTGTTAGTCATGAAGCACACTTGCAGTCCTGCATCACATTACACAGACAAACACTCGCATACACGAAGAACGTGAGTACACAGTTCTATAGCTAGAGGACAGATATTTATAACATACTGTCAATGCATTTGTTATTTTTTAATTAGCCAAATGCAGTAAAACAGAAAGGCAAACAAGAGATCCTGAGCAAGCTTGCACATGCTTTTGCGAAATAATGCTATAGAACTACAGCAGGAGCCTGATAGGACCATGTGTGACTAACTTATAGGGTAACTAGTATAACAAGAACATGGAATCATAAAATGAAGTATAAGGAAAATTACAGAAGGCCTCAATGCCACATAGCCTGAGACGAGGACAGCTGATTCAAGCTGCTTAGAGCATGAAGCAGGCTCACAGCCAAGGTTAGTGATACAGAGACACATTCCAATCTTCAGACGACAAGGGGACCAGCTGCAGAGAAACTGAATAAATCCTCATAAATGAAAGCTCAAGAGCTCGATTTTGTGGTCCCTAAGCACGTGATGCAGCCGAATTAAACAATAGACATGCACCTGTGGTTGGAAAGCAGAGCCAATCCCAGAGAAGCCACACCAAAGGAGCAACAATTGTTGCAATGTCGGAGCGCATTCTCTTAGAAAAAAGGTTCTGCACTGACAGTTACAAAACAGACACATAATCGTTCACATCACCTTGAAGAGGTGCACAGCAAGCTGAGAACTTAATCAAGTTCCAGGCCACCAGGACCCAGCAAGGAAAATATCCTGCCCGAGGTCTGTGTGGCATCCAGCAGACAAGGAAGTGGCAGCTTTGGGGAACACAGCAGCTGAGCAACGTCAGAAGACCACAGAGTGTAAGTATTGACCCATCCACACGGCAACTCAGGTATGAAGGGGGGTAGCGAGTATTGTTTAGTATTGTTTAGCATCGTCAAGTATTGTAAAGTACTATTGAGTTTAGTAGGGACAGGAGCACAGGGAGATGCCACTATTTGTGAATAGGGCACATTCGGTTTCGAGGTAAAAGGTTCTGCTGAACAACCTAGACTATTAACTCGAGGGCGCGGATGGCAGAAGTTGTAAATAGTGGATTTCCTGTGGGTTGGGCATTTTAGCCAGGGTCCCAGATGACTGTTTCCCCATAAGGTTTAGCAAGGCAGCTGACACAAATTGCAGAAGGTGATTCGACTGGTTAAGTCTCAAGGAGACGTTTTGCTTGTTAAGCGACACATCAGGTATAAATCGAACACAGAAGAATAGTGGTATACTCTGCTAGGAGGCAGGAAGTCAGCTGTGGGGTTTGTGTTGGGAAGGTGTCTATTTTTGGGGAAACGGGGATATAGCATGGTGCACGCTGTATTTGATTTTCTATCAATACCTAGTCTAATAAATTGGTGACGGCACCCATAGGTTTTCACATAGGACTTGGAAAACATGAACGGTGAGGAGCTAGCGTTGGAAAGCTTGAGATTATAGATGAAGTGAACCAGTGGTGGTGCGTGGAAGGTGCATGCACAAGAGTTGTGGGTGTGCCTGAAGAGGCTGTGATTGTGAAAGGGGTGGTGTGTGGAGCACGCATGACAGGGTGTGGAACCAGCGAGGCTCATAGTAAATTAAAACATTGTGATTATACTGTATTTCTTCCTCAACTGGGAACTATTGAAACCCTCAATTTGAGGTCAAGTAAGAGTGAAAGCAATGTATCAAGGGAAGTGCTGGGGTGACATGCCCCTACAGCACCTGTGTAAGACCCTTCCACCTTACAAAGACAAGCTTTGCAAATACAGCATAGAATGGACTAAAAGCACTGACGGAAAGTTAACTAAACCATGGCCACCATGCAGAAGTTTCTCCACGGATGTGCAGCAATCACTATTGACACACACACAAGTTACCTACAAGGGGAAGAAGTTAATAAACCGCATGGCGATATTTGAATTGTGGAGGATGTTTCTGGAGGGCGAGGGGGATGCAGAGAGGCATTAGTGGATGCTGAGCCAGCAGGAGGTGCAGGGGCCTGGAGCCCCATCCTCCACTCCCACACCCGCACCTGCAAGCAAGGTTTCCAAAGACACAGACGATGAGCAGGGGATGTACCCATTACAGGAACTAAAGGCAGCAGAGGGGTATTCAAACCAGAGGGGATATATAAACCACCACCATATACACAGGAGGAAGGACAGAAAGGTACAGGGCAGAAAACCCATGAGAGGGAAGTGAGCAGTGAGGTGCAGAAGGGAGGCAAGGCGGGTCTAGGGGGTATAGCCACGAATGAGTGGGTAGGAGGACAGATCCTCCTGAAACTGGAGGGAAAAAAAATGGAGAGACAGAGGGAGCAACAAAAGCAATAGAAGGCCTTAAGGAGAGTAGCAAAGCAAGTGATTGGGTGGAGATAATGGAGGAGACGGACAGAAAGGAGAGGGTAAAAGAGAAGAGAATCTAGAGACGGAGGAGGAGAAAGAGCAGTAGCAGTGGGAGAGGAGGAGAAGGGAGCAAGAAGAGATCGAGATACAGAGGGAAGCAGAAGGAAAAACTAATGTTAATAGAGAGGGAATGAAGAAAGTTGCAGATAGAGAGAATAGCAAGAGAGTGTACATGCAAGGCAGAGGAAGAGGAGCATGCAATAAGGTACATAAAGACACAATGGACATTGCGCATGGGAAATGACAGAGTACGAGGGGCGGATGAGCAGAGCCAGACAGCATGACCACACAGGGTAGGACTACCACTGTACCACACAGAGAATGCCTAGGGTCCTAAGGGGGAGGGAGCAGACACTCCTTGCAGGACATCAACCTTAGCATGTAGCCTAACGTAGACACCAATACTAGGAGACTGAGCTTTGTGGACATCTTTTGCTGCAATATGAGCTTTGGTTCACCCCAGCGACCCCCGCAGACCAAAATACAGAATTACCAGAGCCGGGGGCACCCCCGCAATCCTGGCTGCCTTACATCAGTATTTTGCAATACTGTATTTACGTAGTCCCAAAGTTCAGGACTTTGGATGCAGGCATTTAAATGCAGTATTTTCATTGAGTACCAGCAATAGGGGATTTAAAAGGGCTACTAATGGCAATCCTCAGAGAAGCCACTGATGATGTATGGAAAAGGGTGGGGTTCTCTCCGGTGACTATTAATGACATGGCGCACAATGGTTCGGCGTTTTCACATTGCAGGTCTGCCATATGGCAAGCCTTAAGTATGCAATACCCCGACACGCCAGACATTGGTGCAGTTAAGTCCTGCAAGATGGGGCCAGACGAAGACCCTTTAAACTATATTCAGGCAATCCAAGAGCTTTGGCGCCTTGAAACGCGAGAACCGTGAGACAAAAGAGTAGCAGTATTTTACAACATATTATGCCAGTGACTACCCAAACCGGTTCAGTAACAGCTGAAGAAGTTAGTAGGCATGAAGGCAAACCCTTGGCCAGAAATAGAGCTTATGATATTACATCAATGTAGACTCTTGCAGGAGAAAATTCGGAAGAAAGCTGAGGAAAGAAAGCTAGAGGAAGCAAAATTAGTGCAGAAGAATCTATCAAAATATGCTTAGGAAGAGGCTGTGCTGACAATCGCAGGTGCACAGGGGACACAACAGCAGCAATACACTGCTTGCGGGGAGTGTTCATGAGGTGGGGGAATGTGCAGCAATGGTTTCGAGGAATAGGGGGGGCTACCCAGGGGACGCCGGTATAAGCCACAGCGCCATCACAACCAAGGGGGTTTCCCAGGAGGGTTTCGAAGACATGGGCCACAAGGGCAGCAGGGCCCTGGGGAATATACAGGGTGTTTCCAAGGGAGGGGACCACCACAGTGCTGGTCATATGGTCATATGGGGCACATTTCAAGAGTGTGCAGAATCAGTGGGATGCAGCAGAATTGGGTATCACAGTACCAGCAAACATATAAAGGGGACCTGCACAACTATCACACACAGGACCAACCACAGCCACAGCAGGGACAGAGACAGAATGCACATCCGCAGGCACACCAGCCCATGACAAAGATACCACTGATGTAAGCACCCATACCACAGTATTTGCAATCACCCCAGATTCAAGGCAGCACACAGCAGGTGCCACAGACACAGAACAGTGTGCAGCCACACAACGGCACAGTGTCACACATGGACTCCATGGCAATGGTCCCATTAGAAAACTGGGTGGGGGGTTCCCATAGTAGGGAACAAACTATTTTCAGGCAATGGGATATCTTTATACCTTCAATAGGACAGCCCACAGAATGACTTGATGTGTTCCATACTGTCGATCACATCCAACCCTGCGGAGGAACCTCGCATATTGGTAGCGATAGGTGACAACACTTTTTCCTTTCTTGTAGACACAGAGGCGACTAGGTCCTGCATTCGACAGGGAACAATTAAGTTGGCAGGCAAAGCCAAAAATAGGCAAGGATTCTCTGGGGCTCAGAAAGTGGTTCCTTTTACAGACAATATCTCCATTTCTATAGGAGAACACGGTTTATCTCTGCCTTTTTTAACTCTCGACAGACACCTGTAAACTTACTGAGACAAGACATTATGAGCAGACCAAACATGAAGTAATGTCATTCACAGACAAGGGGATAGTGTGCTCTACACCAGGGATACATGTTTTTAATATAAGAGAGATAATTCAAGCCTATTGTGGACATAGGATGCAGAGGGGGGTACCAGTAGATGAGGAGCTATTCCAGTGCGGGACTGAGATTGCAATTGCATGGCTTGCAGGTATTCAAGGGAAGATGTGGCATATTCAAAATGAGTATTTGTTCAGCCCACAGTTTCCATTGGATGAGGCAGAGGGGACAATAGTACCAAAAGAGATTAAGACAGTGATTGTGAGGGATGAGTGGATAGCAGTACATTGGATGGATGGCACAGGATGACCATGGCGAGCAGTGATTGCTGGAGCTGAAGGGTAGAGGCTAACCACACTGACAGATGAAGAATTATTCAGAGATGAACGGCCAGATCACAAGATGGTGTTTGAGATGAGTGTGACATATTGGTTGAAGATACACTACAGAGAGTTACCGCGGAGGATGGCAATGGCGCTGGAAGCACCACCATCCTTCTGTGAGGAGGATTTGGCCAAGGTGCCCAGCATCCTATGGACCACAAGTCCCTATCATGGGGCTTCTGAAAGGAGTGGGGGCAGTGAAGATAAAACTGAAACCAGGAGCAATTATACCCAGGGTCAAACAGTACCCACTCTCAAAAGAGGCTGACAAGGGCATTTATGAGACAATTGCCGCACTAGTGGAGAGAGGCATCCTAATACCATTAGAATCACTATGCAACACTGCTCTGTACCCAGTTAAGAAAGCGAAAAGGGGGTTGTGGATTTTTGTTCAGGACTTGCTCCACCTTAATCACATTGTAGAAGCAGAGTATCCTCTGGTTCCGAACCCAGCGACAATAGTGTGCAGCATTCTGGTGAAAGCTGCCTGTTTCACGGTCATAGACTTGAAGAATGCCTTCTTCTCTATACCACTACGACCAGATTCACAAGACTTGACTTCCTTCATATATAGAAACCAGAAATGGAAACACACAAGACTGCTTCAAGGGTACTGTGAGTTACCCTCAATATTCAATAGAGTCCTCCAGAAGGACCTAAGTAATGTGCAGATGGAGAGTATGGTCATACAGTATGTAGATTGCATTTTGATTTGCAGCACAATCGAAGACTAGTGTAGAAATGACTCCGTGCACATGCTGACAGTGTTAGCTGATAAGGGATACAAGGTGGACAAAACAAAACTACAGTATTGTCAGAAGCAAGTCCTATACATTGGACAGATGATTTCACATGGCTGACAAGTGATGCCAGAACGGACAGAGACAATATGTACGAAGCAAAACCCACGACAGTGAGAGAGATGCAGCAACTTTTGGGGTTGTGTAATTATGGCATAGCATGGGTCCTTGATTACAGCACTTACACCAGGCCTTTACTCGGTGCTCTGAAGGAAGCACAAAAGGGACACAAGACAATAAAACGGACAGCAGAAATGACTGAGTCATTTAATGAGCTGAAAGAAACAATATGCACAGCTCCAGTGTTAGGGATACCAGATTAAAAAAAAGGAATTCTTCTTATTCTCACACACTGATGGTGTGGTGGTGAAAGCAGTACTGACACAGAAGACAAGCTTAGAGCACAGGCCAATAGCATACTACAGTGGGAAGCTTGACCCAGTGATAAAAGGACACTATCCTTGTGAAGAAGCTTTGGCTGCTGCCTCATCCACAGTGGACACATCAGCAGGGACTACCATGCGGTGCAGCACCACTCTCTATGTGGAGCATGCACTCTTCTTGATATTGGAGAAACCAAGTGCACACTAACAACACAAAGAGCATCAGGGTATGAGGTGTTACTATCAAAACCATTACTCAAGGTGGTGAGGTGCAGAGTTGTTAACCCAGCGATTTTCCTCACAGACATTTTACAGGAAGATGACTACTCACATGCCTGCACAGAAAACATACAGGAATGTAGTGACACCCGTAAGGTACAGGAGGATGCACTTGAGGGGGAAACATGCTTTACATTGATGGTTCTTCTACAATTGATCAGAGGGATGGGGCCAGACATACAGGAACTGCAGTGGTGAGGTTGAGAGAAGATGGAACAAGTGATTCAGCACAAGCAGCAGAACTAGTGGCTTTAATATTAGCAATTGAACATAACAGATGAAAGGAGGTGACAGTGTACTCCGACTCCGCTTAAGTGACATCGACAGTACACTCAGGACTGTCATGATGGATGATGAGGGGATTCAGGAGGGCAGACGGGGTCACCACTGCAGTATCACTTTTATTGGGCAGATTAATTGAAGTTATACAGTATCCGCCACAAATAGCCATAGTGAAATGCCAGGCACACACACAAGGGGAAGATTCTATCTCAAGGGGAAATGAAGCCGCAGACTCAGAAGCAAAGTATGCCACATATTTTGGAGAGCCCCTAGAAATGGAGGCCCTGTCACATGTCTGTGACTATGCAAGGATAATGGTACTAAAGCAAGGGTACAACATATTACCAGAAACACAGATAATGGAAATGCAGGAGCTGCACCTAGGGAGGAGAAAGATCTGTGGACTAAGAGGGGATGGACAGTCCCTCCGACAGACGCCATATGGCGGAAGAATAACACAGGGAAAGTGATCATACCACTAGCATTATTGCACACTGCACTGATACAGTTACACTATCCAACACACACAGGGAAGGAGGTCATTGCCTCCCATATTGGAGAAACATGGTTCTGTACTAACTTGACAGAAAACGTGACTGAATGAGTGAGGAACTGCTTGACTTCTAAGCAGTTCACTGCAGGACATACATTGAGAGTTGTGAGAGGAGCCATACCTCGGCCAGCTGGTCCATTCCAATATCTCCATGTCGACATGATCCAAGTCTGCGAAGGATACCGCTACATGTTATTGGTTGTGTGCCCATGCTCTCTGTGGATTGAGGCAGACCCCTGTTAACATCCTGATGCCCTCAGGGCCGTGAAGTTCTTGGTCCGGGAAGCATTCCCATGATGGGGCATGTGTGAGGTCCTGCGGTCTGAAAACAGCCCTCACTTCGCCAATGAGATGTTCAAGCACATTAAAACATTGCTGGGCATTCAAAATAAATTCTCCTGTGCGTATCACCTGCAAGCAAATGGGGCGTGTGAACACCTCAATGGCCTGTTGAAGGAGAGCATAGCAAAAACAAAAACGTTTACAAACAAAAACTGACTCCATTGTTTGCCATTTGCACTCTTGGCAATGCGCAATAAGCCTGGTTCTGACCACCATTTAACCCCACACAAGGTGGTGAAAGGACGAAGGATGCAACTTCCCCGGGGTCCTCCGACTAGGGTGTTAAATGATGCTTAAAGTAGTGCAACTGTATTTGGACAGGAAATGTTTTGTTACATTACTTTCTTGATTGCTTGTGCCTCTTTTATCTGTTGCCTGGTACAACGACACCAGGGAGGCCCAGATGACAGTGGAGAAAGCAACAGTGACAACAGACTAAATGACTCTGTGAAAGAAAGACTTGTTAGTGTTGGTGACACTGTACTGTTGAGGAATTTCATTAGGAGGTTGGACACACCCCGATTCACTGGACCATACATTTATGAGGCGGTGGCCGACAGGGCAGTGAGGTTAGAAGGAAAGACGGTTTGAAATCATATCACAGACATTAAACCCTACAAAGCTGTGGCCTCGCCTGGCAGCGAAATTGACAGGGCCAACGATCAGCAGCAAGAGGAGCAAAACAATAATTCTGAACTTACACTGCTGAGTGGAGGAAAGCCAATGATTACTCACTCAAGGGCAGCAGAATTAGGGCAAGGACTTCCTGAGCATCTAGAGTGAGGACACACTGTCTGTTTGTTATTTTATTCTCTACACACATTCTTCATGAAAGCTGATTGTGATATATGATGGCTGTTTGTTACCCATTGACTTTCACCCTGATACTTTTTCAAGTAAATTTGTTGATAATGTTAGAAGACCCAGCCGGTTTTTAACACATTCACTTAGGGTATATTATCTTGCTTTTGTAGCATATTTGTCCCAAGCCTACCCACAACTTGGGCAGGTAAACTCTTCTGTTCTTACCATACTGAGGGACCCTGGAATTAGAGATCTGTGGGAGCAGTTATTTATCTTAGCCATAAACAACTATATGATTCCCGGGGCTTAAAAAATAATTTGACACTAACACAATAACGCTCATTTTTGCACATTTCAGGTGGGCAACTGATATCATCAAGCTGCACACGGATCCAGCAGCACAGGTAAAAATAAGTGAAATAATAAACAATGTGCTTATTTTGTCATGTCTCTTATTTACAAGTGGAGTTTTTGTATTCATATTTTGAAGAATTTCACTTGTTTCCAGTGAATCCGCTGTACCCTCTACTAACATTACCCTAACATCAGCAGGTGGAAGGACCATGTCAGATGGACAGGAGAGCACTGCAAGCACGGTAAGAAGAGGTAAGTGCAGTGCTGACACAGACATGAGGGGGTGGATCTCTATCTCACTGACACTGCTCGAGTGTCTAATAAGATGTGGTACAAGCACATGACCAAAGTAGGTAAGGAAACCACTGGGGAGAGCTGTTATATCTCCTCATTAAACCCCTACACCATGAGTGCCTCCAGAATGTTTATAGTAACTGCAATACCAGCAACAAGAGCCCTATGCCTGATTTACCTGTCTACGGTAACAACTCAAGGAAGATTTCAAGGGAAAATGGCAACATTGAGATGGATCTTCCAAGCGACTTTCCCATATTAATACAGTTACATGATGACAGTTAGACGAAGCTACACAGTACATAACCGATGGGCCTCAAAAAGGTGACACGAAAAAAATAACATTCAAGGAGAAGCTCTACCCAAAGAGGGGGGTGAAGGAGATAGGTGGAGAAGCAGGATGTTGGGAAAGACCATAGATGCTTGTGTATGGCAAGTATACACAGAAGAAGGATAAAATGATGGGGTAGTAGGAAGCAGAGCACACACCCTAGTACAAGCACCAGTGAATACAGTACAAGGAGAAAAAAACAATTGCCTGAAGGAATGGGGTGCAAGTGCAAAGCTGATCACTTGGGTAGACAATGAAGCTGGACCAATGCCTATAGTACCCCTGAAGAAACCAGCTTTGTGCTACAAGAATGAAGGAGAAGTGAAGGTTGGAGAGAACACAGAATGCAGATACACGGAAAAGCACAGTGCAATGAAGGTAGGCACCTCAGTACTGATGGATCACTACTGAGTGTGTGGGTCTAAGGCATACAAGAAACTGCCACCCAACTGGGGAGGAGTTTGCTTGTTTGTGAACCTCAATATGCCATAAATGGTAGTGCCCCACAAAGACATAAAGTTTGATGACTTCCCAAAAGTAGACACCCACTCATGAAAGAAAAGATCTGTGAAAGCAGAAGAAAAGGAAAACGAGAAAAGGCTAGAGGGTGTGAGTAGAGTGAAAAGAAGCAACTATTTTTCAGAGGCGACAGTAACAACTCTAGATGATGTGCCAACATAACAGATTATTAAGCAGAACACAAATGTTTTTCACATCAATTGTTCCAGCTTTACAGACATATACAAACGTGAAATGGTTACAAATGATCAGTTGGGAGCTTATGAGGACAATAAACTGACAGTGAATGGATTCAACACAATAAAAGAAGAGCTCCAAGCAGTAAGTTTGATGGCACTCCAGAATAGATATGTTTTGGATCTGCTAACATCAATGGAAGGAGGAGTTTGTGAAAAAATTGGGAGTCCCATGTCTGGCAGATGGACTGAAAGTGATACTGGGGGCACTAATGTTGGCACTAGTGACAGTATGCGTGACAAAGATATGTATTGCCCAGTGTCGAAAGGCAGCAGAGAAAAGAAACGTAATGAAGGTGATGATGGATGTGAACACAGGAGGAACAAAGGACAAAAATGTGGAGGAAAGAAATCATCTGAGAAATTGAATAGCAGAACTTCCACTGTTCCCACTTGAGGCAATGAAGCTGGATAATCCATTTCACAGTAAGATCTATGAAGGAAACTGGGTATGGTGCAACCTAGAAGGAGTTTGCAGTTATATGTACTGTACCTTTGACGATCATGTAAATTATTATGGACACCTTGGAGGGATAACAAAATATTGGTAACCAAGACTGACCGGTGAAATATGAGGATTTGGTTGACAAGTTGACCAGAGGCAGATGGAAGCGAGGGTCCCAAGAATGCCCCTCCACACCCCTAGATTCATGACAAAACGAAGAGCCAGAAATGTTTGCAGCCACCCATCCTATTTTTCGACAAATCCGAGTGCACCAATGATTGACAAATACACTGAAAGGTATCCTCACAGCCAGCCATGCAGACTGAATCCAGTGCATGTCTTCACAGGTATAGGGGAAGAAACAGAGATCATGGATGGAAACTCCTGGATGGACAGTTTCGATTAAAGCACCAAGAAGTCTAAATGCTAAAATCACTAGTGACACCACGACATAGCAGCGTTAGTCATGAAGCACACTCGCAGTCCTGCACCGCATTGCACAGACACACACTCGCATACACGAAGAACATGCTAACACAGTTCCATAGCAGGAGGATGGATACATATATATATACTGTCAATGTGTCTGTTATTTTTTCATTAGCCAAATGCAGTAACACAGAAATGCAAGGCAAACAAGAGATCCTGAGCAAGTTTGCAGATGCTTATGTGAAATAATCCTACAGAACCACAGGAGTATATATGGTGCCTGATAGGTCCATGTGAGACTAATTTAAAGGGTACCTAGTATAACAAGAGTATGTAGGAATCATATAATGAAGTATAAGGAAAATTACAGAATGCATCAGAGCCACAGATCCTGAGACAAGGAGAGCTGATTCAAGCTGCATAGAGCACGAAGCAGGCTCACAGCCAAGTTCAGAGATAAACGGACAAATTGCAATCTTCAGACGACAAGGAGACCAACTGCAGAGAAACTGAATAAATCCTCATAAATGCATGCTCAAGAGCTTGATTTTGTGGTCCCTAAGCACGTGATGCAACCGAATGAAACAATGGTCATTCATCCCATGGTTGAAAAGCATAGCCGATCTCAGCAAAGCCAGATGAAAGAACCAACAAGTGTTGCAATGTCGGAGCACATTCTCATAGGCAAAGGTGGTCTACTGACAGTTACAATACAGACACATAATCATACACATCACCTTGAAGAGGTGCACAGAGATGAGAACCCAATTGAGTCCCAAGCCTGGGGAGATCAGCTCTAACCAATCACAGCATAAAAACTCAGGGGTGGATGGCTGGGGACAAGAACCAATGGTGAGCCCACTACTCTGAAAAAATGTAATAGTTTCTTGGGGACAGGACAAGCCAGCCACCTGACATGCAAGGACCAGTAAAATAACCTCTATAGAGTACCTCCATAGGTAATACCACTCTCGAAACCCAATCCTCTGTGATGATAGGTTTTTCGGGGAAGGGCCCAGGTGGTGAAGCAATACTTGTACGAAAATGGAGCACACACCATGGAGAAGTGAGAAGTACTGGAGAAACCTAATTGTCTTGCATGCTCCCTGTTGGTTTTGCAATAAACTGCATTTCTAACTTGCCATCGGTTGAGTCATCCATTTATTCTGGGAGTTGGGCCTTTGAGAGTCAGGTGGACCCCCAGCCATCCTCTGGTATATCTGGGAGAACTACTGCAACAAGTGTGCAGTGAGAACCACATATACATTTCTGCCCACATAGTTACATTTATATTGTATTGTATTTTATATGCATTTGTATCATGCTCCAATGACCCAAAGGCGTACAGGTGCCGACATAGCCACACACAGAAGAACAGCACCAAATGCTAAAGGGGCATGATTGCATTCAAGTAGTTTCAATGGAACATTTATCAATAGAAGCGTTGCTAGGGGCGTATTTTAACAGAAAATAAATGTTTTTAGTTTCTTTTTGAATATTTAATTTGACTTTATGTCCCCAAGATCATCAGGGAGAACATTCCAAACTCTAGGGGCGGCATTAGCAAATGATCCCGTAAGAGCTTTATTAGAATTGCAGCGAGGGGTCAAATAGATTTAAATTGTTTGATCCTAGAGCTCTCACATTATGTTTCCTAACCAGCTGATCCCTAAGGTAAGAGGGCATGAGTTCCATTCGGCATTTTTGTGTGACCAATTACAGCTGGAACTGAATTGTAGCCCTTATTGGCAGCCAATGCAGGCCTCTGAAATATGGTCACTCCATTTCAGCCTGGTGACAACCTTAACAGCACTGTTTTGTATCACCTGAAGGCGGTTAAGCTCTGCTTGAGGGCTGCCAATAAGCAGACTGCAACAATACTCTATTTTTTAACTGATTATGGCACAAGCAATTGTCTCAGCATTTTTTTGTGAGATACAAGGCCGAAATTGATGCAAGTAGTTTAATATAATAAGTGGATGTTGAAACTAAACCACTGATCTGTGACCACATACTCAGGTTTCTGGTCAAAATAATGCCCAAAATTTTAACTTTGCTCTGAACTTTGCAGTATGCAATGGAAAAATAGATATAGAGTGGGCCTAGCTTTAAGATTTTTGTTCGGTGAGCCTACCACCATTAATTCAGTTTAGGGCCAAACCCTTTTGAAGCGTGCAAGTTTGGATTTTGTCATATAGAACGTTGACTTTACGCTCATCCTCCTCATGTGTTTGCGGGATGACACATTACGTGTTATCTGCATAGTTTGTGAAAGTAATGCGATTACTTTCCAAGGTGTCAAAAAATGGGATCATGAAGAGATTATAAATTGAGGGAGAGATGCAGGCTCCTTGAGGTACCTCAAATAATAAAGTAAAGGGTTTGGCCTCTGCCTCTCCATCCACCACTCTACATTGCCAGTTGCTCAAAATAAAAGATATCCAAAGTGCTGCATCACTGGAAAAGTTAGCCACATCCCTTAACCTGGTGGTCGATATAGAGTGATCCACCAGGTCGAAGGCTGCAGAAAGATCTAAGATCATAAGTAGGGATGCTTGGCCCCTATCCATGGTCTCCAATAGCTTAGCTTTCCGTAGCACGGTGCTGCCTGAATCCAGATTGGAATTTGTTCAGAATCTGATGTTGATTTAGATATTCAGCGATTTGAGTATAGGCAACCCTGTCTAGTAGCTTTAACAAGAACAGGGTATTAGTAATTGGTCTAAAATTGGTAGCCATCAACAGACATAGACCCGGCTTTTTTAACAAAGGTAGAATCCACACCTTTTTTATGCTATTCGGAACAAGGTTTTCAGTAAAGGAGTCATTTACAAATGTACATATAGCTGATAGAAGTGGAGTCAGAACGGTTTTAATAATCATTAATGAACCGGGATCACCACTACAGCTGGAGTTCTTAAGCTTCGTGATGACCTTTAGCAGTTCTGGTTCTGAAATCAGAGAGAAATGAAACTCCTTCTGAGAACCTGCCTTCAAGTGAGTAAGCCCCGCTGAACCATCTAATGATTGATTATGCTGCAACTTCTGCTCCTCAATTCCTTTTTTGATATTCACTAATTTTCCTATCATAGCCTGCTGTATTTTGTTACACCTTTCATCATCTTTAAAGATGATTTCCTTGTGTGGCGCCGTGAGAGTTTCTTGTTCTCTAAGGATCTTGAACAATTCCTTACTCTCAGAACCGGCCTTACAAATTCTCTCATTAAACAATTCCTTTTTTGCCGGTAGTGTAGCAGTCTTATAGTCCTTAGCTGCTGTTCTATAGCTTATCAGATTTTGTTTTTTCAACTAGCAAAATTAGACATTTAAGATATACACTTAGCCGCACCCGTGGAACACAGTTAGACTGACAGTTGCATGTAAATGGCTAGCCACATGTTGAAGAGCTCTGCACGTGTAGATAGCACCGGCATTATTGTTAAAGCGGTTGTGTACGACAACCGAGAGTTTATATATACTTGTCTCTAATGAATGACTGTGCATTGATAGAGGCTACTTGAGGGGGCTGCGGATGAAAGACAGTGACTCGCATAGCCAGCCTACCATTTCACGAAGTAACAGCAGCAAGGCAAGTGGACATTCACGGAGAGCCTCAAAACGGGCACCTTGGGACGCACACGCACTAGACCTGCAGCCTGGACACAATTATTTGGCCATACACGTTGCTGCATGCTGACAGTAGCAAGGATCAGTCAGACCATGACTCGGCATGTGCTGCAGTATTTTCTTTAGCAAGATGGCCAAAGGAACGTGCATTTCAAATATCATGATAGAGGACTATCTCCTCATGACACTCAACAGCCACATGGGATCTCCATACAACAGGTGCTAAGTTGCGCGATCCTACAAAATGCCTGCGCGCCTCTCTTTGGATGCCAACGCTCTTACCGGGTCTAACTGGCGCATACTGCTCCAGCATAGCATTTTTAATGGCACGCCATTCTTCACTACAAACGTCCGGTGCACAGCCTTCTACAAGGGCACCGGGCGTCATCAGATAAGCTGCACCTGCAAAGGCATCAGAGCTACAATGTATGCCCACACTCAATGTCCAATTCCTAAATGCACATAATCGTGTCACTCTATCTTCAATGGGTGAGTAGTAAATGGTGCAGCAATACACTACAAACAGGACAAAGACACACTTATTCAGAAAGGTTAGGCACACCATTACGTTGCCACAAAATCATGTTGAGGCGCACGTGTTTCAAAACACAGAAGCTGAAAGACCAAATGGTCTTAGATGTAGTTTCTGCTCCTCGCAAACCTCTGCTTATCAGTTGGCACTACAAGTGAGGACCTGGGGCTTAAGTAGCCTGAACAAAGATTACTTGCACAGTTTCTTCAAAACCTGCTGCAGCTCCCCGCCTGCCCCATACCTGCCCCAAGCTAGCAGCAGGTTAGGTTACTAGTACATGTCTCCATATCAACCCGGTGCATAGGTCACTATTAGAATAGAATGTGAGCAAGACATAACAGTAGTGACACAATACCCTGAGACAGCACACCTGGGGCCTGATTCACAGAATTGTTTGCGTGCTGAAAAGTGACTTTGCACACTTTTTAGCTCGCAAAACTCCTTTCATCGATTCATGGAATTGACTTTGCATGCTTTTCCTGGACCTGGTAGCGACATTGCGCAGGTCCCTCATGTCTTTGCGTGCAGTCGGGTGATCTGCGCAACCCTCCATGCAAAGTGTGGGACAGGCCTAGGCAAGGAAATAAATAGGGGGCAGAACATGCTTATTCCCCATTCTCCACAAAAAATGAGGAAGAACAAGGAATAATGTGGACGTGTCGCGGGACGGACTGCGCAAAGAAATCACACGCCCTGTAATGCGCAAAGCCAAGCATATTTATAGACCTGACCATGCAACTTCACATCAGGGAAAGAAGCATGCAAAGCTTGCAATCTCACCGCCAGATGAAAGGACGCACAAAATACCAATCGCATAGGAATCAACGTGCAAAAGTGTAGGGCTGCGGGCACGCAGTTGGGGTGCCGAACGCAGTTAGGGGTATACATATGCAGATTATTTGGGTGCAGCCTTCATTTACTGGGGTTCACACGCAGAATTACAGGGGGCTGACTTGAGTTACGGAAAATGGTATGCATTTTATCAGGGTGCAGTCAAGGGTTATGAGAGACCGTACCCAGTGCCACCCAGGTGCTGATTTGGTTTCTGAGGATGGCCCGCAGTATTGCTTAGGTGCTTGACGTTGTGGATGAAGAGAGCGCAAATGTTGGTATATTTGGCAGACTTTGCTTTGCATGTTGTGTTTAGGGGGCATTAGACAGGCAAATCCATTTTATTTGCGCATCAGGTTACTTTGGCCTTCGATTTCCATGAATACGCGCAGCACGCAAAGAAACCTTTGCATGCAGGGACACGCAAAGGCGTTTTCGGCACAGGGGACTTTGCTGGATTTTTGCGCATTTTCTATGAATCGGGCCCATAATGACCAAACGAGCATGGGCATCAAGGGTTGGGCACAGGCCGAAGATTACAATTAGGCTGTCATGTACCATTGATATCCTGAGCTTAGCAATCCCCATTTTTCTTTACTAAATGCATTATGGAACGACCCTTAATTACTCAAATGAAAGAATTCTTTATTTTTTAAATAATTGTTGTAAGTGTAACAAACCCACAAAAAATACAAAATACACTACTGTCAATTATCATTAGCTTGCTTCTTTAAAAACGCAGATTTCTATGTCTGGGGGTTTCAAACATGGGCACCTTGCTCTTGCAGCTGTCAGTAATATTTGCAAAGGCAACAGAAGGTCACCCTGGCTATCAAATCACACGCTCATTTCTGCCTCAACCATACACAAGCTCACTTTTTTGTGCACATTCTCAATGTTTAAATAAAATCAAAAACATTAAACAAATTTAAAAAGAAAAGCCAATTGAAAGAAGCAATGGCAACATTTTTGGCTTTTGTGTAGACACTGGGAAGGCATTTGCCTGGTACCGCCGTAATGCTACTAACTGCCCATTAATGGTAGCAGCTGCAAAATGGTGACATCCCCATGTCATATAATAGCAGTAACTGGCAAATGCCAATCTAATATCTATAAAAACGCTAAAAATGTTGGCTTTGCCCGTGCTTGTTTTTAACAGGACTTCAGTAAATCAAGTGAGTGAAGGCACACCTAAAGCATTTTGTGTTACACCAGTAGTGCATTTAAAGCTCCAAATAAACCATTAAGTCACAGAAGATTTCTGTAAAGAAACATGGCAGGCACTTTAAGCTCAAGGTTTGTTGTTGAAGCTTGCTTGAGCTATCTCAAAAGAGATCTGAGGAGGATGTGTTTTGGGCAGGCAAGTGCAAGAAGTTGGCGGAAATGGTCATAGGGGTTGGCATGGCCACGGGCAGCAAATGGGTGGGTAAATAACCAAACAATACCCACAAACATTGTGTCCCTCCTCATATGCCACCACCCACCTCCCTTAGCTGTACTCCAATGCAATAGTTTCAGCTTAAAGTAGCCTAAACCAAAAAGGCATTGGAGTAAATGTAATTTGAAGAGAGCTTCCAAGGCTGATCAGTTTTTTGGAGGCATATTTTAAAACCACTACACAACCCATGGAGTGACTATGAAGCTTGCAGAAACATACATAAGTTTGAACAATGCCATGCACATTATCATACATCACAATGCATTCAGTCAAAACCTTGGACATTGTCACTGCAGTTGGCATCTAGTGACACTCCATAGAGAGGAGGTGTTAGTTTCTCTTTAGGCCTATAGGTGATCGGAAAATATAAATGCATTCCACTTAAGCCTCTGCTGTTAGAATCCTGCTTCTCCAGGTCTGGCAGGGACACCCAGAACCTGATCCCTGTACCGTGCAATTTACAGGGCATGCTTATGATCTTACCAGTATTCTCAGCTTTAGATCTCTGAACACTGGTATTAAGAAGTCATTCAAAAGCCCAAATGTCCACTATATGGGGGAATGGATGTGAATATGTGCCCACAGATAGTTAGGAGCCTTGAGCAGGTATGGGTTTCTAGTCTTCTCTGTAGGAAAATGTACAAAGTAATCAGAGTGATGCCTGATACAGTAATGGAATCTTGATCAGGGCATTGTGCATGCAAGGAACGTGTATGGCGTCTGCTTTAGACCACTCATTCCTGTGCATGGATGCCACATTGCAGTCTTTGTTTCACACCATCGGAGGGGGAGGCGCTGTGGGAAAGGTAAGGTGTGTAGGTATAGCATTTAAATGGTACCCCCTTTAGTGGTGACAGACACTTTCCAATGCTCTTCCACAAGAACCCGTACAGCATGCGAACGAGCATTTCAATGCATTGGCATCTCATCGATAGTGTGGCGGTGGGTAGAAACTTCCACAATTCTGTCCCAGACAACTTCACAGACCCTGGTGCACCTGCAAGCAAGCAAGGGCGTGTGGCTGAAGATGCTAATCCACTGGGGTTCCACCTTGGAAACACCCTGTGCCAGGACCTCCACCTCCACATGTCCATTACCACCTATGACTGTTTAGTTTGTGTGATGCATTTTCTTCTCCGAGGTCGACTTGATTGAAAAGCGAGTGCTGAATTTCAGAATTTCAGGGGTTTGGTTGTGTTGTATTTGATCACCTTACCTCTCTCTTAAAAAATTGTTTTTTTAATGCATTTCAAGGGTTTTGCTATACATAATCTTCCTCACAGCCCACTAGCCATGGCCTTCTGCTATGGCCACTGTACATGTTGTACCAATATTTTTCTTTTCGCCCCATTAGCCATGGCCTTCAGCCACGGCCAGTGGCCATGACTCAACATGCTGCATAGTTTCTTGAGGTCTCACTAGCAATGACCTTCAGCCATGGCCTCTTTACGTGTTGCACCAATATCTTTCTTTTGGGCCTACTAGCCATGGTCACTGCTAATGTCACCCCATTAATTTATTACCAAACACCCATTGCCCCCTGCCCAGTAGATGCAGACACTGCAGATGAACCTTTTTTTCGAATTCCTTATTCCAGCAATAATGTAACAGTAATCATTTCCAATAACAGAAATTCCTGTGGTAAAGTGCTGGGTCGCCATTTCCATGATACTGGGAACATTGCTCAGAATTAAAAAGTCTCACACATCCTCACATGCACTCAACATGTGTCCCCTTCTTTTTTCTAGGTTCGCTCACTCCCCTCAATTGCCTTTTTCCTCCCTAGTGCTACCCCCATTATCCCCTATCATTCATCGATTCATGTGACACAATTGCCGCTATAATCTTGTGAGATTCACAGAGTCTTCCCCTGATAAAGCAAATATTATCTACCCATAACTGGATGCCCAAACCAGCCCCTAATCCTGAACTTCACATGGTGCCTTCTTTCCCACCCCAACCTCTAACCCGATCTGCTTGCTATTGCTATTGGTATTTATATAGTGCCTAAGGCCGGTCATATAAGCACTGTTGGTCAAAACAATCAGTGTTTCTTTGGGAGTGACTACATCAAAAGAAGAGTTTTGAGTCTCTTTCTGATGTCTAGAATGTTATCGGACTCTGTAAGGTTGTGGGGAGTTCATTCCAAAGTATGATGGCATTCTTTTTCCTCCTCCAAATAGTCTTTTGAGTTCTTTCATTTGCGGCTTCTCCCGGTAATATCATGGGAATCACCAACATCAAGCACACAAAAAAGGTAGCTTTTCATTTCTGAAAGGCTTCTCAACCTACATGCTGCAAAGCACCACACCCGATATATGTAACAATTTTAAGGAACAGGGGAAACTCCTATGTCTCTGTCGAATATTCTAAAAAGTATGGACGGATTCACCCCAAACCAGTCAAAGAAATTAATTCACTGCTTTGTGCCCAAATTGTTTCTTAATTGGTCCAAATACTCCTAGTGTTTTTCACGCTACCGCTGTTCACAAACTGTGAAAATGAATGGGAGGAGGCTGAAAACTGTGTTTGTATTTATTTCTTTATAATGTTTACATTTCTTAATGAATTGTTCCCAACATTTACATTTTGCAGGAGGGGCGGCTTCACAAACTTTTAGTTTAAAAAATGTATCCAAATTCATTCAGCAATTCAAAAGTTAATACCCTCTCTCATCCTATCTGCCGCAAATCAACAAGACCGATATAAAGGTTTTAAGGTGCAAATGTTGAATATTTAAAACACTCCTCGATGGCTTTACTCCAAACCAGTCAAGTAAATTAAGTCAATGCTTTGTCACCAAATTGTTTTTATTTGGTACAAACCTGTCAAGCTGTTAGAGAGGGCCCAGAGTCGCAATAGCATACAAACAACACTCAATAATAGAGTACTCAAAGTGCACGGAAAAACCAAGCTTCATCCAAAGCATTGAAACTTATCTGGGATAGCTTAAAAATAGCTCTCAGGTTTACAATGAGTGTGAGTGGCTTATAAATGAAAACCACATAATCAATAGCATCATACTACAATACTGATTACTAAACTAAACGTTTCAAGAACTTTGATAGGCTAACATTATAAACTCCATAGAGAATATTTAGGTGTTAGTTCTATGATTGGGTTAGGCATATCTGATAGCTCTTCCTAGGCCCAACCTACCTCAGATAATACCTTCAATACATCATCATATTAATAGTTAATTGGTTTGCACTGTTCAATATAGGCGGTGTGGCAAGAGGGATTTTTATTGGTTGGCAAGTTACTCGCCAACCATGGACACATTGACGAGGGTTAAGATGTGAGGAAGGCGTATGATGGCAGGAGAGAAGTCCATGGTCTGCAATAATTCCAATTAAAAGCACTCCCATCATTCCCAGGCCATGCGCCCTATCTTTTTCTTTGTATTTGGCCTTGTGCATCATCTTGTGTCTGACTATGTGCAAGGGAGTTCGGCAGGTGCCTTATCTGTACTTGCCTCACGTGTTAGGGGACTGTGTTGTAGAACGATTTTCTTCCTATTTACTGATTTTTTGCAAATTGTAACGTGCATGTTGCATTTCTTCTGACCACTTGGGACTCCCTTCATCTATTCTCTATGGAGTCTTTCGGGATACTATTCTTGTGCGCCTGGACATCAATGGCTATTTGTGCTTTTATTTATTCAATTATCTTGGAAGGCTACTGCACTTCCATCCTGGGAACTGTTATCTCGTCCCTGCGTTCTGAACATGCACTACTCCTTTCTGCGTGTCTGAACTTAACTTGTGCTACTGACTGCTGTCTGGGCAGCTTCAGGCTTCTAAAATAAATGTGTTTTTATGTATTTAGCATCTCATCTGAGGCCTTGCTAACTTCTAGGCCTGCTGCGGCCTCTATACTAGGAACATTGCTGTACTCCTACACTTTTGCATCTATGCTGGTGACCTATCTTGACACAATGCTATTTCACGCTCACCTTGTGCATCTGCCAAATGATGGTGCCACTGCTCGTGTATTCAGCATCTATCCTGCCTATGATTTAATCTGCCTCATCAGTGTATTGAGTCCCTCCCTTGGTAATCCGGAAACCTCCTCCCTTCTGTGTTATATACAGCACACTACTTGTGCATTTCTGCTATTTAACTATGATCTCTACTTAGTGCTGCGTAACCTGAACTAATTATTTATGGCAGAAGCGTACAAATTGATTGGTTAAGGAAATGTTTCTTGGAATCTATCTTAGTTTGTCTTGTCTCTCACTCCTAGACTTTTGGGGTGGAAGGGCTGCCTCAGCTGGTTTCGTTGTTCACCTGTACGGTAATGGTGAGGAGTAGGGGCATGAGATGGTACTTGCATATTTATCAGAGTAGGGGCAGTATGTGCATCTGCCCCATTACAAATCGGCTTTCACGCTACAGCTGTTGAAAACTGCACTTTTTCTCCATGGGAAAATGAATGGGCTGAAAACTGTGCTGTTTTGATTTCTTTATAACTTTTTTCTTTTATAACGTATTGGTCCCAAATTTTACAGTTTTGGTGGGGTAGGGGAGCTTGACAAAAGTTTTGTTTTGAACATTTCATCCAAATTCATCCAGCAAGTCAAAAATGGCTGTTTTTTAACATTTCGGAAAAGCCTCTCAGACTCTCTGCTGCAAAGCACCATCAGATATATAGCAATTTCCTGGGAGTGGGGGGCAACCCCTTACCTGTTGATAATTTTTAAAACTCCTGAATGGAATTACCCCAAACCTGTGACAGAAAGTGAGTCAACGCTTCCTGCCTAAATTGTTTCTCATTTGGCCCAATTCTGTCCAGCAGTTTTTGCGCTTTAGTGCGCAAACATTTTGTATTTTTTCTCTCTGTGAAAATGAATGTGAGTAGGCCAAAAACATAATTTTTTGCTTTCTTAATAACTTCTACATTTTTTACAGAATCTGTCATGCAAGTCAAAAGTTATTAGCAATAGAATTTTCAAATTTCCTATGGATCTAGCCAATCACCTTAACGCTGCATTATAGATAAATTGAGTATCAAATATATATGAATCCCGAAAATGAATTGCTAATAACCTTTAACTCATATAACAAATTTAGATGAAATTCTACAAACAAAATATTTGTCACACCCCCACACCACTCCACCCTCTCCCATCACGCCTCTGCCCCACAGACTGGACATTTTGGGAAAGATCTGTAGAAAAATGTAAACGTTTTTAAGAAAGTCAAAAAAATACTGTTTCGGTCTACTTCCCATTCATTTTCACATGGTGAAAACGTCAAAATTTCTGTGCAGTGCACAGCAAAAACTGCTGGATGAAATTTGGCCAGGTACAAAACCACTTGGGCACAAAGCGTTGACTCGATTTTCGGGAGGGATCAGGGGTTATTGCATCCAGTAGTTTTTTAAATAATTGGTGGATAAGGGAGTGCCCCCTTCTACCAAAATTATACCTTCATCTCCCATGCTGTTTTGCAGGAGAGAGGCTTTTCAGAAATGAAAATTCAGCATTTATTGTTTGTGTTTTGATGCGAGAGATAACCGAGGTTACTATGGGAATATCTGTGGCTAGCCAAAAATGAAAAGTAGAAAAAAAGCCATTTGTAGGGAGAAAAAGGATGCAATTGCATCGGGATAGAGGTGGAGAGGGGGAAAGAGGACACCATGTGAAATTGGGAGATGGGGGGCTGGGGACCAAGTTCAGAGCTCGAAAATGTTTGCATAACTTTGGCTATTCAGCGGGATAACCACAGTTATAAAAGAAACCATGACCAGTAATGAAAGTGCGTCACACAAAGCAAAGAGTGTTGGGGGGAATGGGAGAGGGCTAGGGAGGGAAAGAGGATCTGAGGGGAGCATGCCAAAAGGAGGGGGCACTTGGTGAGGGCATCGAAAAGTTTTCGTTTTTGCAGGCTTTTTACAGATAACCATAGTTATTTGCAGGCGCCTACATATAGCTGTGGTTATTTGGAGTTCACCTAGACTATAACTGGGAGTGTTGAAAAAATTGGAATAACACAAAAAGAAATAGCATTTTACAGCTACAGTGCAGTGGGGGACCATGGCTAGTGGCCTGACCATACTCACCGGGTAGGGCGGAAGGGGATACCTACATTTCACTGAATCCAATTGCACCTAATGAGAAATCTTCAAATTTATTATGGCTAGTGGGCCAGAAAGACATGTATAGTGGCCATTGCCACTTAGGTGGTTGAAAAGAAACATATTCGGGGAACATGTACAGTAAACAGGGCCAAAGCCTGTGGTCACTGGCCATGTCTGTAGGTCTAGCTAGTGCCCCGGTAGGGTTCATAGTCATTTTTTCGAAAACAAAAATGTCAAAAGTAATTTCGAATTTCTTTTTCAATATGTTTTTTTTTTCCCGAAATGGGGGGGTTCCCCCCAAACCCCCTTCTTTTCTATTTTTTTTTTATTTGACCCCTTTTTTTTTATTCCCGGACCCCAAAATAAATATATAATTTAAAAAAAAAAGAATTTGACTTTTTTTTTCGATATTGTTTTTTGGACATTATTGTCTTTCGACATTATGTTTTCGAAAAAATGACTGCACACCCCCGGCAGTGTTTTAAAATATACAGTGGGCAAGGCAAAGACTATGCTCAATGGCAAGGACAGTGGCCACCTAATATGGCATGGCACTGAGTTAAGCTGGTCATGCTTTCCCACATCCGCTTAATTTCAATGGTTTTGCGTTAAATCTGCTCAACTTAACTGCACCTTAACGAAAGATTTGTCAGTGAATATATAATAAGGTGGCAATAGCTAATCTAAAGTTAAGATGATTCAGACTCCCATAGGAACCGCTTAAAGTTCTATTGTTAATAACTTTTGATTCGAGTAATGGATTTAGCCGAAATTTCAAAAGTGATTAGGGACTCATGCCACCACCCCAGACTGCAAAGTTTCGTAAAGATACAGTAGAAAATAAGAAAGTTATTAAGAAGACAATAACATTGATTTTTTCAAAGTTGCGGCCTACTTCCCATTCATTTTCCCATTTTCAAAGAAGGTCAATTTTTGCCAAAACGCACAGCCCAACCCGCTAGACGGATTTGGACCAGGTCTAAAGCAACTTAGGCACAACGTGTTAAGTCACGATCCATGCTTGGTTTGGGGTTATTCTATGTAGTAGTTATTTACATTTTTGATAAAGAAGGGGTTGCCCCTTTCTTAAAATAGATAGCTATATCTTGGGGATTTACCCCAAACTGGATGTTTTTAGAAATGAAACAGCTGCCATCTTGTTTTTTTCTTGATATTCAAGGTTATAGCTGAGGAAATGGGAAAATGAAACAGGAAAAAAGCAATTTGCAGGTAAAAAAACATGCACATGCCACCAGGCTAGAGTGGGGGGTGGCTAGAGGGCACCAAATGAAATTTCGAAGTTGGAGGGTGTCTAGGGATTGAGTTTGCATCACAAAGCTTTCTGTAGCCCCGACTATCGTTGTGAATAGTCGACATCTCAAAGCAAACTATGTTACAGAAACAGTGTGTGTTGTGGGGGGAAAAGGAGAAGGGAGGGGAGGTGAGGAGGCCATCTAGGAGTGGGGCTGGCACAGATGAGGGGGGCACTTGGAAAGGGCCTGTGAGGGCAGGAAAACATTTTCTTCGGCCTTTTTTTCCAAATTCAAGGCTTTAAAGTACAACAAATAGGCAAGGGTATTTGTAGTTCAGTATCCACAGTTACAGTTTAAAAATAAAAAGGATATTTATATAGCTATGGTGACATCAGGGGTGAAAAAATACTGCCCATGGCCAAAGCCATGGCTATTGACAAAGCCATGGCTATTGACAATTGCCATTCAGGTCTCCCATTGATGCAGTAACCAGGACAGCTCTGCTTAGTTTAAAAGTGATGAAATGGCCAGCCTCCTCAGGCCATGTTGCCCGATAAATGAGCCACAGTCATAGGACCACTTAGAGAAACGTGCCCCCTTTTCCTTGCTTTGAAGCTAAACATGTTCAGTATTGGTTCCTGCATGGATGGGCGACCAAATGGGCATCAGAACTTGGAAGATATGCACTCAGAGACAATATTTTGCCTTTTGCTGGATTATATTCTGGTATTTTTAGTCTCAGAGTCAATAATTTAATATATATATATGGGTGGGTTTCCCATCTCTGCAGTAACTGCGACAAATCCTGATGAACCTTTAAGCAAGGAAGTTGTCAGCCTCCTAAGGCCATGTTTCCTAATAAATGAGCCCACCTTACAAGACGACTTAGAGAAACATGGGCAAAAGGGGCTGGATCGTTGCTCGCTTTGAAACTAAGCAGGATCAGTCATGGTTACTGTATAGATGGAAGACAATCCACAGTCCCGAATGCCGTGTGTTTTCTTAGTTTTAAATGTTTCATATCACAGAGTGTTCCCATTATTTATTTTGAAACCGTGCTACTGTCAGTCCTTGAAAGTTTTGCACTTAGAGAATTTTCCTTTGCATTCTGGCTTTTGTAGTCTCCCTGTCTAGATGGGGGGATTCATGCTACAATTATATACTTTTTGCCTAACATAGTTCTATAAGGATTTATATATTTGAGTGACACTATGGTATGTATAATTTACAAGTTATCTTTATAAAGCAGAATATTGTTGAAAGCAACTCATGGGGGTAAGGAGGGGAAATGATGAGAGGGCAAGTAAGTCATGAGTATTTGCACACAATGTGACTAGTGAGTTTGCAATCCTGGACACTGGTGCAGTTATTTTCCCCTAATCATTGCTGTTTTTCAGGGCATGAGTAAAGGACACATATGGGTGGACAGCGTAACTCTTCTTCAGAGGGCAGATGCAATCCCTTGGTTTTTTTTGAGGTTGGAAAGCTTGCTCAAGTATTTGGCTACCAGGATTGTACTCAGGGTATCGTGCTCCCAGTGCAGACACTTACTCACAAGACCACAATCACTGGTTTCATATTGGGATTTAGTTTTTCATGGTATATATCTTGACAGATTGCTGTGCTTAATGTGTGAGCATCTTTTATACTTTGCCAGCATATTTATTGGAACATTTGCTCTCTCAGCTTATTTTTCTGGTCTTTACTACCTTTTTTAAAAGTCCAATGCTATTTTGTCTTGAGTACTTTTGTCTGAGGAGTAAGTATATTGAAATACATTTTTTTAAAAATATTTCAGTTTAAGATATATGTTCACTTACTGTACATATATTCATGGGTGCCTGCTTTTGATTTTCGCTATCGGGGCAAAAGTACCTGGGCATAAGTTATTCTTGCAGCTGGTCATTTTTTTCCCTTTTACCTGTCGCTTAAATTTGGTTAGTTGGGGTTGGGCTATGTATCACAACATTCACCAAGAGACCGGCCATAAAACAAGGGGCTTGTAGCATGCTGCTTAACCAAGGTGCGTGGTCTTCAGAAAATAGTTTAATCGCTCAGGGCATTAACTAAAAACATTGGGAGTTCTCAAAGCCTGCAATCTTTTGTACATAGTAAAATAAATAGCTACAGCTACACAGCTACAGTGACGATGGGGGTGAAAATCACTGTAAACTTCGGTCTCCCATCCATACAGTAGCCTGGAGGCGCGCTTAAGGCAAGCCTGTCTGTGCCCATCCGTGCAGGGCTCGGGCAGGAAGGGAAAAACTAGATGCCCTTCTTTGATCTCCTGGTACCGCAGCTCCCTGATCTCCTATGCCCGAGCCAATGCAAACTGGCCACCGGAGTTCCATAATACCTCTACTGCTAGCAATATGCCTCTAGTGAAGGGCCTACAATGTGGTTTGCTTAACACTCGCTTGTTAGTGGCACATGGTCTTGACTGCCATGAACTGCTCATAAACTCCCAGCCTGACTTGCTGTTACTCACAGAAAACTGGATGAGGGAGACTTCTGGCCCTGCCATTGTACAAGTGCAGCCCCCAAACTATTCCTTGGCCCATGTTGACCGTTCATCTACCCATCCTGGTGGCGGATTGGCCATTATTCACAAAACTGCATGCACGGTGCCTAGCCACACACTCAATATGGAGTGCTGCCTAGCTCGCATCTCCATTTCCCCTCTTTTGACGCTCACTATCCTTCTGGTCTACGGGCCCCATGGTGCTGACACCACGTTCTGCATGAAATTCCCTGACTTGGTCTCCGAAATTCAGACCATGTACCCACATCTTTTGGTTATGGATGATTTCAACCTACCTACCTCCACTAGTTCTGTTACTAACATCCGTTCTCTTATGTCTGATCTTGGTCTACCTCAACTTGTACTGGAACCTACCCACCAGCATGGCAATGTACTCGATCTTATTTCTGCCCCTCACACTGATATTGTGGTCTCATCCTTCCTACCTCTTTTCTGGACGGATCACTTTCTTATTTCATTCTCAGATCGGTTGCTGGACACTGTAGTGCACTCAGTCAAACCTGCCATTGTGAAACGCAATTGGCGCAAAGTCAAAAACGATGTTTTGGCTGCATCCCTTTGTGCCCTATTTACCCTCCATAGTCCCTGCTCCCTCAGCTCTCTCTGAGAATCTTTTACTACAGTGGCAGACCAGTTGGCTCCACTCAATCTCTGTAAAACTAGGAATCTCACCTCAGAGCCATGGTTCTCAGATGATCTCAGAGCTCTCAAACTCATCTGTAGACGCGCTGAGAGGAAATGGTGTGCAAAAATCCTTGATGCCGATAGATGTATTTTTTGGAGCACTACGGCCTCCTACCAAAAAGCCGTTAGTGCGGCTAAAAAAGTCCTTTTTCAGTGACAAGGTGCAAGCTTCTGTCAATAAGCCTAAGGCTTTATTTGAACTAGTTCAGTCCCTGTCCACCCCTACTACTACAAGCTCTGGTGTTACACCTTCTGAAGCCCTCTGTAACACATTGATATCTTTCTTTGTGACTAAAATTGAAACTATTTGCAATGGTATTGCAGTAGCAGTCAGCCAAATTTCCCATGTGCCGGCCTCTCCCCCCCCCACCACTGCCTAGGTCCACCTGGTCCTCCTTCCCTGTGTTCTGTGAACGTGACATTTCCGAGGCTATCCAGCGCCTTAAATCCACCTCTCCTGCTGACCCTATACTGCTTACCTTGCTTAAAGACATCTCAGGCAAGGTTATTTCCCATATCACAGAGGCAGTTAACATGTTGTTCTCTGAGGGCTTTATTCCCAGCCCATTGAAACATGAACTGGTCATACCGCTGCTGAAAAAGCCCACTCTTGATCCTGTGCTGCTTCAAAATGTTTGTCCCATCTCACTTCTCCCTGTATTGATGAAGGTCATGGAGGCCCTGGTTTCTCCTCTTTTGACTTCCTTCCTGGAATCCTCTGGATGTTTTGACATCTTTCAATCAGGTTTTTGCCGGGGTAGGGGTCGTGAGTCGGTACTCAACTCCGTATTTGACGATCTCACCCGCCTAGTTGACCAGGGTGGAGTGGGAGCAGTACTGCTGCTGGATTTATCTGCGGCTTCCGACACAGTTGATCATACCATACTTATTTCCTGGTTATCAGAAGTCGGGATATCCAACAATGTTTTAAATTGTTTTTTGGCCTTTCTGGCCAACGGTTCTCAGTCCGTCTGCCTCCCCCCTTTCTGCTCTAAACTGGTAGGGCATAATTTTGGGGTTCCGCAAGGCTCTGCTCTCTCTCCCCGATACTTTTTAACATATATATCAGATGCCTCCTCCTTTTCATCTGCTTCTCTGGATTTAGATTCTACTCCTATGCCGATGACACTCAGCTGCTAGTTCGTCTTGATCTTACCCGTCCTGACACTGCTGCCCGGCTTAGGAGTTGTCTGGAGGACCTGGGAGCATGGATGGCCTTAAATTCACTGAAGCTTAACGGGAACAACACAGAGGTCTTGGTTGTGGGCACTACCAGTCCTCTTTCTTACTGGACTCCTGACTTCTGGCCCTCCTCTCTTGGCCCGTTTCCCCTTCCGTCAACCTCTGTAAAAGATCTTGGGGTTAAGCTCTCCTCTTCTTTATCTATGGCTGATCAGGTTGCTCCCGTAAGTAAAACTGGTAATTTTAAACTCTGTGTATTGAGGAAGGTTCTTCCTTTCATCCCTGCCCAATTCCACGCTCCTGTGGTTGCGGCTCTAGTTTTGAGTACAGTTGACTACTGCAATTCACTGTATCTGGGCCAACCTGCCTTTATTATTAATCGACTTCAGCTGCTAGAGTAGTCTCCCGCCCCCCCCCGAACTCGCATGTCACCTGTACTCAGAGAACTTCACTGGCTTCCTGTGGAGAAGCGCATTTTGTTTAAATCACTGTGCATTGTTCACCGTGCCTTTTATAAACAAGGCACTGAATACCTCCAGGAAAAGTTCTCCCATTACGCACCTCCACGTGCCCTCCACTCTCAGTCAGCTCTTCTGCTATCGGTCCCCCGGATCAGGCTGGCTAGGATGGGGGGATGTGCATTCTTTGTGGTGGCCGCTAGTTCCTGGAACAGGCTCCCGTTTACGCTACGTGCCACTACTGACATCTTTCTTTTCGTCGATCTCTCAAAACCCTACTCTTCAAGTCCGATGTTATCTCCCGTCTCCCTCAGCGCCATGGTGCCCTTCGGCGTATGTGCACTTTTTTTAATTCGCCTAACATAACCCTGCTTAGCTTCAAAGCAATGCAAAGGCCAGCGCCCTCAGGCCATGGTGCCTAATAGGTGGAGAAAAGTTGCAAAAACTTTTAAAACAAGGTGAGCTGACGTTGCCGGCCCTTTCCTCACTTTGAAGCTACGCAGGGTTGGTCCCGGTTACTGCATGGATGGGAGACAGTCCAGAGTCTGGTGCTGTGTTTTTTCTTTGTTTTAAATATCTCTTAACACACTAAGAAAACACATGTCATCTGCTTTTCTTTTTTTAAACCGTGCTACTGTCAGTCTTTGCACTCAGAGACCATTTGTTCGCCTTTTGCTGAATTGTAGTCTGGTATTTGTAGTCTGCCAATCAAGAGGTGGGGAATAATTGCACAATTGTACTCTTTTTGCCTAACATAGTTTAATAAGGATTTATATATTTGAGTGACACTATGGAATTTGTAATTTTCAAGTTATCTTTTTGAAGCAGAGCATTGGTGAAAGCCAGACATCTGGGTGAGGAGGGTAAATGATGAGAGGGTAAGTACGTCATGAGAATTTTCCCACAATGTGCAAGAGAGTTTGTAATCTATTACGCTGTTGCAGTTATTCTCCTCCGATTGTGGCTGCTTTTCAGGGCATAAGTACAGGACACACGTGAGTGAAGAGAGTAACATTATTTCAGAGAGCGGAAGCAGCTCATGGATTTCTTGAGGTTGGCAAGCTTGCCCAAGTATTTAGCTACCAGGACTTTACTCAGATTGTCATGTTCCCAGTACAGACAGTTAGCCACAAGACCACAAGCACTTGTTTTATATTGGGATTTTGTTTACCAGGGAATATTTCATGACCGATTGTTGGGTTTAAAAGGTGAGCACATTTTATACTTTGCCCACATATTTATTGGAACGTTTCCTCTCTCAGGTCATTTTTCTGGTGTTCATTACTCATTTAAAACGTCCAATGCTTTATTGTCTTGCACACTTTCTTCTAAGGGGAAGGTCAAATCAACTGCATTTGTATAATTCACTTTAAGATATTTGTTCACTTACTGTGTATTTATTCATGTGTGCCAGCTTTTGATTTTTGCTATCCGTCCAGAACATACCTGGGCATATGTCATTCTTGCAGCTGGGCATTTTTTCCCCATGTCCATGCTGCCTAAATATGGTTAGTTGGGGTTGTGCAATGTATGACAACATCCACCAAGAGACCAGCCATAAAACAAGTGACTTGGAGCATGTTGTTAACCAAAGTGTGTGGTCTATGGCAAATTATTTAATCTCACTGTGCATTTCCTAAAACATTGTAAGTTCTAAAAGCCTGTAATCTTTTATACATAACAATACCACTGTCAAAACAAGACACAATCAGTTTGTGATTGATGAACGTCTACGATGGGTTGCACCTGTTATAAAATATAGAGTGGCCAAAGGCCATGGCTAGTGGTCTGTTAGCGTTTTAAAATGGCCGTGCCCACTGTCCATGGCCGAAAGACCATTCTAGTGGTCTGGAAACATTGTAAAAATCTATGGAATAAAAAAAATATTGAAATTCAAGGAAAAAACGTTAGTTGCATGGACGTTAATGTGAGCAATACATTGTAACACAACCTTTGAAATTCAAGGAAAAACCTTTAGTTGCAGGGACGTTAAGGTGAGAACTTAACACAACACAACCCCTCAAATTCAGCTAAAGGAAACTTCATTTCTTGCCCCCTGTTGGGCAGCCTATGACCACAATGATGACATCACAGATCACATCTTTGATGACATCACTTATTACATGTTGTATGAGAACACTGATGACATTACAAATCACATCACCGATGCCATCACTGATAACAACACTACTTACATTATATATAACTGATTACATCAACAACAGAATTAGACATAACATAATTTATTAGTTAGCTCATGAACACTTTGATTACCTTAATAACACTGTTGGTCATTGACTTGGCCATGCCAAAGGCTGGGATCACTGCCCAGCCCCAAAGGCCATAGCTAGTGATCGGTTAGTGTTAAAAAAATACCAATGTGCATGGATAAAAGCCATGCATGCTAGTCCATCACTGTTTTAAATTAAACAGTGGGCCACATTGAAAGCTATAGTCAGTGGCCATAACTAAAGGCTATAGCTAGTGCCCATTAATATGTTAGAATATGCAGTCGGCACAGCCAAAGGCTGTGGCCACTGGCTAGGTTTGTCCTGAAGACCATGCCTAGTGTCTGGATGGTGTATATATTATACAGTGGGCACAGCCGAAGGCCATCACTTATTATCATTTATTATTTTAAAATATACAGTGGACAAGGCTAGAGATGTACAAACTGATCAGGGTCAAAGGCCATGGCTACTGGCCCATTTATAAGTTAGAACATAAAGTGGGCAGAGACAAAGATTGTGGCCATAGGGCCAGTTTTGTTCTAAAGTCCATGGCTAGTGCCTAATCAGTATATATAATATGCAGTGGACATGGTTGAAGGTTGAAAGCTGTATCTACTGGTAAAGGCCAAAATCTATGGTTGGCAGACAGTAAGTGTTTTAAAATATTATGTGGACATGGTTGAAGGTTGTGACCACTGTCCATAAGTGAAGGCCATGACTAGTACCCATTCATGTGTTAAAATATATTTGGTCATGCACACTGACCATAACTGAAGGCCATGCTTAATGCCAGTTACTGTTGTGATGTAATTAGTGATGTCATCAGTGATGTGATCAGTGATGTCATCATTGTGGTCATAGGCTGCGCAACAGAGGGCGTGAAGTCAAGGGGGTTTTAGCTGAATTTCCGTCATGTTGTTGCATTACGTTGTCACCTTAAAATCTCTGCAACTAAAGTTTTTTCCTTGAAAAAATCAATAAATATATATATATTATATATATATATTTAAGGGAAATAAGACGATAATTGCAGGGACTTTAAGGTGAGACCCTAATGCAACAAAACCCCTAAAATTCAGCTAAAGCCACCTTAACTTCACGCTCCCAGCCTATGACCACAATGATGATCATCAGTGATGTCATAGATGATGTAATTAGTGATGTCACCAGGTATGTCATCAGCGATGTCATCAGGAATGTCAACTGTGATGCCATCATTGTGGTCATATTGTGGTTACATCAATAATACCAGTGTGTATGAATTCACCGATGACATCACTGGTGCCATCACTAATAACATCATTATGACAACAATGATTATTTAACTGATGGCATCAGACATAAAAATGAATACACTGTGAAAAATAGTCAACAGCTACAAATGCATCCTATTACTTCTTGTGGAGCTTTCATTTGTAGTAGTTTGGTGACAGATGATATCTGAATTATATGTATGAAGGAGGGAGAGGTAGAGGAGACTCACTGCCTCAAGGAGTTGTATCACACCAACCATGGCAAGATTTAAGGAAAAAGGCAAGAAGACAAAGTGTGTCCCACAGCAGGGGCAGAAGTAGGGTGCAGCTGCGTCATGATAAGCATAGAGTCCAGCATAGAGACAGCAGTGGCTGTCCAGGGTCAGGGTCTGAGATTGAAAGCCCGTCCATAAACTGGAAGAAAACTGTGTCTGTGTGCAGGAGTTCTACTTTGGTCACTGGTGAGATGATGTCACCACTGATGTCATCAGGGATGTCATAATTATGGTCATCGGCAGCACAACAAAGGACGTGAATTTAATGTGGCTTTACCTGACTTTCAGGGGTTTTGTTGTGTTAAGTTCTCACCTTAACTTCCATGCAACTAATGTTGTTTCCTTAAATTTCAAAGGTTTTGTTACAATCATTTGTTCACCTTAACATCCCAGCAAGTAAAGAATTTTCCTTGAATTTCCAAGGTTTTGTTATACCATTGTTTTTGTCTGCGTCACTGGCCATGGCCTTTGGCCGTGCCCACTGTATATTTTAGAATGCTACCAGACCATTAGCCATGGCATTCGGCCATGGACAGTGGGCCCAACCTCTGGCCGTGCCCTCTGTCCATTTTTGAACATGGCCAGTGGGCACGGCCTCCGGCCATGCCCACTGTATTTTTAAATCACTACCAGCCGACTTGCCATGGTCTTCAGTGATGGATTTGGCTGTAATTCTGCAAAGATTTTGATAAGCCACCACCCCTCCCCCCGCCGGAGACTGGAACGTTTTGGAAAGTTTCTTTGAAAAATAAAAAAGTTACTTTTGAAAACAATAAAAATGCAGTTTCGGCTTCGTCCCCATTGATTTTCTCATGGACTAAAAAGGTCAATTTTAGCCTGACCACACAGCCAAAACCGCTGGACAGATTTGGATCAGGTCCAAAACAACTTGGGCACGAAATGTTGATTTGCAATACTTTTGTGGTTTGGACTTATTCCATCCAGTACTTTTTTTAGTATTGGATGGAGAAAGGGAAGCCACTTTCTCCAAAATAGATAGCTATATCTAGAGTACATTGACAAGAGCCGGATGTTTATAAATGAAACAGAACCATCATTTTGTTTTCTCAATGTAAGAGATACCCTCAGTTAGACGAAAATGAAAAAGCAGGAAAATGCCCTTTACAGGTGAAAAATAAGGGAAATGCTTTTAGGGGAGAGGTGGAGGAGGTAATAGGAGACCATGTTAAATTTGGAAGGTTTAGGGCCTGAGTTTGCAACAAAAAGCTTTTCTGTAAGCTCGGCTGTCAGACAGAATAGCCAATCCTCATGACAGAAACAGCGAGTGCTGAGGTGGGAATAGTTGAGGGCATGGGAGGTGAGGAGGCTATCAGGGGAGTGAGAGGAGCAGACACACATGAGGGGGCACTTGGTGAGCATCTAGGAGGGCAGGGAATTATTTTTGTATTTTGCTGTTTTTCCCGATAAATGCCGGAATATGGACTACAAAGCGATAACCAAGGGCATTTTCGATCATATATATATATATATATATATATATATATATATATAAAGATTTGACAGTAAAGATTTGTCTTTTGACCTTAAAAGTAACGATTTAACTTGTCAACCAAATAAGAAGGAGCTAGATTCTTTAGGCATTTGAATATAATGCGCCCAATCTTGAATGTTATCCTGTCCTCTATGGCCAACCAATGGATCAACCGGTGCAGCCCTGAAATTGGCACGGACTTCTTAACTCCAAACACCAGTCTAACAGCTGCATTCTGAGCTTTCTGCAGTCAGGATATTTGTTTGGCAGGAGCCCCAGCCAATAAACTGTTACAATAGTCCAGCTTTGAATTGACCAGAGCTCCTACCACTGCTGCATGATCCTTCTTGGGGACATGAGGAAGAACCTGCTGAAGAAGGCTCCAATGTGTCCTTTCGCAACCCAGATTACTCTGCCATATGCATCCCAGGTTCTACTATCGTACTTTAACTCTGAACCTAGAGGAAAAGGGGGAGGAGGACATCTATTCTTACCAAGCAGGTGCTTTGGGCTGAACAGAATAACCCTGGTTTTGTTCAAAGTGAGTTGGAGTCAGTTAGTGGAAATCCATGCACTATCTTCCTTTAGGCAGTTACTCACCCGTAAAAAAGACTCCTCAATGTCACCTAGCCTAAGAAAGACCTTGGTGTCATCAGCACAAGATTGGAAGAGAACCCCATGCTTTCAACGGATGTCAATTAAAGTACAGATATATAAATTACACAGAAGCAGTGAAAAAGAGGAGCACTGGGGGACTCCACAATGCTGCGAGAGGGCCTCTGATAGAAAAAAAACCCTGCTTGACCCGTTGGAACCATCCAGACAAAAATGATGTGAACCATGTGATAGCAGTGGCTGAGAAATTCCCTATTGTTGTAATTCAGTTCATGAGAATGTCATGGTCCACTGTATCAAAGGCCACGGAGAGGTCTAAAATAACAACGAGTGATAACTCCCCTTGATCTTCCACTCACAGCATTTCGTCCCAAACTGCAACCAATGCTGTCTCTGTTCCGAATATTGGACGAAAACCTGATTGGAAGGAATCTCGTAGAAGTTCTTTCTCCACATATTCCTGAAACTGCATTGCCTTTTCTAAGATTTTACCAGGCCACGTAAGACCTGCCACAGGCCGATAGTTCTGCAGGTTATTAAGAGAAGATATTATAGAAAGCGTCAATTGTGCAGGAACTATCCCTTGACTCTGGGGCCTATTCACAAAACAAGTCATAAAGGGGGTTATATCTAATGCCAGATGTTTGCCACATAAGCAGGTAGATGAAAGAGCGAATCGTTTGTAGGTTTAAGTGCCGTTAAAACGGCACATACAGTCTCTTCCAAAACTGTATCAAAGCAAAACAATGTACTATTTACAGGTCTCAATCCCTCCCTCTAGGGTCGAATTTCAGGAAAGCTTGATACCTCTCATACCCTGTCACCAATGATATGTTCCTGGATGATTTTAATTGTATCCTGAAAAAAAGTGTTCAAAGCGTTGGCCTGCTCTTCTGACACTTCACTTCTCGGGTTGCATGATTAGGTCGAATACAATTTTATATGACTGAAAACAATTCATGTTCATGATTTGCAGCGGCATCAATCTTTCGCTTCGGACTTTGCCCCAAAGATGGACATCCTATACATTTTTGCAGCTATCTTTGCCGTATCTGCCCATTATACAGTACTATGTCCCCGCCACATTCTCTCCGCCGCTCTATACAATTTCTTTAAATCTGTTAAGCCTGTGGTGAACCATGGTTGAGAATCTTTTTTAGGTGCTTTTAATCTCGAAGGAGCATTCAGGGTGCAGATAGTATCCATAATTACAGAGCGTTGTTTACAAAAGCCATTACAAACAAGTGAATCATCGATCAAATCTAAGCCTGTTCTTAGTTCCGTACCTGATATTTGTTCCATTTCCTTTTGCTTTCGTGCTACTCCCTGTCCTTTAAAACTGTGTGACTGTTCTTTATGCTTATTCTGCTTCACTAAAAAAAACCTTAGATAGTGGTCGCTCCGTGACAATGGAATTGTACCCTTCAGTACAATATCCACCCTTCTTGCCAACAGCACATCCAGACAGTGCTCATGTATGAGATAGTCTGTGACTGCTAATGGCAAAAAATCATGCACCTCCATTATTTCCCTAAGCTGTTTAGCGTCTATGTCTAATGGATCCTCTAACCAGATATTGAAGTCAGCCATAAAATGCAGGTTTGTGTACTTGCTGCTTATGTTAGAGAGGTACTGGTCCATTCCTTCCAAAAATAGCACTGGTTGAGCCTAGTGGCCTATGGGCTAATACTATTCTCCAAGAACTTCTTTGTGTTGTCCATGAGACCAACTGTCCCATCTCAGTAGTATCGTCCCGTTTCCAAAGTTCCAGATGCAAAACTTTAAAAAGGGATCTATAAATTACCGCAATGCCACCTCCTCTTTTCATACAGCGGTCAATACTTTGAATCAAACATCCCTCCGGCGACATACTATGGACCTTGGCATGTGAAATATCTATGAACCATTTTTCTGTCAAAAACAAAATGTTCAAATGAAAATACTCTGAGGTCTTTCATTTCTGAGGCTTGAGCCACTGGCGGCCTGACGTGTAGCAGGGGAGCATTTATGTCAACCCCTGGCTTGGCAGATCTGAAACCACGTCTGGTTTCAATACCTGCTCCCCGAATTGTATTCAATGCACGGAGCGATAGGAATCCATTCTTGTTCGTCGAGCTACTAAGAGCTTCTACAAACAGTACAATATACTGTCGCGGTCCGCAGGGCGCGTTCACAGAGTTTGATGTTGGGTGCTGGCCACAGGCGACACTCATGCATTGCCTGCAGCCAAGCTGATGGCCTGATGCTCCTGCAATGAATGAAAATCGCACTATGGTGCAAAAATGACATACTTCTGGCACTGCAGTTTCAAATTCCCCTGACCCTGGGCTGGCTCGACCAAGCCAGACTATCTGGAGCCCGCGGGCCAAAGAAGCCAGGGCACATTTGCTATAAATGTAGCAAATCTGTGCCCAGCCGACAAGTGCTTTTGGAAGTACGTCCTGACTCATGACGGCCACGCACACACTTTTCAGTCTTTCAGTCAGACAGCAGCTAGCCCATGCCTTCTTGGCCGTGTTCGTATTGTAGTGCTGCAGCCTGTGCCACTGAGACCGCTGCTGGTGCTGCTGACCTGGCCTGCTGTTTGCCACACTGCTGCCCTCTCTGCCCTCAGTGCCTGCCTGGGCCTGTCCTAGACAGCCGTCTGTTGTGAGTGACTCGAGTTTCTCTGAAGTGCGTCATGTCATTACGTGTCCGCTGCCCCACTGGCCCTGGCCTGCTGCTACGCTGCCTGCTGCTGCCTGTGCCTGCCATGCCCTCAGCCCGAATTCGGAATTGGAGTCCAGTCAGTGTGGGTGCCAAGAAGTCAAAAACTACTGTGAGAAAGACAAGTAAATAAGTAGTTGTGTGTTGTGTTGAGTTGAGTCTGACATTACGTGTTGTTTGTAGCCAGCAATACGGCATTTGCTCAGCTGAGCTGCCTGCTGCCCTTCTTCACTTCAGCAGCTGGGGCCTGTGGTGGCCCCATGCCTGTGGCCCCCTGCCCGGGCGTCATAGCCGCCGGCTGGCTATTGATGGACTTGGACCATAAAGTTGATTGGTGTATATGAGCATGTTCTGCTGCTCTGTCTGACTGTCTGCTCAAACCTCATCCTCCACTGTGGGTGTCCTTCTTCAGTTCCCGTAACAGGCTGGGTGGGTCTCTGGTCTCTGGCTGTGTAGTGTCGGACTCGGGACGGTGCAGTAGTTGCCATCATCATGTCCCTGTCCTTCCCATGCTTCCCCGGTCATCCCCTTCAGAATCATACGCCACCGGCCACCTCTGCTCAGCCACCCGTGGTGCTCGAAGTTGTAACTTGGCAGTAATGAGTGAGTCGGTGCAATTTGACTTATGTTGCCCAGTGGAGGTCAGATAGGCGCAGGGCAGGGCTGAGCAGTCAAGGGCTGAGGCAGGGGACAGGCCCAGCCCTGCCAGCCTGGAAGTCATCACACATTCATAGTGCAAGCACACTTGCCTGGGGTTCAAATGAATCATTGCAACACACAGTGTCTGGTTTTTAGTTTGGACTGTTGTGCATACAAGCCACCTATAAGCTGCTGAAAGTGTGTATGGGAATACAGCTAGGAGGAGAGATACACAGTGTGTGTGTGTGTGTGTTTTTTAGCTATTCACCCACCCATTGAGTGCCAATGGCCATGCTGTTCTCTATCACCCTTCCCCTCCATTACTTCCCTCTCCCTGCCCACAGCACATCCTTCTGGGCTCTCTTTGAATTAGCTCTAGCAAGCAGTAACGTCTTGCAACTTTGCACACACTGTGTTATTTCTTAGCAGTATGCTGAGAGGTAATTGTGTAATTGCAGTTGCGCATGTGCTGATGTAATACAAATGTTTTAACCATGTGCCATCAGCCACTAGATCTGTTCCTTGCACTCAAGTCCTGATACAGCCATAGACAAAGTCAACAGTCCAGGTAATCATACCATTTTCCAGCTGTTGCCATGGTATAAAGCCAGGTACTCCCATTATGGCAGTGCCTAGCAAATGCCTCCTCATGCCTACACACAATCCAAAAATGTTGGCTTTGCCAATGGTTATTCGTTAGGCAATGTTCAGCACGTTGAGGTCCTGTGCAGTGTGAATGGACCTAACACGGCCGTTGGATGGGCTGCACACTGCCACCCTCCCTTGCCCTCCATGTCTTTTGATGCTGGTGTTAGTTGGTTTTGTTTCCCTGAGCTGATGCCCGGCCAGCCAGCATTTAGTGTGTGTGTGCACGAAAGAGGCCTGCAGGGCAATGTTCAAGGCGGGGCATTGCTTAAGAATCAGGGACTGAGAGCGCACATTGTAACCCTCAATGAATTAACAAAAGCAATATATAAAGGAAGGAATAACAATGCGGTATTGTTGTGGCTGGCCCTTCCTCATTTTCGAATGAAACCCCATTTCGGCCCCTAGCAGTCCTCAACGGGACTTACATGCCCTTGAACATAGAGACTAGGCTGGATGACCAGGTCTGCTGTGTTACTTCTGTGATACTGGACGGATGCCCGGCCAAGAGATGCAGCAGCATGTGGGGGTCAGGACGGGTCGCTGTCACCGCCAACCAGTCTCCATCACAGATTGAAAGACTGAGAACATGGAAATAACTGCACACTCTCAAACTAACAAATTCATCCCATTTGACCTGTAAGGTTAATGTCACTCCTCCTCGCTTTACAGTATCTGTGTCTACCAGAGCCTGAGTTAATGTGAATTTCGGGGTGCACTGCAACTACGTACACATAGGCCTACCGTCTCTTACTAGGGCTCTGTCTGCCACAGTCCCATGATGTTTTAGCCGTGGTACTCAAACTCATTCCCTAACTGCAGTTGCAAATGGCAAGTAATTCCTTTTGTGAAAGGCTGTTCGAGTAGTATCCAAGGGGGAGGATTTTCATAAATTGTGATGCAAATTGTGCATTTTAAAGAATATTTATTTGGTTCTACTGGTCAAAACTACTAGCCGCATATTGTATTAATGTATCAAACTGGCCCACAAGTAAGTGCCCAACTTTTGACCCAAAAAATTGGCACACAATGGCATTTTGCATTTTTGATTCAGGCATTGCCTAATGCCCTGTAGTCCAGTTCGTGCGTGCCCCTGCCAGCCTTGTAGAGCGATCCAGCCTATTCAACTAGGAGGGTTTGAGGCTGGAAAGTAAGCATTTGTTTAACAGGACCCAAGTCCTAATAAAACATTAGTTGTAGCATAGGGGGACTCATCACTATATGCATAGGCACCCAGTATATGGGGGCAGAGGTCCTAGGTGCACCTGTTCTCCTTGACATGCTCAGCTAAATCACTGGTTGAGTGGTAGAGTTTCTTTCCCCTCTCCTGCTGGCAGGCTTGGTGATGTGTTACTAGTTATGCATTTAGCAAAATTAGCAACTGCTGCTCATTTTTAACCTTTGTGTGTAGGGGGTGGGAAGGCCTAATCTGCTTTGCAGGTGTGGGAGTAGCAGGGGATGAATGATGAGCTTTTCACGTAGGGCTGATGCCAATAAACATAAGCCATAACATCCTGCATGAGGCAGGCAGCAGCGCCAACCACATGTGCTAGTTGCCCTGTGAGAATCAGAAGGAACCAGGCAGCCAATCAAGAGGCCGAGGGGTAACATTACTAGGAGAGGGGAAGAGGGAAGGAGGGGGAGAAAAGGAGGGTCTTAAACAGCTTCCGGAATTTAAGGAGATCCAGCTCAAGTCTGAGAGGGGCAGGGAGGCTATTCGAGAGGGAGACACCTGGGGAGGAGAGAGATCTACCCCCCACTCTCTGTTTGGAGAAGCGACTGATCTGCAGAGAGTTGGAGCTAGAAGACCAAAGGGCTCTAACAGGTGGGTTTTTAGGGAAATGGACGTTGGATGTAGCAGGGTCCCAGGCCCCAGAAAGCCTTGTGGATGATGCAGAGGGTTTTTAACTTGATCCTCACAGCAAACGGGAGGGAGCGGAGAGATGTTAGGGCTGAAGAGATGCAGTCCCTGTGCTTGAGGCCAAGGATAAGGCTTGCAGTGTTACTTTGGATTAGTTGAAGGGGGTGAAGGGTGAAGTTAGGCAGGTTGAGGAAAAGGCTGTTACAGTAGTCCAGCCTGGAGAGGACCAGAGCTCTGCAGACATTGAGTTTTTGGGGGAAGGTGAGGAAAGGGAGAATGCTTCTAAGGAGGTGCAGCTGAAAGTTGGCCTTCTTGGCAAAGTCCACGATGTGAGGAGAGAAGGCGAGAGAGGAGTTGAAGATGACACCAAGGTTTTTTGCTCACAGCAAATGGAGGGGAGGGGGCCCATGTAGGGCGGCCAGAGTGTAGGAGGGGAAGAGGGAGCTGGGGTCCCAATGAGAAGGATCTCAGTCTTACTGGCATTAAGACAGAGATTGTTAGCAGTGCACCATGCCTGATTAGCAGACAAACAGTCAAGAATGAGAGAGGAAGAGGAGGAGTCAGAAGAGGGAAGGTTGAAGAAGAGGTCCGTCTGCATAACACTGCAAGCTGGAGAGAAGGCAGAGATCAAATGAGCTGCGGGGGCAAGGTTGATGTTGAAAAGCCAGTGCAAGAAAATAGAGCCCTGAGGGACACCACCGTTGGAGAGTGAGATGGAGGAGAGAAAAGGGAACAGTTGAACCTGGGAAAGTCATTCAGAGTGGAAGGAGGTCAGGCCATCCAGTTCAGCCAGTGATATCAAAGAGTCAATGTATAAGTGTGTCTTGATTAACTGTATCAAAGGCAGAGGAAAGGTCCAGAGGATGAGAACGGAAGCAGAGTTGCAATCGAGATTAGAGAGTAAATCTTCAAGGGTGTTCAGGAGTGCAGTTTCTATGCCTCTGGCAGCTCTGAAGCCAGACTTGTGACGTGGAGACAACCAACAGATTGAGTGTGGTGGATAAGCTGGGAGATGGGGATCTTCTCCGAGAGTTTGCCCAGGAAGGGGGTGATGGAGATAGGATGGTAGTTAGCTGGACAGGAAGGGTCAGCAGATGGCTTTTTGAGGAGAAGGTGCACAAAGGGAGTGCTTGAGGAGTGACAGGAGGGATCCAGTAGCAAAGGAGTGATTGCAGAAATTGGCTTAGGCTGGAGCAGGGGTGACAATGTTGTCCTTGCTAGTATGGAGGATCAGGGAAGCATGGGTGAGAAAGAAGTGAGTAGGAGGGAAGCGGGGAGAAGGGCCAAGGGATACCCGAGTGAGAACAGGATTTCCTGAGATTTAGTATTGAAGTGAGAGGCCAGAGAAGTGCAGAGGTCCGGGGAAGGCAAAGGAGACATGGAGACTGCAGTAGGATTGGTGAGTTCCTTGCAGATTTTCAAAAGGTCAGCCATGTTGTTACCTTAACCGATCACTAACTAAAGTTTTTTCAGGGAATATATATCTATATATATATATATATAGATATATATTCCCTGAAAAAACTTTCGTTTTTTTTCCATATATACATATGCAATATATACATATACATATACATATATATGTGTATATATATATATATATATATATATATATATATATATATATATATATATATATACTTAAGGTAAGTCGAAGACACATAGGAACCCTTCAAAGTTCATTTGTTAATAACTTTTGATTAGATGTCTGCATTCAAAACCACCACCCCCACTCCTGCGACTGCGAAGATTTGTAAAGATTTGTTAAAAAATACAAAACGTTATTAAGCATCAACAAAAAATCATTCTCTTCAAAGGTGCGGCCTACTATCCACTAATTTTCCCCTATACAAAAAAGGTCATAGCCCAAACCGCTGGACGGATTTGGACCAAGTCTTAAACAACTTGGGTCAAAGCGTTTACTTGTGATCCATGCATGGTTTGGGGTTATTCCGTTCCGTAGTTATTTTAAAACTTGACGGAGAAGGGGGTGCCCCCTTCCCAAAAATGTATAGTCATATTTCCATTGGTACATTGCAGATCATGGCTTTCAGAAAGGAAACGACTGCCATCTTGTTTTTCTCTCAATCAGGGAGATATTCATGTCTATAGCCGAGGTTATGTGAAAATGAAACACAGTAAAAAGCTATTTGCAGGTCATAAACCATAGAAATACCATCAGGGTAGAATGGTAGAGGTGGGGGGTGGCTACAGGGCACTAAGTGAAATTTGGGATTTGGAGGGGGTACAGGGATTGTGTTTGCAACACAAAACTGTCCGTAGCCTCGGCTATAGCTGCAAATAGAGGACATCTCATAGCAAACTGCATCATAGAAGCAGTGTGTGTTGTGTGGGGAAAGTGTGAGGGCAGGGTAGGTGAGGAGGCCATCTAGGGAGTGGGGAGCTGGCACAGATGAGGGAGGCACTTGGTGAGATGCGAGGGGGCAGTAAAGCATTTTCTTTCAGCCGTTTTGCCGATATTCACAGGTATATCTGAGGCTACAAAGGCCTACAGGTAGCCAAGGGTATGGGTAGTGCAGTATCAGTGGCTAAGTAGTTTGGGGTGTCAGTGTTTTATA